>NC_067283.1:104148705-105451205 GCF_020740795.1 Apus apus
TCAATATAAACTGCCTTTAGCAGGTATAAAGCACTTACCAGTGTGTTACTGTAACACAGGTCTGAGCCAGGAAAAAACCCCTAAAAATAAAGTCTGCTGCAAATAGAATATACCAATGTTATTGCCCAAACTCCCCCATTCTGTTTGGGATTTTCTGGAAAAAACAGGCTGATAGTTTACATAAGGTTTTCTGAGTGTGAAATAAAAGGTGCAGAACAGTCTTAAAGCAGATACTGAGTTACAGATCCACATACAGCAACTCTCAAATACGGCTCCTGATGCTCTTTTATGTGTTTGTGCCTCCTTGAACTGATGTAAAAAAACAACCCGAACATCAATTGCCGAAGGCTTGCATAGCCAGAGGTAGGAAGCAGAGTCTTTTCCTTCTCAGGTGCATTTAGGTTAGTCTATGTTACACATGAGAAGAGTAGGAAAGCAAAAGTCCTTTTGGTCTTTTGAGAGACTAAGCATCATTAGTCATTGCTGACATTAAAGCAAGGGGAACTGCTACCTCCTCCACTGACTAACTGTAGCATGACTTACCACACAGATTTCAAAAAAAGGACTAAAACCATATAATAACTCAAAATCTGGTAGTAATTCTGTCATTGAATCAGTGTACTCATTTTTCAGAGTATTGTATTTTCTAATGAATTTGTATTTTTAAAGTCACAGGCTTTGATACCTCTTGGACATCTGGCCAGTTTAGTCAAGCTGTAGCTACATAGTGAAAACATATTAAAATTATTGAACTGCTTTGGTGTCATATATTTAGTGACACAGATACTTGTGGAAGTTAGCATGAGTTAGCTCTAGTTGACAACAGTAATTTAGTTAATGAACGAAATTTAATTAACTCTGTAGGATAAGAGAGTAGCTTAGTTATAAGACTAGAGAAGTAATGTAGGTGAAATTGACTTCTCAGTCACTGTGAGAGTTGTGAAGGCAGTGCACAGCTTCAGGAATAGCAGAACCTGAGTGCCCGCTTTTAGGCACTAAGTAAATTTGAATAAGATAATAAAGAATTAGGTGTTCTTTTCTACCCAATCCAATATCTCACAGTGCCCTGGGTTGCCTGGCGGGATGATCCAGAGGACAAAGGAGGAGGCCTCCTGAGAGACACCGTAGGAGAACATATGGCCTGGCTGGAACCACCACACAGACCCATCCGATTTTGCTTCTGGACTGTGTCCTCTCTCCTGCAGAACAGGGAAGCTGAGCAATTTGTAAAATTGCATGTATCTGTGACTGAAATATTTTGGTAGCTGAGTACTTTTATTCTCCAATGACCAACTGTCATTTGGTCTTAAACTGCAGCAATACTGCAAAAGACAGAGTCATGGAGTACTTCTATAATATCTAACCAAATTACTTTCCATCTATTTTTAAATCAACCTATTCCTGTGATCTGTTGATTTCTCATCTTGGTATCTGACACTGCCACACCTGAAGTTCACTTGTAAGTTTCAATAGCAACAGAAATCTTTATAGATTCTGCAGAGTGGTCTACAATTTCATAGATAACCTAGTTTCTATAGGCTTTCAGAGCCATTTCCACTTCACCTACTTAAGTTTTAAAAACTCCATTACTTTCATCCCTTTAAAATTCTTTAAGACTTCCATATAAGGAAAGATTTTAGAAATATGATGAAAAGTGAATTAGGAAGAGGACTGCAATAGAACATACAACAATTAAAATTCTAATTTAGAAACTTATTCCCTGGCAGACTAGATAGCAATAACTTAACCTCATTAATCTTCCTGATTTATATCCAGTAGAAAAATATAGTATATTGATGGGATGTTACGATCCCTTTTTTTATAGAAAGGACTCTCTGGGTACAATATGCACACTTGCACTGTAACTAATGCGGAGGATATATTATTTTTAACTTATGTGTAAAAAAAAATTAAGTCGGTCTCAAGCAGTTTTTATTTCCTCAAAAAAAAAAAATTTCCTGCTTTTGGAGGATTTAACAAATAGCTTTTATGTATAGCATGTAGGATTTTCATATTTTCCTATTCCTCTCTCAATTCCTTTTTTTTAACACAATATGTAATTAAAAGTTTTATTCACAACTATTTTACGTTGTATATTTTCAATAAGAGAGCGAACTTGAGCAACACTCATGCCTGTAATGTCTGTAAACATAAAGTGAATGAACACAGGCTACAGGCTACTGAACAACTACCTCTGTGCTTTCATAGGAGACCCCATCTGGGGAAATACAGAAAGACACCTCATAGGCATTATTGAACCTTTTGTGAACAAAGCTCTCTGCTTCATTATTCAGTAACTCTGCCATCTCCTTGCTTCCTCCCCACATAGTTCTAAAGGATGTAGTTACATATGTTAATTGCACATGACACAAGTAAAAGATGGTTATTTACTTCTTAACGAGAATTCCTACTTATCAAGACACAGGTACTTACACAAAAGGGGCAGGATCAAAGTTACATACAGTGCACTGAATGTGTGGATAGGGGTTTTAAGATAAATCCTAAGTTTTTTAAGACCATCTTCAGAAGGCTAATATGTAAATACCTCAAATGACTTAAACAGAAGGAAAATATTCAGCCTGATCACCGCTACATGGTTTGAATGAGAACAAAAAGGAGAGGTATCTTAAGATACTGGGTGATGGCAGAAACACCAACTCTGAGCTAATGCAGGTATCCAAGGTATCATTACAACCACGTAACTATAACTTAATTCAGGAAAGTTAACAACACTGTATTATCATTGCTATTATTATTAATAATAGTGTTCATAAAGATGATGATAATGTGCCTTTTTTTCCCCAATCTTTGATACTCGCCTCACTTTCCTGTACTAGAGGATAGATACAGAAAGTACCTATCAGCTGCCAAATTATCAGTGTAATCACTCCTTTTTCCAATGACACAGATTATTTCTAATGAAAGTGATCAACATTGAACTAGTGGACACAAAACACTGATAAGAAAGGTGCCTTCTGACACATTTCTAGCTAATCCAGTAGTATTTTTGCCTGATTTTATCTAAATAAATAATTGTAATTGAGGCAGTGTGCTGAGCTCAGAATTCACAAGAACTGCCTGACTCTTTAAATTATCATCTGACCCAAGCACAGAAAACGTGATAACATCTTCAAATCTCCTGTAAAGACAAGCTGTTTCTGATTCAGAGCCACATAATTTGGAAAGACCTTGAATATCATAAAATTCCCTGAAGCAACAGGAAACAGCATGTGGAAAAAAAACCCTAAAGCAAACAAATGTTGAATTTGAAAAGTGAACAAAACTCCTCCTATCTTCATCCAAGTTGTAATGCACATACAGTTGATCTAACCTTTCAGAACTGATAAAATACTCCTCAGATTTTACTCACTAAGTGAGCCTCAAGGGTTTTCATGAGTGTATCTAGGCCACTCTAGTTAATAGAGTGAGGATAGAAGGAAAGAAAGAAGTAAAGTTCACATAATAAGATTTTAATTCTGCTACAGGGTGACACTGACATCATAGGAAACTGCAAGATAAAAGCCAGAGTACACTAGTGAGCACAGTGAGGAAAACAAATATTTTGCACGCTTGTTTTTCCCAGTGAATAAGATAGTACTGTTCAGGGGAAGTATGAGTAGTAGGCTAGGCTAAAATAGATAAGGGTTTGCTTACAGTGCCCTTTCAAAAAGAGGACAGCACTTTGTTGTGCTGGTTCATTACATTTTTTTATCTTCACAGGAAACTTTGGTGCCTTGATGTCTGCTTTGCTTGTTTGCAAATACACTATTTGCTAGCATATATAAAGACGATTATTCATGCCTCTAGGCTTGACTTTTAGCCCAGCATTTTCCTTGTTCTAAAGAAAAAAGTTCTCTGCTTCCCACTTTTCCTGGCTGGCATCCAGTCCCTGTGCCTATCATTTGCTACACTGCTCTGCTCGGGGGAGAGCAGTAATGGGTCACAGTAGAGCTGCCGAGTGCTGCCACAGCGATGGGAGCTCCCACTACTTCAGTATTCAAAACTTCTGGCTCCAACTTAAAGTTGTGTTTCCTTTTCCCAGACATTTCTCTGCTGGGTCTCACTCTAATTGTTTCCTGCCAGTCATCTTCCCTTTGGACAACTACACACTTCCAGGAAAGGAATAGTGGAAAAAAACTTTGGGGAAAAAAAAAAAAAGGTCTTGGGTTCTAGACAACTTGACACCTCTCTGAGAAACTACTGAAAGAATAATGCAGAGTATTTAAGAGCATATAAAGACAATCATCATAAAAATAGTAGCAGTATTAATGGGATTGACAATGATGACAACTATTGCTGTCATTTGTTAACCTAATAATTTTTGACACGCTCACTGTACAATGACAGACAGCAGTGCTAAAATACAGCCCCCAAGACTGTTAGAATGAAGAGGCACACTAATGAACAGCATCAGTTTATCAACCTGAATGGTCCTATTTTGGTGTTTGAAATGGATATACAGCACTTCCTAATTCCAAAAGAGGTATCCCTGCAGCAATTTATCAACCAGGCTTAAAACCAGACACTTTTTTCAAACATATAATACATGGGATCACAGGCTACTCAAATGACCCAGACTCAGCTAATGGATAAAGTGAAGTGGAATACGCTGCGTTAACAACGAGGGAGGGGGCAAAAGGGGTTGCTGTCCCTAAACACTGTCACTAGGGGACCACTTCTGCATCATTAATCTAACATCAGGTATGTGGTACTAGTCTTTTGTCAATGGAAAAGTGAAAGCATACCATACACAAGTGACCATTTCACTACCGTGTGTACCCACAGGAGCTTATCAATAGATATTTGGATTGTCCGATGATTTCCATCTAATCAGCTAGGATATTCCTGATGCCTGAGAAAGAACCTTTTGAAGAGCTTTGGAAAGTTTTCCAAATTTTTATAGATTTTGTGCAATATAATGGAGATCTTGGAATGTCCCAGTGCAAACGTCCCTTCATTCTTCTTATTTATCAGTCCCACAGCATGCATTCAGAGAATATATTCTGCAAGTGAAGTAAGTGTTGGACTAACTAACTGAAAAAAATCATCCTCCAGCAATAATGAGGAAAAAGGCAATTTGAGTGTCATCAATTACTTAGTGGGCAGATGTGCAAACAAGGATGTCTCTCCCACTCTCGTTTGGTAGCGTTTTACACTTGCTATGTGCAAGTAACAGCACAGTTTAACAAAATAACAGAGCAAATTCAATACTCACAGAAAACAAACTCTGGCAAAAAAGAGGGAAGAAAAGTGTCATTTTTTGACAGGAAAGTATTTTTTCTAAACGACAATATGGTGGTGACAGGCAGTTGAGTTGTTTATGCAGTAACGGAGCTAACTGAAAAGTTACGAAGTCTATGTACAAGTGGATCATGAAATAAGAAATTTAACAAACAAATAAAGGGTTAGTCACAGAGCAAAAAATTGTGCAAAATATTGTTTACATTCGCAGCTTTAAGAACAGAGAAGGAGTAATCACAGTTCAGTACCTTCCTGATGTTCAAGACCCTTGTGAACATGTCACCTAGCTACTCTTTTGTTCAGATTCTGATCTTGCTGAGTATCCAAACAATTCTTCAGTAATGAAGATTGAGGTTTAATGACTAGATGCATAATTTTGTTTTTTTGCGATCTTCTTCTTCATTTTTCTCTTTTGCATAAACTGAGCAAAATACAGCAATTTATCAGCTCTCCGTGGACATTTCAAGATCTATGTACATTGTAGCTCTACATTTTTACTCTTCATTTCCTTTCATTAGAACACTGCACTCAAGCTAGATTAATTGAGGCAAGTCAACATTATAAAAGCTCTGCTGAATAGCAGCAGATGCCTTTATTCTCTACATCCTTCCATAAAACAAAACTTTTTAAAATTTGAGTGTCTATATAAATATTTCCCTTACAAGACAATACAAAGATTCCAGGCATCTGTCTCTCATTAAGCCAATTACTAGTTGTTTAAAATAATCCAATAAAGTCCATATTTATCAGATGTCTTATTAAAAGTATTATTAGACTCTGTATGCCAAATTTGGCCAAGGGAACTGGATAAAATGATGAAGAGTGTCCAGTTCCAGCTGGAGTACTAGGGAGGACATACAATAGGGAGTATACAGATGGTGTGTTAAGGACATGAATACTGGGTTGAATCCTGTTTTAGATCTTTATTAATGACCTAGATGATGGGACAGAGTGCATCCTCACCAACCATAGAATAATTGATGATGGAAAAACCCTTAAGATCATCAAGTCCAACCGTTAACCTTGTACTGCCAAGTACACCACTAAACCATTTTCCAAAGCACCACATCTATAAATTCCTCCAGAGATGGTGACTCAACCACTCCCCTGGGCAGCCTGTTCCAGTGCTTGAGAACTTTTTCAGTGCAGAATTTTTTTCCTAATATTCAATCTAAACTTCCTCAGATGCAACTTGAGGCCACTTCCTCTTGCTCTCTCACTTTTTACTTAGGAAAAAAGACCAACATTCACCTCACTACAACCTCCCTTCAGGTAGTTGTAGAGAGCAATAAGGTCTCCCATGAGCCTTCATTTCTTCAGACTAAAGAACCTCAGTTCCCACAGCTGAAGAGAAAAAAATGTCTCTTTTTCTTTTAATACTTGACACAGGAGTCATTGAAATGGAGATGGTGGTACTGAAATCTTACCTGACAGCTCAACAATTAGGGTGTCTTCCAGATACTAGTGATTTACTGGACATGAGACACAGTATTCTTCAAAATAAGGTTTCAGAGCAAATTGCAAGGAAACTAGAAATGTCCTTGAATTGCCTAACATAAGTTAAAAGAAAAGATTTGTCTTCCAAAACGAAACAGGTTTCTGGGATGCTGAGATGGTAAAATCCATCAAGTTAGTAAAAGATAGTAAGATACCAGAAGACTGTAAAACTGATTCAAGCTCAGTGAACCTTAAACTGGTTTTCTGCCTCATTTCCAGTAATTGCTTGGATTTAGTGCAAATCTGTCCACACAACATGGTAGTCCCATGTACCGTTCTGGCTCCCTACCTAGCCCTAAGTCAACCTCTGTAAGCTGAATTTAATGTCATAAGAATATAGTTACAAGTATATCTCAGGTAATACCCCTGAAAATTATGGTTTACTTTTTTCATATTAAGTGGATGAATTTGGAAATTATCATTCTTGGTAACTTCACTGTAGTCATAATAGCTGGCATCTAATCTTACAAAATCAGTTAAAATACAAATACTGATAGGATATCAGATCAAACTTGAATTTTAGCATAAAACCTCTGCTGGAACTTCTCCAGGTGTAGGCTAAACTGTATGGTGAATGGAGTACTTAATTGCTCTCTGCACATGCATTTTCAGCTTTTTAAAATGTGGTGTGTATTAATGGCATCAAAAATAGTACCTTCTATAGTGTGTTTTCTTCTTTTTCTCCATGATAATAGAGAGGAGAGCAACTTTTTATTTTTTTTTTCTTTTTTATACTATTACACTACTAAGCTTGAGTATGTCGCACAGATCCTCCATGCTACAACAGTTATATAGGTAGCACCACTCAAATCTTTCATGACACAAAAAAAATGTTACTATTAAATATCAGTATTAGCCAGTCAGGTTTCTGGGAACTCCGAAACTTGCTATTTTGCAAAACTGGGGAAACAGAACACATGAAGAGGAGACCTCTTCCTCTCTCAATCCCAGAGACACTGAATCACTACACTGGTATAGCTCCTTCCTATAGCTGTTTCTACACTCTTGCCTCCCCAGTCAGCACATCTTTGCTGTTTTTATGGGGGAAAAAGAAGAGTGCTGCTAGCTGAAAAGAGTAAAGGTGGAATGTAGTCCATCTCCTGCTTGTCACTTCTCCTGGGGCCAGGGAGAAGGAGCCCCATCCACCATCTTGCCTGCTGCACACAGGAGAGGAGGTGGCAATGGCAGAACCTGGGAGAGAAATGCAGGGTAGGTCTGGGCTGGACCAAGTAGGGAAACACAAAAATTGTAGCATACAGAATCACAGAATCACAGAATTATTGAGGCTGGAAAAGACCTCTGAGATCATGAAGCCCAACCTATGACTTAACACCACCACATCGGCTAGACCATGGCACTAAGTGCCACATCCAGTCTTTCCTTAAACAACTTCAGGAATGGTGACTCCACCACTACCCTGGGCAGTCCATTCCAATGTGTAATCACCTTCTCCATGGTTGAATGTGAGCCAGCAGTGTGCCCAGTTGTCCCAGAAGGCCAATGGCATCCTGGCTTGTATCAGGAATACTGTGGCCAGCAGGAGTAAGGAGTGGCACTGGTGAGACCTCACCTCAAGTACCCGGGTCCCTCACTTCAAGAAAGATATTAAGGTGTTCAGCACCACCTCCACTGAAGGCAGAATCACTGTTCCACCCTAATTCCATGTTTTCAAATACTTCTGCAATAGCTACATGACTATGAATGTTTTCACCTTACCCTCCTGTGGCAGTCAGCAGGTGAGTAAGTAGGATCCCCACATCTAAGAGGGGCTGTAATAAAAGGTAAAGCTTTATCTGTGGGCAAGATTCCTGCTATTAGAGGGAGCACTTCAGGGTACAAATATAAATATTGAGTAAGCACCAGCAGACTTCTGTGTCATTGTGTAGCTAGACAAAAGTTTCATGGTTTCACTCATTTCTTGGCCCTTGGAGCTGGACTATTTTAAGATGATCCAACCTGATCCTTTATAAGATATTTAAGGCAAAACCACTGTAGCATACTTGAGCTAAAAGAAAACACACTGCTAGTTATGTCAACAGGAAAGACGTTTGCTTCCCAATAAACACAAATGGTGTGCAAAGAACTGACAATTGCAAGTAAAATATGTCAATCTCTAACCAGATCTACAATTAAACATATAAAAAGCATGAGCAGTTCATCTGATTTTCCTTCGATTCAAACATTTCTGTATGCTCTAGCTACTGTCGGTTCTATAGACTTGATTCACAATGTAACCATCAATATGTAAAATTCAAGCTGGTGATGTTGTAACAGAAGAGACAATTAAAAAGTCAGTGGCAAAACTGACATGTATATAAAACTACTAGGAAAGACACCAAATTTGCTTAGATTTGAAATGTTTTCCCTGGTGCAAAACCAAAGCAAATGCTTTGATGTGGTTTGAAAGCTCAATCTGTTTATTTCAAAATTCATGTAACTGTCCCCCTTTTGCTCTCCAAAAGGCAAGAAGTGGTTTACTGCCCAAACTAAAAGTTAAATTTCACTACTTCTATGTACTGTAAGTAACATGACTCTTTTGAAAGAGCCTAATTAATGTAAACAAGGCTCCTTGAAGAATAAAGCACTGCTCAGAATCAAAACCCAAGGATTAGGTTTTAGCATAACAGCTACACACATTTTAAATAAAAACATTTCACAACTGAATTTTTCATTTTCTCTTTCCCCTTACAGCATCATCATCCAGCATTTCACAGTACAAGAGCAAGACAGTGGACCAGGACAACAATTACAAAAGTAAAAGAACTAGAAACCATGGAGAATGCTAACTTAACTCTAACTTACAGAGCTCTTTGTATTCTTTATAAACTGAAGTGATGTTAATTCTATAAAACTGACTACCGGCATGTAAAAAAAAACCCAAACCATAAGAAATTTACCATTTCACATCACATTGTTTTCTTTGTATATACAGAAGCATTGATTTATTTTCTTCTTCTTTATGTATGTTAACAGCCATACTGGGTCAAATCAGAGGTCCATACAACCCATCATTTTTTCTTCAACAGTGCCAGTAGCTGATGTTTACAAAAAAGTATTAAGAGCAGAGCAGAGTGAGTGAATCTTTCCCCAGCATACCCTCTCAGCTTCTAGAAATCAATGGCTTTCCTGAGCAATCTCTTCCTCAGCCAGACTGCACACGGCCATTCTGTTTAATAATGAATTTGTCTAGCCCGTTTTTGAACCCATTTATAATTTTGGCTTCACAGCATCTTGAGGCAATGAGCTCCACAATGCAATTACGTGCTGTGTGAAAAATATTTCCTTTTGTTCACTGTAAACCTGCTGCTTAATAGCTTTGTTGGGTGCTCCTGATTCCCTGTATTTTAAGGAATAATGAATAATTGTTGTTAGCATTGCAGAAGTAACACTGATTTCTGGCACAGCTAAGAATATCCTAAGGGGGTATTACGGCAGCCAGGAATGAGTGATACCTCACTATCCTGGAAACTAGGTTGAGACTTTGTACTGGACTTGATAAAGTGGCTCTGTGCCACTTTAAGGATTTCCTTACCCACAGAATCTTTACATAGTTTGTTATGCCAACCGTAGAGAAGCTGTGTACAGCAGTGCCACACAAAGCATAGAAGCTTGAGCTGGAAGTATGAATGGGTGACAGAACAAAACTGTAAACTGAAAATGCAGACTTTTACTGTAGTTATTTGTCCACCTTGACCAGAGATACCAATGTCAAATAGAAACAGAAATGGATAAAAATCAAGGGTAAGTGAAGAAAAGCTCAGCTGATATCACAGTCTAATGCAGAGGACAATGTTCTGAAATACACTTTAAGCACACAGTACACTAAACATAGTTCTGGCAATGACTAATGGTTGACAGCACTTGGAAACACAATACTGGTATCACAAAAGATGAAAGAACTGCTGTGTGCAGTCTTTCTCAAAATTAAACAGCACACGTCTCAACTTGACAGTCATGCTTAGATTCAGAGGATCTTGGAAGGACATGAAAATGTAAAAAGAGCTTTGCACTACAAGCTTTTCTCCATCTGAGTCATCTCATTTCTTTCCTAACTATTCATGTGAGGTTGGAGGTGGCTGCTTTTACTGTTCTTTCCTGAGTAAAGGATACAGGCTCTGACCTACCTTTTAAACGTTTTTTTATGTCATACTGGAATTTTGTTGCTTTGTCACCATCCTTGATAAAGAAAAGCACAGAGATTGCTCATGTGTAGGTATCTGTCATAAAGAATTTGACGGTAATATTCTCTCACATCAAAACTCAAAGGTCTGTGACACAGCCAAGTACTTAAGCATCAAGGGCAAAATATTGCTGTTGCCTTCTCCCATACCAATCACACACTGAAACTTTATGGTTTACTTCAGGAAACAATACTGCACTGCATGGAAGCTTCCACCACCCCAGCGCAAGCACTAAGAAGTATTCTATTCAGAAGGGAATCCTGTCACTGCTTGGGTAGGTCAAAAATCTGCAATGCTGCTTAAAGAGCTCATAGCCAGTTTACGGTAGGCAATCTTTGCAAGCAGAAGGCAGCCACAGGTATGTCTGTTTCAGAACAGCCCCAGCCTGTGCATCAAGGAAGGTCTTCTTTTGTCTCCCTTTGGTGTGTGGTGTAAGTGTGGAGATAGCCAGTCTCTTGGAGACTTAGACCTCTCTCTTGTAGATATAAGAGCTACTTTTCTGCTATATACTAGGAGAGAACAGTTATTATTGCACAGGCGAGCACCTTAAACCTAGATGAGTAGTAACAGAGCTCAGCTGATTGGCACATTTTAACCTTACGTGAACACATGCTATCTATTTTTTTCCTAGACCAAAGCAGAGCATTGTCAGTCATGAATCTTTTTTAACATCTTAAGAGGAAGAAACTGCACTGTTTTGGTGGGCAGATATTCAAGCAATTACATGAATATGTCTAAACTATTATATAACTGATGCCCTGGGTAGTCCTTCCATTTAAGTGAAAGATAAAAGGTAAAACAGGAAACAATGTGTGTTAAAAACAACTTTAAAGCAGTCCCTTACATCAGCTACCTGCACTTACACACTTATGTGCTTAAGGTCTGCCTTGGATTTCAAATCATGCTGTAAAGCTAAACCTTTCAGCTCTTGTGTGCATTTCTGGTGAGTGAGCATGGTCTTAAGTTTTTGTCTTGTGAAGAAATGTCAACATTATGAATTTTCATCAGTCCTGAAGTGAGCTGCAAACCCAGCAACTCCAATAATTTCACATGAGTGATGCTGCCATCATGTCATGCAATACTGGCTCTCACTGACAGTATTTCACAAGTCCCCAAAGCCAGCCTGCTTTTCCTTCTGCCCACCTCCTGGGCTGCTTTTTTTCAACAGGTACTCCCATCTTCCCATCAGCTTTGGCCTGGAGGCCACTTTTATCCTATAGCTGCCCTGTTCATCATTGTCTCTGCCTGACAAAGATGCCAGCATCTTCTCATGGCTGTTTGGCAGGCTGTATCCTCTCCATGTCTCAGAGGAGTTGCTGAGGACCCAGGGCTACCTAACTGCTAGTTAGTAAGATGGATGCAGAGCCAAGCAGTTGGAGAACAGCAGCTGCCCAACAAGAGTGTAGGCAGTAGCAACACTGAGATCCAGCTTGATGGGTAACTGGGTGAGCATCAATAAGGCTGAGACAGAGGCAATGGCAGGAAACCAACAGCAGGGAAAGGACGCTGGACAACCCCCTTGTCTGCCCAACTAAGGCCTGCCAGATTTTCTGCAGACTTAACATTTCACACAGAATCTTTTGGGTCCATCAAATCAGTATGTTGTAACAAAAAAATAAGTTCTCCTAGAAAATGCTGGTCATCTGTTCCATTGTCAGGACCACTACTAAAGCACCACAAAATGTATAAAAATTCATCTTGTATTCCAGTTAGAAAAATTATTAAAATATATAGTGAGCCACAGGCTACATAAGAATATACACTTTCATTTCCTGAAAAATTAATAATGACTATTTTAAGTTATTTAAAACAAATGCATTATAGAAAATAATGCATATTTTAGGTATGTTGTGGATAAACTGCTGCTAATTGAAAACTCCTAATAGCTAAGTTATGCTAATTTGATTTGAAAAGTGGTCCTCTCACTTTACAAACAGCCAACAATAGTGCTATGATCATGAATTCAGCAACGGACTAAAATGCCTAATTATTTATAGTGAATAAATACAATCCATAGAAAACACATAGAGTGTATATATAATTAATAAAGAACAGATTATAATTGCATTTAATATCATTTGCATAATTTAAAATGGAATAACTACATGACTGATTTTTTACGTCTTTTTAAAGGGCACTAATAAAATATGAAGGAGGTAAGGAGGCTTATGTGAGTGGGAGGTAATGAATAATATCTTGAACATTAAAGTACAATATATTATTCTGTGCACAGAAATTGGACCAATTCATTTTTGCAGGTGCAATGGGAAAAGTATGGTACATCAGCAGTTTTCAAAAGTAAATAATATGGTAACTGAAAGAGGGATTACAGATTCTGATCAAATATTCAATGTCTTATTTCAATAATTAATAAGTCAGTCTGGGGCAAATATGCAGCAATATTGCCTGTAATGTTATAAAAAACTTTTCTTTCTTTTGAATCATGCTTGTCAATAGCATTACAAAGTTTCACCTGTCACCCTTCTTATGTGAGCACTAAAGCTATTGGAGATTTCCCTCAGGAAACTCACCATATGAGTGAAATTAAGTTCAATGGCCTCATTTAGTCTCCTACTGCGGTGTTCAATAGCCCATAATGATGCACAGATTAGCTAAATCTGAAACTAAACCCTAATTTCAGAAGGTACAGAGAAAGCATAGATTTCATACTAGCAAAAGCATACTAGCAAGTTCACTCAGCAAAATTTACTTGCCTAACAGTCAAACAGATTAAAATATATTCTGAGAATTCTGCTTAGTAGGAGTTTGACCGTTTCTCAGCCTGTGGCTGCCAAAGGGAAGGAAAACAAGAGAGGCTGGAGAACAAGAGTGCAACAGATTCCAAACTCTACAACAGTGGAGCGATGTGTTGAGGGCTGGTTATTAAAAGAACAAGCATATACCTCCCTACATCCAAAGACAATGAAGCAGTAAGATGGAAAAGGTTAATTTTTCCCATTAAAATGTGTTAATTACTTGGATTTATCAGATGTGGATACTAGTTTTCCAAAGACCTGCTTGGTGCCAAGTTGATCCCAATCAGTGAAACTTGGAAGTTACTTCTTTTGTTGCTCCAGTTTAACAATGTACATGCCCATAAATCTTTCCAGAATAAATTGAGAAAGATTTTGCAATGCCTTCAGAGAATAAAAGATCCTAATGATGGAGTCATAGGTCAGGAAAAAGGGGAGCAAAACTAAAACAAGTTTTGAAAGACTGCTGTGGTATCTGGACCCATGAGAGGAAAAGCCCAAAACTTTCTGAAAGAGATCGAAATTTTATTGCCATGGGATAACAAAGGAGAAGAGACACATCCACAGAATTGTATGTAAGAGCTAAAATGATTCCACTTCATATGCTTAAGTAGGTTCACTCATTAAAGATTAGGAATAACACCAGAGGTACTTATCATGCTTTACATTACTTTCTGATTTTCAGTCCAGCTATGGTGAAATATGAAATAAATGGCTGCTAAATGCCTGAACATGGAAAAGACTCCCAGGGCATCTTCACAGCCCTGTGAATTGACATCTTGCAGCTTTTTTTTAATTGCAGATACATTTTATATTCATTCATATGTTTCCCATCACATGCACCAGGACTACCAGATTCAGCAGAGGCAACTAATGATTAAAATAGCTGCCAGAGCTCCTACTTAAAAACAACTTGTATTCAGTTTATTCATCCAATTCATCACTTTAAGGGTCTGTATATCATGACTTTTGAGTGGACCAACACTTCTCTGAGTGGATCAATACCACTAGTCCCTGTTTTAACTGCTTAAAGGGATACAATGGTCACGAAAGATGCACTTAATGCTGCCAGGCGTTCCTTAAGACATCCTCTAAACATCACATAGAAGATTGAGCCTGGTAGATGCACATGAAGAAAAACATTGGGCTGAATTAGGCATCCTTCTTCTCATTAGGCATCCTTGCTGCCTGAGATCATATACAGGTCAGACTGTGGGGGTACTAAGATGAAGGAAACAGGAGTGTCACACCCAAATAAATCACAGACTGATCAGTATCAAAAATAGCTGTGTCACAGCATGAGCAAACAACTGCCTGCACCCCACTGAAAAGTAATCCTGAGGATATTGGAAGCATTCTAGTCTACACATCTCTGCATTTTTATTATTCAAACAGATACAATTCCAAAGCCTTTCTAATGAAGCCACGACCTGCATAAATCTATAATCTGCAGTAAGGATAAATTCTAATTAAACCTGCTTGAACAAAAACAAATTAGAAAGCTGTTTCTGCATATACATGCACTTTTATTTAAATTGGAGGAGAAGGTGTTTAGGAAGAGTGGGAGAAGGAAACAGTGAGATTTAGAAAGTCCTGGGACACCTTGATCACTAGGCAGTCAGCCACATTGCAGCATAGGGCAGTGTCATGTGAATGACATTATGCATTGTGACAGCACTTCTCATACATTTGAAATCCGTTAAGAACAGCAATTCACAGCTATTAAACACAGGTTTAAAATTGCATAAAACTGGCTGCACACCAACACACATGCAGCAAACTAAGTGTCTCTCCTCTGAACCGAAAAAAAATCAAAATTCATGGAAGGCTGCTGCAGATCCCATGGCAATCTGAAGAACTGGGTTTTTCTGAACACAGTTCTTTGATAAAGGAGAAATGCCTGTCTCACACAAAAGACCTTTGTCACCATCAGTTGTGGTCATCCTTCATTGTGCACTGGAGAGAACATTTACACTGCCTATAATCAGACCACTGCAACTTTCCAGTACTGAAGATTCAACTGGGCTTTCACGGGATTGTTCTGAGACACATCTAAATGATGAAACTTCAAAAAAGGAACTGCAATACTCTCTACAAATGAATATTTCCAATAATTTTCCACACCATTTGCACAGGACAAATTCCCACTATTTTACTTCTGTTTCTACTTCCGTTGTGTTCACAGTCTCTAATGAGTTTTCTCATTATTACAACCATAGAAAGAGAGACAAACAGTTACCTCCTCTCAAGTCTGGAGGACACAGATGTTGTCCTTTGTGCATTTACACCGTGGACTAATGCCCCTGCTCCCACCCAATGTCCCAGAGTCTTTCTGCTTTCTTTGTTATGTGTGTCTTGTGGGATAGAAAATAACCTGCACTGATTGTGGTATTGACTGTCTCAGCTGGTGCTGCAGAATATCAAATAAAAATCAGAGAAATAGGCATGGTAAAGAAAGTACAGGTTGGAGGTGAGACAGGCTAGTTGCCATTACAAGGAACACATGCAGAAAAAGCAGCACCAGCTGGGTCCTGCCAGTCGCTGTATCAACATAACATGAACAGAATACTTATTTTTCCTATTATTTTCATGGGCTTAAAAATGTCATGTGGAAGCAAGTTTGTCTTCCAGCTGGAATTGAAGAAAGAGACAAGCTGTGACTGAGGAACGGAGTTGGAGTGACAGGATTCTGGCCTGTTGTGCCTTTGCATGGCAGCAGAAAATGGAAACTGTATCAGATTTAGTCTCAGGCCACACAATTATCTAACAGTGGTCTGGAGAAAACAAAACCTTAAGCAGGCACGTATGGCATAAAACTTTCTATGTTAAAAATTTCCATCTCGCCTGCAATACTTTCTGCCCCCAAAAACAAGGATCTGCATTTCTGCTGGTTTTAAAGAGTTGGTTTTTTTCCCTATTTTTCTCTTAAAACAGTTTTCTGTTTACTCCAGATATTTCACTGGCCAGTAGCACACTGTGTGAAAAACTTTCTATTGACTATCAGCACATCTGCCTCAATATCTTCTGAAGTTCCATTTAAATAAATATATTGCTATGAAGATAGGATTTCTTCCATACCCCCAATTATTCTCAACACTGATCTCCAAATCTTCTTTGAATCACTCATTTATTATCACCTTTGACCACAATCCCCCAAGGAATAACTGAACAGTGACCATGACTAGATAACCTATTTTAAGATACTTCTACCAATTTATAACAGGTGCTCAGATGTGCAGAACCAAAATGAATTTTAACATACATTAGATAATGTATTTCATGTTCCTGACCTCGATAGGCCCTTTGAGCTAGTATCCTTATGGGTATCCATCTATTTAACTGCAGTGATTTAGGGATTAATGCAATTACATTGGTGCAACCACTCAAAGTGGAGACTGCACAGAATAAAAGGGGCATAATCAGTACAGTTTATCTTGACAGTGTATAACTTTACTGTATTATGAATAGTATTGGTTTAACAATATTAGTATAAGATAACTTCCTGACTGGAACAGTTAACTGCCACAAAACCTTAAGGTGTGGATATGTGCGACAGGAGGGGAAGAGAGGGGACATGAGAGAGATAGTGGGGGGAAAGGCCTTCAAGTTAAAGCTACATGAAGGAATCTTTTTTTATACTCTTATGGACACAGTCCTGTTAGCAAGAGTAAGTGAGGCTGATCTGAGCAGGATAGCCTTTGCAAATCCTGGCTTTTCAAAGGAACCTCCTGTTTTGAGATAATGGAAGCACAGAAGTCCCTGCCATGGAGCATAATGTGAAATTGATTTTGCAAGGCTTTATCTACACAAAGTTGCACTGGTTTAATTAAAGGTGTGTTTTTAAATCAATTCTGTTAAATCAGTCCAAGCTCCTGTGTAGACACTCTGAAATCGATTTGAAACTGTCTTATGTCAACTAACCTTAATGTGGCAAAGAAACAATTTACACTGAACAGACACCAATTTTCTGCTGATCAAAAAAGAAAAGGGTTAAAAATAAATCTTATTTAAAATTATAAGACTTTGATGATTTTCTCTGTTTCTGCCCTCTCTATGCCAGGCTGTACTGGCCTCCAGTACGTTAGTCCACCTGTTTATCATGGAGATGAACTCGCTTCTTTGCATCTGTGTGTTTATGGCCTTTTGACAGATAGACATCCTTGTGAAAGAATACAGTGTAAAGTACTCTGAAACTAGGGAGTCTAAAACCAAAGGTGGCAGGTGTAAGGAAGAAGTGATGAACTGTAGAGACCACTTTCACCCTCTTTTTCTATTTACTTTGTTCGTGTAATGCAGAATGGAGATAAGCAATGAGCCTCCTTCATGATCAGCACAAGCTCATCATGCTGTAGAGTTGGGGAGCAGCTTAAGTAACCCCAGATTAGATTTGGGGTGCACGTGAAATCAGGCCAATGTCAACCTGTCATTCTAACATGGCTGGTAACAAGCAAAAATCTTTCCTTTCTTAAGGGTCTGGCAGGGAATAGAAAGGATTTTAAAGCTCTACTGCAGGCTAGTTGTTTGGAAATTTCCCCGAGTTTAAGGATTCCTGTGCAATCCCTTGCAATCATTCACACTCCGCTAGGCCACAAACGAAGCTCTGCATTTGAGCCCACAGCTTACAGAAATGTGTTCAGATTATTTCCACACCTGAGAAACTCATGGGGAAATGGGCAGTGAGCCTGTTACCAAATGTGCAGCGAAGGACTCGTCTCTACTTGCTCTTGCTCCACAGGCAGAGCCAGGTACAAAACCAAAAGCTGCACTGCTACCTCCAGGAGCCAGGGCCTGATCCTGCTCTAGGGAACCGGAGCCTTTGCATGTGCCTTTGCAGGAACAGGGCCAGGCTGCTTCCCTGCTGATATTCCACCAAAGCCTTCTCAGTGATGAGAGCCAAAGTATCTCAGCTCCTCCCAGGAGAAAAAAAGGGCACCATCCTGCAAAATACCGTGCTCCCCAAGCCCCTGTATAGCAAGAGCTGAAGATACTCAGTATCTCAAGCTGGTAATCCTAATGCAGAGCTGAGCAGCAATTGAGTAACAGCCTGCTGGTGCTTAAATATGAGCTTTCAAATGTTGTCCTTACCACCAGTTAGTTACGTCATTCCAAAAACTCATCCGTGAAACCAACAGGACTTAAAACTACATAGATCTGATTAGACTGTGAACAGTGGCCCTAATTATTAAGTTTAATTTTAACATACTTAAAAATATACATAGCCGTATTCGTTCTGTATCTTTGTACTCCTCTAAAGTGCTGCTAAGAGGCAATGTGCTACTTTACTTCCTTTTCAGTTCAACAAATTTATTTTCAGAGTGAATCCTGTGTGAATTTCCCTTGAATCAAACCCTTTCCCTGGTGAGACTATATAAACTTGCTGTCTTGTTAGATCAAAAATCATCTATGAGACTTCATTCAAAACAAATCCCCTGACAAACTACTTCTTTATTTTCAATTGGACAGTTATCCTTCTGATAATTTATAAGGAAAAAAATATTTCGTTGTCTAGTTCAACCTTGCAAAGAGGACAGTATCAGTCTGACAGCAGCACAAATAAAGAGAAACACAATCTTAGCAGTGCTAGAATATATTGGGCAGTTTTTCACTGCAGTTGGAGGACAAACAGAAATACTGCAGTAGTTCAGTGGGAATAAGCTCTCAAAGATAGGGCTAGTGATGGTCCATTCTGATTACAAACAATTTCCACACACAAAGAAGACTTCTTTGGATGCAGCTGTAGTATTTCAAGTCCCTGTCCCTGCCACTATTAATAAACTGCACCCTAATGTATTGCATCTACTGGCATTAGTCATGACTACACCTACTGTCTGTAATGGGATGCCATTCATCAGCTTGGTAAGCTCAAAATTAAGTGATTTTCCTGGAAACTGTTTCTCAGCAGCATCATTTCATCCGTTACAGTTAAAAAGCCATGTCATTGGCTACATTATGAATTCCACTTTACAGTCTTATTTTTTATAAATTAATTGTAGCTTTCCTCTAGGCTTAATGCTGGTATAAAAGGTTTTGGCTGATGAGCAAATCTTTTCCAAAGACAAGAATTTTCAATTCTATCATTTTTAAATAAAAGTGGCATAAAAAACCTCACAGGAACAAACTTGTTTAAGTCAGCTACACAAATGAAACTTGACAAGTGATTAGCTCCTTCTGGGAACGAATTGTTTTCTACATTTCAGGGGAAAAAATGTCACCAGTGACTTCAGAAGTAGCCTGAAGCAGGGAGCTTTGGAAGTCTAATACTACAAAAACCAGTTTAAGCAATTACGTATTTAAGCAATCGTTGTAACATGGAGTTGGCGTGACAAAGCACAAACTTCAAAAAAACACTCATGTAAAATGCAAGCAATACGTACACTTGCAAAATCTCAGTGATGTACTAGGAATTGCATTAGTCATCCTGAAGGACCTGCAACAGTGAATACGTCAGCTTCTACCTTTAAAACTTAAGCATGGCGTACTGAGCCTCCAAGGCAGTGCACACTTGTGTACGCTCAAAAGAGAAGCTGTTGCTTGCTCTACATGGTGGAAGTAATTTAAATGACTTTTGCTGGCTGTCCTCTTCCCTTCTCTTTCTGTCAGATGAAAGAACAAGAAGTGATCTTTTTTTTTTTTTTTTTTTTTTTTTTTCTGGCTTCTACTCTGAGAAGACAGAATGAAAACTGAATCTGTGTCATTCCGCTTCTTGTGGCTGTCAAGAGTCACATCACGGCAAGCCCATTTACACTTGTTCCTCTGACTTCTCACATTCCAGTTTCAAGGAAAGGAAATTTAGGGCTGTGCTCTAGGTTGAAGATGCAGTGTGATTTGGGTGAGGAGTGGCGTGTTCTTGAGACATTTTAGCACAACTAAGGTTTTGAAGTCAGGTATAACACTACCTTAAATTTTCAGCACAAGAGCAAGTTCTGCTTTTTTTAAAACTTTTTTCACTTAGCAAACTGATCCATTTCACAATGAAGACAAGATCTGCAGTGCAATGTGTTGCGGTCCTGTAGTACTTGCCAGGATGTAGCGGTCATGACATTTAAAATTAAGATGATAACAGGGAGGAACAGGTCACTCTAGCATGAAATGAAGAACCAGAAGTTGAATTAAAAAAAAAAAGAAAGAAAAAAAGAGAGACTATGAGTTCATATGAAAAATAATGAGGATTAAGAGATAGCCTCCAGCTAGTGGGAAATGGTTCAGGCACCACAGAATAAATTTTATAGCCCTATGGGCCTCTCTGAAGATTTGTGCACTTCCTCTCCGTGATGAATACTACTATTCCAAGAAATAATCCTTGTAGAATTTGATTTCTAAGCTAATATTGTGTTACAGGATAAGTGTGATTAGACAATTTGTGATGTAGAGCTTTGGAAAAAGGTTATATTCTTTATTAGTAAAAGGAAAACACGGCAAATTCTGGGAGAACACTAGTGGATCTGTTTTGTGGAATATACAGCTTTATGCAATTAGAATTAGGCAGAGTTTTCTAATAAAGATTTTCATGCATCATTCTTCATGTGGCTGGTTACAATCAGAAAATATGCTCACTGTAGAGATGACCCTTTCCATTCAATATTTTCCCTCACACAGCAGCTGGCTTACGTGGTTGAGTTGTAAGTTTTCCTCTTATGTGGTACAGGTAGCAGACAGACAAAGCCAACAGTGCAGAAGACATAATAATCAGATCATTAGACCTGACACTTACTTCATACTCCTCTTTGAATCCATAGCCTTCTGCACACTTCATTTGGGTGATGTGCTGTAGCAAGTCAGCTACACGGATGGCTGGATGAAGCTGTCCGGTCTGGTAGGGCACATCCACTGGATCTCGCTTCTTGTAGGTATGGGATTGGACCAGGCTGCTTGTGTCACTGACCATCGTATGGGTTTCATCTAGAAAAAGAGTATTTCATAATGTACTGGCTCATTTTTACTTTATTAATAGAAATAAAAGCTACACAGATTTCTAATAGAATGGCAGAAATCTGACACCATCAGTATTGTGTCTGTCTGTGAAGGCTACACCAGAAGAACATTAAATCCATGGAGCAGTTTACACAGGGAAGTTGCACGACTGATTGGAATGAGGCAAACTCCATGGTTCTACAACAAAAGCATTGCAGAGCAGTCCGAACTCTAATATTGTTTTAAATATGACTAGCTGATTACAAACAGGTTTTAAATTAGGCATTTGGATCTAAACTGCACAGAAGTTTCATTCTGAAACTTCAACAAGTCCCACGGAATAAAATTGGACTTGCATTCTCCTTAGATTACTGAAGTGCTATATTTTACACTGCAAATTTAGAGCAAATGTTTGGAGTGAGCAAAATAAAAAGATGCACAAAATGGCTTATGGTTTCATCAAGCTAGGACTGCAATGAAAATGTAGATCTGATACAAGATTTGGAGACAAACTACGAGAGGACAAATGCAAAGGATCATCTGATCAGGAAAAAATATTTTGACTGGTTGCTGAACATGCTTTAGGACCACAGTATATCATGAGCCATCACATTAGGCATGGAATGTTGTATGTCAACTGACATGCATGCCAACAAACAGGAGAACCCAGTGGGCTGGTTAAAATTTTTATGAGACACATACTCTCCCAACCCTCCACATCTCTTCCATGGGGCAAATGGGCAACTTACCATTGATTGGCACTTTTAAGAAGATACATATCAGGAGAAAAAAAAAGAGGAGGAGAAAAAGGAAACAGGGCATAAGCAACAGTACTACATTAATAATTACAGGAAATTTTATGTTTGTAATTTATTCTTTACAGAGTGATTTCCTAAATGAGTCAGATTCTGATCTCAGTTTCACAGTATAAATTAAATGTACTGAAACTAGAGTATCTTACTGTGAGTCAATTCACACAGATGCAACTGAGACGGAAACTTATCAGATGTGAAAGTGCTCTCTAACTAAGGAAGCAATATGACTTTCTTCCTTTTTAGCTAGGATTTGAAAAATTTGTTTGGACTTGACAAGAGAAAAAACCCAACAACAACCCAAATTCTAAGGTCCAACTATCATAATAAATATTTTTTCTCTTTACCCAAAAAAACCCAACAAATAACAATTATGTATCTCAAAGTGCTTTTGATTTTTAACTGAAATTACAAATGTGGTGCTTTGTCTAATTCAAACTACTCCTCACTGGCTGCACACTAAATATAGCAAGGGGTTTATAAAAGTGCTGTATTAGTTAAATAAATACTACTTTGTAAAATGTATTAGATGAAAGGGAAGCATTAAAATAATATTTCCACATTCGTAAGTTAGATATAGCAGGAAGTTCCACAAGTATTCTGTATGAAAAGGTCCCAGATTCTCCTGTGCTTACCAAAATTACTACCACACCTCATTAAAGGTGAGATTCTGTTCTTCATGTTATCACTAAAAAATGATGTTAAAACCACAAAGCTCAACAAATAATTTTTCAAAGATGATTTTAGGCTCTCATAATTCTCCGATACCAAGACATGAAATCTGGTCCTCAGTAAGCATACACTCAATAACAACTATCCATTTAAGCCTAAATCAAAAATAACAGAGAAAAAATTATGGGTATGAGTATGGACATTTCACTATTTTTCCTTTCAGTTTGATAACCCAGCCTAATGCAGAGGGAAGGGACTAATCTTTTAGCCATAACATTTGACAACTTTTGTCTAATGTGGGATAAAATTTGCTGCAAAGCACCTTGGAATGCATGGCATGAAGCGTGGTATACAAGTGTAGCTACAGTATGTTGCTGTTGAAATGGCACCTGAAAACTACAAGGTGGCTGACACAAAAGACAAAAAAGTGTAGGAAGTTGATAATGATTTTCTGAGTGGCTTATTTGAGTTTCAGAAACAGGTTAGAAAACTTGGGGTTTTTTTTTTTGCAACCTAGAGAATTCCTTGTATCACAGACTCTTAGTAATTAAGATGAAGCCAAAGTTATCAGATAACAGGGTCTTGTGCTATGAAAGCAGCAGTTTAATCCTCATGAATCTCTTTCCTGTGAGCTCCTTTTTTAAGACTAATTTTCCTCTCTCAATTTCTTTATCTCTTATAGCTGCATTAATAGTATTTTTCTCTCTTCAGGAGTGAACTCTTAAGTTGTTTAAAATAAAGCATAATTTAAAGAGTTCACCACTAATTATGAGTCTTTTGTTTTGTTTTGTTTTAACAGGCTAAAAAGTTCCTAATCTGCATGAATAGTCCAAAGATCTTGCTGTACATAAATTTGGAAATGGTAAGAGTATTGTGACCCGTCTAGCAGATTTTGAAAACTAAAATCAACCATTCACCAGACCTGTGACCTTCCCAGCACATCACACTGGACAGTTCCTTTAGTTCTAACTACAGTCTTGACCTTAAAGCCTGACACAACTTCTTCGTACATTGGAAGACAGCAAGAGCAGATACTTCTTGCAATTAAAACTCAGCATTTTTTGTTCATAGCTGTATTTCTCTACTGACACGAGCATAGCTAATTTGATTTACCTCAGATAAAACACTATTCCTATACTGGCAGTCATAAACACCTTTTGGAAGACACCTGGCCTGAACGGAACACTACTCATAAGAGGCTACAAATTTTCTCACATGTAAGATTAGAAAAATATTTATTTCTCACAGTGAAATAAATTGGAAGGTTTTCTGAGATGACTAAGCACAGGTTGCTGTAGTAGACCATAAAATCCATATCTAGCTAATTCAAGATTTTTATAGAGTTAGTAAGAGCAAATAATTTTTTTGTTCCCCAGTGTGTGTTTTTCCATTTTTTGACTTACTTGTTTAGAGTTAATGTCTAGGGAAAAAAAAAATAATAAAAAGAGATAACAAATAATTTTGCCGTGATTATTACATAGCAAAGGATCACAAAAAAAAAAAAAAAAAAAAAAAGTCAGAGAAAACATTAGCTATAATTTAATAATCCAGATTGGAAAGCTCATAGTTTTTCTCCTGAAAATAGTACTTTTCTCCTTGCTCACTCACAAGCTCTGAAAGATCATCTACTGGATGAAGCATTGAATGAATGCTAAAGCACCCAAAAAATCTATCATCCCAGGCAGTTAAAAGGCACTGCAAATTTCATTTGCATGCAGATTATTATGTTGTTAGAGTCACTACTGTTACTTTCTTACAGATTTTCATAATGTATAAAAATGCACAAGATCCTTCTCCAAGGTATCACAATGAAATGCTCTGTGCTAAATAATCTTTCACAACAACGAATTTCCAGGATTAGTTTCCAAAACTGCTTCTTATGTGCTTCACCCTCACTTAATCCTGTTTAAGGGCAGGAATCAGTTAAAGGGTCTTATATTTTTTAGAGTGGTTTCAATAAAAAGGAGGCAGAAAAATATTTGTTGTAGAAATATCAGTCATTGTAAAAAGAATAAGCAGTCAGGCCTAACATTGGAGTTTGAATTCTTGCTACAGTGTACTATTATGTTTTGACTTACTAATTAAAATATAATGGAATCTCCCTGTTTAGTTTAAACTTAGCATGGGAAGGAAGTGTAAATGAATACAAGCCATAAAGCAGAGTTTCTCAAGCATTGAAAATGCAGTAGCGCCTCATGATTATTGCTTTATCACCATTCAGAAATCTTTCTCTTGTTGACACTGGACAATAGCAGGTTTTCCTAAATTCCCAGGGGAAATTCCTTACACTTTAACTGCTTTTTTTAAACCTACAGTTCTACTTTTTTATTTCATTCCTGTGACACCTGATGCCTAATAAACTATATACTCT
The DNA here is from genome assembly GCF_020740795.1 of Apus apus. Lineage (NCBI taxonomy): Eukaryota > Metazoa > Chordata > Aves > Apodiformes > Apodidae > Apus > Apus apus. The sequence continues at coordinate 104,174,144 of NC_067283.1, forward strand.
AGATGTCATGTTATCATTTTGCTGTTCAAAATACCATCTCTCCTCTGAAGCTTCACTTTGACAAGCACGTCAGAAACTGTGCGGTATTTTGAGAAGAAATGAGAGATGGTCAATGGCCAAAACTGTATTTTGTCTGATTTTCTGTATCATGAATAATCTAATTAGGAAAAAATGTTATTTTCAAGAAGTGACATCTTCAGTTCTGAGAGAAAACGGAAAAATAAGAGGGAAGCTTTAAATTGCTGCAATAATCAAATTCTTTTGTGTCACTCCAAATACATGCATAAGCATTTCCTCACAAATCCACTTGTTAAGATTATTTCTCTCTTTTCTCCCCTGACTTGCACTATGACAGTAATAATCAAGACTAATAACTGTCCTTAGCATTCTCAGTGTAGCCAAGCCTACCACCCCTCCCTTTAGCATAGCACTCCAGCTTTTTGCATGCTATTGTCTGCACCCCAAGAACTGTGACTTTCTAATTTACTTCAGCAATAAACTTTGATAAAGGGAAATGTTCTCACCTAAAATTGCAGTTGGCACAAATGGATCTGTCATACATCATAAGCAGGTCAATGCAGAAAAGGTAAAAAGAGAGAGAACAGTAAATGATTGATAAATGTTCCTGAGTTTTCTTTCAGAAAGCTACTGTAAAGCAACCAGGATGTTGCTTATAGATGTATTAAATTTCTATGGCAAGAAGTATAACATAATCATATATGCTTTTATTATGAAAAGGTCTATATAAGGTGGAAATCAAGAAAAAAAATTGTTACCTGGGTAATAAGAATTAGGCACTGTTGTGCTCAATGTGTTAGTTTTCATTGTAAATGAAGATGGTGAAGACACAGCTGCAAAAAGAAACAAAGCTGGTTAGAGACAGTGTAGTTGATCCATGCTTTTTAAGCTGAGTGATACAGGGTATGTGATTTACTTGGTTTAGAGTCCATCCTGTTGTGTTTGTTGCACTGGAACCAGGACCTAGTGTGTGCCTACTGAATAAAATAGCTCACTGAATTTGATCAGTGCTCTAAAAAGAAATGTCATCAGAGAAAGCGGTTTTTTTGGTGATGACAAACATACTTCTTCAAGATTAGAATGAATACTGATGCTTGAATAAAGGCATCACAACATCAACAGGTGTTTTTGACAGAAGCTTTGATCATTAGTAAGTTTACTTAATAACACTGTAAATACTGTATGAAAATATTCTGCTATTGTTAATTGTTTCCTTTCCTTTTTTTTTTTTTTTTTTTTTACCCTTTGTTTAACAATGATTTTCAGGGACTGACACATGGACCAATGCTTGCACTGGTATTTGATCATTTAACCATTTGTAAAACCTAGGAGAAAGCCCAATGCAACAAATTAAGGTCAGTTAGTACCCTGGTATGCAAAGATCATGTGAATTACCGTTGTAAGCAGAGATACATTCAAGAGGTGGGAGTTAATCACATCATTTTACATGATGTTCAACCAAAGAATCCTTAAAAGCTTTTAAGCAAAGCTCATTGCAAATTCAGTCTTGGTTGTCTACACAGTTCAGATTCAGTAGGATAAGTGAATGTAAGCATATTTTGGATATCTATAAATAGATTGACAGGAAGTTGTGAAACAGAAGTAGAATTGAGGAAGACAGGGTCTGCTGGATGAGAAGGAGTGAGATTACTCTTTCTGGCTTTCATCCATCTTATTTTTGGGTTGGTCTTCTAGGGCATACAGTTTCCAGCCATGGTTAAGATGGAGCTATCTGGAAACTAGCTTAAATAATGCTGGCAGTTATTACTTATTTAATACATTTATTTATCTGAGAAAACTTTCATTTGAGTGTGTCTCCTGAATCACTGGATGGAAAGAACAGAGTGGTATTCCATTTGGATATGGATGCAGAGATTAGTTGAGTCAGGGATGCTGAAGCTAATTAAAATGCCTAAGTACAGAATGCAGCCAAGTTAATAAACCTTCACAAAAAGTAGGAATAGTCTAAATCTCTTGAGCACAAGGCCTTACATAAAAATTATTACTAAGGACTGTCCAACTGCTTCTTCTGGTTAGCATATTTCTCACAGAAAGTCTGATTAGAGGTTCTAGATTTTCAAAAGGTACAAAATACTTGCTATGCCAATAATTTCAAATTGGTTTAAGGTGGTTTACATAAAGAGGATTTAGTTCCAAAAACTCCCTGCAGCCTCTTTGGGTGTTGTGTCCATTCAGTAACACCACTGATAAACTACATGATGACAGAAGATGAAGTCAAACCTCTTGATCTCTTCACAGAAGTAAGCAACCTCATTAACTGCAATGGTATATTCTCACCAGAAAGGCAACTCAGATTTTGAAAGATCTATTTCAAAGCAATTTTAAAAGTAACTCAAATGCAAATTAACATTGCAAATTCTGAGCCTAATGCTGCTGAGAAAAGTCTCACCGTAGAGCTCATCAGAGATAAATGCTTATGCATATTATTAAAGAGTGGGAGTTAGGCCTCACATACTTGAAACAAAATTCAATCTTTGACAAATTCTGAAGATGTTAAAAAACCCTGGTCTGTAAGGAAAAGTGAGGTTCCTCTAAGAATTACAGAAAACAAAAAGTTTTTTTGAACATAGCAAATATTTTTTCATTCTTTTTAGCAATTATAAAATATTGCTGTTTTTCCTGCTCGTTGCTTAGTGCTAACCTCCAGACAGGAGTGAATCCTTGATTAAAATTCTAATACAGGAAATTTTATATCCCAAATTTTATTTATTTTCAGAGTAGTTCCAAGAAGAGCCAGGATATTACAGAATCTTTTAGGAAAGTGCAGAACAGATAATTACACTGAGTTCTTCCTCTGCACAAGCAACATAAAGATCATAATCTAGAACTGGAAATAAGAAGACAATCAGATCACCATTATTAACTTTTGACATTCAAAAAAAGAATTCATCTACAAAAAGAAGAAGGGAGCAAGGAAAACATTTGAAGGACTTGAAATAGCACGAGGGATATAAAATTTTTAACATAATAGAGATAGGATGAAGGCAAAAATACAGCTGTTTCAGTAATGTCTGCTCTTCTGCAGAAGAAAGAAAAGGATGGACAGAAAAAAGCTCAGTTATCCTCATTATTTCTAAAGAAGTCTATTCTTGATGTCTGACTGTCTTGCTCATTCGAATACACATAGTAATGTACTGCACAGTGGGAACCTCTGAGTCCCATGGATTTTCCATGACTGCGTAATAAGGAATATTTTAAGAACCATTTGCACCTTTCTTCCACTTTCCAAGAAAAAAAAAAAGAAAAAAGAGAAAAAAGATGAAACTTACATCTCCCATTTAGATTGTGCGTGTCCATGAAAGAGAAAGCTTCGTCACAGTTGGTGCCTTGCTCAGTGTAGCTTTTATCCATTGAATTCACCATCACTGTCATTTCCTGCCGTGTGCTGCTCAATGTCTCTTTCCGCTTTTTAGCCAATTTTCTTGAGAAATTAATGTTGAGGGGGGAAAAAAAAAAAAAAAAGGAATAAAACACCACTCTGTGAGCATAGTCCTCATGTTGTTTAGATCAGTACACATTTACAATGATTCCTGCATTTCTTAAATTCATTTCACACTCTTCTCAATGGCATATGATAATCAAGTGATAGTTGCCAATGCTCTGACTTATGGTGAACAGCATCTTAATTCGTGAGGAGCACCACTGAATTAAAGGGGACTACTTGGATACAAAGCTGATGTGAGCTACTACTCACATCAAGGGGACTACTATCAGAGGCTACATGTGTTTAAATTCATAAATAAAAATAATAGGAGAGAAGATTTCACTAGAACATATAAATCAGTAACAATTTTCACCTTGCACGCTCAGAACTGTGTGGAGCTGTTCTATTAAGACACTATATAATAGAGGTAACTGGTGTACATCATACTGTATAGTATATGTTCGATCTTTTAACAGACTGCACAAGCAAGTGACATTGAAAATTTGTGTTTCTAAAGACTACTCTCTGTCACTCTCAATTTCAGGAGTATTACTCACAAAAGTTAGTTGCTTCTCAGCAGGAGTGGCCTGTCAGAGACAAGATCTTGACTCCGGTACTATAACAGTGATTCATTAAGCTACAGAACTGCTTTGGATGCATATATCCCCTTTTCCACATCTATCTGTTTCTGTCTAGACTAAAATCTCACTCTGTCTCCCTCAGAGTTCCGCTTAGCTGCCGTCACAAAATAAGATGTCCAAAACTCATTATTTTTCCCTCATGCTCTGTGAAATGTCTGTGAACCTGACGATGGTGTATCCCATGCACATTTGGCTTGCTTCCCTGGCCCATGACTCTGTCTTATACAAAGCCTTTCCCCAAGTCCTTGCCTACAGCATTCATTTCAATTTTCCAGAGTCCTTCTGTATAGTATCATCAAGGTATAGGTTTTACACAGAAATAACTGTTGCACAGACTTTGATCTCTCATCTGTTCGTTCAATGACTCGTCCTCTGTGTAAAACATAATGTGCCAACTCATATCCATCTGCAAGAAAGATCTTTCATGCATCTTCAGCCAGAACTTACAGGAGCTTTCTGTCTCATTTATGTTTCCTTCCACTTCTAGAGGCCTACTGAATCAAGCATAACTAACTTGTGCTAACTGTCAAAGACCTTGTCTTTGTTAACTCTCATTCAGTATGAAAAAATCATTTCCACCACAGGCAAACATTTTATACCAGCCTCTACCAGGTTTTTAAACAAGCATGTTTGTCTCTCCTCATGTTGCATGGGAAGAGCTTTCTGTAAACCTCCCTACTGATAGCTCACTATTCCGCTTCAAGTCACTGCCTGCAGACACGCGTTGCAACGTGCTGATATTAATGCTCACTGTGTTGATCAGTATTGCCTCAGAGTCTCTCCATATTCCCTAACTATCTAGCTGTTGTCTCTTATCTTACACCTAGGTAACAAGCCATTTGGGCAGGACCTATGGTTGTGTTCTGTCGTGATATAGTACCAAGCTCAGCAGTATCTTAGTCCATGACTAAAGCTCAAAAGACCTTTGAAACTTAAGTCTTGCTGTTAATAGAAGCAGTAAATGCATGCATAGCACTGGGTCATTGCACACAGAAGTACTGAGTCAACAAAAACTCATACAAGAATGCTAATTACTAGGGAATTCAAGTCACTAATGATAATAATACAGTCCAGCTAAGAAAGTGTGTAAGATAAACAGTTACATGTCACATCCTTTCTGTAGATGAATTATAGCTCCTTATTTTGTAATTTGGAATATCATTGGTGGACAGCAGAAATATCTCCTAAACAAAGGTTTTGTTTCTAAATTTTGATTTAATTTTAATTTGAGATTAAATGGAGGAACTTAACAAGTCCCTTTCTGATCAACACTAATTTACCTTGTAGGCTTGACAACAAACCTGGTTCTTTATTACTTCACATTGTATAAACACAGAAGGGACCATTAGATAATCTAGTCTGAACTCTTTTACATAAGAGACAGTAAAATTTCATTCAAGTTAAACAAAACTCTTAAATCTTTGCATCCTTCAATCTACCCTCTCCTTCATGTCTAATTGTAATGAATGATTAATATACTGAGATGTATCTCCTAATGTATGAACAACTTAATGTTAGTCTTTATAAGGAGACGCTTATCGAAGTCATAACATGAACTTGATATTTTTTTTCCTCCTTGCACCCTTAGCTCAGATGGTAACACACTGTCATGGATGGCTCCTTTTCTGATCTTCTTTAATCCTAAACTGAAAGCACATACAGCTACTCCCACCACCTGCCAACCACTGGGCAAATCCCAGTTTAGCTGGGTTGTGATGCTAGAACCTGAACTGTGACCATGAAAACATCCGCAGTGTGGTCACAGAGGTTTCATCCAAAAGTCAAATATCGTGCTTATTTTATTTCATGGCTGTGCAGACCATAGGAAAATACTTCAGGATAATTAAGCACTAGAGCAAAGACTTCCTTTTCTTTAGGCTGGAATCAGCAGCTTCTCTGTAACCAGTTGTCAATCCAGTTAGCTAGACACTGCATACTAACTAAAGCTAGGAAACTGCAGTGTGTAGTGGCCTTCCCTTGCCCATCAGTGGATCTGTAGTACTGTATTCACAAAACCTTTAATCACTGTCAATCACACAAGCTCCAGACTTTCTCCAAGAACTCTTCCATGTGAACCACGTACTGGTGAACATGTAACAACTCTTCCTTAACATTTTTTTTAAAGAAAAATTACTAGGAGAATTGCCCTGGGCAACATTACAGTGGTAATGATCCATAAGTGAAAATCCACAATGTGGAAAATACATACCAGCCACTCATTAGGAGTATAAAAAGATTTAATTCTGCTGTTATAGAGCATGTCCTTTATTTTGCAGTAAAAATCATACCCTTCCCAAGAAAAGCCATTCTTCTTGTTTATTACACTAACACCAAGGAAGCTCAAATTTTATAAAAAGTCAGCTAATTTTCTTAAAGAAATCACACTAGCATTTTCTCAATTCCTTCATTTTTTGGTTTTGGTCCCAGAATTAAGCTATAGCAGGTTGTTTTTATGACATTAACAACTGTACGGTACTTTTCAATCTGAATCTAATTCGGGGAATAGGTCTTATGGGAACAGTTCAAATCTGAAACAACTGTTACAGGAAAAGCTCGACACCAGCCAGACTTTTCTACTGGGAATACAAACACCCACTAGACTTAGTCAAGTAAACTGTAGCTGAATATAACATTTTTACACCTGCAGCTTTCAGATATTACTGGAAGTATCGAAGTGCTGCAGTCTCTGCAAATCATCCATCCCTTGGATCCCTCCGTTCCTGGGAGGCTCTATCTATACAAGATCCAGGAAACTCGTAAAACCATGGTACTTCATTACCACTCATCTTCTTAGATTTTGAGGGAAAAAAAGACTTAAATATTTTATCATCTTCACTCATGGAAAAAGACACTTCGTAGCTACTTTCTGATGTTTCCTCCTTCTTAAAGGAAAAGAGATCTACAACCAAAGTAAAAAATAAAACAGATGGAAGCTCCCGTGGTGATTACCTAGGATTAAATTCTTCCTGTAAGGAAAGCAAAAATGATCAGCTTATCACACTAATAGTGTTACAATCAATATATGAGGAAAGAAAATGTACTACACTAGTGACAGAAAAGTGGAGCCTGGTATTCAGAAAAATCTCAAGGCTAGCTAGGTAGTGTTGTATTTTAAGACACAAAATATTGTGAGAAGTGGGTTGGTGTAACTTTAAAAATATGGTAAAATGAAGAAGAGACAACCTTACAGACTACCCAAAAAAACTTGTGTGGGATTTGGGTTTAGTTTACTCTGTTCTGTTACGACGATTAATAAAATTATCTTAGGAAAATAATATGCTAAATGCTTCATCACAATCTGTGCCAATTTTAAATGCTACCATGAGACTCTTAAATGCTGCATTTCCTCATGTACAGTCCCTTCTAGTTGAAAGAATCACCTTGTAGAAGCCCTGCAAGCCTTACTCAGTACCTTTTTAAAAATCCTGTCTCTGTGATTTCTGTCCCAAACTCTCCAACAAAACAACACGAATAACTGCTGAGATGCTGCTACATTATCAGCCCCTGTTTAATTCATTTTCCCTCTGTTTGCCTGTCTTTATTTTCTCTGTCCTGTCTTGACCTTCCAATATTTCAAAGGAGCCTATAAAAAGACCGGGGAAGACCTGTTCACTAGGGCATGTAACAACAGGACAAGAGGTAATGGTGTTAAGCTAAAGAAGGGTAGATTTAAGTTGGACATTAGGAAAAAGTCCTTTAATGTGAGGGTGGTGGATCACTGGAACAGGCTGCCTAGGGAGGTGGTGGGGGCCCCATCCCTGGAGACATGCAAGGTGATGGGGCTCTGAGAAATCTGTTGTACTGTGAGTGTCCCTGCTTCTTGTAGGGGGGTTGGACTAGATGACCTTTAGAGGTCCCTTCCAACCCAAGACCTTCTATGATTCGGTGATTCTATGTTTGTAAAGCACTGGGTGCAAAGCATGAGGCACAATGGGACACAACCATAGTTAGAGAAATGTATCAGGAGGCCTCTTTTCTTCCAGGCAAAGTTGGAGAAACAAGATGCTGCTGCTTTCCACAGCTCCAGCAACACACCACCATTACCAAGATACAGTAATAGAGTTGCTAAAAAGAATTGGGCTGATTATTTCCCTTTAATTAATTCAATGAACTACTGCATTTACTGTAGCTTAAGATAAAATAGCTTCTCCTTATATATAGATTGTTTCAAATTTTACTTTTCTCTTTGTAGACAGGTCACATAAATGTGTCTGATAAAGAAAAGATCAAGCAATTTGCTGCAACTCACTGGTGTGGTGCACTTGTAGTTACAAAAGCTTTTAATTGTTTGATCACCAAACCCCTGAAAGAATCTAAACTATAATGAGCAAGACCCTTTAGTGAAATAATAGCTGGCTAAAAAGATATAATACAAAGGGTAGGACTAAATGTTCACTTTTCACAACAGTGGATATCTTATAAAAACGCCTGTTGGGATTTGTACAGTTCACCATATATATACAATGATCTAGAAAAGAGGTGAACTGCAGGTTCGGAATGTTTTTTGGACAACACACAATTTTTAATTGGTAGTAAAAATTAGAAATAGGGTTAAAAAGTTACAAATTGATCTCACCAGAGAAGTACTATTTCTCAACAATGTAAGAACCAGAACCAGAGGGTAAACAGACTTTTTTTTTAATGTTAAAAGCTAATACTTTCACACAAACCAGGTAATTGTGGAACACATCACCACAGGACTCTAGAGACACCAAAAGCAAATACTGGTAAAAGAAAAATTGATTGAGGGCTGAAAAGAGGACAGTGAATGCATTACCTTATCTTCACACTGTTCCTACATTTTTCTAAAGGTTTGTCACTCAGCACTGTCACAGACATGATGTTAAGTCTGGTGGACTTTTAATTAAAGATTTAATGCATTTTTAAATTATATGAACAATCCCTGCACAGATTATGCAAGAAACAGGGTGTAAATACCTTATTGGCTTCTCTAACACTTAGAATTACTCACATTTTTGCATTGTTTAGGCTACTTATGAGACACCAGTGAAGATTAATTAACTTAGAAATTAATTACTTTGCCCATCTATTTTGTTTGTCAATGATAACCTAAAAGATGACACATACTTATTTTGAGGAAAATGTTTTAATCTGAAATAATTTAATGAGCATCACTGATTCAGTGACACTCAGTCTGAAGATGTAATTTAAGCTAAGAAGCTCTCCATAAAAAGCATGTAAGAAAGTCTGCAAATGTTACTGATGACTTAACAGCTGTTTATTGTGTTTTCAGACATTTTTCATACTTATGGTGTAATTACTTAAACAACAAAGCAGTCCTTGTCAATAACTGTGGCTATTTTCCTGTTTTCAGCAATGGGTCCTCTAAGGTAGACACAAGAACACACATCATGCATCAGCGTGAGAATGAAATGCGCACAAATGAGTTCAGGTTTAGTCTGCCACCTCTGGTTTGCAATAGTACGCATTTGGTAATATTGAGTATTTCTCTAATCTGCTTTAGGAAATTCAAAATACTGCTTTCTATTTTTCAGTACATAACTTGCCTCATCTGTACTCTTTATGTTATTTTTCATTGTTTAAAAGTCCACATAGAAAAGAAGCTTTAGGAACTTGAATATCTATTCCAAGTAAACCAAATGGTAAATTTGTTTATGTGTTATTATATAATTACCATAATAAGTAATTGATATTTTTATTCTATTTTTATCAAAACCAAAATGCTCTGCATGGAACCCTTTCTATCTCCCCCAAAAGGACTGAGACACAAATATGAAGCAATAGAAATCAAGTAAGAGAGGAAAATAGAAACAGTATGGCATTAGTGATAGTGAAGTTGTACTTGTAGCAAACTTCTGCCATTCAATTTCACATTTATATGCTTTATATTGAAATGTAATATGCTCAAGAATGCAATTTCACAGTGACATTAAACTGTATCCTGTCGACACTCTATCAGACAGGTAATAAAGTTAGGAGATATATTTTCAAAGGCAGCAGGAACTAGCAAACACTTAATGAAATGCTCTATAAGTTGTCCCCACTTCAGTAAACCAGCATTTCTAGAGAACAACCACAGGGAATGTAATTGTCAAGAGAACTAAAAAAGAAAAAGGTAGACACCATCCCACTGAATTGTGCTGTTTCTTTTTTAGTTTGCAAACCTGTACTAAATGATAAAATTATTCTATGTCCTAAGAAGTTCAAAATATATTTTGTATTGACATAAAAACAAAATAAAGCTACAACAGTAATGAAGACTGATGTGGAGATTATGAATATCTGACTATAGACAAGGGTACATAAGCCCTTTTGACTGACTTTAAAAAGGGATGGTTTATTATTATTTCTTTTAGGTGCTTTCTCTTTGTTTTCATTATCAATTTCCTGCTTCAGAGCAAGTGCTAGCATTATTACTTTCATTTTTATCATGCTCTTGAATTCTCTGATAAAGACAAGAGATTGAGCTTTAAAAAAATGCTCTGACACTGAATTTTGAAAACAGTGTTCCTGATACAATAGGATTTCATTTCACCTCCTTTCAATCACTGTGGCTTTCATTTCTGCCACAGAGACATTAGAAGCACTTTCAGTAACATGGAAGCTAGTACTGGGAGACCAAGAAGTCTTGCCAATACTAGCAGGACTGGCTAGAAAAGGAGGAGAAGAAATAAAACAAAGGTGGAGAGGAAGATTCATTACAATAACTGAGTGCAAAATGGCTACAAACTTTTAAATGAAAGGGGAGGTTAACAAAAATGGTCTTGATTTATACCAGCACAAAACAAACAAACAAACCCAAACATTTTGACTTTCTGTGTTTTACTTGTATTTTTACTCATCGCATATCAGAACTTTAATGGTCTTTTTGCACTTTACTGTAACCAGTCAATTGGTTCATTAGCATCACATGAGATCCAAGCAAAAAGAAAAGTTATTTGGCTACATCCCATTTTCAAAATATCAGTGGTAGTTCACAGATGAAGTATGGCATCACCAAAGAAACCGCAGAACAGAAAAAAGATAAAGAAAACATGGAGGGGAATGGGAAATGCGAAGGAAAATACAGCTATATTTTTTGACACAGGAGTGGCCCAGCACCCAGATCTCTCTTTCAGCTGACAGCCTGGTCCACTAAACCAGCAACTCTTACTCTCTGATCCAGTTAATCCAGAATTTCTTCACAGTAGTACATTTTTAAAAACAGAGTGTATTTTTTGCGAGTTCTTCCTATTAAAAAAACACGTATAACCAATCAGGTGATTAGGACCCTCTGATAGGAATGGAAATATACTTTTAAATATTATCTGACTGAACAGGGAATTGAACCTGGATCTCTCTCTTGATACACGAATTCTGACTGGGGCAAGAATGAGAGAGCTGTGCATGGTGAGCCTAGAAAAGGTTTACAGGGGCTATTCCTGCTCTTTTTTAATACCTCAGTATAGGGAGTGTATAGAGGAGACAGAGCTAGTCTCTACACAGATGGTGAAAGGACAAAATATACTAGACACAGGTTGCAGCTCAGGAAATTCCCATTAGATCTTAGTAAAAATTTGTAATCATTGGGGCAGTCAAGCAGTGAATCAGGGAGGCTGTGTGATCTCCATCTTTGGAGATACTCAAAACCCTGCTAGAAAATGTTCTGAGAAGAGAGTCACAGAATCATTTAGGTCATTATTGGATACTGGGTTATCACTAGGTATTATTAGACTCTGTGCTGGTGCAACTTGAGTCCACATGTAGTAAAGCTCCTTTCTAACTTAAGGAGCAAAGCTTGTGCAAATATTTTTATCAATAAAGCTTTTTTTTAGAGAGCAAGCTATATTCACATTGAACTGCAAAATGAGGATATGATAATTTTCCATGAAAAAGGCAAATTATATTTGGATTTTATAATACGGCCTTAATAATATCCACGTTCTCATTTTAATGAAGATTAAATGTTGCATTTTCCATTGTGTTTGATTTGTATTAATTTCTGCTACTTTAATTGTACATAAATGTAAAATGACATGACACTACTTTACATGCTTTCTATTACACTATTTCAATTTCACTGAAATGAAGTATTTCACGTTTCCAAAGACACCCTTTTCTGAGATGTATGGTCACAGGAAAATTCCACACCTGACCTTTCCTTTTACCTGAGGCTACTTTTTTTCTGCACAAAGAGCAATTTCATTTTCTTAGCTAGCTCTATTAACAACAGTAAATGAAAATTTAAACAAAACCCGGACTTCCCATTTTGTTAGCATATACACCATTTTACTTATCTATAGTTAACAAGAATACCTGTTTCTTTTGTATGCAAACGAATATACACACTTAATTTCCTTTCCAGAGATAAAACTGAAAAGAAACAATTCACATTAATGAAAGATGTGCATATCATATCATGCTGACAGAGAGATATATTACTTTCACAGTATTGTGTAGATTAGCAGTAAAGACTGCACATGGTACAACAATACTGTATTTGTAACATATTGTTTACATGATACATTTTGCGTTTAACATTGCAAATCTTCCCCTTTGTCTCAGAAGCTTTTCTTTTGCTTCTTTTCCTCCATCATACTATCATATGATTTGAATAAAGAACTAAACAGACAACACTGGGGCCTACTCCAGAGGAGACAGCTGTGTGATGTGTAGTGCCAGACAACAGGAACATGAAAGCTTTTCACAAAAATGCATTAATGATAGATCTTGAAATTCTCTTCCTGAAACTAATTATCATTTTAGAAAAGGCTGGCTAAGGATGAAAGAAAACACCTTCTTACTCCATAGTTGTCAGTTTTAAGTAGAACCTCAAACTCCTGGGGGTGTTGTGCACTGTAGGTGCCCAACATCCCTCTCTTTTCACAAACCAAGACAAGAAGTGATGTTAAGCTGATGCCAACTTGTTCTGGGATGATCTTCCCACACCACATTTTCATCACATTTTCAGAGGCGTTCTCAGCGTGAGGAATTATAGACCTGTATGGCAGATGTATATATTATAGGGTAGTTTCATCATCCTATCTACCCATTAGCTTCTCTCTTTAAGCTTTTCTATGATATTCCAAACTCCTTAAGCATGGTCAGGCAAATGTCTTCCTTTAAATGCAGATCTGCCACATAAGTGGTTTCTTCCATAAATAGAAAATCCCTAACTTCACAATACATTACTACCTGAGGCTGACCTGGGTACAGGACAGGTATTTTCTACATGAAATAAATTGTTATTTTCCCTGTGGGGTTATAAAGTTTGTCTTGCAAGTCTCAGTGGAGGAAGCAGATTCCTAGGTTTCTATGGACTCTAACAAGTTCCTTCTAGGCTTGCGTGGGTTCACGTTACTATAAAGCTATAGTACCTGTAACAATTTTAAACATAAGAAATATTTTTCCCTCAAGGTATTTAGGGCTCTGCATAGATATTGCTTTCACTGAACTACGGCATTTGGCTTTAACTGTATAAAGACATAAAATACAGTCAAAATAAATTGTTCACAAAAACATAATAAACATAATAAAGTTCTCAAAAACATTCCTTAATAGAATTATCTTTAGCATATTTGTTATTCAAATATATGTAAATTTATTATATGCATTATATACATTCATATATATATGTAAATATAGAACTTAAAATATGTAGTGGTGTAGTGCAGAACCAAAAGCAAAGGTTTTAAAAGGCTTAATCTAATAAAACTCATTCATTGGTTTTCTGCTTCTCAGTAACAGAATGCAAATCAGACAAGGGTTTTTTGCTGATGAAAAATGTCATTGTATTAGTACAGATGTTCTGGTTGACAGAGCAGCATCCTGACCTAGTTCCTATGTAGCCCATGTAGTGGGAGGTACTTCTTCAGTTCCTGGGTATATCGCCTTCTACAAAAGACAGTGTTCGTTGCTCACACTGACTTTTGAACCACAGTCTTATACTTCCTCACCTGAAGGGATAATTTTTTGCCTCTTTGCATCCCAGTACAGGCAGCAGCCTGTACAACATATTCGCTGGTGATGGTACTCAGCATTCACAAACTCACACATGATTTTTGCTGCACTACCTACGCTCCACCTCCATCATGTGCCTTTTGCTTTTTCAGGCAATTATTTCCCTGAATCCATTTTCCTTCCTTTAAGACTTTTCTTACATTCAATACACCTCAGCAGATCAAAATACCCAACTGCATAGGGTTTTAATCAGCCTTTTAGAGGAGTCCTCTTCTACAGAAAGAAATCTGTCTTGACAAAAGTCGCTGACTAAAAACTCGGAATAGGCAATACTCAGTCATGTAAGAGAGAAACTCTTTTTTTCCTAAGGGGCTGCTGAAATTGGGCCATCCCCTTAAGGCGGGTAGAATAACTAGCAGAGAGCATGAAGATATACCCAGAGCACAGTGTTCTTACTAGTGCACTAGTTTAATAGCCCCCTGTGGTCATTGGGGAAGGAAGGCACTAAGCAGAGGTTCTTTAGCAGCATGTAGCTCGTAAACTATTCAAGTGCTCTCCCAAGTCATGGGTATATCATCTAATTGGGAGTGGGACAGCATCAGCAGATCAACTGCTGGTAATCCAAAGCTGTGACTACAAGAGCAAGTGGTCCAGCTGAGACCTTGTGATGCTATTTGGTGAGTCGAAGATATAGCTGCACCTTCAATCCAATCTTATCCCATGCAGAGGAATGGGGCTACTGGGAGAAACTGTCATCTTCCCCATTTATGAACAGCTAATGAAGTTGTTCAGCCCCTGCTTCTCTGTCAGCAGGTATGTGTGTTGCGGTCTTACGGCCTATGTTCAGTGGCTCATATGGAGATGTGAATATGAGGCTTCTACGGCAAAGCAGGTTAATTAATCCACTTTAGGGGCTCTTCATACTACTGCAGAAAGGGCAGCTTATACAGCCACATACCATGGTGGCTTAAGGTGAGAACATTTCAAATACATATATTTAGACCCCTTAATTTCTAATTCTGGCAAACCTGAACCAAAGGCTTTCTTAATTAAAAGATTTAAGAAAGGTGTCAAGGAAAGCTTCTCTAAATCGTTCTAATAGAGTTTCATCTGAAAAACATCAGTCTTACAGCCACAATAACTGTAACATTTGAAAAGAATGTTAATTAATCATTGCTTATAATATGGGATTTTCACTCAGAGCTTTGCCATCCACAAGCAGTATTATAATCCAAAGACTGTGGAATCAGAATTTTGCATGGAACCACACACCCTTTAAGTCTACACCTCTGTCACAGAAACACAAAGAGAAAATTAATGCCTTGTACTTTTTCAAATCTAATTCTAAATTCTGTGAAAATACATTTTGAAAGACAGAAACACATCTTTTATCCTCACAAAAAGAAAACTCTGAAACTTCAGGATGGAGCTTGCATAGTAAAATTTCTTTTGAGCAAACAGAATAAAAGCTATAAATAATGTCATAGTCCTTCCCCTGATGAAATAATCCATTATGAGAATACAATATGTATTAAAATGAGTTGTAAGGTACTCTGCTGGTCTTCAGGATGCAACACCTCCAAACAAGTAAAATACTACATCATTACAAATCTCAGTCAGCTGGAATGTGCAATTTTAAGCGGAAGGATAGCTGCTGTTCTTACAATACACAGCCCAGGACTCCAAATGCATTGGAATATTACAGTCTAAAGTAGTGATGTAATACAGTAAGTATACTGAGTTTTACAGAGATACATAAACCTATTTGAAGTGTTGCAGGGAGGCAGCAATGAAGCCAGAAAGAGAAGTAACTGGCTTTTGTGTTGAAAATAACAAAACATTCCTTTACACTCCTCTAAAAATAACAAACAATAAAGTTTCTAAGATATAGTGTGGTAGTGCTAAAATTAACTATCCAACAAATTATTTACAGAGAAAGGACGTAAACTGTGACAGTTGCAAGGAAAACTGTTCTTTGTTTATTAAAAACTCCATAAAAATCCTCAGAATTTGTAAAGAAAGAAGTACCTCTGCAGCAAAACATAAAAGAGTTCCATAGAATCGATTCTGTACCCCTGAAGAATTTTAATTCAATATCCTTTCTGTGAGTTTTTAAAAATATTATCAATAGCACATAATCATCTGTTAAAGCCCGATAAGATTTCAGAGATGGTACTTGAGGGGGAGTGTCTTAAGGCCTGTAATAAACTGCAGGTTAGGTCAGGAGACAGGACAACACTACCAGCCAGTAACATTTGAGAGTAAGTTGATATTTTATCTTCTTAGAGAAACTGCTCATTTTTATTTTGTTTTGCACTTAAAAAAAATTGCAGTGAGTAGGAATGCCTCTTCAGCAGTACAGTATTTGTTGTGGAACAGGTTCTTTTAATGTTTTGGCACAAATCTTGGTATATTTTCTACTGAATTAGGGTATGTAATCCACACTATATTCATTATGGTTATTTAACTATACAAAAGCACCTGAAAATATCATTGATGTTGTGATTGCTTCTAAAGCTAAAGAAATGAATGCAGAACTACAAATATATCACATTCATAAACTAGAACACAGCAATTTCTCTTTAACATACTGTTTGATTCATATTCTAACAATTTTAAAACCAGAGTTCAAACAAATGTTTTTACTAGATCGGTACTTCCTAGCCTATCTGGACAGCTTGTTAAAAAGCTGTATCTTTCAAAGCAAATTACAAAGCTCCTTGCAGTTGACTTCAGTGGAGAGTCAAGTGAATGAGGATTTCTGAATTGTGCATTCCACCTCTACCCTTGGAGAAAGGAGTGCTTCCTCTTTAAAGAGCTAATGGACTTCCCTTTGATAACTTTTACTTGTGTGAGACCAAATGTATAAACAGGATCTCTAATACATTAATTAAACTTAATCACTTAGTAATGGAATCCTCTTAATGAAAAGATGACCTAAGTGCTCCATGCTAGGTACTTATAAGAGCTTTATACTGAACTACAAGTCACTGCATGGAATGACACTACACTCCATCGGGGGGTAATTTTTAACTGTCCCTTTCAGGTTACAAACCCTAAATAAAAACCAGCACTGTGTTTTATCAACAGCAAGGAAATAAATAACTTGAAAACAGATGAGTGGCCATCTGTGCAACTCATTAGGGACACATGTTCACTACTTAAATAGTGTCCTCCTTCAAAACACTGTTACACATAAGCAACTATAACTAAATCAGAGCAGACAATGACATTGCAATAAGATTTTTACAAGGTGCATTTCAGGTGAGGAGACTCCAGTTGATATTACATGAGGAATCATAGAATCATAGCATCATAGAACCATTCAGGTTGGAAAAGACCCTTGGGATCACTGAGTCCAACCATCATCCCTACTCGACAAAGTTCTCCCCTAAACCATATCCACCAACACCACATCCAAACAATCCTTAAACACATCTAGGGATGGTGACTCAACCACCTCCCTGAGCAGCCTATTCCAGTGTCTAACCACTCTTCCTGTGAAAACTTTTTTCCTAATGTCCAGTCTAAACCTACCCTGTTGCAGCTTGAAGCCATTCCCTCTTGTTCTGTCGCTAATTACCTGTGAAAAGAGACCAGCACCAGCCTCTCTACAATGACCTTTCAGGTAGCTGTAGAGACTGATGAGGTCTCCCCTCAGCCTCCTCTTCCTCAGACTAAATATTCCCAGCTCCTTCAATGGTTCTTCGTAAGATTTATTCTCTAGGCCCTTCACCAGCTTCGTTGCCCTCCTCTGCACTCGCTCCAGCACCTCGATAACTCTCTTGAATTGAGGTGCTAAAAACTGGATGCAATACTCCAGGTGTGGCCTCAATTATGGTAACAAGAAGCTAGATAAACAAGAGTTTTCCAAAAATCCAGGTTCAGAAGTGCAGGCTGAAGGAGATTTGTAGACAACTGGTTTCAACCCCTGGACATAAATTTTGGTAGAATTTTAAATGGTAGCCAAACAATATTTCCTCTACTATAATAGTTGCTTTCAGAAATCAGGTCAAGTTTCTTAGTCACTGCCATTTGCATCTTGGAAGGAAGTTAGCAATAGGCTGACAGCAGTGTTACTCTTTACACAGATGATGGAGAAGACTATTGCATTTGGCCGACAGAGGAAAGTACTTCAGTAGGATGAATGTTATTACCTAAATGGTGGCTTGGTCCAGAGAACAGAAGCTTTGCATTTTCAAACAACTTTATTCATGAGCAGTGCAACTAATGGATTTGAGCTTTCTATGGATTAATGTCCTGTGTTCCCTAAACACTGTGTTCTCAGCTTTCCTTTATGTCCCCAGCACCTGCTCCCCAGGACTTCCCAGCTACCTCTCCTATTTGTGAAGAAGCTAAGAAGCACTAGTTGCTAAACAGCAAAAAGGCCAAACCTCTGGAGGTTCTCATCTCTCTCCAATGTCTTGAAATGGAAGCCAGGCATTATATATGTTTATTTAGGATTCAAATTAGTTGGAAATAATCTGACCCTAATGACTTGAGCAGGACATAATCTGGTGCACAAAATCAAATATGCTTTAAGTTTTCCTAGTCAGGGGCACACTGATGCTTCAGCTGAAAGTAATAGTGGCAAAAATGTTTTGGGGTACAGACATAGGCAGACACATAACTTATATTTTTATTTTGGCACCAGTCACAACATTCTTCCTTTAACTGTCAAACAAACCAACTTGACTGTCTTGAGGTGTTCATGCCATTCTAGTGTTTCCCTGCTACTAAACCACGTCCTAAGAAACTGGCAGACTACTGGAACTTGTAGTCAAGAACTATTTTATGTGCATAACCACATCTGAATTATTGTGGTTTGTTTCTAGGAAACAATGCATTTTATTACTTGCAGGTACTGCCAACATCACACAAGGTGAGGCATTAGAAAGCAGGAAGTAAAAATAATAAAAAAAACCCTGCTTAGTTTCTTCTTCACTATGTGCCATCCTTACACTGTCTTTCTGCTGCTTCCAGAAAGAAAAAGAAGGGATGTAATGGTTAATCTATTGTTTATTCAAAACCACCAACAGAAGTTAATAGACAGTTATAAACTAATTGAGTGCGTCTGTAGTGCTATCTCCTCATTCATCTCGCTTATTCAATTTAGCTCTGTTAGCGTTCCATATGGTAAAGTGCCCCTGCTGCTATGAACAGTCATTCATTGCAAAAAAACCCCTGTAACAACAGGAAGCTAATAGTTTAACTGTTCCTCTAAATTTGTTTGACAAAACTGACATTTAGTACGCCACGTCACGTTGTCAGTAATCTGCAATTTACCCTTAGGCAGGCAGTGGATGCTCATTTTATTTACCTCTCATAGTTAAAAGCGTAATTAATATTCTACTCTGAAACAAAGATTAGAGATTTGACAAACATTGCAATTTAAATTCTCCATTATAGCAAACATTAAAATCAAACATCTTTCACACACCCCATTGCATAAAGGACACATGTAGCTGTAATTTAACTTTTTAGCTTTTAATACCACAAACTAATTTCTGCTGTCAGTTTAATGAGGTGGAAAACACAAATCTTGTTGCTCTCTGTGTGCATAGGCTGGGACAGTTAGACTGCAGAGAGCGTGAATCAGTTTGCTCCACAAAGTTGCAGTCAAAAGCCTCAGAGTATTTAGAGTGGAAAAAAAAGAAGTCTAAAAAAAGAAAAATCTTAAAGAATTTGTCTAACAAAAGGCTTCAATAAACACTTCAGGAACAAAAATGCCATAACACCACAGCAGTTTTCTGAATTGCTGCAGCACTGCTGAAAAACTCCAGTGACCCTAGTCTAGACTATGACACTGTGACAGCATTACCCATAGCACAAGCCCAGCTAACCTCTCCAAAGACTGTGTAAGGAGGGCATGTTCACCTTCTCAGCCTTTGACCTCCTTTACACCTGCTTTACACCCAGTCGAGGCTAGGCAGTCATTCAAACCATTTAATCATGGGCTTAAAGCACAAGTGGTTTGAAGTGATTCCTGACCTGGGTCAACTGTCAGACTAAAGGCAGGGGCTTGGCTGGGATTGCCTTTCCCACTTTCCCAGTTCCTCTGAGGCCAGGCCAGCATACTCCTCCTCCTGCTCCTTCAACCTGTGCTCCATGCCCACAGATTTTACATGTATAACAAATGCAAAAACAACTGCAGTGCTTTCTACTCACATTAGTAATGCTCAGCGTAAAAGTCCCATAGCAGGCTGCTCGGTGGCATCTGCGTTACAACTGATTTATTGTGCCAGATCCTGTGACAATAGGGCACATTATCAAACTGGCAAAGTAGGGGGAGTTCTGAGAGAAATAAATGACTGCGGATTTAATTCATGCTAATTTCAATTGAAATTCCAGCTCCATAAATTCTGTGTGACTGATTAAAATTATTAACATGTAGAACACCTTTAGGCAACCATGCTGGCTCATTAAACGTAGAAGCCTAGATTTATCTCCACTGGAACAAATGTATATGTGAACGCATGTGTTTCAGACACATACATCAGGAATTTTTAAATATTTTTTTGGAGATTTTCTTCACAGAAGCATGGAGAATGAAGGAAAAAAAAAAAAAAAAAGACAGCATAAACTCAACAAAGAGGCTGCTGTTAGACTCTTCTCAATCCATCCTATGTAGTAACCCCCTGACTCCTGACTCCTTCACAAGACTTCATTAGTCACTGCCAACTTCAATCTTCTTCAGTTATTTTGCATTCAGCTCCCAAAGGAAAAGCACTCTCCCCACTGATCACAGACTAAACTAAAGATAAACTGGCTCATTTTACAATACATCAAGCTAACATGTCCTGAATCACTAGCATCACAAACCAGGAAAGGAATCCCTGAATATATCTAACCCTGCCACAGTACTAAATAAGAGAGGTACATTTTTAAAACTGAGTCTCCAAAACAGGAATTCAAGTTTAGATTAAGGGAGGTTAGTGTAAGCAAATTATTTCTCTCCTAAATGTCAATGGGTATTTTCTCTTTCAAAATGAATGTCTGCATATAAAAAAATAAATACATCTGAATAGCAGTAGTATACTTAAAAAGAGTGCTGTTGATGTACAATCTGAGATTCTGTGAGCAAATGATTTGAATGCTGCTGTTGAAAGCAAATATTTGAAAAGGTTATAGCAATTGAATGAAAATTATTCAGAGTTTTATTTTATTCAAAATGAGATGCAGGTTATGAAAATGTATAAATCAGGAAATAAGCAGCAGAGCCACAAAGGTCAGAATCACAGCTGTTGATAAAGGGAACCTCATTAATCATAGCATAAGAAGTGCCATATTGGATTAGACCTGAGCCAAACTGGTCTTACATCCTGTTTCTGTGAAGGTCTGGATGTTTTATGGAAAGTATAAGAGATACCATAAAATGCAGATAAAAACTGTTTCAAATAACCCAATAGTAAGAGATTCCTGTAAATTTTGAAAGAGTTTTACATACTTTTCAAAATGCTTTTCTCTCAGTATTTACACCTGAATTTTAACAATTTTATTTCTGTATATTCTTCAAATCCACAGAGATGTTCACTTCACCTTTGAAACTTCCTATAATCTTATCCCAGTAGCACCTGGTGACAATCAGTTTCACGGTCTAATTACTAAGTTTTCCCTTCTATTTTACAGGCAGGTAATGTAAAAACCTGTTCCCTTTATGCTTGTATTAGCTGACTTATGGAGAATAAAAATACCTAGTGCAATATAAAATATAATAATTTGTTTACTTTATGTTGCAAATTTATATCTTTTACCTTAAACGGTCAATGCCCAACCTTTCAGCCCCTGCTCATGTACCTTTTTCTGTCTGTAATTATATTCCATGCCTGATTAAAATTTCTCTCCCCCTTCAGTTTTCTTTTTTGGATGAAGACTGACCAAATTAAGAGCAGTTAGAGTTCTACAACTCTAGCACACATTTGCCCTCTCTAGGCTGAATTATTTTACTACTTAGTTTTAATTCCTTAACATTGTTATGAGACCTGTTGCAGTGCAGACTCCTGAGAAACTGGCTGAAAGTCTTTTGTGTTTCTGAGCTGGTCTAACATCAAGGGCTAGATTTTAAAAAAGCAAATTAAGAGAGAAACTTGCACATCAGGAGAATATATTTCTTTCCAAATTCTAAGTAGCAATGCTTGACTCAACACTATTAACTTTTCCTCTTTCAGGTAAAAGGAAAGCAAGATGGCCTTCAAGGTAAATTGAAGGGGCACAAGCACATATTGGAAGCCTTCACATGTAATTAGTGTGCTCCATTGGCTCAGCATTACCACAGCAGGAAGAGGGAGGGACTTATTCCCTTGGGAGGTCTAGAATGACAGAAAATCCATTCCCTCCTCAGGGCACCACATTTCCCATAGACAGATGAAAATGGGATATCCAGACCTTCATTTGAAAAGCTAATGTACATTCCCTGTACAGGGAATGCTCACATTTTTCTTACACGTGTCAAAACTGAAGTCCCTAAGTGTCAGGGGCTGTTCTATATCTGTGATGGACATGGAGACCACATGGTTTTCTGTAAACTAGTCAGAGCTGCTTTTGTCTGTCATCTGAATCTGCCCCCAGGGTCAGGCTAGAAGACTTCAAATGTGTTCTCATTAGGCTCTTTGGGAAGACTGTTGCAAGGTTTTTTCTATGTATCAAAAAAATAACCTGCAATTATTTTGCTTTGGCTTTGCATGGCCCTCCCTCTCCATAAACTTCCTCCTTCTGATCATGTTTCAACAGGCTAGAGCAAACAACACAGGTTGTTTTACTCAGTCAGGACTTCTATGCTCCTTTACAAGAACAGGAGAAAAACCACATTGCATACTCCTACTAGTTGCTTTTTTCTCCTCACCCTCTTTTTAAAAGAGAAATTAAACACACAACAATTGCTGTGGCAACGGAACAGCAATAATTAAAACCCTGGCATTTTCATGCTCTTCTAAGTGACATGCTCTAATCGAGAGACCTTTAACTTCTATGAGAATGGTCTTCAGAAGAGACAAAGGCAACTGTGAATAAAACATCCAGTTTGAAGGTTCTGCTTGAAATGCTCCTATCTTTAAATGATGCTGAAGGTTTGTTTTGACATTTGCACTCTAAATGCAGAGATGAAATTTATGAAGAACAGTCTGAGGGATTCTAATTAACACAAAGTTTTTTGTGGTTTTTTTTTTTTTTCCCCCCTAAGTTAAACAGCAATAACAAAACCACGTCCTGTTTCCTGATGCATTCATGTTTTTTACTGTACCTGTGCCACTCTTTTGAGATACAATCAACTGAAATCACATGAGTTTAAGAAATTATAGAATTTTTATTCACAGTGTCTTTTTTAGCCTATTCTGTAGGCATCTACCATAAAAACATTCAGCTCGCTTTCTAATTGTGAGCCATTGCAAATGTTTTGCTAAAACTGTTGAAACTAACTTAGTTTTCTAACCTTTTAACATAAAGCTTCTTCTCAAAGAAATGTAATTTCCTCAACAAGAGAATGTCACTTTTATAAACTCCATTTATGATACTGAAGTTCATTATACACCTAAGATAAGACTGTATCATATTATACAGAGTATGCCAAGATTATGTCCACAGATGACTAAGTAGGCAATTAAATATGAAAGCTAACTGAATAAACAGAGGAATTAAATTTTTGGCAGTCTAGATCACAGCTAAAAATGTATTTTTTCTGATGTGTCAAATGATTTACTTATGTATGTATAATATATACCGATATACATGTGTCTCTTTGCATTACACGGCAAATGGTATAGTGCAGTATAATATAACAAGACTTTCTACATTTCTGTTATACAGCCTCTTAACCAACCTTTTCCAACAATAAATTCACTTTATATGCAAATAGATAGTTAACTGACTTTACCATTATATATTTAATTTGATGATGCTTAGGGCTTTTTTTTTCCAAATCTTTCCCAGTGAACTAATTCATGCCATAAACTTAAATGTGCTCCAGGACATTACTGTACCATAAATTGTTTTTTCCTTCACAGAAGTCTATTAAAAAATTAAAATCTGCTCTGCCATTGACATTTGGGTATAATGAGTGAAAATCTTGCATTGCTAACTAACTGGGAGTGGGAGCTATGTGTGTAAATGCTCAACAAATCTCAGGAGTCTGTACCTCAAATTCTTTATGAGAAAATTTGCTTTTATAATAGGTATAATGTATTGAACTTTCCTTACAATACTGTATTACTCATTCAGCTCACTTATCAGTTCTTTTAGAATTTCTAGGAATTGAAAAAAACTATCCACACATTTTCTCATATTCCTTTTAGAACAGAGGATTTTCAAATCGAAAGTCTTGATGTGAAATCCACAGACAGCTCTGAAGGGAGTGTTTATATTCCAACAAGGCTAATTTAGACATTCATCACTGCAACAGATAGGTCACAAGTATTTATTAATTGCTCAGAAATTTTGGAAGCCCTGTGAGTTAATTGGTTATATATCAAATGAATGGCAAAATCAGACCCCTGGTATTTTAACACTTTCAGAGCTGATTTGTGTCAGCACAGATGTAAACAAAAATTTTCTCTTCATTTGTTGTGCAGTGTTGTTCACTGCTTTATCCTGAGAAGGGTGTGGATTGAAGCTGTGCACTTTGGATTGGACATATATTTGTGGTAGAGAGTGATGCAGACAAAGTTTCTTCTCAGAGGCCACTTCTAGTGCATACCCATTTTTCTTTTAACTCTAGGTGTTTCTAAAGTTCCTGGGATTTTGCAGTTTTCTCAGGTGACTGGCAGTGAGTTGAAAGCTGGAAAATTGGCAGACAAGCTCTTGCTAGTAAAGTCCTAATCATGTCTGCTCTGTTCAGGTTGTATATACTGTGTGAATGTTTGTATGCCTGCGATAGATGAATCATGAGGTAGATAAAGTTTCTTGAATAGTATAGAACTGTTGCATTGAAAAAGTTAATTTTGCCTGTTTCAGATAATACCAAAGTGTATTTCCTTGACAAATTACTATCACTGATGGTTTGGTATATAAGGCTCTTAGCACATTTCAGTCTTTAGTGGATGCTGTATCTAAATTCTCTGAATGCTACAACACTCCTGGCATTTAAGAATACTCACGTTTTGCTCTTTTGGCTAGAATGCTTACCTAATTGACAAGAAAATTAAACAAACTGTAATAATTTAACTGGGAAATACATGAGTCAACAACAGCAGAGAAAGCACTCCGTAAAGGCAGCAGTAAAGATACAAGCAGTGCAGGTACAAGCAACCTCAGAAGTTAGATATCTTTTGAAGTTTTCATAAAATCTTTTTTTAATACCCTGGCTATCTCCATAACTAGACCTGGGAACTACAGATCACAAAGAGCTGAGGGAATTCAAAGGAATAAAAGCAACTGAGGATGAAACAACGTTGAAAATAATAAATCAGCATACATGGAATAATAGGTTGAAGATGATGTATAGATACAGAACTTCCAGTTCAATCACTGCTCTGAATCAGGTGCAAATACAGCTTTAGACAGGCTTTACGTGAACTAGAGAAGACTGACCTTTCTCACCACAATACCTTCCACTCGGCACACTTCGCTGATGCAGATACTAGGCTGAGAGCCACCTCCTTTCATCTCTGAATCTTCCCCCCTCCTCCCCTCCACACCCCACCCCTTCTGCCCCTGAAAACCGTTACTGACGTCAAGGTATGCTTGTCCCTTTTTTCTACTGTTTCGTAGTCTGTAAGAAGCCATTGTGCTTTCAAAACTAATCTTCTTTCTATTTATATATCAATTAAAAAAAAAGCCTAGACTGCAGCATTTCACTAAACAACTTCAGGGATTTGAAAAAGAAAACAAGCCTACTTCACTTCAAAATGTCAAGATTCAATTCACCCTACCATGCTATTCAGCACACACAAAGAAAGGATAAAATATATCCCAAAGTGTAGTGAGTGACTACCAATCAAAAATGTCACATTTAGGTAGATAGCTATTGATAAACCTCTGGAAAGAAGAGGAAGAAGTGGGTACAAAAGACAACAATAACACACATACACACCCTGAAAGGGGGAGAAAATATGAGATAATTAAGACAGTAATCTGTGTATCTAGAAAAAATATTATCTGACACTGACGCAACAGAAATGAGTTCAGTTTTGTCTCTGTTAGGCATCCACAACACAGTGATAGCATTTGTTTGTGTTCTGTTCCTTCAAAAATAGCAATGGCAGTTTAAATAAGTAGAGAGACTGTTTGAAGATTTTTGAAGGGTTTTATCCTCCTCTTTTCTTCTGTCTTGGAAGAGTGCCTCTATTCTAAAGAGATGATTGCAAAATAATCTGAGGAGGATACTTTCAACTTCAATACCAGCCACTAGAATTCCTCTGTGTCTTTTTTTCTTCAACTTTGTTGACAGTGTGTTTACTAACAAGAAATTCATAGACATAAACCAAGAAAGAATAAATCACTCCTAGATATAGGTTGGGCTTGAAACTTTAGTTTGTAACAGACTGCAAGGAACTAAACATGGAAGGATTGTCTTTCAGCCATTAAAGGTAGGCTCTGCATAATTTGGAATATTTAATTAGCTGCTTATTTCTCAACAATACTAGCATATATCTCTGCTGCTTTAATATCTAAAGATATTTTGATTGCACAACATGCTTTCAGTGCATATACTGTACCACTCAGGGATCTATTCTATTACTGCTTGCATTGTGTTGTAATGACTTCAGGCAGTTCAAAGGAGTTAATCTAAATACTGCAAAGCACACACAAAGATGCATGATTATTTTGAGCTGTCAAAATATCTACCTTTTACTTAGCTTTAGATTAGCACAAGATTGTACAGCCAGGAGAAACAGAAGGGATGATCTGGAGAAAGACTGCATGTCAGCTAAATTAACAAAGATGGAATCGGTGCAACTTGCTTCCAAGAAACAATTTGCCTTACTCTCCTCATCACGGTGAAATCTTCTTGTCTGAGTAAAGACCAGGGGCTGCAGGAACAGTGATTATAGCGCCTGAGAACCTAGGGATCAAAGGACAACACTGCCAACCAGCATACCATGCCACCTCTTGGTCTCCTAGCTAGCAATTAAGATGCATCGCTAAAACACACTGATTATAAGATTGTGTGCTTTCTACTATTAAACTCCAGTATCTCCAGTCAGACTGACTAGCTACATTCCTGCTACGTAGAAGGCTATTTACACTATTACACAAAAATATCCTATTAATTTGGCACAGCATACCTTGAGGAATCTATTTTCATATAACCTTATTTACATTTAATCACATTTCCAAATTATTTTCTTGAAAAAAATAATTATAAAGTCTTGAATAAAAGCAAGATCATCCGAGACAATAGTTGCCTATGTAGTTTTTTTCCTTGAAAATCTGCGTTACATTCAATATTTTCTCCAGTCATACAGAACCTCTCTGAAGAACTCAATAGCTCTATTGAAGATTATTGCTATTGGACCTGTCATTTCATCTGACAGCTCTTTCGGAATTTGAGAAGGTGGATCATTTGCTCTTTCCAGCTTGGGTGAATCACGAGTTTTGAGTTTTGCTTCCACCTTACAGGGGTAATTTCCATTTCTATGCCTTCATTCATGTCAGTCATTCCTCCTGACAGGCATTTATCCCCATGTTAACCACTATCATATGACATAAACATAGTCAGTTCAAGAAACCCCTTTCAGCATGGAAACCAGGAGGAAAGAGCAAAAGAAGGGCAAATCATTAACAGAGCACAGATATCATTTGAATAGCTCAAATGATTATACTCACACCTTTGATGATTTACTTGGCAAGTTAGGTAATAACTGAACCTTATGGTAATAACCTTAACTTAAAGGAAATTATTTTTGAATAATACTAATTGTGTTGATTTTGTGGTTTCAATCATCCCTTGGTCTGAATACTGCTAAGAAGCAAAGAAAATATATTTCCAATGGTGCTCTGATGTAAATTACCACATTCTCCTTTTCTAGAGAGGCACAGAAAGCCTGACTTTTCCCAGGGCATGAATAAAGATTTTGCCAGAGCAAGAAATTTAAACACGGCCTTGGGACCCAATTTGAAAATAATCCTTCCTTCCTATTTTAAGTCCTGTAATTTGATACAAAGTTGCACACTTACTCCTAATATAAAGAATTTCTGGTAAAAGCTGAGAGCACATTAAATGGAAATGACAGAGAAGGTAAAAGACCTGGGTGTATTATTACTGGCAATATTATAAGCCATGAATATGATGCAGCCTTATATAAGAAAATGCAATTCTAGGCTGTAACAGGACAGACATTTTCAGAGATAGGTAAGTATTAATGCCAGGGTACAAGGCACTGGCAAGACCTCATCTGGACTCATTCAGATTGTCCAAAAAAAAATATTAAAAATTCAAATTGGATCAGATACAAAGAAGGGCTTCTGGGTTATGTAGAATGGAGACCCTATTTAACAGAGGAGAACTTTCAAAAAGCATGACTGAGGACATGAGTTCTACACAGAACAAATACAGATATGTGCATAGATACACAAAGAACACCTACAGCTGGGAAGAACTGCATGTCTGCCTTTGACAACTAATAGCTTGGAGATAAAAAAGAACCTCATAAATTAGAGGCCAATGCTGGCACAAGAAAAATTACCTAGAAACTGTATGGGCTGGAAATAGTAAAATATGGACCATGGTAGTCAACGTATGGACCTCTTCAAACCAGAGGAAGCTATAAATTATAAATTTATTAAAGTAATTTTAAGACATTCTTACTGAAAAATTTTTTATATTTGATGAGCCTTCTATTCTTAGAAATTAATGTGCTGTGATAATCAAAATAGCAGGAACAAAATGGTCATGCATGACATTGCCCATGTGGTTTTTTATTGATTTATGCAAAGTAAGACATCCATATTGAGACTGAAGGAACAATTTTCTGTACACAATTTTTTTGTGGCTGGATACATATTATTGTTTATCTGTTGCAATTGGAATGGAGACTAGTATTGGCTATTAAGCAACTGTGCAAGTCTGGTGTATTTTAACTAAGTTTTTACATTCTTACAAATTATTTTTGACAGTTCAGTCAGAAAAAAAACCACATAAGATGGGCCAAACATTGCTATCACATAACTAATAAAAAGTCAATAAAAGCACAAAGAAGGTAGAAGTAACATGTTAAAGCTTTAGCTTGTGACTTAGATTACACTCATTGTCAGCAAATTCAACTAAAATTAGAAACCAAGTGAAGAGTGTTAGGGTTAAACAGAGCTGCCCATCTTGGTTAAGTGGAGTACCCCTATGATGCAAAACCCATAGTTCTACCCTGTTACTCGCCTCATCTGATTTTTTCCAAACAGAAGACTTGTGCTAAGAACTTAATGAGTACAACCCCCTGTGACAGATTTAAGCAGAAAAACGGCTGATTTGTGCAGTGCTAAAGACAGCAGCAGGCACAGACAAGGTATGAGTTGAGCAATGCTCATCACATGTAAGGTTCGAATTCAGTTCAGTTTGCTGCATAAGGAGGTACTTCAATGTGGTAAATCACTTGACATGTTATGTATCCCTACATCTGATAAAAGTATTGCCTGTCAGGACAAGACTCTCTATTACAGAATAACAGAATTTTTTTAGTTGGAAGGGACCTTTAAGATTATCAAGTTCCAAATTCCCTGCATGGACAGGGACACTGTCCACTAGAACAGGCTGCTCAGAGCCACATCCAACCTGCCCTGAACACCTCCACGGATGGAGCCCCCACAACATTTCTGGGCAGCCTGTTCCAGTGTCTCACCACCTTTACATTGAAGAATTTCAGCCAGCTCTCTAACCTGAATCTCTCTCCTTCAGCTTAAAACCATTACCTCTTGTCCTCTCACTGCAAGTCCCTGTAAAAAGACCCTCCCCAGCTTTCCTGTAAGCCCCCTTCAGGTACTGGAAGGCCACTATGAGGTCCTGCCAGAGCCTTCTCTTTTTCAAACTGAACAACCCCAACTCCCTCCGCCTGTCCTCATAAGAGAGGTGCTCCAGCCCTTGGATCATTTTTGTGGCCCTTCTCTGGACACATTCCAACAGGTCCACATCTTTCTTGTGCTGGGGGCACCAGAGCTGGACCTAGAGTATTCTAGGTGAGGTCTCACCAAGGCAGAGTAGAGGGGCAGAATCACCTCTCTCGATCTGCTGGCCACACTTCTTTTGATACAGCCCAGGATGGAGTTGGTCTTCTGGGCTGCAACTGCACATTGGTAGCTCATGTTCAGCATTTGATTCACTAGTACCCCCAGGTCTTTTTCCACAGGGCTGCTCTCAAGCATGACCTCCCCCAGCCTGTATACATATCTTGGTTTACCTCGGCCCAGGTGCAGGATCCTGTCCCTCTGGCATATCGACCGCACCCCCCAGCTTGGTGTCATCAGCAAACTTGCTGAGGGTGCTCTCAGTGCCACCGTCAATATCATTAAAGATGATATTAAAAAACACTGGGCCCAGCACTGACCCCTGAGGGATTTTCTTAGATATTTCTTAGAATAGATCATATTACATAATATTAGAGTGTGATCTATTAATAAATAAATAAATAAATGTTTTTCTTCATTAAGTGCAGAAGGCCGAGAACGGCAGACTAAGAATCGCCCATGACTTCCGGTGAGAGTTACACACCCTCAGCTGTCTGGTAGAGATGCTGCCTGAGATAATGAATGAAGAGAGTTTGGTGATTAAGTAATAATGTAAAATGGCAACTCAAAACTGAATCCAGCTGCAAAGGAACAGAGTAAAACTAAAAAATGTGCTTACTCAAGCTGCATCTTTGGTGTTTAGTTTCACTTTCAGAATGTTGTGCCTATACTGAAGGGCTAAAGTGGATTTGGGATGTATACAAAGCTGTAATTTAGGCCTTTCATGACTTTTTTTTCAAGGAATCAAGGAGAAAGTTCTCTTTTTATTCCTCAAGTGTACATTGGAGGATATTAGAAACAGAAGAGACTTATTTCCATTGCCTTTGCAGTGGACAAAGAGTCACCGCTAAGGCTGCTTTTAAAGGCTTAACCTCTAATAAGGTATCTCACTTAGAACAGTTGGATCAATATGTTCCGGCTGTATTTTTCTGCTTTAGCAGTGGTAAACGGACATAAAATTAATGTAACTGGGTAGTTAAGTCCAGTTAGTAGCTGATTTGATTCTCCAAAGTATCCCAAAGCAGTTGGAGTACACTAGTGGATCTGGCCTTTGCAGTTTTATTTTGTTTTTAACAGTAGTAACATTCTGATAGGGTTCTCCTGTGTTTAAAGTCTATCAGTTTTTAACCTCAAGTCTGTCTTAAAGTATTTTTGGGAAAATTTACGATGTTGAATTGTATGTTGATATTTTCAAACAATAAAAGCCCCCAAATAAAATTAAATTACTCCTATGAAGCCTTTTTTTTTTTTTTTTTTTTTTCCCAGTAAAGTTACACGGTCTGTATTTTAAATAGTCAATATGAACACAAGGTATTTACTTTTTTTCAAGTTATTGTTTTCATTTTTTTCAACCCTTTACACCAACTGCAGTAGCAACCACCTATATTTTCCAGATTCTGCAATTTAACATTGAACAAAATATCAAGTGTTCGATTCCGAAGTCTGGTGGCTCAGATACACAATGCAAAATGGGTTCTCATACGTGTATTTGAAGAGATGGCCAAAAATAGATGATTTATTTTAAAAGTTACTTGAGTTATGTATTTTATTTTAAGTCCTGCAATTTTTAAAGGTCAGTGCGTGTTGGTCTTTAATAAGCTTATAGCAACCGGGGTCAAACTGCGGAGGCAGTTCAAGATGCAGGAAATCTGCAGCACAGTCTGGATAATGGACCCCAAAAACATCTTGTGAGATGTCTGCTTACGTAATGTACTGCCATGCAAGGGTCATTTGCAATAAAAAGCATGAAAGTGCTGATGGTACTCAAAATTGTTTTAGCAGAACCACAAGACTGCATGTAGCCCCATTAATCTTATGAACTCGGCATTAACATATTACCAGGTCACAACGTAGATTACACATTTATAAGCATATCAACAACTAACTCAGAGTAAAATATGCCCTGGAGCACCTTTGAGTGCAATTTTCTTATACAAATAAAAATAAAGATTTCAGAGCAATGGCTAAAGCACCTTCAGGCTCAACAAGAAATAATGCGGTCATATTATCATCAGTTGCCACAAGTGGCAGCTTCAAAATTCTACCTCTAGTGTCAGATTAAGTCTATGAAAACAAAGGTTAAAAAAGTGAATGTATACACAGCAATTTATGTTCTATACAATCCCCTCTCAGGACATGTGGAATTCAACACATCGTAGAATCACAGAATCATAGAATGACAGAATGGTTAAGGCTGGAAGGGACCTTAAAGACCATCGGGTTCCAACACCTCACACTAGACCAGGCTGCACAAAGCCTCATCCAACCTGGCCTTAAAACAGCTCCAGAGAGGGGGCATAACAATCTCCTTGGGCAACCTATTCCAGTGCCTTAGTACCCTCAGGGTGAAGTATGTCAGAGGGCAAGAATGAAGACCTTGAACTTCTTTCTCTGTGCTGGTGACATGTAGTTAAGCGCCAAAGGAAAGCATGTCAATCTGGATCTGTCCCCCATAAATGGCCATTATGCTCTAAAATAAGCAAACAATAAAAACACACTGCCATGATTAAATCTTGTGATTTCTAATGTTGCCTGTTGAATGGGTATTGCCCAACAGTTCTTTCTGAGAAGCCGGGTAACAGTATCAAATCAAAGGCTGATCAGAACAAAATTTATGATTACGGAAACTTAGATCATGCTTGACATAACCTTGATACATTGTTCTCAGAACATCTCGAAACACTGATACAATACATCCTTCTTGCTCTATTAGTTCTTGTAAAAGTATTTTCACTATTTTCTGATTCAATGAGGCATCCATCCCCTGTGCACAACATACCTGCTTTTCGAAGGGGTCACTGGAAAGTCAGCATTCAGCCTGGCTTTGAGCTTTGACCCACTTGATCAGTCTCCAAGCCCCCAGCTACAAAAGGCCACAAGATCTACCTGACAATGAACATGTCAAACACAGTTTCCTTTGCATGCACATACTAACTGTGATGCAGTGGACTTACTGCACTGGGAAGAATCATGCTCAGTGTTTCCAGAACATTTAGGCAGCCAGATCAGTCATGAGATAAAGTCACCAGTGTCAGAGAGTATGACACAATGTAGAGCTGGAAAGTTTTGTCTTGTCCTTACTCTAGTTTAAGACTAGATGCCCATACAGTACCTATTAGGCACTTCCATCTAGGACTGACACCAACTACAGATAGAACTGGAGACTTGGAAACAGCTGTCAGGTCCCAGCTCCTTGTGCATACCTTGAAACTATACTATACTCAATTGCATCAGGGAAATTTCTTTCACCCTTCATCACCTGGTTTTCATGGAAAGGAAACAAGGAAAACTCTGGGTTCAGAGCCCCACAGGGGATGCTCTTTCCAATCAGCTTAAATATTGCCAGGGTTTTTTATTCCAGAGGAGAGCACTGACTCAGGATACAGCCAGCCCAGAAGTGGGAGGATGTGACTATGTTCTTTCCCAAGAGTTTCCTTGAACACATACAGAGGGATTGCTGCATAATTACAACATAACAGAGATTTTTCACATTTCATTTAGTGAAAAAGCTTCATGCAACTCAGCTCTAAACAGATGATACAGCTCACCATCTAATAAGCTAAACAGAAAAAGTAAAGGTTGACTGTTTATGAGGGTTAAGCTTCAAAATTTGGAAGGTCATTCAGAATGACAGAAAGTTGGTGAGGTTTTTCCTGCTCTATTTCTAAATATCTTAGGATGGTCTGTTTACAAAGTACGTATCAGAGCTGCTCCTAACTTTTGCCCTGGCTCTACTGTGCCAGATTCTGAATGCTTGTGGTTGCTCTGTCAGAGGCATTTTGAATATCCAGGACATTTTACTAGAACAGACCCAGTGACTTCCATTACAATTATATGATAGGGGGATGGGTGTCAACAGGCCAGATGCCTTCACAAGGTCCCTTCCAACCTAAACTATTTTGTAAGCCTGCGTCTGCTTACCTCCTGATACTTCTGATGTCTGGAATAACCCAGAATCAAAGAATCATCATAGAATGGTTTGGGTTGGGACCTTAAAGATCATCTAGTTCCAACCACCCTGCCATGGGCATGGACACCTCCCAGTAGACCAGGCTGCTCAAAGTCCTGTCCAACCCGGTCTTGAACACTTGCAGGGACTGGGCATCCACAACCTCCCTGGGCAACCTGTTCCAGTGTCTCAGAACCTTCACACTAAAGAATTTCTTCCTACTGTCTAGCTTAAATCTACCCTCTTCCAGCTTAAAGCCATTACCCCTTGTCATATCACTACACACCCTTGTAAACAGTCCCTCCCCAGGGGGAGGTACTGGAAGGTCACTATAAGGTCTCCTTAGAGCCTTCTCTTCTCCAGGCTGAACAGCCCCAACTCTCACAGCCTGTATTCATAGGAGAGGTACTTCAGCCCTCAGAGCAGCTTTGTGGCCCTCTGGACTTCCTCTAAGAGCTCCATGTCCTTCTTGTATTGAGGGTTCCTGAACTGGACACAATACTCCAGGTGGGGTCACACAAGTGAGGAGCAGAGTGGGAGAATCACCTCCTTAGACCTGCTGGCCATACTGCTTTTGATGCAGACCAGGACACAGTTGGCTTTCTGGGCTGAAAGTGCATGTTGCCAGCTCATTTTGAGCTTTTCATCAACCAACACCCCCAGATCACCCAAATAATTGAAGAAATAGTTACAAATAAATGAATAATTATAAAAGGGCTTGTCAGGAATTTCAGTGTTCCTCTCTAGAAGTCTGGATTTTTCGTAGGAGGCTGTGTATACCTGATACCTCAGTCTTGGAGGAGAAAATTACTCAGAAAAAAAATTATCTTGCCTTTCCATTAACTAAAAAGACCCCACTAAGAAAATATATCTTGATCTGACTGTGCTCAAGCCAAATATTTTTAATGTAGTCAAACCCAGGTAAGAATTCTCCTGAGGATTTTTTTTCCCTTTCAGAAATGGGATCTTTGTCTACCAGGGTTGATAACACACTCAAATACATGTAATACAAAGACACAATTTGGGCGCAAAGAAATAAATTTACTCTCCCTTTTACCACCTATGCCAACATTAAATGTGGACTTCAAAAGAAGTAATAGCATGACTAGCTAGAATCCTTTGTTGCTTAAACTTTATAAATTAGATAAAGCAATTTGATTATGGTCACATTCTGCACTGTATCACTGTAAGTAGATGTTATTAACAAAATAGACCATAGGAAGAGCCCAATTTCCACAAAAAAAAACCGAACAAAAAAACCACCACCAACAAAAAAACCAAAACCAACAACAAACAACACCAAAACCTTTTTTTTTAAAAAAAAAAATTACCACAGAAGTTTCACTGTGGACCAAGTTCCACACTGACTCTCATCAGACAGAAGAGGCAAGGAGAGAACAGCTGCAGCAGTCCTTCTTCTTGCCTGTGCTATTTTGAGACTGAGTAGGCAAGAAACAACTCCTCTGCTACAATCACATCAAATAAACAAGGTCTAATAAATAACCATTGCTACTTTAGACAAGTGAAGGAGTTCCTGTTCATAAAGCAGTTTGTGTTCATAATAGAACAGATGGAAAGCATCCTACTCTTTGCTTTGTTCCTTGCTAATAGGACAGCTGTTGACTGTGGTATTACGTAAGTTTGTGAAACACGGGAAGGACATGGAGCTCTTTGAGCAAGTCCAGAGGACAGCCACAAAGATGATCTGAGGGCTGGAGCACCTCTCCTAGGAAGACAGGCTGAGAGAGTTGGGGCTGTTCAGCCGGGAGAAGAGAAGGTTCCAAGGAAAACTTATAGCGGCCTTCCAGTACCTGAAGGGGGCCTACAAAGCATGTAATGATAGGGTGAGGGGGAATGGTTTTAAGCTGAAAGACGGTAGATTTAGGTTAGGTATTAGGAAGAAATTATTTGGTGTGAAGGTGGTGAGACACTGGAACAGGTTGCCCAGGGAAGCTGTGGTTGCCCCCTCCCTGGAAGTGTTCAAATACAGGTTGGATGGGACTTTGAGCAACCTGGTCTAGTGGGAGGTGTCCCTGCCCATGCAGGGGGGTTGGAACTAGATGATCTTTAAGGTCCCTTCCAACCGAAACCATTCTGTGATTCTATGATTCTATGATTCTGTGATTGTAAATTGATTTATTTTGAAGTTCTCTTCTTTTTGTTAAACATCTACTGACATTCAATTCCACAATAAAATACTGTATTAAAAATTCAGTTTCGACTTGTCTGACTTAAAAACACAAACATATTTGATGTGAAAATACCGTTTATGCAACTGGTCTTTGAACAATTAACTGTTTTTTCAAGCAACAGAAAAAATAACCGCTGTGAAAACACCCGACAGCCTTACCATATCACCAAGTATTGTGAATGTCTGCAAAGTAAAGTGAGGTGTTCAGCAAATAAAAAGGATAAGGAATGAGGAGTAAGTATAACTGGAAGATGAGATACAGCCACCCAACTTTAGAAATATTCTTTTAACTTCCAGCTGTGTAATGAGAGTAAATATCAGGTGAATATGAATTCACTGACAGTAATTGAGAGAAAAATAGTTGATGTCAAAACAAACCACTACTGCAAAATTGCCACGGTAGGCTTCTTTTCTTAACAACTTGTTCTAGCTGGATTCAGCTTTTCTGCAATTTAACGCCTTTTCAGAAAGATGGTCTGTTTCTTTTCTTCAAGTAACCTACTGAAGAGCTGTCTGAATGCAAGGTTTGTTTGCAGATCTGATTTGCTTATCTCAGATCTGTTTGGCATAATTGCCTATGTGAGAGTAATCATTAGATGCCTAAAATAGTAATGCATCTATTTGAATGGAACAAAAAGGAAGAACCTTTATAAATGATTGTGAGGTACAGTATCGACAGTCAAGAATTCTCTGTCCCTGGAGTCAATGCTCTTATATATGGATGAAAACTGAGCATCCAATACAAGAACTGCAGCATGTGCAAGCCACACATATATTACAAATTAAAAGCTGAAGGCTGAGAGACACATTTGGCTCAAACATTTTTTTATGTGAATAGCAGATTGAGCTACAAAATGCTGCTTCTAGCTTCATCTCTGGTGTTCCTCGTGAAACATCATCCTTTTAAAAATTCTCAATGAAACTTGTTCCAGAAATGCAGCCTTTTATATTGCTATATCAACTTCTGAAGGCTGATTCATCTATCACACTTCTAACCTTATTATCATATGTAACTAAATAATGATATGAAAAATGTATTCTGGAAATGAATACCACATTCAACTGTGGGATCACTGAAAGGACTTAAGTACAGTGCTCTTTGCTTTCCTTATGGCTGTACTGTTATTTACTTGGTAACTACTCATCCTTCTTCCTCCTCATTAAGTCATTTGCCACCTGAAAATGTCACAAAAATATGATTTTGTACCGTTATTGTTGCACGTCAACATGAAAATGCCATTTCCTTTAGCATTCTAGATGCTGCCCAGAAACACAAAAAGATTTAGAGGCCTGGTATAGAGTATCAGTATTCAAATGCACATTTCTGGCAGAATTTGCTCCAAAATTATGGGTTGGTTTAATGCTATGGAATAGAAAAATGGCAGCTGCTGCTGCTACAATAAGGGGTAGCAAAAATTCCAGCTGTGGATATCCAATACCTCTTTCAGTGTAATATAAAAAGTGATATTTCCTATGACTAAATGCAATATGCAACTGTGGCTTATTTCTCTCTAATCTCATGTTTTCAGCTACTTAACTTTCTTCAGGATTGAAAAAAATAGATGCTCAATGCACCACTCTCACAAACAAAAGTATCCATGGAATAATTAATGAAAGCTGTGTAATTTCTTCTATTTGTGCATCAACCAGTAATTTCAATCTCTTCTGATTTCTATATAAACATTTATTTTTAGCTTCAGAGATGAAAAGCTGACAAGCTTGGTAAAGAGACATTCAAAAGAAATGAGGCACGGGAATATTTAATAGCTATTAGATATAAATGTAAAAATGCCATCTGTATATAAACTTCAAGATGCATATAGGAAGAAGAAAATACAGCTGACATGTTTAAATGTCTGTATTTCACAGGTAAATTAGCTACTGTAGGAAATTTTCCAGCATTAGCAATAAAAGATACAACAGTGTCTTGTAGTAGAGCTGATTAAATGGTGAAGGAAACATAACACTGTCCCATTCCTGTAGATTTGCAAAGACAGAATGTAATACAAAGAATGTCTTGTTGCATTACGTTACAGACTAAACCACTAAGAGCTGCAATTTCCAATTTGGGCCATCCTGAAGCTTCTGTGGACTTCTGGCACGTGTTTCTCCAATGTTTTTTATGTTATATGGGAAAAGAGGAACTTACAGTATCACAGGAAGCCATAACAAGTGAAAGGTCTCAAGTTCCTGCTGTACTAATCTCCACGTCAGCAATGCTAGAAGAATGACTGCCTGACACAATGTTCTGACAAGGTGTGTGGGTACTGGGTCAAAGAGGAGAAAGATCACAGTTACTTCTCCTCCCACAGCATACCTTTGCTGCTGTATCACAAAGAATTACAGTCCATGTGGTACCAGCTAATGATTTTTCTCAAATGGATACTTCTGGGTGTTGTGCTGGGAGGGAAATCTGTCAGCATCTGAGGATTTTCAATGCTTCTCCTTCTACTGAAAGTACTGCCTCAGTCTTACAGATATTTTCACTCTCTGGTTTGCCTCCTATTCTCCTTAGCTGGGGCACATTTGTTCCCTGATAAAGCATACAGCTAGTCTCCCAGCTCATGGCTAAACTGAGGAACCCAGGAGTACTCACTAGCCCCAGTAGCCATGTGGATGTCCTGACTTACTCCTGACTCTCAGGTAAAATTGAGAATGATCATCCAAAAGCCCAAGGGGGTTGGTTTCCTGTCAGATCCAAGTAAACCAACATACTCAAGAAACTAGCACATAATGGTAGTGTCCACCTGCTTGCGATGGAGATCCTGCAGAGGGGACTCAGTAGCCGAGGAGGTACTGGCTTTACAGGAAGCCAGTAGGATATCACAGCAATGACATGGCTCATTGGCTATTACCAGTTCCCAGCCATTTGTCTCATGTCTTCCTATCTGCTGTCTACATGCTGCTTCAGTTGTCTCCTGCTGTAAAGCCAGTACGCTGTCAGTGCCTCATGTCTTGAGACTTGCAATAAGCAGAACTAAACCTCCTCAAGCACCCTAGCCCAAGCTTCTGAATTTTCTTCTCAAAAAGTTGTGTTGAGCTACAAGGCAGCAATTTGAAGAGCCAAACAACTTTTTAAAGATCATCCATGCAGACATTGCCTGACCTAAAAGAAGTATGAACAAAAGGAAGGGGAAAGGGAAATCTTATTCTCAGATGAGGTCATAGCAGGCCATGTGCTCTTCTGCAGTAAAATTTTGTAACTTGTCACATATCTTAAACCCATAAAAAACCCATTTCAGAATGGGAGAGTGAATATAACTCTAACTGCATTACTTCTAAAATAACCTGCAATAACAATGTTATTAGAGAAAGTAATGGGACTAAATTAACTCCTCTAATTTTAAAAGCTGGTGTACATGGATTATCATAAAAATCTTGGCAACTAGATGATAGCAAGAATTCACCCCAAAACATCTTGGATTTTCATCTTGAAAGACTGACAAAAAGCCACAGCTCAAAATCAACAAATAGAAAAGACTCAAAGGAA
Organism: Apus apus; assembly: GCF_020740795.1. Taxonomy (NCBI): domain Eukaryota; kingdom Metazoa; phylum Chordata; class Aves; order Apodiformes; family Apodidae; genus Apus; species Apus apus. Next base: position 104,213,945 of record NC_067283.1, read on the forward strand.
TCTCTTACTTACTAGTTCTTGGGACAAATAGCAGCTTTATTGTACAAGTACACCTATACAGTTTCATTTTACACCTTGCATAGAGGGACAGAGGTATGAAATACCTGACATTACTCCTCTGGCACTTCATTCCCTTCACTTCAGAGACAAATGATATAAAAATAGACTAGCATTACTTTCTGATGTGACTAAGGATCTTCAGTTTTGATCTACATACAACTACATTAATAATAGATTCAGGGTTGCTATCAAAGCATGATCACATACTCCAGAAGGAATAAACTACAAAGTACAGCTGTCAAATCACTCTCACTAGCTAAAGCAAGGGCAAACCACCTGTGTCTGAACTTCTAGGACATTTGCTGGTGTATTCAACCTCTCTTTAACATTTCATTTCTGAGCAATGACTTGCATGCACATGACACAAACTAGTATTCTCATTCTTACTGACCTTGTACAGGCAAGGAGAGAAAATATTTTTTCTTTAAAGGTGACATTGTGATTGTAGGACATAATGCAATAAAACAACAGCTTGCAGAGAGTAGGAGGATCAATGGTATTAACATTTTCTTAGTTGATACTGACAAAGTAGCATGTGACATAGGGTTATTCAGGATCTCATTCCTATTTCTCAAGGGTTACTCAAAATTGAGTGGATGTATAAAATCTGAGTAAACATTTAACTATTTCTTGCTTCCTTGTAACTACATCACTCTCTTAAATATGCAACCTAGTCTGTCTGGCCTGTGTTTTAAAAATAGCTGGTGTGGTTTACTGTCTGGCAAGCACTGAACAGCAAAAGAAGCAACAACAACAACAAAGGCACCCCACCACTCTCTTTACTCAAAAAGGAGAAGCCATTCTGTTACAGCCCACTGTAATATACACAATGCAGACATTTCTCAACACCAAATGGAAACCAAGGGCACAGAAGTTAGTAAAATGACAATACATGGCCAATATGCATCGAGATCCCTTTTGTCATAAAACAGAAAGGATCTGCATGAATGCTTATGGTGAAGACCCCAACAGAAATTTCCTAGACCACGAGTACTGCAGAGGCCAATGACATAAGGAGAAGATGAAGGCTAATTAACTTTGAATTTCTGGTGACTGTGTTTTCATTCCTGGTTAGTCACTCCAATACATATATATATATATACACACACACACATATATATATATGCATTTCTTGGCTCTCAAATAATGAAAAAGCAGTTTTTATTTGCAGAAAATTCCCAAATACCAAAATCACATCAAGTGACTTTTTACAGGTTTTTGTAACTTTTTGGACAACTGTACTCCCTCACCCATATTAACAGACTGAGAAAGAGAACTGATTTGACTATAAAAGTCTAGATTCTCCAAGAGCAGTAAAAAGCCAGAGACATTATGAAAATCCTACGTTATAAATTTAGCTTAGATTTCATTAGAGACTGACTCTAGCAGGACAAAACAGGAAAAACTAGGCTCCCAAGAGTGTCCACAAAAAGAAAATAAAACTGACATTAAAAATGGAGAATCATGTGACCAAAATGTTGAAAGGTTGTCAATATTTTTAACCCACTGGGTAATAATACAATGATTGGAAACATCTACAAGAGATTAAGTAATGTGGAAAACAGCGCTTCCCAGATTAATCTGTTTATAACAAAATATGAAAACAGTGACAAATTTGATAGGATATAATGGGACTACAGTAGGCATTTATTAGGTTACTTAAAAGCAGTGGGAGTTAAAAGGAAAGGGAAAAAAGTTGTGATATTTGGATCCTGTGTCAAGGATGTGCAGCACATAAGGGACAAGCAGGTGATCAGGACCAGTCAACTTGAGTTAATGAAAGGCAGGTCCCGCTTGACTAACTGGATCTCCTTCTACAAGGTGACCTGTTTAGTGGATGAGGGAAGGACTGTGGTTGTCATTTACCTGGACCTTAGTAAGGCTTTCAACACCATTTCTGACAACATTCTCCCAATGAAACTGGCTAAATAGACTTCCCTGGGTAAAAAAATGGCAGGTTGGCCAGGCCTCAGAGAGTGCTGGTGAATGGAGTTAGATCCAGCTGGCAGCTGGTCACAAGTGTTGTTATGCAGAGCTCAGTACTGGGGCCAGTTCTTTTAATATCTTCATCCATTATCTGGACGAGGGGATCGAGTGTACTCTCTGTAAAATTGCAGATGGAACTAAGCTGGGTGTAAGTGTTGGTCTGCCTGGGGGTAGAAAGGCTCTACAGAGGAACATAGACAGGCTGGATTGATGGGCTGAGGACAATTGTATGAGGTTCAACAAGGCCAAGTACTGGGTCCTGCACTTGGGTCACAACTCCATGCAACGTTACAGGCTTGGGGAAGAGTGGCTGGAGAGTTGCCCAGTGGGAAAGGACCTAGAGGTGCTGGTTGAGAGTCAGCTAACTATGACCCAGCGGTGTGCCCATGGGGCCAAGAAGGCCAACAGCATCCTGGCCTGCATCAGAAGTAGTGTGGCCAGCAGGACTAGTGTCCTGGTTTGAGCCAGGATGAAGCCAATTTTCCTTTTACTGATTTTTTTTTTTTTTTTTCTTCAGTGAGCTCTCTTTTAACTAGCAGCAACATTTCCAGCTAGTGAACTGATAACACTGGAATGTTTATAGTTAGTGCCGAGACATCAAGGACACTTTGATCTGCTTGGATGCTAAAGGAGCAGAACAGTTGTATCTACAACCCTCGTGTAGGGAGAAGTGGACTAGATGGACAGCAAAATTGTCCAGCGATATTCCATACATACGTAAGGCTCAGTATAAGATCAGGGATCACAGAAGTCAAGCCCCTTTCTTCTTTTTCCTTTCTTTTCCATCCATGGCCAGCATCCAGGGAGGACTCTGTCTGCCCATCAGCGTTGATCCCCAGGCCCATGCATTCCTGACCCTCATAACTCTCCCCTCAGCTCCTGCCTTCTCTGCCACTCTCTCTGGCGGTGCTCTGGGACATTTCAGGACTGTTCACAGCTCAGGAGATGCTGTGGGAGTTGCTGGGGGCAGGGGGAGGTAACAAGGGTTTTGCACATTCCTGAACACATTTGCATATATTTGTACATATTTCTTTTATCATTAGTATTTAATATTAAAGCTGTCTAGTTTAGTTTTCGATCCAGAAAGTCTCTCTCTTCTTATTCTCTCTCCCTTCCTTACCTGGCGGGAGGATTGAGGGCATTATTGTTGTTGGTTTAATTGCCAATCCTGAGTAAAACCATGACAACTAGAGAGGTGGCTGTCGCCCTGTACTCGACACTGGTGAGGCTGCACCTCAAATATTGTGTTTAGTTTTGTGCCCCTCACTATATGAAAGGCATCAAGGTGCTGGCATAAATTCAGGGAAGGGCAACAAAGCTCCTGAAGGGTCTAGAGTACAAGCGCTGTGAGAAGCATCTGAGGGAACTGGGTTTTTTTAGACTGGAGAAAAGGAGGTTGAGGGGAGACTACTGCTCTCTACCACTATCTGAAATGAGGTTGCAGTGAGAACGGTATTGGTCTTTCTTCCATAGTAACAAGCAACAAGACAAGAAGAAATGGGCTCAAGTTGTGTAAGGGGAGGTTTAGATTGTATATTAGAAGAAACTTCTTCACTGAAAGGGTAATTAAAAACTGGAATAGGCTGCCCAGGGAGGTGGTTGAATCACCATCCCTGAGGTGTTTAAAAGACATGTAGATGTGGTGCTTAGGAACAAGTTTTAAGCATTGGATTTGGAAGAGTTAGGTTATGGTTGTACTCAATGATTTTAAAGGTTCTTCCAACCAGAATGATTCTGTGATTCCTCTCTAAAAATCAGAATGGCAGTTATATACAGAGTCCATAGCTGAAAGTGAAAGCTGTAATTAACCAAGAGCAGCAAATCTTGCAGCACTGGTAATGGACAGTAACCTTTTATTTATTGTAGAGGTTAATTTCCCTTGCTGAGGGTCAGTAGCTTGATTTCACTTGCTTGAATTACTGTTGATCTTCTTTAATCAGAGCAAAACCCCTTTGTAAGTAATGCCAGTCTGAAGGCAACTAACTTGATCTTCTGACCTTTGCCATCTTATTTTCATGCTATGGCTATTGACTTCTATCAGACAGCTAATGACTAGATTCTAAGTGGTATAGTGCACTCAATTATTTTATTTATGCATTTCTGAAAATTATGAGATTGTACATTATTTTATAATTCTGTTTTACTGTTTTCATACATTTATCTAAGGAACCTACTACTGCAGTATCTGGGCTTTAAATACTGATATTTTTTGTGTGTGTCAAAATAATAATCCACATGCACAAGAGTTTAAGCAGTAAAGCTCCAATGCTGATTACTCCTACTGTGGGAAAGGAGGCATCTCTGCAGCTAATGAAGTGTCAAAACAGCTACTGTCAGAGAAAACACTTTACACCTCCCCTGGTGCTTTTGTGAGGGCTACTTGTAAGAGAACGTGTTTCTGCAAGTATATGTGGCTAATTCTGTCTTAGCTGGTGATGTCTCCATCACTGACTTTCAGGTTCTAATATGCCAACAACACACATTTTCAGGCAGTGCTGGCTTTCTATTTAAAAAAATAAAGATTGAATTTTGTCAAATCCAAGTGATGACAAAGGGAGCATGAAGTATTCTGCCTCTTTGATCATCAGACCTCCAATAGCCCTGACACTACTGTTTTGCAGCAGTTAATAGCGATCAAAATTTAATTAATGTGGAGAATACGGCACCCAAAGGTTTAAGAATGTTTGTCAGCAAGTTGGTGGCAGAAACCAGAGCTCTTGATTCGGATGCTCTTTCCATAACCTAACTGAAAGTTTATTTAAAAAGCAATTGCTATTATCAGATTTTTATGCCATAAAGAAGCCCACAGGGATGAAGTGAACACCAGTATTTCTGAAAGGATGACTTCAAGGAACTGCAAAGTTATAGTCCATTCTGGTGTGAAAGGCTTTGCAGATGTATTAAAACAAACAAACAAAAAACCTCTGGAAATTCTAGGGAAATCACAGCTCTGTAAACAGACTTCCACTGAACATTTTTTGATCTGCCACCACAGCTCCATCACTCACCAATTAATTTATCTTATATTGTATGGCAGCAGTCATGGCAATATTTTGAAGTATTTAATTGGGATTTAAGCTGTTTTAATTGGAATCTGAGAGATCTGCCTTGCCAGAAGAAATCTCTCTTTGTCTTGAATAGCAAAATGTACAACTAGGCCACAGATAATTTGCAGAAATCAGTATGTAGGACAAAAAAAAAAAAAAGTCCTGTATGGAATTCTACATTTCTACCTACATATGCCTTGCAGCATTACATATTTATACGAAACACAGTGAAACAACTAATTCATTCCACAGCACAAGACAGTGATTTATTAGTCCTTCATTGTGCTGTGAGAAAATCTGGAGTGTGTTGAATTTTAGTCTTATGTAGATAGGTTCTGCAGCATCCTAGCCTTTCTGTCCAGTTCAAAGTAGCATCTGACCCTATGCAGAACATCTTCCTCTATTCATCAGACAGAGAAAAGATGGATCCCTATTCTTTAACCTTTAATTAGTACTTAGCTACATTATGCATGCTGAGGGCAAGATTAGCCGTAAATGCTTCCAGGGGCACTTAATAGTAACCTCTGCACGTAGGAAGTATGTATTTCACCCAGAGCCAGCAAGTGGAAAAATATGTAGCAGAGAGGGTGGGACAGCCTATAATTAAACTCGCTTTGCATATTAGGTGAGCAACTAAAGTAGAAATGATTACTCTCTGTCTGCAAAGCAAATCCTTAGGTTCTTGCAGGCAGAACCCCAGAGTATATGTCTTGCAATATCAAGTATATACGGCATGTGACCAGTGAAAAATAGGGTTTTTGTTATGGCAGGGTTGAGATAAACAAATAGGGGACCAGATTCTGCAAGGTGCTGAAGTCAGTTGGAATTGAGGGCATTCAGCACTTACATGAATGTACACAACAGGATGAATGGTCTTTGTGTTAGATATTTTAGGCAATCAAATTTAAGTGGTTATGCTGAGTTTGTTTTACACATTTGAAGTTGGTTTATCATTCTAATATTTTAAAGCAGTGAAGCTTTCCACTGACTAGTCAAATTAGCAGATGTAAATATGACATTTTCTTTAAAGACGATTTTAGGGAGCATGCTGATTTCATTATATTATATGGTGGGGGAAAAATGCATTTATAATCTTAAAAATCTTATCTAATACAACACACCAAACAACTAAAGCAATATGTTCTTTTGGATCTTCCTGTGTTTTGTTGTGGTTTTTTTCCATGGGTATGTCATAATTTTAAAAATCTGAACACATCATAATGGACAGACATTCACTAACTTAAACTGTGAACATTTTTTGTGAACAATACTTTCTACTTCTAGACTCCATGTCATTTAAAAGTCAACTAATAACGATGCTTAGAAATTAATTGATTTCAGGTATGCTCTAACAACCATAATCAGCTATAAATCCTTTTGCCCTATTTGCATTTACTGAATTTGCCTTAATTATATTGCTGCTTAATTATGAAGCTCAGTCTAGAAGGGAACTCTCAAGAAGCAATGATGCAGAAAGCAGAGGACAGTTTATTCCACTTCACGGATTTACAACCTTCTACTACTGCAAACCATTTGGAACAGACTCTATTTGTGAGGTCATTAACATGTAAACAGTGTCACACTGAAGACGCATGGCAATGACCTACCATGCTAATGAAAAGTGATATTGAGTTTACTAATTCAGATAAGGGTACACAGATTGCCTTTTCTCTAATGTGCCAAGGCCTGTCACAGAAATAAATGCATGGTCCTTGTTGCAATTAATTTGATTCTTGTTCTTTTAAAGCTTTACTTGTAGATTTAATTAAAGCTTTCATGCAGCACACACTTTCAGGGAGTATCTGTGTTTAATGGCTTTTTCTCCTAAATTAAAGAAACTAGTGAAGGTTATGATTCAAAGAACAACAGGCAATCATAAAATGAAAAGCTATTCTTAATACAGTCAGCATTATCTTGTTTTGACATAAGTAAATACACAGTACTGTGGGTGTTGAAGTGTACTTCTTATAATTAATGTTACATTGCAACTTCCATGGTGACATCATTTTCAACTTCTTAAGATGTTTTTTTTCCTTTTTGAATGGAAAATATTGCATGCTAAGTTTAACCTGGAGGTGAATATTGTTAAAGTCTTAGCAAAATCAATTTTTATATAAGAAAAAATGAGCAAATGAAACCAACTCACTGTTTTCTCATGAAAATAAAGAAACAATTCTGCCCTGTTTGGAGCCAGGATGAAGCCAATTTTCTTTTTACTGTTTTTTTTTTTGTTTGTTTGTTTGTTTGTTTGTTTTTCCTTCAGTGAACTCTCTTTTAAGCAGCACAGTTGCTGGAAGTAGCACACCAAGTTTTTCAGCTAGTGGACTGATAAGGCCTGAATGTTTATAGATACTGTTGAGGGACCAAGGACACTTTATTCTACTTGTTGGATGTGCTACCTTGGACACTTTTAAAGCAGAAGACTTGTACCTGCAACCCTCCCATAGGGAGGAGCAGACTAGACTTATGGCAAAACTCACCATCCATACAGTTATGTAGGACTCAGTATAAAGAAAGGGATCATGGAAGTCAAGCTCTTTTTCTTCCTCCTCTTTTGCTCATGGGCAGTGTCCAAGGAGGACTCCATTTATCCATCACTGTTGATCCCCAAGCCCGCACATTCCTGACCCTCATAACTGTCCCCTCAGCTCCCGTCCGCTCTGCTGCTCTCTCTGGCAGCTCTGGGACTTTTCAGAACTGCTCAGGAGATTCCCTGAGAGTTCCTGGGGGCAAGGGGAGGTGACAGATTTTGAAGCATACAGTAGGTAATTCCTGATGGTTTACTAACACCGTTATGTGTTTCTCTTCCTTCACTTGGTTTAAAATATCTTCCGTAATCTTAATCTGGAGGATATTAAAATGCAGGCATGACTTTTCCCCATTTGGTAAGCAGGAAGTAAAGTTCTGTTGCCAGTAAGGGTTTTATCCCATAACATACCATGAACATGGCAATGTTACCTTAATATTCTCAGTAAATATAAAGCATTCAGTATTTAATCTGATTTTGTAAATACACTCTAAACCATAAACCTAGTCCATTTGAAGTGTCCCTTCCATGGACAATTGCCAAAACAGAACCATAAAATGCAAAATACGTTCCATTATCACAGAGTAGAGGGGGAGGATAACCACACTCAACCTGCTGACCACACTCTTCTTAATGCACCCTTGGATGGCACTGGCCTTCTTGGCCACAAGGGCATTATACCTAAAGCAAAATCCAATACACATTTTTAAACAAACTAAAATCTATATACCCTACCTAAACTGTCACTTGCTACAGCCAACGTGCATGCATTATGATACTCAATCTGAACATACTGGCCAAATCCAAACCAGAGGGCCTACTTTTGGCTACTGACATAAGCATGCAGGAGGAAAACACTATCACTTTGCATTGGGAGATGCAGAGTGGCATATTTGCTCTATACCAGCTGATCTTCTGATTTCTGTACAACTGTGAAATGCACAAGTTAGTTAATGCTTTGCTTTGTCTTTCCTTCAGACCAGCCAGAGATGCCTCTGGTAACTCCAACTCATGTCTTCATGATCAGAGCAATCAGGGAATAAGACAGGAAAGAAACTAACTCTCCCTGCAGGTGAACCGAGTATAACATACATACCCCTGGACTTTTGGTTCGATGTTTCACCAGGGGATCTCAGATCCAATGCAGAAGCAGTCCTGAATTTCAGCTGCTAAAAGGAAAACTAAATGTGCTTGTTTATATTCACCAACTCAGTACTCACAGGAACAGGTAGTTCCTGGCACAAGCCCTACTAAATTCTGCTCTGCTCTAGCTATTACCTTGTTTTATCTGGATTACTGCTGCAGTCTGGTTGGCACAGGCACTAACAGAATTATGCAAGATGTTTCTGACAGTCCTGCAGATTTATTTCTGTAGCATACACTAAAAGCTACAGTTTAATAATACTACTAATAATAGCAGTAACAATAAAACATTTCTTGCACACTTGTAAATGAAATAGAGCCATGATTCTAATAACTGTAAGTCTTGTAAAAGATTTTCTTTTGTACCACGGTGTCTGGTACTGATGAAATGCCAGGCTTTGCTAGATTTGTAAGCACAGTCCATTCTGCTGTTTCCTTGCTTAATTAGCTTTTGTGAGGCTCAATTTCACAGCAATCTTCCTAGCTACATTTTGCATTTGGGCTACTGACCTGAAATTAGGAAGGATCCTGATTAGATAGAATCCTTGCACAGACTCTTATGTATGGCGGCAGAGGGCCAGAGTGACCAGGAGTGGCAGAAGAAAGCAACTGAGGCATGGTTCTTTATTCTCTCATGTCAGAGATAGGTAATTCATTGCAGGAAAACATGTAACAGAAAGAAAATCTGGAAATGAATGATGCTTTTGGACAGCTAGACACTGGAAAGCAAATGGCCACTGTTCTTCCCTCCAGGGATGTGGCAGCCTACACTTTAAGGGAGCTCCAGGAATAAAATAGAATAAGAATAGGACACATAAGAAAGGAAATGAAAAGAAGAAGGGAAAGGAGCCAAGATGGCAACATTTTCATTGTGAAATTAAGAGTGAACACTGACAGATGCTACCTTGAGGTGGATTTTCATTAACCTGACCATAACCCCTACAGACAGGCTCAACAAAAGCATTTCAGCTGATGCCTCTCCCATGGGATTCAGGGGTCAGAGAAGAGATTACAGATAAGAAGCTCAAACAAAAATATAATCTGTCAATAGAAGTTCTTGCAATACTAATGACTACAACACCTCAGTGCCCTGTGCTGGCATCACTCAGTAGACACAAACATCTCACTACAGTTGTTCATATCTGTATCATAAAAGAGATTAAGACTGTGGTTTACTGGTACAAAGACTTCTGCAGCTGGATTCATCATATGATTTCTTCTACTAATTTTTCTTCAAGCGTTTTTCTGCTACTTGTCCTCCTTGGCTCCAGGAGAGACAAAATGCAACATTCACCTTATTCCCTTTAGTCCCACCTTTTGCAGTCATTTTCTGTTGATCAGTATTTCATTAAACCATTTTGAAAACTAACACTTCAATCTTTTAGAAAAATACAGATCTTTAGCAACACAAGTTATCAAGTGAGTTTTTGTATTAATATGCAGTCTAGTTTCTTTACTGTTAACACATTTACAGTCACATAAAATATAATGGCAGGTCTGGGGTTTAGAGCAAATAATTTTCCAGTGTCATTACCCCTCTTGAACAACACTGAAATAAGGAAAAACTTTCCTTTCTACTGGATATCTAATTTGAAAGAATCTGAAGTCAGTGCTGAGCTATCTATGTGTACAGAAATACAATTTCAGAGTAAAAAATACATGAATCACAGGTTTTTTCTTGACAGAAGTCTTAAACAAAGTGAATGAATCACCTTATAACCTCTTTGAAAGTCTAATTCAACAGTGATGGTAGATTATGGCAAAACCTCAGTGCCTCGAATGACTACTGTTGACAGTAAGCATGACTGATTTAGGAATCAATTTTTTTAGGAAGCTACAAACAGTATCAACAAACTAATTTAGGAATTAATTCAATCCACAACTTTACAGATAGAACAGTCAACCCTGGTAAACTGGTAACATTAGCTGAACAAGACACAACGTGGAACAACATGACAGATACTGAAATACTGAGGTAACTTCTTTAATACACATTTCTGTCCCTATCCTATCAGTTTAGAAAACCAAGACTAAGCTTTTATTCAAGATGAAAGAACCAAGACATCTCTAAACTGCACAAGAATTTATTTTTCCTGCAGTTACATTGTTTCCCACACTAAATGCCTAGTACCTTGAAAAAACACGGAATCTAAGCTGAAAACTTCCCATTGAGGGACAGAAATATCTACAAACCACAGCTTGTACTGCTTGACATTGAGGGAGCAAGGACACTAACTGAGTGTGATTGTGTGATAAGCACAGTAATCCATCACTTCTGATACTTCACCTCACTCATTCTCTAGTACCCACTTATTTTGAGAAAACAAAACTTGCAGCATATTACACATGGTTTCTCACTCAACACATCGGCCTAAAACAGTTTTGAAAAGTCTGGGTAACTTCAGAAATGACTATGGGTTTCCTATGCTTAGGTATTGGAAAAGGAACTTGGTGTGAGTATCTAGACATGCTCAGGAAAGATGAACTAAAGCAGTGCTATTCCTCCGCATGAATGATCTGATCTCTGCTGCACCTTAAGAAAGGTATTTCATATAGTCAGATCACTGCCCTGGGGAACTCACAAACTTCAGAAAGAACAAAAATAAAATAAAATAAAATAAAATAAAATAAAATAAAATAAAATAAAATAAAATAAAATAAAATAAAATAAAACAAAACAAAACAAAATAAATTTACTTACTGGTAGTCTGAGTGTCAAGGATTATTTACAATTTTTTTACAGAGAAATGGGAATGTAAGCCTTGGCTATAAAATGATACAATCAGAGCCGAAAAATCAGAAGATACAAGGAATCAGTACAAGAAATACTGACTTCAGATAGATTTTTTAAAAAGATGTGCTGTATTTTAACTCAAAGTACATTTCTAGTTCTGAGTTTGCTTAGCATCTCCACATGAAAGCTAGATGTCATACCTCTGTACTCAAAGCATCTGGCACACAGCCCACTAATGTATTTTTCAGCAATGGAGATTTAGTAAAACAGACGGAACAAAATTCCTGGGTCTAGCTCAATCATGTAAGTCTAGCTTACAAGACAATTACAGAAATCCATGTTTATTTTGGGCTACGTGACTCTGTGATACAAGTCTATGTATCTAGGCATAGTTAAAGATTCAGAGGACATCAGAGGCTTAGTCTAACAGATCAAACACATCAACCAGTTCAAAGACATTCAAGTTTTTCTGTTCAGTGCTCTCCTCCACCTGTAAGATGCAAACTGATGAACTTATTCCAGTTTCAGGGATAGGTGCAGTTTACAGTACAGGACTGTTTCTAACCTCTCTCACTTTTTTCAAATTACTACAGAAGTTTAAAACGTGATGACTACACATTTCCTGGAATTATCCAGAAACCACTGTTAATGAGTTTCAACACCACTGATTTTTTGGAAATTTTATTACTCTGATTATTAGGGTCATTTTGCAAATCTGCCAACCCTATACTCTCTGTCATAGGTACTAGGTCAATCGCAATGGGACTGGGGAATTGAGCCACAAATTAAGCTTCTGTAGACAGCTCCAGAAGCCAGCATTGAAAATTTGTTAGCAAAGCATGAGACACTAAACTGAAAACAGACTCCCAGGCTCCTCAGCTCATCTGATACACAATAAAAGTGTACTTCAATTGGTCTTCAAACTATCAAATTCTCATGTTTTCATTCAAGTTTATATGAAAATGATGAATGTTTGTAAAATTAATCTTCTTGTAGGAGGGATTTTCTCCTCTGAGTCATATACAAAGTACCAAGCACTAGGACTTCTAGTCCTATACAGTCCATTTTAGTAATGTTACAAATTTGATTAGGTTTCTGGATTGAGATTTTCATACAGAGGACGTACTTGTGAAGCACCTTTGTCCTAAGTCACCTAAATCTGACAATATCAGATTTCAGCTCACTAAGATCTCAACATGATTACTATTTTCTTAGAATACTAGGCAATAATGGTCTCCTATTCCCCTACTACACCTTTCACAAGTTGAAATGACTTGTGAAAAGGCACAAGAATAGATTAACACTATGCAACTAACTGCTGTGCAGTAATTAATTTCAATCATAACCATAATGTCCCATTTTGATATCAAGTTCAAACTGAGGGACAACATAAAAAGCTAACTTCATATCTTTGTATTTTAATTGGGTGTGCATCATACTCATAGCAATGTAATAAAGCTTTTTCTTGAAAGCAGCTTGTCACAGCTAAAATCTATATCTATCTGCCCCAGAATCTGAGGTAAATTGAATTCCCCAAACTCTGTATTAGGTGCCAGGGTCTCAAGTAAACTCTGATAGTCCAAGCATTCATTTTGTTTGTCTGCTGCTTGAATTTGCATGGATCTAGTTATGTTAGCTTCTCACTCATAATTAAAGACCTCCAGGGGCAAAACCTTTATCAAAAAAGGAAAATCTCAGATATAAAAGTTAATGGCCATGGGACAACACAGTAGTTCTCGTTGTTACCTGAACAACAAGCTTAACTAGTTCATTTAACCACAGTTACACAGTAAACTACTAACATACTGTCGCAGGGGTTTTGCCCATCAGAAAACTTCAGGAGAAAGCAGAGCCATGCCAGCACCAGCTGCCATGCTGAGAACACCAGTCATTACAAGTGTCACTAACAACACTGTCTCCATTCTTCTTTTTTCCCACCTGGAACTGACTGCAGAAGACCTGATGCAGAGTTAATGAGCACTGTTAAATTTGCTCTAATCTTAAGAACAAAAGAACTCATACAGAACCAACTATGGCCAGACAAAAAAAACCAAAACAAACCTGCTGCCTGACTGAGGTGAAAGGTAAAAAATACATCAGCTCACAGGAAAGAAAGAGTGGGAGGAAAAGCACTGGCAGAGGCGCTTAAGCCCATTAACAAGAAGTATAATGCTCAATAGCAATGCTCAACTTCTTTTTCTGTAATGTCTCTTGACTGGCTAACTAGTAAACACAAGATAAAATGTAAATAATTCTCTGCCAAATATGCACAGCTGCAGGTCCACCTCTGATGAGTCATCAGCAGCCCTAGGCATCTGCCAATTTTTTCGGTTTTCATTTTAATTTGGGATGGATCTAGAAGTGGCAGAGATTGCAGTCTAGTAGGCAGAAGGAGCCTACAGCTCATAAGGGAAGCAGCACACAAGACAATAATAACTATTTCAGTGCATAGATGCTCGCTTGGATGTCACACTTGCATTTACAATGACTAATCAGTAAATCTGAATATGATACTCAGCATAGAAGTGGCAAATTAGCAATGGCAGAGTACTTCAAATTATGTTTCTCAAAATATAGAACATTTTGTAATCCATACAAACTTTCTTGGCTAAAAATAAAACTGGAATGAATTCTTCATTAATCTAAGATTTCCACCACTTTCAGTGAAATTGCACAGTGCGTAAACAGGTGGAGAATTTGGTCCAAAGTCTCTCCTCCTACTGGGGGCTGATCTTGTCTGCTTCTTTCAGGCCTCTTACTTCCCTTCTTTCACCAGACAGGAAGCAAAAAAAAAAAAGCATAGACAGAACTACACCATTTCATTTGGAAGTGTTAACATACCCAAACTATAAATTTATTGAATTTGTGTCACATTAACAAAAAGACAAGTCTTTTCTTGAAGCCACTGTGAGAGTATTCCACATAATCAAGAGGAAGCCCTATTCCATCCACTATTAATAGTCTCTTTTTTCACAAAACTGAGGACAAAACCTGATTGCAAAATGGGGGAAAAACTTGTTTGCAAAATCTACAGTAACAATTCAATTCACGCATTTTCCATTGTGAGTGGAAAGGGAGAAAAATAGATATAATCCGATTTCTTTGAATAATGAAACAGTGTTTCATTTACAGTTCCATTGTTTCAATTTTGTTTTTTTGACTTAGCCATGAGACATGAATCATATTAAAATATTAATTTCAATATATTTACTTATATTGACAATACACTACATGGCAACAACACACTATATGACTTAATACATTATACTCTTTCGACATTTTAAAAACAGTATTTAAATGGTCACACACTGAGGTTTTTTTAAGGCCTATGTCATTGAAAATATGGTCTTTTCCTCTTACAAACAGAAACAAATTTTGAAATACTGTATCTGTGGAAGAGATGTTTTTTTTCCTGACCTTCAGATTAATACAGTGCTTTTAAAAACAGTTTTAAACATTTGCACTACATATGAAGAGTCAAATGATGCAGTATAAAATCTGAATTACCAAGTAAATGAGTAGTTTAAATACATTCAGAACTCTTAAAGAATTTCAACTAAGAGGATTAAATTTTAGTTGCTTTTATTAATTTGAAATGTGGTTCTGCTTACCAAGTTTTCAAGTTGGAAAACATTTGCTAATTTTACCATTAATTCTATAATGCTTGATGCTTTTTCAAAATATCAACTGAAAAAATATTTACTTTAAAAGTTTGAAGAGCAACTTAAGAGGAACAAAAGAAAATTCATAGTGTTTTTAAATTAAAATATTACTGAAATGTATTCAAGAGCACGCTATTACAATATATACCTGAAAACTAATACTCCAGTAGGTCTCATGCAAGCAATATCCCATTTTCTGTAACTTTATAAAAATAACTCCTGGTTTCCCCATGAGTTTTTAACTGGAGCTTTAAAGAAGCCAGATACCTACTGGACAGCTAATTTTTGCTTCTGGTCAACAAGATAAAACAAGCTTAAATGCATCTCATTTCACATCTAAAGCCAGATCCCAAATATTTTGCTAATCCAAATTTTGTCATGTACTCCTTGTACTTGGAAAGTGAGAAAAGGTGAACAGCTTCAGAAAGGGAGTTACTACATTCACAGAAAAACCCTTCTCATTCATCACCTGCTGACAGCGGGGAACAAAACTAAGACTTTGGGTAAATAAAGTATCATATAATGGTATTACTTAGGGCTGCATCAAAATGAAAAGTTATTACTTACTGAAAGTTATACTTCATCTTGCCCTCATTTTCAAGTGCTGTTTCCTTTAAAGTCCACTCCAGCAATTGTAACTCATGTCATTTGTGTATGATCATTATTCATAAAAAAGTAGTAATATGTACACAACAGCAAATGGAAATGCTTGATGTCTAACCAATGCTATATTTTCAACAGAACAAATTAGGAAGAAACCACTAAAAATTATAAAAATAGTTAGGCACAAATTTCTCATAGACATGGTAGTGATATTTATGCCTACTAGGTTTCAACTAAGAAAATTTGTTACATAAAGATATTCAAAGGACTCTAATGCACAGTATGAGGCATACATAACTGTTATAAAGCTAAATATTTAACTACATTATTGACCATGTTGTTTTTATATTGGTAAAACTTCCACAAAGTTTGTGTTTATACAGGAACTTTCAATACTAGCATTCACGACTTATGCATGGAATAACATGGCAGAAAGTGTGTCTCTGATGACAAAGAATTTACTTACAGGTAATAAGTGTAGGAGTGATAGCTTCTTCTGCCATGATGGTGGAAGGATTAGGCAGTGGTGGAAAGGATTAAATGGAAGGAAAGAAAAGCCAAATATTAATGTATGAAAAATCAAGATGAAACTGAGACCAGACCTGGTGACACAAATGAAAGGTAGCAAGAATGCATATCATGCAACGTGTCTGGAACAGACAGATGACATAGCTATTCTCCATAAAATTTTAAGCAGTAAAATACATAACACATCTCCAACTGTTAAATCAAACCACCTTAAAGTACACCTACTATTTAAGTAATGGTAGATGTTTAATATGTATCTATCTCTGTGTATACTACACACAAACAAACACTCCCAAATACAGTTATAAAACACCTCTGATTACGCCTCAGCTGCATTAGGAATAAGGATATGGAATTTCTAACATGGTGGTGTAAGTTTAACAATGCAGAACTTCAGAATTTGTATTAAGTAGCTTCTCTTCCTGATGGAGTGCTGTAGAATTTTTGGATATCGCTTTGTTCACTTAAAGAAATCCGTTCTGTAATTGACATGTCTACAACTTGTTTCCAGAGGGGAAACACCAATGGCCACAGCTTTTTAAAAGGCATTCTTTGCCTTTAAAACATGTGTGTTCTGAAGGAAAAACCAGTTCTTGCCATGCAAATAAAAAGGCTATTCTTGCTGGCTAAAATTATTTTGGTGGTATTTCCTCATGTGGCAGAGGAAAAGCTAAGAACCGATCCTGTATCTCTGTTATTTCTGCCCAAGTGAATGTCGCAAAGAATGAGTTGGAGACCAAGCACCACTATCTTGAGAAACACGGACCCAGTCAGTCTTTCCTGCATCACCTCTTGCACAGCTAGATCCTTCAACCAGTCGTGCTCTTAATGAGTGCAAAGTATAGAAGCCCTCCAGCTACTCTCTTATGCTTTACATCTCTCCCTCCCTCAGTAGCAAGCTCACTACAAGCAGGACTGCAACAATCCAAAAGTGGCAAGTCCCATCCTAAATTAATTCCATGATTAAAAAGAGGCTGGAGATCTTAAAACATCTCTGACCATAATGTCAAGTAGCATTCACATGTTGGTAAGATAAAAGACTGAAAGGAACATGTACGCATTTGTGATTTTTACAGCACATACATACAGCCCTTTGACTACAGAGGAAACATATAAACAGGCTTTGCAAAGGACTGTAACTAACATTAAGTTGCCTCCAGCTACATGCTTCAGGCATCCCTTTGAAAACGAGGCTTTCATCAAATTTTCTCTCTCATCTTCTTTGTATGAAGATACCGTTAGAAATATTTCCCAGTTTTTACTCCCATTTTTCTGATGCAAACAGTATTGTTCAAATACAAGAGGCCAGATACTGAATATTTAATCACGTGGCACATCTGCAAAAATGCTTACTTATTAAAGTTGAGTTTAAAAATAAATCTAAAAATAGAGTAAAGGGAAAGCTGCAAAACAGTTATACTCTTCTTCCACCAGCACACATCCCATTGCCTTCAGTAACAAGCACGGGATCAGATCCTGTCAAAGCAGATCAACTTACCTGCTTTATTAGCAAGGGGTTGTTTTCTGGCTCAGTCCTACTTATATCTCTTTCTGTCCTTTTCAGAATTACTCATTCTCTCACTTTCATTTAGAATCTCATGATACTGCTAACCGTTTCTTGCCATATGTTGCCAGGACAGAGATTTAATGTAATTATTTCAAATGTTCTCATACTTCTAAAAGATGTATAATAATTTGAGAGAGAACAATAAATACAATTAATCAGTGAAGCGCTGCTGGTACTTATATGCAGAATTCTGTCAAATATGTTACAATGATAGATTATTTCTTATGAAAAAAATGCTGAAAATCCAGGATCTGTAATTTGTGTAAATGTTCCATTAAAAGAAAAATTGAAAGTCTCAAGTTCCAGTTATTTTTATGTTCTTACAGTTGTGAGATTTTCCACATAGAAGTCCTTGAAAAAGAACACTATGTTTTTTGACTCTGAAGAATACTAGACACTGAAAAAAATGGATAAAAAGAATAAATATAAAACCTACAGAAACAGCAAGTTTTAGACTTGCAAGTCCTCAGGCCACATGTAAAAGCACCATTCATAATTGAAAAGACTAAGCTTTTTTAAGAAGATGTTCCATTTTACTTCCTACATAATGAATACAAACTAACTCCCTTTCTATGTATGAGAAGTCTTTTTCTGTTAAAGAGAGTGACCCAAAGATTTTGGCCAAACTTGGCCAAATTTTCCGTGCATGGCTCTTCAGTCACTTTGCACTAGAGAGGTTGTTTTATGTCAATAAACTGTTTCTGTATATAGTGAGAAGGTAAAGCACTTTTATATCTTTCAGGACTGAAGAGATGAATAAATCCGATAAATATCACTTACAGAATAAGGCCTTACTATTAAAACATCAAAAACAAAGCAGCTGGCTGCAGGAGGGTTGTCACACTAGAAGGGAAAACTTATGGCACTGTGTAATTACCACAGTGACTTCTTTCATTGTCTCTTTTGTAGCTGGCCGAGGCGGGAAAAGAAGGTTCAGGGGTAGCACTAGGAGAAGACTGGAATTTTCCTTAAGCCCTATTATCTCTAATTTCTATCCTAACTGCTTGAATTGTTGGCAAATGTGCATAGTTTACCAGCCTGATTTGCTATCAGGGAATAGAGACTAAGGCATTCTCAGCCCAGCTCCACTGAGTGCAAAAGCCTTTCTCATCCACCATCAAGAAGCCAAGTCTCTGACTTAAACAGATGCCACAATTACATATCTTAGAAACTACTGGAAGGCTCAGGCATAGAGACAACTGGAAACAGAAACTAAGGATTGGCAAAAGAAAATAGCCTTTTTATGGAGAGATGCAATGATGAGAAAAACTCCATTCTACAACTGAAGCAGAAGCCAATGTAATTAAATTTTAATAACTGCTTCCTTACTGCACTGCCACAGCAAGATGGTAGCCTCAAAAGAAACAGCTGCCCCAAAGATATATATACTTTTAAACAAACCTTGCATCAATACATCTAATTTTGCCATTTCTGCATACTTATTAAACTCAGCTGAACTGGAATATAAAATAAAAAAAAAGGAAAAGAGAAAAGAATAAAGCAGCAATGTTCTGATTTTTCCAAGTCCTGATGTAATTGCTATTGCTTTTCCCAAGGTTATGGGACCAGTTCTCGTATCTTCAGTGTTCTACTTTCAGTTGGCCAAAAGGTGAAGTTACTTGCTCCATTTTTATTTTATTTTAATATTATTTTTCATAAAGCCTTATGCAGGTATATCAAAGACTGACAAAGATCAAGGGCCTTGCTTGAGATTTAATATTCAGGATCGGATTCAAAATCCACTTCATTTTTGGAGCAATAGTGAGGAAACACATGTATTGATTTCCACTGACTTTGTGTTACCTTCTACATGAAAGTAAGTACCTACTGCTTTGACAGTGACCATATCCAAAGCATGTCTGTTCTGCACTGAAAACTTCATTTTGAGTGTTGGTCTTCTCTTCTTGTCTACTGAATTAAAAGTCAAAGAAGTTGATTTGTGAAAATCTGTGGTGCCTGACACCCTTCAAGCAAAGAACAGTTGCTGGCTGAATTAAGGTGGCTATTAAAGGAATATGTTGGATAAAGACATGGTTATAATGTACAGTGTAACTGCTTTCCAGATCTCTTGAAAATGGAAAAAATGGTTTGAAATAACGTTAATTAAGCACTGTGAAGCCCCAGAGACAGAGCAAATTTAATCTGCTGGTGAGATCTGGAGATCAATTCTACAAGGACCCATTTCTGTGAAAGAATTGAGTAAAAGACAGTATGTGCCTTGGGATATGCCTTGGGATAGTGGAGTGTGAATGGGATATTGCTTTAGCCAACTCCAAAGAAGACAAGTTTCAGAGCATGGTGACTCACTCAGCACAGTGAAACCTAGCACTGTAGCCCAGGGAGTCTGCACATAATAGTGCAGAGAGGAAACTGGCTCTCAGGGGAAAGGTGCCACTGAATTACAAGGTGCTAGTTTATTTTGCAATCAGATCTTTACTCCAGTAAAACTTCTGATAAAGTAAATGAAATAAAATTGTCAAGTGCAGTAGTCAAATGACATGCTAACTTGATCAGATTGTTCTACAAAGGAGCAACTAAAGTATCATAAAACTGCAAAAACACTACAGTTATACTAAGCTTGCAGAAAGATTTATACATTTTCTTCAAATACATAACGAATACGCCATAACTGAACCAAGGTGAAACCATAGGGACTCTAAGCAGCACAGTGAATTAATGCACCAATAACAATCTATTGAATGAATGGTTCATCTTTTGCTTAAGTCATGAGTTTAATTGTATTCAAAACCTTCCATGCTCCCAGCATCTGCTTTAAAGGTCTGGGACACCTCCTGAAACTCTCATTAAAGCCTAGTCACATCCAGTTACACAGATGAACCATTCTTACTTTTTAATATTCACTTCAACTCCTTTCAAGGCTTGGGGTTTTGTTTTTGGTTTGTTTTTTTTCAAAGCTGCAGCATCATTTTGGCATATTTTTAAGTTATTGGTATGATTCTTTGTGTACTACACAACAAAATTGTATGTATTTGTTAAAGGAGTTCCTGGACTTGTACTTTCAATAGCTTCATCTCTGTCTCAAGCAGATTTATTCCACACCCCCAGAAAAACCTCACATAACGCACTTCTCCTCTAACAACAGAATTACTATGAATAATAATTACTGTGCTGTGGTGGACAGAAAGAATTAAGTATCATTCTGCATTAACATGCAAACACT
The DNA here is from genome assembly GCF_020740795.1 of Apus apus. Taxonomy (NCBI): domain Eukaryota; kingdom Metazoa; phylum Chordata; class Aves; order Apodiformes; family Apodidae; genus Apus; species Apus apus. The sequence continues at coordinate 104,234,983 of NC_067283.1, forward strand.
TAGGATTCAAGTCTTCCTGCCTCTAACAATTAGATTATCAAAGAGGTTTTCCCTAGAGAATCAAGTAAGAGCTGGTATAGCATCCATTTAGCCAGAGACCCTGACACCTTATTTACTTTGAAGCTATTTTGATAATTTTGCAATGTTCTCCCTCCAAGATTAAGAAGAACTTGCCTCGCTTGGGTGAATATATTCTACCTTCAGCACAAACACTTAAGGAGAGGCTCAGAAATGGAGCAGAAAAGAGTGATGAATGCTGGTCAGGAATTGTGTGGCCAAACAATGCGAGAAGCCTTCCTCCCTGCATGCCAAGTGCTGTGTCTGACCCTAGGGAGGAGTTTGGGAGTTCAGCTGTTAAAATTGAAGGTATGAATGATGCAAGAAGTCAGAAGTGGGAAGAAAAAAATACTGCAAAGTCAGAACAGATTTTAACTCTGCTACACTGTACTTTATTTAGAAGATTTGGTTACTGGGTACATTTTCTTGCCCCTGCCCATCCTTCCCTGGGGCTTAAGTTTCAATCTCTTCTGTATGGCAGCTTTTGACTATTTTGCCTTACCTCTGGTTGTGACCTGGCCTTTAGCCCTGGTCACAGCTCATCTTTCTCTGTACAGAGCCCTCTAACTCATGGCCCTGCTTCTGTCTTCAAGGAGAGTGAAAAGCAGCTGCTTCTGTTGCCTGCCCTGAGGCACTGTCAGGCAGCTGCCTCCTTAGTTGTGCACCTCCACTGCTCAAATTCTGGAAGAATTGCAGGCAGCTCAGGGGTTTGGACTATCTCAGACCTGCCAAGCTAGTTAAAATTCAATCACATAGTGTTGGAATAAGCAAAATCAGGCCAAGACTGCTCACAAAGGAAGAAAACGGGATGATACAGGGTGAATGGCAAGGCAGTGAGGGGTTACAGGACAGTAAGAAGACTATGGCAGATGTCGAAGAAGAATTTGTGAGCCAGCCCCTCTGTACAGCTCCCACGCATTCCCAACCCCACCTCTACAGCTGCAAATCTCACATTTCTCAGGATACAACCTAAAACCTTGACTGCATTCGCTAATTAATTTATCCAAATCTAGACTTGGCATCAATCATCACAAGGATTTTTTTCTTAACTATGACACCTCCCTATGCCACCAGATATTTTTCCTATTTCTTTTTCATTTTACAGTATTGAGAAAGGTAGTCAGGTTTAAAATGTTACAGCAGTTTTCAAATAATATTCAAAGCAAAATAATCTCGATGAGTGTGTGTGTTGAACCAGCGGCTGGAAACATTCAGCACCATTGTAACATTTTCATTTGTTTCCAGGGAATGAAGTTTATGCAGAACAATATAGACCCCATTCTTAGCACAAATTACCTTAGCTCTAGTTCCTGTTTGACTGAAGATTTATTTTACATTCAAGAATGAAACTTCATCTACCTTTCAGCTGGTGTGTTGAATAGAGTGGAGGGCCACACTTTCAGGACAGATATACTATTCTATTATTAGAGTCCATCATGCAGTACTAATGCATGAAGTGATAGAATCATTAACCTCGAGTTGTTTTTCTTCTATAACAAAGCCACAAACATTAATTCACAGAAAATGCTCTGGGATGAAACAGATATTGTTGTTTTATAAAAACCCAGAAAAGCTTTAGGAGTGGGAGGGAGCAGTACTTCCTAAACCCTGTGGCAAAGGGCACAAAAGGTGGCTAGATACTTTTGCCAATATCAAACTGAGAACTACTGTAGGAGATGTTCTGATATGAATATGTACATGGGAAACATTTACTAATTGCTCACCTTTTCTTCATTACCAGCACGACCCCCAGAAATATAATAACAAACAGCAAGATGCCTGCAATGACTCCAGCAATTTTAACAGTATGGTCAGTCTGCTTCTCAGGCTCTGGGTCTGGTTTTCTCGTGGCAGCACCTATGGGATCAGTAAAAGAGGAAAAAGAAGAACAGGAATGTTACTCTTTTGATGTTTTTATATTTAACCTACCAATGTCATTAGTTTTATCCAAGGCCAACAGATATCAATGCTTGGTCTTTTAAGAAAAAATTCCGCTTTCATATGCATTGACAGGAATATAATCCTTCATACTGTTCCATGACATTTTGCTTGTTCCATGACAACACAGGTGGGATGCCACAGCCAACCCCAACCCTTTTATAAGAGCCTCTTCACAGATTCACAGATTTCTATATTTTTATTATCTGTGCTGGCTGCCTTTTCTTTCTGCCATTTAGATACTTGCTCACAATACAATAACTACACCAAGCCTTTATCCAAATTTGATTTGCTGGAACATTTTCCTCAATTATTTTTCATAAATGAAGCTGTAATTCCATAACATATTAGCTTAAGCACCTGGAAAAGTGAGATAAGCTCATTTACCATGCATTTTACCCACAATTGTTTTTTACACAATAGACGTGGTGTTTTTTTTCCCTGCCTTTGGAAATCTAAATCTAGGTCACATCTGGTAGGCAAAAAGACTCCTTCTAAGCAATTTATTCACAAAGTGGGAAGCAGCTGATGATCACACCACTGGCACCCACATTTAATATCTGTTTAAATGAGATAACCAGTGCCTTACAGCAACCACTGTCTTAGCTCTTCCAGCTTCTCCATTTTAAAAAAATAACATCATTTGTACTGTTTACTGTATAATGTGATGGAATGTCACAGCCATGTCTGATGAAATATCCATTTCCTCTACTAAATGAGTTCAGGATGAAAAATCTTGAGGAAGCAACATTAAATTCACTAAACTGCTTTTATTTTTTTTTTATGGACTTCCAGTTTTTTTAATCAAAACATTACAGCATTCATCATTTGAAGCACCATGCCATGAGGTGGACGCAGGGATTTATGGATCACTTTCCTGCTATAGCTTTTTTGGGAAGGGAGAAAGAAGAGTAAAGCCTAAGTGGAGTGTAATATTTTAAGACCATATTCTTATATCACTATCTGGATTTCACAGAGGATTTTGAAAGCACCGCTTATATTTTACATGTTTCTCCACTTTCTTTTCCAGGAAAAAAAGCAAATATGCGATCAATTAACGTGCAGAGATATTTACTGAAAAGTCAAATGAAAACATTTCCAATGTTACTTCTCAGTTGTAACCAGGATATTTTAACATGGTGAGCACTTCTAAGCACCCACATTGGCACTTTTAGCCTGTATCTCCCAAACTCCTTAGCACTGGAATGCCAGGAAAACCTGGTAATTTGTACTGCTGCCAGAAACGGTGCTAAGATTTAAACAAAATATATCTAGCACTAACTGCAGGAACCAGATTCTTTGGAAAATTCTGACCATGGCACTTTGTGTGAATGCTAAATTAGAGAAGACAATATGCTGCCTTTGTGCCCAGTCCCATTAGAGTATCATCAGTTCAATAGCAATACACTGCAATTCTGAATCAGTAAAATTCTAACTACATGTAAGTAAAGGTAACAGAATCTGGCTCTGTGTTTTCTTCAATGCAGATGCATAAAATTCTATTATAAAGTTCTGTTTTAATTTTCCTTGTTTAATATATAAATCATTTTGTTAAACTATATTGCTGTAATCTGCATGGCACTCAAGTGTAGCAGACACTCAGAAGACTTCTAGAGTACCTTTGTGCAAAAGGCAGCTGTTTAATTTGGCAAACAGGAAGCATCAAGTATGATGCAAATGGTAAGACATGATAAGGACTTCACAGTCCTCTTTTAAATATAAAACACAAGCAAGGAAGAATGCAAAGTCAACAGCAAGTAGTATCTTTTCAGATATAATTTCTAAAGCTGGTTCTAATTTCTAAAGCTGGTTCCTTCCAAAGTCTACTCTTCATTATCTCCTTCAGGCCACCTCACCCTACTGGAACACTAATTGGGAACGCATTCTTAAAACCAAATTCTAACTTATGGTTTCATGCCTTTCATTAAGGATTCCAGTGCTAGTTTTGGGATCATGATTGCTAAAACTTAAAATTGAGTGAAAGTAGCCTTGCTACATTTTCACAAAGAACTCTCAACCATCCAATGTCTTCTATCTCAGTGTCATGTCTCTCTTGGACAGCACTGGTTCCTCACTTTAGCAGAATCAGCTAGACTTACACTATGCAGATGAGATAATACAAAAATTGCATTCAGGGGACACACATTTTCTGCATATCACAGAGCACAACTTTTATGACATGCCTTCAGTGACACAAAGCCTCACTCTCTTGGGAGTTATGGGTAAGCTGGGGAATCCACTACTGTTGCAAACTCTCCCAGAAAGAAAGCCTACACAAGGATACATACAGAGCCTGATACCAGGATGCTGAAACTCCCATGTTGCATCATCTATTGATTATCCAATAGAGGAATCTTCTGACAGTGTCTAGGAAAAAGTGCATGCAATGCCACTCTGAGTAAAAAATAGAATAAAGCTTCCCACCATGATGGACTCAGCCAGACTCATAATAGAGATTGTCATAAAATGGAAACATGACGTTTGACATGCCTTTCAAAAACTCCTATCATTAATTATAATAAAAAGCCAAATATTGGCAGTTCTCAATTCTCCTTTAGTTCTGTTCAGCATCTCATTCATTCCCTGACAGAATGCTGCTCCTTTCCTGATGTCAGTGGTTTCAAAAATCCACCTAGCTAAAAGAACCAAACTTGCCACATTTCAACTTTCTTGAGCTTCCCTTGAGTTTTAATACTAGAAATTCTGGATAACATGTCTTCATTGTATTTAATACTGTTTATTCCTTTAACATACCTCAGTTTTTCTACAACATGATTTTTATTGTGTTCCGCCCCATGTTTTATCCCCTTAGCATTTGTGTTTGGTTTCATTTCAACATCAGATGGACACTGAACAGGTCACTGGCACATTGTTTACAGTAAAACCTGCAGTTCAGTGTTCAATTTTGAACACTTTATTAGCTAAAATTAATTAAAATTTACCTCTGCTGAATACTACGTAGCATTTATTGCGGCTGAAATTTGAATTGGCACTACTTTTTTATTCAGTTTGTTTTTGTCCTGCTAAAATTCTTCATAGTCCTCTGTGAATTCTGCTAACCCACATCACCCATCATCATACTCAAGACCTGCTGCCTCAATCCTGACTCTTCTATGTACTTAACAGATATACTGTACAGCACAATATTAAACCCTTAAGTGCACTAGCTACAATAAAGCTGGCAGTTTACTTCTGTCTGGTTTCTGTCTGATAAGTAGATTTGGATCCAGAGTAATATTCATCTCTCACCTCATAATTACTTCTAACTGACTTTTAACCTGCAGCCACACAGGCAATTGCACTGGCACCATGGAAAGAAAGGTGAACTGCGTGTAATGGGATTGAAGCAGCAAGGGGCAGTAGTTTTGAAATTCATTTTGCCACTTGATAAACTGCAATGTCAATTTGTGATTTTAGTTTTGTTTGTATGTTTTCAAGAGAAATTTGGAAAAGCACTACTGCAAGTCTAAAAGAAAACCAATGCCGTGCTTTCTCTTTTACTCTGCTGTACGGTCACACATTCAAGTTAAGTGAAATGTAATTCTTTACAGAAATAGTGTTAACTGTTCATTACTGTATCATAATACTATAGTCCTGGCATTTTATTCTATTTCTTATTGTTGTTTCAACCAGGTTGTCTGGCACTGTGGGTTTTAATTTCCTTAATCACTCTAGAGCCTTAAAAAATATAGAGCTACAAGACCAGTGGAATTCTGTATCTGCAGCAAAATATCTGTTGTTAATGACACACTGCATATTGTTGCCAACAGCTGGACTAAGCCACTGCATTTTCCTCACAACATTGGAACTAGTGACTTACTGTTTTGGGGTTAGTTTTTATTGTTCATTTTAATTTTAAGCTTTTGGTTGTTGCACACAGAAGCCTGACCTTAAACCTTGCCCAATAGCCTCACTTCTGCTTTCTCACTGCAACTGTCTTGGCTGGTGTAGTTAGAAGAATCAAGGCCAAACTGACACATATACTGTGGTCCACCTGCAGAAAGGCAATAGGTCAGTGAAGACCAGTGACTGCAGGACAGCCCAACGGGAGATGATAGAAAATTAAAGGACAAGGAAATGTTTCCTTCCAGTTTCAAAAGGATACAGTTGCTGACTTTGGAAAGCCCTTACTTGATGACAACAACCTAGAGTGCATCCTGCCGGAAGTGAAAAACAAGAGATACGCTTGTAGATAAAACCCAAAGTGCCACAAAACCAGGCAAATAAAGTGGAATACAGGAACATTGTTTGCTTCCATAACCTTGGTTATTTCTTTTTCTAATTAAACTCAGGGATTCCAATTTCACTTTTACTTATTTATTGCCCATTCTTTGTGGCTTTCCCTACAGCAGCACTCACATTGTGAATTATTTTTTCTTCTTCACTTAAAAAAAATGGCATTCAGCTGGCCTGATATATGACTTTCCCTGATGTATCCCATTTTATTTGGTATTTTGTAAGACCTAGTGACAACAGCATTTCCAATTAATAACACAGCAGAAACAGATCTTCAAGAGTAATTTGAGGGACAGAGTAATGTTTTTATGGATGACGTTGGGTAGGGTGTTCCAAGGCAGGAAGTAACAAATTAGGTTCATAAAGATAAAGGTAGGAAATGCAGAAATACCAAAAGTCAAGGGCTGGGATAAAAAGCAGTACGACAAAATCAGAAAGGACATAAATATGTCTGTGCTACAGGCATGAAAAGAGGTGCTCCACAGAGGCAGGTCCTTCTTGCAGTCAAAGAATGAAAAGGAATTCCAGTCCTGTATCACAGACTGCAAACTACACCTGAATGGGGCAGTAGTGCAAAATGTCCTGTTTCCTCAGCATTTCCACCCCCATCTCCCCCATCACTGCAAAAAACTGTACCCTCATTTTTAAGTCTGTAGCAGCACTACTGGCATTATGAAAAGACAAGCCAGTCCAAAATGCTTTTCATTGGAGTTTCAAGTTCATTTCAGATGCCAGGATTTGTGACTGTCTTGGAGAAGACCCAAAACACATACAGTTTTGTAGATGAAATGAATTACCACCCTGGCTAGTCTGTTTATACTGTAAGTGACTGGCATTCAGTCCTCGTCTGCTAGCCAGCATGTATTCTGCTAACAAAGTCTTTGTTTTATTACTCCTGGTAGAACTCCAGCTAAGGGAGAAGGTTCTCCCTCCCCTTCCTCATTGTTAGCTTTCAAATCAGTGTTCCTAGTTCTCCTCCAAAACAGCATTGCTTTTTTTTGTCCATATGGTAAAAGTTAAGAGGTGGTGTTGAGCAGGGTATAATTTGTTACAGAAGGTGGTTTTGATCAGCATTTTTTTCAATTTTCTCTCTATTCCATGCTTTGAATATATTAGTTTTGTAAATGCCTCAGAGTAAGGTCTGCTTTACTTCTCTTTTTACAGTATTTTTCCTTTTCTGTTCCTGGCTTCTTCTGGAAATGCTCATGTATAGACTGCCTTTTCCACAGGGCAGGGATTATGTTTTCTTTCTGTTTTGCTAAGCACAGAAGCCATTTATGTGCTGAAATTGATGTATCCTGATTTTCCCTCCTATGATGTGTTAGCACTCACTAAATCTGTTCTTTGAATGTCAGGGAAAGAGGGCAAACAGCACTTACATTTTTGCAGGAGAATATCTACTCTGTAATTTATGATCAGTACAATACATATTGCTGTGTACAGACCTTCCTTTTCTGAAAAAGAGATTTCTGTACTTCTGCAAGACAACCATGCTGATTTGGTATATTGTTTATTTGGTGTTTTTTAAATGTAGGAAAAACCAGTCTTGTTAAAAGTTCTATGCAATGAAGAGACTATCAAAACACGGCTCCACTGTATAACAATAATTATGAATTATTAATCTTGTTTGTGATATTCTTCACAAAAATGTAAATATAAGCGACAAAGAACTGCATGAAAAGAAATGCAAAGAACTGCTTCGCTGATGAATATGACTCATTTAACTATCAAATGAACCATATCTCTCACTGGTGGATGATTCATGTTGGTGCATGTGAGCAAAAAGGCTTTTTTTGTTAAACATCTGTGCTTCTGGCTGTCAGGAATAATAACATTCTTTACAAAACATGCCTTAAACAAATAAAGTTCCCAGTTTGACATATGTATTTTGGTCTCATCACAATTTATTTTTTAATAGGATTTTATTCCAGGCTCTCAAGACTGAATTTTTCTGGATATTGTGGGGTTTTTTAAAAGGACTTAAAAGTAAACAAGAAGCAAGCCTTGATAAACAGCTCATTTGCTCCTTTGCAGCAAAACCATCAACTCTTCTGCCAGTTCTTTTTTTTTTCCTTTTCTCTTAATCAATGAAATTTAAATAATTAAAATCAATAAAATTTTTCCTCTCCAGTGGGTACCCAAGCCAGTTGGAAGCCCTCACTCATACTGGAAGAAAGAAAGTGTAAGTCCTTGCACTTTATTAGCACTGAGATCATTAAATAATGTTTTAAGCATAGTGAACAGTTACACCACAACCAGAAATTAATAACAAGTCTAGAATATGCACACACAGTGTATCTCCTTCTTGGAAATAAATAATTTCCTAAAGAAAAAACATGAAGCCTTAAGCGTTCACATGGCCCTAAAGGGTACCCTCACACACTTAAGTCTATTTCATTAAGAAAAAAGTCTGATGACATAATTACTCTGTGTGGCTAAAGAAGAAATGGTGCACATCACAGACCTCTGTGTTAACAAAGAGGAAGATCATGGCAGCATATTTGAAAGACAAACCTGTGACACTGCAATAAAAGATAAAATACTTCTGACAACTTTGAAAAGAAGAAACTGGATTTCTGTATCAAACTGCTCTCTGACTACCCAAACATAACAAAGGTCAATATGACTCCATGAGATGCAAATTTCTGATCAAGATGGGTGACCAAGGAGCAATGAGAACATACTTGCATCAAATTAGCTGTATATGTGTAGGTCTTATACCGAATAAGGATGAGGAGGTCTGAGAAAGAGGCACAAAGAAGGGCTGGAACTGCAGGTGTCTCAGTACTTTGAAATGTAGGACTAGGTACCGTGTGAAAGACATCATACTTGGAGCCACTGGAAGTCCAGCAACATCTTATAAACTGACTTCTGTGAACAAGAAATCCCAGGGGTATAATGTACAAGGAGAGCTTTTAGGCCTTAAACATTTGTTTTTATGGTTGTCTGTGTAATCACAAGCCAACAGTACTAAGGGGAAAAGACTGACTCTCTCAAATCAGCTGTAAGGGGATGAAAGCAGCCAGTCCAGACTGAACCTGTTCATACAGAATGCATTTTCTAAGAAAGTGAGAACCACTTCCTAACCACTCCTATAGAATTAGAGGATCATTACCCTCACCAAGGATATTTGTATTTCACCTGCTGCCAAAGGAGACCTCTGGCTGACTGATGCTTTCAACACAGGATCTACTCCTGAAACTATTCTGAAAAGTGTGAAGAACTATCAGACATCCCTGGAAGTCTATTTCAACTATCTACAGCCAGGAAAGGTGCAAGCTTTAGGCCTGAAGAGGTCTCTGCCCTCTTTAGAGGAGGTAAAATGTAGTTTTGCTTGTTGGCCTCAGCTGGCCTCCACAAGACAAGGAAGATGTGAAGTCCTATCAGAGTAATGTTTCTGGAGCTGGTCTGTTGAGGGTGAAACTCAGCCATAGAACTCGATGTTCTTGGCATGGAAAAACACAACGGTGTTATTTCCATTCATGACTGCAAGGGATCACCTCCAGCACAGTAACTGAGTAACCTGAAGCTATGAGTAGGAAGCAGTGGAGTGAGGTACTGTCTTCTGATCTTGCTGCCACTTAAAACCTATCTACAGGAATGCTAATGAATAGTTCCAAATGGAAAGTCAGTGAAGACCTCATTAATTTGCCATTAGGAGAAATGGGGGGTGGGAGGCAGAAGGACAATGCAGTAGAGGAATTCCAGTGGTATGTTTGCACATCCACACACTTTTGGCCTATGCTGCCACTGGCTCATAGATGAGGCTGACGTTCCTGGTGATTTCCACTACCAGCCTCCCTTGCCATTGTGCCCCTTAGGAAGGGTTCTTCAGAAATCCTTCAAAACTAGTCACACTCTCAGAATTTACTTATCTTTACTCACCACCTACCTGTTTTCTTGGAGGAAAGCATAGCATAGATCACTCTATGCAAATATAAATGGATTTGTAAACAAATTGATGCACACCGAATGGTAAAAGTATATTCGTGATAGGTTTATAAAAAGCAGGAAAAAGATGTAAAACTTTTTTTTTAAAGCATTCCCAGAGTCAGCACTGTTTTGGGGCAGGAATGTTGGCTAGAGGAACTGGAAAGGAAAATGAGCACAAGAAAGGAAAAATAAATCCACAGAATTCTAAATCTGGATTTGTGCCAATGCAGAGTAGCAATTCCTTTGTTCACATTTCAGAAGCATTTACAGTACTGCCTGTCCAAACTGAAACAATGTTAGATGAACCAAGATTCTAATACAGGGATAAGAATGACCTAGGCCTGCTCTGAATGGTTATAACTGATTTACTTTTACTTTTTCCTATACTTCCTCTAGGGTTTAGGGGTTATAGAACAATATCCATCTGTTCTATTTGATTAAGAATGTCTCAAATAGCCATTTTTCTCATTAATGAAAAGTCCCAAATATAATAATTTTACTTCAAAAAGTTTTCACTAATACTTTATTTGCTTCTGGCCTATGACAATTAACCATTTTTCCTCTCTTCCCCTTTCTGTTTTCAGTGTGAACTTGAAACTACTGCATTTCCCCTCTTGTCAGCTTGAAACCATGTGATGCAGCAACTTCCACTCACTTCTATGCAAAACACTCAAATTCCATTTGCATGGGAGTTTTTTGTTTACACAAAAAGAAAAAAAAGAAAAAAAGAGAAGGAAATGAAAATCCATGTTTGGGAAAAAATGAATACTTGAAAATGCACACGTACCTGAGTGCATTTCCCTGAGCTCTAAAATAATTGGCCTTTGTAGTCAAACTTCCATTACTGCAGAAAAGGACATTTTCAATATCATGTCTGGAGAAGGAGGTGTTAAAATCTCATCAATAACTAGAGTAATGGCTAGCATAGTGTTTAGTTACTACTCCAAGCAGACAAATGCAGCTTTGATATTATTAGAATTTCAGTTATTTCAAGGAATCTAAACTGAGTGAATTGCTGAAACACTATTTTGCTCCGGGTACTATGTTCTGTGTCTTTCAATTAAGGCCAACAGTATTACTCTCCTCTTCGCTGTACCACTCTATTTAACTGTAACACATTTTAACATTTACCTATACATGAACACAGATGTAATCCATGTAATACTGTATTATACATTTGTTAAACTCTCCAGTGATACAAACACCAGATTTGCAGCTCCTAAGACTACAGGTTATTTTACCCACAACTGGTCCCACATTTTCTTTCAAATTAAAATTCTAATTGCTTAGCATTTTATGAATACAGTCAATAACTACAGATGGGAAACACTGAAATTTACAGGGGTTTTTTTAGTTACTAATTATATCTCTGAGTTTCTCTCTCTTCCCTTGTCTCTCCTTAATTTTTCATTGTGTGAAATACAAAACATATTCTGTTTTGAATGTAAAAACCAGAGGCATTTTTTTAAATACAGAAATGAAATAACACACCGTATGACATCCAACCATGCTCTAAAAATTACCTACTGGCATTTTTGCTTTGTTCTATATTTTCCGCTTCTCTGTAGATAGCTGATGTTGAAATTAGATGTAATTAGATATTGGATTAGATGTGATACTGACAGGTACTACACAGATGGCAGATATGCCTTAAGTTTGTTAAGAATTTATCCTGGTCAGTTCATTCATACTGTTATTTTCATGACTAGATTTTATGTTTCCATTTTCTGTAGTGAGGCTAAGAAAACTGCCCTCCCATCAACCCAATCTCAAACAGTCTCACCTCACAGATATTCTCATATTAAGATTACACACTGCTGAGCAAACTGATTATTTTTAAAATGAGGATCAACCGAACAGACTCATCTTTAGTGGTGGAAGTTAAATTTTGTTTCACTCTCTTCAGGGAAGAGATATCTGACACTGGCACTTGGAATCATATTCTTCTCTCAGCGATGGACTGGAACACTCCAATTTCCAAATCAGTTGTGTACTTGAGGGATGTAATACAGTTCCTGCAATGACTGACTGTTAATTCTGTGACAACTAACTTTTAAACTTCTCTGAATAAAACATGAACAGACTCTCCTGTGCAAAATATTCCTAATTAGCCTACCTGTCCTTCATAAAGGGTAGGGAATAATTGATACTTTCTACCAGTTTAGGATTGATACTTATCTACTAGGTATTTTCTCCAGCTACTCCTGCCTCGGGTCTGTAACACCACTGGCTCTGGCAATATAGTACCAGGGTAGCCACTGAACCTGTAATTCCTTGGCCAACCCTAAGTATCAATGGCCAGATCAGAACAGCTGGTCCCTCTGCAGTTTATCCTCCCCACTCTCCTATTTATGCGGGAGAGTTGTAAAGGTCCCACCGTCCTTCACCCAGCCTGTTCAGAGTAAGAGGAGATGAATGGGAGGAGATCCTGAACCCCTGATCAGAGCCTCTGCTTTTTTCTGTAGTGACTCAAACACTGCTAATTCATTTTCAGAAAACTTTGTGAAATTCTTATTATTGTAAAACATGGAGTACTTAGTATCATTAACAGAATCACATTGGTAACTGATTTCTAATCAGCTCAGGTTCTCTATTTTCTACAATGACTTGTATTTATACTATAGGTTATTTCAGCATTTTTGAATTGTTATCAGCATTATTTTTAGGCCCTCTTTGTCTAATTATTTAACTTATTCAGGTGGTCTGCAGAAAACGTACTTATGTTTAAAATTCTAAATGCTTTGGCTGCACTGTCTTAGAAACAGAAAACCTGACATTTGACTCTGTAATGTATGATTAAAAAAAAAAAAAAAAAAAAAGGAGAACAAGAAACAGAAACTCCCATGGCACTCCTGTATCCTCTTACCATTTTCTTGTAACTATACTGTTTTATAGATGAAACTGTCACTGCAAAAATGACAAATATAACACAAAAAAGAACACAAATGGGCAATAAATCAGAAGTGACACTTCAGCCCATTGAAATGCATTCAGCCAGTGCTGCAGAAAGTAGGAGCATATCACAGAATCACAGAATGTTAGGGGTTGGATGGGACCTCTAGAGATCATCTAGTCCAACCACCCTGTCTCTTGCTTTGGATTCTGCCCAGCTGAGCAAGAGGACCTGAACCCTTGAACAAGCATTACAACCAGTGCTGGGGCCATCATGTAAAAACAGGCTTAGAATTCCACTTTGGAGGGTCACATCCATTCTTACTCTGCTTTCCTTGTCACCTGGCCTTGCAACAGCATTGTAATATGGCTGTGACATTGACACCACATGGGTGCTCTCCCCAGGATAACTGTACATAACTTCCACTGATGCAACTGCTGTTCAGAAGTATGAAGAGAAGAATATACTCCTAAACCTGTAGACAGACATATCTGCACATAGTTTTTTTATTACAGACAGCATTGTATTCTCTTTTAGGAAATCATGGGTTCCCCATTACCCAAAATAGCACTTCAAGTTTCAGCATGGCAGAATACATCCAAATCAATACTACATGGTTCAAGATGGAGAAAAAGGAATGTGAATGTCTCTGCAGCCCATGTTGCTACACCTCAAATGCATTACATTGTAAAGGAGAAACTACAAACACTGATAAACAAATTTCCCAGTTCTTGCCAACTAACTAGATAAACAGGAAAACATTTTTGGTTTTGTGTTAATAAACAAACTGTGTCTTCAGTAATGCAGTATAAATCTGGACTAAATCCCTTGACATAAAAAAGAATATAAAATTAAATGAATCTGTGATTTAATCAATCAATTATTCCAGATTATTTTTTTCACATTTACAGTGGAATGTCTGACAACAGAACATGACCCAGACTATAACAATAAATCTTGCTTATGTATTGAATACACATCTGAAGAAATCTGTATATTTTATTATGATGCTAACTTCATAAGGGAGGATAAACCAATTTGGATTATTTTATGACTGTTTTTAACACAGTTATAAAATATGATCCTTATCTAGATAAATACTAAGGTATACAGGGTAAAAATAATGTAAGCTTTAAGACTGTCATTCTCTTTAAAAAAAATTCTTCCCAATTCTTAAGTATTGGTTATTCTACAAAACTTCTGACATGCCTTTTTGTATCTGATTTGTACCCAGAATTTAATCTATGAAGAGTGTAGACCCTTCCAGCTCCATGTGTAATTAACAATGAGTAGTAAAAAGGGCATTCTATGGAAATCAGTCTTAATAATATCCAGTAAAGTAGTGTCTGCTTCACTAAATCACAAATGGAAATACTTTAATTTAAACATAAGTGGCTCAGACATAGTTCGACAATTAAGAAACTGCTTGAAAGAATGAACACCCTAATCATAATTCCAAGCATGCTGTTTTATCAGACAGAACATAATAGATGAGGGCCAAGTGAATACCAAATATGGCCAATTTAAACTTCTTACATGAAGTGTGTCTTACAAAATAGTGAAACAAACTGCAAATTCTTTCAGGCCTTCTTAAAACCATGGGTTTGTTATTCAACATTAAAGTCAAGACCATATAGCCAGCTATGTGTGTGTTAAGTTTTTTCTTAGCCTTCTATATGATTTTAATCATCCTGTTAAACCACGTTTGTTTATTTAAACGTGGAGATGGCATAATGAGCACTATTATGCTTTATGGATATGTCTCTTCTCTCCTGGCTGACAGATGTCAGTTAGATATTCTCCCTATTTGTTGGAGGATAGGGTCAATTAAGTGGATCTCAACTTAGCTGCTTTATGTAAGGTTAACATTGAAAGCTAAACACTATCCCCAAGAGTGAATGAATTCCTTAGATTACAGAATCACACAGGTTCATTCTGGTTGGAAGAGACCTTCAAGATCATCGAGCCTGACCATTAACCTAACTCTACCGAGTCAGTGCTAAACCATGTTCCTAATTACCATTTCTATACGTTTTAAACACCTCTAGGGATGATGATTCAACCACCTCCTTGGACAGCCTGTTCCAGTGTTTGATAAACCTTTCAGTGAATAAGTTTCTTCTAATATCCAATCTAAACCTCCCTTGGTGTGACTTAAGATCATTTCCTCTCATCCTGTTGCTTGTTACTAGGGAGAATAGACCAACCCCCACCTGGCTACGACCTCCTTTCAGGTAGTGGTAGAGAGCGATAAGGTCTCCCCTCAGTCTCCTGTTCTCCAGGTTAAACAACCTCAGTTGCCTCATAAGACTTGTTCTCCAGACTCTTCACCAGCTTCACTGCCCCTCTCTGGACGTGCTCCAGCACTTCCACGTCTTTCTTGTAATGAGGGGCTCAGAACTGAACATGGTGTTCGAGGTGCAAAGTCATCACTGCCGAGTACAGGGGGACAATCATTTCCCTAGTCTTGCTGGCCAAAATAATTTGTTACTAAATTATTTGATCAGCAATAATAATATATTCGTTAATACTAACAATTCTAATTTTCCTATTTTGGCTTGTAAGTATCAAAATCCCAGAGTTGCCTTTACAGCATGTTGTATAACACAGTTGCCTTACAGCATGTCCTGTAACTCAAAGACAACTACATTGTAGGAATTTAAGTGCAACTGCAAGGTAAAGTTCCCTTTGCTGCTGGCTGTGAAGGCATACTGAAGCAAGGAGTAGCTGTCAAGATATTTAGGGCAAATAGCAGGTAATCCTATAGATGGAAGTATTCTTATTTTTAGATGAAAAGGAAGGAGAATGTAAGGACAAAGAGGCATTCAACACATTGTTTATAAAGTGCACCAGTAAGGGCCAGGATGAGTTCGTGATGAGGTTGGAGGAAATGAATGCAAGTAGAGTTGGCTAGAAAGCTGAGTTGTATTATAATTATCTTTCTGTAGAGGAAGAGCTTTCAGAATTGGTAACAATATTCAATAATGCAGCCAAGATTTTAAATTTTCATTATGCAAGAAACATCAACTTGCCACCTGAAAAAAAGAAAATCCCAACCCTGATCTCCCCATTGCTGCTCCTCAAATGCTAAAAGACAAAAGTACTCTCTTGATCTCTAAGGTAATTGCTTTGGTGCTGAGAAAAGAAGTGAGGAAAAGGTATTGAACAGAAAATGCACTATAACATTAGTTAACAGAGCTATATAGTCCTATGGTTTTCACATAAAGAAATCCTTTTACATGTAGATCCTCACAGTCTGGGAATTAGTAAGAGAAAAGTGTGGGGAAAACATGCACCATTCCTTGCTTCCTCATACCAGTCCAGCTCCTGTAAATCTCTTTTAAGAAAATCTTTGGCTTCCTCATGGATACTGCAGATACCAGTATTGCTGTACTGCCCTGAAGTTGAAAAGTCTGCCTAAAGGACCTCTACATGGTATGTCTCTGTAGAAAAACACGAATTCCTGTTGCTGCCATGGGACCAACCATGTGGGCTGTGTGAGGTTCCTTCACTCCCTATTGCAGTACTGGCAACTGAGAAGGAGGGATATGCAGCTTTCTTTTTCATCACAGACTTTCAAACAGGAGGAGGTGTTGCAGAAATGTTGAGGGGATTTCTTGAGGCTTTTTAATATATTTCACAGATAAATGCTGTTTGCAGGTCTCATTTGATACTTTCTTTCTCACTACAAAATTAGTTTCTGGTACAAATTTTTATTACTTTTTTTTTTTTTTAAAAAGGAAATAAAAGTCACAGATCTGACAGAAACCACAGAGCACCAATGCTATGAGCCACCAGTGACAAAGCAAATAAATACTTTGCTGTATGTTCTGTGCTAGCTGTATCTCTTTCCTCTTATTGTTAACTATTGTAGCCATCTCCCTCTTGTGGAACAGGCATACCTCCACTATTTTCTTTAGCTACACAGTTTTGCATTAAAACAATTAAAAAAACAAAATAAGAAAAACATTTAATTATCCATATGCAAAAATATGTAAGGCTATTTGAATCCTGTGGTGAAGAAATCAGAACTTGTTAAAATTTCAAGGATATGGAAGAGATCCTTTTTGTATCTTCAAAGCTTTATTTGTTTTCTCAAGTAAAAAGTAATTGAGCTATAAAAATGTATGCTACTAGAGCTTCTGTCAAGTAATACTATCAAGAACAAGCTAGGACTTCTTGACATCTTCTAAACAGTTATTCTGGTTAGTTCATATGTTATTACATAATGCAAATATACATGCAACAATTTTGTCTTGATTGACATGGCAACTTGGGCATTATGGATCACTCAGCTTTGTTATTACAACACATATCTCAGAATTAAAAGCTATAGCAGACACCTCTGATTCTCTTATCTTAAGCTGAATCATTTAACCATCTCCTACTGACTACAGCAGTATCCAGATGCTGAGCATCTGAACTTCTCCTTGTCCCTTAGACACCCCAGACACAACAATTTCATGCTTCCCTAATAACTATGCCAGAATTCTTGAAAAAGGCAATGATTTTATCATATGGTAAATGCCTATGGGCTATGTCTATCCTCCCCTGTTACATATTGCATCAAACTCACCTTAGATTCTAGAGTTTTTAATGCTCTTTACTTCTGTTTGAAAATACAAAGGTTTCCAAATCTCTCAAGAGCTTTACGAATGTGTTTACTTACTGACAAAATTAATAATTTCCCCAAGTTCATAAAGATTTTCTGGTACATTCCAAACCAGCCTTCAAGCCACAGACAACCTAGCAATTGTCTCACTTGTGTTCTGAGTTTACTTTGACAATTAGATTTAAAAACTTTACAGTCTTGTTAATTCTCATATGTCACATGCTAGATTATTTTAATCAAGAACTCCTGCATGGCATAATTAAAATCAAATCAATTTTATTTCTTTATTTTAATCTTTTGCATATTGCAACGTTGCCAGAAAATAAGATCTTCCCAATATTCTGCAGTAAAAAAAAAACCAACAAGAGCATTAGTACAAGGTGTCCTAGCTTACACATGCAACTCTTAAGCTAAATTACTTGGAAATTACAGGATTCTAGGATCTAATAAAACAGAAAAAAACCAGCTACACAGATACACATATATATCTATATTTGAACTGTCATTTAATTTGTGGATAGAGAGACTAGATCTCTTTACAACATTAGGCTTGAAGGAACATTCCACAGATCAGACACACAATGGGCACATGCAGTGGAGTTGTACATACAGGAATGAGTGTGTCTAAGTTTTGGTGCCAAGCACACTGTTTAACTCAATGGAGCTGAAGAAAAAAAATACAAACAAAAGGAAACCTTTAACACAGAAAACTCTTTATGAGCAGAGAATGAAGAAATTGTCAGGGAAAGAAGCCAAAGAAAATGAGACAAAATGGGCATGATGACTTGTCTGTACTTGAACATCTGACCTGTTAGTTGGTCGTCGCCTGCAGCAGGGGCGATGCGAATGTATGGTGTTGTAAGCTGAGTCACGATTATCGCAGCTAAGGCAAAGGAAGGTTTCCAGGTCAGCATGCATGAGGGAAAAAAAAGCCAGACTGAAGCTAGGCCAGCAAGAAGAATCTTGGTCAATAGTTTATTTTCTGAACTCCTTAGAAATAAAAGAAAAAAAAAAACTCCCCCCGGTTTCTTTTCATCTTGAGTTGCTAGTGTGGTTATTCTGCAAATTAATAAGCTTTCATTTGTGACTTTCATTCAGGAAGGACTCAAAGCACTTTATTTACATATATAATGCATTTGAAGAAACTGGAGACACTTTGGCTCTGCTGGTCACAGCACTGGGCTTTCTAAGTGAAAGTTAATTGATTATTCAGGTGACTCTAGTATTAACTGCTCCAAGGAATTTGAACTAGTTTCACTTTTTGTTTACCTATTTCATAATAGTACATTTTTTCTATAAGTCTTTCTTCAGATTATTTTGATGTAAAATATTTTTGCACTAGCTAAGATTAATTTATCTTCTACCCACTTGGGTTTTTATTCTGAAGGTGCACACACTACACATATGCTTAACTTTCAGCATACAGAGACTAACCACTGAGAGTTGGCATGCTTTTAGTTAGGTATGATTGTAACTGAGGTCCAAGTGACAAGTTCACGTTTTGTCACTAAGACAAGAAAAAGCCAAAAAGCCTAAACTGTTTGGGTGCCTGAACTATTCAGACTTTTCTGTTGGAGCTGTAACAACCATGGATGGTAGAGATAACTATTACCATTGCTCATATTAATAGAATCTCATATTTGTTTGCCAGAAGTTCTATTCCCTCTAAATGGTTAAGCACACTATGATACATATATATTAAGGAATATAAAAAAAATTAAAAGGTCAGATCCAACATGATGCAGCTGGAGAATGATGCAAAGAAAAAATATTGGAAAATTAAGGACAAAATTATATGAAAGATCAGTCATTTACATAGAACAGCCTGGGTGCTATTAGAAATGTGGCAACGAGTGAGGAAAATAGATCATCTACCATCTGCAGACAATTAAACTCTAAACTGCTGCTGCATAATATTTTGAAATATCCCTCTGCAACACTGAAATGCAGTGTTGATAGTAGCTGCTAGAGTACTGTTGCTATTGGATTTAAAATATTATAACATCCTTTTCTCTCTCATAATTAATGAAAGCCTTCCAATATTGCAAGATTAGAACAATAATGTTTCCCTCCTGAGAACTGGAATCCTAGGAGACAACCAAGATGTTTCTATCCAGACAGTGCTGTAAGTCATATCAGGAAATACAGTCTTAATATAAATCACAAAACACCACAAAGTTGATAGCAATAATCTTAGAGGAGTTTTGGAATGTTTTCAACTTTGTCTGCTGAGATTTTACAGTCATTTAGCTTGAAGAAAGAGTAGGTATATGAAAGTCATATTTCAAGCAAAATACGACAACTTTTATTACCACTGGTACAAAAACCTCTTCCTGATTTTTGTTTGTTTGTTTGTTTAATCATCTTGTCAAAAATAATGGGAGTGGAAACCCCTACAGTCTCCATATTTGTATATACACCAAATAGTCACAGAGGTCCTAGAAGCTTTTCTCTACAGAAAACTAAAGCAGAAGACTCTACATCACAAGAATATGCTGACTGATCCTTCTCCTTGTAAAGCTGGTAGCAAAGGTTCCCTTTGACTTCAGCAGAAGCAGGAGAACTTTCAGGTCTACAAAACCCAATATTCTGATCCCAAAGTACACTTTAAGTCATTGTAAGCAGGATTTTTATATGATCTCTAAAATAACACATTTACAGAGGTTTCATTTGTAAAAATACAATGGTCATAAAACAAGAGCACTTTTAAAAATGTTATAAAATGACATTGTTCAAGACATACTTGAAGGAATGTGAAAGTATTATTCAGCTGCAGATCCTACACATGCATCTGACAGGTTCTTTTCTAATACAAAGCCTGTCAATATGATAACAGGCAACACAGTGCACTTTGGCTCTGATCCACCAACAGTGACAGTTGAGCACATGCTTGACCAATAAGCACAGGCATTATTCCTGTTGACATCAACGGGAGTGAAAAGGGAAGTACCTACTCAAGGGTTCTGCTGGATCTGGGACAAGAAAGCTCTGTATTGTAATATTACACTTACTAATTTATTTTAATATAAAATATAAATGCATACAGTGGGTCATGGAATGAACACTGCAAAATGCAGTGATAGAACAGAATCTCAATGATCTTAAGGTCTCAAGGCCACCAAAAACTTTTAAATTATCTAGAGTTGGGGTAATTAAAGGAAACACAGATATCAAATGATAGAGCTATGCTCACAACAGGTTCTGAACTCCCAAAGTGGTCCTGAGGGCAGACTTCAAACAGGCTAACCACATGCCCTTAATACAGACAACAACGTGGCTTGGCCAAGCTCAGGTGGCTCAGAGGAGCACCATGGAGTTTGCCTTGGTTGACCTGGATCCCAGAAGGCCCTGCCAATGCACTTGGTGCAATTCTCGGATTCCACAGGAATGGAATTGCAGAACCTTTCTGCAGTCAGGGAATCAAAATGCAAGTAGACAGTTGGCTGCATTGTCATGCTTGTTTTACAGGGTATACTTTATGGCACAGGTCTTTATGCAGTAAAATACGTCTGCTTTAAAACACAATAATTGCAATGTAGTCAGTGAGATTATTCTTTGTGCTTAAAATCAGGTACATAACTGACCCGATTAGGGCCTAAAGCATATGGTTTTCCACAAATATATTAAATTCTAGAGTACATCTACTAACTCTATGGCCTACACAAGGCTGTACTTTTTTTTGGGTCAGACGTTTATTTAAAAGATTGTACCAGTTTTATTCATGAATGGCCTTTTAGCTTTAAAAGCCACCAAACTTGAACTTGTAAAGATAACAGAAGCCCAGAATGCAAACGTTTCAGAAGTATTAGTATCCAAAAAACTGGAGAGAATTTGCAAACTTATTTGTAAGAAGCACTATAATAAACAGATGGATACAAGGTAGAGCTTAAGTAGCTTACTGTCCAGTAGCTATACTGCAGTCACAAAACTCAATGGGAAATGGTGTGTGTCTTTAAGAGATTAGGCACAGTGGTTGGAGCAGCCTTTGTTTCCTGGGCACGGGCAAAGTGAATGTTGTGCTAAGATGTTTCTCTGTTTTGCCCCACTCTAAGTGTGGTGATTTCTGACCTACAGACATTAAGCATTTTTGCTATTTTTGCTAGTCCTTACGTGGGAAGTGCAAAGAGGGCACAGAATTCTGTTTTTCTCTCAAGTATCTGTGCTAGACCTAAAGGGACAAAAGTGGTACAGAGAGCTATGATTATTATAATATTAAAACATGTCATGGTCTCCATTTTGTATTTAAAAAATAATATAAATTTAAAATATAACAGACATTCAGTTTCTAAGCATGGAAATCAGAGCCTGACAGAAGCCCTCCAAGAAAGTTTTACAGCAGAGATTATAAATGCCATTGAGGACATCTCTGGTTTCAAAGCTCTTAGAACAACACCTCACATTATTTCACAGGCTTCACAAGGGTATTGCAAAGAATTCTGAAACGTGCTTTCAAAATGGAAATATATGGAGATTTGTTTAAAGTAAAAGCTGCACTTCTCACATTTCCATTGCCAAATCGGTTAGTTCAAAGTAGCCTGTTGCTATGGGAGCCATTCCAATCCACAGTTACCCCCACTTCTCAAATAAGAGAGTAAGATTTTTCAGTCAGTCAAGTAATTGAAATAGTTGAACATCCATTAGTGATTAGGAAAATCTTCAAATAATCTAAAATCCATTTCTCTAATCACCTATTATGATTTCAGAGGCAATGTAGTCCACTCCTGGTATCACTGAAGGTACTGGAAAACAATACAGGATTTCCATCTGAAATTAATCTCTCATCTATATTTTATTGGGTTTTAAATCAGACATTTGAAAGTTTTCTATGGTTTAGTGAGCAGTCAGTAAATTAGAATTAAAACTACTTCCTTTGGTTTGGAAAATAAACATCAGACCATGTTCAGAGTCATAAAAATCTGTATTTGTCACATTCGGCAGGATCCAGCCTTTTAAGAGAGGCAACTGTATGCTAAGATTTCTGTTACTCTTAAGTAATGAGATTCTTACCCATTCTATTTGGTGGTGGTGGTGGAATTGTGAAGCCTACATGTAAAGGGAATCATGGTGGAATCAGTCAGGTTAGGGATAATCACTACGAAACATACATGATGTCCCACAAAGAACAGTGGTAAAAGGATGAAGTAATTTGTTTCATATTCTTAGCAGGTGCCCAACCCACAAGGCGGTATTACTTCTTCCTACTCACAGCAGTACTTTATTTCCTTTTCCTCTATTACAGCCTCCAAATAATCATACCATCTTATTACTTCTTTTCCAGGCTTTGAAGTTGCCACCAGCTGGTACTACAAGCGTGGGACTACAAAGACGATCACAGACAGATCCAAGTCTCCAAAGTTAAATATATCAGGAACATGTTTATCTTTTCCTGTTTGGGGATCAAACCTACAGCTAGCACTGTCTTATTTATACAAACTTGTCTCAGAAATGGTAGTATCATGTGCTGACAGTCCAATAAATAGAGCTGATCTGTGCCATGAAAATGAAGAACATGATTCCTTCACTTTTCTTCTATAAAGCAAGCAACGAGTAATTTTTCATTACAGATGAATAAGCAGCTACTATGCATCTGCAATTGGCAATTTTACAGCTCTACTATATAGAAAAGTCAAAACTATTTATTGTGAGATCATATAAAAACCCACAGAATATATTTTAAAAACTGTGTTCAAGTAGACAACTAAAAATTAGTGATACATTCATTTCAGAAACAAACAAACAAACTTCCTAAATCTCAGCTAGAGCCACAAATGAATCCTTTAATATTCAGTGATAGGTTTAGTGATGCCTTTTAGCAATGTAAACACTTCGGGAAGTTTGAAAAGACCATGTGAGGGAAAGGTCACCAGGCTGAAATACAGAATATATGACATTATATGAACATACCTTTTGTGGCTACCCTGACGCAGTCGATTTTGGTTTCCTGTGTCAAATAAAGAGGAAAAAGGTCACATATTGTGTTTCTGGGCAAAGAAGGCCATCCATGATTCTATTCTCAAAAGTACTGATAAAATGTCAAAGAAGTGTTCGTTTAGTGTGCCTCATTACATATTTAACTGCTTATTCAGCAATTCCAATGTGCTTTCATAATATGGACATGCAATGTTTGAGTATGGTACATGAACAATTCACTTAAGATTCCTCCAAAAATAGAAAATACGTAAAATATATTAACAAGTGCACAGGCAAGTGTTCAGCTTTTTTACTTTGCAACATAATGACCCTGGGATATATATATAGATATATTTATATATATATATATTTTTTTTTTTTAGATAGTATATTTTGAGGCATCATGCAAGACAATTTTAGAAAAAAAATAATAAATCAATGGTGTTTCACATTTCTGCACTGTCAGAGAACTGTGAAAGAGGGCCCATTATGGTTTCTGGCAGAAAACATTTTCAGGCTGTCACCACAGACAGCCAAAGCTTATCAAGAATTGGAGGGCTCTGGGTAGATCTCTCCAGGAAATGAAAAACAATTCCAGGCAGAATTAGCCCAATGAAACATGATCTGCGAAGACCTTTTAACACACATTTCACATCAGTACCATCTACTTATTTTTCTTTTACTATTTGCAGAAAGGTGGGGGGGGAAGTGGTCTCTAATTCAGTCAGTGCAACCAAATGAGAAAATGGGAGCTCAAGACATTACATACTAAAGTAATGGAACTGGACAGGCCAAGACAGACATGCTAAAATCCCCAGTCTAGTTTGGCTTCAACAAAACAGAAGAAATCACAAAATTCTCCTCTTCAAACCAAGAAAACAAACTAAAAAAAAAAAAAAAGCCAGTGAAACACAGCTTTTAGATAATAAGACAGAACGGTAATGTACTACTTTGCCTACTCTGCAAAATGTGCTGCTTTCCTTTCTCTTTCCTGTAACCTTTAATCATTGAGCACTATTGTGTTAGGAAAACTGTTGTTTGTTGTGGTTTTTAAATTTCATAATTATTTCATTTTCTCATTAGCGACTAAATTGAGCATCTTCCTAGTTGGTGCCAATCATCTGTTTACACACAAATACTGTAAAACACTACCCTTGTCATAAGACTTACCCCATTGGCTCTGCTAGCAGCTTGGAAATAGATACTGTAGCTCTTATGAGGAAGAAGGGGAGTGTTCCAGAAGCCACTGTAGGTTTTGTTATCACCAATAGTAAAAGGCTGAGCAACTAGTAAACCATTGGCTGGAAACTCTGCAGCAAAGTAATATTGGGAATTCAAAAGCGAAGCATTCTGGAAATGAATGGGCACTGGGTAGCACTTCAGGATTTCAGTTGTCTTTTTGGTTCTCCGTGGACGTTCTTCTTCAACAACTATTTGATAGACACTGAGAGTGTAGAAAGAAAAGGAAAAAAAAAAAAATAGGGTTATTTTAAGACTTGAGCCATCACCTCATTCTGAAACCATAATAGCATACAAGTATTTATCGAAAAAAAGAACAGAGGAAGAAAATGTCATTTTGATATTCCAATGCAAGAATATGTGGAATAGATAAATGCTCTCAAAAAATTAATTTTGTTTTGGAACAACAACATCAGCCATACACACCGCTTCTTTTCAATACAGCAAATGCACAAAACACGTTCTTGTTCAAACTCTTGTATGGGAAAAGCTTGCTTGATTAGTGCTAAAATGTAGAGTTAAGTATTATGTTGTTCACAGAAGTAGAAAGCTATTAATTCCATCCTCTAACCTGCCTAAATGAAATCAAATGAGTAGTGAGATAAAAATGAAGAAATAAATTACAAAGAGATGAGGAATAGTTTGCTTAACTGTTGACATTACAATTATTTAGAAAAGTCCACAGAGTGAAATACAGTATTTTAAAATTTCAGTGGTATATTGACTATTACTGAGCAAGAATAAAACACTTTTTGATTGAAATTATTCTCACTCAGAAAACTCTTTCACACATCTTAGAGATAACCATGTTTTTAAGTGTTTCTGCATTCTGCAAAGCAATTTGGTTTGTACTTGCATTCTTTGCTGTACTGGGACCTACAGGGAACAGCCCATTTCTCTCCACTCTAAAGGTGCTATGGACATTCAAGCAGGAACAGAGAAACTGTGATTTCTGCTGTATATGCAAACAGTGTAATCATTATACCCTTCCAGTTGCTGTAAAAGCCTGAGTCAGTGCTTTCAAATTTGTGCAGTGAGAAGTACATGTCTCTAAAGTGGAGCGGCTTGCATGTTTATTGCTTCACCGGGGGCCAGTGATTCTTAATCATTTTTGTCTCCTGGAATCTTGAATCCTGGCAAGCAAGTTTAGGAAACTGATATTAACGCAGCAGTGTGACACAGTTTTGTACATGGTCTACACGAAATAACAATTTATGATCTTTCAAGTTGGCAATTCATAAAAAGCAGCAATCTCTGGGTAGGGTATGTTCCTTAAAGATTAAATATCCGCACAGTCTTCTGACATGTTCCCACTCTGTTATCTGTAAACAGATTATTATTTTTACAGAAGACTCTACCCAAAGTACAGGGACACCTGGGCTGGGCATCTGCAGGTCTCAGACTTAACTCAACAGGACCTACTGGCTTAAGAGTATCACTGCACAGGTGTGGCTGTTACCCTGCTGAAGGCAAATCCGATTTAGAAATAAAAGAGATGCAGGCACCAAGCCAGCTCATAGTCAGTGAGCTCCTGCACCTGCTGGGGCGCTGCTAGGCTCAAGCTGCTTTGAGAACTGGCACGGAGCTCTCCACTTCTTGCACCTTCTTGAGCCTTAGTGACTCAGAACACAAGCAGACTAACTTGCTGCTTTTATACTTAAGCTGCCTATCAACGTTTAGTTAGTGCTGTGTGCTTGAATGTTGCCCTGTCAGTGGAACTGTTCATGGTCAGGCTGGGCTTTGAGCAACATGATCTAGTGAAAGATGTCCCAGCCCATGCATGATAGGGTGGAGTGGATCAGATGATCTTTAAAGGTCCCTTCTAGACATTTCATTTAATTGCTTTCTAGGCTTCACTAACTATAATAACTAAACATGCAGCTCACACAAAGACATCTACAACTGGACACCTATATTTCGATGCTCTAATCTGATGCTAAGCCCCATAGAGTAACCATGTATAAGTAAAATCTGGTACAATCAGGAAAACAAATGTCTTGAGAGTGCACTGAAAGGCCACCATCTGCACATTTTGCAGCTCTGTACAACAAAGTATACACAAGCAGCAGAAAGAGCTTCATTAGCTAAGTAATACATGATGGTCAATATATAGCAACATTTGTTTGAACCTATGAGTATTGATCTGTAAAAACTAGTCACTAGCTTAAAAATTAATCACTGTCATTATGATCTTTTGTTTTATCTTTCAAATCCATGCTTGACATGATCTCAGCAGTTAATTTTCTAGAACGAAACACAGTTGTTT
Organism: Apus apus; assembly: GCF_020740795.1. NCBI lineage: Eukaryota > Metazoa > Chordata > Aves > Apodiformes > Apodidae > Apus > Apus apus. The sequence continues at coordinate 104,262,067 of NC_067283.1, forward strand.
AGAACTGGGATTCCAAGCTACTTTGAAGAGAGCATGTTGCCTCCTCTAATAGTAATTTACGGCAAATCTACAATAACTAGCATTTAGAATTTAAATAGAGTGTGGGAAAAAAGTAGAAGGTGATGTAAACATCTACTCTTGTAAGGTAGTGAAGCTGGATAAACCTGCCTAATAATCCAGGGAAGATAAGAATCCCTGAGTTTCACTGAAGTATGACAGATAGTAAATGGAGTTATGTGGCTGTCACATTGAGGAGGTATTGTTACCTTTTTTTGTTGCATCAGAACTGAATATAAAAGGGATCTCGGACCACACAAGGTAATATGACCTATTTCAGTATCAGCTGAAATGAGGATTCTTCTCATTGCTCACTCAGTGATTGAAGCTAAAGATTGTAGATATTTTAGAAACAAATCTGTGATTAAAATCCTTCCTTTCCTCTGGCAAATTCATGTTAGTTATACTACATGCACTACTCCTTGTACATTTTGTTCTAAATGCCTGCCATCTATTAATCTTCACATACATTAAAGAAAGAGCTAAGTTGACTGGAGTAGTTTCAAACTCAAAATGTCTTTTCATCCTTACTCAAGACAAATTAGATTTGCAAGCGTCCAGACCTCAAATCTATTTGCTCTTTAATAATTTAAGCGCTGAAAGGTCAAGCAGCTCTTTTCTGTTCCCCTTTATCAAAGTCCAAGCACTAATGAAAAATAACTAAATCCTATCTGCTGCCCAATTTCCATACACTGCTGTTTCTCTAATGCAAATTAACACATTATAAGCACCTGGGTCAAGGGAAACCTGACAGAACTTTAAGAGTGGTACATTTTACATTTGCACAAATGAGATCATCTTGCTAATGAATTTTACAAAATTACCTCAATTAAACTATAATCCAAAAGCTTCCTCTAATTCTTACTGTTAAAACTGCTTTCTGTAATACATAACAGCTGAATTGCCTATGCTGAAAAGGGTTCAAGCTTAGTGAATTGAGCTAGCACTGCACCAGGACTCTATTATTCCTTGTACCTATTAGTCGGATTTCCTGCTTGTTTGAAGTTGCATTATTCCTTTTCCACACCTCTACATTTCAGAGAAAAAAGTCTTCCTACCTGTAATCCAAAAAATAAAATCTACAGTACAGTGAAAGGTGCCAAAAGCATATTGGCTATAGGTAGAACTTAAGTTGATCTCTCTGAAGGAAAGAAATGTAATTTAATTCACATTATGCAGTTCTACTATAGATTTCCAGTGCCTGGAAACTGAACATAAAAACTACTTTTTAGATAAACTGAAACTTATAGCATCAAGAAAGGAACACATGGGAATTATTTTTTATTTAGGATTCAAATATTTCTAAGTTGGGGATTAAAAAGGTGTCTGAGCAAAGAAAAGCTGATGTAATTTTTAAGCTACATTTTATTTTAAAAATTCTAAACAGTTACAAATTTAAATGCTCATGCAGAGATACCAATCTGAACATAATATGGACTGTAATTTTGGTTAGAAATTAGATATCAGGCTTTTCAGATATTTACTGAAATTGGGTTGCTTAAATTAAAATGATCTGTCAATGTCTGCTAAATATAGGTGAAAATATATGTCTGCTATATTAAGGTGATGGAACAACTTGTTCTTAGCACTATCTCTAAGCATATAAAGGATCAGGAGGTCATTAAGAGCAGTCAACATGGTTTTACGAAGGGTAAGTCATGTTTGACCAACCTTATAGCCTTTTATGAGGAAGTAAGTAGGTGGATAGATGATGGTAGAGCGGTAGATGTGGTTTCTCTCGATTTCAGTAAAGCATTTGACACTGTCTCCCACAGCATCCTTGTAGATAAGCTGATAGAGTACGGGCTTGGTGATCAGGTAGTGAGGTGGATCAAGTAGTGATTGAAAGGAAGAAGTCAGAGAGTTGTAGTCAATGGGACAGAATCTAGATGGAGGTCTGTGACTGGTGGAGTCCCTCAGGGGTCGGTACTGGGACCGGTGTTGTTCAATATCTTCATCAACAACCTGGATGAGGGTACAGAATGTACCCTCAGCAAGTTTGCTGATGACTCTAAACTGGGAGGAGTGGCTGACACATGGGAAGGCTGTGCTGCCATTCAGTGAGACCTGGACAGGCTGGAGAATTGGGCGGGGAGAAACTTGATGAAATTCAGCAAGGGCAAATGTAGAGTTTTGCATCTGGGGAAGAACAACGCCATGGACCAGTACAGGTTGGGGGCTGACCTGCTGGAGAGCAGTGTAGGGGAAAGAGACCTGGGGGTCCTGGTGAACAGGAGGATGACCATGAGCCAGCAATGTGCCCTTGTGGCCAAGAAGGCCAATGGCATCCTGGGCTGTATTAGAAAGGGTGTGGTTAGTAGGTCAAGAGAGGTTCTCCTCCCCCTCTATTCTGCCTTGGTGAGGCCACGTCTGGAATATTGTGTCCATTTCTGGGCCCCACAGTTCAAGAAGGACAGGGAACTGCTGGAAAGAGTCCAGTGCTGAGCCACAAAGATGATTAAGGGAGTGGAACATCTCCCTTATGAGGAAAGGCTGAGGGAGCTGGGTGTCTTTAGCTTGGAGAAAAGGAGACTGAGGGGTGACCTCATCAATGTTTACAAATATGTAACGGGTGAGTGTCAGGAGGATGGAGCCAAGCTTTTTTCAGTTATGACCAGTGATAGGACAAGGGGCAATGGATGCAAACTGGAGCATAGGAAGTTCCATGTGAATATCAGGAAGAACTTCTCTACTGTGAGAGTGACAGAGCACTGGAACAGGCTGCCCAGAGAGGTTGTGGAGTCTCCTTCACTGGAGACATTCAAAACCCACCTGGACGCCTTCCTGTGTGATGTGCTCTAGGTGACCCTGCTCTGGCAGGGGGGTTGGACTAGATGATCTTTCGAGGTCCCTTCCAACCCCTAGGATTCTATGATTCTATTCTGTACAAATCTTTTCAGACAGAGTTGGAAAAGAGACAAGAAAGAAACAAGAAAACATTAACACAGTAATCAAAGATGCTAAGAATATTTAGAAAATTGAACCAAACAATTAAAACAATTCAAAAGAAGACTTAAGTGTACATCTGTAAATAAGTAGATGAAATTATTGGTGTTAGTAACTTGTCGAATCAGGACATTATTCCGCATTACTGGAATGCAGTAAACCAAATTTTAATTCATAGAATCATAGAATGGTTAAGGTTGGAAGGGATCTTGAAGATCATCAGGTTCCAAACTCCCTGACATGAGCAGGCACACCTCACCTTAGACCAAGATGTACAAAGCCTCACCCAACCTGGCATTCAACACCTCCAGGGAGAAAGCATCCACAACCTCCCTGGGCAACTTATTCCAGCACCTCACTACCCTCATGGTGAAGAATTTCTTCCGGATGTCTAACCTAAATCTTCCCTCTTTCAGTTTAAAACCATTATCCCTTATCCTATCACTGCCCTCTCTGGTGAAAAGCCCCTCCCCAGCTTTCCTGTAGCCCCTTCAGGTACTGGAAGGCCGCTGTAGGGTCTCCCCAGAGCCTTCTCTTCTCTAGGCTAAATAGCTCCAACTCTCTTGGCCTGTCTTCATAGCAGAGGTGCTCCAGCCCTTTGATCATCTTTGTGGCCCTTTTCTTGGACCCTTTCCAACAACTCCATGTCTTTCCTGTGCTGAGGGCTCCAGAACTGTACACAGTACTCCAGGCCTCACCAAAGCAAAGTAGAGGGGCAGAATCACCTCGCTGGCCCTGCTGGCCACACTTCTTTTGATGCAGCCCGGGACACAATTGGCTCTCTGGGCTGCGAGTGCACACTGGTGGCTCATGTTGAGCTTCTCATCTACTGCCACCCCCAGGTCCTTCTCCTCAGGGCTGCTCTCCAGCCATTTTCCCCCCGGTCTGTATGTATGCCTGGGGTTGCACAGACCCAGGTGCAGGACCTTGCACTTGGCCTCGTTGAACTTCATGAGGTTGGCATTGGCCCACCTCTTCCGCCTGTCAAGGTCTCTCTGGCACCCCTTAATCAAAGTCTGATTCAAAGAGACAAAATTATAAGAAGGGGCTACCGGACACAAGTATGGACAAGTATGCACCCAACATAAGAAGGACATGGAGCCATTGAAGTGAGTCCACAGGATAGCCACAAAGATCGTCAGAGAGGTGGAGCACCTCTCCTATGACGGCAGGATGATAATCAGGGCTGTTCAGCCTGGAGAAGAGAAGGCTTTGGGGACAGCTTCCAGTACCTGGAGGGATCCTACAGGAAAACTGGAGGGAGACTTTTTACCAGGGCTTGTAGCAAGAGGACAAGGGCTAATGGATTAAAACTGGAAGTGGAGATATTCAGGTTATACATTAGGAAGATATTATTTTAGTGTGAGGGTGATGAGGCACTGGAACAGGTTGCCCAGGAATGTTGTGGTTGCCTTATCCTGGGAAGTGTTCAAGGCCAGGCTGGATGGGGATCTGAGCAACCTGATCTAGTGGGAGGTGTCCCTGCCCATGCAGGGGGGTTTGAACTAGATGATCTTTAGGGTCCCTTCCAAATCAAACTATTCTATGATTCTATGAGCCTCAATACAGAACTCCTTAATAGTTAGTCTAGGCATTTGTCAATTAAAACTTATAAATTTATAACCACAACTCCATCAAAAGTAATACAAAATTTAAAACAAAAGGAAACCAAGTATGATTTCTTAATTATTGAAATTCCAGCTCTGTTTTTTTCTCTCTTAAACAGCCTTCATGCTTCTCCTAACTGCAAATAATCTGTTGAAGAATGTATAGAATATATATTCTATAAAAAAATTTTAAACAATTCTTTTACAGAAGAAAGATGACCTAAGGACCTCAGTCTAGACTAAGATTATTTGACTTTATTTAATGTTCTTAATACAACTGTGATCCTAAACAAGTCAATTAAATACCTTGTGTGTCAGTTCTCCAGTTGTAAAATGAAAATAGGGAAGTTTCTCATCCCCTGCTGACCTGTTCAAAATTAAAACCTCTTCAAGACCCCTTCTATTGTCCTTGAAAAAAATACTGTGATTTTTCCTGCAGAAAGCCTGCAAAGCTGTTAAGCTCCACTAAGAGTGCTCTGATCAGCTATGTAAACTGTTGGGCTATTTCTGAGGACTGTTAATAGTGACACTGTGGAGCCTAATTTGAAATTTTCTGCTCATTGTAGAAAGTCTCTTCTTAGTCTCATGCTTTATTATAAATATACATAACTGGTACTTTTTATAGATCTGTTTCTGTATCTCCACTTGGATGCTTGCTTTGTTTTAATGCTAACAAACAACAGAATAACTGTTAATCTACATATTGACCGTTATTTCAATTACTTACTCCCATAGTCCTACTTTATCTATATGCTTGAATCACTTAAGTGAACTATACCAAAGTTCCAATAGCTGGCAATATTAAGAAACCCCAAACCCACCCCGTTATCTCAGCTTTATATCCATGAAGAACTCAATTCCTCAAAGCTTAACAGCCAAATGGTCCCCACAATTTCACCAATACTTGTCCAGACACTGAAAGTTCTTCTGTTGCATTGTTCTTTAAGTTATAATCACTTTTTAAAAATATCAGTTGTCTCACCCATGTTTTACATTTGAAGCTTCATACATATTTGCTTATGATATGTTTGATAACTTTATTATTTACAACTGCTTCTTCAAAAAAAGAAACCCTTTGGACAATTTTTTATATATCCTGCAACATAACTTCCTCTTCATCTCTGTCATCAGTTGTTTCTGACATGTTCCTAACATATCTATATTGATTAACATTGGAGATTTTGACCTATTTCTTCCTGCCCTTATATTGCACTACATTCTTGTAATCTATCCTACAACTCAAATTTTTACAGTACTAGAAACTGCAAGTTAGCAATAACTTGAAATAGAAGGGGGGAAAATACTCTTTAAAGGACAGGAATTAATACTTTACAGTTAGTAGGCAAATAGAATAAGGCTGCAAGAGTCTGTATAATTATAGGTGGCATTAAACAAAGGTGATTATGACAATCCCTGTCTGAAAGAACATAAAATGGGTGGTTCATTTGGAAGAGATGACTTTTCTTGTCCTTGCGTTAGGATCTGTATGAATTTGAAAAATATTTTTTTTTAATTAGTTTTTTGTGAGAGTGAATTGGCATTGTTACAGGTGGGATAGAGATTAGGTCAATGACTATACAAACTTAAAAGTTTATGGAGTAAAAATAAGACCAGAACAAACAACCTTGCATGAACACCAGATTCAGATATGAAAATGCAGAAAGAACAGTCAAGAAAAACAAACAGGCTAAACAAAACTTTCAAATCAAGATTGCCATACAAATGCCAATAATTATGCAAGTATTGTTATAGTAATACCCTTACATCTAATTTACAAAGGGAAAAAAAAAATAGGTGAACTAGGCAATGTTGCAACTCTAATTAGCAACATAGAAGCAACCAACATTTTCACAACTGTTCACATTTAAGTGCTTTGACATATCAGTATTAAAGGTCTATTGCCTTTTCTTTTTGTGAGTGAAGGGAGTCTTAAAGATCTTTAACTTTTTGTTTGCATTTTCACTTGAACTCAGGAGGTTTTATACAAACAAAAGTTCCACAATCTTTGGAAGGTTTCTAAATCTGCAGAATAATTGGTGCTTCCAAAGTGTGGGAAAGGGACTAAGAAAACACTTTGTGCTAGCAGCTTGTTGAAACTTGGAATGATACTGCTTCCACACTTGGCTCTGTTTACTAGCTTTATAAGTCAAGAGATAAGTTTGGTTAGATTCTCCAAAGCAGAGTCTGTCTTCATTCTCAGGAAACACTTTTGCTGGCACCTGAAATTTCCAGCTCAGGTGAAAATTCAAATAGAAGAAAAGCCACAAATCTTTTGGAATCAGACCTGGAGTGAACACAAGAGGAAGAAATATTATACAGCACCTCCATTGTCATGCACGGAGCCCTATTTCTCAGATCAATCAAAGCAGCAATACCTAAACAGCTGTAAAGGAAGAGATAAGACAGCTTAGGTTCAGCCCCTAGAGATACTGCCAAATGTGAACTCTAAGGTGTTGTAATAAGCTTTATCTTTGCAGACCCAAGTCCATTGGGGAACAGTATCTGGTTTTTAATGTAAAACTCCTAAGCTGCTTTGTGACTGCCCAACTCTTTCATATTGACAGCCTCAAAGACTTAAAACTCAGTATTTACAAAGGAGATTTTCAGGGAAAAATACATCCAAGCAAACCTCTCTAGCATTCCTATTGATTTATACGGGAAATACCGACAGTTCTCATATGGGGAGCATCATGTCACTGGAAGTTAAAGATATTTTGCTTGTTCTTTCCTCCAAGGACAGTCACTAGAGGAGGATATAACTATGCATTCAATTCATTCAAGAAAGACAACAGTTGCTACCTAATATCTTTATTGCAGAAGAGTCAGATGGGCTCTGAAAGTGGTAAAGCAACAGACACCATAAATTCATCATGTATTGAAATGTTTTTTTCCGACACAGAACTGACAAATTTCTCTTTTGTGTTTGGACTCTCTAGGATTTAAGAGAAACATCAGTCTGGGCTACGAAAATACTTAGAAGAAAATCTGCAAGAAAGGAAAAGGAGACAATGATGAACACTCCTTCCACCTTCCAGTGGCCAGATGGGTGTCACCTAAACCAGATGATACAGTGTATTTAAATTTTTGCCTTATTTCCTAGTATATGGATTCACTGTTTTAGAGAATCTAAGCACACTACATTAGGGACAGAGAATATCTGGCAGATTTTCAGCCTTGTAATTGCAGACAATCATGTACCATTCACAAAGTGTTCGTGATGTGTTTCTGCCTTTAGACTCAATATACAACTTTGCTTTGTTAGTAAGTAAATCAGAGAGAGAAGGAGAAAAAGAAAAAAAAACAGCAAAAAAAACAACAAACCTTTTCAGGATTTGAGTTTGTAATACTTTTGTTTTAGAAGGATAGTAAGAGTGCCAACATGGAAGTGGTACCAGATGATCTGTGTTCAGTTTTACAACACAGTGCATACTGATGGACTGCAGTTTTAACTTTGTCCAGTCCAATCTTTGCAAAAATGAGTAAGTTCACTACATATACTAACTTACCCTTCTTCAAAGCTCGTATTAGTTTACTACTAAACCAGTGTATTAAAATTGGTAAGAATCATTTCATCAACACATACCTAAGTGGTGGTTAGGCAAAATGCCAGCAGTAATTGTGGCACAAGAGACAGCTCTTCTGTTAACCACAATTCGCTGACTGGCAAGGGAATCAGAACTGTTCTCTTAATCTTTCCAACCCCCATATCCTTGAAAATACTTATTTTCCTTCCCCCCTTCCCTGGATATACAGGCCCATGGTTAATTATTTCTAATTATTTAAATACTCGTGCCCAACGAGGACTTGGGAGTGATACTACCATAGTGGTACACAGAAGTAACAGACTGTCAGAATTATTGAAAACATGATGACAACAATGCAACTATGTCTCCACAACTGGTATATATGTTTCTAGATCAGAAATTACTTAATCATGAAATTGTTTCCCCATCCCCACTCTTCAATGAAGGGAGGGGCTACTACTCTGTACTGATACAATAATTCACATAAATACATAATTCCAACTTTTTTTTCCCTTTTTAAAATACAGATTAGAGTATACGTCCCTTTGACAGTACAGTTTTTCATTTTTACTTCTTCTGGTGAAAAAAAAGAAAAAGTTCTAGACCACTGCAGATCACAAGAAAAGCTATCATCAGAAACAAACTTCTAAACCACTTAAAACCTCTCTGTGGCTTGTGCTCTCCATCCTTAATATGGATTAATTTATCTTTTTCGTCAAACTCACAACTGCCAAGAAAATATAAAGACTTTGTACACATGCTGCAGTCCTGCACAGAATAAAGTGAGTGCAAAATGAAAATTAAACCTACTTATACCTACTTAAACCTACATTGTTTCATACTGACTTCAAATTCGGTTTCTAGAGTGGTAAGTAATACAAGGCAAGTCAGCATTTGACTATGTTAATAAATTCTCTCAGCTATTAACTGTGTATTTGCTAAACAAGCAAAAGACATCTTTGAGTACAGTTCTCCCCTAACGTGCTCCATACTGTATTAATGAGATCTAGCTACTGAACACAGACTGCAAGTGACAAGCTAAGGAGGGCACCAGAGATCTGGCAGTGTATTTATTTATATTTTTTTTCAGAAATGTTTAGAATTAAGAGACTGTAAGGACACCTTAAAATAGTTTTAGTTTGCAGATAAACTCCTGTACATGTGAAAAGAGAAAGAAAACTGAGCAAAGAAAACCATAAAAAGATTAAAACATTTAAGAATACAAAATACTACAGTGTAGGAATGTAGAGAAGGAAAGAAGAAAATAACCGAACAGGTAACATACTGAAATGAGGCTGAAATGTACCATCACCTTTGATAAACAAGTGGAAAATAGAAGCAGTAGTAGTAAAGACAACATTTCATAATCTAGTTATGAAAATATTTAACATACTTTTATAAGATTGGGGACGCAGAATTGTTTATCCAAGACTGATTGCTACAAGATCTCTTTACACTCACAGTGATCCACTGAGTATTTTTTGAACTGCCCTACCAGCTGATACTTGGCTTCCATAAATAACTCTGGTATACATAAGCTGATAGTCTTTCTAATAGGTATGTCACCATCATATTTTTGGCAAACATAACATTTCTCTGCTGATATCTCCTTCATGCATACGGGACAACAACATCCCATTTATATTGACCTGGTACTGGGTTCTTTAAATGCCATTTGAAACAAGATGCCTCAAAGCCTTATAAATAGACTAGGACACTGTAAGTTTTACAATGAGAAATTCAGAATGTGTGCTCAAGAACATGCCATAATCCCATCTATATTTCACACGTCATCTGTGATACCCAGCTCCCACCCTCAATATGCTCAGCTCCTTTTAGAATATCTCAAATACTGGCTGTAAAAGAGGCACCACATGCTGTGGCTGCTTCTGGACTACATATGGGCTTGCTGGTATGTGAAATGTAGCACTCTTCAGCACAGATGCTAATCTGGGTCTTTCCTCTGTACCCAAAGATTCCAAAATATGGGAGAAACTTAATATTTATGCAACATTTGCTCTGTTTTATATGTGCTTGAAAACTTCCAAGAAGTCCAATATTAATAAGGCAAGAATACACAGACAAATAAACAGCATGGTAAGCCTTGTTTTGTTAGGAAATCATGATAAAATCAGGTGTAAACTTTAAATTATGTTCCAGAAAACTTAATTCTTATCTTAGATATGCTATATAGCACACACAAGCCAAGGAGCACATCCTTTACCAGTGAACAAGTTTTATTCCTACTGAGAATAAGGGGTCAGTCCCTTTAGACACCAAATACAATTGATCTTACTCCACAGGCTTTATGCTCCTAATTGAAAGCCCATGCAGCAGTATCACTGACTTAAATGATGTTGGGCTAAACTGAACTAACTTAAAGTTTCAGGTTCTCCAGGGCTTTGAGACTGACTTCACTACAGAGAAGTGTAAAATAGGGATGCCTCCTACTTCCTTTGTAGTCTGCTCACAACATGGCTTTAAAATGGATAAAAACCAGGGATGCATTGTGAGGATAATACCACAATATATTCCACAAAGCCACTGTTCTGAGATCTGCTGGTGGGCACCATGGAAGAGGTGATGAAAAAAAATAATAAAAATTATCTCCTGACAGTTAGCTATACCTATAGCTGCTTATTATGACACTCCTTATCATTGCCAAGTTGTTCACAACCATACATAGAAAACTTCTCCTCTTTCCTTTAGAGAGGAACATGCTATTTCCATTTATTTTAATTTTAGAGACAGGACTGGAAAGAGTATGATATATCGATTTGCAGAAAGCTACACAGATTGTCCCCATTCAAACCAGAAATAAGACCATGTTCCCATCTGCACTGAGCCCCAGTGCTGTACCTTCTAGGCCATCCTTCCTTTCCATAAGACAACTACATTTTTCAGTTATCAGGAACAGACTGTAATTCCTCTCCTAGCTATCTGAAGAGGCTTAGCTTCACCTCTGCTGTAGAACCCTCCCTTGGGGAATATAGGACTATGCATTATATGAGCGACTTTGTTGTGTAGAAGCAAATAATAAAATAATAAAAACCCACCTGTTGCAGAGATATGTTTCAAGATAGTATTTCTGCTGATATCAACTAACTAATAAACAATTTCTAGCACAGAGTTTCTACATTATCCTGCTGCTGAACTCTGTCTTAATTTGAGTATTTTCTTCCAGCAATCACCTATTCAAAGCATGGAAGGAAGGAGGGAAGGAGGAAGAGGGTGAAAGGCAGGTGGGGAGAGAGAGGAATGCAGAGGAAAAGAGGGAGAGATAGAGAGGGAAAGGCAGGGGGAGAAGCAGGTTTCTGTAAAACTTGCCTGGAATAGTCAAGCCCCAGTTAGTCCCAAATTATACAGAAGGATTTTATAAAGAAAACCATTGATCATCGTAGTTATCTACTCCTAGGAAACATTTACCTCCAATCACGTTCACAGTTATTTTTACGATAAGACTGCTTCCATTTTTCAGAATCTGTACTAAACCCACCTTCTTTTCATCAAAACAGTGTAACCAAAAAACCCTCAGTATGCAGTGTGGGGAAAGGAAAACATTTTGGTTTATCCCAGTTTAAAGACCAAACAGCGTAGCAACTTAAATGCTCAGATTTTTACATCTGTCATGCTGTAGAGGTGTTTGTGCTTAGCAAAGCTCAGAGAATAGTGTTTAACTTCTAGTACAAAAAGTGTATGACCTAAAGCATTCTTGCTGATAAAATATAATAATGAAAACAGATAATAGCTGGTCTTGCACAGACAATTTTTGTTAGATGCCATGTCTTAGAATAACGCAGCGTCGAATATTTTTCATTCCTGTAAGACTAATTTGTCTTTGTCCTGGTTTGATCAAGATAAGATCAGCCCCAAATTGCTTTAGAATATTAGCTGGGTACCATGACTGTATTTTGTATTCTCTCAACCATAACTCATTACAGGGAACTTGCTTGGCATCAATAAGTCACTATTGCTTTTGAGCGCGTATGTGTGTGTGGGAGCATGTGTGTGGCTCAATACCCTGCTGCTAGGCTATTTAGTGATAAAATCTGATATAATAAAATATTAATTACAGCTGAAAGGTTGGGTGAGAAATATGAACTCAATTACAGTTTCATATTGTGAACAAAGGGCAGGGTGAAAAAATCCTCTAGTTATAGAGGTTTGGGATAATAAAAGAACAACTAGAACATTAGACTCCAGCTGAGTGCTCCCTAAAAGGCCACCTCTTATTAATCTTCACATCAGGAATAGAATTTCAAGTAAATTAGGTCAAGATGAAAGATTTTTGCTGATGATTTTTTGACTTAAAGATTTCTTTATCTGAGCATTTTTTTCTTTGATGTCATTGCAATTTAGTAATGAGAAATTTGCAACAAGAACAAGGACACAGCAATTATAATTAAAGGTTAGATATCATATATGGTATGCAAAGCAATCACCTTATATGGTATAAAAATAGATAAGAACTAGCAGTTGATTCTAAAGTCTTTGTTTCAGTCAGACTTGTTTTCTCAGTGCCAAGCTGCAGCAGATGTGATCCTACTGTTTTAAAAAGCCAAGTTGTTGTTTGTTGCTGGTTTGTTGTTGTTGTTTTTTTTTTTTAAATACCAGCAGTGGAAGATAAATTATTTTAAAACTTCTAAATAAATACATTTCTGTTAATGTTTGATTTACCTGAGTGTGGAGTCAGATGATTACCAAAGACTTAATGGAATGTAACTTAATTTTAAACAAGCACAACTGTGAGCCAAAGTTACTTGAAATCAAATAATATGACCTTGAAATCCTATGCATAGTAGTGAATCATAAGAAATGAGAAATCTTATCTATTATTGCAGGCCAAAATATGCCATTATAACATAGAGTAAGATTTTCAGTGTCTGAAGAACCATGCTTCCTATTAGCAATGTTTTGTATTTCAAAGAATTTTGCAGAAACTATGGCAACATATTTTGGTACCAAGCCAGAAAACATCTTTTCAATGTATTTAAATTTATGATACTTGGAACAATCCAAAGATCATTTCAAAGCTTCTTAATCAGCTTTATGTTATTTGCTTAATTTATTTTTAAAAAGAACACAGAAAAATGATAAGTTCATAAATATGAGATAAAAATATCTTGGTACTTCAAGTGAGGTGCTTTTATAAGCCAATATCACACCATTTAACTCACCAGTTTTTAGGTTGCCAAGGCCAATTTATAACACAACTAGAAAGTATAGAAAAAAGAGTTAAGTCTTCTCACAGATTAAAATAAATGAATGAAAGAAAGAAAAACTGTCTAAAATAAATTAGACAGAATTAAGTTAGAGGGGATCTGAAGGAAATACTCAAAACTCAAAGCCATGGCAGAACTGACTGGTCCTTTCTTTTCAATCTGTCACAGAGAAAGAAAATACTGATGTACAATAGTACTGAAATACGGATCAATGAGGAAGAAACAAAAGGAAATTCAAGGAGTCTGAACACATGCTAACCAATATGCAACAACTTTCACACAGATCACACAGCCCACATTATCAGAATCAGTCAGAATCAGTAGAAACATTTCTGAATGTGTATGCCTGACTCTCCAATATTCAAAGAAGTTTCACTACTGCTTGCAAATTGTAGGTCTGCTTCTGATTAAATGGGAAGATTCATTATAACACACTTGCAGATCCAGTAAAGTCACTGACAATACTTAACCATCAGATGCAACCTGGTTCGTTCCTGCTCCATAAGCCAAAGTGCAAAGAAGAAACAAACCAGTTATTTTTCTTATTGCAGAATAGGACACAATGCTATTACCCAGTCTTCACAAATCAAGTGAGAATAGATCTATCAAGATCACCTGGATTCCCAATAAAAACAGGAAGGTGGACTCATATCTAGTAGGGATGTTACTAGTTCTTTAAATCTGCATGATCAGATCTTTGAATCTGCATGTGCAGCCTGCTGTAGAGCGACGTGTCTCTGCTCATAGCAGGGAGGTTGGAACCTGATGATTTTTAAGGTCCCTTCCAACCTTAAACCATTCTATGATTAATTCTATGATTCTATAATATGAATGTGTTATGTATATCCACTGAATAATTTTTAAAATCAAGTATTTTTTAAAGAAATACTATACTATGTTGTCATTTTACAATGTTCGGAGTTGCTGGATAGAATATGACGGAATGCTATACTGGAATTTAAAGGAATGGAGTAATAGAAAAAGAGGCAGCCTTCATACAAGAGCCTGCCTGAGCAATTTCTACTTTCAGAGAAAACTAGGGCCACTTGCAAACCAGAGGTTTCTTCCTGAATAGCCTTGAAGATGATTAATAGGTACATAAAGTTTAGGAATAATGAAAAAAATATTTTGAGAAATATTGTGATACTCCTAATGAACAGGAAAATTTCCTCAAGTCTAAATCCTTACATATATAATCCTTATATATATATATATGTATTACATATATAGACTGGGTGACCTCATTGCAGTCTATGGCTTCCTCACCAGGGGAAAAGATGGGGCAGGTACTGGTCTCTTCACTCTAGTGACCAATTACAGGACTCCGAGAATTGATGGGAAGCTGAATTGGGAGGTTTAGGTTGGATATCAGGAAAAGGTTTTTCACTCAGGGGGTAGTTGAGCACTGGAACAAGCATTTGGATGATGCTCTCAGGCACATGGTGTGATTCTTGGGGTGCCCTACACAGGGACAGGAGTTGGACTGTATGATCCTGATGGGTCCCTTCCAACTCAGCATGTTCTATGATTCTATGATTCTGCAAGATACACTATTGATCATTCTCCTGTATTCAACTCCCAATTTATGTTTATTATACAAAATGTTGCATCCTAGAACAGTAGTTTTTATTCTGTTCTCTGCAAATTCCTGGGGCTGCACAGTTTGCAAAAGCTAAGAAAAGCAAACATGCACCTTAAAGATTTAAAATCACAACATAAAGAGCTGCTTGTACACTGCAACACCTTCAGGGGTTTATACATTTTTTTTTAAAATGACTTCTACTAAGAAAAACTGATTACAACTAAGCAATATTCTACTTCAATATTTTCCAGTAAACCATAAACTCCAGCAATGCTGTGACTATGCCCTGGAGAGTGTCCGTGAGGTGTGGACACTGCAAATGTAACAATGTTCATGTGTGTAACTATGGCAAGTTGCACAATAATATGCACAGGCAAATTGATTAAGGGGCCTGGATATTACACAGAAATGAGGAAGTAGCATTTAGAGAGGAGACCAGCTAATGGATTAATGACACAATGTTAACACTAAAAGAATTAGATCTTTCAATATTCTACAAAGCTGTGCACTGGAAACTCAGTACTAAATTGGGCTGGGAAATTAAGCAAATCGATGTATTAAAATGAGTGGTTTATCAGTAGAGGGAGAATGCTTATTTTCTCCACTTTTCAAGGATGCTCTGCAACCTGCTGGTCTGTGTGTTACACAGAAAGAAAAATATTTGCTGAGGTGGTTGAATGAATACACAAGCCAATTTCAACAGGTTTTTTGATTCAAAGCTTGAAAACTGTTTACTGCTCATTAAAGCACTCAAAAAGGGTATAAAATTTCTAATCTATTCAACTGGGGGATACAACATGAAGCATGGAGGGAGTAGCTCAAGCAGATCCACTGTAGTAGTTTAAGATGTTGGTTGTCCCATTTGTCCGTTTTGTCCTGTCAGATGCTATGATTTCATGGGAGATTTGGTGGAAAGGAGCATGTACCTGTGCTTCAGCTGCAACTGAAAAGCCTAGCGCTATCACCTAAGCATCCTGAAGCACAGACAGGTTTTCTCCTGCTGACTCTGATGCAGGAGAGCAGGATCATAGCAAAAATAGCCACAACAAAATGATCGTCTCTCAGTGCTATCATCCCTTTGCGTAACTCAAATGCAGTGGGTCCTGGTCTAGCAATCTGGAAATGGAGATTACTGTCTCTGTTCATTTTCATCCCTTCTTCTCTGCAAAAATGCTCTACAGGGCACTCTAATGAGTAATATAGAATGATGCAGGCAGATACAGAAAAAGCAAGACAGTTTTTGTGGCATTGTCCCCAGTTTCTCAGGACTCCTGCAGATGAAAATAAGGCTGACCTTCTGTTCTGTGAGTGAAGGTATAACTCTTCCTCCTCCCTGCACTGGGAACAACTCTAGTAGGATTAGGTGGCATAGAAACCTTGGCAGCATGACACTGTACAGCTCTTCCCACAGGAAATCTGGCCATAGATGAAAGATTCTGCACAGTTCAGGATTAGCACAACTGTTAAATACAGATGAGATTTTGGCCTTATTCTTCTACTACCCTATGAGACTAATCTTGAAAACAGCTTCAACTCCAGATGTGAGAACACGGTTAATTCATTTGCCCTTGTCTGATTTCCCCATGGTAATTTCTCCCTAAATCCAACATTTTTATAATGCCTTAGACATCTATTCTACTGCTCTCTGAGACCATTTTAGGCTGAGGCATTTATATTGCTCCTGACTAAAGAGTTGCTGCTTTCAGTTGTAGAAGCCAGTAAGTGACTCTAATGTTTCTTTATGTCATTTAATGTAATCCAGTTGAGCAGATTAGCTTTTACTTAGAAATGCTTTAGAGTCGTGATGCTTGCTGTAAATGCCAGTGATTTCCTTTCCTGCTTACATGAACAGTGTAACAGAAAGTTTTAACTTTAATGTTCAGTAAAATGAAATGGCAGTGTTTCACTCAGAGCACATCTACAGCTTTTCTTCCTCTTTCTGTGTTAACATTGGTCTTTATTCTTTCGTATGCTTTAATACTACTTAATATAAAATAAAAGCATTCACTTGTTTCCTTGTGATGAATTATTAAAATGCTTTTGTATACAGAGAATAGGTCAATCAAATGTTATTTACACTGAGAGTTAGAAATTCCTCCAAATTACTTTGTCCTGGAAACTACAGTCCTCCTGCCATACATTTGTTTATTAGTAACATAATCTTTACTACTGCAGCCATTTACTGTTTCCTAGTGAATAAAGGGCTCATATAAACTTGCTCAAAAATCTACAATACTGGAAGAAAAAATCT
Source organism: Apus apus (assembly GCF_020740795.1). Classification (NCBI taxonomy): domain Eukaryota; kingdom Metazoa; phylum Chordata; class Aves; order Apodiformes; family Apodidae; genus Apus; species Apus apus. The sequence goes on from NC_067283.1 coordinate 104,279,256, forward strand.
TCAGATCAACAGCAGTATAAAAACACATTGTTGTCAAATAACCTATGGAAAAGGCAATTAAAATGGTATAGGTTACTTTGGTGTTGTCACCTAAATTGTGAGAAAAACCCTGCTGACTTTTGACTCCCTGATGAAGATGACCCTAGCTTGTGCTTTTTTGGGGGTTGTCAGGCAGAGAAAACTGAAAAGGGAGGGACTTCTAGCACCACAGTGTCATGTGACTCTCACATGATACCACATCTCATAATAATTTCTATTAATTTATCTAGCACTACCTTCCTGACATTTATTCCTGTACTTGTTTCAGAGCTTCTGTTCACCACTGGGTAGAAACTTTATTTTTGTGCTCTTTGTCTGCATGCTCTCTGAACTGAAATTGTTCCCTCTCTGAAGTGTATTCCTCTGATGTATTTTAAGAAAACAATCATGTCTTCTCTTGGCCTTAACTGGCTGTGTGAAACAAGTCTAGGTCGCTTGGTCCCTTCACGTGTTACACAGGTTTGCCAGTTCACTGACCATTTATGCCACAGTGCTCTATTGCTGAGGTGCTAGTAAATTAGTATTTCTTGGTAGATCAGAACTAGGCACAGGAGTTCACATGAGGTCCTGCCAGTATTTTGTACAATGGCATTTACAGCTTGTCACCTTTGCTGGAAACCCCACCTGCTGGGTACTGTCTATTTGTGTATTTCACAGACCTGCCATGTTTTGATGACTCACAGTCATACCACAAGCCATCAATACACAGTTTCTTCTCCTTTTTTATTTCAAAAAATGAGCCTCTGTCTTACAACCTACATCCTTGTTATTAGCTCACAAAATGCTAACACTGCATCTCATCCTACTTGTAGGAGGTTAATCCTGAAGGCTATTCAGTATTTTTTCTTCAGCATTTCACTCCAATGATGCACGCAGGATCTACTTTTACTGCCAAATGGATTATAATGTGTTATATTTATATTTGATATCCATAAAAAAACCCATGCAGAATGTTATTGCGTCACCTCTCAGTTGTTAATTCAGTAGTTCACTACAGAGAACAAAAACCCATGTACTTATTTTAGAGCCACTGGTTTAGAGCTCTTGTGAGCCACTGAAAAATCCATAGTTTATTTAAATACTTGGGAAAGAAAAGCAACTGAGTCTCAAGAACCACAAAAATATAAAGTACGTGACATGGTTAAAGCATAGAAAGATCCATGTGCCACATTGCCAAGCTTCAGTACTAACAGGGACCAAGCAACTATGGTTTCCAATATGACTTGCAAGACTGACTTCAGTGCTCATTTAGTCAATTGGGTGAACCATCACTACAAGTGACTCCATACTTTTCACTTGGGACATCTCACTTCAGCATCCAGTCCTTGAAAGCAAAAATACTTACGAGATGCAAACCTCCACAAAAACAAAAGAACTGTAATAAGATGAAAACCACAGTGAAATCTAATTTCACATTGACATTAATGATATGGGAAGCGTACATGCATAATAAACAGTAAGATCAACAGTGAAAGCTCCCAGAGACAGCAATGGGTTATATGTGCCTGACAATTCCTAACCACAGTTTTAAAGGAGTTCAGAACGGCTCACTCAGCACTGTGGCTACAAACTAACATACAGCTACTACGAAACATATAGTCAGAAAATGACTTTAAATTCTCTCCAGAAAGTACATCCCCACATAATCCTGTTCAACAGCCACCCAGGGAAATGGAGCTGACTCACATACTCCCCCTTCAATCCTTCCACAGCACACAGTAAAATGAAAACAAATCTCTGGCATCCTTCACAAAACACAGGGCAACGGCATCTCTCTTACGTTTTCTAGGAATGCTCTGGTTGGTCTGCGTTTGAACTCAGGTACATATAAACTGAGTACACTTTTAAAAATCATGCAATGCAGGTAATTTCCAGCAATGTTCTCAAAACTCTTTCATTATGGTCCCTAAATTAAACACCTCTCTCTCTCTAGACAAGTTCCCAGAAATACACTTGAGTCCCCTACACACTCAGTGGGAGAGGGAAACGTTTCTTTACATCTCCAGAGGGCTCCTTTGGATGAAGGTGGGATTATACATCTCATACAGTCTATATCAGGTGATCAAGGTGTTCATAACCAAGGAACGACCTAAACTCAGTCAGGAGTAGATGCTTACATTTAAAGACCTGAAAGATACTTTATTTGAGGATTCACTGTATAGCTCTACATCTGCTTGCTTCGAGTATACAGATACTCGAGCTGTCTCATGAGAGGTGTGACAGTCATGCCAGCTTTTTCCATGATAACCTAACAATTAGAGCATGTTCTCAGAAACTGGAGTTGAGGGTTCAAGGCTGTTTTCAACCTGAGAGGCTTTCACCATACTGTTCTCACCCTCCAGCCATCTGAGCAGCCCTACTATGGTTTCCTGCTGAGGCTGGCCTAGCATGAAGACACAAATACTAGAAGAATCAGAGAACCAGAAGGAGAGCTCTCATGAAGGAACTGATCTAATAAAACAGAGACAATCCTTATTCTGTCCATTTTTATTAAATGACCATCTAAAATATAACACATGAAAAGTCCCATAAGAAAGGAACAAGGTCTTCAGGTGTCTTGCCTAGGAGGAACTTGAGGAACTTTATGTTCCTCGTTGGAGGTTTCTACTGGTTTACTGAGAACATAGCAATACTTGAGAACAGGCAGGTGGCTCAGAATTGCTAACACTTGAGCTGCTTAAAATCCATCTAAGCTATATGTGTAACAGAGGATTGAATAGAGAAATGCAACATTGTCCCCTCCTGCTAAATGGTTTGAAAGGTCCCCAGCAGGGCTTTGGCACCAACCAGCTACTACTGTGACGGAGGCACCCAAAAAACACATAGAGATGACTAAGAATCAATATTTATTCCAAGTAACACTAATTAGCCCTCTGATAAATAAAAAATAATACCACAGATTCAGATGTCAGTTGGAAATATTAATACACTACACCACAAGTACTTAAGAATTTCTAAGCTTTTTTTTACTAGTCTTAACATAGATAATCTTAACATGGATAATAATCATCATCATCATTGTCATCCCACATGAGCACACTCAGACCAAAGGGAAAGTCTCCCTCTCAGGTACCTGGAATCACTCATCCAACAGGGACAAGGCTCACTCAAAGATATATCTAGGAGAAATATATCACTCACCAAAGATGAGGTCACTGAATTTCTTTCAGTGGCATCCTGACCTAAGGGGGTAGGCTTCCTGGCAGACCCACTACTCCAAGGGAAAACACAACCAGCTTTCCGATGGGGAACTCTGTTTTTACAGACTAATTCAGATCTGACCTGTGGTCATTCATTCAGTATTCTACCTCAATCAAGACACCCCACTGGCTGGGGACCCTGTTCATTGTCAGAGGGTCCCCACCTGGCAAACCCCAAAACTGCCTGTGAAAACCAGGTGCCACCCAGGGGTTAATGCCAGAAATGGGTCTCAGCACCACCCAGTCTGACCTAACAAAGGTGGGTCCGTATGTGGTTCTTACGAGATAATATAACAACCCCCAGCACCCCAGGGTGAGTGCTCTTCCACAACAAGTCTCCCCAAAATTTCTAAACATGAATCAGTGCCTATTCCCAACTGGCCATCTGTAGGTGGTCATTGTGTCTGGGAGCTCTGCAGTATGGACATGTAGAGGTTTTAGCCATCTGGCCACAATACCAGAGAACAGTACAGGGCACACGATATTCACTAGGAAATATGCATGCCTGAAGTCTGAACTCAAGTAGGCTAAGCTGAGCATTGAGTAGCAATTCCTTGGAAAGGCATCAAGGAAAAATGATACTGTTCTGTTCCTTGCATACTCAGAGACTGAGCTGTTAATTTTAGTTAGTTAGTAGAATTAAGAAAAACCTGTTTTATCAATTCTCACTGAAGCTGGCAGCCTGGAGCCAGAAAAACAGGGCATGAGTTCCAAGAGTTTATGATTCCCCAGTTGAATTGCTGCTGGATTACAGCCTTCATCGGGATGGTTGGGAAAACTCAGTGGTCCAAAGGATGTTAGCAGAGAACTAGCTTAGCTGAACTGGACTATCATACTGTTAGAATGAGAAGTAAGCCATACAGACAAGACTATCATTAGGAATTATTCCAAGATATGCTTTCCACTGCGTCCTACTTAAGGTCAGCATGTAGAAGAAGGGTAGAAAAAAAAAAAAAGAAAAAAAACCCAGAGCCTTGTAACAGTGCAGCAAATTTTTCAGTTGTTAATCACAACCAAAGCCTGTGAGAAAGCACTGATGAGTTATGAACCTGAAAAAAAAAAGTATCTTCAGAGATAATATATTCTCTCTTTTACTCTGGAAATGGTCTAGCTTGCTTTATTTATCACAGATTAACTTTTATTAATCACATGGCTAAGCGACAGATAACATTTTGTGCTGGGTTCTCAGTGACATAAATTTCTACTTAAAGAAATCAAGAACCAGTGCTCATTTTACCCAGGAACTCTGTGAGAAGTCACAGTAAAAGGATCACGGAAATTTCTGAACAAGCCAGCAGGACATGTGAAGCTGAATCACGCATGCCCAGGTAACATGTACCATAAATTCTAACTTAAGTCACAGTAAAAATACAAGGACAAGTTCTACTGCATAAGAAAAAAGAATTACAGCATTTTTACAGCATAAGCAATTATTGTACTGTTCCCTCAATGAAACTGAAATTGACCCTTCTGCTGTAAATAGTTATATTTGTTGCTATAAAGAAGTGGCAATTATGGGCATTAATAAAACCCGATCCCTTCTGTATCACAGACATCCTCAAATAAGTTTACTGGCTACTTTACAGGTTGTAAAACTATGATTTGGAAATACAGTTTGCAGGCAAGAGCTGACCCTACAGCATATAATTCAAGTCTTTATATAAACAGACTCTTAAACAATAAAAACAATGCTTGTGGCAAGCAAACTAAAGAATGGACAGTAAGTTCCCTTCATGCTCTTCAGACCTTGTGGTCTCACAGTATTTCAAAAGGCTAGCTTTTGAACATGACATTTCTGAATCCTAGTGAGTCAGTAATGTTACCTGAACATGTTTAGCAACATTACTTCAACATAATAATTTCTTTATCATAAATCCACCAAATATCTAGATGGTTTTATCAGTGAGCTCGTGAAAGGCCAAGGTTCACTTTTCATTTCGCTGGGAAGCTCTCCAAATCTCCCCTGGTTCATACACAATTTTGATATTTCTCTCATTATATATGTCTACAGGAGATTTTTTTACTCATTACAGGGAGCAGAAGGAAATAACAATAACATGCTAATGTTACATAATGTGCTGGGTAGGGATTGTGAGAGGACATATATATATAAAAAAAAGATACTGCAATGCTTTAATTTGCATGTGCTGTTGCCATGTTTTTGCCCACACAGAGCACTAACATGTCTCTTACTGTGCAAATCAGCATTCTCCCATTTCAAAACTCCTTTGTTCACTTATCTTGAATTTATAGTCATACTCATGATGTCTGCCTCCATAATTCATGCATGGTACTTAATGCTGCACATAGAAACTCAGACTGAGGTATCAGTACCTCTTCTTCTCTGAGAAGTGGATTGCAACTTTGAGGCCAAGCCCTGTGGCTGCCATGTACTCACATCAACGATGTGAGTGCCTCGTGGTCTCTTCAAGGTTAAGGAAAATATCCTGAAACTTTTGCATTCAGAATGCTTGAAGCCCTGCTGCTTTTTGAGTTCCAGTTATGTCTGCCACTGGTATCCAAACAGCCTGGCTAGGTATGTCAGCTGTTTTTTTTAATTTCTTATTGCCAGTGAAACAATTTAATCTGCTGATCTGCCAATCAGATGAGTGTTTTTGTGAGGGTTGATACTCATAGCACCAGTTATTCTGAAGGAAAGAGATGAAGCCCTAAGATACATCCTCCTCTCTTACAATGTGCGTGGCAGGGACGGGAAGGCAAATACCTGATTCATTTGCAGTGTACAGTGGTTCCAGCAGGGAGCCATTGCATTACATAAAAGTCTTTGCATTTCAGAGATGACCACTTCAGTTTTATTTACTCCTTCCTACTGCTAGTCAGTGGGTAGGAATTAGGTGTCCTCTGTCATTGATTTAGAATAATTATACTATGAGTATTGTTGAATATGATATGATGATATACTATGAGTATGTGGCTTAAGCCACATATTGAATGGTGTACTCCTTGGACTTGGACTGACAAAGGTTTCTTTACACCGTGCATCTTCCCCTGGAGCATGCTGTTCTCTGAGGCTATGTGCAGATGGCCTTAATTCCACCTGTAACAATGAACCCAGTATTTAGAGGGTGCCTTTAAAGGTCTGGATTAGGCCAATAGCAAATATAAATCTCTGTGGAATGTAGACAACCTGAACACATGATGAAGTGTTTACCTGATGAAGTAGTAGAAAGTAGTGCTTAGCCCTTTAGATAACATGTAGTTTGAAATTTCTGTGGTAGTTTTCAGCTGTACTTCAACATACTTAAAAACTTAATATGGCCTTTTGGGCTGAAAAATAATATGTATATAACTTCTTCAGGGAAGAGAGATTAAAAGTACATTTCAAAATCAAGCACTTCAAGTAAAAAGACGATTGCTTTATTTTCTCAGTAGAGTTGTTCTTATTTAGAGCACCCAACTTGCATGTTGAAGAAGCTGGGCACGCTGATGACGAGGGGATGCAATGAGAGTACACAATTTGCCTTCACTCTAGCATACTCTCAGTTTTCAACTCACATAACTCAAAGTTTATTTGCTTCCTTCTGCATGTTTTCTTTAAGGTACTTCTAAATTATATTACTTGAAAATTGCTGCAACGCTCTCTCTCCCTCTCATCCTCTCTGGGCTTTACAGCCTCAGGTGCTGCAGGACCGATTTCACATACTCAACATGAGAAGTACCCTGGCATCCTAAATGCCAAGTACTGCATCCACAAGGCTGATATACTTGGCCCTCCTGTTCTCTCAGTTCAGGCTGGAAGAGGAAAATACCAACTGCTTGTGGTGTCTATAAGAGCTGAAAGGGTGGCTGAATGGGCCAGTAACATATTAGAAGGGTTTGACGGGGCAAATCCAGCTGAGCCAAACTCTGTGGTGTAACATGAGAAAGAGAACCAGAGGCAGAGTGGAGCCTGGATCACCTTGCCTTCTTTCTTATCCTTGCTCTTTTCCCCAGTCTGCTGCTCCTGGAATACTTGCTATCATCGGGTGGTTCTGGTGTTACCTAGGCAAAAATCTTTGTCATGTTTACTCTTAAGGCTTTTTGAGTATATGACACAGAACAGCCAGAGGAGGGTGGTATGGTGACAGCATTTTGCTGATTACGTAAGCGAGATAAAAGAAGTGGAAACACTCAACCTTTATCACCACAAGAGTGAATGGAAATCTGTGCAATAAAGAAAACTTGTTCCTCCCTGCTGAAGCTAAAAGCTTGCAGGAAAACTTTTTCAGAGAAGGTCACAAGAACCGTTTATAATGGAATGTGGCAAACAATCTAAAGCTCATTCTAACATAGATGAATTTATAAATAACACTAAGTACATGCAGTCACTGAGGAACACATTTTTCATTCCTGTGTGTGAGCCAGATCTTGGCAATAAATTAGCATTCCTTAGTTGAAGTTAATGAAACTGACCAATCTATGTATCTGTAGACAATTTGGCCCCAGGGTCTTTTAAACCCTAGGCTTACCTGCCCTGAAGAAGGAAAAGGTACAAATGATACTGCTTTGAAAGAGTGAGTCCTTCAGTAGATGCTGAGGAGCCCTCACAGTAAAAATATTTATGCTTTCTATGTAAATTCTTTAAAAGAATTTTTGGGGGGTTGGACTAGATGATCTTTCGAGGTCCCTTCCAACCCCTAGGATTCTATGATTCTATGAAAAGCTTACTGATTCTTACATACACGTTTCTTTGAAATAAAGATAATATCCACAATAAGATACATATTACATAACTCCCATCACCTGAAATAAAAAAAAAAAAGCCCTGCAAATTACAGGAATTCTAAAAATCAAAATAACTTGGCCAGCTGTTAAAGAAATGCATGCATCTATAATTACTGAATGCATTACTGCTTTGAACATCCATAATTCCAAAATAATCTTGAAATATGCACAGCAACAACCATAGAATCTGCTGGACCTGAAATTGAAGACAAAGCAAGCAGCATTTGTTGTATTAAAACTCTGACAAAGTACATTTTAATCATGTCCAGCATTATGAATTCTAAAGCAACACGGAATGCCATTGGGTCTTCACGATTAATGGGTACTTAATCACTGCACACAGAGCTTCCTGAACACTTCTATAAAGTCCACATTTGAATCAACATTTAAACAATCAGCATTGCCCTGTCTCTTCCTTTATGTTGTTGTGGCTGTGTGCAGATTCTAAAGAAGGTATTGGGATTTTTCATATTTAAGTAGAGAAGAACAATTTAATCAGACATAAGGTGGAATTAGGAATTACCTCAGGTATTGGCTTTGTAGACTTGAATCATAGAATTTGTGCTCTCCTTATCCATCTCAGAAATTAAAGCTTTATGTGACATGGCTGATGCATTGATCAATAAAACAACAACAATCATTTACACTGCAAGTTTAGTGTAGTTTCAAAAATCTGCATTAACCAAGGCTGTAGTAGTAGCAGAATCAATAGACAAGGCATCTTGCCTAGTGGTGTACATAAATGAAGTATGACTAAACTTTTAACACCCAATGAATATAAATTAAGATGATAAAATCCATATGCAGAATGTGTTCTGCAAGGTATGCAATGTCAGTGTACTTGAGAGTGTAATGCACAAATGTTTAAAGTGTTAAGTAATTCTCACTTTAATTTTCACTCTGCTTCACTGAGTATTTACATCGTGAGTTTGCAGTGAGTTTTAAGACCTGTTACAAAAGACCATTTGCTGCTGTGTGCTCATCTGTCAATTCTATAGCTTCATGTTGCTTTAAATCTCTCCTCCTATTTTCCTAACCACTCATCCCCCTATTTGGCACACTTTAATCTCCTAACTAGCTCTTTTCTATTGCCAGGGAAGTTTCTGATATGTCACTACTGCTATACAAGTCAGTCATCCTTAGTTCATGATGTAGATAAAAGGAATGAAATTGTTTTTTTATTAATGGGCTAAAATGTTGTGTTTAAACAAAAATGACTGAAATTGTTATTTTAAGCCGGATGTTTGAATTCAGGACTACAATATAGCTTTGTGAGATAAAGTAAGACAAACATCAAATAATTCTGTTTCTGATTTAATCTGCTAGATCAAACAATTTCATTAAATCTGCTTTTCTTGCTTTCTGGCTTTTTCTCAGCTGGTTCGGACTTCCCCAAAGCATTACATTTTATGTTTTAAAAGTTTTCTGATCAAGAGGATGGCATGTAGACCTACATATATACTATATATAATGCAACAATAAACATGTTGAATAGTAAAAAATTAATTTTATGAAATACTGAATATTCTGAAGAATAACGTAGAACATTTGTTTTCATTCACTTGTATTGAATATACCAGAGCTGTACTACCCAGACAAAATGAAATTAACAAAAACTTTAGCATCATTGTGAAAACAGTTTATATTCATTCACTATAGGTAGAAACTCTTCCTACAGAAACAAAACAATTAATAATTTTTTATGTTACATGATTAGCCAAAAGGAAAGTCATCCCAAATCTTTGAAAAACCTGTATTTGTCTCATCCATATTTTTATTTATTCAGAATATTGAGCTCATTACTCCCTCTCATTCAAAATAATCTGACCAATCCTCTCTTTTCTTCACTGAAAAGCAGGCATCTTTTATTCTCATCATGAAGGACTTATACAGTACAGTGTATATGGTGTTGAAACAAATCTCTACAAATTGGAAATTCATTATTAGGTATATATAACACCAAAGAATGTGAGCTACTGGTTTTCTAGGTTTTAGGGGTTTGGGGTTTTTTTTTGTGTTTGTTTTTTTGTGTGTGTTTTTTTTTTTGTTTGTTTGTTTGTTTTTTTCTGCTATTTTGGTCAATTAAATGTAAATACTTCATGAATGTTACAGAACATATTTTTTAAATTGGCTAACTTACCAGGAGTTGATTATCTTAAATTTGTGAAGTAAACAAGAAGAGTGAATATTAAAGACAGTAGCTCAGCATAAAAAACGTGATATGCCCTTTAACTCATAACACTGCAGTAAGCAATTACCTTAAAGAAGCCACCCACATGACAGAACTATGGCTTTGTTCCTTATCTTCAAAGAACAAGCCACTTGCATCTGGATCAAATCCTTTAAACAATACACGAACACTCAACATCAAAGCACTTCCATTTTCTTCAGTTATTTAATTTAATTAGAGCTAATATAGACATGAATTTAGACACTGATTGCTGTGTAGAAAATCCCCAGAAAACATGTTCAAGAAATTAATCAATTTGGTTTTAATTTTATAAAGATTTTCCCCCCAGTACCTGACAGGAGCGCCTCTGCTCTGTGCAGGTTTCAGCAAGACTGTCACAGTGCTGTCAGTTTGATTCAAAGGTGTTTCAAGTTCATATGGTGGCATAGAGGGTGCTAGAATAAGAAAAGAGGCAAAAATAATAATTATTTCTGTACTTCTTTTTCAAGAGCTGTGTCTTTATTTGAATGGGGAATTTTAAAGACTTCTTCCGATATAAAGAGAGTGTTATAGGTCTAAGATGCTTTTTGTTATGACACAAGTGTGAGACAACTGTTAAATAACTTCAGAAAAAAACCCCACAACAACACAAAAAAGCCCCCAACAAACAAAGAAATCTCAGCTCACTGCCAATCTCAAGACAGGAAACAGACATCAGTAGGAGTAAATTTGCAGAGTATTGAGAATCCATGACTTGGAAATTAAAAGTTATCTCAAGCATCTGCAAGTGTGCATGCTGAAGTGACTATATGTTTAAAACTCCGCCCAGCTTTCTCAGAATATTAGTGGTATTAGGATGCACTCTCAGTATTTGTCATTCTTGGAATTCTAAATAGTGCTCTAACTGTCCTAGGTCTATTGTCCACCACAGACATCAATTACAATAATTAAGCAGCATTATCACCATGAGAGCATATCTTAGTCTGAAGCCACACTCAACAGCACTTTTTCAAACTCTGTTGCTGCTTTTTTCATCTAGTCACATTTTTATCATTCTACTGGATGGAAGGCTGCTCTGTTAAGCAGTTTTTTAACAGTCTGTTGTGTATTTACTCTCCAGTTGTTCACAATGATACACAATTAACAGATTTAAAGGCAATAGAAGCAGGAAGTGGTGATTACTATGATATTTTCTAACCACAGGATTAATGTAGGGTAGTGAACTTCCCTAAACTAATTCCTGCTTGGAAAAGAAAATAGATTTGGCAGGAGAGATCATCTTCTCTCTAGCAGGTTCTTCCAATGGCTAATTATACCTCAACTTGAACACGGAGACCTACTTGGCACCTCAGCTTGTTTACGTTCATCTTCCAGCCACTGGATATTTTGTATACCATACTGATGATGTTACTCAAGAATCTGTTATACTCCACATACAGAGAATATCAACCTCTAGGCTCCTCTGGCAAATTAAATAGCTCCAACAGTGTGAGTCTTTCTTTCAAATGTATTTTCCAGTCTTTTTCACCTTCTCAGTAGCGGCTGCATCTATTTGAAAGGTATACGAATTTCTCTTTCCTTTATGCATATTGCCCTATAAGTAACCATTGCATTAACCCTTTTGTCCACAACTCTTCAGTCTGCTGCGAAAACATGAACAGATTCATTGTTTTGTATTGATATTCACCAGTTTTGAAAAGCTTCACAAATAATAAAAAAAAAATCTTCAAAGACCTCCTTGTAAGCCATGAAGGTTTTGTTCTGTTTATAGTCCTTGGTATAAGACAGAAACATTTAGTCTAATAATTTAAAGTAATTTGGGTACCCACTTTAAGGAGCCTAATGGCATGATATTTCACAGTACTTTAAAGATTCAGAAACAGTTTCCACATTACTGTCCTGCAGTATTGAATACCCTGAACTTGTCAACATAATGTCTCACTCTCAAGTTGACCATCCTGAAAATAAGGGAAGAGTAGAGTAACTCCATCTCCAGAAAGCTGTATGAACTCTGAACATTTCTGGAATACTGACAGTTCCTGCCTTTGGTCTCCTGCCCACATCTTAACAAGTCTAGTAATCTTCATTTTCCTAACTTATGACTCCTAGGTCTCTACTTGCACTCTTTACTAACCTTAATCTTTCTGCACAAAAAATCTCTTCCTGCCCAGGATATGAGTTGTGGTTCCTAAGTCCCACCTTTTAATCCTGGCTACTTTTTCTTCTCTCCACAGATATTTGTGTATTATCTATTCTTACACTTTTCTCCTGTCTGTGTTAGGACTCTTCCTCTTCTCCACTGCCCATACATAAAGAAGGAGCTTATCAATAAACAGACAAAAAAGGAGATGCTTTTTCTGTTCATAGTTTTTGCAATTCCACACCATGGTCTTCAGCAGCAGAAAGCTCAGATGCACTAAAAAGTCAGCCCCTTAGAGACTCTGTTATCTGCGCTGGGCCACATGAACACACAACAAAGGTTCTAAAAGCTTTGTGAACTTTATTGAGCAAGTATGGCATCTACAGTGACATTTGCTGCTCAGTTCTGTCAAGTTTCTACCACTTGTGTGCAAACTGCAGGATTTACAAATTGCCCAAATCTGGACAGATTTTCAAAGTAACGTCTCTCTTCTTGCTAAATATTTAAATCCCTGTTTGAAAGCACTTCAGCAATGTACCACTCACTGGAATTTTTCATTATGGCAGCCATGTTCCTGAAACGGTTGACATTCTTCTCTGTATGAAAGCCAGCATACAAAATTTAGCCGGCACAGCTGACTTTTCACAAAGTTATTATATACAATAGAAAAGAGTCTTCTAATGGAGTGCCCATCGATTTTGATTAGCAGACACTGCAATGAGCTCTGGCTTTGGTAATACATATTTACAGACAGATCACTTCATCAGTGCCAGTCACACAACTGTAGAATGAAACATGGCAGCTATTCATGGTACAGAATAGTACTACTCAAACACTTAAGACTGGAAACTAAGAGCATTTTATTAATATGAAAATACAGTCTAGAGTCAGACAAATTAAAATGCAATGACTGGCTTCAGAAATTGGTCAGAATGCAGTGTTGCCACCTCATCTGTTCTAAAAAATAGTGAAACCTTCTGTCCACAAAGGTTCAGCATTCTTGCTTTGCATCTTTCCCAAACAGAGAGCACTGGCCACATCAAGTGCCTCCAAGCTTTGCAGTGAGACAATGAGATCACAGGCAAACAGCACTGCTAAGCAGGTACCATGTTTAAAAGCTAATTTTTCACTTGTTATTTTTCAGCCATACTAAGAAATGGACACATTCTGCTTCTATTTTAAATTTATCAGAAGATTGGCTTTAACTACCCAAAGACAAGTCATAACCATTCCCTGTTAGTACAGTGACTAACATGAAGTAATGAGAGTGGGATGCAGACAAGGCAGCCTGCAGAACCTTGCTACATGGTAGCCTGGAAGTTAATCTCATTCCCAAGCATGCCTGAAAGCTCTGTTTACACTCGTGAGTTTTAGTTGGTGACGTATCAAATTCAGAAAAGAACAACTATTTACGATCCAGCACTATTTCCAAATGCCAGATTCACCTCCACCCTCAGTAGCCTCCTGCCTTTCTCATTCTAATAGGGGCTGACTGCCATCCTAGTTCATATCAAGTCTTGCTATTCTGACAGAGAAACTTTCTCTTCAGTACAGGAAACGGGATGAACATTGAACCCCATCGTTACTGATCAGTGTTTGACTTCTTACAGAGGATAATTTTCTAGCTTGAAAATTAGCAATCATTTTTTCTTTACAACCACCTTTCTATGGCAACAACTTCCACCTTGAATTAACTGCCTTTTCCTATAGCAAAAAAAAAAAAAAGAAAATAAATTGCTGTATTTTCTATTTACATTTCTGACTTTTTTCCATTCCAGGGAAGACAGAAAATGAGTGATGGGGAAAAGTAAAAAGAATGACAATAAAAGAGACAAAATATTTTGTACCCAAATGCCTTCTGTTATCCTTTCTGAAAAGCAAAGTTGACCACAAATAGATAAGGTAATTTTCTGTAAATATTATTGAGGAGGCATCGTTAGAGCATGTAATAATATTGCAGCCTATCAGCTAGAGAAATGAAGTGTTTCTCTGCCTCTGGGAGGGCTTTAAAATATTGTTCATGGATCTGCAGAAGTGACAGAGACATGTTGCTGTTATCTGAAAACCACTAGTCCTGATGTTCTTGTCTAATACAGCTTCATATCCACTTCAGTCCACATGCCTGCTAGGAACATATGCAGGCTGGCAGTTAGCTACACTTTCTAAGCAAGTGCTAGACATAGTATTTCTGCTCCACTCTCAATTGTTCATGGCTCATTAAAAAGATTTTCCAGCACCGTTACTGTACTAATTTAGAATCATGTCAAGGCTGACTAAGCTCTGAATGGAACCCTCATCCCCATGTCCAAAAAACCCTATGCTAAATGTTGCTACAGCAGCTGGCACTGACTGCAGGCACATAATTCATAGGGTTGCTCGGGTGATAAGATAGTTATGAATAGGAATTTCAAAGTACGAGCTGATATTTAAGCACTTGGAGGTTTTTCAGATATGTTAATGTCTGTCACTTTGACATCTTCATGGATGAAGCAGTATCTTACTTTTTCAATTTGCTGCTAGTTAAGTCCTAAAGAACAAGTAAACAACAAAACTATTGCCCATGTCATTATCATAAGAAAACAACAAAATTCTTTAATCAAGTACCTGATATTTTAGTGGTGAACTGATTTGTGATTGGAGGTCCAAAGCCTTTAGCTGTGCTAGCTCTGATGGTGAAAGAGTAGGTAGTGCCAGGATACAGTCCAAAAAACAGATAGTGCGTCTCATTCCCTAGCTTTGAGACTCGTCCACTTTGATTGGATAAATCTATTTCTGGGTCAAAGGAACTGACTGCTTTGAAGGTGATCTGCAAAAGAATAAGAAAGTTATAAACTGCCTTGAGCAGATGGACAGAGATTTCATCTTTACCCAGTAAACCTTTCTGATATATGCACTGTCAGACATCTTATGATAAGCTATCTTACTCTCTTACACTATTCAAATCCCGAATCCCATGAAGGAACACAGAAACTCAGCTATAACTGGCATGAGTTATTACTTTTATAGATACAGAGACTTAGAGGCAGCTAGATTACAAGTCTAAAGGATGGGGTCAGGCTTACATTAATTCCTTCAAGATGCTGGCTTTACCAGTGTCATTTTTTTAATTAATCTTGCAGGGGGTCTTGATCAGCAACAATAACACCACCAAAACAACCAAGTCAAAATAGATAAGCAAATAACTGAAGGTGTAGCTTTCAGATCCAACTGACTTCAGTATAATTACACTTTGCTCTGAAAAAGATTATCTGAAAGGGCAGTTTAAGGCAAATGTCTCAGAAAGTGGGTACAGCTTGTATTTTAGTAGGAAGTCTAGCTATTGCAATTGCTAATTTGAAAATTTTCATGTAATTATATTGCATCTAGGTGAGATTCTCATTTGGAGGAAAGGAGATAAAATGTTAAGTAATATATGCAGAGTGTATATTGTATCCTCAGTGGCTTCTTTGATTCAAGCAGTATTTTTAGTTTTGATTAGAAATATTAATTTAAGTTCACAGTAAAACTTGATCCAGATTTTTTCTATTAATTACTAATTTCCATGCACAGTAATGAGAATTTAAAAATAAGAAATCCATTAAGAAATAAAAAAGTAAAAATGATTAATCCTTCCTTTTTACTTTTAAAGTTTCATGTGTATGTGAATAATTCCAACATTCTTATTATATAAAGTGATAACTGACATTCTTTTTTTGCTATATCTATTCCATATAATTACAATTAAGAAGACATAAAAAACAATACATAGAAACATCAAGTATCAGCATTACACATCTCTAACAGTTGCAATTTCCTAAAACCTCAGACATAATGAAAATTTATTTCTATGTGACCTATGTAATATAACAGCAATAAAGTACTGAAAATTAGTAATAAAAACTCTGACACCATCTAGATAAACCCCGACATTACTTTGGTAGATATAAGCAGATCCTCTACAACTCCCCATCCATAAATTGAACTGAAAGTCCCTTAAAAACCACTCAACTAAGCTTCCTAATGTAACAAAAGATAGAAGATTGCACTATCAAATATCTGAACTTTTATCAGTAAAGAAATAAAGGTTACATATTGCCCAAAAGAATCTCCCTTTCTGATGGTAAATCTTGCTATGTCATTGTGGGAAAGTGGGTCATAGCTTCTTTTGGTGATTGTAAAAGACAGATTGGGCAACTATATTGCAACTGTGCTCATCCTGTTTTGCCACAGATGTGAGTTAATGACCTCTTGCAGCTCCCTTTAACTCTGTTTTCTATATTTCTGTGATTCTTAACCATATATTCCAAAATCTCACTCAAGTTTTATTCAAAGTGATACCAACCTACTGAAGACCTTGCAGTCTGTTAGATTCTTTCTTTTCTTTTTTTTTTTTTTTTTTTTTCCAGTGTTCAGTGATTAGATAACTAAGTGGCTAATGTTCTGTCCTGAAATAAGTTCTTCCACGGATCACCAAGAACATGTGAAAAAAATATTTTGCCTGGTTAAAATGAACTTACACTGTTTCTGTATTTTACTCATACTTGTAATACTGTTTCTACTTTTTTTTTTTTTTTTTAATATAACTTCTTATGACTACCATTGCTGACGCCAGTTCAGCTTTGCAGTGAAGAGAAAAAAAAGGGCACTTTCTCACTGGATCTTGATTGTTTTTATCAAACTCAAATGAAATCTTGCCCAACGGACTAACCCCTTTATTCCTACAACTGTGAACCTGTACTGGTGATACGGAAGCAAAATGGTGTAATTTGTCATTATGTTGTTTCTTGATTTTTAGATCAGAACTGTGGATGTACACACAGCCAAGGCTCAGATTCCTCTCTGTCTAAGCTTTGGCTTACAACAAAGTGTAGACAGGAGCTGGACACCTCACTTCTTAAGCTTGGGTGATTTGGAGCTGTGCTGGATGCATTAGCTTGACAGTACAGAGATCAGCCAGAGAGGTACCTACTGAGACATCATGGATAATCTAAAACAGCCTATAAAACACAGGTGCCTTAATTTCATCTGACTTGTCTGGATCTTATCCTGTGAGCTACTTCAGTTAACTAAAATATATCTGAAGTGTACTTTTATATATCAGCTAAAGTATACATTTAAAAGAGGTGAAAGTCCCCGTAATTTACTGTATTTGTTGGTCTCCAGGTAGTTTGTCAGACATATTTATAAAAACTTTATGATACACTTTAGGCTTACAAGCAAAGATCAGGGGAGAAAAAGTCTTGACAAGTCATCAGCAACTAGGTGTCTGCTTATATTCAGCCGCCTAACTGGAACTGAATTGATGTGTGTTGAACAAGGTCGGATGCACCAGTCTGCTGGTATCTTTTACTTAAAAGCAATTTAAATCAAGATTCTAATTTAAGTGACTGCCTTGCTCTCTCCCCATCTCTGCTTTGAGGTTTATTGGATAAATAGTGTAAGTTATCAGTATTTTTTATATTCTCCTCACTGCTGGAATGCTACATTCTTTTGATGTTCAGAGGCTTGCAGAGTCTCAGCTACCTTAGAAAGTCTGGCCAAGTGATTCTTTTTCACCTCTGAATAGACCTACAAAACTCCCATTACATTAAGCTATGTATCTATATATATTCAAGAATGACTTGCATATGCATATACATATACAGTACTCCTGGGCAATGTAACTAGACATGCATGCATATTTATAAGCAGAAAGATGATTCAACACTGTGTGTGTTCTACGGACATAAAGCCTAACATCAGTAAAAACATTAACATGCTAACTAAAACATTCTGATTCCTGAAGATAGGCAACTGTTGAGCTAGCTAGAAATTAGTTAGCTTTGTGAAAAAACAATCCATACTTGTTCATAACATTTTACTCTCTTGCAATAATATAGTTTTCAAAACAGTATCAATAGGTTGCCATTAAATTTAACTTTTCTTTTACATTTAGGTGTGCTTCTTCTCTTTTTAAACAAAGCATTTCAATACCAATTTTGTAGTAAGGTCAGGTAAGAAGCTTAACAGTGATTACTGTCTGACAGCTTAATATGTGCAGTCTATTGTCAATTTTTCTAAAAGGTATTCAGGCAGAGGCTCCACATGAGAAAAGCAGCAGTTTTTAGACATCTAACAGCATATAATTTTGTTGAATTTACATTTCTAAACTTCTAGATTTTTTAAAATTATGCCTGTTTGTTTCTATTACAATAGGCTTCCTGTAATGAGTTTTTCTAAATGTGATGTTGACTGTCACCACTGTGTTACGTCTCTATTTTTAAAAAAAATTCCCTAAGGCCTGTCTTTCAATCTTTTAAATATTGATCCATATTATTAGACAGAATACTATATCACAAGGTTCTAGAACCAGCAGTTTTCTTAGAGCTGATAACCCAGGGACATTCTGGGTCCTGCAGCAATTCACAGCTATATTATATACTTGATTTTATTACTTTGTAAGTGCTACTAACTTCAAAAAGAATACATTTGACAGAAATTGGAAATAAAATCCCATTTAAAATTTCCTTACTAATTACGCACTTTTGAAAATCAAAACTATATATTAAAATTAAAACATGGCAAAATGCTAAGTACCTCATACGAAGTAATCACACCATATGTTTGTGCTGGCTCTCTCCATTGAAGAAAAATCTTCTCTTCAAAGGTAGTTCCTTGAATGGATTCCAGTGGCACAGCACTCGGGACTAATGGATATAAAAAAAAGGAGAAAAAGCTGTCTTGAGAAAAGCTTCAGAAGGGGACACTCTGGTTAATGTTAGTACTGTTGAGGTATAAAAGCCAGCCAGCCAGCCAGCCATCCATCATGTCTCAATCTCTTGTTGAGATACAGAGCATATTCTGCAGCATTTGGTGAATTTTTAAACAGATCATATATAAACATATATAACCTTTTTGAGTAAACTATCTCAATTGCATATAGCACCCACTATTATTTCCCCAAGACTAAAGCAAAGATCAGTATAGCTCAGGAGGAGAATTATTTATTTAACATGATAGTGCCATTAAGGACATATAATTGTCACCTTCAGTGTAAGAAGGAATTAGTGAGCTTTTCCAGTAAAACACTATTGATGAAATAAAAGCACAATTCAGATTTTAAAAGGCAATAACTCAAATATAAATTCTTAGAAATAGAATCTTCTTGTGATACCCAATTATCAATAATATTATTGTCCCAGGGTGATAAACATATGAAATATTCATAGATGAAAATGGAAAAGCACTGAAGTAACAAGGTATAGTTTCAACTGAATGAGCTAGAATTGATAGCTTGGAAAGACAAGCCTCATGTTGCACAGAACAGTGATGCTCACTGACATCAGGCCTAAGACCTACAACAGGATGGACATAAGGAAATTATGAAGCAGACCAACTGAAAATCTGACATTATTAATTTTTTTAAAGTCTCTTGATTTATGAGACGTCAGAAGATTCTGATAAAAGGTGTCTCAACCTCTCTCGAGTATCTGCTTTTGTTTCCTGTTTGTTCTGCAACAATTACTTTATTCCCAATGCAGTTTTCAGAGAATGAGGTGTGTTAACAGTACAGGCATATATATCTGCAATTTTCTTTTTGTAACAACACTTGCAATGGAATGTGGAAGGAAAATTCTAAAAAAAGCACACAGGACTGTTGTGAGGCAGCCGGCATTGATGGGTTAGCACTTTTCCACAAACTGCCTGAGAAAATCCATTAAGAAGATCATAGAATCATAGAGTAGTTAAGGTGGGAAGGGACCTTAAGGATCATCAGGTTCCAACCTCCCTGCTATGAGCAGGGACACCTCACACTACACCAGACTGCATGAAGCCTCCTCCAACCTGGCCTTAAACACCTTCAGGGTCTGGGCTTCCACAACCTCCCTAGGCAGCCTATTCCAGCACCTCACTGCCCTCATGGTGAAGAATTTCTCCCTGATGTCTAACCTAAATCTCCCCTCTTTCAGTTTAAAACCATTACCCCTTGTCCTAACACTACCCTCTCTGGTGAAAAGCCCCTCCTTAGCTTTCCTGTAGGCCCCTTCAGGTACCAGAAGGCCGCTATAAGGTCTTCCCAGATAAGATACACTTAACATTTTCCACATGCTAGAGAAAGAAGGTGGAAACTACTTGCTGCAGGGGTTGAAATAACTTCTCAGACCTGTCACTGAGATTTACTGGAAGGCTAAAGCATAGGAAGATGTGCAAGCAAGACATTTAGTAACTCCTTCCAGTTGCTAGGTGTGGTAGACCACTATCCTCCTCCTATTCCATGCTGTTGGTCTGGGAGTTTACGTGGTTTGAGACTTTACAGTTACCTCTTCATAGCTCTCCTCAGAGGTGCTTGCTCTATTGAGGGGAAGCTCCAAGGATGCAGGTGATTGTTTCTGAATTGGCCTACTAGTTCTTTAGGGACCAGGTAAGATTATGCCTTTAGGGTAGCCTTAAGTCTGGGCACTAAATCTTGCTTCCAAGTAGGAGAGAATGGGCAAAACTCCTTTGGAATTATGGGGTTAATGACTTATGTATAAAAGGAGAGGAATTAAGTATAGTGTAAATAAGTTGTAACTATGGGAAAACACTGTAGTAATCCTCTAAAATTATCTGAAGGCCATAAACTTTGAGGAGTTATGCCATGAGGCAGAGGTTAACTAGAGAGGTTGTGGGATATCCATCTTTGGAAATACTCAACACTCAACTGTTCAAGACCTTGAGCAGTCTGCTCTCACTTGATCTCTGAGCAAAAGGTGGGACTAAATGAGCTCTGGAGGTCCCTTGCAACCTACACAACTGTGTGATTTAAAAAATTAGGATGACTACTTGAGTCAGCATATTCTGTTGTGTAACATCTAGATTTATGTACCTTGCTGAAAATGTAACACAAAAAAGTTTTATTTTTTTGTTCAAGGTATCCTCTCAATCACTGATGGTGGTTTTTAACAGGTCTTGGAGTATTATAAAGTTTCAGAGGGCATGGAATATTATGCAACGTTTTAGAGAAAATACCTGAACAGCCCAGATAACAAGGTCTTTAGCTTTGTCATCCTACAACCGAACCTAATCAAAATTAGAGGATGACAGCACATTGTTAGCTATGCTCTGTCAAATCTGTTGCATTAGCAACTGTGCACCCCTAAATTGTTTAATTTATTCCCTCATATATTTTGATTAGAAATTAATAGTACACAAAACAAATAAAGCATATATTAAATTATTTAGTGGTTTAAATGACAGACTTCAACTATTTATTATAAGAGGAACTCATCATTGCTGAATTTTTTTTCTAGAAATCTTTCCAGTCTGTTTGCAATAAATCTGTCATTGATCTGGAAGAAAATACAAAGCCATTCCTGTTCATATTGCAGATGATAAAAATGGGAGGAGGGCAGTTCTGTTACATAAAGCCATTCATTTGTTGAACAGTTTGCACTTTAAAATGGCTAAAAGCAAGGTCAGATAATTAAGGTACACTTGTAGAGGGCGCAAAAGAGCTACACCTCAGCACAGAAATATTCTGGAGAGGTGAAACTGAACCTGGTGCATGACCAATTCAAAGAGGAAGTCCTATTTTGGTATGGTAGCTAAGAGAGCTCCAGTAAACTCTCTGCATGTATAATCACAATAATATCATAGAGGACATAGCAGGGTGGTATAACCTTTACATGCAATATTACTAGAGCATTACAGAGACACAGTAGCCAATTATGCTGCCCATGCTTCAAAAAAGACACAAATTACATTATTGTTCAAAATAGAAAAAATAGAACTGAAAATCCCACATTAGCCACAAATTACTAAAAAAGGAAGGGAATATCTCTATATTCAAATGTCTGTAGATGGAATATATTGTCTGAAGAAGCAACTAACAGCATCCAGTGGCTGGAAAGCCAAAGCTAGAGAAACCAAAACTGCAAATCAAGAACAAATATTTATGCTGAGCATATCACCCAATAGAACAGCTTACATGAAGATACTTGGGACAACCACCCAAAATGTCTTCAAACTGATACTGCAACTTTTACAAGGCAGAACATAGCTCAAGCACAGGTTACGAGTTTAATGATGAAATGATTAAATAATGTGCAATGTTACAGATTATGTAAAAGATCATTATAACACTTTTAATGGACCTTTTACTGACTTTAAAATGATGAAGTTGGTGAAAAATCTGTTACAGATTTTAGAGAGAGTAGAACATGCACTTACATAGAAAAGCATATAAACGATCAGGTAGCATGCATGTACAATGTATATGTAAATACAAAACTCACCATCTTCATCAGTTTGTACTACAAGTTCTTGGCTTTCTTTTCGTCCTTCGGGATTCATTAGAACTAATTTGATGCTGACATTTGTGTATGGCGATAGATTTGTAATTGTGTGCTGGGGATGTGAACTTTCTGTATCCCAGCTTACTTCTTCTCTCACTTGCTCTTGTCCTCCAGCCTGGTAACGGTAATGGACTGTGAGGTTGTATCGATGGCAACGTGTGACATTATATCCAAATGGTTCCCAGCAAATAGTGATTTGTCTAGATTTGATCTCCACAACCTCTAGTTTTCGTGGCCCACGCATTGGATCTGCAAAATTACCAACATAATACTGGTATCATTATTTATTCCTAATTTTAAGTAGCATGAGTATTGGTAAGTTACACAGTTCTGTAAACACAACATATAATCAGAAACAGAAATTCAGTGTTTTACCTCTCATAGTGCAAACAAGAATGAAACTATAGGTCTCTGAAAAATCAGGAAAAAACAAAACAAAACAAACAATGAGAAAAGGAGAGAAATGCCTTTGATAAAAAATGAAGAGCTAACAAAATAGCAGATAGTTTTTATTCTTAAACTCATGCTGTATGATACAGTTTAAATGATGCTTAGCTTTTTACCTGTCCTTTCAAAAAAATAAGTATGTCCAATTTTTATTTTTTTTTTAAATTAATTTATATTAAGACTTTTAGAGCAAAAAACCTTTACAAAACAAGTATGTATAAACGAAAGGTAATTTTAGAGAAGACTTACAAATATCAGGTGATATTCTCCCAGGACTGTTTATACAATAAAAAATTGCTAGGTAGTTCTTCAGCTATTTCTTATTCTTACATTAGACTGAATACAATTAATCAATCTCCAATTGGCCCGGACAGGTTAATATTTAATTTCCCTTAAAACAGTCCATAGGGTTCTTTTACCAGAAACAATAGTTGTTAATAGCTTGTTTCTTTTTTTCTTTTTTTTTCTTTTTTTTTTTTTTTAAATCACATTTAAAATACACAGTGCAAATACCTTAGTTTGCAGTAGTGGTTCAGCAAAGAATGAAAAGAAATAGACAGGAGGCACATCAGCTGATATCCTGCTGCATCTGAGCATTCCCATAAATCTCACAGTTGATAAGTAGCCATAAATCACATCTAAAAAATCACAGCCAGGAACTTACAGATTTCTAGATTCAAGAATCAAAGATTGTGGCTAATGAAGTTAAATTTTCTTCAGTTCTACCAGTCCCAGC
The DNA here is from genome assembly GCF_020740795.1 of Apus apus. NCBI lineage: Eukaryota > Metazoa > Chordata > Aves > Apodiformes > Apodidae > Apus > Apus apus. The sequence goes on from NC_067283.1 coordinate 104,303,005, forward strand.
AACTGGGACAGAAAAGTGAATGCAAACTGCTTCCATATTAAAGCAAAAACACTGACACATCTCCCACTTTTTCAAAACACTGTCCTTAACAGAGCTATTACACATATTTAGCAATAATCTGGGGTTTTTTTCATATTGGAGCCCTCAACAAGATTAAAGACAATGTCTGGTCTTATCCACTGCTTCACTAGTTAAATGCTTAGAAGACTTCTAATGAGCTAGAAGCCTCTTATATGTAAACAAATTAGTATGCATCTTCCCTCTTTCATGTTTATTAATCAACATGTCTTCACTAGGAATGTTCTAAACAATTTACACAGGATTTCATCTTTTTACTTTTTAACAAAATCCCTGCATGCTTGAAATATTTTTTCAAAGATATTGAAGTTATTTATCATAGCTCCTTGAAGAAAAGGTGTTAAGAAATTGCTTGTTCTCTCTAACATCTACAAAGAAGTGGATTTTTTTATCCCCTTTCAAAGCCTCCAGCTTATTTATTTATTTATTTATTTATTTATATTAATTGTGACTACCCAACAGTGTTGATCACTAATATAGAGTATTTGCCAATTGGTGACAAAATGGCAGAACGACACAAATTCAATCCTAGTCTTCTTTCTAGTGACAAGACTATGTGGTAAAATTGACTTCACCATGGATAAATCAGTATAGAACCATATACCTGCTTCCACACTCAGATACCCCAGCTAAGAATTCTGGTGTTTGGGCTATTTTCTACTGCTAAGGCAATAAAGATTAATGAAAAGCATACCACAAAGACTTAAGGTCAGTCCTTAAGCATTTACTTCTGCATAATTCAGACATAAATGTGATTTTAAAAGTTTTCCTTTTTTTGGGTTTCATATCAGCTTCTAAGCATTTCTTCATTTGGGTGAGACTATGACTAGCAAAGGACATTAGATGGGTATTGTGTGACTGTAATGCTATACAAATGGGCTACACAGAACTAGAAAAACAACAAAATTGAGGTGACCCTTACATAAAACATTAAGTAGTTGAACAAAGCTCCTAACTGCAGGAACATGGAACAGTCTGTTTAGCTCCATAGTAGGCATGTCAGAAAATTCACAGGGGAACTGAGAAATCGTTTTATTAGAGACATAAAACTAAATCGCAGCATTTTTAAACTGAAATAGAGAGACTGTAAAAAAAAAGAAGGATCAAAATCTAGCCAAGATTTCTGCCCAGGAGGAAGATATTATTATGTCATGTTATCTTAGTAAAAAGTACAAGTTAGGCCTCTAGTTAAATCTTGAAGTCATTGCTATAAGAATGACAAATGCATTTTCACTTCTAGCAAAACAGACAAGGGAAAAAAGAGATTAGATTGTAAAAGATGGAGACAATGCAGCTTCTGTTGATACTCACAGGATAAAGCTCATCAGGCAAAGCAAATACCCTGGTTGCTTTCATTCCTGACTTGATTCTGTAAGCCATAGTATGAAATAGCTAAGCAGCTCATATCTGTTTATCTTACCATTCATTCAGAGATTATGCAACTGCTAGGGTCCTAACGACCCCTTCCTGGGGTAAGCATAGTGTGTCAACCAGTCAATGTATCAACCAGTCAATCACAGCACTTAATGGAAAGAAAGGGAGAGGTAGGATATAAAAAAAAACCCAGGGACACAGCAGAGAAAGACATTTAAGGAAAAATAAAGAAAGATCTTATATGATGCACCTGCTGGGATAACTGCTGGTTTATGGGGGATGCACACTGAGAAAGTAAGGTTAAAAATTCCAAAGAGGTTTGTCCATGAAAAAGCCTATGAAGATATGGGCCTGTACTTCAAAGAATTCACCCTATTTGTGTCCTCAGCCTCACTTTTGAAGTCTCAAAATGGACATGGTTAGGAGAATAGATGATGCTTTATTGCTTATTTCATTAAATAAATCCAATTCCCGAATTGCCACTGCTTTATTTCCTTTATTTTATTTTTATTTCCAATACCACACTTATTTATCACACATAACTTCAATACAGACCTGAGGGTATCAGTTCTCAGCATGCTATATAGCTGAGTTCTCAGTCATAACAGACCTATACATTTCCAAGTGCATGAAAATTTTCCAGTTAAATTCAGTGAATTCATAAGCAGGAAGGACATTAAGAGACACGTCTACTTTTATCCAGAGGAAAAGGCTAAGGTAACAATGGAATTTTTGATTTAAAAAACATGTGTGGCTCAAAACAGCCAAGAAAAATAGCAGTTATTGCAACAAAAGATAAAAAAAAAACTTTCCATTTGATCAAGATAATACTGAGCTTCTCTGGAGGTTACCATTGTATACCCCAGAGGAAATATTTAATATGATATGGTTCTGGCAGCACAGTACATTGCTTCCAATACAGTGGAAAGTACGTGCTTTTCATCATGAAGGACACAGGACACCTTGGGAAGGAAAACTGTTAAGCAAAACAGAAAGAATGACAGCTAATGACTATGGTTTAAAAGGGAAGTCTGAATTAATTACCACAGCATGATGACTTCAATTAGCTGATTTTATTTTCTACAGGAATTTTTTATCACTTTCCCATGGTAAGTTCCCAACTTCAAGTGAAAAAGCATTCTACAGAGATGCTTGTGCTGTACTCAAGAGACTTGTACTAACTATTCTTTTGGTATTTGAAGGCTGTCATCCTAGCAAGGGTCTGCTCTTGTTACCTTGCATCATGTAAGGTAAGTGATAGCTACATGGAGATCAGTCATTTCACAGCGCTAATTACAACTGAAATATCTTTTTTTTAGAGTAGAAGATGAATAAGGAGTTTTATATTCGATACTGATTGTATTATATGCAACATACACACCTCACAGCACAACAGCTATTTGCTGAACCTTCGTTTTTTTCCTTACTTGGTAAAGACCTACCTGCAAAGAATTTATTCAGCCAGACCTCTCCACTCACCCTGCAGTTCTCCACATGAGCTGAGCCTCTGCTGTTCCTCAGTATTCCAGCTATTTTCTTATGCTTCACTGGTACAAATCATCAGGTGAATGGGGAAAATAAGGCCTACCAATGCATAAGAGAAGAGGTTTTCCTCCCAAAGGAGCCCACCGCCTGTCATGCCTGAAGCTTAGCCAAGTCGTTCTTACTATTCCCCTGCTGGCGCCTGCAGCATTTTTCATACTGCTCTCCTGCCAGCTTCAGCAGGGTATCAAGCAGTGAAGTCTGACAGTTGCAGCTCTGACCTGAGGGACCAGCAAGCCCGGTTCTAGCCCCTGGCACTTTAGCATCCATTTAATCGGTTATCTTGGCTCCTTCTCTGCTCTACTCAGTTTTCCTAAGAATTTGGAGCAGAAACTGACAGACAGGATCAATTTCCAATGCAGCTGCAATTCACAGCTCATTTCTCTGGAACTTCACACTTTACCTCTTATCACAAGCACAATGCTTTTTCAGAAACTCAATTTCAGAATCACAGAGACATTTAGGTGTATTTTTAGCACCCTGTCATTGATCATCAAAACTTGGGTTTAGAATGAAAACTCAGACTGGAAGTTTTGTCTTTTCACCAAAGACTGCACAGACCTACTGAAATAAGATATGAAGAAAGAAACAACATGGGTATTCTCTGCCACTCCATGATACTCCAGTAGCTGCAGACATCTGGTACACGTTAAATACTATTTGAAAGACATCTGAACAATAGGAATGAAGAATTTATATCTCTCATCTAGGCAAACTATTAGTGTGGTTTAGCTCTGTAACAACCCTTGTGATTTAAATTCCAGATTGGACTTTTCTGTCCCTCCAGAGGAAGGATGAACAGAACAAGAAAATAAACAAATTTGAGATGAAGACAGAAGTATTTGAGATTTAAGATACTATCCACTACAGCTCTTATATACACAAAACTTAATGAAATGTACAGACTTTGTCACAGATTGCCTAAGCAGTCTTGTTCAAATCACTTAACATCTTTTCACATACATTTGCTCTGAGTAAAGTGGGAGTCAGAGTATTCTGCATCAGTACTAGAGGGCATCACATACAATTTCATGAAAACCTTGCAAACTATAGTGATGGAGAACATAAGCACATACACACTTCAGCCTTGGTTCCACATGCTAAATCAGGGCTACCTCTTATTCAGCAGACAATTTAAGACACATGCTTTGTTTCAAACAAGAATATTTGTGTTTTAAGTCAAACATGTGCTCTAATGGTTCACCAGCACTGATAAAAGTGATCAGGTTGTCAGTGCAATTTACTGAAACAGAAGTATCTTGCAGGGAAGAACAAAACAGAAAAGCTGAGGAGATTACATGGGAAGTTCACTTTTCACTGCAGAAACACTAAAACATTAAACACTTGAATTTTTTTTATCAATGGAGATCACAACTTTTAATTTATATAGCTATCTATCTATCTATCTATCTATCTATCTATCTATCTATCTATCTATCTATCTATCTATCTATCTATATCTGTATCTATGCACACCATATTTCTCCCATGTTTCTCCTTACTTGGTAAAACCCTACCCTACAGAGTTCATACAGCCAGACTTGTTTACTCACTCTGCAGCCCCCCAAATAAACAAGATACTCTGCCACTCCTCAGTAGCCTAGATATTATGTTATGCCTTAGAGGCACGGATCATGAGGCAATGAAATACCATTTCATCCACAGGGGAACAGACTATATCCCTTATGAGCCAGCTGCTGTCAAAGTAACAATGTTTGGTTTGTTTTTAGAAACCAAATCTCAAGATGTGCATACATCTATAGTCAACACCAAACACCAAAGTAGGTAAAATATTTTAATTGTTTGGCTTATTCTTATTTATTTTTATATCAAATCTATACATGACTACTAACAATTTGAGGTTGTTTGCAAACAACGGAATGGAGTGATTTTTATACTGTAATTATTCTTCATCTGAGTTCTTCAACAACTGATCGAAGTTCAAAAAGAGCTCTTCTGTACTCAAAACACCACATGATTTTATCAAATTACCTAACAGATCAGGGCTTTTTAATTCCAATTTCTCAAAAACTGCTGAGAGCAAGATTTTGAGTCGTGTAGTTTCACAGCTTTTTAACACTTTTTTTCTGTTTTTTTCTTCAGTCAATAGAAACATGTTGGATTTACACAGCTGCATCTCCAGTCCAAAGGAGCAGTCACATTTGTTAATATAAAGAACTGCTTTGTAGTTAGGAGTAGAGTAAGAAAAGGGGCACTTTACCCTCACGATTTTTCATACTGTCCATTATTTGGGTTACAAAAGAAGGGAATCAAAGGGAAGGAAAACAAAGAAACAAAGGAAAATATTACTCATGAGCAAAATCGAAATCCTAATATGATGTTGCTGATGTCATTGCCCTGTTCAGTCCAATAATTTTAAAGCTAAACCAATGACTAGGCTACAAGTGTGCACAAAGCTGTCAAACATCCAGAAACAACCCTTGGACTAAAGAGGGTCATATCAGAGGTTGCTCATCTTATCTAAGAACACAGCATGTTGTGGCAGCAAGCAAATACATTGAAAGTAGCAGACAATTGCAAACTTGTAAAAAACCTTGAAAAACAGGTTTCATCTGGAATATTTCTAGTTCCTCTCATGGAGCAGACATGGAAATTGATAGTAACAGTTACTAAGATGATTCAGGTAAAAGTAAATGACAGCAAAAGATATCCAGCAACTCCTGGAAAGATTTCATGCTGTGGTATTTGAAATTCCTACCAATCTTTCACGTGCTAATAACATTTCCAAAAGAACACATCCCTCCTGCAAAAATAAGATGCCTCCCACGGAAAAGAAGCACTTCCATCAGTCTTCTAAAGGTACTCCCTAACATTTTAAAAAAAGTTGGGATGCAAACCCTGCAGAATTTCAATGCTAAAGAAAGAAAGAACTATGACACAGCAAAACTGAAATGACAGTCACCTGGAATCAAAAAAAGGAAGGAATAATCAGTTTTTATATATATAGATACATCATATGCTGGAAACTAGACAATGTCTGTTTCTCTATGAGGAAATTTTGGAAAAAAATGGCTTCTTTTAAATTCTATTACTTTTTTAAGAAAAAAAAATATTTTAAATCATATTGTTTTCCTTCCATTCACTTGTCTTTCACAGTCAAAATGCCAGTGAAGGAAGATGAGCACAAAGGTGTATGTATCCTAAAGTTATCAGGATGCTAACTTTAAGCAGGTGCCTGTGGGGATCCTTTTGCATCCTTCCAAGTTACTGCTCACTGAAGAGCACTGAGAAGTAGGAATAAGCTTCCTGCATATGTTTTTCTCAGCAGCTTTACTAAAGTGGTAAGAATCCACAGAGTCACAATGGAGAGAAGGCATCAATAGGAAAAAACTTAAGTATAAAACCCCCACAGCTTAGGGCAACCCCATCACAGATGGTTTTCTGTATCTGGACTAGACCACTTCCCAGTGTCCAAGAACTGGAAGATTCTCACTTACATTGTGTGCTCAGACTGAGTCTCCTTTTCCTGCCAGAGATGCCAGCAGTCTACTGGGCAAATGAGAACATCTATCATCTCCCAAACTATCCTGCTGTCAGTAAGATTATAGCCAACACTATTCTTCTTCAGCATGGAATCAGATGAAAGATCATGATTCCAATGATTTTATCATATACTTCGGATGTATTGTGCACTTAAACCCTATGTATCTGTATGAGGCATGACAAGAGAATTTCTCCTAGTTTATATATGAAAAGACTGAAGCTCAAAATAAATTAATCATCTGCTGGAGGTTACAAAGCATCAGCAAATGCCATAGAATACTAATTCTCAGTCTCATTTCTAACCCATTAGAACACATCACTCAACAGGTTTTTTTGTACTTTGTGGCAAGAACTAATTAGCTCTGAAATGTGGGAGCTCAGAAAAAAATAAAATACATACTCACAGATCACAGCAGTTAAAAAAGCAGGCTAAATTCTTAGAATGACCCAACATGAATTCTCACTTCTCCTCAAATTCAAATACAAAATACAGTAGAGGTCTACTTTTCCCAGGAAGGATCATAAGTACTAACATCAGCTCATCACTGGGAAAATTCTTTTTATGATACTTCTAGCTGAAACACAAGCTAAAAATATAGGAATTCTTGGGAGAGAATCACAATATTTAACCAATTATGGGAGATTAATTGAAAGCATATTCTAATAACCATCCAAGGCATCAGCTCACTTACAAAAAATAAGTGAAGCTGTTGCTCGAAAACAGATGAGGCACTGGATTTAAGCTTTTAGCAATGTATTAATACAAGCCCTGCCATCAGAAACATGACTGAGTGATATAATCTGTCATGAGACAGTTTCCTTAACTTTTTAGTCTCTTCTGATCAATTAATGGCTACCCATATCCCAAGAGGCCTATGTCTTCAGACTGACATTCACAGTTGCAAAATATATCAGTCTAATCATCAATAACACCCTTTTAAAGTTAGTAGTATTTTTAAGTGGTAGTATCCATACAATCTTTTCTTTCATCAGAGAGCTGAAATGGACTTTTCACTTTATAGTGAAATTTAAATGAAAACTAATGCATATTGAATCTAATATTTCTTTATGTTGTCATTTTATAGGTATACTCTGAATCACGAGTAATTTAAATTCTAATAAGGAATGAAAGAAAAACATCATTCAATATATTTTTGTCAAATTACCTGCATTACATGATTACTCCTCCACAATCAAAATCAGAATCTAAGTATAAGTGACACAAACAAGATTACGTTCTAAATCTGCAACACAGATTTTAGTTGCTTGCTTAAAGTGACATACCTAGCTATTCAGTAATCACTTTATAATAACCCCTTTCATTTCTAAATCTACTTAGCCATCAGCCACTAGTGAGGAAAACGCTGGCAGTGGTTTTTACAACTACACATTAGTTTTACATTTCATGACAAGCTAATTCTAGAGAGTTCGAAAGACAGACAAGCATGTGTTCTTAAGGTTTTCTCTCTTTTGCATGAAGAAAGCACACATCTAACTTAGAAATTAAAAATATAGAGTGCAGACATATACTTTTCACTTCACACATATGGCAGTGACAATTGCTCCCAACTTCACCTTGGGAACCTCAATGAATATATAAATCAAAAAAGAAATAAAAGTTCATGACAAGAACCTCTGAGAATAATGACTATGGTAAGATGGTAAATAAACTAAGTAATATTTCTGGTAGATGCTACATTTGGTAGACCTACCTTTGGTAGATACTTGAATCAGAATGATTGAGGAAAACTGAATTAAAATTACCTATTTTGCATCTATTATCCCTCTTCACTGCATCTATCACAGGTATTTAACCCTTTTTTTCTGAGTTGATCACATGGCTGGCTTATAGTGTCCTTATTGCCCCTTCCTAGCACATGTCCATCCTATGTCAACAAAGCTGCTACCATTATCTCCTCATGTGACACACAGACACATTTAACTGGATGTACCTCCACACCTGTGGCACCCTTCAGAGGCTGGCACAGGTAGCAGACTTCTAGACTCATTCATACAGCATGCAGCCCATATGCTGCTCATACTTGAGAAGGTGAATGCACCAAAGGAAGACTTAAGGTCTGAGGAATTGATTTTGTGGACACCAGACATACCTCCTTCACACAGTTAATGTGCAACACTATTGTCTTCATTGAACATGAAATAATCTGATAATACGGGGTCAATAAAAAAATATTCAGATATACTAAGAGATGCTGCAGGTGGCTGGTTCATAATTAAGTATATTAGTGAGAACAACAGGCATAACTTGATCATCCACTATGGACAGGGGAAATGGCATTAACATAACATACAGTCTTCTATTCAGTGGTAAAAAAATGGGAATCCAGGAGAACAGTATAAACATTTGTAAGTTCTGGTGTAAGGGAAAAATATGTTTTCTAGCTCATTTTCCTGGAAATGGCTAGAATAAATCTGACATCCTAGTACAACAAACTGTTCTCTTTATACACTAATACAGTCCTTGTATTTTTGTGTCCCAATCACCTCCTAATTATGACTAATATTAATAACAAAGCATGCACTGTTTGCTCTGTTGTGTGACACATAAGCATGTTCAAACTCATTAAGTTTTATGGTACAGTTTCTTGAATTGCCCCTGAAGTCAACTGGAGAAAATATAAACCATTGTGTAAATTAGTGAAGGTTTCAGCTGTTCAATACCTGCCAGGAAAGTAGAAGCTGAGAGATTGTTTATTATGTTGTGTGAAAGAATAAATGGGCAATGCTATTTCATAGATCAGTCAGAATAAGATGTAGCAGCGTGTTCTGGTTATCACTGCAGCCTATTGCTACTGACAAATCACATTAATTCAGAGCTGTTACATATAGTGGTGTTAGCTAAACGGGGGATTGAAAACAGGCCTTTATTGAACTTAGATGACACGACAACATGGTCATATAAATCTACATAAAAAAGGAAATGCCACCAATCAATGTTGCTGGTCCAAAAAGAATATTAACCATTCTTTCTAATCTGACATGTGCAATCAACCTTAACCAAATGATGCAGAGTGAGCTCAGTTTTGACAAATAACTCTCAAATGCATAAACCTGATAAATGAATCAGATTCTCTGTTACAACTGGTAAAGAAACTTTGAACTTACATACGTGTTGAAAGGGAACAGAATATTCTATCTTCCTACTACACTATTATGTGCTAACTTCTCTTAACACCTAAGTACAATATTAAGTAAGACGTAAGTACTGTGAAGTTGAGAAGATCACCTCTTTAATTTATGACAAGACTCCTTTTCCCAAAAGAGCCTGCTACATGATTTCCAGTCAGTCTGGATACAGCGTTTAACTTTCTTCAGGTTAGGCCTATCCTCAAGACTTTTCCAGGAGCTTCACAAAAGCCTGTGGAGCTACTAGCTACTGAGTAATGAAGGTGCTTTAACACTCACTAATCTAAAGTACCATCTCTGTCTTTGTACACTGTCAGCAACTAATAAATGGGGCCTTAATATCAGCTGCAACATTCAACTCTGACTCGTTTCTCAAGCGAGCACAGATGAGAACAGTAAGTACTTTACTCAGACTTTCTTAAAAGAAGTAAAATAGAAACTTTTCCCATCCTACCCAGGTAACTCAAAAAGTTTTAAATGTTTCAAATTAGAATGATGTAAGAACTGATATAAATGATACAAGTAATGTATCAGGCCACCCTGTATGAAAGGAATTTCTTGTTGATTATCTTTCCCATTCAATAACTATACATTATGTCTTTATATATTAAAGTACTTGAAAAGTACAGTAAGAGTATACATTGTTGACTTTGTTGTTTGAATATATTAAACTTTTTTTTTTTTTCCTGTTATATCACAACATCTAGAAAACTTCTTGAAGAACTCCTTCAAATTGCTCCCTCTCTGGCAGACTTCTTTGAATTTTCCTGTGACAGCTGAAGAAGTCATTTGCCACCAGCATTCTCTGCTATACCATTCCCTGTAAAAAGCAAATATAAGAAAAGATGCTTGCTGATGAAGTGAATTTATACAGTTCCACTGCACTAAGAAATACAGAGAAAGCAGCCCATCCTTGTTTCTGACACATTTGAATAATGGAAAGAAACTTTCAGTGGAGGAGGAAGGAGAAGAGCTGGGAAAAAGGGGTAGAGTGAATGGTAAACTGCTTCAAAGGTAATTCTCTTTTTCCTCATAAGATTCAGCAGATTCCTACAAAAATGCATATGCCTAGGACTTTGCTGTGTATGACACTACTGAAGAAAAGAGTAGACAAAGGAATACAAGCACAGAATAAAGATGAAAATAAACATGCTTTTGTGTAATGTGTATCTCAGGCTAGTTAAGTCTGTATTGTTTACTTCCTTTAAACTATGCTTTATTTCCACACATGGTCTTGAGCCTGTGTTGTTTATTTCCTCTCTCTAGTCATAAAGATGAATCATTTATCAGGACTACATTTCCCTATGTTGCCTGCAGCATCCCCTCCCTTAATTGCTATGGGTCACTTTGCACTTGGGTATGTCCTTCTGCTTTTTTGCATCTTCTAAATCTGGTCCTGTCAAATGGATTAAAGAATGTGTGCATTTATGCCAGAACTATAACAGACATGGAAGAACACAAAGCAGCCATCAAATATTAAGGAAAGTAGAGGTTATGGCAGGCTACTAAAGTACCTGCAATCCTGAGCAAAGGAGGGGGGCCAGGACTAGATTACAGATTCACAGGTCAAACACAGGCAGTTGCTTTACTGTCAAGACATAAGCCAGCTCTGCTGGTCACTCAGGAGCCGTGGATCACAGTTTTATCACACAACTCCAGGAAAACACTGAAGACGTGACTAGCAAAAGTCCACCAGAAATAAGGTGGTGTGACAAATTACAGAACTGAAAACGACAGCAATTACATACATCTGAAAACTGTCTTATTCGATCACCAGTGACCCAGGATTCAAAGCCCTTTAAGTATTGTGTTTTTTTCAATTGAATTGAACTAATGGAAAATAATTGCTACTCTGAAAAAGGTCATACACAAAGTAATAAAAGAGCAAGTGCTATATAGTCACTATTTATACATTACTCTAATTTGAATTTATAAATTGCTGACATCTGTTATAAATCATGCAGTCGTCTTCCAAGCTCAGAAGTTTCTCATTGCAGGCTTTCTGTTGTCTCTATCACGATTTATGAAGGTAAAAAAAAAAATCAGGACAGTAGTATACATGGAGTTTGTGGAATGCTCAGGTTTTCATTTCTAAAGGTGTTTTTCATTAACAAAACTGGGAGGAGAGTAAAAAAAAAAAATTTTAAAAATACCCTCAAAATCCAAAGGTATAAAAAGCAGTAACAGCCTACAACAGCTCAAAATCAACAACACCCAGAACTTTTGGCCGTAAATAGCCACAGAGCTATAGTAATTTAAAAATAAAAATACAGCTTTTAGGTATTTTCATTTTAGGAAACAGGAGATATTAAAAAATATATAAACCACATACTGATATTTTAAGCATCAAAATTGGCATTTTCATGATAGGAAATGCAAACTCTTACTTGTAACTCAGAACTGATCCAAAGAAGACAGTAAAATAGCTGCTGCTTTCACATTTGCAGAAGTGTAGGGGTCACTTGTTGATTATGCTTATTTTTTTGTCAGTAATCTACATGTATATAAAAATGGCCTGCTGACTTGCTGTACATATGCACACAGAATCTAGAATATTCATACAATGTATAATCAAATGTAAGTTGGAACTTTCTTGACAACTGAGCTGTCATTTTATGCTTATGGAAGTTTGCCAATAGCACAAGTAGCTTTCTCCAGCCTGAACAACCTCAAATCTCTCAGCCTTTCTTCACAGGAAACATGTTCCATCCCTCTGATCATTTTCATGGTCCTCCTTTGGACCTGCTCCAACATGTCCATATCCTTCCTGCACTGAGGTCTCCAGAACTGGACACAATACTGCAGGTGAGGTCTCACCAGAGCAAAGGGGGAGAATCATCTGCCTTGACCTGCTGGCTATGCTTCTTTTGATGCAGCCCAGGACCCTGTTTGCAAAGATAGTGCAAACACTCCTGTCAGGGCTTCCTGTCTGAATCCCAGAGGCATTGGCAAAAAACTGTCAGGAAAACAATACGACAGAGACTTGAAGTCACAAAAGCTCATTTGCTCGCTTGCCTGATTCAAGCCATCAGCTGAAGCCTGTGTGGATTGCTGTTACTCACAGAGGTGATAGGGCTTAGTGGAAAGATCCCTGTACTGGGGATTTTGAAGCCTCGGCTCAGTTTCTGGATTAGGCACTTGTCACTGGAAGATGATAAAAATCCTGCTCAATACCTCAGATTTGAATAACTAAATCCTCTGTTTGTAAAGCACTTTGATATTTATGGCTCAGAGGTGTTACATCAGAAGAAGATATTATTTTTCCAGTGTGCTCTGAAAGTTGAAAGGAAAGCAAACATGAAAGTCAAAGTGTCTCTATCTGTTCCACTGCTGAGGACATTCACCAATTCATAGAGCCATGTTGAAGCTAAATGCACGCTGTAGTCTGCTTCACTAATACATGATTTCAGAAATGCTGACAGACTGATGTCAGGGAAGGCAAGCACTTAATTCAAGAAAAACAGGCAAGTTAGGATGGTGTATTAAGTGCAGCTGCTGGCAGTGATGGGGCTGCAGGGCCTGCCCTGTGCCAAGCACTGCCGGTTCCAGCCAGCTTCACCTGTGTCCAGCCAACCTAACACTGGGTACAGCTGATCCCTCAGCCAAGGTGATGGTGCCTCTGGGAAAGTGTATTTAAGAAAGGGCAAAACTCTGCTTGGCAGTGAGGGGTGAAGGTTGAGAAACAGTTCTGCAGATGCCAAGGTGAGAGAATAAGGAGGGAGAGGAGGTGCTACAAGCGCCAGAGCACAGACTACAAGAGGGGCCTTGTTATTGTCACATGCTGGTGTTAGAAGAATCCTCAGATCAATGAAGTTAAATCAAGAATAAATGTGTACCATGCTAAACATTATTATATAAGTGACCATTTGATGCACATCTGCTGCTGGAGATTCACATCCTACAGCCTCAAAGTATTAGGAGAAGCAAACAGGTGTGTCATTATCTCATGTCAACTGACTGATTTCAGGGAGAAATCAGGAAAGAAAGTACTTCATTTCTTCTGTATCTTTTCCCTGTCCCTTTGTAAGCTGAGTTTCTGGATGTTGCTGGATCACTGAACTATTGCGTTGGCATTCTGGCAGATGGGGAGAGGACCATGGTGGAGCAGGTATTCACCCGGCAGCCCATGCTGGATCAAGAGAATATATCCTGAAGGAAGCCTGTGGAGAACTACATGCTGGAGCAGGGAAAAACTGTGAGAAGGAAGGAGTGGCAGAAAGGACTGATCCCAACCCCCACTGCCCATCCTGCTGTGCCACTTGGAGAGGAGCTGAGAGCAGAGGAGTGAACCTGGGCCTGGAAAAAAAGGGAGGAGAGGGAAGATGGTGTTTTAATTCGTCTCTGTTTCTTGCTACTCAAATTTCAACTGGCAATAAATATAATTAATTTTCCACAAGCTGAGTCTGTTTTGCCTGTGATGGTAATCGGTAAGTGATCTCTGTGGTCTTTACACTGACCCACAAGACTCTCCATCTTATTTTGTCTCCCTGTCCTGTTGAGGAGGTGGGGTGAGACAGCAACTGGGCGAGTGTCTGGCAGCCAGAGCCAGCTAAGGTCAGCCCATGTCAGGCAGATTTGTTATTTTGGTTCTTTACATATGATACAGGTACAAGTGGATGTTCCCTTAATGAAGAATACAGTATCAAGATCTCAGTAAACAGCAGACAAAAACAGAAAATAAATTTAGCACTATACAATTTTTTTTCGCTTAGTTTTTGATGAATTCACAGTATATTAAGTATTGGAGCAGAAAGCAATCTTTTTAAACTGTATCATCACCAGCAGCATGTAACCATGGTAATTAAAGCAGTATTATTTTTAAAAATTACAAAAGACTACTCAAGACACATAAAAAGAAAGTATCAGAAAAAGAACATCTTTCTTCTGTTAATGACATTTCTGTAACTCTGCAAAATTATTAAAGACACAGACATTTTTTACTCCTGCTAAATAGTTAGATATGCTACAGAATAATTATTTTAATTAAGAATTAAATTAAAGAGAGAATTTACATGAACATAACTTTCAAGAAACCTTAAAGCACATTACTGTTAGGTCTCAGAGAATATTTTGACCAGGATTTTCCTACTCCTTATTTACAAAGATGCATATTTACCTTGATGCATATTTACATTTTAATACAGAAACAGTTCTAAACTTAAATAAATAAATAAATAAATAAATAAAAACTCCAGGCCTTTCAAGAGTTAAAGTAGAAGGTGCTCACATGACAGCTCAGAAGCATTTAAGTCCACTTCAGTCCTCTAACTGAACAGTGCATCTAATACTACCATTGAGAATGTAAATGAAAAAGGGTTGTAGGGACTGGTCCCTTATGATGCAGTCCTTGCTTATGACAGAAGAAAAATCTCAGCAGGCAACAGCATGCTGCTGTTTAAATGATCATTTTTATAATAAATGATACAAATGTATTCTTGATTTAACTTCACTGATCTGAGATTACTTCTAACACCAGCTTGTCACAAAAAACAAATAACACCTTTCTTGGATGTGTTACAACTTTTCAACTGTATCTCCTATCCCAGGTGAAAATCTGATTTAGATTATGAGCTAAAATGAGAGAAGAAAAATCCTTCTACAAGCCTAAGCATAATTATTTTCTCTCTGAATTAATGAGTGAATTCAGTCACTACATGTGTGGCTGTTGGAGCCAGTCTTGTGTAGCCCAGTACACAGTGAGGAGAGATTTGCATCTTCAAAAGACATGTACCCTTTGCCCTCTCCAGCACGTTGCAGCACAGCAACTCCCCACAGAGTCCTGTGGTGTCCAGGATCCATGTAGTGGCTTTCTGCCTGCTTCAATGGGGCCTTAAAAGCTCCCAGCCATACCTGAAGCCCATTAGTGAAAGTAGGCTAGGTAAGGCAAGTTTTCCCTTAATAAAATAGGAAGGTGGATGAAACCCTGTTGTAGGTGAAAGAGAAAAGACAGACAAGTCACACATGCTTCTCAAATTTCCCATCAAATAAGAAATTGTCACCAAAAGTCAAAATATGACACTAACACCAGGAGATGGGGGCATAGAAGGTTAACCTCCTTTCATGTTCAGTGAACTTCTCATGCTTCCTGCTTGGAGTTGTGTTTGAACATACAAGAGCCCCAGGAGAGATGGTCACCACAGAACTATCATGTACGCTGACCATGTATCCAATGTCATATTGATGTGAAGTCCTATGCTTTGGAGGCATCCCTAGAATTTCCATCTTTGTTGTTTTGCTTCCCAAGTGACATGTGCAGTAAAAGCCTCTGGCTCACATAGACAGAAAAACACACTTCTGGTCTTCTTCATTTCTTTCCATTGTCCTCGGCAAAACACAGCAAGAATTGGAGAGCAGAACAAAGGCTCCATCAGTTCTCAGACATCTCTGGGAAGCATGGGGGACTCAGCACAGACAGACATGTAGTGGGCTAATGAGGGAGCTCAAGGATGCTGAAAGCCTTTGTTTATTCCTATGGTCATTCAGGGATGCTTAGTGAAAACTTCAAGTTAACTAGAGTCTCCAACAAGATGAAGAAGTGCCAAATGCCTCCTTAGAAAGCCAGTTCTCAGTAGTAGTTGATCATTTTAGCAGATTTGGGGGATGAGAAAAAAACAGCTGAATAAAGAGGAAGGCTGCTTATTTGAATTAGGCTTTGGCTCATAATGCCATCTGTCACTAGAGGGGAAGCAGTACATATCAGTGCTACAGGTGAAAGATCAAAACAGGTATTGTGTATGTGTGCTGTGCAACGTGATATTACATATCTGAAAGAGGGCATTAAAAAGACACACACACACACACACAAAAAAAAAAAAGCTTAAAAAGCTAAAACTGATTATGGAGTTTCTGTCTGCTGGTCAGAGGGTAGGCTAAACCATGGTTATGGTGTCTATTTTTACAGGTTTATGCCAAATCACCTATCTAAATTTTCTCTAGATAAATCTGTAGTATCAAGTTTAAAAACACACAGAAGTTAGTTACAAACGGCAGAACAAACCCTAGGAGGCTTCTGGCAGATTCACGGGCATTAATCATGATCCATATATAAAAGTACTCCCCATGAACTCACATACAATAAGGCAATAATTCCATCTACGGTTTCCAATGACATGAACAAATGACTCAAGATTCAATCCTGTTGTTTATGATGTTGCTAGAATCTCTTGATAAAACTAAAGCCTAATGTTTGTAACTAGAAACACTTTATTCTTTACAGTATGTTCAGCAGACCATAGGATTACCCACGACTGAATATTGTTGAAACTATTTTCATCTCAGTACAACCAAAATCTATTTTAACCTACAATAAATAAGCCCATTTGCTTCAGCAGACTTTGCAACTAATTTCAAATTTTAAAACCAGAAATAGTTATCCTGATCTTAACGTAGAGATATCTCTTAAGTCAAGAGGGAAACACAGAGAACAAAAGGAATACAGCAAAACTCTGGAGACCAAAGAAATAGGTGCTTGAAGGCTGTCTTATATATATATATATAAATACTTTTCTTGCCTAAGATGCTGTCTGAAATGTCCTGGAAGAAAACTCCTAGTAGCTGGTTTGAGCTTTCTCCATTTACTTTAAAGAAGAAAAGTATCTGAAATATTCTGAAGACAATCTACCAACAGCACTGACTAATACAGAGCACCTTTTATAAAAAACCAGTAATAATAATAATAAAGATCACTGTACTTAAAAAAAATGTGATTACAAAAACTTAATGAACATTCAGAAAAAGACCAGTGTTACACATATCACTAAAAATCCTGAGTTCCTTTATATACTTAAGAAAATAAAATAATATTATTGTTTGTCAATGTAGCTATGGAAATGCACAAATAATGCTGGTATCAGTCTGTGTGCTCTTGTGGTTCTCTTGAGTGTGACTTTATTACTATATTTAGATGCAAGTATAGCTGTTTGTCTTATCAGGAAAGAAATTTAGCAGTCATCTGCAGATATATCATTCTCTGCAGGCTTTTAAGACCCATCTGGATGTGTTTCTGTGTGACCTGCCCTAAGTGATCCTGCTCTGGCATGGGGGGTTGGACTCAATGATCTCCAGAGGTCCCTTCCAACCCCTACCATTCTATGATTCTGTGGTTACTGTGTAAATATATTTTTATATGTATTTATGTCTGGCAGTACATATGGAAAGACTAATGATGGCTGTTTCATTTTAAAATATATCCACATATTAAAAATTTAAATAAGGCAATGTCAGTACATTATAGAATC
Organism: Apus apus; assembly: GCF_020740795.1. Lineage (NCBI taxonomy): Eukaryota > Metazoa > Chordata > Aves > Apodiformes > Apodidae > Apus > Apus apus. The sequence continues at coordinate 104,320,887 of NC_067283.1, forward strand.
ATAGAATCATTAAGGTTGGAAGGGACCTTAAAGATCATCAAGTTCCAACCCCCCTGCCATGAGCAGGGGAACCCTACCACTAGATCAGGTTGCACAAAACCTTGTCCAAACTGGCCTTAAAATCCTCCAGGGATGGGGCAACAACAACCTCTCTGGGCAACCCATTCCAGTTCCTCACCACCCTTATAGTGAAGAATTTCTTCCTAATATCTAACGTAAATCTCCCCTGTCTCAGTTTAAAACCATTACCCCTTGTCCTATCACTATCTCCACTTATGAAAAGCCCCTCCCCAGCTTTCTTGTAGGCCCCTTTAAAGTACTGGAAGGCCACTAAAAGGTCTCCTTGGAGCCTTCTCTTCTCTAGGCTGAACAGCCCCAACTCTCTCAGCCTGTCTTCATAAGAGAGGGGCTGCAACCCTCAGATCATCTTCATGGCCCTTCTCAGGACTGACTCCAAGAGCTCCATATCCTTCCCGTGTTGAGGCTACCAGAACTGTACACAGTACTCCTGGTTGGGCCTCAGAATAGAGTAGAGGGGCAGAATCCCCTCCCTGGCCCTGCTGGCCACATTTCTTTTGATGCAGCGCAGGACACAATTGGCTCTCTGGGCTCCAGTGCACACTGACGGCTCATGTTGAGCTTCTCCTCTACCACCACCCCCAAGTCCTTCTCCTCAGAGCTGCTCTTCAGCCATTCTGCCCCCAGCCTGTATTTGTGCCTAGGGTAATTTTTATCTTGAACATGATATTAAAAAGCCATATTAAAATTTATTATAATTGGCTGGTTTATTGAAAATAGGCAAAACAACTCATAAATAACTTGCTCTTTAGTTGAAGCAGAAATGGATAATTATAGAAGTTATGGAAAGAAAGTGAAGAAAAACCACACATTGCATGAAACATTGCATGAAACTGCAAACAGAAGAGCACAGAGGGGGTACTATCAGGGCCTAGGTTAGCACAGTGAAATTTCCTTTTTATTAAAAGCACAATTTCACAAAATACAGGATCTGGGTTCTTGACTCCCATCAAGTTTATGGCTGTGATCTCCTTCTCCTATGAGATGTTTATTGATAAGCACATGTGGTGAAAAAAAAATGGGCTATTCACACTACAGCTAATCTGCAGAACTGTCCTAAGCCACTGAAGATCACAGCCAGCTTGGTGATCCAGGCACAACTGCTCAGAGCATCTGCGATGGCAGCAAGAGACATTCCCAATTGCTGGGGAGGAAAGGGTGGCTCATGCCACCTTGAACGCTTACAGGTGAGCATCCGTGCTCCTGAGCAGAATTTAAATAGCAGCAAAGACAAAGCTGAATTTTAAGGAACGGAAGCTGCCAGCCAGATTCCAAAGGAGAAAAAAAGCAACATTTTCTTTACAGAAGGACTTGTAAGAAGCAGCCATTAGAAAGGAGAAGAAATAGGAAAGATAAAAATCTTTAATTAGCAACTTCATTTAGCAAGGCTTCTCATTGATGAAGTATATGGATACCACAATCCATACACTTGTCAGGCTAGGAATAGTCATTGCTTTTCAAGTTTGTTTCTGTAAATAAAATACAGATTCAATACTGTCGTGGAAAAAGAAGATTTGACTTTTAGAATATAATTTCTGAGATTGAAGATGATCAGAAGTATGTAATGTAAATGAAACATTCATGACTTGAGACATATGGCAAAATAAGGCTGATAATTTTTAAGGTTTCCTTTCCTATTGCAACAGACTCTACTTCCTCAAATGTGTTTGTTCCACTTGCATCCAAAATGCAAACACCTTGTGACCACAGGCTAACATCTCAATCTTGTAGTATAGTAAAACACTGCCTACAGTAAAACACACTCTGTCATTTTGGTGGAGGCAACCTGAAACCTAATGTATACATCCAGGGGCAGAATGTGGCCATATGAGTGCAGAAGAAATAAATCTATGCTTTGACAAAAGACAAATTACAATGCTACAATGCTAAGCCAAGCATATTGCCTAGGGTATCTGCAAACTGCTTGCAAACTGTTCACCTACTAGTTGTAAAGTAAGAAGACAAAGGACAAGAGGCCTTTGCATCTACAGTAGTACAGCAGACCTGAGGCCCTTGAGCCTCTTCAAAAAAGCAGTGCATTTGAAATATTTTTCAATTTATTTATCTTTTTTGTTAAGTGCATATTTTCACTTAATGGTTTTCCTTTACTCTACATGACGGTTCTTTAATCTTTCATACCAATTTCTAGCATGACAAAACATAGCCACCATCCACTTTCATTAAATATTTTATGGTTACTTAGCTCTCACAAGGTGAAAAGTTTCTATGCTTTTTATTGTAGGTTTTGGATGTTTTGTATGATCCTAAAACTACATCAAGAGGAGCTTATGCCTTAAAACTTAGCTAGGTATACATTGTGATACAGAACAGCCAGTTTGCATTATGTCTGAGAAATGCTTTAATTCAAAGTAATGTGTGAACATTTAATATGTGGTGACCAAAGACTTGAGCATACAGCTTTGTTTTTAGACATTTATTTCATTGTCTTCAGGAGAAATGCAACTTGTCTGTGCTTGTCTGTGGTTTATTTTATTAACAAAAGTTATGAAGGTGTTGCCTATCAAATAAAAGCATTTACTGTTGTGCCTATCTCCAGGAATAGTGAGATGCCTCCATGAATCTACCTTCCTTTATTTAAGAAATACTGTTGGCCATTGATTTAATCTGTAAACTCAATTTGGAGACATCTCTGCCTGGGAAAACACTCTCTCCAGTCATCACAAGCTTTGTTGTCTTTGCTTCTTGTGCAATATAGCCAAGGTTTGTTACTCCTAGCAAATGGATTCATAGTATGTTTGGTGCTAATGATGTTCCCGTCTTGTACATGCTCCCATGTAATGTTTTCATAAGTTCTCCAGGAAACCACTGTAACCTGGGGCTTTGGAACGGGTGCAGCATACACCTCAGAAGTCCATATGACGACTAGATTGCTGTGATTGTCAAGCAATGAGACTGTCCTACCAAACTGATGAAAAATTTAGTCGTGCCATCTGTCATTACATTTTCCTACAGCAACTGAATTTCTATGAACAAGCCAGTTTTGCTTGGTCATTTTCCTGCAAGACAGAAAGCTGAAAATCAAAGAGGAGCACATTTGTTCAGCTCTTAATATCCACTCTCAGATGAAATATCAGATCCATATTTATCCACTGGGCAGAAGATTTAATCTGCGTGAATCATTTGGCTTCCACATGTGATAAAAGACAAGACATTAAGTTTACAGATCACCCTACTGGAAAATGAAGCAAAAACAACAAAGAATGTTGAAGCCTGAGATTTCATGATGAATGTCAAGGTTCTCCAGGGAGCCTAAGACCCTAACAGGAGCAATGAAAGGCATTATTACTGCTTACAGCTAATGCCATAAAGTCACAAAAATTGAATGTTCAGTATTCCTTCCGTATGTGCAACCCTTGCTTTGCTTTGCAGGCATACAGTTATATCAGGAAAATATCACTTCTGGAATACACTGATCCCTCTTTCTAGAAGGCATGGAAATAGGAGTGCATTCTCTCTTTTCAGGTCATTGTAAAGTTTCCCTCTGCAGTTGCCTGATTAGTCAATGATACCTAGACATATAAGGTGAAAATTGCTTAACAGCCTCATGGCTTTCTTTTCAGATGCCTATGGTACTACTATGGAATTAGGTTAATTGGGTGCCTAATCAGAGTGGAGTCACCGTTCTTGGACGTATTCCAGAAACATGTAGTTGTGGTACTTCAGGGCATGCTCTGGTGGGCATGGTGGGTTTTTCAGGGTTGCGTGTTGGTATTGTGGGGTGTGTGGTTGTGTTGTTTGGTTTTGGTTTGGTTTGGTTTGGTTTTGGTTTTGTTTGGTTGGTTTTTCTTCCTGGGTGGACAATTGAACTCAGTGATCTTAGAGGTCTTTTCCAGTTGTAACAATTCTGTGTGATTCTGGAAGTCCAAAGAGATCTTTAGCAAAAGCTACTCATTTTTTAACAGTTCTGATGAGGAAAGCAGGCAATAGTTTCAGGTTCATGTAAAAAACAGGCATATTGTAACTCCTGGTCCTATGCCAGTTTTTCTTCTCAGGTGACAAGCAGAGTCTTAGAGAGAGAGAGCAACTCTGCACATATTTCATGTCTTACTTTGCTTTTGTAAGAAGAATTTTGCTCAAATATCCATACTTTGTGGTTTATCCCCTGCAAAGGTATAATTAGATTTACAGGTCAAGCAGGCCTTCTGCAAAGCACGGCAAAGGTACAGACATGTCAGTTGTACATGCTGTGACTTAGATCATCTAACTGTTCATAGAGAAACAGCATGGTATCATAGCGGTGATATTTCCCACAATTTGTAGATGAGAGTTGTAGCAGCTGCTGATGCTTTTGGTGATACTGGGAGAGCTGGTAGGGATGGAGTGGCTAGGGTACCTCCTGTTACCATAAAAGGAAAGAGAAAGTGAGACTTGTCAAGCGATGGAAAGGTAGCTCCAAAGGTGAGCAACTCCCAGTGTAACATGACCAGTTGATCTAAAATGACCACTGTTACCTTTTGCCAGATCTCTCTGCACTACTAGAGCTGCAAAGCTTGGAAAGACCCTTGTCCAAAATGATTCCCTATTGCTATATTAGCATAACTATAAACAGGACTGTACATCAGCCAGTGTCCTTTCAGCACATTATGTAAGTGTTTCCTAAGCTTAGGAAGCATAACTAATAGCAAAAGCATGTCTTATTTAGCCTTTCTTTCTATTAAAATGCCTCCTGGTAGACAGGTAAAATTGAACTAGTACAGCAAAACAGGCTGCAGAATCAGAGCTTTCTGATATGCTGCAGAAAAGCTTTCTATTTCATAATTTAATATGGCATTCATTTTTATCTTTGTTTATAAATCACATTTTTAGAAGAACTTCTATTTTTCTGTTAGTTTTTATGGATCTGATGAAGAAATGTGTTTACTTTTTTCCTCTCTATGTTCTCTTTCTCTGCTTCTCAATGCTTTTTTTAATCTTACAATGTCTGCTTAGAATTTACATGACCATATAGCTCTGGTTGTCTTCTGAGTAGGAACTGCTAGGAACACTGAAAGACACTGCACTGCTTTCCTCATGCCACAAATGTCAGCTCTCAAAACATAATACAGAAGAGACTGATGAAGGTAGGAGAGCATATATTTTGTATTACGAGTTGCAGCTGGAAAGAAACAAGAAGGATATGAGATAAAAATAATAGGTGAATATATTATTGAAGAACCCAAGCTCACAAGCGAGAGCCAGTGTTTCCAGTATTTTCATATACCATGTTTGACAGAGTTACTGCTACGCTTGCTGACACAATCAACTGGCCTCCAGACATCATGACAGCAATGTCCCTGTCAAACCTGACACCTGTTTTTTCTTTCCAGGCATTGATTCTCCACCTTATAGCTGACATATTTCTTAAGAATAAACTGTTATCACTACCAGCAAAATATTGATTAGACTGAAATTCCTACCTGTAAATTTATAGCCTTAATTTTCAGTAGGTTTCATCAGTTATCTTCAAGCTCATGAAGATGTAAGGGAGTCATTAACATGTGTCAAGCAAAATGTTAGCTAGTCTCTCATGTTTTTATTAAAGTTTAATGAAAACAATGAATAAATAATTAGTTCTTTATAATTGGAGAGAAAAGAAAAAAGAACGAGCACATGTTTAAGGTCGGACAACAGAAACTCAGAATTACAAGCCACAGACCTTACAGCTAAGTAATAACATGAGCTTCTGCTACATGTCTACAAGGCATAACTCTTCTAGTCTCAAAGGAAGAAAGAGGTCTAAGCTCCCCCACATCAACGACCTCCAAGTCCCTGTAAATTCAGCCTGTTACTAAGGCCAGCTCTCTGTCCTTGTGTTACTATGAAACATGACTTCAGTCCCTCCGTTTCTGAAAGCCTCCGTGCCAGAGTCACCCTGGATAGATGAGGTCCTCTCTGGCCTTCACATTTCTTGCATTCCACCTGAAATAGCAGAACCACTTTCTGCCAACTGTCACTTTAGCCTCTTAAATGCTGTTATAAGTTTCCCATGCATTGTTTTATTATATTTAGTCCCCTCATATTCATACCTCACAGGGAGGTATAAATTATCCCTGCGTATTTCCACAATCAAGATCCTCCCAATTCCCTCCTCATTCACTAAGCTTGTACTAATTACTTCATTTTCCTTATCTTGATTCCCCACCCTTGGCCTTTGACTGCGCTTTGTGTGGATCAGCGTTCTCTCTCCTCTGAGTCTTTTTTGCCACCATTTTCATTTTCTGCCCCCAGCTCTTTTTCCTGTTATTCTTCATGGCCATGGTGCTAGCTAGCTACTGCAGAAACATTTCACAACACTCTCCTCTTCAAGCTATTGCAACGATCATTGCACTTTATCATTTCATCAGGTGCCTTGTTTTATATGTGCACTTTGAAAACTTGGACCCATAACCTTATGATCATTGAAAAGCAGGGTTAGAATTAGCTTCTTAAAATGCAGAGGCCTTTGTCAAAGCAGCCTATGAATAAAAAGCTCTTCTGAGCCTTAGACACAGATGAGGACACTTCCCACCACACAGTGCACCTCTAAGATGAACAAGAGCTCTGGGAGATCAAGGGTACTCTTGTTTTCTCACTACCTTTAAAAAAATCATTGTTTGCTTCTTCAGTTACAGATCATCAGCCCACTGTACATCTGAAGAACAAACAGGGCATTTTCAGCAGGAGCAAAAAGTAGACTGTATTTCTAGAAATTACATTGCTCCGATTTAACTCAAAACCTGTGGAAAGTGACTAAACTACGGATCAGAAGTTCGACTTCTTTTTCATACAAACCTGTTTTTGCTAATTATAGCTGAACAAAGAAATGCACGTGAACGTACATATTAATTGTGTGAACCTTGTCAGTTGTAAACATGGACAAGGGGATTTGTAAGTGAAAATTTATAATGGCTTATGAAGTTCTTTTTGTGAAACACATACATTCCAGAAGAATGTGAAGTCTCAAAGCCTCATATATGTCAACATTTTAAGTGACCCATTTACTTACAGGAATATATTTCTGATAATTCAATCCCAGAAACCTTTTTCTCTGTCTCTTCCCTATAAGATGTAATTCCTCTAAGTCTTCTGAATTATTACTTAAGTAAAGAAGTTATTTGAGTTCCTCAAAATAAATAAAAAAAACCAAACAAACATCATGGTATTTTTTAATACTGAAAATATCAACCAAAATTTTTTTTTTTCATTTATTTAACTTGAGCAAACTTGTGCTGTTTTCACCTGCACTTTTAATGCTACAGTTAAGAATGAAATGCTTATACATTCACACTGCACTTTTCATATTATAAATAGAATAACCTACTTTCCATTCATTAACAGCATATTATGACTCAGAAATGTGAAAGAAACAAAAAACTGTAAGAAAAAATGCTAAATCTTGGCTATTCAATTTTGTCTAGCTTTATAATATCCTGGAGTTCATTTACATGGACAGATTCAAAATTCTCTGGAAATCAACAGTTAGATGAGATTTACATGCTGAAACAGCAAACAGCATAAAATTCAGGATGCTACTCTGCAGGTTCCTAAGGAAACAAATATAGATACCTCTTTTTTCAAATTATATGCAAATCATTTACACTGCTAATGTTGATGTGCATTTCTGTGAGAGAAAAATGCACAGCGATGCTGTGACTGACAGAGCTGTGCCTAAAACCAGGAAGGCAGGTCATTATTCCTTCAATTTACAGTGCATAATACACTTTTTGCAACTTGTAAAACCATTATACTCCATTCTATTCTGCTGGTAAAGTAGCTTATGGTTGTTCAGACTGACATTTTCCTTTTGAATAATCCAGAGAATCAATACTCTAAAACAGAAGGCAGGAGAAAAAAGGATGCAGTGGGGGAAAAACTGTGCTTGGACTGTGCCTATTGAACAGGTCCCAGAGTAATACAGCTACCCATGCAAGAAGGTCCAAATGCTATAAACTCTCCTATTCAGAGCCTGGAGATTTCATGGCACTTCTTTCTTTTACAAACAATGAAATTCACATGGCCTTCTAAATCTTGAAAAGGAGATTTCATCTTTGGATCAAAGATGATGATGGTTAATACGTTATCCAGATTGTTGCCCAAACTTTGATTTTGTCCATTAGAAAATGTGAGAGTCTCAAGTAGAAAATTATCTGTGCTTTCAAACTTTACAGACAAGAAGAAAGCACGTGACAAAGTTGGTCAAATCACTAGGTACAGATGCCTGGACACAGACAGAATCAATAGGGTGCAGCAGAACTGTGTGACTAGCACAGGAACTATGATTAGAAGAATACCAAAGAGAAAACTGGTTTGCTATTAAGCAAAAAGGGACAATATTCAGTATGGACATGAAAGCAACTGTTAGATGTTCTTTTTGTATCATTCTCCACTAAAAAATCAACTATGATCATACTGGACAAAAACAATTCAAGAGGTAAAGATCTTAGCCAACACTAAGGACGGAACAGATATGCTGAAAGGTACTCAGTAAGACAGGTATTTTCAAACCTATAGGCCTATTGCTCATCCTGTTTACTTGAAAATTGGCTGGTGGTATCTTCAATATGCTAGTGTTCTGGGAAAATGGTGTGTGAGATATCAAAAAGGCAAAAATAATGCTGTTAGGTTTTTGTTTGTTGTTTTTGTTTTTTTTTTAAGGCTACCCGAAAGGAACATACATGAAGAGTTACAGGCCTATAGAACAACCAGACTACATACAAGATACAGAACTCGTCTCACCACTGCCAAACTAGTAGAAGACAATGTAGACTTTCTAAGGACACATCACACAGAAAATTATGAATGTTTTATTTCTATGACAAGGCAATAGGCCCTGAGTTTGGAAACAAAGTAGTAGACACCTATGTCTTGACTGTTACTAAAGCTTTTTGATACTATTTTAGATAACTTTTCCATAACCCAGGGAAGTTAAGAAGGGTTTAATCTAAATTAAGATACTACATTGTGGACTCAAAGAAAGAACCCACTGGAAAAAATACACTGAGAATGTAGTGATCTGGGACCCTGCCAAAGTGAAATCTGAAAAAAGTCTGGAATTTCTGTCTTTGGAAATATTTTAAAAATTACTAAAAAGCTCTGAGCAAGATGACCCACCCTTTTAAAGAACCGCTTCGAGATAGAGATTGGACCAGATGACCTCCCCAGACAAAATCCTGTGATGATTCTTTGATTTTATGATTTAGCAATACCACATGTGAAAAAAGCAACAATGCTGGGACTACTTAGGACTCATCCAGAATGCCACGTTCAGGAAGGGGATAAGCTTTTCTCTGCTTCTAAAACTGAAAAGTAGCGGGTTTGTACTGCAGCAAAGACAACTGTACTTTCAGATTAGAAAAGCTTCTAACAGTATCAACTGCTGGAAGAGGTCAGATGAAGAAATTACAGAATTTCATTCCTTTGAGATCCTTCAGTAAGCTAGACAAAAAGATGTCACAAATAACAGCGTATTTTGGGACAGGGAAGGAACAGAAGGCCTCTGGAGAGTCTTTCAATTCTAGGACTCTATGAAAAGCAAACCATGATGACACACACAAATGGAAAAAAAAACAATAAGCAATCCTTTTGGGTACTTTCCTTTGGGTTTTTTGGTCATCGCTTTTACTAAGAAATATTCAAATATTAGTATTGCACCATTATTTTGCAACACAGCTCTCTGTTACTAATGTGGTTTTCTTTGGGTGCCTAAGAAACTTGATCTGATATTGTCTCCTTGAAAAAAGTTTCTTAGTAAAAACGATAAAAAATTCAAAAAAGAAAGCAGATAAAGCTGAAGTTTGCCAATAATTGTTCCCTCTTATGCTTACCTTTTAAAATGCAGTGCTATGTATGGACTAAGTATCTACAGCTTCTAAAAAGCTAGGAAACTATAGCTTGCCCATTGGCAATGCCTGACATCAGCATTAGAAAGAAAATGTTATAGACTCCTTTGAGACTGCAGTATGTGATGAGCAGAGAAAACTGAGAGTTGCAGGCTGCCAAGCGGAATGCAGCAGTCTTTTGCATATTCTGTGATTGCAACTTCAGAATTCAACCTATAGTACTGTGCTCCAGAAATAAAAAGTTTAATTGTAGCTTAAAAAAACCCAAAACAAACCACCAGAAACACTCAAACTATCTTCCATTTGAAATTCTGAAAACAATCTCAACGGTCTTTACACTACATATTCTTTTTTAATCTGCTAGTAATCCTTAATTCAAGAACCTGTCTACACATCAACATCATTAACTCCTTGCTCCTGCTGGCTGGTTATTCTCCCTTCTTCACAAAGTGAGGTGGTGACCACTTTGATGTCAAAATCTGAGATATTATATTTCTGGGGGCTTGTGTGTGTGTGCAGGAAAATGTACACAGAGGGGCATGAACTTGAGTGATAATTTACAGATTAGCACTTCTCTCTGCTAGAAGGAAGCAGTTCATCTAGATATTAAGTGGCATCCCAGACTCCTTGAATTGGCATTTTCTTCATCTTGTAAAGAAGCTTAAATGTAATGATGTCATTCCAATAAAAGTTTAATTTCTTTTGATAAGTAGGCCACAGTAGCAGGTGTCTAGTTTAGCCTAGAGGAAAAGATGTTTAATGGTGTGTGACAAATAAGAAGGAATAAAAAAAAAAACAAGCAACAGTTTTTCAATACTACCTACTTCAAAAATCTTGCTTTACTCTATTACTTAGGTCATACATCCCTACTTACATTGTCTTAGAATGACAGTAACAATTTATCATTCAAGACTGAGTATTAAAAATCACCACAGCGACCTTTAATATACTTAACAGCTCTCAATTTTATTAAAGTCTTGACCCACTACTCATTTCTTGAATGACCATCTACCAAAAGCAAAGGAGGATAATTGAGATAAATACAAGGAATCAATTGTACCATTTCTTTCTAGCCATCCACACACGTGTGCTGCCAGATCCAGTTGACTCACTTCACTGGCTTAAAATGCAACACTGGTTTCCCAGAGAGGATAATGGACCAGTGCATAAAAGGAAATTAAAAAAACCCAACAACAAGGCACCCCAAGTGATAAAAATCTTTCAGGGGAAAAAAAAAAATCTTTTGAAAGGAAACAGACACTTTAGATAGTACATTATTATAGTTTTAAACAGCAGCCTACTAACAAAAACATGAAACTTTAAACATATTAAAAACAATAACATTGTATCATTCAAAGCTGAACTAAGTAGATAATATCCTCTCAGTAGTGCTTAATATAATAATAATAATAATAATAATAATAATAATAATAATAATAGTAGTAGTAGTAGTAGTAGTAGTAGTAGTAGTAGTAGTAGTAATGTACATTACCAGTGGGCCAAGAATATATAATTATTCAATATTCTACTGATCTAGGACCTAAATACCTACAAAACTAAATGACAGCACCTGTTCCTTGTTTGCAATCTCAGTAAAGTGGAAGATAAAATCAGAGACTGCAGAACAGATTCAGACATAGGGATGGCAGAGAATAAGTGAAAAATCAGACAATATTAGTTACATATACAACACGTACTTTATGCCAGGGAGGAAAAATTCCCTACAGCCTGTATTTTAACACTCTGAAGAAATATATCTCTACATACTTCTGGCAAATCTCTCAGATAACTGTATCTCATCTGGACCTCATTTCTTTTCACATAGTAGATAAAACATATTATGGATATAGATACGGAGAGATTCTCAGCATCTTGTTTTTCATTCTGGATGGCTGATTAAAAATACTTAGTATTGTAAAGAATAGTGTTAAAAATGTTTCTGATATATAATTGTTTTTTGAATAAAAATTCCCTAGTATGACTGACTGGATTCTTAATTCACTTTGATCCAAAACGTTGCAGCACTTAAGCAGGCTTATTGCATCTGCTGTGACCTCAGAACAGCACAAGGGAATAGGACGACGGCACAGACCTGGTGAGACAATCCTCAGCACCAAATTCTGTCCTCCACAGTCTGTGGGTAGGCTACATTCCTACCTTTTCCTTTCCATGGGGTACAGCTTTTAACAAACATAAATGAGCTTCTCTGATTTTTCACCAAAAGCCATGGACACAGAAACAAAATTTGTCTTTCACTGCTCAAATCGTGGCATGCATTTATATTTCACAAAAATTCATACTCTGAACTCCTATGGAAAGCAAGGTGGAAAAGGGGAGATCTTCATTTAGGATGCTCTAGAAGAAGGTGTACGAAATTTTACCCTCTTTTTACTCTCAAGAATTAAATAAGAAAATAGTAGCAGGATTTGTGAATAACCCTGTGTTATTTTGTCTAGTATGTGTTGTGAATGTTGTGCAAGGCATTCTTTCAAAGCAGTGATTGGGGTCAGTGTAGAAGGAACTGTACACATTGTACTTGTTATTACATACACATTTTATGGCCCTTCATATTGTGATTTAGTCCGCAGTGGATGCTCTAAATAACATATGTAATTGTAGATTTATTGAAAGGAGACAATTTCAGCAGTTCACTGAGCTTATCAGAATGAGTTTCACAGATGAAACTGCACAACATTCTAAGAAATGAAATGTGAAGGACAGAGATGAGTGAAACCCTTTTCTTTAAGGCTCTAGCTGGCTACCAGAGCATGCAAGTAATTTGTAATTGACAACTTTTCTCTGGATTCATAGCAATGCATTACTGGGATGCAATATAAATGCAGAGCAGTCACGGGGAATTATGTATATTTTCCATAGTAAAAGGTTTTTTTGACAAGATATAGAGACTTCCCTTATGGCCTACTTTGATATCAACTTTTCACATTTCACTTAGCAGTAAACAACTGAGGCATAATGTACCCATAAGAGGCAATTATCCTCACAGTTCTAATTGCTATGTAATATTTCTACAGTTTAGAGTAATAGAATACAAATGTTTGCCTTCTGCAGAAGCAGTATGAGGATGCCACTGCACTAATCAAGATTACATGCACAGCAGTAAATAGCAAAATCTGAAAATAGAAATGCATGAACAAAAAATTAATCCAGAAAATTTATTTAAGCATGACTCAAGAGAGTTCTTTTGGGCACAGTTTAGTTGCCTAAGTATAGGTGCCTACTGCTACTTGAAATGTTCTAGCATATCTGACCTGATTTCAAGTAAGATGGACTCTATAGGAGATATCCTGCACTCCTGGACTGGCAGAGACCAGGAGGGACACTATAAGGAATCTTCATGGATATTCTTGAGTTTCTTGTGTTTATAGAACTGAACTGAGCCGCCTTTTGACTTCTGCTAAACAAATTAAACATTATTAGTTAGCACCTTTAAAATAAAGATTTATCATACACAGGGCCCAGACTATCAGAATCATGCAGAAAAATAACTAAAAGCATGAAGAAAAATAATCAATTCATTATATGTTTGACTGTACCAGACTGCTATTTCTATTACAAAGCAATATACTCTCTTTTCTTCTTTAATATTACATGTATAATGGGAAAAAAAATTAGGAAATTATTGCACCAAAAGCACAAACTAAGTAAACACATTGTCATTCAAATAACATTAGTTTTACTTGAGAAAATAAATCTGGGGTCTAACTTGACTAAGTGAACTGAAAGGAGTAGACAAAACGAAGCAAGAGAATCAAAGAAGTAACTCGGACAAAGCAACAAGAGAATCCAGGTTTACTCCTTGGTTCAAAATTTCCTTCTGTATCCCCTACAGCTTTATTTCTTCTACTTTTTATGAAATCATGAAAGTAAACTAAGAAAACTATCTACACTACAACAGAAAAGGATTCCTTTAAAGTGCTAGCTTTGCTTCAGCGAAGTACAATGTCACATGTCTGTAGCTAGAAAGAAATAAAGGTGTAGATGTGGAATGAATGCCCAAGGAATGAAGGCTAACAAAAGTTAGGTTTTTATTTCAAAAGTGGAAGTGAATTAAGACAAGTGAAAGACTTAGAAGCCAACAAATTATCTGGCTCTTTCTTGGTCTTCTGTGCATTTAAAAGCTGCATTTTTTTGGTATCCCTTCAGCCATTATGAAAAGCATTTAAAAAGAAACAACTGTCTCTTAATTTTGCTTTTTGTATGCTGATGTTGTCATGATAAAAGTCCATAGGACATGTCTCCTCTCAGCTTTCCATGGTGGAGCTTAGGAATGCTGCTCTAGTTGAATGTTCAGGACTAAGACATGGTCCATTTTCCTCCCACATGTATGGGTATCAGAAGTTGAGATTCAAGCTGCACAAACCGAATCTGAAAGCAGCATCTGCTATCACAGCAATGTACCATCACGCAAGCTAAACTTATGTCTACAAGTTTTGCAACACAAAGCCATGAATAGCTGCATTAGGAGTTCTGAGCAGAGGAACAGGCAGAGGTTTTCCTTGTCCATCTTAACTGTAACAGCTATTTCCAAAGAAAGAAGTGAAACTATGAAAAGAACAACTCCAGGGACAGGCTAGAGAGTTGAGTGACATGCTGGAGAGCTGGGCCGGGGTAAACTTACATGAAATACAACAAGGGCAAGTGCAGAGTCTTGCATCTGGGGAAGAACAACCCCATGGACCAGTACAGGTTGGGGGCTGACCTGCTGGAGAGCAGCCATAGGGGAAACAGACCAGGGGGTCCTGGTGGACAGGAGGATGACCATGAGGCAGCCAGCAATGTGTCCTTGTGGCCAAGAAGGCCAATGGCATCCTGGGGTGTATTAGAAAGGCGGTGGTTAGTAGGTCAAGAGAGGTACTCCTCTACCTCTACTCTTGACCTGGTGAGGCCACATCTGGAGTATTGTGACCAGTTCTGGGCCCCACAATTCAAGAAGGACAGGGAACTGCTGGAAAGAGTCCAGTGCAGAGCCACAGAGATGATTAAGGGAGTGGAACATCTGCCTTATGAGGAAAGGCTGAGGGACCTCAGTCTCTTTTAACTTGGAGGAGACTGAGGGGTGACCTCATCAATGTTTATAAATATGTAAAGGAATGTCAGGAGAATGAAGCCAGGTTCTTCTCAGTGATGTTCAGTGATAGGACAAGGGGCAATGGGTGCAAGCTGGAGCATAGGAGGCTCCACATAAATGTGAGGAAAAACTTTACTGTGAGAGTGACAGAGCACTGGAACAGGCTGCCCAGAGAGGTTGTGGAGTCTCCTTTGCTGGAGACATTCAAAACCCGCCTGGGCGCGTTCCCGTGTGATGTGCTCTAGGTGACCCTGCTCTGGCAGGGGGTTTGGACTCGATGATCTTTCAAGGTCCCTTCAAACCCCTAAGATTCTGTGATTCTGTGAAAAGGCAGCCGTCCACTTTGGAAAAGAAAATCAAGTGTTTGCTTAAAAACTTTGTGAAAGAATAAAAAATATATTTGTTTCATAACTCATTCACAGAGCAGCATGAAGAGGATTTTCTTTTTCTTTAGGGATCTATCCTAAAACCAATATATACGAGAAAAAGAAGAACATTTTTTTTCCCTCCAAAATTTTATTTTAAGTTTAACAATGAAATATTTCACCACCTTTCTTCCTCAATCTAATTTTCTCATGGTGTGTCAGCAGCTGTTTATTGATTTTTTTGACATCTGTTTTGCATTGTACAGGACTTCACTGTCAACCTCTTACTGTACACATCTGATAGTCTGCAATTTCCATGATACACAGAAGGACAATCTGATTTTGGTAGTTAACATGGCAGCAATATTTGCACCTCCCTAAGTTGGCAAATACTTCTTTTTAATGTTCCTCTGTTAACTTACCATGTATTCAAATCATAACAGGCTGAAAACTAATAATTTACATTTTACAGTTAATCTCCATACCAAAATACTTGCTGATGCTCTGAGGGGGCTTGTCAGGGCATATGCCATCTAAAAATTTTGCAACCTGCATAAACAGGCATGGATGGTAGATAATTTTGCAAAAATATTCCAGAACAATACTGAAATTCTGTCTCTTTATTGAACATTACAAAGATGTCTGACAGCATTAAAAATTAAAATGCTTTATTTTCTTACAAAATTTGCATCATACTTGAGTTAGTATTACAGCAGTTCATCCAAGTAAGTATTTTAGTTTGTTAATATGCCATAGAGTCACAGCATGCCCCTGTTAGTTCAGAAGCTATAAAAATTAAAATGCTTTTAGGCATTATCTGACTTTGCCCTTCAACTCGACTACTTTAGTTTGTTTATGCAGGACATAATGATTATAGAAATCAGTTTTATTTTCATCTCGTACCATTCATGGTTTCTTAAACAAGTACCTCCACACTGGAGGTAAATCATAGAATCATAGAATGTTTTGAGTTAGAAGGGACCTTAAAGATCATCTAGTTCCAACCTCCCGGGCTAGGGCAGGGACTCCTCCCACTAGATCAGGTTGCTCATAGCTCAGTCCAACCTGGCCTTAAACACTTCCAAATGATGGAAGAAGTTTTGAACAGAGAGAAAGTTAACTCGTACACGACTGGTTCTATGGTAGGTCACTAAGTCTGGCAATCCAAAAGCTTCTGCTCAGATCTCTAGAGCAGAAGCTATAATCCCAATACGTCAGACTTCCTGCCATAATTTAGAGCCTTGTGCTCAGGAGAAAGGTTTGCCAAAGCTCTTTTTTAATGAAAGAAACAGTTTTCGAGAACTAAAAATGTGTGAATATGGCTCTTCCTCAGGACAACAAGTTTTAAAGCTTTAAACATCCCTAGGGATATGTTTCTTTGCATGACTAAACTCAAAATTATGAGTAGGATTTCACAGCTCAAATGAAACCACCTAAAACCCTAGATTTTTTTTCTACTACATTACAGTAAGTTTGAAGTAATTATAATTTAGGTTAGATGGGCCATACAAGTGTCCATAGACATAACTTTCCACCAAATCACCTCAGATTAAGGTTGTGGAAACTACCTTGGGTTAGATTTTCTTCTTTCCATAGCTGGCTGAGAAGGCAAGAAACATGCCCACCAGCAACTGGAAAAGTCTGGAGCAGTAATACTTGTGACTTCTGAGAAGAAAAAATCCTCAAAATAAATAAGAGGACTGGCAAGACACAAATCTTCACCAGTTCATATAAAACACTCTAGCCCTTTGTTCAAATCTGCTTGACAATGGCTTTTTTTAGCCTAAACTAGAGTCTAGTTACCTCACCATTATCTGAAAATTCTGAGAGTGCACACAGGCCACACTAGGCTCATATACAAAACTGGAATAAGAGCATCTTCTAAGACACTTATGTTAAATGTTATGCCAGACTAACAAAGCTGCACAGCCTCTAAAAACTGTCTGATTAGCATTTGGCCAACTTGTAGCACATGCCCCAAAACCCAGTCTAAGGCCAGAACTCCAATTAAACCAGTACAGCCCTACAGGCATATAATAAGCTATAGTTCCAGTTTGCATGGCTGTGAGCAACTAAAATGAAGATATAATCAATTACCTATTGTTCAGACTAGTGGTAGAATTAGAATGAGATAGCCAAGAAACAAAAAAACCCCACAACTCTCTATGTGATATAAAACATTTGTAAAAATTAGGCCACTGTGAAGTTGAAATGGGAACAAGCAATATGAGTTTAATGGAGAAGGCAGACTGTGTAGAACAGGCTCAGAAGGCAATGCCAATTCAGCCTCAGGGCTCCAATGCAAATGCATCCCTGTGGCTTCCAGACCCCAGTTAGCTCACTGGCAGCCAGCTCAGGTCTCCACATTTGTAGCACAACCTACTCTGAAGCTGGATAATCTACCAATGGATAACCATGGGCTGACTGTGGCTCAGTTTCCTAGCAATGTACTTTGTGATGGCAGATTATTGTAACTGGAATTTCTGTTGCTAGAAAAATACCAGCTGAGAAATAAGCAACCCAAGGAAGTAAATGGAACATAAATATTTAGTATTGTGGGCTTCACCTGAAATTTATTCCTAGTTTACATGTCACATAGCATCATACATCTCCTTCAATGTACATAATTTAGCCATCAATTTTATGTGATACAGGTATACTATATAGCTAAAAGTACAATATTAAGTAATAATATAGCTAAAATACAATATTCTAGCAAATACTGTATTTTATATAATATAGCTACTCCTTTTATAACCCATGTAATTACTGCTTATGGGTAACACTCCCATCTTCAGAAACTTGCTTCTTTCCTTGGCCTTTGCGGTTAGTTACTGGTTAATGGGATTTGTATGTGATTTGGTTTTGAAGGGTAGAGAGGAAAAAACCAAACAAACAAAAAAGAAAGATAAGGAAATCATTGCATATTATTTTCTCTACCTGAATTTCTGAAGTTGTACTATATCTGCAAAGAGTGTATGAACTCAAGGGGATTCTGCTTACATAGAAGAATCTGAACCCTTCCAGCACAGACTTGATGTTTATTGAAAAACAAATAGAACAGAACAGAACAGAATAGAATAGAATACTGCATCCCTAATTAGAAAAGTTATTTTAAAGTATAAATGATTTGTCTAGAAAGAACAAATAAACATGGTAAGTCAGTGGTGCACACAAGCGTCAACAAAGCTTTACCTGTGTTCATTATTCAGGAACATGTCTTTTAGAAAGAGATGGGTATACAAGTTTCTAGGATGACAGTATTCCAAGAACTTGAATATTCAAAACTTGTTGTCTAATATCTAAGGGTATTGTCCAAGCATTGAGTATTTTCAGCATCCATTCCTTCTACTACAGGAATATAACTCAGCTGGCAAACTCGGCAAAACACAAACACAGTAAACCTGTATTTTCCAAATTCTCATCTGTTTTTCACAGGCAGTTTCTCCTTTTCCTTGACTCAATTGTTTTACAGTTTTTCTTTTCTTAGAATCATTCACAGTTATCTGATAATAATTACTGATAGCTTGAAACAAGCTATACGTTATATTTCATCTTGGAAGACGTATCTTTCTACTGGCACTAAAATAAAACTAATTTAAAACTGTAAATAAGTAAAGCACACCAACAATAATGACATTTTCTTATTCTATGCACAGTGCAATGTCTGTTTTGTTATGGACCAAACTGCATGAAGCATAACCAAAAACCTTCACAATGCAAATGTATCTCGATGCTTCTTGCTAATCAAGCTTTACCTCATGGAACGTATTTTTTGTATGCTGAACAATGAATATCAATTATTACCAGCAATTACAGAATACATGGTTTATATTAAGTTTAGAAAACCCTTACAATGTTCAGATGAGGAAAGTTTACATATTGAGCTATTTTAAGTACAACAGATTTATTATTAGAAATTATTATAAATACTAAGAAGCTACAAGCATGGAGAAGTATCAGTATTGCTTCCTTTTCATGCAGAATTCAGCCCAGGTCTGAACCATCTGCTAGAAAACACACCCTAAGCAACCGCGCAATGATCATGTGGATTTACAAAATTTGTAATTCCCGGAATGTCATTATTTGATTTAGTCTAGATGACACAGTTTACCATAAACCCTTCTGTAAATCACCAGGATAGGTGTTTCTCAGCTGAGGTTTCTGGGCTTCCATCAATTACTTCTATGTGATCTTCAGCAGGTAAGTGAGCAGACCTCTAGTCAATTGGCTATATGCATTATAGAGTGCTGTACCAGCAATGGCACAGCTGTACAGCTGTTAACATTTTTATGAGGTCTAGAAATCAAAGACATTGCGGGGGAAAAAAACCCTCAAACATCACTCAGCTGTGCTTTACCCTAACAGATGAGTGAATAATTAAACTTTCTGCTTTTTTATATTTACTTAACTATTCTAAAGGTATCTGATTTACCAACACATTGAAATTATACATTGAGAGTTCTAACCTCCTCCACCTTGCCTAGAAGACTAATCCTGAAATTAAAGTGTGCATGAGGTTACTAGCCATTGCTAGAGGAAATATCAATTAAAAACAAAGCACTAGCAAAATTACACTTCTGCTAGCAACCTTACAGAAGATATGGCTGCCATCATTTTCTGCACAGAAGACCAGGCAGTTCTGACTCCCAGTAAAGACCAGGACCTGACTATTCTCATATTCACAGTCAAGCTAATTATTCTGGTACAGCAAAGCTCCTGCAGAGAAGGTAAGGCCCCAAGATCTGGACTTTTTGTCTGCAGTCTATTGAGTCAGCTCAGCACTAACCCAATATAATAATGAAAAAGCCAGGAAAGTACCACATAATACAATTTTTTCAGATACCTAATGTTTAAAAGGAAATAATGAACTGGTAACAGAATCAAGCACAATAAAATAAAATAACAAAGAATAAGATCCACAATCATACAATCACAGGGATTGGAAGGGACCTCGAAAGATCATCCAGTCTAACCCTTCTGCTGCAGCAGGAACACCTAGGGCAGATCACACAGCAACACATCCAGACTGGTCTTGAAAGTCTCCAGAGAGGGAGACACCATGACCTCTCTGGGCAGCCTGTTCCAGTGCTCCGTCACCCTCACAGTAAAGAAGTTTTTCCTCATGTTGAGGTGGAATGTCCTGTGTGTCACAGATCAATTTTACACAAGTTAATACAGTGGAAGTCACATAGTGTAATTAGTTTCTACATCATTAGGGCTGTGTGCTTTGGAACTGCACTTAACTACAGGTATCATTAAAGTTAAGGAATTGCTACTTTTATGAGAAGAGAAGCATTTGCAGCTCTACAAACCACAGAGTAGCCATCAGGGAAAACATACTAACATCTGAAGTTAATCATATGTTTGTTCTGTCTCAGGAAATGGACTTCAGAAAAGTTTAGTACCAATGCAGTAGTATCAGTCCAAGATGTGGAAAATATTCTTTTGGTTGAAATATAATTGGATTAAATATTTCTGATGGTTTTGTAGTTGGAACTGCTCTATGTCAGGCTTCCCCCAGATTAAAGTAAATTTATAAAGAAAATAAAAATACTTTTTCTATCTACCATTTTTTTTTATTTGCTGCTTGTATGCATGTAAAAGAAAGTTGCTTTTGCAAGATGAAATATTAGGACTTGGAGACCGCTAAGGATCATTATGTATTTCCTCTTTTTTTTCCCTTTTGCTACTAATACTTTTCCAAGTAATGATGCACTCTATATGACTGTATCATGACGGCAGATCTTTACACAAGTCACCATTTAGTGTATAATCCATGACATTTAAGATCTGCAAGTGCTGTTCCTACCTGATGGTGATCCTTTTACTTATTAGAGCACCATTTGGTTCTATAAAAAGTGGCTGAATAAATTAGCTAACTTTTTCCAGGAAAGGATAAGGTATCACTTCTGTATTTTCAAAAGATCTTTCCATCCATGACATAAGAGAAATTTCACTATATATCTGCATGGTAATAGGATTTATCTAGGCTGCAAAACTCTATCTTTTAGAAATACTCATTTTGTGATTCTTTCTTAGAAGACCAGGCACCAAGATTAGCTTCCTCTGAATATCTCAGTTCTCTCAAAATTTGACTTCCAAACGGAACGCAGTAAGACTGAATGAAACTGGTCTGTGAAAAAGGGAAAGGCTTCCAATCAAATATCTTGGCTTGTGTCTATCTAATGAAATAATCTATGGCTAAATCTGCTTGGACATTTGGTTATCTGCATGACAGTTTCAGCTCTGCATTTCTAAAGAAACCATGGAACTCGCAAAAAATAAATAAATATGGGAAAGCATATGTGCTGGGGCCAGAATCCAATCCTTTGGGAAGCCAATACTTCTCCTTATGTTTTTCTGCAAAAATACAATTTGAAACTAGTCCAGGAACTATTTCCTCAAAGACTTCTCATGACTAGGGACCTTCCTTGCTGATTTAACACTCTCATTTTGCAAGATGCTGAGGCTGTGCCTTCTTCTGACTGATGTCCAAATTCCTAAGATTACTTCTTTTCTGAATGTGCTCTGAATTCCAGGATCATGCTGTCTGCCAGCGGACCCTCCTTGTACGTAGGGTCACGCAGGGTTGTGGTCAACTAGAATAACTGGATCCCAGCTACTCCTTTGCATCCAAGAATGGTTCCATTCTGAAATTAGTACTGTGTGAGCAGGTGCAAGATCTCTGTGGGGAAAAAAATCGTTAACTCTGAATAATCCCAAACTTGATGTATCTCTGGAAATCTGTGCAGAAATACAGCTTTCACTTTTCTAAATCTAATTTCTGAAAGAGCAGCTCTGTTTCTTTTTGTGTTCATCTGAATCTCAGGAGGAGTCAGTGCTATACTGAAGCTGAGATTGCTTTTTGTCTCTATTTACTGCAAATCAATGTGTGCTGAGTTCACAATTCACCCTGGTTATGTTCTACATGTCTTTGCTCTTGGATGATGACTTGATGAAAGTGTCATCCAACTAAAGAAAAAAGTTCACCACCACAAGTTTTAAAAATGCTATACAAATTCTTGGGATCATAGATAAACCAAATGGCACATATGTATCAATGACAGATGTCCTTTCAGTGCTGAAGCTATAGGTCAAAAAATCCTCTCTGGTTTGAAAAAACATCAAAGAAACTGTCAAGACTGTCTGGGATCAAATTCACCTCTGAAGTAGCTCTTTATTTTACACAGAAGATTAACCAGATGATGGAGGACATTCACATTTCTTTGATTCCTTTGACAATATTCCCTTTGGGGTTACTCTGATCTGTTTCACAGGGCAATTCTGCTTGAAGCACCTGGGGAGGGCCAACGCCAAATATAATTCCTCCACAGGGCAGAAAAGAGCTTCTTCTCCCTTATTTGTTGGCATTTCTCTTGGAGACTTCAGCAGACTTCAGCTGGCCAAGGGTAATGGATCACACTGAAATAGTAATTTAGCCAAAGCTTCAGAGAAGTTTCTAGAGAAGTTGCTATCCCCAAAAGTGGAACTAAGGAGAAATGTACGTGCTCATAGCACAATTATAAAATCCCACCTCGACTGTCAGAGGCTGGGAACATTTTTGTGGTCCTTCAATCCTGTGACAATTCACATTGCTTTCTGAAAACACTGCAAAAAGTTTCATCGCTCTATAAACAAAGCATTACAATGTCTTATTTTAAATAATGTCTCAATAGCCCATATTTTTTAAGAATTCTGTTGAACATTTCTAGCACTTTGAAATTTTAAAAATGCTGTATATATTAGCCTAGATTTTTTGGTTAAACTATTACCTATATAAAGCTGGGGGGAAAAATAATAAATAAAGCACCTGTCCCTTAGATTATTATCCCTTAGTTGCTTTATTTCTAGCATTTCCACTTCTGGTGGATAGGATACTAAGAGTAAAGTAAACATACAATCTGCATCTTAAAACAAACTAGATGTTAATGTTTTCAGTACGTTCAGTCTTACGCCATCAAACAGAGTAAAATGGAATAGCATGAAATTGACCACGTTCTTTCAGGTGTGCATATTTACTTCAGTGGGACTTAAGTGTAATGTCTAAATGCCTTGCTGAAGTGGGATGGGTTGTCTGAATCAGAAGCTAAATATGCAGGAGAGGAAGTAAAGATTCTAGAAAAATTAAACAGTCACAAGAAGAAACAAAGTGAAGAATTAGGCAGCATAGGACAACATCCTAAGAATAATTTGATAAGCATTTCCAACCTGTTTAAAACAAATCAAGCATCTCAGATTTGAACCTACTGAACCTAGTATGCATTTTGGTAGGGAAGGGGGAGGTCTGGCATGCCTATGTTTTTTCAGCCATTGTGTCACCCTTTTTCAGTACCCTACTGCCGCCTGTTCAACTGCCTTCTCCTGTCTCTCTCCTCAGGTTTGGAGGGTGTGTTGCTAAAATCACAGAATTGCTCTTCTAGCTGACACTTATGTAGAAAGTCTCGTTTTGAGCTATTGTCATTAGGACATAAAAATTAAGTCATCTCAGTAAATGAACTGTAATTTCTAGTTTATTTTGGCTAGCAGTGGTATGGACCCGCAACACATTTTTACGGTTCAGCTGTACTGTGTACAAAAATCTGATACTCAAAACTTACGTTGGTGTGGGTTGCTTTGTTGTTGTTGTTGTTTTTTAATTATGTGAACATATAGGTAAACTTTTGTTTAGTGTTATCTGGGAACTGATTTGCCTACAGCAGTGTATTACATATATTTTTAGGAATAGAATTTAGTCTTTTTCACTAGGTTTGACCAAAAAGACCATCCAAAGAACCTTTCCCCTCCATTCAAAATTGTTAAAAAAAAACCCCACAAAGCAAATCTTTCTGACAAAACAGAATTATTTTTCCTTTGTTCTAGAACATGACATTGCTGGTAATGCTACTGTTATCAGCCTATTCTTAAGCAGCACAATTCCCGGGCATCTCTCACAGCATTTCAAATCAGTTGCATAAAATCCATAGCAACTAACTTCAGCATTTGGTCCTCTCTTCTGATATGGAAATGTCCTTGGTTATTACATGTTTGGACAACTTCTGACTCCACTGACATAATAAATAGTATCACCCTTGAAACAGCCATTGCAAGAGAGCAGAGTCAGTGTGTTATATGCTAACCTTGGCAACGGTCTATCTAAAAATGAATGGACAGAATCAGGAAGATTAAGAAGACATTTGTCTTCTCTTTTCAGAGTAAGAACACACTGCTCAGATTCAGAAAGTCAAAGCTGTATTTCACATTATAACACAGAACTTCATCAACAATAGCCTAGAAGTGAGGCTCTAAACAAGGTGTTTCTGACCTTATTTTAGGAAAATAACTTATTTTAGTCCTTTGTAAATGGACATTATCACTGCACCAATAGCCCAGGCAGATCTTTACATATTCTATAGGATCAGCAAATCTTATCTTCATCCTGGAATGTTTAATCTTGATCCTCAAAGAGACCTGTGGGTATTTACAAAGATGCAGGAGAGCAGTATCCCTAGGAGCATTTTAGTATTGGGAGAAAGATGATACAATTTAAAAGATTAATATAAAAAAATAAATTAAAATATTAATAAGATTGCTCTTTTTGGATCCTGCTCTATTTCAGCCTCTTGGAAAAGTCTGTCCATGTTGACTACAGAAGTTACCAACAATACACACTGAGCAGCACAAGCACAGTTCCTGATAGCATATGTACAAGCTGGAGTTAATTCTCAATTAGCAACACATACTTCTGCTGAATGTTAGAAAATAAGTCTATGGGAGTAAGATTTATTATTTCTATAGTAGGAACCACAGCATTTCCTCAAACTACTCCTAGCAATTCTGGGGCAAAGTCAGCAGAAAGTTTACTACAAATATATTTACAAAACCTTTGCAAATTTGATCAAAGAAGGCAAAAATTAGTCTACTCTTCCTGGCTTCTATTTTCTTTCCTCAAAATAAAATTACTTGAAATAACAGCATGATGGCAATAGAATTTTACAGCAAAATCATATTACTTAATAGTACCTTGTATCCTTGCTTCTCTTATTACTCTTGGCAACTACCAAAAACTTGCCTCAAAATTTCTTTTTCAGCAGTAGGCCATTAGTAGTTAAAATAAAAAAATAAATTAAATGTTATTTGAATTATTGCTTTATGAACTGTGCAGGGGAGGGGCTTTTCACCAGAGAAGGCAGTGATAGGACAAGGGGTAATGGTTTTAAACTGAAAGAGGGGAGATTTAGGTTAGACATCAGGAAGAAATTCTTCACCATGACAGTAGTAAGGCACTGGAATAGGTTTCCCTGGGAGATTGTGGAAGGCCCATCCCGGGAGGTGTTTAAGGCCAGGTTGGATGAGGCTTTGTGCAGCCTGGTCTAGGGTGAGGTGTCCCTGCTTATAGCAGCGAGGTTGGAACCTGATGATCTTTAAGGTCCCTTCCAACCTTAACCACTCTATGATTCTATGATTACACCTACATAACCTATTGTGTAATGTGGCTTATATATTAAATATTACCAAAACTGGTGTCAAACATGATGAACAAAATGGGAAAGTTAATGAGAAGAAGGATATAGGCTTTGTCTATAGATATAAACTAAAGAAAATGCTGGACATTAGCAAAAAATGCCAGCCCATTTTGGA
The DNA here is from genome assembly GCF_020740795.1 of Apus apus. Classification (NCBI taxonomy): domain Eukaryota; kingdom Metazoa; phylum Chordata; class Aves; order Apodiformes; family Apodidae; genus Apus; species Apus apus. The sequence continues at coordinate 104,346,857 of NC_067283.1, forward strand.
CTGGATTAATGAGGTTCAGCCAAAGCAAAAGTTTAACTTTTGCTAAAAGGGTCTCCTGTTCCTCATCTAGGAAGATTCCATCTCAAAAGAGCTAACTCCTTCCTTTCTTTGGTCCTCAATAGGAGACTGTTTCCACACTCACTTCTGCTCATCCATCTCCCTAAAAAGCTGTTCTGCTCTTCACTCTTTTTGTTTCTCTGTCTGAAGAGTTAGGAGAGAGCTGTTAAAGACTGCTGGTTTTTGCAAGTCTTAAGCTCTGAGCAGGGAAAGGCTTACTGACCCATGACAACTTATGTGTCTTCCTGCAGGGTCCCTCATTCTAGAGGAATCTTAAGTTGCAGTGCATTTCAGCTTCTGTTTTTCACTAGGAAACATGATTTCAGTCATAATCTCAACATCTAACATCACTGCAACACAGTTGAACCATTTTTTCCCTCTCCCAAACAATGAAAAATTGTACTTTTTGCAATCCATGGAAACACAAAACTGAAAATAGGCAAAATTTAATATGATTCTACGTCATGTGCCCTGTGCTTCTACTATAGCATGATAAGATTCTTATTTGAATTCACGGTCAATTTTATACTATCCAAGACAAATGACATCCCTTTAATCGTCTTTAAAATACATATAAATCTGAGCAGCATATATTCTTTAACATTTCATACTGAATAAACCCAAAGATATTTACTACTACTTGAATGATTTGAATATTCTATGTATTTTATTTCAGCCAGGCATAAGCCACTGCATGTTAAAGCCACTACATATCTTCTGAATTCATTTAATAACCTTAAATTTGGTGTTTTGCATGAGAAACAGCACAAGCAAGTATATGCCTACAGATACCAGTGGCCATAGTTGTCACATACTTTTATTTATCAGTCTCTTACTGTGTGTCTAACTTTGCCAAATACTAACAATTTAGTCTGAAATGACTACTTTTCCTCTTTCATCATGCTGGAAAATTTTAGCAAACATAGTTCAACTTTTTCCTAGAATGAGTTTAAAATTAGTTTATCCAATTTTATGTGTTTTCCCCCATCATTTAGTAGCTCCACCATCCCTTTAGGACCAGAAATAACCTTGAAACTCAAAAAAAAGAAATTGGGTACCTGTGCTCATAAAAATAAACCTAGATTTATGAGTTGTAACAGTGAGAAATAAATAAATCACTATTTATGTGTGATCTAAGAACTCCATAAGGATTTGCTCCAATCAGTTGCTCAGGTGTACTAGATGTGCCAATTTTCAATCAAGATGATAAGCTATCCCCTACAAAGAAATAATTAAATGTTTATGCAGATCTGTGATGGGCTCATGTTCACAGAATTGTCTGAGAGCTGTATTTTCCCTCTGCATCCATCTTGAAGACACTGCAAAGGCAGAATTCTGTGTTGCCCTGACAGTTCAGCATTTCAACTTGTCAAACCAACTGATATTAGGCTACAATTGTTAGAGAAGACATCCAGGGCCAAGCCACTTAAACTTATCAATAACAGAAGCAGCTCAAACCTTGTCCTTTGAAGGAAAAATCTCTAATCTGATCCACTGGAGAACTGCATACCTATAAAGCTCCAAATGCAGAACAAAACCTTAAGATGTTATCGAATTGCAAATCGTACAGCTTTAACAATCAAGTCATAAAATCAGTTTTCAGAGATTAAAGCCTGTGGTCTGAATGAAAAGAAAGAGACATCCAAACTGGCCTCAGCAACTCACAGTAATGTCCAGGAAGCAGCTACTGTAGGGCGTAAAAATGAATGCAGAACCATACTATTCTGACAGAAGTGAAGATATTAACACTGACTGCTTTCATAAGCAATGGTCTATAATTCAAAAGACAGTAAAAAACAGTAAAGTGGTAGTACACACAAGTAAACGATAATTTTAAATTTTAGTAGACTGTCTCTTAAAATTATCTTTATGAAAAGAACCTATTTTCAAGTCAGTTGTTTTAGGGATTCAGTACAATATTGTATGTTAACTGCTTAGCAGAGATTGTGTCACTGTAATAAAGAATACAATAAATTAGCTTTGGAACATTTATGCCAAACTATTCTGTGACATTAACACAGCAGAAATAGAGTCGTTGTTTTAACAGACTCATAGATAAGATGAAAGACATTTTTACTTAGCCAAGAGTCCAACTTTTCTGTTTATGTAAGAACCATATTTTGAGATTAATGGCATATTCACTTTGTTAAAATAACGAACAAATAGTCTAGTAAGAGGAATCCATATACAGTTAGTAGACTTGTGCCTAATTAATAGAGATAACAAAAGCACATAAAATACTTGTGTTAATACAAAGCTCAAATGAGCGTATGGAAGAAGCATCACCCATCTGTTACTTGAGCTTTGCAGTTGCCTTTGAAAATGCAGCACCAAAAAATTTAAAAAGTTAAATCTTTGCTGGGGCTCCCTTTGAAATATTGTGTAGAAATGAACAGGGCAGTCTTGTAATGTTTTTATTCACTTTCTTTGATACCTCAGTATGAGAAAGCAGAAGGTCCATCTCAGTCAATAACTGGAAAGTTTGAAAATCAAAATATGCTATTGCTTCTTATATTAGAAAAAACTCTGTTCAAGATGAAACAGAACTTTTATAAGATGGCCCTATACAGATCCTACTTACATCAAAGGCTGTTCACAGAGATGGAGACAAATTTAGTGTTAATAGAAACAGACTGAGAAGCCCTACCTATCTGCATATTATTACTCGGAATTATTAAAAGACTTGATTCAACTACCAGAATTTTTCACCTCTTTTTACAGTAAGTGAAATAAACAATGAAAGAACTTTTAGTTTCTTTTTAAAACAACTAACAATGCAATGCTATTTGCCAGTGAAAGATTTCTTGACAAAAGGAATGCTTTCATTGATTATCCTGAATTATAAATTATAGCTCTCTAATTCTTTCTTTTATAAATGAATACTCTTCACAATCTAGCCTTACATGTCAGACAAAAAAGATAAAACTTTTAAAATGGAAATTTAATTATAGTACATTTTTTTGCCAGTTGTCATTCCAAAGTCATCTATAATTATTCTCAGGTCATTAAAAGTTATTTTTTTCCTTTACTTGGCCGAACATGCCAGTTACACATCAGGTCATCCTCTCAAATTCAATGCTGTACAACAGTAATTAAGGAAATTATTGAATATTTTTGTGGGTTTTTTTAAGATAATTGCAAACAAAACATCTGCAGAAGCAGTCAAAACAAAGAGCAACTGACAGATTTTTGTTTCTGAAGAACATAAATTTTAGAAATGAAAAGACACTTCTGTGTGTCAAGAGTAAACACATACTATTGCCTTTTTGCTTTAGATGCATTTTCCCAGAAATACAATACTAAAAGATAACAGTTCACTGTAAACATCATTTTCTACTGCAACATTTCTGGATCCAAACACCTTCAGAGAGCTTTTTGAAAGTTATGACTCAGAATTATTGGATAAAACTGAACTCTCTCTTTCCCAAAAGAAAAACTTTTTTTGTTCCTTATCAGGAATTGGATGAGCTTAACTGAAAGAATAAGCACAGTTATATGTTCATAGTCAAGTGTTTTATTTTCTTTGGGCCAGAATCCATCTAGCAATGCAGGTACAGAGTAACAAAAAAGAGTTTAGAGCAGGTTTCTTCCCTCCAATGTTTGTTGTCTGTAAGAGTCTTGAAGAATATCTGTTCCACACAGATGCCCTTCCCTGCCTAACTGTAATTAGATGGATTACCAAACAAAATCTCCTAAATGTAAAGAAAGTGAAGTCTAGCACTCTTTAAACTGTCTCAGTTTTATTTTTCTGTAGTTGTATATAGAAACATGATGCACACTTGCTGACCAGGAAAGATCCTTGGACTGTAGGACAGCAGTACCTGTTTACAGAGCTGCAGTGATGTAGCACTTGGAATAGAGAGGTATTTATTTTTCCTCCAAAGTCAGAATATTTCTTCATTAGTACCTGCCCTGATTTCAGGTCTAAAACTAGACATCTAGTCTATAGTCTAGGCCACAAAGTTTTAATTGTACTTTATGGCAAAAAGTAGTAACAGAAAAGTCAGAAATCACAGAACTAGCTCTTTTTACTGGGAACTTCTCAGAATGTTGGACTGGGCTCTGCATGCAACAACTATACATTTGTAAAATAAGTAGCCTTGCAAAGCCAAAATACCTCCCAAGCACTAAAAATCAGAAGCACCTGAGTGGTGTTGTTTTCCTTTGAAGTGAGGTAGAATTAATGTACCATTCATCTTTCCATCCTTTGGTTTTACATTTTACAAGTAATTAAAAACAAACAAACGTAAAAGATTCCAAACTTAAGTATATCAGTGTTTCTACATAATTCCTGGATGTTTCATGCTTCACAGATGCACCAATAGAATTGTGTGGTTATGTGTTTTTACAGCTGACCAAATCTACTCAGCAAGTTAGCACAGGGTCTGTCTCAAACAAAAGGATGAGCCTTAAAATAATAAAACAGAGGAGCATGCCTGTCTGTTCATCTGTTTCCCTATTTAAATACCATTTAAAGCCATTGACAAATTTCATCCAAATAATTTGTGTTTCAATTTTAAACGAATTTGACACAATCCTGCCAGAATTTAATTCAGGAAGATGAGAGAGAGCCAAACTAGTGTCCTCATTCAGGAGGCTCCGTGCAGACAAGCAGAAGTCTAACATCAAATACCCCATTTGACAGCAGATTCCTGGTTAATTGGGTGATGCCTCTTGCCTTGCATGTCTGTCACAAGGGAAAATGGGATTACCATCATAAGGTGGTGAGATTTAGTAGACAAATTTTTCAGAAATCAGGCTTCCGTTGCCTATGGGACATCTTATTTTCCTGGCTCCTAAAACAGATGGCTCAGAAGTTCATTCAACCATTTATTTTTAATTACAAAACTTGTTCTTTAGAGACTAAATCCCCTTTGTTCACAGAGGTGATACATCGATAAATACATATATAGGAAAAAGAGAACTGGATTGATGGGATGTGTGTGTGTATGTATGTATATAAACACATACATATTCTCAGGCATGCATAATTAGTTATTATTTTAGTCATAAATTGAAGAAGTAAATATACTTCGGCCAGTTCAAATGTAAACAAGATTTTTCTTTGGTTTTGGATAAGACCTCCACTGACTAGTTCAGAGGAAAAGCCATCCTTTCCTGTCTCATCTGCTAATGTTTTTGCCAAAGGATAAGAATGATTAATAATGAAGTGAAGTTTGCCTTTAAATGGAAGGCAGTATGGCATAAATGGATGTGAAAACTGGAATAACTGAACTGAAAATTGCCGTCAGAAGAGAAGATAAAATGCTCAGCAGAATGTTAAGGCTAAATTCAAGGCATCTGTGGCACATCACGGGGAAGGCACCTTTTATGTATTTCTTCTAATTACTTTTAGTAAAAGACTACAGAACTGCAGTAACAGGACAACGGGTAATGGTTTCAGACTGGAGAAGGGTAGATTTAGCTTGGATATTAGGAAAAAGCTCTTTGATATAAGGGTGGTGGATCACCGGAACAAGTTGCCAAGAGAGGTGGTGGGGGCCCCATCCCTGGAGACATTCAAGGTCAGGTTTGATGGGGCTCTGAGCAATCTGTTGCAATATGAGATGTCCCTGTTCAGGGGGGTTGGACTAGATGACCTTTAGAGATCCCTTCCAACCCAAGACATTCTATGCTTCTATGATAATAATATTTATGAAAAGAGATCCATGCATCCACGGAACAGTTCATGTTCAATTTGTGCAGAAGAGCATCATACTAAGGAACTCCCTATCAATACTTTTCACAAGTATACCTAATCTACCACTTCTGTTCAAAATGCTCACATACCACTCTTTTGTTATAACCAGTACACTCCCAACTTGCCGGGTTTTTTCACTCTGTACCAAGAAATTCCTCCTGAAGCAAAGTTAGTAAACTAATTTTTAGAGTGAGTGATTTTTAGCTAATCCTTATAATTATTAAAAAACACCAACAAATCTAGAGATGGAGACCTGTCATGTGAGAAAACATATTATCCACTTTTTCTCAAGAGTCATTATGTTTTCTTCACATTCCTTCTACCTGGCAGATATGAAATTAATAATTTTGCCCCTCAGGTTTGCTCTAAGATGGTGAAGGTTCATTTGTCTTAAAGAGCAGCTTGATTTCTTCCTCTGCAAATGTTTTGAAATGGAAATCTAATAAAGTGAGTAACTAAGTCTCCATTTATATGACTGCTTTTCACATGACCAAAGATAGTCCTACCTGGTAGTTCTTTTTACAAACACTCACTGGATTAATCCAGCTGTAATTGTCAGGAAAGAATCTCAAACACTTCCCCTCATGGTACTGAGGAGCTCCTTAAACCAAACCAATCTGACACTTGGGTTTCATACTATGTGTCATTATCATCACTAGAATGTGTCTATGTTCCTTACACACTTCAGCCCATGGGAGGAGTCTTCCTGTCCTCTTCCTGCAAGTACAGCCCCCTTCAGGTGGTCAGGGAGGGAAAATGTTCCATTTCTCCAATGAGACCTCTGGATGCTGTAACTGAACTAAAAATACGTATTTAGGGATTGATGAAGAAACAAAATTGCAAGGATCAGTAATTTCTATGTATCTCCAGGTTGTTTGGTTGCTGATGTTAGGAAGTGTTTGTGTGCACAGGCTGAAGATTCTCAGATACAGAGAATGAACCTGCGACATCCCCTGCAAAGAAAAGACATACTTGGGATGGAAAGGCAGATACTCTGATAACGCTTTATTTTCTAAAAGAAAATGTTTATTTTTCCCTACCATTGGCAATTACAAATCTGAAGAGGCATCCAGAATAATGTGGTAAAACTCAGACTTTTGTCTGTAATAGTCTTTTTTGACTACAAAAGACTCTATTGATCCCTCTGTACCTCACTGTTCATACAGCCTCACGGAAGGACAGATGTCATGATATATCCCTGCTTGTGAAAGTGGAGTCCAGGAGAACTTATTAGACACCATGGTGACAGCACCCCTTCCCAGTGTTTGACAGAAACTCAGAATCACAGAATGGTTGAGGTAGGAAGGGTCTGGTCCATCTGGTCCAACCATCTCATACACTACCCTGGCTCAACCAGGACTGCTCAGTATCATGTCCAGACATATCTCCATGTCCATGCTTATCAGGGCAAGGCTATCAGGTACATCAAGCATGATTTCCCTTTTGCGAATCCATGCTGACTTCTCTTGATCACATTTTTGTCCTTTGTGTGCTGGGATATGTTTTCCTAGATTAATTGTTTCATCACCTTCCCAGGGATTATGGTGAGGCTGACTGGCCTGTAGTTCCCTGGGTCTTCCTTCTTGCTCTTCCTGAAGACAGGAGTGGCATTTGTTGCAGCTGCACTTGCTGCTCTTTACGGCTTTAGGGTTTTTTGGTTGTGTTGTGTTTTTTTTCTTTGCTTTCATGGACTTAAAGAACTTCCAGAGGGGAATTTTAGACTGTGAGATTAAGAGGAGGAGAACTGGATAGAAAGAGATTTTTAACGCGAATTTGGATTATTTAGGTTTTTCTTGACCCAAGGTCTCCAATAATACAAAGGAAGGCGGACAGCATTAGAGAAATCAGCTCAGGAAGGAAAAAACTGGGAGCTTGCTTTCAGGCAAGTGGATGCCAAGGAAAAATAGTCATATAGTAGTCACAGCTGAACTTAATTTGTATTTTCAGTAGGGCCATTTCCATGAAAATGCTTTTTTTTTGTTTCCTAATCAGAGCTAACTGACAACTGACACAGAGACATGGACATACATCCCACTAGGTACTATTTGATTGGAATTCTCTTAAAATAGCTTTCCTTCTTCACATCCAAAAGCTGTGATTCACCTGCTACACTGCAGAAAATCCAATACTAAAGTTTACCATTCTGTGAAAGCAGAATGATTCCCAAATCATGGGAATGATTATATATCAGAAAGACATTAGAAGAAAGGATGATACAGTAGGTATTCTTAATTTTCAATTTCTATTAAAACTGTAACTTGCTTTCACAGAAAAACCATACATGAAATGTACATTCACTGTGGAGTTCAATGCAACTTCCTACTGAAATTTGTTACAGCTTCAGGTTTGGAATTGTAACTTTAGAAATACCATGGAGATTTCCCATGGAAATTAAGATAGTGCAGTATCTGCAACCCTCGTCCTCAGGGTTCCACTGTCTCTGATCTGAGGCCTAGCTCTGATACAACAGAGCTGCACAGCCTTGCTTCAAACTTCTGAGAAAATTGTCAACTTCTAAAAAACAGCTGTAAGAAAGAATCTGCAGTCTGACGACAAAGTGGTATTTTCTTACAAGCACAAAACTGAGCATGGTTAAGACTTCGTTATATGCTTGAAAAAAAACACCTTATTCATGGGCAGTTCCCCAAGGCACAGCAACAAGAAGGAAGGACTTAATTCCCAGTAACACAAAGATCCCTCCTCTTCTCTTGAGACAAAAAGGTCAAAAGTTCCAAAGCAACCTGACAGAGAATGGCAGATTCAATTTTGACACTTTGGAAAATTACCCAGCTGAAGCCAAAGCAGTGAGCAAAAGGAATAAAATTAAAAAGAATACTCTTAAAGAGTGTGGATTTAAAGGGTTCCTATGCTCCATTCTTCCAGAATGCAACAAGCCTTCTAGGAGAAACAGTTAGTTTACAACTAATCTGCAGCAGTGATCCAAGAGCTTAGGTGTACCAGGAGTAACTCCTGACAAGCTCAGCTGATGGGGTAGAAAAGACAGCGAAATGAACAGCGTTAATTGAAACATTTCTGTTACTTCCTTGTACGATGAACGTGCAAATTCTCTGCCTGGAAAAATTATTGGTTAAATTGACAGTGACTGGTTTTTGCAAATACTCCAGGGCAATAACTGTATCTTAGCACTGAGAAGTAGAGCTCTGACTGTTAAAAAACCCCTGTAATTTGGGGATAGTCTATCAGAAACTTCTTTCACAGCAGTCTTTTAATTAATTTTTTATTTTCTTAAATTCCAGAGTTTTCTGGTTCAAGAAAGGAAAATATGCTGATTTTCCACAATAACTGCAAATCTCACAGTGAAAAAAGAAACATGATGAGAAGACCATTTCTTTCCTTAGTAGGCCTTAAATTTTACTTTACTTTTTCTCCTTAAAGTAGCTGCTTTTAATCTGAACCTATCCACTAGTAGACTCAAGAAACAACACTATTTACAAACAACATTTCGTAACAGAGAGGCCACAGCAAGAAAAATTTGCTGGAGCTCATTTATAAGTTCGGGGTTTTCCAGGAGACTATTTTATCTGGGCCACTGCCTCAGTGCCAGAGTGCAGGGACACATACTAGAGCAAGATTTGTAACTTGTAATGTGTATGAATGACAAAACACGTTTCAAAGAACTGAAATTATACCCATGGAAATATGAATATGGATAAGAGGAAACTAAAAAACATAGTCTACCTTAATAATCCTTCAACATTCCTATTCAGGTTTTAGTACAGACACTTTCAGTCATTTTGGGTCAGATTTAGAGACTATTCAATTCTGGACTTTCAGGCAGCAGAGGATTCCCAACCTACTTCAGTCAGGTAAACAAGGTTTTTTTAATAGCTATTGATTCTTAGATCCTCAGGCTTCTTATATTAGAGCCATTCTTGGTTCTGTGCTTACATTCAAGGTGGTTTCTTTAGTTGAAGTATTTGTGCAGCTATTTAGCTGCCAGCAATGGCTGGGGGAGTGAGGTCTCTACAGCAGTGGCTGGCACGGCAACCCTGACACCAAGCTAACAGTCTTACTCCTCAGATAATGTGTCTGAAGTCTGAAGGACTCCGGTATCCTGCCCCTAAATAACTCTAACTGTGGGTGACTATTCTACAATTCTTATTTTACAACTATATAAGCATGAAAATGTGCATCAGAGGAATTTGAGATATACCGTATAATGGAAATGTCCTATCACACATCTCCTGATTAATTTTCTTCCCGTCTCCCCTTGCCCACTTCTTATTTTAAATGGCAGCACCCTTCTAGGCTCATAACACCAAATGAGACAGCTGTGGGGTGAGGGAGCTTTGAGCACAGCGACCAGTGATTCAAATGCCAGGCAACCTGAGGAGGCCTTGATTTCAGGCCTTGAAACAAGAAAACCCCTTTTTTCCAAGTCTGACTAAAATGTGGTTCACAATGGCCAAAATCCAATAAACCCCTCATTTTTCTAACCTGACTCAACCTTTCTAGCCTAACTCAACATTCTAGATTAAATCTAATCCAGCTCTAAATGTAATTCCTTGGCCCTCCTGAGCACTACACTGAAAGAGCACTTACATTTATATTACATTTCTTCAAAAGGAAGCAAAGCCCTTTAGAAAGTATGTAACTGCTCTACTGAGGGTGATTCAACCAAGTCTGGAGATATTTTTTTTCTTTGCTTTCTAATAATAGATGTTTTTATTTACTAAAGTAACAGATAGGACTTGTCAATTACAAACCTCTGAAATCTCATTTTGCTAAAATGAAAACATCTTTCAAATGCTTTGGAGAACTATTAAGATTATTGAACGTCTAGCTCACCGCTTCAAGTCTCCAAGTGGTTCACTAAACCCCTAGGAAACAGGCAAGCAGCATACAATTATCACAGTAATTAAAAAGGTGCAATGACTCTTCTCTTAAAGACTCCTGTTATATTAATTCTATGGTATGCTTTGGAGACTGGCATTATTTTACTCCTACCCAGCTTAATTTTACCATCATTAGTTTATCAGCATCTCTTTTTAAGCCCTTGGGCCAGTTATTAGCATGTCACTTGCTAACAGTTAACCAATAACCACTACACCCTTCAAAGCAGTATCTTCTGCAATAAAAAAGCCAATTTGTAGAGACAGATTTAATATCATCATTCAATTTAAATTTTTCAGTCAGCCATCACCTTCTGCTTTTAATTTAAGATGGTTACTGTTTACTTTAATGAAAACACAAATAATTTGGATGTATTACAAGATGTTACCAGGTAATAAAATACTTCCAGTACTTAGTGGTTTATGAGACTGAATGCGTATTTTAAGACTCAAGAGTATGTACCACTGAAAAGACCAGAAAGCATATGATGTTCTTAAATATAACTAAATTTCTGGATTTCTCCCTCTACTGGGTCTGGCTGGGATGGAATTAATTTCCTTCATAGCAGTCTGTATGGTGCACTGTTTTGTATTTGTGACTAAAAGAAGGTTCATAACACATCAGTGTATGCCAAGCCTCTGCTTCCCAAGAAGTTGCTAAACATCTGTCTGCCAATGGGAAAAAGTGAATTAATTTCTTACTTCACTTTGCTTGTAAGCACAGCTTTGGCTTCACCTATTCAACTGTCTTCATCGCAGTCCACGAATCTTCTTGCCTTCCTTCTATTTTGTTCCTGTGCCACAGCAGAAGTGACTGAGTGAGCAGCTGTTTGGGTACCTGGCTGCTGGCTGGAGTCAACCCACCACACTCTAACCCCTTAGTACTGACAAGCTCACTTGCACAGCACCCTGTGTTACATTATCTCATCATGTAACCATATTATGAAACTATGAGAAAAACTGTTTAAAGTTTAAAATACCTAAGTATTTGTCTATTAAAGACATACTTACCTTGCCTAGACAGATAATCTTACATTATTATGAAAGGCATAGTGACCTAGAAACCCTCCTGAAGGGAACTCTAATTAATTTTATGCCTCACTTTTGACTAAGCTGGTTACCTTAGTCTAGTAAAGAAATACAAAACTACTATAACTTGTGTACTGCTTTTTTTTTGCCTTTTTTTTTTTTTTTCATTAAATACTTCTTTCCCGTAATGAGAGGATGGGAAAAAAACCCAAAAGAATTATCAAAGAGTTATTACTTGCATAAGCTTGCATCTTCAAAACATAACATTATGATTCTGACAGCAACTTTATTTCATTCTATGCTTGGCATCGCACCAATCAGTTCAACTGAAATGCCACTTAGCCACTGACAGGTGGACAGGTGACTATACAAAAGTAACTTTACTTCTATATGCAATGGAAATACATTATTCTTTCTGTTGAAGCATGTAGTTTTTCCTGTTAAAAAGACAAATAACACCAAGCCATATCTTAAAAGATTAGGATCAATAAGTTAATACCATTTGTTTAGTCCCAGTTCCTCTAGGTACACTTCTGCCAATCTTCCACCAACTTTACAGCAGCAAAAAGAAGACTCAAAATACTGGGAGAAAATACTAATGGCCAAAAAATGTCAATGTCTCAGTATACTCTAATATTTTCTGAGTGGCTGAATCCCAAATTAATATCACTGCCACTCTTCTTGAAAATTACTGTAAAACTGCTTTTGTATAATAGGTCTACTTTGTATCTTTTTACACTCAGAGGTCAGCACTCTTAATTATAGAATATAAAACAGGAGCCAAGACTTATACACATCTCATTTAATGAAAAGACATGCTGTCAGTCACTCAAGAAAGCAGTTCTCTGCTAAACATCATCTGCTAATCGAGCCTTAATAGTGCATGCTCACGCTGTTACACAGGATCTCTTTCCATTTTATCTACAAGTTTGATATACCTGAAAAAACATTGAAAAAAAGAAAACAGAAACTTTATCTGAAACAAATAAAACTCTTGCCATGCTTGGGATACTAGCCAAAAAAAAAAAAAAAAGGCAAACTAATACTGGCAAGAGAGGGATGGAGGGGTGTACTGAAATGGAGAGCTCAGTGCATACCTGAAAGTTAAACTTGCTTATTTATACAGCACTCTACACTGACCACTTTAAGGCACGCAGAGGTATGACTACATCTATAGAAGGTTGCTTTCAAGGTCATCGTAGCTGGCAAATGCCAACAGTTATACTTAAAAGCATTCAGTCTTGACTCCTGCAGCCTGCTGGTTTAGGGTAGACAGTAAAAACTGCTAGTGAAGTAACTTCCATTTTCAGCCCTAGAAAGATGCTTACAACTTTCCAGACACTTTTGAGTACTCACCAGCACATTTTGTTCTTGTTTTGAGAGCTGGGCCGGGAGATCCAGTTCCTCCTTCACCTGGCCTTGTAAGTAATACACTGATTTCATACTCTGTGTCAGGATCCAGGTGCCCAATCTTATAGCTTGTGGAGTCCACAGGTTGTATGTCATACCAGCTTCCACTTGAAGTTCGATACTCAACTTCCCTTTGAATAATGGGTCCATCCCCATTGATGGAATTGGCATTCAACTGTATCCACAGGTAAGTTGCACCAACTGAGGACAGCTGAGGTGGAGCAATGGGAACTGGTGGCTCTGAAATACAGTAAGTTACATAAAACAGCAATTATTATACTGGCATTTTTTCTGCTTCTGGAACACTCAAATAAATGGTTGGTTTGGTACTACATTAGAGCTGAAGATTGCAGAAAAAAATATGGATATGAAGAAATTATCACTACAGATTAACTTTTTTCCAATAAATTGCAATATGTGAACAATTTGCTTATGCATTTGGAGATTTTAACATGAAGATTTCATTCTATAACATGTAACCTCAAACCAGGTGCAACTAGAATTCTCTTCAATAGACCTTTCATGGCAAGTTTTACCTTCCAATTTAAAAAGAAAGACTGTCTCAGGTTTTCTTATCAAAACACAATTTTTACTGGAAGTAAATACAAATCTTACTCAAAACTAACCTATTTAAGCAAAAATTTATATTGTAGTCTATTCTTAGACATAGCCAAAACTGAATCTGCACGAAAACAAAACAGTTTTTTTAATTCATTAATTCTCACAGACGGTACTACTCAGCATTCAGATTTTCAGACTTCTGTGTAAGCTAAATAACTACAGTATTTTTCCAAGTCCTATATCCTGGTTAAACAGAAAGAGCTTCTAAATGAGACCTGGGGGAATTTCTGAGTCTTTACTACAGCTCTGACTCTATTCCATGTAATGGCTTATTTGCTCTGACACACAGAAGCAGTACTCCCTCTCACAGAATAAGCATGTGTGTGATCTCCTGATAGTTTGCATTCTAAAGATTTTAAAAACAAAATTTTAAAACCCCTTGTATTTATTACATAATGGACACCTCATTTTAAATGAGGCTGCAGAAACAACTCGCAGACACCATCTCTTTTTAAAGGTAAATTCATTTTTTCCTATTGATTAACCAGGAAATTACTCTGCTGTTTCATGCATCACATCTGCACAAAATTCACCTTCAAGTTGATTAAACAGATTCATGTAGAATGAAACCAGGCTGCTGTAATAAGGTTCTGTTTGATCCAATATTCTTAATGTATCTATCAGCAAACACTGCCACTTTTTTAAGGCTACACAAAAAAATTAATGTAGAACATCTGTCTTCACTAAGCTGTAAATTCAGATTTATCCGCTTCTGGCAACCATTTCCCAACGTGTTGAGAAGCAGAAAATCAAACAGCTAAATATATAAATTAGTCACTTTTTCAAGGACTTCAAAGTCAGAATTAAAGCAAAGAACATAAAAGAATGAAGCCCAAGGGAGAAAGGAACTCTAGAAATCAGTATTTCCTGAAATAGTAACACTGCTATTTTAAAAAACATAATTATCCTATGTTATGCTATCTTTTTTCATTAACAGAAAGAGAACTCAACTCACGGAACACTAAGTATACTGAAGATTAGTTGTGCCTCATACAGGTAGTGTTTCTAGCTAGATGTGATGCTTCAGGAGATGGTTTAGCAGTCATGAGGGTGTAGGGCTGACAGTTGGACTTGATAATCTTGAAGGTCTTTTCCAACATTAATGATTCTATGATTCTGTGGCTCTACGTACTTATACATAGGCTTCAGTCTGTTCAGTCTGCTAGTAATGGCTGAAATATGACATCACAAACCAGCCAACACAGACATCATCAGCATTATTTATTTTCATATTCACAAAACTAATGGATTACTATCATGAAGAACATGATGCAGTGGGCAGCAATACAGAATGTCTCCAGAGATGTCTACTAATTATTATGGATTGGAATAGACATAAAACCAGCTTAATATACTGTGGTAGATTCCAGTACATAAAGAGAAGAATATTGTTTACATTTTCAAATCTCTAGGGAAAACACGGTTACATGTCAGTAGCAATATATGGCAAACTGATGTCATTGTTTGGTTAGACACATACTGCAGTTTTATTTAAACCATTGTTCCTGAAGTATATAAACTATGGCTTCATACAGCAATAGCATGTCTGGAAACAGTTCTGACTTGACTCAAAATGATTTAGCATCAATTTAAATCATTAGGCTGTTCTGTGAACCAAGACATGAAAATGGAACTTTTATAGAGCATCCTAAGGCATTTACTTAGCCATGCTGAAAGAACAGTTAATTACTTTGAAGTTTCAAATGCTCCTAAAGGCTGTTCAAGTGCCATTCAAAATGCAAACTCAGGAGGTAGGTCACTAAGGTTAGTAGTTACACCAATTCATTCTAAGTATTACAAGTACTTGAAGTAGACAGTATTTTATTGTCTTTTTATCCCTTGGGGCATATTTTTCATTCCTTTGTGACCAAAGTGCAAAAGGTTAATGCAAGCTGCATGATTTCAGCAAAGCCTGCATATACTGCAGTTTTAATACCAGTAACATAGATTAATACTAGAAGTAGTCTTCTTACCAGAGATTGAGGTTAAGCAAAGTGAACCTTTCATTAAAAGCATGATGCTCATTATTAAGTGACTGGCTAAATAGATGAGAACCAGAGTTAAGCAGATTCTTTAATACAAACGGTGCACTACCAAATATAATGAGCCAATTTAATTACTAAAGTATGAGAGCTGCTCCTCTGACTTCTTCATTTATTCCTTCTTTAGGCAGAATGCTTTAATTTTTTTAGAATAGTGAGGAGTTTGAATCAATCAGGTAAGCAACAGACTGAAGCACCTGTGTCTTACTAAAAGCAGTTTTACTGGTGGCCACTAGGGTTCTATCAAATAAATACCATGCAAATTATTTTCCGATTACTACTTTTATGAAAGTGGTACAATAGACTTGTGATTTTACAGCTGTGTACATTCAGGGAAGGAATTTCAACTGACTGCAGAAACAAGTTTGTACCAGTGGCTATTTAGTACAACGGGTTAGCTTAAAGAGGAGTTCTTCCTCGCAGATCTCTCTTGAAATAGAAGTAAACAAAGCTATTAAATACTGTGAAACCCTTTAAAGACAGGCTTTTAAAATAGAATATTAACTCAAAACCAGGAAGCTAAGTTAATCCATAATTTCAAATGTAATGCTTTTTAAACTTTGGACAAACAGGTGACCTCTTCTTGAACTCTGTGACAACTGGCAATGGGCATAATCCCTTACATAAAGAAAACAGTGGCCACCTTACAAAACCAGAGGTCCGCAAATGACAAAAAGCTTTAGGCAGATGCTTTAAAGGCACCCTACGTAATGGATAATTTTCAGTAAATATGAGAAAAAGGCGAATACCTTCATAATAAGATGCAGCCCTTCTCTTATGCAGAGAATAAAAACAAATTCAGCCATAGAGTCATATAAACTATTTATTCCTATGTGTTTCGATATTAATTCAAAATATACTTGAAACTGCAGGTCCCTTATTCACAGTGCTTTGTGCTTTAAATTATACAGAATTTCCAAGTATCTTCTACAAAATCCTAACATACCTAGGTTTTTCAATTCTTTTAAAATTTTAATAGGGAGAGGAAAGGCATGACACAGAGATGCCAGGGGAGATTATGTAGATCTCTGAGACTTAGATGAGTTACAGAACACAAAATAATATACATTTATTCTCTGTGGCTCAGAATAGCTAACTTGAAAAATGAAAAAATCTACTTCAATAGTAGCAATAACATTTTTCAATTTTTCTTTTGAGATAAGCGAGCGAGAGAGTGGAGCCATGCCACATTTGCAGAACAGGGAGAAAACATTTAACCTGCAAGCTATTTTTTTATAATTAACTAGTAACTGTTACAAAGACAATGCCACGATATTCCCACATGATCCTGTTCATCACGTCATGAGTAGGTGAAGTGACAAAAATAAGCTATCAACCATCTCTGATGCTATATCCACATTACTAACTTCTAAATCATTATAGAACTAATCAAATCATTATAACTTTGAAGTCTTGAAAACAACTAAACAGCTTTAAGAGTTTTTTCTTCTATTTTCCTCTCTATTTTATTTTTAATATGTAAATATATTATTGTGCTCCTCTTCTGAGCTTGCAAATTATTCCATTCCTTTTGAAACAATGCAAAGCAGAGCCATTCTGCAGCATTTAACTGTGGATAAAGGGCAACAAATAGCCCCAATGATAACAAAAGACGTGGCAATGATTTTGAAACATCACAGATCTTCATGTAATATTTTTTCATAGAAGTATTTAAATAATTCCTGCCAAAGCATTTAATTATTTTATTCAATAATACCTCAAAAGAGTATGATGCATATCACATGAGGTAATTTTACACTATTCCTTTACTGAGACTGCTCAGGATGAAAACTTGATCTGACCCAGTATCCTAATGTTCTTAAAATCACTTGTAAATGCATCATTTAAGAAAATGTCATTGTTGTGTTTTAGACATATTTTGAAATTTTATAAAGAATCAAGTGTCCTTGTGCTATACACTGATAAACCTAGGCAGGTGCAATCTAATTAGTCAGACATAAGGGGATACCACGGTAAACCCTGTAGTAGTAGCTGTTTTAGTAGTAGTAGTAGTACCACCCATCTCTAATAGTTCCCTTCCCCAAACATGACTCCTCTCAAACCCAATTGCTCTGATTTGCTCACTCCTGACTCACTAACTCTTCTAAGACATCGGCACCTCAGCCTGCACCACTCCTGCTCCATTCTTCTGCTTAATTAAGTGGTCCAAACCCCTCTATCCTTCCCATTCTCAGCTTTGCTCAGTTTTTGTTTTCTCCCCACACTTCAAACATTACTAAATTCCCACCCCAGGCTTGTTTTTTTTTTTTAATTCCAGGCTGTATCTACAAGCTCTGTGCCTGCTTCTCTCCCCACCTGCCAGTCTGCTGCTGTTCTTCACAGAATCACAGAATGTCTTTGGTTGGAAGAGACCTCCAAGATCATCCAGTCCAACCCTAGACCTAACACTGCAAGCTCACCACTAAACCATGTCCCTAAGCACCAGGTCCGTATGCCATTTAAATGCATCCAGAGATGGTGATTCCACCATTGCCCTGGGCAAACTATTCCAATGCTTGAAATCCTTTCAGTGAAGAAATGCTTCCTAGTATCTAACCTAAACCTCCCCTGGTGCAGTTTGCATCCATTTCCTCTGGTTCTATCACACGTCACCAGGGAGAAGAGGCTGTTCCCCTCATCACTTCAACCTCCTTTCAGGTAGTTGTAAAAATCAATGAGGTGTCACCTCAGCCTCCTCCAGACTATAAACAACCCCAGCTCCCTCAGCTGCTCCTCACAGGACTTGTGCTCTAGGCCCTTCACAAGCCTCACTGCCCTTTTCTGGACATGTCCTTTTTATCGTGAGTGGCCCAGAACTGAACGCGATATTCAAGGTGTGGCCTCACCAGTGCCAAATACAGGGGGACAATCACCCCTCTATTCCTGCTGGCCACAGTGCTCCTAACACAAGCCAGGATGCCACTGGCCTTCTTAGCCACCTGTGCACACTGCTGGCTGATATCTAGTTGACTGTTGATCAATACCCCAAGGTCCTTTTCCATCTTGCATCTTTCCAACCACACATCACAAAGTCTGTAGCTTACCATGGGATTTTTATGACCCAAGTGCAGGACCCAGCACTTGGCCTTGTTGAACCCCATAAAATTAACCTTGGCCCATTGATCTAATCTGTCTGGGTCCCACTGTAGAGCTTTCCTACCACCTAGCTTGGTGTGGTCTGCAAACTTACTGAGGGAGCATTCAATCCCCTCATCTAGATAGTTAAGAAAGATCTTAAAGAGTACAGGCCCCAGTACTGAACCCTGGGTAACACCATTTGTGCTTTGTGATTTAACTCCATTAACTACCACTCTTTGGGCCCGGCCATCCTGCCAGTCTTTTATCCAGCACACAGTGTATTTATCCAAGCCCAGGGCCACAAGTTTCTGAAGGAGAATGCTGTGGGAGACAGTGTCAAAGGCTTTACTAAAGTCCAGATAGACAATGTCCACAGCTCTTCCCTCACCCACTAGGTGGGTCACCTTGTTGTAGAAGGAGATCAGGTTAGTCAGGCAGGACCTGCCTTTCGTAAACCCTTCTAACGATGGTTCTTCCCAGCACCTGCTTTTCCTCTTCTCTCCTGCACGAGGCAGTTCCCCTTTCCAGCCAGCTCCCCTCTCCAACAAGTTCCCTTTTCCACTGGCCTCTGTCCACATTCCTCATCCACTACATACATAAATATGTATACGCGTGCATACATATTTTTGCATATGCATGTATGTATATATATTTATCTACCACCCTTTGTCACATTTCTCCCTACTTTGTAGTGCTTATGTAATCCTAACTTTCACGTACCTCCCCTCTAATTTCAAACACCTCCCAATGTGCCATACCTTTCAGTGCCAGCACTAACAACCCCATCTGAGTCTGCAGCTACTTGCTCTTGCACCCCTTGCTATCTACATCATGCTTCTCACCATTCTACCCTCACAGCACAAGGGATCGGCAAGGTGGAGGGCTGAATACTAAAAGCAAAGGAATGGTAAGCTCACAGCTTTTAATTCCTGTGTCTGGATCCACTCTGTCCCAGAGGAGCTCAAATCAGTAATTGCATTTAAATTCCATTCAGTGTATCTAGAATATGGGGGGAATTTGAAAGTTTAACTCAGAGAAGTCTCCACTGTACATATCAGAAGAAAGATCTTGGTGGGTTTTATTTAGTACCTTGTAAATTGACTTTACTTCAAACCAGATTTTCACAGGAACAGAAAAAGTATTCTTGATGTAACTATCACCCTCCTGAAAAAAAGTTCCTCCTTCAAAGCTGAGAGACTTCAGCACCTTCCCTTGACAAGTTAGCTAAGATGGCTGAACTATCTCTACAGTTTTGGCTGGAGATTTTCTCAAAACTCTCAGGCTGATACATACATCCATGCCTGAAGTCAGTTTGCCAAAATATGAGAATCCAAAAGCAGGACTTCATTATAGGAACTGTCAGGCAATCATGAAAATAAGTCCTAATATCACCACTGTTTGGAAAAAATGGTAGAGGAAGACCGATGGATCCAGCATGAAAGGCTATTTGCCAGCGAGGGAAAAGATGTTAAGTACCTGTGAATACTTGGTGTATGAGAACAAATGACAGAACAGAAAAAAAATCTTTACTGTTTTCTTACTGTGTCTTGATCTCAAAGTACATCTGCCCTCGGAATAAATTCTTGAAGAGGTTTGGTTCTGTTCCCAGTGTTAAATCTTCCATTTGGAAAGATGCAGACTTTTAAGCTGCCAGCATTACAGATGGATACCTTCCTACGCCCTTGCTTAAAAACCTAACAAAACTCCTTTTAACCAATTAGACACCTAGGTTTACCTCCTTTGAACTCAATAAGCAGTCTGAACTCTGCAATAATCTGATGTCTGCTTAGACAGGCTCATTCCATTCTCCTAAATCTAATCTGTGTTGGATCTGCCCACTATTAGAAAGATTCAGCCCTGGGACTGTATGTAGAAGTCTAATTTACTTCACCAAATACATTTAATCAATTCCACCCGACTATTTTCCTTTTGCTCAATGTTTGATTACTTTTATGTCACCTATTAGATGTGAACTGCTGTTTTTTACAATAAGTGGGTGATCTGACAAGGCCCATTTCATGTCTCCCATTAGATAAAGTGACATTTCAATCCAATTCCCTGACAAACTTAGATGAGGATACTGTGGAGTTTGAGCACACACAATGACAAGTCACTTGTCTTTTCAGCCTTTCCTATCAGAACAAACACTCGGGTAAATTGAAAACCTCCTCCTCAGGATTTATTTAAATACAGCAATCAATATTTTATTTCACCGTCCTCTAAAAGGCATGTAAGATAACATAAACAAGTTTTCAAAGAAACACCTTTTTTCTTTCTTGTTTAAGGCCAAACTAATTGTTCACTGACAGGCTTTTTGCTCATTAACTAGACAATATTCATGTTTACAGTTCTTTAATAAGATAAAATGGGATTAACTGACAGGTCTTTAATTGCCTCTTCCCCCATACAGATTACACCTTGCTACAACCATATCTGTTCAGGTTAAAAATAAATAAATAAAAATAATATTTTATTTTTTTTTTTTAATTGCAGTTTCATATTTCTCATGTTCAAAATTTGATTCCCATTCCTATTTATTTATTTATGTGGTTGTTTATTTTATTTCAGGTTTGGTGCACCTGATAACTAAAGACCTTCCTGCCGACTTAGAAAATTCTGGTACCTGGTCTCCAGTGCCACACAACATCACGCCACAGCAACACTACAAACCTCAAAGAGGTTTACATAACAAAGTACCTGGAATCTACTACTGGAATCTTCCTATTTAGTGAAACAGTATCTACAATGAAGCAGAATTAATGTTGTATAGAGTTGTAACCCACTCTCCTGTGCAAATGTCTCTACTTAAAAGATATTTTGAAAAAATCCTAACTGCAGTGAAAGATTTACTTATTTGCAACTTGAGTTACAGGGTAAGTAATCCAAATGAAACAGAGTGCAATGAATGAAAAAGTGAACCAGTGAAGAACTGATTCTTTTTAACCTATAGACACTAGCTCCGACTCTCCTGTCATCCTAGCAAAGTAATTCCAGAGAAATTCCTCATAAGTCAGCTTAGTTACACCAGCATAAATGAGAAGAGAATTAGACTAGTTGTTTCCAACAAAGAGTGGGGAGTAATTACACTGCTGTTTCTACCCACGCTATTATTAACCCATCAGTAATTCCCAGGTATACTAAGCATTACATGTGCAATGTGGGCAAATGTACATTTTTTTCAGGATTTATTGATGTTAATGGATTAAAAAAGATACAGCTGAACTGAAATCAATCTATTATCATTGAATTCTGCTAACATTGCATAAGAGCTGTTGAAAATACTAGGAAATACAATTTCTTAATTACACACCATCAATAGCACAGTGTATTTACTAATTAGCCAGTAATGCTGCTATTTCAGTATATTCATCTAAGGTTTTACAACACAAGGTTTAAATGGGTCTTTTTAGGTCAGAAGCAATGACCCGCAGGTGGTCTCATAAAAGCTCCAATACAGGCAACGGGGATTACCATAATTACTTTGCCACTCTACAAGTAGCTAATGGGATTACACCTGAAGGCTACCCACTTTTTCACAGTGCCCAGTGCAAATTTCCTGAAAGAATCTGGGTAAGCACAACTGCTTTAATTATATTTTTTGTAATTTTATCTACTGCACCACAAAAGGAGCACCAAGAAATTAAAACACCCTAAATAAAAGAAATTGAAAAAATTCCAACTTCTTTGGCTTTCTGTTCCTCCTGTCACTGATGCAGTCAATCTTGCATCTACCTCCTTCAGGCAGCCTCAGTTCTCTCTCATTTCTACAGACGTTAGGTCTGAAAGATGCTCCTTCATTCCGGCTGGTCGTCATACTATACATTTTCTTGCTCTCTTTCCCGAATTCCACACATTTCCATTTTTTCCAACTGATTTTATTTCCTTTTCAAGCTATCTTTGCTTGGATTGAAATTACGTGTTCTTTTTTCTCACTATGCCTTAAAATTTTATTCTCATCTCACCTTCTCTGTTTTTTTCCTCTTTTTGCCCATTCAAACAGCTCATCTAACTTTCCATGCTATAATTTACTTTGTCATGTTATTTTCATACACCGGATATTTGCAGCCTCGTCTTCCTCATCCTGTCCCAGTTATCTCCATTTTCTTCAAAATGCATCCAGTAAAACTATATACTCACTTTGGGAAAATGGTTCCTTCTTCCTTATTGCTCTTTTCCATCATCTACCAGTGACCTCTTATTCCCCAGTCTAACCCGTAGACCAGCCTTCTTTCTCTCCAATTAGTCAGTGCTCATCTCACAAACACTGTGCTAACCACATCACCTCTCCATTATTCCACTCCTCATTTTCTTCTTAAATATCCCTCTTGTTTTTATTTATCAAAAAACTCATCCTTATCTACAGCCTAACTGTTAATCTTCATATTTATGTTCTCATTGTAAACTCTACTGTTATTCTCACTGTGTAGAATTTTTTTTTACCCAAAAACTTTGCTTTGCTTTTTTAACATCTTGGCCTGATTCTTTATTTATACCACTGTGCCTCCTGTCATTCAAACCTGACCTTTACTACTAAATTCTCTTAAAAATGCTTTCTGTACTGACTTCAGAAACAAGATCCATGGTATAGTTTCAGATACAACAGTTATCCCACACCTTGCTTATTGCCCTACATACAAGTTGCCTTTAGGAAAAGGCAATCTTTTAAAAGTCTGACGAATCTCATATAGGTTTATAAATACACAACATAATTACAAGAATTAGGAGAAAGACAAGAGCAATCCCAGATCAACTAATAACAAAGTCCCTTATCTAGACTGCTGTATGCAAACAGAACTGTGCTTGTATTTTTACTGCAATAGATGCCAATTCTTTAATTAGGGGACTAAGTCTTAAGAGATGCTAATTGTATCTTTAACCAAAAGATAAAACCTAGAGCAGAATTTGGAAAGCAGAGAGACAAGAAGGTACTATACAAAAATTAATTTCTTACTCCTTAGCTCCTCTTACTCCTTATGATTCTTTAATACTATTAGAATAGCTATAATAATATATTCTGTGGTAATCTGATACTGTTTCTATAATCAGAGGATGCAAGTGTGTCCCTCCCAAGTCCCAGAGGAAAATTTCACACCTGTGGTGGATTTAGTTACACGGCACTCCTTCACCCCTTGACAACCTGGATTTAACTGTTTTCAGAAAGAAAAAGATCCTTTAGTTCTTCCGCTCACTTCTTGTTTGTTAGGTACAGAATAGACCAGCAAGGGAAGATACAGAACACAATAATGTGGCTCCACAGCTTAGATGCTACATAATATGGTTTGTCTCTGAAGGAATAAAACTAAGAATTTGCTCCTCCGAAGTACTAGGATAAATGTAATGGCAATCAAAATGCAATTTAAATATAATGAATGTCATAAAATTGTTTTATCACAGTTTTCTATAATGAGGATGGACATACCTGAATGCATTCTATTTACATTTAAGTGTTTTCTTCTGTTTTTATTAATATCCCTCCCTATGTTGGAATATGTGTATTTTATGCGTTCATTTTAATGTAAATTTTTCAAATTTTGCAGCAATGTATTTTTAGAATGTTTAGCTCCATAAAGGAGGTAAATAGCCAGTATTATGTTCATACATTAAAAAATATCATGTAAATACACTGTTAAAGACATATAGTTGTAACCAGTGCATTTGGGGAATCATTTAAAACAACTGTCAACAAGTACCTAGTTAATTAGCCCTGTCTTCTTTTGCCATTCCCTTGTTGCAGCTGGACAGAATCAAGACTTACATAAACAGAGTCTATTTATTGAACCTGTTACCGACTTTAACAGGCTATGGGTGACGTTCTTACTGGATTAGCAATTGCAGTTCCTTATTCCAAACACCGAGCATGCAAATACTGATTTTTCTTTTTTAATTGTGAAATACCTTTGACTATCAGTTCAGCATAATTTGATACACCAACTCCTCCTTCTGTCCGAATCATGCAGCGATAGTTGCCAGCGTCCCGTTTTGTGGCATTCACCACACTAAAAAGAGCTACAAATCGGCGAAAGTTGAACACTTTTATGTCCTTCAAAGGTGCATCCCTTACATAAATACCCTAAGAAAAGGAACACAAATAAATAATATTGTTAGTCATAAAAAATACTGAAAGCTGATTTTATTTCTCTTAAATTCCCCAAGAGGGAAGGCAAGCTAAAAGCAGCAGTTTGCATGTTACTTTTACAGATGTTTACACTGTGTGAGACTTTACTGCCTTCCCATGTGAGTCAAACCATTCACCATCAGTGGGTGACCATTCATCTGGAACAGCTACTTTCAACTTTTTATAGATTAACTAATAAAAAGATTTGAAAGCAATGTAACATTTACTTGGTTGGCTTGCTTTATACAAATATTTAGTTACTTCTTTTAAAGAAACATGAAGCCCAGCATACTCAAGTCTCAGCTTTCTCTTCCCCTCTGGATCTGCTACTTGGAATACGCATCTTGTGCAGCCTCCATGGAAATGGCACTAGATGGTTCTCATATAGCAGCAATGGGACTATCATCGACTTAGGTGGAAAAGACTTGGCACAAGTTTATCAGGAAAATAACCAACAAGGCTGTAGCTGTCTCTCTCTCACTTGCTTAGCAGGTAATGGGAACTGGGCAGTTTGTACCTCAATGCAGTGTCTCACCCTCAATTCAACATACTGCATGCATGGCACAAGAAAATGTCCTACGTAACAGCCAAGGAGCACAAGGCTCAGCATAATTCCCATCTTACAGATTGCTCCCTCATGTGATTCAGTACACAGCTGGAGGTGGGAAAAAGGGAAGGTAGCAGACAGAAGAGGACAGAGATGACATCTTGCCATGTCCTCTGGCACAAAGAAGAGGCCAGAGGAACTTGGCTCTCACATTCTCATGTGAAATCATACGCCACCTGCCCATGAAACACAATACATGCACTATGAACACTCAGAAAAACTCAGAAAATGTAAAATAAACTAATTACTAGAGCTGGCTGAAAAAAAAAAAAAAATCTATATAAAATCTAGCGACAACATTTACTCAAGCAAGCAAACAAGAAAGACACACTTTTCACAAAAAACATTCATTTCAACAAACTGAAGGCTACAGCCATTATTGAAACATGAGGAGAACCTGGAGAACCCTAACAAGTACCTCCATAAAGCTGCTCTCACAAGGAAGGCATATTCACAGTCTGATGCTATGTAATGATGCCAGTTATTTTTAGTAGTTTTTTCTGACTCCAGGAGCTTCAATTGAGCAAGGAAAGGATCCTGAACTACCGAGCTTCTATAAACCATCATCACAGCTGGTGATGTCTTGTTTTTCTGCCCTAGAGTTTGTAGTTTGTCCAGCAGAATTTAAGACCTATATAGGAAATACTGACCTCAGTTTGTTATAGCTTTTACTTGCCACTATATTGAAAGTCCCCTTAAAATACCAGTTACAACCAGAGAGTTTCAAATACCAGCAACATAAAATTAAACTCATTCATTAATCACAAAACCAAGCCAAAGTTAATCATGCCATTAATGCCAAAGAAGCAGCATAATCAACAGTAAGTACTGATTCTCATGCACACTAAGGTAGAGTTATTTCTCCTTCAAAACTAAACGTGGGTAAGGCTCTGTATATTTAAAAGAAAAAAATGCTTGTACAATACCCAAAGCAGAATGTACTATCATGCCTTAAAAATTACTCAGCCTGAAATTATTACTTGCAAATTACTTCAGATAATTGCCAGCTCCTTAAAATTCCTAGAATTGAGAGCTGCTGATAAACTGGCTTCTCTGATGTGGCATGACAGTTACTGAAAACAAAACTCAGAAAAAAGAAACACTTCAAACTACTAATCCAAAACTACTACATTTACTGGTTTTGCCACTGTAGTATCTTGCAGCAAGAATGCCCATAGTTAGCTGGACGCGAGCAGAGTGGGTTAATATGATTTTGGAGAAATAATATTTCTTAAGCGCAACATTATCTCTTACCTAAGACAATAACTGATTGAATTTAATTATCAGAGCTGCTGATCAGTCACAAACCACATGGTTTTAAAGTGTGTTTCTGTAGTTTTGAGACTCCTTAAGCATTCTGTGCATAGCCAAGTCATGTGCTTACATTACATCCACCCACGCTAGTTTTTCTTTTTTTTCTAGTTGCAACATCAGGAAGCTTACACGGGCTACTTTATCCTGCCAAGAAACAGGGTAAGTTATTCTCTAGAGAACAACATACTGCCACAAACTGATTAATTCTAGTGTCTAAATTAGCTCAGCTCATTTGGAGTGAGAAAAAGCCCCTCTGCACTCCAGCCTACACCCACCCTTCCACATGGGGCATCAGCATCCAGAATTACCTAGAACTCCCAAGAGTTACAACAAAACTGAAGAACGATGCCAACATTTTATGAATTATTTATTGCTGTTCTCACCTAACCAAAGGCTACAGGATGCTGTTAAAGGGGGCAAAGAGGTGAAGAGAAAAGACTAGGCCATGCTAAGAGGCAGTATAATTTTTGCCTTTATGTGCAGCCCATCGATAGAGGTGACCATGGAAAGGTATGATACACATACAGTCCCTGCTGGTCCCACACAGAGGACTTTCTCTTCCCACACTAGACCTCCCAATAGCCAGTAGAAATACTGAACAACACGGCCTGGGTTGTCATATAAACTTCCAGCAGTCCCAGAAGGGAACTGCTCAAATACCTGTTCCTATAGGACATATTTGCCAGCTTTTTCTGTGTGTATGTATAATGAAAATTGGAACTGATCAATGCATTGCAGCATTTATGAGAAATTATTATGTCACTGTGGTTCTGAAATCTTTTTCACCTTCTGCTTATTCTCAAACACACTAACTTGCCTGATTTCTTAAATGATGTTCTACAGCAGGAAATCTTAATTTGATCAAATAATTGAATATATGGCCATGTAAGCACATGCTTTCCACTCACATGTCAATCATTTTGACTGAAAAAAAGAAAAGCAGAAGTACATTGCAGACACAGACATCATTTTGCTCAAATGAACAGGTGACATGAGCCTTTAAAGCAACTCAGCCTGGCTTTACAGAGGATATGAGACTTTTTACCCCCCAGCAAATGCCAGATGTGAAAAAGGTAATTAATAGTGACTTCAAACTTCATGAAGGACCTACAGAATAAAAAGCCTTAATTATTATAACACATCTGTAAAATATAGGTGAGATTATTATTAATAAAGATTGTCTTGACTGGCTTCTCTTAAACATTATGAAATTAGAGAGGCAAAGTGTAGAGTGTCTAATTATATGTCAGAACTGAAATAGTTCCACAGAAATCACTGGCATGATATTTTCTACTAGAACTCAAAGAAGAAAAAAAAAATAAAATTCTTTAGTCTCTTTGTGAAAAAATATTTTCAAGAAAGAGACAGTGCCTGGAACAGACAAAGACCAAGAAACATAATTGCTTTACTTTCCACAAGAAAAAAAAAAAATAGAGCTTAAGAGAACAAGTCTTCCCTCTTTTCTGGGATGACAGCAAATGAGTAGGAGAGCTGTGTAATTGAGTTAAACCTGAGCATAAAGGAATGGTAATGAAGGTAATGAACTCAACTGTAAGAAAAGTTCCACCCATAGGCACTGGAAAGGAGAGGTTAAAAAAAAAAAAAAAAGTAGCTGCACAGTAAGAAAAACCAACCCAACCAAAAACCTCCAAATAACCCACACCTACAACTTCTCCCAAACTTTTTTCAGCAACGGACAATGGCAAAAGGCTATTTTTAGTCTCAAAAAATGCCATTCATAATTTGATATATGAATACAGAATGGCTTCTGTTTTAACTGTCCCCACATGGCCAGCTTTGCTTCCTTCACTTGGGATTCACATTTGCTCTTTCTCACTTTTTGTGCAGCATGGTCAGGAAGATGCACAGGTATGACAGTGGTCATTTTCACAGGTTAGTAAAGTACACAAAATGTGGAGGAGAATGTCAATATTTTCTTTTCCATATTTAACATATTGTATGATAAATTAAAAGCTCTCCATGCCGATTGTCAATAGCTATTTCATTTAGAATGAACTGAAAGAACTTATATTAAATCAACATTTCTTATGGAACATATTCGTACATCCTGCTACATTTTTTAAACAAAGAATTATTTTTAGTAGCATTCGCAAAAATAAGTTTTTAGCACTCACAAATGCAACATTCTGAAGTTCCACCAATAAAAGAGAACATGTGCAATCTATTGCTTTACTAATTATAGTACTTAAACCTTTAATCTCATTTATTTCAAAATAGATTTTGAAATTTACTCTTAGGTTGGCAAACTATCAGATTTTATGTGGAAGCCTGAGTCTTCACAAATATATCGTATCTTCCTGAAAAATAAACACACACAAAAAAGACCTCTCTAATTTTCTAATCCAATTCCAGAAAACAGTATAAAATTCATTATTTACAATGCAACATTGTTGCAACTCTATATTTAAACCCATTAAAACAGGTTGCCAGAGCAACACTGTAGTGTCCTTCTGTTTTATTGGTGGGTTTTGTTTGTTTGAAATACAATTCAAAGATAAAGACAGCTCTTTTTACTTTTTTACTTCAGCTCTGCTTTTCCATGTGAAAGACTGAGGCCTTACTACAGATTAAACTTGCTGACTCTTTCTGCCTCTGGGACTCGGAGACCTGTGTGAGCAGGACACTTTGTTCTTTGGAAAAAGGAAACTGCCTTAATCATCTAATGCTAGACCTGCTTGGACTGCAAAGGCTACATCCCTGAGGCAGTGCTATCTAACCTTCTCAGAGCAGAAGTTGTTTGACCACAAAACAAAGAATGCAAGATGTTGAGATCCAAAAATGAAAATACCAGGTTCCACTGGCTGCTGAGCAACCCGTATGTCTTCAAATGCTCAGAGGAAGCGTTTAAAAAAATAAATACACATATTCAAAAACGCTATTTAAACTGATGAATGAAAATATGCAACTTGTAAGTCACTTGTAAGAACAGATTTTCTATTAAGCAGTGTTATTTAATGTATAGGGATATTCAAAAAGAAAAATCTTAATTTAACCTGAGGATATATAGAGTTTGAAAATCTGTATTCCTAGTACCAGCATATTAAATGCATGCAGAGACAGCTTAAAGCACTCTAAAATGCACATTATTTTTCATTTTAGGTAAGCTAGAAAGAAAAGAAATAAGTTGATGGTTATTTAAATTAGACTTACAATCTCTTTTAGGCAATGAACTAACTCTAAGTCTTCTAAATGAACAGCAATTTAGCAGCAACAAGATATATATTAAGCCTTTCAGAAAAACTCCTAACAGAAATGGAGAAGTAATTCAAAGGGATTGAAGTTCTGGGATGCTGTATCCCGCACTACCACTGCATTTAATTATTCTCAAGGCATGTTTAAACAATTTTCCCAGAAGAGACTTAAAAGAAAACACTGGTCGGTCACTCTCTGTCCATACAGGTAGATTAAGTAGCTTTTCATGCATTTAATAGAAGAAGGGGTTTGCGTTATCCCACTTTCAAATATGCACATTTATAAAATTGTGATTAGATTCATACCAGTGGGATCTCAAATAACGTCAGCAGTGCCAGAAGTAATTTTGTTTGAAACATTTGTAAAATTTAAATCAAATAGTAATTAATACCTCAACTAAATTGCCTTGCAGAGTTCATATCATTCCAATAATTAAGACCATTGGCTTTACCTCTGAATTTCTAGAGCTGCTTTCATAACCGAGACAACTGTTTGTCAGTCTAGATTAAAACCACCACAGATCCTGTGATTATCCTGTATTTATTCCATCTGTTTAACTTAACAAGTGTATTTCATTCAAATAATGAGGCTGTGCTGGAAAAAGATAATTATTTTCCTATTTGGAATCTTTCTGCTGTGAGCGAGAACCACACTCTGCATGTGTAACTAATGGGCATTCACGCAAAATGTTATTTACCTTTCAAGAAAGATTTCAGCTCCCAATATTTTAACATTTGATAACTGAGCCTCCTCTTCAAATCACATAGCTCTGCATACATCTGTTTATTGTGACTACATCTAAATGCTGGCTGGAGCTGCCAGGTAATGTTGTAAAATATTACTAAAGTTACATATTGAGTTGTCACCTTATCAAAAATGAAGCAATGACATCTCTTTGAAGATACAGTTAAACATACAAAAAGTAAACAAAGACATTATTGCATTTTCTGAAGTCGTTAAACTCAGTGTAATTTACCCGAAGTAGTTACTCTATACATAGATACCGAAGTTGTTTTGTATCATTCTGAAAGGAGCAAATCTGTAATTGCTACACTGAGATTTTAAAAGGAAAAAAACCCAAACAAACAACAACGCCCGTTCAATCTTTTTTTTATTTACATTAAATTCCAGGGCCACTGAGAAGCATTAATATTCTCTAACAATTTGTCAGTGTTCCCAAGATATGTAAAAATTCCAAATCTTCTTTCTATTCTTCTCTAAAAGCACACAATAGAATACAAAATTGCTTGTAGGGAACTACAGCCTCAGAAACATCTGGAGAAAATAGAGCATTAAGAAATCTCTCTCTAACAGAGAGGTTTATACTTTAGATAGAAATTATGGCAATGATCCATGTATCTGCTAAGCATTTTACTGAACCCATAGACCTACTTATAAAACCTTTTAGCCTAATACTGTATCTTAATTCTTTGAAATATGCAACAATAAGTATTTCTCATCATCTTTTGATTTGTATTAAAAACTCCAAGAGTTAGGATGAACACCTCACTAAAAAATGAAGACACTATTTGTAGGATTTTAAATACTCTGGCTTGGAGTTCTGCAGATGTCAGGTTTGCAGAGGGGCTGGGAAGGAGCAGAGTGGTGAGGAGAAAATGAGAAACTCAAAATCATCAGCATAATTTTCTTCTGTACACACATAGAGGCAATAAGAGGTATACTAATGGTATACTGAAACAAAGTGTAATAATACCAAAATACATTTATCTGCCTTTTCTACCTAAGTACATAACAGGACAGTTAAAAAACAGTGTGGTCATGTCCCACATTCTCTTCACTGGAAAAGTGTCATCTTGTTGGGAAGGAAAGCAGCCCGGGATGAAGAAAGTCCAACTTGCAAGTTCTGGGGATGACGTGAAATCTCTTCTGAAGTAATAAACCGGAACAGCAGGCAAAATGGAAGTGATACTGAGTCCTAAAAGCATAGAATCACAGAATCTTAGGGGTTGGAAGGGACCTCGAAAGATCATCCAGTCCAAACCCCTGCCAGAGCAGGATCACCTAGAGCACATCACACAGGAATGTGTCCAGGCGGGTTTTGAATGTCTCCAGAAAAGGAGACTCCACAACCTCTCTGGACAGCCTGTTCCAGTGCTCTGTCACTCTCACAGTAACAAAGTTTTTCCTCACGTTTACATGGAACTTCCTGTGTTCCAGTGTGCACCCTTTGCCCCTTGTCCTATCACTGGACATCACTGAAAAAAGCCTGGCTCCATCCTCCAGACACTCACCCTTAACGTATTTGTAAACACTGATGAGGCCGCCCCTCAGTCTCCTCCAAGGTAGAGACCCAGCTCCCTCAGTCTTTCCTCATAAGGGAGATGTTCCACTCACTTAAGCAGGCAAGGAAGAAATAGTCAAAAGGAAGCACAAACATATCCGATGATGGAAAACCATGCCCTGTTCAGGGTTAGGCAGAAGCCTCCCTAAAAGACCCTCAGATTCTAAATGGGAGGAATGAATAGCAAGAAGAGCCACATGCCCATGGCTAAAGGAAGCTATAGTAAACCCCTCAGCAGTGACAGTGCAATTTGTGAATAAAGACAACCTCAGAAGTAATAACCAGTAATAACTTAGGTACACATTGATTCATGTAACAGAAAAGCTCATGTAGAGGGGTTTGGCTGGAGCTGTTTAAGTCTTAATTACTGAGTCAGTCGTATTGTTTAACGGCTCCTACCCCCCAACACACACATCATTCAATGCTCTGTTTCCTTCCTACCATCTTCCCTTTGGGTTTAATTTAATTTAATCTAATCTTTGGATCTCCTTGCCTCAGAACAGCTTCAGCAGCCCTCGATCTTATAAAAGAAGCCTTCGCTCAACTCCAATTTGAACACAATACCTCCCAGCAGTAAGTTTGTACATTTTAACTAGAGTATTCATTGCACAGGTCACTGTTTCTATCTCTCAAAGGTCCAAGACCATCGCACAGAAAGTTTATTGAATTTATTTCATCAGTTGCCTAACTCATATGTGTCCCTAACTGATTCTACTGCTGCTTCATATCAAGGCTGTCTTCAGAGTCCAGAAACAAACACATACTCTTTAAAAGCAAGCTGAATTTAACTAGCTCATTGTGCTGCAGGTCAACTGTACCATTATCTCAGGTTTGCTAGTCACCATGTACTGTACTATTTAACAGTCCAGAATAATTTATTTACTTGAAGTCCTGGCTAACAGGGGAGGTCCCAATGGACTGGAGGGTAGCAAATGTTACACCCATCTATAAGAAAGGCAGAAAGGAGGATCTGGGAAACTACAGACCTCTCAGTCTGAACTCAGTAGCAGGGAAGGTAATGGAGCAGATCATCTTGAGTGTTATTAGAAGACATGTAGAGGATAACCAGGGGATCAGGCCCAGTCAGCATGGGTTTATGAAAGGCAGGACCTGCCTGATGAACCTGATCTCCTTTTATAAGCTGATGACCCGACTACTGTATGACGGAAAGGCTGTGGATATTGTCTGTCTGGACCTCCAAAAAGCACTGGACATGGTTCCCCATAGAACTCTCATAAAAAAAATGGCTGCTCATGGCCTGGATAAGCACATGATCTGTTGGATCAAGCACTGGCTGGACAGCTGGGCCCAGAGAGTGGTGGTCAATGGAGTCAAATCCAGCTGGCAGCCAGTCACAAGTGGTGTTTCTCAGGGCTCAGTGTTGGGACTGTTTCTGTTTAATATCTTCATTGATTATCTCGATAAGGACATAGAGTGTATCATCAGTAAGTTTGCAGATGACACCAAGTTAGATGGGAGTGTTGATCTGCATGAGGATAGGGAGGCTCTACAAAGAGACCTGGATAGATTGGATCGTTGGGTTAATGTTAACAACAGGTGGTCAAGAAAGCCAATGCCAATGGCATCTTGGCTTGTATTAGAATTGTGTGACCAGCAGAAGTAGAGAGGTGATTGTGCCCCTGTACTCAGCACTGGTGAGGCCACATCTGGAGTGTTGTGTCCAGTTTTGGGCACCTCAATTCAAGAGAGATATTGAGGTGCTGGAGCGAGTACAGAGGAGGGCAATGAAGCTGGTGAAGGGCCTAGAGAATAAATCTTAGAAAGAATGCTTGAAGGAGCTGGGAATGTTTAGATTGAGAAAGAGGAGCTGAGGGGAGACCTCATCAGTCTCTACAATTACCTGAAAGGTCACTGTAGAGAGGTTGGTGCTGGTCTCTTTTCACAGGTAATTGGCAGCAGAACAAGAGGGAATGGCTTCAAGCTGCAAGAGGGGAGGTTTAGACTGGACATTAGGAAAAAAAATTTCACAGGAAGAGTGGTTAGACACTGGAATAGGCTGCCCAGGGAGGTAGTTGAGTCACCATCCCTGGATGTGTTTAAGGGTCTTTTGGATGTGGTGTTGGTGGATATGGTTTAGGGGAGAACTTTGTAGAGCAGGGATGATGGTTGGACTCAGCGATCCCAAGGGTCTTTTCTGACCCGAATAGTTCTATGATTCTATGATTCATGTTAAATAAAAATAATAACAACTCTCTTAGGTAGCACTTCTGACTCTCTATAGATAGAAGGTGAAACAGGGAATCTTTACCAAATGAGAAGGATGAAATTCTAATAATTTTTCAGGTTACTCACAAACATTGCCAAGCTGCCTCCACCTGTCCTAAGATTTTACACTGTTGTGCAAAGGTCCTCATGGATTTCACAGTTTCCAGAGTACGTCTAAATGCAAAACTTCTATGGCTCATGAATCTTTCAGATTTACTTTCTTCTCAAAACCTCGTTTGGTCACAGGAGATTGCCAAAGAGACAGGGGATTAAGAGTTACATTTTTTTGTGATAAATAGCTTTTTTCAAGACAAAAATTTTAATACCAATATTGAAAGTTTTCAGACTCAGCAGGAACAGTTGGTATACTAGTTGGAAATTACATTACTTTAGTGTCACAAGTACATTCTTGACTTAGCAGCATTCACCACTGCCCAAAGCATAAGACAATTCATATTTGAGGCTGACAATGAAGGAAAAGTTTTCATCATCAAAGATCATAGCTTGTCAGATGCTGGGTAACACAAACATGACACACATCAAAACCCTCCTATATTCTGCTGTTGATATAACCCTTTCTGCCATAAAGTACGATTACTATGCAATTAATGAAAAGCAATTATAACTGATTAATGACAACTAATAGAAAATATACAGTATCAACTGCAGGAAAGGCACTAAATATATACTGGAATGGAGAGGGGGACAGAAATAAATTAACATAGCAGAACCTGGAAAGAATATTAAATGGCTACCAGAATGAAAAAAATAAACAACACAAACAAACAAAAAAATGAACAACAAAAAACCAAGCCCAAAACATTTAACTTTCATCTATTCAGTAACAGATAGTGCCCCTTCCTAAGGGGCAGTAATTATTCTTCTAACAATAAAGGCAGGCTTCATCCTGGCTCAAACCAGGACATCAGGTTATCTACAGAAAAATCAAACCAGGATGCACATGCATCAGGATGCGTGTAGTCTTGGTAAAATCTTTAGTTAATTGATGTCATTAAAACTCTTCTCAAGTCAATGGACTCAAGACAATTTGGTATGCACAAGGTGGTTTGATCAGTTTCAGAAGACGGAGCTATTTATGAGCAAGTGGAAAAATGATGCCCTGCATGCCTATAACACACAAAAGCACCTACTGAAAAAACCCAACCTATTTTTTTTTTTTTTTTTATATTCAAAAGAACATCTTATTTAGGCCTATCTCATTGTATAGTTTTCATTAACAGTTCCACCAGTTTGTGTCACTAAGTTTTTGCATATTTATATTTTTCAATTTTAACAGGTAAAATACTGCTTCATTATCTTATTACTAAAAACAAATGGCTGACACATTTTTTCCTCAAGTACTTCCAGACTTAGCAAAGAAAATGGTAACTATGTGGTAGACAACTGTATGTATTTATTCACTATGGTTTGCCCGTAAGGTTTTACAAATTTTAAGAAATAAACTGTCAAAAAGATGGTAGAAAGTGTTTAATATTAGTGGTGGACAAACTAGGCATATCAGAAGGATTGCATGACCCATTTATAGCACCAGTAAAACCTGAATCCCTGTTACCTGAATGCTAGCATAAATGTCTCCAGAGAATGGTGCTCATTTCATTCTGGCTCTTATGTAGATAAGAATTTCTTTAATTAAGATGATTTGCAGTTGAATATTGGTTCTACTGTTAGTGGGAATGAAAGGATCTTTCATGTCCGTTTAACCAGTCATATGACATGGAAGATGCCATGTTTTCTGGTGGCTATTACAGATTGCTGCATTGTACACATGGTCCTGTGGCAGAGTCACAAGATGTTACAAGCAGGCATATACAAAATTCCTCAGTATCCCACCATGAAAACAGATGTTCTCAGTAGATAGATGGACAACTGCAAGGTCTGTTACTCAATAGTGACCTAGTGCACTAAAATACAGCTAATCCTGTTGGGAACTGTAGCTCATAGCTTTTATTTGCAGCATTCCACACATGGAGCTGTCAGATCAGTCTTCTGGAAGTTGCAGCAGACATCTGTGGAAACTGGCAAACAAGTATAAAAATAAATGCAGGAGATCTTGTCAGCTTTTAAAATATTCTTACACAAAGGCACACCTGGAATTTGCACAACCTTGAACTAATTACCAGAGGTTAAGGTAGTTGTAAGGGCAGGATAAATAAACAGTGGACCTGCAGAAAGATGAAATTCCTCAACAAGTCAATCTGTCACTACTTTCTTACCCTTCATATAAAGAAAAAAATCTCATCATCATGTATAAACAAGGAATCAATTAAGCTCAGCAAAGGTATTCTGGAATCACTACTGCTGTTAAGAACAATGAGTTTGTATCACATAAAATCTGGAAAGATATTTCATTTCTAAAATAATGTACCTTCCAGACTTGCAAAGAATGCAAGTGTGTCCTAAATTGCCTGCAAATAAGTTAAAGCTGAAATTATATTGTCCTGAAATCTATGGAAAAAGTGAATGGAATCAGGATTTCCCTATATTGAATTCTACCTTCAATTTTACAAAGGAGCATTATGCAAAAGTTCAAAGGTTCTAGAAAGGTTATCATTGATGAAGAAGCAACCCATTGCTTTCCCATATGTGCTAAACTCTTTTCATGACTGGAAACAACATAGTTTAAAAAAATCTTAGTGACTTAGAGGAATCTAATTCCATCAATTCAACATTGCAATACTGGCTTTAAAGGGCTGGAGTGTTAGAGAGATATCAGCCTTGTATCAGCAAAGAAGTAGAAAATATCCATGCAAACCAAAATAAAAATAGAGGATATTTCTACTGTATTTGATCAGGCTCCTTCTGGATAGACCTAACAGCTCATAATTCATATACAGATAAATATGGGTCATTTCTTTTCAAATGGTTTTACTTATTTGTTTTTGTGCCACTTGTCTTACAACTACTCAGCTGTTTAACCTGTCACACTTAAACGCATCATTTCCAAAACACTTGGTGAAATTTTGCACCAAGTGCAGTCTGAAAGGAAAATTCTATTAAAAGCCTGAAAGGGTTTAAATAAGAAAAAAAGAGAATTGTTTGCAGTAAGCGAACAGACTCGCAGAGAGCTCTGAAACCATGGCAGGAAGACAGCAGTTAAACTTGCATCCCCTTACTAAAAGAGGTCAAGTAAGATGCATAATTTTGATACAAGGTTACACATATGGATAAGGGGAGACAATCTTTAAATTAGTATTTGCCTATCTGGAAGCTCCATTACTCAATAAGTACAAAATATGGGCAGGTAAGATTGTTTGGCTCTACAATACAGAAGGTTAAATTTGACTGTCCTACTGATATTCTCCAAACTTAAAAGTAAGAATGCCATTCTAGCTGAAAATAGTTAATAAAGATAGAGGTAAGCCAAGAGAGTCAGCACAGACATTGTGAGAAAATCACGTGCTCTTCCTTGGGGATTTAGCCTTTACTCATGTTCGACACGTAACAAAAGCAGTATCTTTATTTTTAATAAGGCATCCCACTGAAACAAGGGAGGAAAATGTGGTATCGTTTTCTACAACAGAACACCTACTCTGCAGCAGTTCAAAGGTGCTATATAATCTAATATTGGTGAAATAGACAGCCCTATCATTTTTCATGTTTTACATTCCTTTCAGGGTGATGAACTCCTCTCCCCCCCAGATCCCAGTGGATTAGGAAAGAAATTACCTGTAACCAGAGTCTGTCACCTGAGTCTGTTCCACCATTGGCAGTGCATTGAAAAGTAGCAAATTGTCCTGCATTGACTTCCACGCTCTGAAGACGCAAGAAATGGGGAGTTTTTGCTGTTGGAAGATGATAAAATATTGAAGTTATGCATCATGAAAGTAGTGGCTATGAATAATACTCTGAGCAAATTAAATAGCCCTGTTTTAAAAGGTTAAAATCACTGACTACACACTAGATTTTACATTGGGTTACTTCTGTATCTTGGAAAAAGCTGGACAGAAGGGTGCTATTTAATTGTTCCTACTGTGTAAATTATCTTAGCTCAGCATCCCTCTTGCAATAACACTCTATTGATAGAGATTATATTGAAAACTAATTATGTTTTGAAAAAAAAATCTATTGGATACTTACACTACCAACTAGACAAGGCAGTAAGAAGTTGAGTGATGTTGTCAAGGGAAATGTTTTTTCTTTTTAACCAGGCAGAGTGTCTACGTATAGAGGAGATGCTTTGGCATCTTTGTTGTGCATGTAGCACAGCAAATAGATAAAATACTGACACAACACTTCTCATCAACTACAGCTATATTATTTAAATGCAATTATTTTCAGCAACACTGCAGAAAAAAACCCCAAAACAACGCATTCTCCATACCACTATTTTTTTTTTCATTTTGAAAGAGAAAACACTCCCAGTAAAACTTAAAGCAATAGAACTGCAAATAACCTAACAAATGAAATATTCAAAACAGAACTATGTTCACTGAAGGAGGAAATATAGCATATGCATTTCTGGTTTACTGGAAAGAGTCAACCATGTGACACGGAAAACCACAGAAATTTGATACAGAAACTTATCCTTGAAAAGGCAGTATTCTCCAATCATTTAAATCCTACTGCAGGTAAGGGCACTTTTTTGCACTATCTATACTAGCAGATTAGCCAGGCTCTGAACATTGCTTTTAGATATGGTAATGTTAGTACTAGCAATAAACTGGCAAATTAAGAATACACTTTCTAGCAGAGTACCACAACCATTTAAAGTGCTCATGACATTCTTTTAGGAGACATTGTAACTAGGAGAAATTGCCAGTTTCAGGAATTCACAAAAGAACAGAATTCAAGAAAAAGTTGCTTAATATCCAGGGGAAGGTGTTAAAAGAAGAAGATGGAATAAATAGCCCAAATTAATATCTAGCTATGGAATGAAATGTTTTAACAATGTTATGGAAAATGTATTAAGCATACTGCTTGTTTGTGTTTGTTTTTTTCTTAAACACTTCCCCATTAGGACAGAAGGACTTCAGGCCAAAGTCACTTTGTCCTTTGTCTGTCAAACTATTAAGATCTGACTATCCAGTGAAATTCTTCAATAAGGTCTCCATTTCTCAGTCACTTTTTTTCCACATCTGTGTTTATCCCACTTCCTAAACTCTAGAAAACCAGCCTTCCAGATTACTGGGCACGGCCTAAGTGAAGAGGAGTGTAAGTTCTAAAAACAAACAAACAAACAAATGCACAAGAAAAGCCCCAACCAGCACAAACCATCCCTTTCAGTCCTACATGCTTACAACTTGCCTTCTGCTTGGTCCTTGTCCATACTACCCCGACAACTGCCTAGGAAATATTTTTCCCATTTTGATTTTTGTTTAAAGAGTTAATAATTTCAGAAACATTTTTTTCTGGCATCATACAGAAAGAATAGCATTATGAGTCTGGTAAAGCTTTAGACACACAGTAGTTCTATTCCTTTTTTCACACTTTTTCAGTTTTCTTGTAGAAAATGTAACTGGTTTGATGTCTTCATTTCTCGCATTTTCATTACTTCATCAAAGAACTTTTCATTAACGCTTCTGCATTTCAACACTGTCACGTTAAAACTCTGCACACTATGGGGCATAACTTTAACAAGAGCTGCTTCTAGGTTTTGAGAATTGATTGGTACAAATGCACAGATCAAACCTCTCAAAATCTGTATAGGAAAAATTATTAAGCTGATAAAAGGCTGCTTTAGAATTATCCTACCTGAACCAAAGCTATAAATTAAAAATGCAAAAGCACAAACACTGCCTAACAACATGAAAGCCTGCTATGTTTATTAGAACTAAGTGATTTGAAAATAACAGCTGCTGATTCTGCATAACTGTCTCCATATTTGATGAAATGTCTGCGTCTTCTTGCCTCTAACACTAAAACAATTTTTATGAGGTGTTCTGTACCAACTGAAAACCACTTTTTATTTTCAATCATAGCTCTTACAAGCCACAAAGAATGCACACAAGTACAGTATGATATAAGAGGAAGATGAACAATTGCACAGAAATTGCTGTCTTTTTCCTCATTCAGTCATTTGGTTGATAAGATTACAACCTACAATTCCATGTATAATCTTAATACATCTTATTTAACAAATATGAGAGAAAAATTGTGTATTTAAGTAGTCTGTCCAATTACATCTGGATTATGATATCAAAGCTTTAATTTACAAGGTTTTGCTTCTACATCCATTTTAAAAGAAATTAGGATAGGTTATTACATATCCATAATAATGGCATAAGAAAAAATATCTGAAACATAACCAAGTAGAAACAGTGCAGAAATTGAGCCATGAACCCAAAGTACAATACCTGTGGAAGTACCATCAATAACCTGGCTCAGCAAAGCCTCAACCCTCAGCCAGCTGAGTTTTCTTCCTTCTAAGTCTTGGAAAAAATAATGATATATATTCAGCTCTTGTGTTGTACATCTGCTCTCACTAATGCCTCAGCTTGTGGCTGCACTGAATTTTTTGACAGTAACAGAACACTGGTCAACAAATCTTCATGACTTTTGTTCTGAAGGAGTCATTAGACGGCCTAGTTAGGCTCTTGGGCTTATGGCAAGAGCTGTACACAAGGTGCATATAAGAGATATTTTTAAAGCCAGTAAGGAGCAAGTGCTCAAATGGTAGTGACACTTTGCACATATTTAGCCTGTATTTATAGCAGTGACATTGTTTTCTGACATTTTCCATATCTTTTGCTCCACATTTATTGATGCATAGTGGCACAGATTTTACAGGGCTGACTTTAAAATAGCAGATAACTACTTACTACATGGATGTCCTAAAACTTTCACTTCATCAATAGCCACATATCCCGGGTGACCTGAAGTGACCACTTCAAAAACAACCTGAGGAGCAAAAAGAGAATTTAAGTTAGCAGCTTTGTAACACAGAGAATATAAAAATACTATGCTATGGAAAAATACATCAACTTTTCTAACATGTTGAGGAGAACACTTAAAAAATGAAATACGACAGAAAAAGCCTCAAAATATGTTGTTCTTATCATTAGAATGAACCAGAACATAAATCTTATGTTTTCATGTTTATATTATATTTGGAGATTTACAAATGAAATAACCAAGTCCCCCCAGTGTTTGGTCTGACAAAGTAGTTACCTAATAATAATCTTATGTTCAATACTTTGTCTTGCAGAATAAACTCCACTTTTACTTTTTAAATGACAGTTCTGCAGAATACAGAGATTTGCACAGTATCAGACACAAGCACACCTATTTTTATGAATGCATTTTCCATGCTCTTAATCTTCAACCAGATGTAGTGAATTAAGTAAAGCAGATTCATTTGCCATGGTTTGTTTAATGGCTATAAATAGGTCACAAAATAAATGGAACATTATTGTAGCTTGAATTAAGTACACTCAAAAGTAAACTTCTCCAAACTTTGGCAGTCTTAGCTTCGAATATCCCAAGAATGTTTATGTGGAATAGAAAAAAAAAAAAGCCAGGTATATTTCCAAGCCAGTTCCAGAAGTTCAAGCTCAAATCTAGCTTGCAATTCATTATTTTTTTTTTTTTTTAATGCTTCCCTTTTGCTTGGGAAATTAACTCTCATTGTCTCTTCTAACTAGTCTCAGAAGTACACTGAGGAAGACAGCCTAGAAACTATTTTTCACTCATATGCTGCATTTGACCTTGGAACAGATGCAGAAGGACACTACTACATACCATATCCTTTACTGCAATTATTTCAGAAGGAAGAGAATGATACAGAATGGAAACATGTCACAAGGATAACATACAGTCCTGTAATATCATATCACAGTTTCCTGGTGCTGAATAAACACTGGCAGAGTACTGGTTCTGATTTTAAAACAAACCTTAAGGTCAGCGAATTCTTCACCACTTCATGACTACCTGATCCATGATCCTACCACTGCAGAGCAGAGGAATTTATTTCAGTTTCTTCACTTTTAGACATGCTGAATTCTAGAAAACCCTCTGAGAAACTGGCACATGCACACCTCTGAAGCAGCCAGACAAACCAGTCAGTTTTCTGCTAAAAATATTACTGGCAGATAATATGGATTTAACTATTAAAAAATGTATGTTGCATAAAAGTGCCAGCAAAATAGCTGAGTTCCAGAATTCCTAACTGGGGAGTTTAGCTATGGGCTATCCTAGAGGTTTTAAATACTTCATTATTGCAATATACTCACAGACA
Source organism: Apus apus (assembly GCF_020740795.1). Taxonomy (NCBI): domain Eukaryota; kingdom Metazoa; phylum Chordata; class Aves; order Apodiformes; family Apodidae; genus Apus; species Apus apus. The sequence continues at coordinate 104,389,619 of NC_067283.1, forward strand.
AAAAAACCTCAAACTTGTAGAGTCTAAACACAAGCCTGTTCCTTCAGTTCACAGGCAGAAATTAGAACATTGAAATAACTTAATAGGACCCACTTACGACAACTGACAAAGTCTCAATGAATGATCTGAAATAACCTGCTGTATCTCTAGACAACATACCAAAAATGTCATTACCACAAATAAGCCAGGCAACGTATCAAGAAACTGCCAGCTGGACACACTATTAAATTACAATTATTGTTATTAAAGAGGGCATGTTCCAAAGAAAAGTAATACAAATTGAAATATTGTCAGTTTAATCATGCTTCCACTAAAAGCAACAGCCAAGCTGATAGCAGCTGTAATGATCATAAGTTTTGGGCTCTTCTGACATAAAATATGCAATTTTTAGTAAATAGAAAGGGATGCTACAGCCAGTAGTGACATATCATTGTCAAAGAGACATCACTGATGTGCGTTTTACTTCACATAGAAAAGAACATGGCACCTATTCCAAGTACAGTTATATAATTTCCATTTTGTTCATAAGCTATGAAACACTATCAATTGCTGTACCCAAATACAGTGTTTTACTTAAATTAATAAATTAAGACTATGGACTAAGATATCTGCTTAACTAAGCATTTTCCCTTCTTAGACTAAAAAAATAATGTGATCTTATGCATGACATGTCTCTGAAAGTCCAAGTAAGCATGCTGCATGCTGTAACAGGGTGCTCAGGAGTAGACCTTGAAACACTTCTGGTGGCTCATTTATTCATTGACAAGCTTCTATAAGAGCTGTCAAGACTATTCACAAATCTGTATCAGTTTTGCTAGTAATTCCACCAGAAATGAAACCTAGAAACATACTTCACATCCAGTTATTTCCATCATTTCACATTTGACAAGTTGCTTGTCATATAAACGTTAGTATTTTTACTCCCTCCTTCAAGCTTTGCCTTTCCTCACAGCTGATGCAACACTTTCAGGCAATATAAAAGAGCCCAGTCAAAACAGGGACAACACTCCAGCAGCATCAGACTATGCAGCCCTTAGATTTTTTGCCTATTATTTCACCACCTTATCAGTCAGGAAACAACCGGTTAAAACACTGAATTCATTTGCTCAGGAAAAACTCTGCTGAACATTGGCCCGAGAGCTGTTTCATACTATTCTCCCCCTGGCAGGCCTGCCAAACAGGAACCAGGGAAGCAGCTTAGCACTGCACTGTCCCAGATCCTCCCTGCTTCAGTGAAGAGCAAAATTAGCTTTTCATTCCTGCCACTTCCCTTTTCTACATATGAACAAAGAAAGGGGGTCTGCTCACCAACATAAATGCTTACTGCTGAAAATGTGCGACTCAAGATAACTTGTCTGTTCCAAGGAACAATAGAAATAAACACATTTTGTTGCCACACAACCTCACTCCATAAATTCCTGCCTTTGTTGTTGCAGAATTACAATGCATTCAGTCAAAAGGTAGATTGTACCCAATATAAACGGTCTCGACTTCACACAACTTAAAAATAGCAGTTGGCAAAAGCAAGAAAGAGTATTAAGAAGGCCAGTTAAGCCCTGCAATCTTGCCCCTTGCACCTCCAGCCAGGGGGCAGAGGTACCACACGCTGCTGGCAGCACCAACTGCGCTCCCGACCAGCCATGCTTCACCCCACAGAGGGCCCTTCCTTGACTGTATTTTACATATATTCACTATACTTATCATGTAGGCATTACGAACAGTCTCTTTTCAAAAAACTGGCAATGTCTTGTACCCCCGTGGGCTGAGTTCTTCTAGTTCTTCATCCTAGGACCACCCACTTTATCACCCAAGCACAATCACAGCAACTGCTGCTTCATCCAAGCCACATCAGGGGAGGTTCCTGACCTGGTCCTTCCCAGGCATTGCAGAAACCTATCACAGCTTATTGATTTGGGCTGCCTAAATTGTGGTCAGGCCTCCCTGGGCTAGGAATTTGTTTGATGCCATTTCCCTCCCCATTTTTCACTCCCACACAATTACCATTCAGCACTCCCAAGCACACTCAAGCACATTAAACAACCTTTTGGTGGTTGCTGCCAACCTGAGACTCCAAATAAAACTCAAATTTGTGAGCAAAACTGAAAACTGAGCTCCTGATATAAAAGCTTATTAAATCTTGTTATTGTCTTTTTGTTTCTAAAGCAGTTGTTGTTTTACCTTTTTCTACTTAAGGCCCAGAAGCTCTCTTGGTTCAGGGACAAGGGACAGGATAAAATAACAAAGCCTTGTGCACATGAGAAAAAGCATACACCTGCTCACGCTTGGCCATTTTCAGTCTGCTGGGTTTTTTTAATTTAGGTATGTGGTCTGCCCTGGTGCATCTTTCTCAAAATAACTATTCCCAAATCACCCTACACAATGAAGAAGAGCTATTTAAGATGCCTGACACAGGGCTGTGATTCAAAATGCAACATACATTTCAAAGTTTCTTTTGAGTTCAAAGCACAGTTCAGGAACTGTCTGCATGCAGTTGAATGCAAGGCACACAACACTTGACAATGTGAGCCTGACCTTTACTGCACAAAAAGCTTAATTCTCAGTCCTAGCTGATGACTTCAGTACGTTGCATGAGCCAAACTCTGAGGAATGCAGGTACAAAGCAGGCTATGAAACAAATGGAAGTTTAAATCCAGATTTGAAAAGACAGGTTGGATCTACTGCTTCTTATTCCCTAAACTCCTAATTTGCAGGGGAAAGCGTCAGGATGGTAAAGGGTAAATCTCATCTCAGTGTGAAGTGATACCATGTAACTCCATTGTGTCCTTACTGAGAAAAAACAGGAATTACTGCCAGGGTCTTATCCCGTTTTCTCATTACAGCTTCACAGGAGTTTACGTTTAAAGAAGGTGCAGTGGTATAGAGAATAGCATTACTTCACTGGAAGCTGTTTTTAATTCTTTCAATTCCATTTCTGGATTTTAAAACTGCAGAGTTTGTTGTTTTATTTAATCAAGATTTGTTTCAGCTCACTGCTGCCATGCCTGACTCCCAGCAAAGTACAAAGCAAATAATTAAAAATATAAAAAATAACAGGGGGATGGTGTATAACTTGCAACGGGGCTGTATCAAATTGCTTGCTTGCAGGGTTAGGAGCTGGAAACACAAGCCACCCACCAAACTTAAACCACTAGTGGCATTTCACATATTGTAAAGTTCCAGAACAGTGATGCCTCAAAAACATACAATACATTTAAAATACTACTAACTGGTTTGAGAATCATTAACTGAACCAGGGAAAAAGAAAATAATTTACTCCCTCTCCCCCCCACAAACAGACAAACCAAGAAAACAACCCTGAAATCAACATATTTTCCTGCTACTAAAAGATCCAAAAGAGGAAAAAATAAAAAAAATTAAAGAAAATTGCAAACCCAAAAAAACCCTCTCACCCTCTCCTCACTAGAGGTGCAGATTTTTAAGGATTGACTTACTTTTATCTCAAATAATCAATTTTAAAGCCTCCAAACCTGCTGAGACTGCTCCCCAAGAATCTAAAAACAAGCTCACCACTGCTGATGGAAATCTACGTAGCATTTAATTCTCTTTTGCTGTGTACATTCTAATTCTATTCAAGTAAGGAGGAGGGTGAAGGTCTTAGTAATGATGTGAAGCCTTGTTTTGCTTGCAGGTTGTCTCTAATGGCATGACAAATTCCTTGATGCTCTTAGAATGTACCAAGTAGACAATAGCTCAGTAAAGCAAACAATTTCTCCTGTGACCAATGATAAAAAGAGGAAGCCAACACTCCCTCTGGGGAGCACTCCTAAAGGGATTTTATAATACTGAAATAAGACTAGCTCCTGAAGAAATATCCCAGCTACTTCAAAACTAATAGCTCAGAGACCAGGAGGCACAGCAGAAAAGAACAAGCTGCGCTGGTTATCTTTGACCCTCAGAAGGTGTTTGGCAGCTGGAACTGCAACACTGCAGCAACACTGCAACCAGCAACTGGACTGCAACATAGGCATACCCTAAAGTCAAAGGCAGACGTTAAGCAGTAGCACCTAGAATATAATTAATTATGGAATTAAATATATCCTTAATCACCAAAATACTTGACAATTTATGTTTAAATAAGCAGTAATTAAACTACAATTAGTGTAGTTACATGCAGGTTATCATTGTGATTTAGATACATAGTACAGCTTTCATACGAGGTGAAACCTACACAAATAATTGCCTTGTAACAACAAAAATGTACACTAAAAGAAATTAATTACTTTGTTCAGAGACTGTACTTCTAAAGATTCAATTCTAAATGGAAATTCAACATGAAAGATATTAATAAGCTTGGATAACTGGTGCTACAATAATAAAACTGCTAATTTTTAAATTATTTGAACACTTTGCATATATGTTAATATGTGGTTTAAACAAATACATCTTTGGAACTAGGATTAAAATCCACTCTACGCTACACAATCTAATTTTTAGTTAGTGCCATTAGTGGGAGTTATTTTGCCTACACTTTTCATAAATCAGCAGCAAAACAGCTCAGTACCACTATGTTTTTAAGCATTCAGAATTGTATAAATATTATAACCCTGAAATGTTATAACATAATTTGTCTTCAGACTTCTGTAGTACATTTTGATCTGATTTGCAGCTAGACACCTTGTATGGTGTCCTGCTAATGGAATGGAATTCTAAGGCATTCACAAACATGCAGATGCCTACATGGATATGTGATATAAAGCACAAAAAAGAGAATCACATAATCATTTTGGTTGGAAAAGACCTTTAAGATCATTGAGCCCAACTGTTAACCTAGCACTGCGAAGTCTAGCACTCAACCATGACCCTAAGCCACACATCTACATGTCTTTTAAATATCTCCAGGGATGGTGACTCAATTACATGATTACGTTGCTTTGTCCCTTCACCTACTAATGCTGAGTCTTTTCCTCAGGATAATTCATCAAGAAACTGGCAACCTTCACATATGAAAAGTTAAAAAGGGTCCTGTCATTCTTTTAAAATCTTCTTAGCACACTTTTCTTCATTTTGTTCAATAAGGTCAAACAGCCCCACAAAATCCCTGGGAGGAAGTCTTGTATATTCTGGAGGGTGCATGAGAAACGTCTATTTGTGCCAAAAGAGGTCAGTTTGGAATCAAATGAATAGCAGATTAGGAAACAGACCTGGTGCTAGACACATGTAAAATGGATCCTCTGCCTTCTCCCACCACACATGTAGTCAGCTGAGCTCTCACTTAGCTTGGACGCAGATTCTTACAAGATCCACATACACCCCTTCTTCCCTTCCTACCCTTCTCCCAGCTACTTGCAGCTAACTTACTGTCTTCCCCCAAAACAGGCTCTGTGAAGAAGTAAAAGCATAAAAACAGATTAAAAGAGTTCAGAAACAATGAAAGTGTTAGTGAGGAAATGCCCTCAACGATTTCTGAGATGATGAAAGCAACCCAAATGGAGACGATTGCCCATAAGCTGTCAAAATGGAGACAGAGCTTCTGCACGAATAAATTAGTTTGTCTACAGTGAAACTACTCTATTTTGCACTGATTCCTTGTATTGTCACAGATATTATTATAATGTAAGACATTTTGGCATGTCATGTAAATTGCAATACCCAATACCTAACCAGGTATTATTTCCAACTGTATTCAGCAAATGAAAATAAAATTACTTAGTATACTCATCAGTGAAAGAAAGATTATGTAAAAATATCTGTATTTCCAGAGGCAAAAAGACCACATGGAATCCACTACAGACAGACTCAGGTGTCTATTATATTATCAAGTGATGCATGGCAACTTGCTAAACTGCAGCAGCCCATCCAAGCATGTAAGAGTTCACATACAAGTAAGGCTGAACAGTCCAGATGGCAGGTCTCGAGGAGAAAGTGGTCTAGAAAGGTTATATTTCTATGGCTAAATATCCAGACATTACTCAGACATCAGACAGATGTATCATATTGATAAAAATCTGGCACAGATTACTACTAAAATCAGTAACATTTAAAACTGTAAGAGCTTGCCTGTATTTTTATTTGTTAAACTCAAATTTACTAGTCAGTCAGGGCTGCTTCTATTAAAATTCCCCCGTCCACATTAGCATTTTAGTTCACAGGTTGAGTGAGGCTTTGAAGCACAATACTCCTATATCAACTGCTGGTTCACAGAGCAGTTCTGTTGCATAAAAACAAGAGTCCTTTCAGAAAAAAGGAAACTGGAAGCTTCTCTACTAATTGACTTCAAACCCAGATGGGGACATAACAGTCTAGACTTAAGCATCAGTGACACAGTCACACATTCCAGTAGTGTCTGCAAAATGTGCACCCTCCACACAGCATTCCTGAATCACCCAGCATGCCCAAAAATCCCTCCAGTAGATCCCATGTTACCAACTACGTAGAGCTATATCCAAGGTCAGCGTTGAAATTGTGTAGGACGCTCTACTCTTCTCCCACCATCCATTGAGGCTGATTGTGGATGAAGCAATCACAGAGGAAAAGACTCTGGAAAGCTCTTCAGGTTGTTTTTTCCACAGAGGAAAAAGGGTTCAAAAGGACAGCTTCAGTTCACTTGAGACATCCTCATAGATCACCTAGTGCAGTCACAGAAAGACGTCCACTATAACCCACTAGAGTATATTGCAGTGGACATTGTCAAACTCGTAACAAGAATTAGGATTCTGCTGGTTCTAAAGCAACAAATACTGTTTATCTAAATCAAACCTGAAGAATCTACTGCCATAAAATCTATTTGCATTCAATTCCAGCACCCCTAACGAACTGAAAGAGTGAGTGAATGTATTATAGAGGAACAGAGGTAATTGACTGAAATCAATGACAAATTTCTAATGATGGAGCATCAACCACCTGGTCACAGAATCAGAATTGTTTTGGTTGGAAAAGACCTTTAAGATCACCAAATCCAACCATTAATCTAGCCCTAACAAGTCCACCACTAAATCATGTCCCCAAGCACCAGACACATCTACACATCTTTTAAAACCCTCCACAGATGATGACTCCAACACTTCGTTGGGTAGCCTGTTCCAGTGTCTGACAACCCTTTCAGTGAAGACAATTTTTACTAATACCCAATCTGAACTCCACCTGGCACAACATGAGGCCATTTCCTCTTCTTCTACCACTTTTTACTATGGAGATGAGATCAATACCCACGTCGCTACACCTTCCTTTCAAGTAGGAAGCAGGAAGGTCTCCCCTCAGCCTCGTTTTCTCCAGACTAAAAAAAAACATTTCCCTCAGACACTCCTCAGAAGACTTGTTCTCCAGATCCTTTAACAGCTTTGTTGCTCTTCTCTGGACTTGCTCCAGTACCAAAATGTCCTTCTTGTAATGAGGGGCTGGAGCTGCAGACAGTATTCAAGGTGCGGCATTACCCTAAACCGCACGTGCAGGAACAGATAAAAGGCTCTGCCATGTGTGATGCTGATAGCTGGGGAATTGATGTAGGAATTAAGATACTGTGACCCCCTGAGACAACACTGGAATGACAAAACTGAACTTCCTAGAGAGGTCTACAATCAAATAAATCCCATCTTTGGGACAGCTTTTCTTCAGAAAGCTTCAAACCATAAGTACAGTGACAATGTTCAACACAGGGGGCCAAATAAAATCCAAACCAAACTTTCCAAACTGCAAGTAGAGATGAGAGGAGCCTCAGTAACATTTTTTTATCTACTGGTCTGCTCTTACTACACCAAATTACTTGCTTGTGGAGACACAGAATACTTTTTTATGTGAAGAAGAAGAAAAACTATTTAACTGCTGTATAATGGTAAATAACTGTATAATCTGTAAACTTCCCTAAAGAAAAGCAGCACCCTAAAGAACTGTCAAGTGAAATTCTCCTCGAGTCTTTAGGATGTAATCAGAAACCCACTCCTACAATAGCTACTGTTACATTTATGATTACTGTTGGACAGAACAAATGGATATCGCATTCAAACTGAAGACATAAACTGAGGATTCAAAGGATTCTGCCGGTTCCAAAGCAACAAGTACTGCTGATCTAAATCAAACTTGAAGACTCTACTACAATAAAATCTATTGGCATTCAATTCAATGAACTGAAAGAATGAGTGAATGTATTAGAGAAACAGAGGTAATTGACTGAAATCAATGGCAAATTTCTAAATGGTTGCAATAGAATTATTTCACCCACTTTTAAAGCATGTGTGTGTGCATACATTTCCTACACTTCTGTTTATATGTGAACATATAAACATAGCCATATACATGTAAAAACATACACTTAGCATCACCTACAAAAGTGTAATTAAGATAAACATCAACAAAACATACTGAAAGATATTTTGATTTAAATTCAAAATTATTATTGTTATTAGGAACCAGCTAACTATCATGAGAAACAAAATTTCATAACAAGTAAAACATACCTGATAAAAATTGGGCCAGAAAGTGCTAATTGCCAGTTCTGCTCTGTTCCAAGAAGCAGTGATGGATGTGTTCCAGACTGGGTTACCAATAGGACCATCATTAACTTTTACATATATATTCAAAGTGCCAGGACTAGATCCACTCTTGCTTGAAACATAGTAGTGGAAATCAATACAATGCGTATCGTTTTCCTTCAGATGGGGCAGCAGGAGGTGAGCCTTCTGTCCTGCAAATCTCCCAGACGTATTCACCAACATGAAAGAACCTGCAAAACAAAGTCACTAGTTCAATTTATTTTTTTATTTAATTTTCCACTACCAAATATGGTGATCTGTAATCAAAGTGTCATTAAAAAAATAATAATAATTTTGCTTTGCTTCTACCAACATAACAGTAATTCGTATCTGGTAGGCATTTAAAACTCAAATTACTTCTGAGAATCTTAAGATTCTTTTCCAAAGCTGGCAGATATTAGAATCCTTATTTTACAGTTGGAGAAAAAAAAGACAAATAAAAAGAACACTGAAGTAATCTGCACTGCCCTGCATCTAGAGATGCTGGAAGATAATCAGTTGTAGGTCCCAACTATCTGAGCATCTTTACATGCAGTCTATATTGGGTTTGCATAGCAAGGTTTTGGTAGCAGGGGGCTGCAGAGGTGGCTTCTATGAGAAGCTGCCAGAAGCTTCTCCCATGTCCAACAGAGCCAATGAGAGCTAGCTCCAAAATGCACTCAATACCAGCCAAGGCCAAGCCCATCAGCGGTAGTGGCAGCACCTCTGTGATAACATATTTAAGAACTGGGAAAAAACGTGCAATTGCAGCCAAAAAGAGGAATGAGAACATGTGAGCACCACAGCTCTGCAGACATCAAGATCAGTAAAGAAGGAGAGGGTGGATAGTGCTCCAGGCACCAGAGTACATTCCCTGCAGTCTGTGGTGGAGATCCATGGTGGAGAAGATATCCCGCTGCAGCCCATAGAGGACCCCATGCTGGGGTGGGTGGATCCCCAAAGAAGGCTGTGATCCCATGAAAAGTCCATATTGCAGCAGACACCTGGCAGGACTTTAGGACCTGTGAAGGACCCACGCTGGAGAAGTTAATAAAAAACTGTGGTCCATGGGACAAATCCCATGCTGGAGCAGGAGAAGAGTGTGAGGATTCCTCCCCCCAAGGAATGGCAGAGACAATATGATGAAGTGACCACAACCCCCACTCCCCATCCCCTGCGCCACTGGGTGGGAGAAGGTATAGAAATCTCTAGTGAAGTCGAGCCCAGGAAGAAAGGAGGGGTGGGGGAAAGTTGTTCTAAGATGTTTTTATTTCTCAGCAACCTACTCTGATTTGACTGGTAATAATTAAATTAATTTCTTCAAGTCAAGTCTATTTTGCCCATGATGGTAATACCTGAGTGATCTCCCTGCCCTTATCTCAACCCATGGGCCTTTTGTTGTATTTTCTCTCCCTTGTCCAGTTGAGGAGGGGAGTAATAGAGTGGCTTGGTGGGCACCTGGGGTCCAGCCAGGGACAATGCATCAAAAGAGTCACAATTAAATAGAGAATGATATGTGTTCAGATGTTTGCATGCAGTATATGATATAGATGGCGTCTAAAAAGTTGTTGATTTCTCAGCTTTACTCTAACCAATCACTAGCTATGTCCTTGACTGATTAAGTGTCACAAGTTTTCCCTGGTCTCAAGAGCTGAAAAGAAGGAACAAATTAAAATACCCAGCAGACTGGTAAGCTTTAAAAGGGAAAAAAAAGGGGGGAGGGTTTTATTTTACACTATGGTCCCAGCTTAAATTACAAACAACTAGAAATTCAAAGGTATTGTTCAAATAAAGTTATATTCAAACAATTCTCACAGGAACAGTTAGTCAATTTATGCTGTGTTTTTCAGTGCCTATTAATGTGTTTCATTGGAGTGTACCTTCAAATTAATAATGTTATAGAACAGATGTGCAACCAAAGAATTTGCATGGCTCTGTAGATATTACATTAGAAAAATGCAACATCATTTTCAAGTCATTCATATTTCTAGGTTGAACAAACCCAAAGGAAGCAAGTCTATTAAAACATATATTATGATATCATAGAAGGAAATAAATTTAAACACAATGTTTACTTTGGAAAGAAAACATAACAGTGAAATACATGAGGTAATTCAAACCCTGTGTTTTTCATTAATGTCAAGAAATGCAGACTTTTATAAGTGCATGCTATAAATGCACAGCTAAGTGCTCTTACAAAACACAAGCACACACATTTCTCAAACAGTTATTAGAAAACAATTCACTCTTTTTTCTTTTTTGTTACTTTGATGGGTGATGATACCTTAGAATTTCAATGAGATGCAACGTCTTAAGTAATTTCTTTAAATGGAATATAAGTGTTAAGAGAACCTTGGTCCAGATTGCACCTTTATCTTTAATAAGTATAACCATTCAATAATGCAGTTATGCTGTTACTTTAAATTATTTACTGAGCATAACTTGTCATTAATTTTCATTCTAGACATAACTTGAGTCTGTAAAGTTGACAGAAATGGAAATAAATTGAAACAAAGGAATTGGAATGTTTTACTTCCTACAAGGCATTACTCTGTATTAAATTTGCAGACTGTTAGTTACTGTAGCATATTGGGACAAATCCTTATGCATTAGTAGTGTAAGAGAAGTCACTGACTGTGTTTTCCATACTCTCCTTGAGAAAAACTATTATTTAGCAGAAGGAAATAAGGCAAGAAGGCAAGATTCATGTGCTTTTCCACACAAGGACTGGTTTCTACAAGTTGCCAATTACACTATATTCAAATCTGTAATACTCAGATCTGCAACACTTTATTTATTGCCGTGTTTCAGTAATCTAAAAAGTAGGAAAGCCATAACCACAGAAAAAGGGACACCCACACTATTCCAGACGCAGTAGCCAAGAAGCAGAAACCTTTCTCCTAGCCTATGGACACAAGCATGAATACTCTTTATTGCTGCTTTTCACATGTGCTAATGCTGTTTCAGCCTGTTATAATGGCACATCACATTAATGCAGAATACTCTATGTGTTTTTGACTTATAATACAAACATCTTCAAATACTCCAATGCAGAAAGAATCAAGTCTACTTCTGTGAAGACACTGTAAGGAGATGACTCCTGTTTTTATTGTGTACACAGGAGACTAAACTAGTTAGTAGTCTTCAGTCTTTCCAACACTTTCTTTAGTATGACCATTCCTAAGTTGTTCTTGGTCTTGGGTTAATCAAAGTGTAAAATTCCTCTGTATTGGAAATTTTGATTCTGTTGCTCAGTGATCAACTAGGATGCTAAAGGGTAAAGAATTAAAAGACATCCAGCTATAACAAGAGTTAGTCCTGTGCTATTACTTGTAACACATTTCCTCATCTTTGTAACACAACGAAGGGTTAAAAATGAAAACACAAAAAATATGTTTGGGAACAACAACAAAGCAAATAAAACTTTAATTTAGCCAGATGGATCTTTGCTTAAAGCAGGCACAAAAGAAAGAAATGTTCTTTCCATCAGTTAGGACATGTCCTGCCATTCAATTAATTTATTGAAATTTAAAATGTAAAGCCCTTAAAATTGTTACACTTTGCTAAGTTACCAAAACAACAGTTAAAGCACTCAGGAGTTCACAAAAAATTAACTGGCAAAAAAATTAACTTTGACTTCAGCAAGGCTTTTGACACTGTCTCCCATAGATTCCTCATTAGGAAACTGAATGTGAGCTAGATCAGTGGACAGTGGGGTGGATTGAGAGGTGGATGTGAAATAGAACTCAGAGGGTTGTGATCAGTGGAGCAAGGTTGAGTTGGAGGCCACTAACTAGTGGTGTCCCCCAGGGGTCAGTACGTGGTCCAGTCTTGTCCAACATACTCATCAATGACCTGGACAAGGGGACAGTGTATCCTCAGCAAGTCTGTTGATGATACCAAACTGGGAGGGGTGGCTGACACTCCAGAGGGCTGTGCAGCCATACAGTGTGACCTGGACAGGCTGGAGAGCTGGGCAGAGAAGAACCTAATGAGTTTCAAGAAGGGAAAGTGTAGGGGTTTGCAGCTGGGGAGGAAGAACCCTGTGCACGAATACCGGTTAGGGGTGGACCTGCTGGAAAGCAGTTCTGAGGAGAAGGATCTGGGAGTCCTGGTAGACAGTAAATTATCCATGACCCAGCAACGTGCCCCTGCCGCCAAGAAGACCAATGGAATCCTGGGGTCCATAATGAAGAGTGTGGCGAGTAGGTCAAGGCGGGTCATCCTCCCCCTCTACTCAGTCCTGGTGAGGCCACATCTGGAATACTGCATCCAGTTCTGGGTGCCCCAGTTCAAGAGTGACAGAGAACTACTAGAGCGAGTCCTGTGGAGGGCAACAAAGATAATTTGGGGATTGGAGCATCTCCCTTATGGGGAAAGACTGAGAGAGCTGGAACTCATTAGCCTGGAGAAGAGAAGGCTGAGGGGAGACCTTATTAATGCTTATAAATATCTAAAGGGTGGGTGCAGGGAGGATGGAGTGAGACTCTTGTCAGCAGTTCCCAGTGGCAGGACAAGGGGCAATTGGTACAAGCTGGAGCACAGGAAGTTCCATCTGAACCTGAGGAAAACTTCTGTACTGTGAGGGTGACAGAGCACTGGAACAGGCTGCCCAGGGAAGCTGAGGAGTCTCCTTCTCTGGAAATATGGAAGACCTGCCTGGATGCAGCCCTGAGTAATGTTCTCTAGGGGATTCTGCTTTAGCAGGGGTGTTGGACTAGATGATCTCTAGAGGTCCCTTCCAACTCTGACAATTCTGTGATTATGAACCAGTATCTTCCTGATAACCCAACAAATTTTATAGTCCTTGCAGCTGAGAATCCTACAGTCCTTCATAGAGTATTTTTAAGAAATATTTAACTTGCAGCATCCTGATTAATGTAGTATGTATTGCACAATTAAACCATGTGAAAAACTATCAGTGGCTTAAGAAAAGGAATATAGTCAGCCTGGTTTGAACATATGTCTCTAAATCCTTTGTTTAAAGTGAAAGAATAGAGAAGAATGTCACTGTCAACAGAATAAATCCCACTTTTTTTGTAAGAAACGGGAATAGCTAAAGAGAACTAAATTAAGCAGCAGAATGTAAATTAGATGTGTTTTTACAGTTTTTCTGCTAGAAAGTATCTGGTAAGCTCTTCTTGGTTCATGAAGAAAGGAGTAGGATGTAAAAGCACACTTTTAATTGTTTGACTAAATTTATCTAAGTCTCAGGAAATTATCAATGCCATGACAGGTAAACTACATTACAGAAGTCTTCTGTGACAGTTTGATTTCCTACTTCTGAAGGTCTCCTAACCAATGTTTTCACAAGCTGAAGCTTCTTCTATTCCAGCCCACCAGAAGCAGCACCTTCACTCATACAGCTTTTAACAGACTTGAAAACAAAAAGGACTTCAGCCATCTAGTACAATTTCTACACTCAGAGATGATAAAGTAACATGTAACAGCTTGTTGTATCAAACATAGTAACTTCTATTCTACCCTAAACATATCCTCTAGAGAGTGTTTAAGGAAAACTTTCCTGTAGGCATCTGGATAATGGACCCAAGAACACCCAACTGTAAGAGCCTGGTTTCAGAGAGTGAACATATTCTTGCACCAGGCATGGGCCAACAACTTGTGTTTATGAGCATGAAATTCCATGCTGCCCATTCAATGCAGAGCCATCTCAGGGTAGTCAATGAAGAAAAACTGAATATAGATACATTTGCAACATCAATCATCTTAGAAACTGTGCTTTGCTCAAAGTGTAACAATGTGCTTTATCCGCCCAGAACAGCTTAAACTGCTTGATTTGAAGGTAAATGCTACGGCCTTTTATTTCAGTGGGCCAGATGAATGTGCAATGTGGCTGCAAGAAGTCTCAAGTACTCACCACCACCAGCATCTAAAGTTCACATCTAAGCCAACAACATCCTTGGGGTTCAATCAAGGTTAAGCAAAAAGAAAACAGTGATAAATATTTCATGGAAGCATCCAGTCAATGCTTTAAGCCCTTATTGTCTTTGAAAGGCTGCCATATCATGACGGAATTTTGTTTGATGGTATCTGTTATTCCAGGCATGTGCATTCTGATAAAAGATCAGCTTCTACACCTAGTTTTAACTATGGATCTCCCCACAAGAAAAAATATCCTAATACATATTAAAATGAAAAGTTATAAAGATAATTATATTTCATTAAAGCCATACATTATGTGTAACGAAAATAAAAAAATAATAATAATTGAATGCATTAAAATCTTTCTTACAGTGTGTTTTTCAGATCTAGTCAACTTATCTTCAGTGTTAAGCCGTGTGGAATTTTTTTTATATTTTACTATTGTCATCTGTTAAACCGATGGCTGAAATACTATGCCAGATGGTTATATAAATCTAAAGCATATGGATAAAGTCAATACACAAATAAACACTTAATTTTTTTGGGAAAAAAATAAAAATAAAAAAGGAGGGGGTTCTCAGTCATGAAAAGGAAAAACAAAACAAACCACAATATTTTATCATGTATTTGGGCACATGAGACATATATGCAAAAAGTACCTGCAACTATTCATTGACGTATCTAGTAGGACACAATTACCTGCCAGGAAACAAGGATTCATCAACAAAGTATGTAACATTATAATGAATTCAGTACTCATTCATAAGAGGTAGCAAGTGCATACATTACTATAAACATATTCCTTTTAAAATTTTCCCAGGTGTGCTTTCATGTTTTAACACATGGATGATGTGTTAAACATCCTCAGTCAAAAAGTTTAAATGGAATTAACTTGAGTTCAGTGTTCAGGTCTATGTGTAAATACTACACACAATTCAATAGTTCAAAAGTACACACTGAAATCATACTGAGAATAAAATCTAAGGTAACTGATGGTGTTCAGCATCCATTAAACTCAGGCCTCTTTAATCCACAAACTTGCTAAGTCATCCATATTTCATCATTTTACACAGAGGGTTTAAATAAAGAAATTGGTGGATTTGCTACCACTGCTGCTGCTGCTGTTAACAACTCCTCACTACAAAATGTTTCAGCGGTAATTTAGCAAATATCCAGTTCATTAAAATATTAATTCTAAGAAGATTCAATACTTGGAGAAGAAAATAAAGACTAGATTAGCTCCAGAGTAAATGGACAAAATAGAAAAATAGGCTGGAGAGTTGGGCAAGGAGAAATTCGATGAAATTCACCAAGGGCAAGTGTAGAGTCTTGCATCTGGGAAAGCACAACCTCATGTACCAGTACAGGTTCGGGGCTGACCCGCTGGAGAGCAGGGTAGGAGAAAGGGACCTGGGGGTCCTGGAGGACAGGAGGATGACCATGAGCCAGCAATGTGCCCTTGTGGCCAAGAAGGCCAAGGGCATCCTGGGGTGTATTAGAAAGGCGGTGGTTAGTAGGTCAAGAGAGGTTCTCCTCCCCCTCTATTCTGCCTTGGTGAGGCTGCATCTGGAATATTGTGTCCAGTTCTGGGCCCCTCAGTTCAAGAAGGACAGGGGACTGCTTGAAAGAGTCCAGTGGAGAGCCACAAAGTTGATTAAGGGAGTGGAACATCTCCCTTATGAGGAAAGGCTGAGGGAGCTGGGTCTCTTTAGCTTGGAGGAGACTGAGGGGTGACCTCATCCATGTTTACAAATATGTTAAGGGCGAGTGTCAGGAGGAGCCAGGCTTTTTTCAGTGGTGACCAGTGATAGGACAAGGGGCAATGGATGCAAACTGAAGTGTAGGAGGTTCCACGTAAACATCAGAAAAAAATTCTTTACTGTGAGAGTGACAGAGCACTGGAACAGGCTTCCCAGAGAGGTTGTGGAGTCTCCTTCTCTGGAGACATTCAAAACCTGCCTGGACACGTTCCTGTGTGATGTGCTCTAGGTGACCCTGCTCTGGCAGGGGGGTTGGACTAGATGATCTTTCGAGGTCCCTCCAACCCCTAAGATTCTGTGATTCTGTGACAATTGAGCATCCTGGTAATCCTAATTAGCATCAATGGAAATCTTCTGTAAAGCGTCCATAAAGGAATCATAGAATCACAGAAATTATATTTTGTACAGAAAAGATGTCTAAAAGATAGAGTGACACAAGAATGGAAAAAAAATAGCATTTGTTTTAAAAATAAGAAATCTGACAACTCAAAAGGCAATGTACTATGCTACAGAAATGATTGAAATGGCACAAGAGATATTTTCCAGTCACTTCAGCAAGTTTTCACCACGTCACACCACTTTTTGAGAATGCAATGAAATTGAATGCAGTATCATTTTTCATTCATGAAGAAAATGTGAACAGTGAACAAATAAAGTTACTTTGCTGATTTTTCACCAGTCTTATACATGGCTGAGCGCAAAGGAATAGTTTTACCTTCCAGAGTGTAACAACAGGGATGAACTATTCAGATTATAATTGCAATCCTATTGTGATTCATTGATGAAAGTACTTGTGTTTAACCTATTTGAGCATCTGTATTGAGGATTTTGACTCTCAGTATTTGAAACTCATATTAAATGAAGGAAAGCAGAAAGTCTGATTTTAAGAACAGATATTCTATGTATTATTAGCTTATTCACAAAACACACTACAGGTGCAGAAACTTCTCCTTGTAAGGCTGAAGGGTATAAAAAAATACCTTGTGTCAAAAAAGCTGTGATTAGGTAGATACAAAGACTTACTTTCTACTAACTAAACAGCGTTACCTAAATGCCAGCCAACCCTACTGCCAGCACTCACAAGGGGTGGCTGCCTTTTACCAGTAAAATACCACTGAATACCATATGCAGATGGATTCCAAGGCTAAAACATAATCGATCCCACTGTCAGACAAGGCAAAGTCAACATATATTTTGTTTTATTTGTTATGAACATGTGTACGGGCCCTTTTGTAAGCACTGCAGAAAGCAGAAAACCTGAATTCAGTAACAGCCAGCCTTGGCTGGCTCCCAAAGCTAGTAAAATAGAGTTTGTCTTCAATACTTCTTCCAACTATTTACTAATTTTACAGATAAAAGGAAGTATGTTTTCAGGTAACATTTGAAAATTATGGAGCTGCTGTAATTTGAGAAACCTCTGAAAGCTTAACTAGCACTACCTGAAGAAGCCAGAACATCTGCTCAGATACACCACTTCCAGGTAACAGCACATAAACATCAGTGCCGTTTCTACCCCTGAACTGGCAAAATGAAGTGTGCCAAAATCACCAGTTGTGAGTCTTCCTTTCAGTGCCTCAACTAATGCTCATCAATTCTGTTCATTAACTTACAAAACATTATAATATCTGGTAAATTTTAAGACTTCTTTTGAGCAAGATTTACTCATATTTCCTGTGATCATTTCAATCACTATTACCAATCGTAATACCCCATGTATCATCTCAACTTCCACATATTTCAGAATCAGGTCCTTCTGCAGTCCCTTTTCCAGGAGCCAGAAATATTTAAAATAATTGCTTTCTGATGAATGCTGTTAGTTTTTTCAATATTTCAAGAATTTGAATATTTAATGAATTTCACTATTTATCCTATAAACTTTCTTCTATTTCCTTAGTGACTCTTCTACACTTTTTAACACTGTACTGACATTTTGAAGGTTGTTCCTTATATAACTAATATTACCTATTTGTAAAAAGCAAGCAACATATAGGAAGTCCATACACACAAAATTCACAAGCCATCAGAGAAAAGAACTTCATGTGGGCAAATTTTGGGAGATCTAAGTTTCAGATTCAACTTCTGAACCAACTACTGCATTTTAGAAAAAACAGAAAGCAAAGTCAAAAAGGCAAATTATCCGTATGTTGGAGTACACCAGATGTCAATCAACAAAAATATCCTCTGGTGTGGAGCAAGCTTGAAAATAAACAATGTGAATGTTACAGGTGAAGAAAAGGAAATGAAGTGAGGGAGGATGGGATGGAAAGTGTTGGGGAAAATGTACCATGTGAAGACTCATGACTCCAGGACATGCAAACCCAGCCCCAGGGGGACGTTAAAAGAAAACAAAACTATCCAGCAGCACCTCCCCAGGACTGGAACAGACAAATTCAGGTTGAGAATTCTAGACAAGGGAGCAGGTAAGTATTTGAAATTGTTTATTTTATTTAATTGACATTGGAGAACAATATGGATATTTCCAAAGCCTTCATGCAAAGAAATATGAGAAGGAATTAAGACTCATTTCCACACTCTAACTTAAAGGGAGACAGTCTTTAACAGAAGGGATTCAGCAGGAACTGTGCTTCAATTTGGTTTCAAAGAGACAAGTTTGGTGCAGGACAACAGTCTTGTTTGTTTTAATTTCTGTAAGACCCCTTATCCCACATTTGGCTTAACGCAATATCCCTGGCAGCTCTGCAAGTAGATCCTACAGCCAGTGACAATTGTGTTACCAAGTGTTAAAACAGTAAAAACTGATTTATAAAACACACTCACAAAAGGCAGCTTCCCACAAACGGTACTCAAAGTTTTCTTCAAATTCTCATGGGTCCTCACGATGCAGTTGGCTGGATTTCTTTAAAGCTGGCCTAATATCTTTTACCAGCTCTAACATTTTTTTACTTTCATGCTATGACTGGATCTCAAGCATGCCAGAGCTTAGAGACAGACCTGTCTGAACCTTTTCTTTAAAGTGAGCACACCAAAAAAATACCAAAAAGGCTCTGAAGCAGAAATGTTTTATTAGAACATAAACTTGAACAAACTCTCTTCTCTCTGGAAATACAGATTCTTTCAGGTGAGAGAGATAAAATACAGCCATTTGAAAACAAATACCTTTTCTGCCCAACTGTGTCTTTGCAACAAGGGCCCTTTTCCTCCAGACATGCTTTTCACACTAGCAACTTTCAATAGCCTCTCTGGTCTCAATGAACTCTATTTTTTCTCCTCTGGGTCAACAGAAAAATCTCCTCTCTTTTCATCATTTCTGGCCAGGTTTTGTGTCTCTTCCCCATTATTCTAAGAAAATTCCCCAAGTGCAAGCTTCCCAGTCAGCACATTTTACTGTCTGCTCTATTCTTCTCTGGAAAAGCTTCTCCCATCACCAGACATTTTCAAAGAAGAAATCCTTTTTGCCCCCTCAAAGAATTGCCAGAACACCCCTGACCAAAAAGTACGTAGTTACCAAACATGGACTTATCACAGCATATGATGTGCGCACATAAAATGATTTTAAGACACCTTGAACCACCATCTCATTTGTCACACACAAGATGACAATACATGCATGAAGAATTTTTTGCACGTTCCTTCTGATTTCAAGGAAAGAAGATGAAGTTTCCCATCTTATGAACAGAATAAAACTTGTTTAGCACAAAGGTTCTTTCCCTGCCTCTGAGTGCTAAGCTCACAGATGCCTCCTTGCCCTGTCTGTTCCTAATAGGGGACAGCTCCACCAGTTAATTCTTTAGCAGTGCTACCTGAAGGGAGATTGGAAAAGGTCTGCTAAACACATCAGCTACATCTATCCTAAACAAGGAACGTCAAAATACAGGATTCAAGAAATAAAAGATTAAAGGTTAGGAATAGTAACAATCGACATGGCAGCCAACGAACAGATCTTGTTAAAAAAAGGCCTGGTTTTACAGCCTGGATTGCAAGTATTGCTGAAAAAGATAAATATTTAAAAGACTCCTGTGAAGTGCTTAACATCTTAAGCAAACTGATTAGCGCAGCATAACAGAACACATCAAATGTATTAAAAGCTGAATAACTGAAGCAACTGTTAATGAAGACATTCCAGTAATAAAGGGCTGAGGTTCTGCTAGTAGGATTCTCTTTGGATAGCCATTAAACTACATGCTATTTAACTTCTTTAACAAGGACGTAACAACAGATGTAAGATTGTTTCTGGGAAAAACTGCAATAATACAAACACTGGCAAAACAACACAAGGTGTCTGAGAAGCCAAATCTAGGCAACTCTCAGGACTCAGGGTTAGTCCTCCTGCCCCAGACCAATAGACAGAAGACTGCTGCAGTTCAATGTCCCCAGATACAGCTGGTGGTGAGGCTTCCAAACAAGACAGACAGACACAGACAGACATCAAAATATCAGTGCCTTTTCTGGCATCCCTATAAACACACAGAGCACTCACAAAACAGTATAGACAGCCCCACCCTGTTCCTCCTCTCCAGCTAATGGGATTTTCAGTCTGCTACAGGAACCTACACCCTGCTCCCTCCCAGGTCCTGGCCACCAGACCCAAAAGCCCCTGACTTTCATGGTCCCACACCAGCATCTGGCACTCAAATCACTTTTATTACTCCTTGGTTAGCCTGAAGTTCATGAGCACATACACACAGGAAAGATGAGAGTGCACCCACACACAAGATGGTTAGAAGGAAGATTTAATAAGAATACAGGATAGACTGTGGTGATCAAGCATCAGGCAGAGTCATGCCAGTATATCGAATGGTAAGCTATTTACACCGGATGAGCCTCTTTTAACCATTTATACCTCATTTTTTCCCATGCTTGCTCCTTCCTGATCCAACTTTACTCCTGCCTTTGGTCCCCACATTAAGAGTTGCACATGCAGTGAGGGCAGCAAGCAAAATTGCAAGCCATGTTTTCCAACGAATTGCTAATGTGTCAACTCATATTTTATTATAACTTGGCATTTAAAGTATGAGACAGTTGTTTTGCCACTGAAGAATGTGTAAAACTAACCAGCACATGCCAGCAATTACTGTGGTACCCCAGAAAGCCTCCCTTCTTTTCTGAGCACACTCGTTTTGCTGCACCTCGAATAACATTGGTCTTTATTTTTGTAAATTATTCAACCATCCAATTCAGCATCTAAGAAACAATACTCAGAGGAGATAAGCAGAAATCAGCTTTAACATGTTTCAGGGGAGCTCCTGGAGCAAACCAGTTACTCTTCAGGCAAAAGCTTTGTGTAAGTAAATATAATGGCGAAGGGAATGTGGGTTGATCCTGGATGCTATCCTTATTGAAAAGGGCTATCTCCAAGAACAGGGTTAAGTGCTGCTGGTGCTCTTCTCCCTTCCCAATGACAGGCTGAAAGCTTTGTTAAACACAGAGGTTAATATAAAAAGCTTCTCAAGGCCCTAAGACAGTGAGCTTTGCAACTTTTATAGAAATTCAATTTTGTTTTCAGCTTTAGGTTGCTAGGTTAATGTTTGACTAACAGTCATATCTATATATACTCCTCTGAATTTCAGATCATCCCAGCAGTAAGTTACTTCTCACTTAAAAACAGATTTTAGTTGTACTGTCTGCATACAATATTCTCTGGAAAGTGTACTGCCACCTGGCCAACTGCCAATTTCCTAACTACTGATAAAGGCAAATTGGCATCTTAACACTATCAGGTGTGTAAACTACTACTAAAGTGTTGCACTGATCACTATCTGCAGTAACACAGCATATGCAAATGACATCCATCTTTTGAATTCCTCTCAAATGCCTAATAGTTTGTCCCAGACCTGTAAAACAGAAAACAAAACAGCACTGTATTGCCTCTGGCTCTAAATCCCACAACAATACAGAACCTTCTAAAATCTTGTTTGACATATCAGTAATTTTAGAAGCATATTAGTCTCAAGAGCCATTCTGTTACTGGAGTAATTTACTCCTGGTTTAATGAGTGTGAATAAGAGAACTCACAAGAAATCTACTTTATCTATCAAAGAGCAGGGTAGAATAGAAACAAAACAACTCCGCAGATCTACAGTAGATTACAATGTAGTTTTTAACCTACTCCCTTGAATCAAAGCAACCACCTTTTTCGAATCTGTTTAATATGTTCATCTGAAAGCTTCCTTAGCATGGACTATATATAGCCTCAATTCTTTTACTTCCATGTAAAAAATGTTGCTCAGAAATTAGCTCACCAGTTGAAGTTCAACCAGAGACACCTCCCTACAAGAAACGTCTATGTTTTTTTTTCTGAACTCAAACACTCATTGAAACCACACAAGTAGTGGGCCTCCTCCCCAGTGAAACTATTTTAGATTAGCATTTACAGTGATTTTCCTCCATAGAAACACATCAGAAACCCTAGGTTAAGACTTGTTGAATAAAACTTTAAGAACACCAGGGCCTGTGTTTAGCTGATGAGCAACAGGATGGTTCAGGATCTTTACTCTTGAGCCCATGTCCCCACAGTAAAGCACACTGTTATACCAGCATAAAGACACATGCCCCGTAGCAACTACATGACAGTTTAAGCCTTAATGGATAAGCTACTGCACTTTCCACAGACTAAGTCATACACTTTAGGTATCTATCTCTTATTGTCTCATAGAAATCAGCCTGCACAGTTAACCTATATTATAACGCTATGAAAGCTTTAAAATTGATATAATGGTGCATGCAACTGGGGTTGTTACACCAATCTTAAAAAAACCCCATCAACCCAAAACTCCACCACCATGAATTTAAAATCTGCTTTTAAAATGGAATTTAACTCTAGTCTACACCAAGATTTACATATGTGTGTATATACCACTTTGAAATATTGCACAATTTGGACTTACTCTGCACAGGAATTACAGACCCATTACATCTCCATTCCTGGATCTCTTTCTGTCTTTTTTTAATGCACTTAGGCCTTCGTGACAGAAACAGCTGACAGTATTTTCTGCAAATTGGTATATAAAGCCATATTTCATTTAGGTGTTTTCCTCTTAGGGATCCTGTTACACTTAGCAATGATACGGAGAAGAGTGACACATCTTAAAACATCAGATTTTTTTGTCCTACCTGATTTACAAATTCTAAAGCAAATAAAAAGTACAGAGGTATTTCTTATCCAGGATCTAAGTTATATGACAGGGCTACATGAAAGGGTTTCAGTACATGAAAAATGAAAAAAGCCTCAAAATTATTTAAGGCATAAAGATTGTACTTGCTTAAATAACCTATTTAACTAGTAATTCCACAAATTTGAAATCGCACCTCTAAAGTAAAATTCGTTTTGAAAAAATACCTTCTTGTAATTCCAGGAAGAAAAGACTAGCTCTCAGCTATTTTATTCTAGACATGTCAACCACTACAGTACAACCTCCCTTCAAAGGTTCTTATCTAGAAGAGATTATGTCACAGCCTACATCACAAATAATTCATACAGTGCAGGTTGCCAATTTATCTGTGTTTATTCACATAGTAATTTCCTTCACTGTGGCAACAGGCAGACTTTCCAAAGCCTTTTGTACACTGATAAAGTAGGAATTTTGCTTCTTGTTCTTTTAAAGAGACTTTTTCCAAGCCCCAGAAGGAATTGGTTTTCAGTCTTGTACTACTACGGCTATTTGCTATGTCCCAGTAAGTCTCAACTTTTATCCACCTTAAATAGAGCAGAAAATATCCCTAGATCATTTAACCAGTATATATAATGAAGTTAACATACTTATCCCATGGAACTGTCTGGTTTTTTTCCTGTGCAGTCCCATGGAGGATACTGTTTGATATACCTATTTTCAAGTTCTAGTCTGCCAGAGATGCACTAAAGATACCAACTTGGGCCTGATTCATCACTGAAATAAGCCCTCCAGTTTCCACAATTCCCAGTTCTCAGCAACTTGTCATTCAAGAGAATAACAGGGTTGGGTTTCTTTCCAAGAAGGAAAGCGTAAGATTCTAATTAACACAAGGGCTTAAGGATGTGCTTAAGTACCATTCAGGAAAGCACTTAGATACTTACCTAATTTGGCTTCAATGGGATTAACACTTGAGAAGGTACATACATGTTTCTGCATGATGCTTTCAGGAGTATTAAGTCTTGTACTACTATGGCTTTTTGCTGTGACATTCCACAACTCATTTTTAAAAACTGTTCATTGAAATACCATTGTATTAATGCATACAATTTTCAAAAATACCTAAGTGGTAAAAAAAACCTAGAGCTGATTTTGAGAGATCTAATTTGTCGATGAAGTCCAGTAGCTAAAAACAGCAATTCAGGAGTTGCAATCTGTAAACTTATATTGGCAGACGTATATATTGTGCATGTTAACAGAGCATCTGAACCAACCCTTGCCCTGAAAAGGAAGAAGTGGTAATTAATTCACCAAAACTCAGACTCCTAAATCCTGAAACTACTTTTCCAACAATATTTAGGCATTTTTCTCAGCAGATTTGTAATTCCTAAAATACCTACAGCAAATGAACCACACAGACCCACATTCAGCACAATTCAGTGTGGCATTTTCTGTTAAATTTTAGATTAAGAGTAGCTGGTGATTCATAAGAAAAAATAGGGCTTGGTGGCAGTGCTCAAGTGAAAATAGTCTGGACAACACTGACTTCAACTCTTGACAATTTTTTTCAAGCCCAGAACTTAATCCAGATGTTAAATATTAAAGCATGTGAATGATTCTGAAGGGGGAAGAGGGATAAATAAGAGTTTTCACTGCTGTGAAAGGGGAATATGTAAAAAAATGTCATTTTAGTTACCTAGTTTTTATTTGACTTCTATATAATTAAATCCAAGGGATTCTGCTATCCTGTCCAAGTTACAGCCTAGAAGCTTTAAAGGAAAGACAAAGTCAATGAAGAAAAGTGCAAAGCATTTTTTTATCTGTTGTTATGGTTTTGTTTGATTCAGCTTCATCTTGCTGATAAGGATACAAAGATGTATTTATGAACATACTCCCCTTTTGGTGTACTACCGACCTTTGTTGTTATTTTCAAAGTCTGTTTCACATAACTAAGTTATTCTTCAGCAGCGTTTTATGAGACCAAAATTTTCAGAAATATTACAAAACATCATAATAAACCAGATTACATTAAAATATTACCAAAAAAATTAAAAATCTTACACTGAAAAATTGCTAGACTCCTTTACAATAAAATAAATACTTTGTGTTTAATTCAGACTATAACTTAGTGTCAAAAGCAGGAATGCAAAAGATAGTGACATAAATTCATTTTTATACAAGCAATAGAATCACATGGCTTTACTCGAGGCATTGTGGCATTCATTTCCTCTCATCTCACTTGTTGTCTTCTTATTTTGTCTAATTATTTTACCTAGCATCATTTTAGTTTGATTTACCAAAACCAAATGGGCAACACCGCATGCAGTGCATGCTGTGATCCTTTGAAGCCTGCCTACCACCTTACGTTTGTGAATATTTTCAAGTGTTATAGCGGTGAAGTTTCAAATAAACAAAATGTGCACTCAGTTTTAAAGACTTATCTGAAATCAGCCCAGGAATAATTTGCCAATCATAACAGTGCCAGAACACATTCAAACTAAAAAATTCATTTATAGCCCAGATATTTTTTAAATTGGCTACTATTACAAGTAATACCTACAACTGTAATACTTGAGATAAAAATAATGTAGCCTCCATTTTCTAAAGTAGTTTGTGCATATTAGACATTACTTGGTATACAGAACCATCCAGACAGAACTGAAAGAAAAAAAAAAAAATAGCAGTAGATATGGTACTGTAAATACTCTCTTCTAAAGTTAGTTTCGAAGCGAGACTTGTTTTAAAATAGATGCCCACTAAGCCCCTTCTTGAGAAAAGCTAGAAAATAAACTAGAAACAAAACCAACCCTTACAAAACACGCATTTTGTGAAGCACAGTGAAAAGCCCAGATCCTCAGGCAAACAGGATTGTTTGCTAAATCTGTTGGATTAATCTGACAACTGAGCACTGCTCACTCAGCTCACTCTCTTTGTTATACTTGTCATATTTTTCCAAGTCATCTGTCTTCTATTCTTTCTTATCACCTGCTGCACACAAGAGGAAAGCTGAGAATAATTACTAAAAAGAGAATGCAGACGTCAGCAATCTTTTTCACGTGTTGCACAACTATGGATTTATAAATTCAGAGATTAAGCTTTAAGCACACATACAAAAACTTGAAATGAAATTCTTGTAAACATATTTCTTCAAGTGCAGGGATATTTTTAACAAATATTCTGAAATGCCTGCTCAGACACAGAAGTTGCTACGTGAAGCACAACAAACAGTTATGTATCAAATGCCATTTAAGCACAAAATGAGTTATTTGTCATGCCAAAGAAGCTGTGCACCACTGTTTGAATTTTATTTAAAGTTTGTACTAACTCTTGTAGCTGAACAAGTCTGTTGAAAATTTATCGCCATTTTACTCTCTTGTGCGAGTCTCTAAAGATAGAGAGGGGGTTTTTAACCAGTTGAAATGGACTTATTTTAAAAAGAAAGAAAACTTTTTCATTAGGCAGTAACATCATCCATTTCTTAACACTCAAACTTGATTTTTTTGTGCGGAATAAAACTCAACGGACTTAGCTGTATGATGAACAATTAATAGATAAATCCATTTAGGCTATTCCTACTCTTTGCTCATCATTTTGATACGGCTTGTCATGATATAGGAGGTAAAACTCACTAAGCTTTAACAGAATGTAAGTTAATTTCCTGAAAGAATAATGTAAGGGAGATTTTTATTAAATCCTAATTAATTCTACTTCATTATCACTTCACTAGGTGGATTGACTGATATCATTACTGTAATGGAGGTCAGTGAGAATGAATCAGTCCAGTCTTATAAAATATACTGCTTTTTCTCATCTTTTTATAATAGTCTGTCACCTTTTCCTGTATTTCAGTAATAAAATTCACACAGGTCATACTGGGAGAGTGAAAAAGCAATGACTGAATGCATCAATTGTAGACAAGCTCTTACTGTCTTAAAAAAAAAAAATAATAATAAAAAAATCATCCAGAACTTCCTCTAGTTGTAGGGTTGCTAATATTGCTCATATGAAATAATTTAACTTTCAGCCTGGCTTGGCAGGGGGCCACAGCTATTGTAATTTCTACAACTCTAGGTTGATCATACATATAAGCATTTCTACTGCCTGATTTATCGTGACCTGACTGTGTGGGTATCAAGAAGTTGCTACAAGAAAGAGGGAGCCTTTGAACTTAATTAAAAGTGAAACTATGCAAATAGCAATATACACATGATCTAAATACGCAGTCATGATCATAAAACTACAGAAAGCATTCACACCCTTACATCCTGCAGTTATCTATCTACCAATTATGCATGCTAAACTACACATGAAAGGCATCCTTTAGATGAAGTAATTTTAACCCCAGATTAAAGAACAAAAAATATAATTTCTACCTTTAAAATCTCAAGTTATTAAGAACAGATGGAAAAACAATGATTTAGCAAAAATACCAGCACTTCAGTTATTCTCTGTAGCATTCTTGATGTTCCATAGCAGCTAAAAAGATTTTTTTTTCTTTTCTTTGAGAGAGTAATACATTAATTCAATCAATTTAAAAAATAAAAATCTGAAAACACTGAAAATTTCTGAGATGTTAGTAAAAATGTTGCTTAAGGGTTCTCAAATGCCCAAGCAAATCATTACCGGGAAACTACTTTTTAATCAAGCATCAGGGGGAAAGCACAAAGTATTTTATTCTCTATGACAATACAGAACATGCTTAAACAGTCAGAAAACACTGTTTGTACTTCAAAATAGACCATTTCCCCAGAAGTAACTAAAATTCTCTTAATGGTTAGCTTACATCCTCAGGGAGATTAAAACTCATATTTTCCTATAGCTTACCTTTCCTTAGAAATTTCCAGTATAAAACATGTAGTCACTCTGGTATTACGTAGTATTTTCCATCTGTCTCAGCTAGAACAGAAATTACAGACTAGCTGTATTTCCCTTTACATTACTCAACTTTGGTTAGTAAGGTTACTAAGACCTAGAGATAAACCTGCAATCCTCAGTACTTCCCCATCTTCCTATTTTATTTTTAATTGTCTGAGGATAAGGAGGAACAGATACTACTTTAATTACATGACTCTGATACTACAGTAGCACAAATAAGTAGTATTTCAGGGTTGGATGTGTCACAAAAGCTCAGATAATACGATAATTGAGTAATATAAACATTCACAATTTTAAAAAAATAGTTGGCATCTTAATAGAAAAAAATTCTGCTGAGCAGTCTAGTGAAAGCTCTACCATTTTTACATTTTCCCTTTCTTCTGCTTTGTTCTTCCACAGATCTTCACACAAACATTTCGCAGCTTTTAGCCTCAAAGTGGTCAAAATGCTCCTAGGTAAATCTTGCAAATCATCACCAAAGATGCTGAAAAGCACAACTAGTGCCCACATACACCCACACGGGCTCTACAAAGATCTGGAAAGGGAGGCATAGAAATTTCAATTGCCAAAAATCTCTAGTCCTTCAAAAGCAATCTGCAGCACCTGATAATACTGAGAAATTTATACATATATATATATATATATATTTAATAATGTTGGCAAGCAGTATCAGAATATTAACACTTCTTTATGACCTCAAAGTAAAATTAATCTCGAGAACCACTCAAACTTGGAACACTTGACACAATGATCTGTCTCTAAAGAGCTACACTGAAGAGGTGTAGCTCAGGCTTTCCAAAACAGAATTCCCTGAAAAGTAAGAACTTTTGCCAGCCTTGCGCTAATATAAAGAGAAATTTCACCTGAGTCAACTGGAGAGCTGGAGCGAGAAAGATATGCAACATCTGAAGCCAAATCAACACCTGTCAGCTTATGCAGGGATACCTGCCTTGCTTCTAGTGTATTACTTAAGAGTAATTAGCCAGTGCTGAGCAGAAACATCCATTTTAAAAGTTTGTATTTTACCAATGCCTTTCATTAAGGGTTTTTGCTTTTTTTTGCTTTTTTTTTTAAAAGAAAATTTCAGTTAAAGGTGCGTTGCAGACTTTGAGGCAGCATTGGTGTTTTAGAGTGGAAAGCAATACAGGTGTCCTCTGTTAGGAGTCATGAAGTAGGGTAAGTACCTCTCAGCCTTAGTTCACACTCTGCCACTGACTCATTAGCTGAAATGAGTCACTTAACCTGCACAGGTCAATCAGGTTGTCTGTAAATTATACCACCCAGACTCATTATTGTTATGACGTGTTCCCCATTTCTGGAAGAACATTTGACATTATTGGATAAATAAGTTATAGATCTTATAACTGCCAGCCAATGAGAAATCAACTTATTAGAAGGCCATGCTGCTCCATTTGCAGTTATTTTGCATGAGAAGCAATTTGCCCAAATAGTCATCAGTGGTGTAAATCACTTCTCAATCCTTCATATTTAAAAGGCTTTACACAAGGTATGCAAAAAGACAGGAATGAAAGAAGGACAGTAATTGTTAGTTCACACAGAACTGAAATAAAAACGGAGACATGGCGCCACAAAAATGAGATACAGTGTTCATCCTGTTCTGGAAAGTAGAACAAATAGTAACTTTTTAGATATAACTTTTTAAAATGTCCTTGATTAATTTTTTGTTTCTTGAAAAGTAGAACAATACTCCCTAGGTAATATTGAGTCCAAATACCTAGTTTACAGTGTAGTATTATTTATTTGACAGGTATGTTAAAACCATGACCATTGAAGCTCTTGATATGTGGTTTACTGTTTTATTATTTGAAGCCAGAAGCAGAAAGACTTAATAATAAGCAGTATTTGGCATTAGTAGGCATAAGAGATATGGAAGTGATCAACTTGTGTTGAGAGAATACACTTTTATTGGTGGACTCCTAGGAAACATCTTGTTACCAACACCTTCTTCTAGGCCTTTTTTTCCCCCTGTTGTTTTAAATAAACAGGAATAAACTGGTTTTTATTTTTGCTAAACAAACAGAAAAAAAATATATCATGCTGATAGAAGGTCTTTCCTGTAACATGAACTTTTGTTAGAGTCAAATGGAATTGTTTTTCAAATGGGCAAAGGATAATTGATACACCATTTGTTTAGTGTACCAGGTATATAGGCAGAAGGTAGTCTAGGAAGCATTACAAGGCCTACCTCTGTAGCCAACATTTCTCTTTATGCCACTATAGACTAGTGCTGCTGCTGAAAGTGGTCCACACATTTCTACTGTGCCTTCCTATTTCTGTTAAATGAGGCTGCACTGTAAATCAAATCAAGGACCCAGCTGATTTTCTGTTTTTTCTGGTTTTGTTTTTTACTGCTGGAGATGTAGAAGAAGGTTGTGTCAGGTTCCCAAGGGTACTACCAGGCCATGCTGTCCCACTCCACAAGCTGCCCCTGCATTCCCATTGCAGCTCAGCCCTGGGCCATCACTCCTTGCCCCAGCAATGCTAGAGGAGTGCCCCTTTCCAGCCCCGTCTCTGGTCCCTTCTGCTTCAGCTCCTGCCCAGGGCTCCTGGTTGGACCCTGTACCTGGGACTTTCCCTGGATCCCAGTAGCAAAATGTTACTCCTGTTACTGGCTCTGCCAGCTGCACTGAGATCCTATGGGACTGTGACCCGCCTGTGAAGGCACAGCCAGTGCCAGGGTCACCCCTGGCTCCTGAATCCCCTTCCCCTAAGGAAGCAGCCAGCCTTTGCTGCTCCCTGATGGGGGAAGGAAGGTGGTGGTCAAATTAATATAAGCATGAGCAAAACTACTAAGAACTAGGCTTCATCTCAGCTCATCCACAGGAAATAATAATGTACTTCCTTCCCAGTTGTACCAACCTCAGTAAAAAATGAAATAAATTACATTTAAAATATCACATTTGTTATGTGAGATAGCACTTACCAAAGAGCTGTTGTTTGAGGTGTTCTGTAAAAGCATTTACAAACATTTTCCATCTAATTTTGTATAACAGTTTGAGAACCACTTCTTCATTAACTGAAAACGGATGCAAGAAATCTACCCTCACCCTGATAACCACTGATCCTTTATCTATCTAAAGGACAACCTTTATGGCTCTCCCAGATATCAAGCTAATGATAGACCAAGAAACCTGACTGGGACGAACAGCTATGGTGTACCTCCAAAACAGGAAACGGCAGCCACGTGGCCCATTACATTTCTTTCTAAGGATGATCTTGCCATATGGGAAACTAGAAGCTGAAGGCATAACATGATCCTGAAAGGCTTCTAAAAGCAGGAGCTATTCCACTCAATGTCAAAATGCTAAAGAAAGGTGTTTTGGGGTTAGGACAATGGATTAATTTGACAGAACACAGGAAGGCCTAATTTCAACTTTAAATTGCCTCAGTAAAAAGAAACTGTTGTAAAATACCAAAATATCTTAGCCGGGTATCCAAATATGCATTAGACTTGAATTAATGTTAACAGTCTTCCAACATCATACTAGACATTTTCTTTTTGAAATTACTCTTGCATTCCAAATTCTTTTCCAGCAGCTATCAATTCTATGAACCACAGATCATGATTTATTGACTTTCCCTACTCACACCACAATATGATTTTCATCTGCTTATCTAGCACAGATTCTTCTAACCTTCATGGCAAGATAAAAAGGGAGAATATTTATTAAATGGATGGAATCTTGAACTAGATTTCAAGGCTGATTGTTGCGAGAGTGCTGAGTGAAACACAAAATTAAGGAATTTGCTTGACAACAACAAAACCAACCTACCATGAGACAATAAAATGAGTATGTATTTTTTCTAGTACTTTTTATTTCCCAACCACCCCTTTTCAGATGTACCTCTAATATTTGTTCTTTACCCTAGCCAATCTAACTTTGTATGTGTGCTGAAAGTGTCTTGCTTCTGATGTAATTTCTTACACTTAAAGAAAGGTTCAAGAGGAACCTACCTTTGAACACTAAGTCTGAGCAACATTTTAACTCTGCTTCTCTCTCTATTGAGAAGTACAGCAAAATACAGAGGGGAACTTCAGGAACCACAACTGTGCAATACTAGGTTGGATCTGATGTCAGCGTGCTCCAGCAGCTGGCGTCTTGCCTATGGTTAAAGGAAATCCTTTGGAGACAGCAGCTACCAACACTAAAGTAGGCTGTCCTGAGACAATCTGGAGTCTGTATTAGTCCTTTCCCAATGTCTAGGAGTTAAAAAAAAAAAAGAGTTTAGAAAGGCAGAGAAGCTAACACTCCCACTGTAGTGACAAACCCTACTACACCACCATATGGTACACACAGATTTATTGCCTTGAGTTTTTTCCTTGAGCAAATTGTGTGGTAACATTTAGTATCTGTTCTATATTTAACACATCAATATTTAAATATTATGCTACTTTGTTATACACTTGTTTGTGTATATTGTATGAAAGCAGTTGATTTATTGTTTCTAAGACTGGAAGGATTTTGGTTTAATATTCCATCCTAATTGAACAGAAGTAATACAAATTTTGCTAAGTGCTGTTGTTTGAGTAAATAGAATATTAAGACATGTTGTGTGTTCCTTGTAAAGAAACAAACAAATAAAAAATTCCTTCTCTTCTCCCAAAGGAACTTCAATAAAATTAAGTGCATTCCCACCCAAGCCTCAGAGGAAAAATATTTCAGAGATCCTTACAAGCCATTTGGAACTGCAAAGTAAAACTAGACTTACACTTCCTCAATATAACGGAGTTATAAACTTCCAAATTAATATAAAATAACTATACAGAATAGACTACTCTTCCTTCGTTGCTATTTAAAAAAAATCTGAAGGCAGAGGGAGGAGTATTAAGAGAGCAGGAAAGGAAAGAATGATACAGGAAAAGTATTTTACCATGTTCTCTACATATAAGTTTATTATTGAATTACAAGTACCATACTCACAAAATACAGTCCATCAGAACTTCAGCTGTGTGCATTTGCGTAAGTCTAACTTAGCATAAGAAAATGATGTCCTGGTGAAATCAATGGCAGTGATGGACAGGCTAACTGTAATTCAGCTTCAGCTCCTGGTCAATATTTAGTAACACATTGGATCCAACATGCTGTGTCAATTCTAAGTATGATGTCCTCAAAACTTCAAGAAGCAGATAATGTCTTATTTTAACTAATTATTCATCTTGCTAAAAGACCCTTTAAAATTTACTTAAAAATTTGTTTCCAACAATGAGATCTGGCTCTTTTAAAAGACCATGAGAATATTTGAGGCAAAATGCTTTTTGATACCATAACAAAGAATGCATCAAACAAAGAAAAACAGTAATTATACTTTTAATTACTGTGCTATAATTAACACATCTCATATAACAAACTTGAGACTTGTAGACAAAGAATACCAGATGAGGGCACAACTTGGTGTTTTCTGCTGTTATTTGCACTTAATTAGCAACCTCTAAATAGCAAAAAAAAAAATTGTATCAATTTCTGAAAACATGCTTTATCACAATTTAACCTTGACACGGAATGTGTTGTGAAGCTCTGTATTAAGTACTGAAGAATGTCTTGGTATAGCAGACTGTAACATCATTTCTCTTGAATGTAAGAAATGCAGCTGTGTGCATGGAAGGCAAGTGAAGCTGAATCTCTTCATGTGTTGGTTTCAAAGTAACAGCAACTACCTTGCTCAGAATACCCTGTGGCCCAGCAGATGTATTGAAAATCATCAATGTGGTTACATCCAATTGCAAGTCAGGCCTTCTGGAGTTGGAATACATGCAGCCATAAATATTAATGTGTGTGCTTTTTTAGACCTATCTTCAAATGTTCCATCAAATTTTCTTTAAACGAGGAAAAACATAAAGTAACACATTTTAATAGGCAGAGTAAAGCTCAGGCAACTTTTAAGTAAAAAGGATATCCCAGAATCCTTTAGGGAATTTGACAGTTTCTTCTTTCCTAGATTCATTGATATGCCAAAATGCAGCACACCAACAAAGCTTTAGTTAGGAAATTAATCTGTGAAAAATAATAATGCTTAGAAAAAGCATCTTGAGTTAGAGGTGGCAAAGAGATAAATTTGGCACACAAATGCAACAGCTGATGCAAAACACAAAGTCTATAGCTAGCAGATTCAGCAGAATTTAGAGAGATGCTTATGAAGACTTCTAGATGACAGAAATCTCATGCACACAATCAGTTTAAAGCAGAAGGAAGAGAGAATTAAATTCTTGCAAAAAAATAAATATATTATCCCAAGAAGTATGGCACATGAACTGTTCAGAACTGGAAAAAGGACAGAATCTTGAAGGAACATACCACAAGAATCTCAAAGTAACAAAAAGGAATACATCTTTTTACAATTAAGTTTTCCTTCCATTACAAAGATCTGTCATTTAACAAATATAGTACAAAAATTATCACATCTGTCAGGCTTTAGCCTTACAATAGTATCAAAAGGCTCTTAAATGGCAAAATAAAGGAAATCCACAACTTCATCGTTCAAGCAGCCTACAAAATAGTGGCCTCAGGTTACATAATTCCAAACACTATTCTCAATATGAATGAAATTCACTGGTGAAAGAAACTAGACAACCTGAGAATATACCAGAGGTTCTTCTATATTCTCTTACCCAGGATAGGCTCAATTTGCCAAACACAAAAGATAAATAGCAGCACTTTAGTCACTGAAGCAACATTGCAGTATCAATTTTTATTTCCGTACTACAGGCAGAGAATTAGCTTTTCCAAAAGAGTATTTTCATTTGAACGACAATTGATATGGGTAAATAAAAGATCTCAGAGGAGCTCTTTCCTGGTACTTCGAAGGCAAATACACTAATGGGAAACAAACTTTTTATTTATGTCTGGATAATTATACAGGGGCATTGCTAAATATCTTTCAGTAGATCATAACAATTACAGAATTCAGATTTCAGAAATAACCCACTTTGGAGAATATTTTTTTTATGACCCATTTGCTAGTGAGTCAGAAGATCACTGCTGCTTAGTGAAAATTATTTCTACCACCTATGATGGAGAATAACTTGATAGAAATGTATGAATCTAATCTAAACTTTAATACTATAAAGAATGTCAAATAAGAGTTGGAGGCATTTGCAATATGTAAGGCTTGAAGAGGAGGAGAAGAGAATGATCAAATTAAAGGGGAGACTGGAGAAGATACTGACATCCTGCTGGTGCTGTGCAGCTGTGAATACTACATCTAATATTAATGCATTTTAGGCATGAAGAAATCCTACTGATTTGTGAATGTGTATTACAAAGGTTGTTGTTCTTTTTTTGTTATGTTTTGTTTTTAATAAACTTTGCTTCTTCATAGACTTGCAGAGGAGGTAAAATTACCTGGTTTAGTACTTTATGTACTTGAAAGTACAACTGGCTGCAGACACACTACAACAATTAGCATGGGTAATTTAAATTCAACAGGCATTATAATATGCCCTTGCAAAATATAGATTTTTCATGCTGTAAGCAAAATAATAATAAACTTCTTATATAACTGTTGTTACTGCTACATGAAAAAGGAGGGGGGAAAAATCCGCCATGGACTTAGTAAAGCTGCTTACATTTTGCAAGCCATGTAAGTAAAATACCTGAATTGAAACTCCTTCAAACAACTTTCTGCCTTCCCAAATGTGCCTCACACTAAAATTAAATCCAGCAAGAAAAACACAACAGCACACATAACAGCTAAATATCATTGCTGAAAGACACCACATCTCTTCATATATGGTACATTATTCCACTGCAAAATTTCAAGGTCTCAGGCTGCTTTAAATTTCACATAGTGCAGAACTTGGACACAGTCTACTCTAAAACAAGTCGATTGGCTGTTTCAGGCACATAATCATTGTTAGTGCTGCTACATGATGAGCTTCCAGAACTCAGGTAGCATCTTCCTATTGTCATGCATAGTGCTTTTTGGATTAATCAGCTCCCATAGGCACTAGCTCAAGAACAGGTGCACAAAATCCCACTGATCTCATCAGCCCAGCCTGGACCTTTCAAAGGCATTTTGATGGGTGGCTAGTTAATAAGAAAACATCATATGGAAATACCAAAGAAAACAAGCTTTACATCCCTTTTTTCAGGTACCCTGCTAGCTTGTAGAAAAGCACCCTGCCCTATTTGGGATACAGAAGGGCCCAAAATACTCACAGAATCACAGGATCACAGAATCCTAGGGGTTGGAAGGGACCTCGAAAGATCACCTAGTCCAACACCCCTGCCAGAGCAGGGTCACCTAGAGCACATCACACAGGAATCTGTCCAGATGGGTCTTGAATATCTCCAGAGAAGGAGACTCCACAACCTCTCTGGGAAGCCTGTTCCAGTGCTCTGGCACTCTCACAGTAAAGGAGTTCTTCCTGATATTAACAGGGAACCTCCTATGCTCCAGTTTGCATCCATTGCCCCTTGTCCTGTCACTGGCCATCACTGAAAAAAGCCTGGCTCTATCCTCCTGACACTCACCCTTTACATATTTGTAAACATGGATGAGGTCACCCCTCAGTCTCCTTTTCTCCAAGCTAAAGACACCCAGCTCTCTCAGCCTTTCCTCATAAGGGAGATGTTCCACTCCCTTAATCATCTTTGTGGCTCTGCGCTGGACTCTTTCAAGCAGTTCCCTGTCCTTCTTGAACTGTGGGGCCCAGAAATGGACACAATATTCCAGACGTGGCCTCACCAAGGCAGAATAGAGGGGGAGGAGAACCTCTCTTGACCTACTAACTACACCCTTTCTAATACACCCCAGGATGCCATTGGCCTTCTTAGCCACAAGGGCACATTGCTGGCTCATGGTCATCCTCCTGTTCACCAGGACCCCCAGGTCTCTTTCCCCTACACTGCTCTCCAGCAGGTCAGCCCCCAACCTGTACTGGTCCATGGCGTTGTTCTTCCCCAGATGCAAAACTCTACATTTGCCCTTGCTGAATTTCATCAAGTTTCTCCCCGCCCAATTCTCCAGCCTGTCCAGGTCTCACTGAATGGCAGCACAGACTTCTGGTGTGTCAGCCACTCCTCCCAGTTTAGAGTCATCAGCAAACTTGCTGAGGGTACATTCTGTACCCTCATCCAGGTCACTGATGAAGATATTGAACAATACCAGTCCCAGTACCGACTCCTGAGGGACTCCACTAGTCACAGACCTCCATCTAGATTCTGTCCCATTGACTACAACTCTCTGACTTCTTCCTTTCAACCACTTCTTGATCCACCTCACTACCTGATCACCAAGCCCGTACTTTATCAGCTTATCTACAAGGATGCTGTGGGAGACAGTGTCAAATGCTTTACTGAAATCAAGATAAACCATATCTACTGCTCTACCATCATCTATCCACCTACTTACTTCCTCATAAAAGGCTATAAGGTTGGTCAAACATGGCTTCCCCTTGGTAAAACCATGTTGACTGCTCTTAGTGACCCCCTCATCCTTGATATGCCTAGAGACAGTGCCAAGAACAAGTTGTTCCATCACCTTTCCAGGGATGGAGGTGAGGCTGACCAGTCTGTAGTTACCTGGGTCCTCCTTCTTGCCCTTCTTGTAGACTGGAGTGACATTTGCTATCCTCCAGTCCTCAGGCACCTCTCCTGTTGCCCATGACTTACCAAAGGTGATGGAGAGTGGCCTAGCAATGACCTCTGCCAGCTCCCTCAGCACCCTTGGATGCATTTCATCCGGACCCATTGATTTATGGATGTCCAGATTGCTCAACTGATCCCTAACCCAATCCTCATCTACCAAGGCAAACTCCTCCTTTATCCTGACTTCTTCTGGGGGTATAGGGATCTGGGGCTCCTGGGGAGAGCCTGCAGCAGTAAAGACAGTGGCAAAGAAGGCATTCAGCACCTCTGCCTTCCTTACATCCTCTGTCTCTAGGGCACTCACCTCATTCAGCAGTGGACCTATATTGCCTCTAGTGTTAGTTTTATTTGCTATGTATTTGAAAAAGCCCTTTCTATTGTCCTTGACCTGACTTGCAAGGTTAAGTTCCAAGGAGGCCTTAGCTTTCCTAATTGCCTCCCTGCATCCTCTGACAACTGTCCTATATTCCTCCCAAGTGACCAGCCCCTCCTTCCATGATCCATAGATTCTCTTTTTCCACTTGAGTTTGCCCAGCAGTTCCTTGTTTAACCATGTTGGTCTCCTGGCTCCCTTACTTGATTTCCTACCCATTGGGATGCTCTGATCCTGAGCTTGCAAGAAGTGGTCCTTGAATGTTGACGAACTATCTTGAGCCCCTTTACCACCTAGAACCCTGTCCCATGGGACTTCCCTTAACAATTGATTGAGGAGGCCAAAGTTGGCCCTGCGGAAGTCCAGGGTTCTGGTCTTGCTAGGTACTCTACTCCTCACACACAGGATCCTGAACTCCACCACCTTATGATCACTGCAGCCAAGGCTGCCATTAACCATCACTTCTTCAACCAGACTCTCCTTGTTGGTGAGCACAAGATCCAGCAGCGCTCTTCTCCTAGTCGGCTTGTCCACCATTTGAAGTTATCATCAATGCACTGGAGGAACCTCCTAGACTGTGAATGGCTGGCTGTGTAGGCCTTCCAGCAGATATCAGGGTAGTTAAAATCCCCCATGAGGACCAAGGCCTGTAGTTGCAAGGCTGCTTTCAGCTGCCTGTAGAAAGCCTCATCAACTCCTTCGTCCTGATCAGGAGGTCTGTAATAGACTCCCACAACTGTATCACCCATGCCAGCCTGCCCCTTAATTCGCACCCACAGACTTTCAGCTTGCCTCTCATCAGCCCTGGACAAAACTCAATACATTCTAGTTGCTCTCTCACATAAAGAGCAACTCCACCACCTTGCTGAAAACTCCACCACTCCTCTGAAAGCCTGTCCACTCTTTCAGTTCCTTCTTGGGATACTACTTGTAAGAGATCATGACACCATCTTTTAAGTAGCAGTACAGTGGTAGACAGTGTTAGAATACCTTTCCCAAGATGAGAGAATCATAGGGTCAGTGCTACCTGCCAGTCAAACAGTAATGAGCATTGACTCCTATTAACTGAAAACCACTACAATACTGTAGAGGTACAAGCCTTGACCAGAGACTCATGTCTTTTCAGCTGCTGTTTTCTTTCTAGAGCCTTCTCAAATGCCTGACAAATTTTGATTTCTCTGCCACAGATTGATTTTTCATGTTGATTGCTCTTCTAAATAGCCCATATGCAAAAGAACTAATGACCAACTTGTTTTCATCTTGGGGATAGGACCATTTCCTTGCAAATTCAAGATACGAATTTTAAAAACCTTCAGAAAGGAGCATCTCTAACTCCGTTGAGTACTGCTCTGATCACACCAGTCTTCCATAAATGAAACTGCCTCTTTAGCAAATCCTAGTTCTCATTCTTTCTTTCCTTTCTAGCTCTCAACACATTAGAACACAATGCATTAAGGATCATCCCATTGTCACAATATGATTGATATATTTCTTGTGCAAATGCAGGAGACAGACATTCTGCAGAGAACAAAACCTGACTCCTGAGTACGAGATACATACCAGGCACTTGGAGAACTCCCCTTCATTACCTTGTGACTTCTACACTGCTTAAGTGTTTCCAAGAATAGGTGACAGTGTTCCACTCTATAATTTGATTGAGGAGTTTCCACCCTCACTGTTTTGAACTTGTCCTCCTTAATTTCACTCGTACCCTACCATAGGTTTCTATGTGCCTTTTTTACTTCAGGACTCACCCTCACCTTTTGCTGATCTGAAAGTATCTGGGGTGTTGGGAAGAGCTGAGTGCCACAAGCAACTGATGCACTGCTAAGTATATCCTTTTGAGAGACTATGACTCTTAGAAGAGGTAAAGACTGTAAGTATATGGGGAAATCAGAGACTCAAATTTGGCAGAAGGACATTCCTCCCTCTAAGGTAAGAGAAAAAATTAAATACTGAAATTTTAAGTAACAACACAATCACATTTGAACTTAGTAGTATATGAAGTTACTCTTGAGAAAAGTGCATCTATAACTTCCATGTTCTAATATGAATATGTATGTATTGAAAAGTGCTTTTCAAATCTGTATTATGTGAGGAGCACAGAACTGTGATCAATTGCTTGCATGCAATTATCACAAATATTTGATGTTATTAGCTTCTGCAACATTATAACTTGGATAATTACCTGCACCTGTTTTCTCATAATTAAATGGCTGTGTACATCATTAAATTTCCAATGAGGTCCAGACAGTATGTTCTGTTTTTTTTTCCTTTGTGCTACTGAAATGCAGTTGATTAGAAATGTTGTGACTTCTAGATGAAGAATGCATTATTTCAGCTGGTGAGGGAAATAACTATATTGCTTTAACACTGAGAACAAAAGTACTGAGCTCTTTAATTCAGCTCATGGAATTCATTATAGCCTTTTAATTGCTTCTTCTCTGACTCTGATTCTGCAAACATATATGAAGGAATTAAGACTGTGTCTGGTACATTGGGATATCTAATTGTTTCAAATACAATACAAAATGCAATCCATCCATTTTGGTTGTGTACTAACCTATATCTGCAGCCATATTTGCCACCTGATAACACTGCCACATGACTGTCTTCAATGTGGCAGCCAGTCCATAAAACTTAGACATCTGGAGACCTCTGAAGCCATATTACAAACAGAAGTTCTAGGTGTCTACACATAGTCTCCTAAACATGCTGTGTTTGGCTGAAGCAATTATTTTTATTTAAAATGTGTTGTTTATGCCCACACAGTAAGTGAAGAAGCTCCACTCTGTAACATTTTATACATTTTCTAGTACACGTCTACTGTGTATCTGATTTTAAAATATTACATGCAGTATTTCCTACAAGGCTTGATAAAGGTCAATGAACTAATTTAAACCACATAATTCTCTGGTAAAAGATGGAAGGCAAAGGGATATGCTAAAAACATATTGTCCTTAAACTGAGATCAAAATAGTGCTTTGGCTGGAATAAGGGCCAGGTTTTTGACACTGATGAGGAAGAAGCTTTCTTTATCACTGCCTTATATTTCAGAGCAATTTCAAATTTCAACCCCAAGAACAAGTACTCCATGAATGGCAGGTTTGCCAAATAGCTTTCTGATGCAGCGTTTAATGACCTCTGCCTCAAATCACTCAAATCAATGACTTTTTGGCCACTCTTACCACAGTCACAGCTTGAGCTGCTAACAACATACTATCAGTATAAATTAAGTGCTGTAAGAAGGGATGAAAAAAAACTTCCATAAATCTAATTGAGACAAGAATTCCCTCTTTAATTTCAGCAAAAAGCCTTAAAATAATAGGCCAAGAAAATTATTCTATGAGGAATCATAACGCTTGTGCTCTTAAAGAGAAGTGATGGAGTCCATCTTCATCTCACAGGCACTTTAACTGAGACTATGCTCTTGCCGTATAGAAGAACTGTCTTAAAAGATAAACTTCTAACTCAGGAAATAACTGACTTAATTCCTGAAATGAGGGCAGTCACATTACACACTTTAAAGCCTGCAGATGCAAGGAAAGATTTTGATCCACTCTTTATTAGTTTCTAAAGGGCAAAATGGATGAAAAGAAATCTAATGGGATAAGCATGAGACTGAAAAAAAAGCTCTGAAGACTGCAAGAAATTAAGAGGCACTTCCCCCCCCCCCCCCCCCCCAGTAGATTATTTAATAAACAAGAAACAGCTTATTTAGGAACGCTCTGATTATTCCTCTTCCTCCTGATCTTGCAATGCAGTGAGTGAGGCTCCTAGAGGAGCATCTTCAGACTAAATCTTTAATCATAGTCCCCACAAGCTTTTTACTGGTCACGGCTTTTCTTGAACTGGCTAAATATTTTCATTCTACAATAGAAGAAAATACCCAGGCAAACAAGTACAAACAAGACTAGACTAGACTAGAATAGACTAGATTTCAGTTGGAAGGGACCTACAATAATCATCTAGTCCAACCGTCTGACCAAGTTAAAGCATAATATTAAAGAGCATTGTCCACATGCATGTTGACACTGCCATGCTTGGGGCATCGACCACCTCCATAGGAAACTTGTTCCAGCATTTGACCACCCTCTCTGTAAATGAATGCTTCCAAATGTCCAGTCTAAACCCGCCTTGCACAGATTCGAACCATCACCATGTGTCCTGTCACTGGATTCCAGGGAGAAGAGATCAGAACCTCCCTCTTCACATCCCCACCCGAAGAATCTGTAGAGAGCAATGAGGTCACTACTCAGCCTCCTTTTCTCCAAACTAGACAAGCACAAAGTCTTCAGCTGCTCCTCATGGGACATTACTTCGAACCCTTTCACCAGCTTTCTTTCCCACCTTTGGAGACATTCAAGGACCTTCACATCCTTCTTAAATTGTAAGGCCCAGAACCGCACACAGTACTCAAGCTGAGGCCACACCAACACTGAATCCAGCAGGAAAAATCCTCTCTTTTGACCAG
Organism: Apus apus; assembly: GCF_020740795.1. Taxonomy (NCBI): domain Eukaryota; kingdom Metazoa; phylum Chordata; class Aves; order Apodiformes; family Apodidae; genus Apus; species Apus apus. Next base: position 104,432,124 of record NC_067283.1, read on the forward strand.
CTGATCATGTTGTGTTTGATGCCCCCCAGGATGACGTTTGCCCTCTGGGCTACCAGGGCACACAGCTGGCTCACACTGAACTTGCTGCTGACCAGCACCCCCAGATCCTTTTCTGTAGGGCTGCTCTCTGCCATTCCTCTCCCAGCTTATACTTGTGCTGGGCATTACTCCATCCTAGGTGCAGAATCCAACATTTCAACTTGTTAAATTTCATCCTATTAATCATTGCTTAGTGCTCCAATCTTATCCAGTTCCCTCTGCAAGGCCTCCTGTCCCTCAAAAGAGTCAACAACACGTCCCAGTGTGGTATCATCAGCAAACATGCTAATGGAGCATTCAAATCCTGCACCCAGATTGTTGGTAAATATACTCAACAGACATGGCCCTAGAACTGAGCCCTGAGGAACAGTGCTGGTGACTGGTTGCCAGCCAGAAGTAGCCACATTCACCACATTCACCTTTGGTGGTTGATTAAGAGCTGTCCTGCCACAACATCTGCTAACTCCTTCAGCTCTGGGACAAATGGCATCAGGCCCCATGGACTTGTGACCATTTAGCTGATACCACCGGTCTCTTATAATTTCAATGTCTGCAAATAGAAAAGCAGTGTTCCCACACTCATGGTCCTCTGACTCGGAGGACCAGGAAAGTCCAAGTTTTATCAGTATTATTAATGGCTCAGGCAAAAACTGCACTGAATGCCTCTGCTTTTTCTTCACCCCTATTAGTCAGATGACCATCTTCAAATACTATTGGTTCCATGTTTTCTCTAGACCTTCGCATGCCATAAAAAAAAAACTTTCAAAAGCCCTTGTTATCTGGCCAATTTCAACTCTAATTAAGCTTTGGCCTTTTGTGTCTTCTCCCTGCATAAATGAACCACAGCTCTGTACTCTTCCTATGAAACCTGACCTCCCTCTTCCAGAGTGCGTGCAATTTCTTTTACCTCTTGAGCTCCACAAGGAGTTCCCTGTTCAGCCAAGCTGGTCTTCTGTCTCTATTGCTATACCAGCAATACAAAAATTATATTACTACTTCACACAAATCTGCTGAAATTGCAGCAGAAACCACAGTGGTTTCAGCAAGACACCCAAGGCAGGAAAGGTACAGTAGCACAGCCTTCAGCCTTGGGTGAGCACCTAGCAAATCTCTAAGCAAAAACATGTGCCACTTAATTTATATTACTATGGGGTCCCAAGCTAACCAGCTTTAAATTTCCTAAGGTATGTTTACATGTCTCAGGCATATCCCCAGGAAATAAGATAGATATTTTGTGGTCTATTCTGAACCAAGAGCCTGCACCAGAAGTAAGTGAATTTTTCTTCTCCAGACTAATATTCCAGCTGAAAAATTAACAGTTAACCAAAAGGTAAGGCAAAAGTACCTGTCCTGAGTCCCTGATAAAATACTTTTATCATCATTTACTGGCTTTAAAAAAATTATCCCTTTCCCTACCTCCTGTTGGGATTCTCCTACCTCATCCAAAGGAAGCCCCCGTGAACTCTCCAGGGAGGGGGAAAAAAAAAACACACAAAGAAAATCCCAGTTATTCAGTGTACTTCTACTTTTAGTTTAGCAGAGAAATACAAAGTAAAATTCTGATGCATTTAACCAGCAGGATAATGCATGGCACTAGGGCTGGAAGACAGGAGGGAGACTGGGTTTCTAGTGTGTAACAATAAAACTCTGTAATCCTGAGCATTTTTGTTGTCAAGAAATCCATTTCAAACTCAGCTCCAGTGTCTAGCCTATCATGTTAGCTGCTTCTCAGCATATATTATGGCAGGTGTTATATATAACCTCAGCAGGAAATGTGTAATCACAGCAAGGTAAACGAGTTAGGCTAGAGGGCTTGCTTAGCACTGTGTGGCACTACACGGTGTTACACAGAAATACCCTCAGCTGTCAGCTCTATCTTCCAGGTTGGTTTCAGAATACTCTGGTTTAATGAGGAATGAATTCCCAGCCCCTGTTTGACTTCTACAGAAAAGGAGAGCTCCTCAAACCTTATAAAAGTCATAATTTATCATATCATCACTTTCTAGTCAAACATCTTTAACAACTATTGGTGGATTCTGACATAGTGTCTCCTACCTGCTTCCGTGAGTTGCGACACATTCTGCAATTTTGTACTCAAACATCAAAGGGCTGCTGGATGCATGAGAAAACAGGACAACTGTTCTCCTCCTCCTGGTAAGTTACAGTTATAAATACTAAAGAAAGCTCATTGCTTCAGATGAAAATCTGAAATAGATTACTCTCTCCATTGGGCATTACACCTCATGAACTACACTTGAACACAGTGAATAAAGTGCAGCTCCCATACTTTGACAGTACTTCTTGGTGTCTCTGGATAGCATACAAATTAATTTAAAAATGCATCTATTTCAAGTAATCCAGGGGAAACAGCATTGAATAAGAAGCATACTTAGTTCTCTTCTATATGAACGTAAACAGAAGAAAAACATCTCTGCTAAGACAGAACACAAATACAATGCAGTGCTAAAATATACTTAATAAAACACTTGTCATGATGGAAAGCCAAAGTACTATAACTTTACATGGTAAGACATTGCAGTTGGCTTTAACATAGGCTTGCCAACTGCTCACTTTATCTGTCCTTTTAAAATGAATCACAACTCTTCTGCACACAATTAACCAATGTACATTTTTCACACAACTGCTTCACATTCTATAGTATTAAATATCCCTTTAAATCAGTATTGTGATTTATAGAATATCTGCTAGCTATGAATGTCTGCTAACTGGGTATCAAGAGGCCATTTCAAACAATAATTAATGTAAGACTCATATGCATTTTCTGCAAACACTGCATAGAAATTGCTAAATATTAAGCAACACTAGATACTCAGGATACAAAGCACCATAGTAGCCCATTTAAAAAATTACATATAGTTATGGACATCATATATTATCACCTCAAAGAGAACAAACAATCCTTATCCTGGCTTTGACCAGCACTATAATAAACACAGAAGTCTTCATTGATGCAAACATCCTTTCAATGCTCTGAATGGCAGCCTGTGAAGATTTGATTTATAATTGACTTTGAAGTATTCTAAAGTGAATGAAAGGATGATGCCAGTGACTCATTGCAAATGCAGTGGCATCCCTTCAGTGATATCAAACCAACCACTGCATCAAAGAAAAATGATGTTACTGTCCTTTCGAAATCAACTGGAACTGTGAAACCTTGTGGAAAGATTTTACATAACTGAACACAGTGTTTTGCAACAAAATACATGGACATGAACAAAAAATTATATCCAACAAATAACAAATAGAACAGACTCTTGAAAATATATGCATTTCTTACAGTAATCTTTAAAATTCTAATTGCATCACTGTCAGTCACAAGTCTCAGTATATCAGTATATAAACTAACAAAATTAATTTAAATATCTCAAAGACTCTGTTTTGTGTGCTGTTTTTTTTACTCATTTGAGTTTTCTCAATTCTTACGCTGCTCATTGCTCAGAACTATTCCAGGTCCTTCCTAACTCACTGTTTCAGAGCTCTGACCCTCTGTTCTTTTCTCTTCACTGTTGTCTGTATGCCAGTTGTTCTCAATCAGTAAACTGGAATCCATCCATACATGTGTGTGTCCATCTACATATTTACATACATCTTAATTCTTCAGCTTGTAAATTTCCCAACATCTTTAATCCAAGCAACACTGTTGCTCTCAGTTCTTCTGTTCTTCCCCTCTGAGATGCACTGCCAGGTGTCACAGAGACGGCTTCACTACTGCAGTGTCACACACTTTGCCTGCATTCCTTCCAATAAACATCTCAGGTTAAACAATAGTTTTGAGCTTCAATGGAGAGTACAAGAATACTCTGTGGGAATAACACAATGCCATGTTACTAACAGGCCACAATGAATCGGATGGGACACGAGCATAAATGGGACTGTGGAGTGAGAGTAGGGTAGACACAGGCCATAGAAAGAAATCAAGATCTGGGAGATAAACCAAAAATCAGAAATGCAGGAAGAAGAGTTCCAGAAGACTGTGTATGTGTATTTACATCATCACAGGACCTTGGAGAACTAAACAAGAACTGCTGGGTAAAACAAATTAAAAAATGGAATAAACAAATGAGGTAAGGAAATAGCACTGATCAGAACAATGTGAAGGGCTTTAGCCCCAAAAGTTTGTTGTTTGTTTTTTTTTTTATATAGATGCAATGACAAAAGAAAGTTTTAAAAATAATGTAAACGCCCTGTATTTAGAGAGAGCATCTTCCAAGAGTGAGGCAACATGATGGAAAGCATAAAGAAAATTCCCTGATAATTTACCAACTAGATGATGAAGACTGCTGTCATGGTGTAGCAGAAAGCAAAACTAATATAACTACACTTATGCTAATATGAGATAACTAAGGAGGTAACAAGCAAAGAATTCAGCTAAGAAGCTCATATTTGATGCAAAGATAAAAAGAAGTCAAAGCTGCTAGTTAGGGAAAAAAGACAAAACTTAAAAGACTTCCACTTCACTACATTCCTTCTTCCCTGGTTCAACTTCACTCTTTTGTTGCCAACTTTTCTACCTCCTCCCCAAGTGACACAGGCAGATGGGCAACAGGAGTTGTGTTCAGTCTCCCCCAGTTCAGGGGCTGCTCCTTCCTCCTCCTATTTTTCTGCTGGTCCAGTGTGGGGTCTCTCCCACAAAAGGAAGTCCTTCATGATCTACTCCAACATGGGTCCTTACCACAATGGGGGTACCCCACATGATCCTGCCAGAAAACCTGCTCCAGCATGGGCTCCTCTCCAGGGGTTGCAGCTCCTGCCAGGAGCTGGCTCCAGTGTGAGCTCTCCAGGGGCTGGCTGCAGCTTCCTTAAGGGCATGTCCACCTGCTGTGGTATAGGGTTCTTCACAGGCTGCTGCGTGGATATCTGCTCTGGTGTGGTCCTTCATGGACTGCAGGGGGGCAACCTGCATCACCATGGTCTTCTCCAAAAGCTGTAGGGAAAGCTCTGCTCTGGCACCTGAAGCACATCCTTCTTCTCCGACCTTGGTGTCTGCAGGGCTTTTTCTCTCATATTTTTCTCAGTCTTCTCTCTCACAGCTGCTGCCCAGCATTTTTTTACCCTTTCTTAAACACTCTACCCCAGAGATGCCATGAGTGTGATGCTTATTTGCCAACTGGGGTTAAAACACGACAGTCCTTTTTGGCACCCAACATGGGGCTCCAGGGTTCAAGATACTGACAGGCTTGATTGGAAGGCGCTAGATCAAATTTACATTATTACTGTTTGGCTATCAACCAGCAGGCTTCTGTGGTTGCCATGGGGCTTGCGCGTCTTACTGTATATTAGAGTCTAGTACTCGTTAGTGGCTGCTTTTTGCTTTTGCAAAGCTGTCCACTGGAGGCACCTGAGACTGGATGCATCCAACATGGGGCAGCCCCTGGTTTCTCCTTCCAGAGGCCAGTCCTGCAGCCCCCCCTGTCCTGCTGCCAATACATTGCCAGTAGAGTAATCAACTGTTGGGGCATATTTTTCTGAAGACATCTTTATTGGACTACAGCTAGAGAGTTTATAGTTAGCTAGAGTCATAAACATGCATTATATCAACACATTAATATCAAACTGCTGTAACTGTTCTATAGCACAGTACAAGATGGCATTAATAAGGACTAAGTGTTCCTATAATTACAGTTTTGAACACTATTATAAACATACATTGTTGGAACAGAAATACAAGGAGAAAGACAGAGGCTGAGAAAAGGAAAGAGCCACTCTTCCTACAGCATTTATTCCATCTGACTCACAGGACACTTGAAACAGAAGAGCAGTACTCTCATTTAATCCATACAAGTATATACAGAAATATATACATGTCATTGCTCTTTGGGTCTGTTTAACACAATTTCAGATTAGTACTGACTCATTAAAGGTCACACTTATATATTTATCAAGAAAAATAGAGTGCTAGCACCCTACTTACTTTAGTAGCAATGACAATATTTTTCTACTACTGTTACAATCCAAAAAGGATTAAAGTCCACTGTAAAAACAGTTTTATGAACTTTTTGCTATTATTTTTGATGCAACTTACCCATTTTCATCTAAAACTATATCTCACAAAGAACTGTTAATGTTCACAAACATATAAATATACAGTGTGTACATTAATGCATGCATACAAATACATGAATGTTATATGACATTTCTTTTCTCCCACTGTAATAACATATCAAGCCAAAATATTTATTTATCTGAAGTACAGCTATGCTCACAACAGTCTCATGTGGATTAAAATAAATCAAAATGCCATAACTCATGTGCTTCCCCCTGACTGCCACCAAATTATACAAAATATTATATATTGACATCAACTCACTCACTGGAGCATATTGCCTGAAATTAGGAATGTTATGTGCATTAATTTTTTCTAATGACAAGGGACTACTGAACTGAGAGTTCTTGTTTCAGTCTAGTATTACAACATTGTTGCATAAAGCATTTTGCTTTCAAGCCAAGAATTCCCCACAAACCATTAATCTAAGATGTTCTATATATTACCATCTGAAGTTGTTTTTTCTAAAATATGTAGCTCAGAAAATGCTGACAAACTACTCGAAATAATTTTTTAAGTGTATCCCATAACTCGTTGGCTAAGGCTAACTGAAAACTAATTAAATTCATTAAGATGATGATTTGAAAAAGAACAGGAAAAAATGTCTAGATGAAATGATGAGGAAAAATTAGATAACACTTAACTGAATAGCACCCTTAGCCATACAGCTTCTCATTTGCAAAAAATGAGCATTTCTTTTCCTCTCAAAGGGTTTTTTGACCTTTTAAAGCAACAATATCCACAACCCTCCTCAAACTAACTCGTTCATCTTCTGACCTGAGACTCCCAAAACATATTTCACTGCCTTTATGGGCAGAAATAAAACTCCCTAAACTCTAAATATAATTTATTTCAAAATTTAATATAATTTTACTTGATCATCAGTATTTTAGTCTTTTGATAAAAAGGCAGGAAGACAAATAAGAAACAAGTCATATAACATCTGGTAGATAAAATTACATAGATACAATTTTTTTCTCCATAATAATACCCGTCCCTACTTAGTCTGGACCCTTGCCTCTGGGATAACAAAACAAAAACAAAACAAGCAAAAAAATCTTCAAGCCTGTGATCATCACACAAAATAACACATATTTGATCCTCTTTTATCTGCCAAGAAGACTGAGCAACATACACTGATACCTCTTCCAGAAGAGCCAAGTGGGAAGAGTAATGAATGACATTTGGAAGAGAGAATTTCCAGTGGTGTGATTGAGAAAAAGAATGTATAGTTTGTACTGCTAGCCAAGATGACTGATAAACTACATGTTTTAGCCCCATCTTGAGAAACAGCATTAAGCACTACTGAAACAGTCCAGAAAATTTTTCGCAGTGTGTGCCAAGGGCATTGGAAAACAGCCAGTTTAAAAGGAATCTGCAAGAATCTCCGTTATTTGGCATGATTAACTCAATCTAGCGTGACCATCCAAGTGCTGGGACACAGGCAAACTGAATATTCATCTTGAAGTTGGTTGCCATACTTTAGGCCCTTCAACCTCAGATATCATATTGCCCACAACACACGGAAACTTTGATAAACCTACAGTGAAGACCACGAAGAGCATTTTTACGACTTAATGATATCTAGGGCTGATTAGTGCATATCATACTTTAGAGCATTTATTAGTGCACTAGTGATGAATGCACATGTCCAGGTTTTGTTTCAACAGTCACTTCTGAAGATTTACACGGCTTATCTGCTAATTACCTTACCCAAAAATAAGGTAGGAGCATTTTCTTGGGAGGGACAACTATTAGAGGGATATTACACAAATGCCAAAGTACAATTTGAATGTTCTACAATGTTTTTTAAGCATTTTGGATATATTTATACTACATTCTGACACTTAGGCAGCACAAGGCCCATGAAGCTACAACCAGTGACTTTACAAAGCTGTAAAATGGCTACTTCAAGGTAACAACAGTCACTGGAAGCTCAGTCTTTAAAAGCCAAAGAAGATGCTGAGCTGGGCTACAGGCAATCATCCCCCAGGAGGTAGAGATCAGTACATTGAGGGAACTCTTAACATGCCTACATAAAAACATGAAAAAAAGAGTAATTGACACATTTTAGGCTACTGAAAATTTTAAAACCAACGGTCAGATCTTACAAACTTGTGTGGGTGAAGTGCTAAGGGAATAACTGCATTACCAGAGTAAATTTATAGTTCAATAGAATGCAAGAGTCGATGCTATGACATTAGGTCCAAGAGCATGCAGTGCCCCAAGTACATTAAATAATAGTATCACAATAGCCTTTTAAACAAAACCAGCATAATATCGCTAAGGCCCTTCATTTCAGGATACACTTCCCTTTCTTCACTCACCTTTTTTTCATTCTCCATTTCTTTTCAGAACAGACTTTGATTAATATCTCTTCCAATGAAAATACCTAAAGTCATTTTACTATTCCCTTTTCCTTTCAGTCTTCCTGAGTAGTCCTGTCTGCTTGTTCCTAGTACTATTTCCAATTAATTTTCCAGGCATCATTCTCTTTTCTTTCTGTCTTCCCTGAAGACACCATGTTTATTTCTACTTTCTAACATTTATGTTCCCCAAACAACAAAAGAAAACCTTTGATTGGCAAAATATTCCTCACAAAAATAACTTGGAAAATCTGAGTACTGCGATTAACAAACAGATTTAGATGAAGCAGCATTCTAAGAAGAGTACTGTCAAGAAATGCTTAAGTCGAAGAGAAACAAAGCAAAATAAAGGACTAACCAGATGGCATCCCTTGTCCTGAGGAGGGTTTTATTGGTGTGTTCACCTGATCCCAGTTAAGATCATCATCATCTGACTGACTGTAGCCACAGGAAGCAAGAGGCTCATCAAAAGTACAACATCCTGTAAAAAAACATAAAGATAAAAATTAACAAAGGCATGCAGATAACAGATTATGACTCTCGTAACAATTGCAACATGATTCAATGCAGGCTATGTAATTTTAAAATGTCTTCTAATACAAATGATAATATATTTATTAATCATCACTTTCTGAGAGAGCATAAAACCTTGTCATGAAAACAAAATCCCAAGGGTAAAAGAGCAGATTTAGAACAGCAGACAAATTTTCTTCTATGACACAATAATCAGGTATTGAAAGCAAAACAGCAAAGCAAAAAGCAGTAAAAATCAGAACATCAAAAGACTGAATAATTAGCAATCTCCAGGAAAAAAAACCAACAAAACAAAAAAACCCACAACAAACAACTATTCCATGCCTGAGAATCTGCATGTTGGAAGAAAACAGTAAGTGTGGGAACATCAGCTCCCACTCCTAAATCTTGTTTTCCAGGTAAGGGAGAGCCCAGGTGCACCCAGGGGTGCTGTGCTGCCAACAGGCACCAGCCTGTGTGTTTCTGGAATCAGAGTCTCTGGTACAATGCAGCACACCTACCTATCTATAAAGACGATCCATGCACAGCCTCAAACTCCCTGTAGTATTTCCTCTCTTTTTCCCATTCTCTTCTAGGCATTTTAGAAAAGAATAACATGCTATCAAAGCTCAAACTATCCCATGCTGGGGCAGGGAAAAAAATCTAACATCACACTTTTAGAAGAATGGAATCTAACATTATCCACACGAAAACGGAAAAGCTTTGCTTTTTCTCTTTGGTACAGAGGCAACATTTCCAGCTTTTTTTACATTGTTCTCTTCTAACATTGCATTGTTAGGAGACTAACAGAGTGTTAAAAAATTATGTTTTCTTTGATGTTTGATGCTTCACTCCAGTGAAGAATGACATGTTTCCTATTTTGGAAAACATAAAACTAGTCATAGATATTTCAGTCCATATTAAAGTAAATTCTGCAGCTGTTCAAACAAAACTAAACTTTAGAGCTATTAATCATCTCTGCTATCTGTTCATAGGTACACCAGGCTAAGCCTTGCCAAGGTGTATTAAAATAGGAAACAGAAATAAATCTATCTTTAAAAAGAATTTGTAAATCTAAATTCTCCCAGAGCATTATAACTGGCATTACAGAATACCTAATCAAAACATAGGATAATAGAAGACAAAATTTCATTATACCTGACAAGATTCACTTAACAGAAATTGAGCTTTCCTAGTATCTTGTTCTAATTTATATTTGAGATTCAAGACAAGCACTTTGCAGCCACATACTCTTCATAAGAAATTAATTTCATATGCAATTACCAAATAATTTTGGGTTTTGTTCTCTTACAGCATCACTGATCTTTATAAACATACCATGTTTGCCCTGCCCTTGGATACAGGTCATCCTATACTGTTCTGTACTGTTCTCCATTCTAAAATATGTTTCTGTAGGAAGTCTTCGTTAGCTCTGAGTATGTCAGGGAAATTGGCACCTCTGGACACTGCATCTTTCTGTACAATTCTAAGTGCGCAAGATTCAATTAGATAATCCAGTGGGAACAGAAAACCCATTAAAGAACTTGCAACTCCAAACTCTAATATTTCACCTCAATGATAACAGATGTAAATTATTGCTCTCCTGAAGTTAAACAAATTAAGAAATACAAGAGATTTGTGTAAAGTATAGCAAATAACATCTGCATCATTTCCAGTGGGAAGGCTTAGAAAATAAGACAGCCATTTACACATTTGTTCTAATACTTGCATAAATATTACTTTAAATTTCACACAATATGCCACAAGCTAAGCTTCAGACACAAAATCAAAACAACAAATATTTGTGCTTTTTTATAAAAAAACTCACAAAACACAGGTGAAGCAAAAGGTAGAACATCAAGTTACGCAGTGTGAAACATAATAAAGCTTGGCAAAAATACCCAAATAAAACCTGACATAAACCACAATTCAAACATTGGACTAATGAATGTGTAGAATAGCTACCATACCTCATTACATCATATATCTCTCTAGCAATAGGAAAACACAGAAAAGTTCAAGGTTTTTTCTTGCTTCAAGCTGGAAGCGCAGCTAAATGCTGCAAAATATCCAATATTGAAAACAAAGAAGTTTGTGATTCTGCATGGTTAGGAAAGGCTTCTCCCCTTTTCACTAGTTAGGAAGATAACAAAAACAGATAAATATAACAGCATTTCTACTTGTCTGGACCATTTATTTTTTGTCAACACAGGATTGTTTCTCACTGCTTGTTTTTCTTCATTTTTTTTTTGCGAGTCTATAACTAAATCACTCTGTCAGGATTTCTTTTTTCTTTTTTTTTCTTTTATCTTTGCCATTTACATCCTACAAATCTTTGTAAATTTACTATTTTATAACTTTCTCAGAATGGATATCTAATCATCACATCTGCTCTAGGAAGAGTTTAAAAGGAATATTTGAACTCCTTCCATTCCTAAGTCACTTCCACCCACAACTAATAAGCAAACTGTAGCAAGTATTCCTATAAGCTATCAAACTTTACAGCAACCAATCCAGAGAACTGATAAGATCTTTAACATAGGATCTTTAACAGTACAAATTCCCAGCCATGTTTCCTTCTACAGCCAGTCACTGAGGATGAGTACTAACGAAGGCTTTGCACAGCTGTGACTTTTTGGAAAGTCTTTTGTAGATTAAAATAGCATATATGGCATATATACATATTGGACATATAGGTAAGTTTATAAACTGAACTAAGAGTTACACAGAAAAATCTTACTGGAAAAACAAACAAACAAAAAAGAGATTACCCAAATTAGCCAAGTAGCAATTACTGTAGATCAGGAGTCATCAACAATTCTAATGGCTTATGCCTGCTCTCCAAAATTCTGATCCTCACATCTGAGAATCCCAACGACAGTTGACAAAACTCTACATTTGCACCTATTCAAGTCCTTCTGCCTTCGTCTGCAGTGCTTCCCCTGTTTTCTAGTCATGATGCTCTTACTCTATAAGGTTTCCATTTCATAAAAAGTTATCAGCAAGGGCTAGTAAAATCTGAAAAAAATAGCAGGAGTCTTTAATGTCTCTCATTGTTGCTTGAAATAGGAGCCACTGCCAAGCTAGGCAGCTGTTTATAATCAACTAGGACACTTGAGAAATTCTGCTCATTCTTGCCATTAACCAAAATACATATTGTCTGCTATATAGTTTAATTAAGTCTATTTCCCTGCCTGTTATACTGGCATTGAAGTTTGGATAGCCAAACTGCATTTTAAGGGATGAATTCTGTGCTGACTGAAATATTTATAAGTAAAACAGGAGATACATACCTCATTAAGATTCTTTGCTTACACTACATTTTAAAGATATTTTTGGATTCCTAGGAGGAAATGAATTGACAAATGCAGAAGATGCAACACAATTCTATTACAGCCTACGGATCTTTCAACTGCAATTATCCGTTTAACCATCATGAATCCAGTTCAATATAACTATGCCATTGTCCAAATGTAGTCCTTTTTGCAAGTTTCTATTTTTATTCTGTTAAATTACTTTAATCTTGAAAAATTTATGAGCTTAAATGAAGGATGCAATTTAAGATGAAAGCAACCAATTAAAGTAAATGGGATAAAGAATACACTGTATTTCTCCTAACATGAATAAAGTTTTATTCAAAGTATTGTGTGTTACAGACTATAACTATGATATCTGTTATGAAGTAACGTTCAAGAATACCTTATCAAAAAGCAAGATCATGGAAGGTGAAATAGGTTAAGTGAAAAAAGCTAATATAAAAAAGTTCACGTTACACTGGATGCTTTTCTTTTTGTTGATCTAATACACTGCAAAAATATCAGATTAATATGTACCTTCTATCAAAAATTTGTAGCTAAATGTATAAGTGCTAAAACTTGTAAAGCTTATGAGTGTCAATACTAGCATTGGCAGGGAACATCTATACATACTAGAACTGACACAAGGCTTCTATTTTTGGATAAAATACGTTCTTCCTTTACAGCAAAACCCTGTGGTTTCTGGTCTGCCATAGAACCATGAATTCTAGTGCAGAATAGGTGAAGCCAGAAAATTAGTTTACTGATCCCACATTTTATTAGTATTATTTCATCTTAAAAGTATTCCAAATTCTGTTGTCTCTGCATTTTCAGTTTCATATTGGAAATGTTTTTATGTGGATTAACTCTATGTACCTATGCTTTTAAACAGAAATAAAGGTCTTGATAGCTGATCTGAAAGCATGGTGTCCACATTCAGTATCAGGGGGCTTTGATAATGCAACGAAAGACTAATCTCCTAATAGGCAATGGATCTATTTTCCTTCTACTCATAAAAAAGACCTTCTGCCAAAACCAAGAATACACCATTCCTCAGTCAGCTGTGCTCCCTCCTGTCCTCATGAACATGCCTTCATCCAACAGCAATGGACCAAGTACATAACCTGGACAATATACCAAGACAAATGAAAAGTGAAATAACTGAAAACTGTGACAAACTGCAACTATGAAGCTTGACTGGACTGCGAATGAGTCGGCTTCCACCTGCAAAGGTCCTGCCTTGTGCTTCCTTTAACATTTTTGAAGTTTTAGATTTCAGGGCAATCATCCAATCTAGACTCTCTCATGACAATTAGAAAATGACCTGAAAAACACAGCCTTAGGAAAATTAGATCTGGAGCCCCTAAACTGACAAACCATCAAATGAGAAAATAAAAAAATACTCCTTTAGGGGCTGATAGAAAGTCATAAAGTGGAAAACAAAAAGCCATTCTCAATTATAAACTGGCTAACAGAGAAAACAAAAGTGCAAATCAATGGAAAAAAAAATAATGTAACAAAACCAGAACACTGTCTCTAAACATCTATGACAGCTCTGTCTGCTGCATAACTTTTATTAAAGGCAGCATAATGACAAAAATTGTCTAATACAAAACTCTTCACCTCTCTGAAATCAATAAATGATGAACCAATAAAGCTTCAATTAAACCAACTACAGATTCATAGATGGACAGTTTGAAGAAAACATTAGAAACTGGAACTAATGGCATGCCTGGACTCTGCTTTGTGTGTAGACTGTCAGCAAAAAAAGCTGCCCTTTCAAAGGTGTTACAGCATTACATGTTAAAAGGACTTTTCCAGACATGCTAGCTCAGAGATAGCTAGCAAAAGAAGCTCTTCTTTCTCTGTCTCCAGAGTGCACATGTATCAGCAGGGACATACACGCATCAGTAATTCTTACACAGGCTTTACAAGAGAGCTTTCAACAGTGGATAGTCTGTTCAAAAATGCAACCTTTATTTTCTCTCAAAATATACAATGTTTTTTACTTATACTAGAGGCAAGTGTTCAGAGATATAAAATAATATTGTAATCTAGATTACTGGTCAGGGAGTCTGGAAAGCCATGTGCTGCATGAAGATGATCTAATTTAATAAAGTATCTACATTTTGTCAAGTCTGCTTATGTGCAGAGGGGAGGGAGAAGAGCAAGTGAAAACAGATTTTACAATTAAAGAACTCCTCTGATTTAGGCTATGCTCAAAAAGGTAGAGGATGGAAGAATTATCTGGATCATAAACCAGAGCACAGATGATGAAGTAAAAGGATGGTGTTTGTAGTGAGAGGACAAGGAGTAATCGATTAAAACTAAAAGAAGGGAGACGTTAGGAAGACATTATTTATTGTGAGGGTGGTAAGACACTGGCATAGCTTGACCAGGGAAGTTGTGGATGCCCCCTCCCTAGAAATGTTCAAGGCCAGGTTGGATGGGGCTTTGAGCAACCTCATCTAGTGGGAGGTGTCCCTGCCCATGCAGGGGGGTTGGATCTAAATGATCTTTAAGGTCCCTTAAAATCCAAACCATTCCATCATTCTATGATTTCACAATTAAGAAAGGCTAGATATGAATTCTGGCTGCAAGAAGAAAAAGAAAATGGAAAATGATACAAAATTCTGGTGGGAAAAGCGGTATGATAATGCTAGGGAGTTCTGAATTCACAGATCCAATTCCAGCAGTATCACAGATGATGACAGGATACAGAAAAAATCATTTCAGATAAACATTTAAAGATGTTATTTATGAGACTTCAAAAGCTCACTGCATGTTCATAAAACATTTACAATTGTTCTTCTCTTCTCCCTCCACTTTCCTGACAGAAACTGAATCAACACAAACATCACCAAAAACATTTCAGTTTTACTGACATGGGACACTGCAGCGAAGTTGCATTTTATGGAAGTCATACCTGTCTGCTCTAACTTCTGCTGGAAATCTGCCCACATTTAGGCAAGGAAACTCTTTTATAAGAAATTACATTTGCCTAACAGATACTGAGAATAATTTAAAATCTGAGTTCCTGGACTCCAGTGAAAAGCCCTGAAAAAAGCAAAGTTTCCTCTCATAACATGCATTCAGAGTCCTTTTAACATACCAAGACATAGGAACAGACACCACTCACTAAGGATAAAAGACAAGGCATTGAATAAGGGCTCCTAAAATAAAAATCAGTCATCTTTTGTAAGTAAATATTAATATATTTGTGTCATTTTCATAGCAGTGAATATTTATGAGGCCTGTGGGAAAATGGGTGCACATTAAAGTTCTGTGAGCAAACTTATATCTGGCATTTTTTAATGCTAGGGCGCTTGATTTTGCAATGTTAGTGATAGATTTCCTTTATGTATGGCATGGACTATATGGGCAAGTGCACATTTGTGCTTACATACACAAATTATATCCCTGCTGCAGTTATCATTAATTAAAACACTTCTACCAAAAGAAGTACTCGAGTATTCAATCCAATAAAGAAAGTATGTGATTATGTAGAAATGTATTTAGGAAACCCTGTTTTGAAAGGTAGTGTTAAAAAAAGCATATTTGGAAAGTCATTTGGATTTTTGCGTTAGTAATAGGGAAAGAAATTATGCTGGGTGTTCAAACTAGTAGTTGGTCTTCCAGTCCAACACAACTTAATATTAGGTGACATTCCTTGTAAAAACAGCTGCTACAGATTAATTTTTAGGAGGCAGAGGGGTGAGCAGGTAGGTTGGGTTTGGTAGTTTGTGTGGTTTTTCATTTTGGGATTAGGTGGGGTTTTTTTAGTTTTCATTTGTTTTTGTATACCTTTGAAGTGTCTTTTAATTATTAATTTAATAATCAAGTTCCAGATCAGGAAATTCACTTTCTAAATATAATATTGTTATGATAACTTTTTTTCAAAGAAAGCCTTACAAGAAAAAAAAAAAATCTCGATATGATAAATACTTTGGAATGACTTTTCAAGAACAACTAGGACTCCGATTTGTAACATATATTTAACCTACAGATGCATACAACTTATTAAAAAGATCACATCGGGCATACCAGTTGCAAGAGGAAGACTGATGATGTACATGTGCTTTGGACTCAACCTGCTGAAATTTAGGACTGTGGTCAAAACTACTACAAATATCAGTAAATAAAAGACAGATTTTCCATATGTTTTGCATCTTGTTTATCCCAAGTACAATACAAAATTGTGCTTCAAAATGCAGAAGTCTCTTGTATACATTGCCTGAAATGCTTCAGCATAAAGCTCTGACCTACAAATAACTAACAAAAGGAACCTTCTTCTCACATACTTAAAATAGAATTGAAAATTCAAAGATATTCTGGTAGTGAAATAAGCCTCCTGAGAAAAACAACAACAACAACAACCTAAAACAACTGAACATGTCTTTCACACAGTTTATATCACAGGATTCACTTAATTTGTTTTTATAGCTACGACCCAGGAGTGTACAAAATCCCCTTATTAAAGGTGTAAAAGCATTCAATTATCTTGGTTGGCAGAGGAAACAGATGCTATAGAACAGAAAGGTGGCAGAGGTATTTTTCCCCCCTTTTACTTGAAATGGAGAGTAGTAAGGATCTACTGGGAGGGCTGGAAACAGAAGTTGTCCTTATTAATTTTATTATTATGTAAAATACCTCACCTGGCATTTTATTGCAATTTTAGCTTCACTTCTCCTTTCAGTTCACTGAGGAGAGCTATCATTAAAACGTGCTCAAGCATGTGCACCTTGAATTAAAAAGGAAACTTCTAATCATCATAAGAAATAACTTATTTGGTTTTTAATTTATATTTTGTTCCTGAGATCATTTGCACCTACAGAACTACCAAGGCCTAAAGGCAAAATCCTAAATTGTTTCCTTAGTTGTAGTGCTGCCTTGACAGTGTAAACTAAAGAATCACTCCCCATTAATCTCTCAATATGGTATGGACAAGAGATATGTCGGTTGTCCTTGATATGTAGAAGATGGAAAAATTTCAGCAAAAGGAAAGAAGACAGCTGTGTGCTTTCAGTAGCTTCATATTAATTCCACTTTTTTAATTCATTAGCCTAAAAACTGCTTAGTCTTTTTCATATCACCTCACCCAAGTACTTCAGCATCATTAAAACACAGCACAATAGAGCTGCCCCAGAAAGATTTGTTCAGAGGAGGTGAGAGGGGAGCCAGAGAAGGCATTTGGGAAACAATGCAAAACTGTGAAAGATAGGACACAATGCAAAACTGCACAGGTGATATTCAAGAAAGACATCTGGAAAAACTGAGATTAAATAAAATGCAGTTCAGCAGGAAGGAAAAAACAGGGTGGAGATATTAAGTCTCTTTTTTTTTTCCTTCCAGCTGAGAGGAGGGGACTGAAATGAATGCCTCGCATCCCAAATCCATAATAAAGGGTCTGCTCACTCCGACACTTTACTTCATTTAAAACACAGAAACATACAATCACCAAGACTGTGATTATGAGACCACACCAGACCACTGCTCTAACATCCATTCAGGAAACACTGTATTAGGTTTCCAGTTTGTCATGATGACAAACATTTTCATCCTAAATCCACCCTAGGGCTCTGGGGAAATACAGCCTAACAACAGACAGTCAAACCACCTCCCCCACAGCCAGCACTGCCAGCCACTCAATTCACAAAGCCAGCAAGTTCCTGATCCCAGTTTACTCAGATTTTCACTAAGGTAGTTACTAGTAATTTTGAAAAATCACACTTCCCCCCCCAAATTACTAAAAGCCAAAATCTTCATTCTTAGTTAGCAATCGTGCTATTCAATTATCTCCCCAAAAGTTTTTCCCTATGTTGTAACAGATGTGCATGAATGAATGGATGTGAACAAAGGCAAAAATAAACAACACAGTAAGCAGCTACCGTGCTTTTGTCTACAGTTGTGCCAAGAGTCCTACAAGTTTTCACAAAACAGATCAGCTTTCAGCTGCATTTCATGGTATGAGACTGTAAGAAAAAGACTATGTTGCTTCAATACATTAATCACGTAAATTTACAATTCAGATTGAGTCACTTTTTTCATTCCTTGCCTTACAGTGGTAGATAAATGGACAGACTGACATACAATCCTCATGCTGTTACAGAATAATGAAAGCCTGTGATATTTTAAATTACTTTAACTACTGAAAAACTATTATAACTGTATCTGTTAACAGCACAGTTTATAACAGAATAAGCAAATAAAAAGATAAATTATTATTTTAAAGATTAGTATAATTATGTTTTTCTAAGGTCACTACATAAAAAAGGGGAAAATTAGTTCAACATCTTGGAAGAGGTATCATCTCTAAGACAATGAGTCTACAGCAAAATTTTGAGACACCGCAGGTGGATTGCCAGTACAGTGTAGAATATCCTCAAAATAAGCCCCAAGACTAATTTCTTCTTGGCTTCCCCAACTTCTACAGACAGTTAATATTGTCTCTGAAGTTACCAGTAAGATTGAAGACAACCTGTTTTATCAAAGCCAGTTTTGATAGCTGAGAGATTAATCATCGTTTCATCCAACTATCAGGACATTCTGAGCTAAGTAAGTTTTTTGGTGGTTTTTTTGGTGGGTTGTTTTATTTATTTTCCTGTTGTCAAATAACTACTATAATATCCTTCTTAACCATATGGAAAGGGATTTCACTGAGGAACCTGACAGCATTCTCCTCATCTGCCAGTTGAGCTTTTAAAACGTATCTTCACCGTCAAACTCTTCAAGCTAAAAAACACAAGTGTACTTGAAGCTCAATCATTCTCCCTGGTGCTGCTCATTTTTAATGAGCCTCTTCTCTTAACGTCTCCCAGAAGAGAGACTCCACAAAGCAATCTCAGGTGATGTGAAACCAATATTTGCTATCTCTCCAAACCCCTGTCTTTTTGAGTCTGAAATCTTCCTGCTAAACCCATATGGGACTTATGGGCCATTTCAGTCAAACCCAATTTCACTTATTTATCACAAGCCCCTACTTAGAAACTCTACTGTGGATTGCTTGTACACACAACCTGTTTCCAGCTTTGAACTTTAAAAAGGATTTAAGCAGTCAATCTCAATATGATTATAAATCCAACGTGCATTACTTGCCTATTGATTGCAAGAAACTAAAATTTTGAAGCTTGATTCCAGGGCTAATCTTTCCATTTGCTTGATGAGTTCTGCAGTTGTTACGGAACACTTAGTGCATCCTGTTAGATAACAGCATATTAAGCTTGGATGAGAAATACAGACTATTTACATGACATTTCTAGCTTTAAGTAAAGAACAAAGGCAGCATTTGCTCTGCTGGTCTCAGAGGCTTTTCAGCTATACCACAATTACAAATAACAATGAAGAAACAAAAACAAAAAACCCACAATACCAAAAAATAACCACTAAATATTTCTGTATAAAGGATTCCACAGCCTTAAAATATTTTCATAAAAATAATAATACTAAGATGTATTTTATATTTTGTCTGCCTGATCATCAAAAGTTTAGATTTGTAAAGAATATACTGAAGCTTATATTCTACTTCACCAATAGATACAACAGTTGGAAAAAATAGGACACATTGGTATTAATTCCATTTGTCATTAGACTATCTTACAAATTGTATTTTTCCCTAAAAATTTTAAGTGAAATAGTTTATCATCTAATTGAGCTGTTTATGTTCTGAAATCTAACGTGTGTACCAAGACATTTGAGAACAAATGCCATAAAAGTGTTACACATAGAAAGAATTCAAACAGCTACTGAAGCCCACGAAGCCCCTTGCCCATCTGCTTTTCCCCCTCTTTTTTTTAAATCTGCAGGTTTTCTGCTGCCTTTGATCTGGGGGCTTTCCTTCAGGTGAGAAAGGCTGTTACTCATTTTGTTTTGCTTTTTAAAGTTACTGTGTATGTGATTTCCCATGCAGTGACTATGAACTGCTACAGATGCATCCCAAACCATTTAGTCCTATGATACAGCTCTAGCTCCTCGATCAATAATTCAGATAAATATTCATCTCGATTCATTTACTGCTGTCAGTACAGCTCTTTGTACCGGCATGAAAAGAGAGCAGGACCTCCATCTGGAGGTTTTACCAGTGCTGCTCAATGAATTAACCTGTAGGAGGTGCCACAGTGATGAAGCAGTCAAAAACTTCCAGCAGGCAACTTCATCTCACGGGTAATTAGTTCACTACATCAATAATGCCTCCAGTCGCTTGCAGCGCCAAGGCTGAATCCCAGATCTGCTTGTTAAATTCAGTCAGCAAAACAGGCTTTCACTGTGCTACACGTATAAATAACCAAAATAACCTTCTATTTTTAAATATAGTTAGCTACTGCTTTTTTTGTTGTTGTTTTTGCTGGTTTTGTTTTGTTGGGTTTTTTTTGTCATTATCTCTTGCAACAAAGTATACTTTATTTCATTCATCACATCTATACCTTCCTCTCTGAAGGGGTAGAAATAAATAATTTTAGACAACTCTGACATTTTCACAAGGTCTGATCAATTATGAGAGAGACCCACATTTAAAAGTATTAACAGCACTACTGCTGCAACATTGACATGCCCAAGCTTATCAGACCCAAGAAGGAAACTCTTGAATTTCTCACATAGTAGAACAGGGCTTTTTCACTACACTACCCAGATAAATTAACTTCTAGTTCTTGCCTTTAAGACGATTAAGATAGTAGTAAACTCACTCAAATATTGTACCACAACAAAACCACAAATGCAGGCCACACAGAGCTTCACACTAACCTTGCAGAAATTATGTCACATCTGTATGTGAGTGACTGCATTACCTACGTACTGGTAAATCCAAAGACTGTCAGGTTGATTCAATTTATCTATATATGTATGCTTCAAACAGTATAGGACTGATTTATGAAAAGTTAGACTAGCTCAGATTTTTTTACTTAATTACACGAAAATACCCACTTTTTACTATTCTAGTAATATTGTATAACCAGTGTATGCAGATATTTTTTTACATGTATTTTGAAGTATCTTTCATTGTTTACCTATAATTAGAGATAAAACAATAAACAGTTGAACTTTTGGGGCAATTTTCTTCTTATTTGAATATATCTTATTTAAATATTTAAACACCTTAAAAGTTATTTTGGCCTTTATTTTTTGAGATAGCTCATAGATCTGATGACTTCAATGGGTACTAAGAACTGCATGTGAAATGTCAAGGCAGTTCAAACGCAGGAATATTTCAAGTGGATGCAAGACATTGATACATCAATCTGTCATCACTCTGCCTAGGCCAATGTACCAGCAAAGACCTCAGGACTTTTAAGTAATTAATTCCTGCTGGAACCAGAGTATATCTAGTAGTGACATGGAACTACAGATTTTAAACATTTTAAATTATAGAGACATCCGAGTTACTGAGCTAACTACATTTTTGTCTTTAATTTGAGCACTATTTCAGGTGCTAGCACTCAAGTCTGCTCAGGGGCAGAGTTAGATATTTCTCCTATTGTCATGTCAAATCATGGACTCAGTCCCCCTCCCTACTCTCAGCCAGCCTGACCTATTCACATCTTGCAGCTCTTCTGCCCTCTTTGGAATCAAGGGTGACAGCCCACAACTAAACAGCTTGGAAGTATTATTTGTTCAAGTTAAAAATGTTCTAAAAAGAGTTTAACAAATTAAGTCAGTGTGTTTTGCATGTGGTTGTTTATTTTGTTGTTTTTTTCCACAGTGTTTAACATTTCTAGGTTTTGCAGGTTTGGGGTGTTTTTTTAAGCTTCTTTCACAAAATGCCTCCCTCTCTCCCTAATGGTGCTGTGCAGATTAGTTCAATATTTCTAACTTCAGCAAATGTTTCTGTTTACAGCCCTTCAAAGTACCGCTCCCATGAACTAGCAAGACAGTCCTCTCTTCAGCTTCAGGCATAGAAGCATGCCACTCCCTTACAATTGTCTCCTGGTATTAATTTGTAGATTATCCGTCTACAGCTATTGTGTCCTCTTCCTGTTTGTCTTTGTCTATGAAAGAAGCATTTGGACAGAACAATTCAGTTATCATCACAACATCATCTCAGACATGTCACTTAAAGGTATTTGCAAAATTACTTCTCAGCATTTTTCTTGAATCACAGAGCTACAGAAAGGTTGAGGTTGGAAAGGACGTCTGGAGGTCATCTTGTGTCCCTCACCCCAAACATGAACAACCTAGAGCAGTAGTCTCCAAAGTGGGGTATGTGCAAGACAATCCACAGGAGCATGAGAAGATACTTAGTTTTAGGAATATTTAATATACAGCTGGGCACTGGCACCCTCAGTTGGTCTGTATGTCAGACAGTCACAACTTCCTGGGAAACAGTAGGTGCTCCAGAACACAGAGGGGGTGGCAATAATGTCCTGACTTGATAATTTGCTTTAAACAAATTGCAATGTATTGAAGTTCAAACGTGCCTGGTTAAGTGGATTTATAGATGTTATCTGGTTTTAAATACTGACCCTTACAAAATGGAGAAGTGGCTTAAAAAAAAAATAAAATTCCTGCAATGAAACAGACCTTGGAAGGAGACACTAATAAAGCAAGCACAAGAGAACAACCAGAAAATGGCAGAGCTCACAATTCTCCTTAGTAACAGCTCTGTGTCAACTGCATTGCGAGGTAACAACATGGACGACTTAATCAGATCTCACAAGAACTTGGCCAAAAATATTGAAATTATCAGTATCAAAATAAACTGAACTTAGGGGCAGACTTTCAAATCTCTGCATCATAAAGTGTTAAACCAAGATTTTTAAAAAATATTGAAGTGTATTCACATAGCTGTCCTTAAAAAAAAAATATTATTAATATCAGTATCTTACCTAAAAGAACGAAAAGGGATTTTTTTTTACCATTATTAAAAAAATAATAATCAAAATAAGTTTATTTCATCTTTATATCATTATTTTAAAATGTCTTTTTTGGTGCATGCTTTAATTGTACTAATTATATTTGTTCTACTAGTGGCCTGCTACTCTGCTACTCTGTGGGTCCTCTTAATTATGAAACAGCAGTTCTCTACCGCATGCTTGCAAACCCAGATGAAATATTGTAAATTTGATTTATCAAAAATTCTCATGGCAGATTTAAGGAATTTCAAAGGTGTGCTTCCAAACACCTAATGGTACAACACAGTTCTTCCTCTTTGTTGTCCTTCACAAGTTGCGTTGCTGCATGAGCTAGATCGAGTATTCCAATGACATTATAATAATGTCAAGTATTCCTCCTATTTCAGGTACTTCTAACCAGACATCGAAAAGCATGGCTTCCAAGTCTTTTAAAATCACTGTTTCCTTGATACTGTTTCTTTAGGCTGGAGGCATGTCTTCATTTCTGAATCAAAACATACAGTGCTTTCCTGCACTCCAGCTTTCAAGATTGCTTAGTTCTCTGATCGCTGCTTTCCATGGCACTAGCCCTGTTGTCATCTGCATGCTTTTATCAGTAATGACTCTATATTTCTTTCTCCTCACTAATAAAAAGGTTAAACACTGTCAGATCTAAAATTAATCCTCAGAGGACCTCCACATACTTCACATTGATTACTGACTACAATTATGTTATTGAGACCTATTAGCCATTTTTTTAAATACACTTGATGTATGCTGATGATTCTGTATCATTCTAGTTTCTAAATCAACATGTCACATGGCACCAAGTCAAACATTTTACAAATATTAAATGTCACATATCTTTGAAAAGTAACACTTGAACTCTCAACACATCAGATTCTCTTGGGAAAATATCTTTTTTCCCATAGCCTTATGTTGATGGAAATCAATTAATGAAGAATTCAAGGTTTGTAACACAGTGGACTCCCATACAGCCATTCTATTATTCTGCACCAAATTAATGTCTGCTTGACAGACTTATGATTACTCATCCCATTCACCCTTTTAATGCTTTGTCTTACTAATTTTAAGCAATCCCTAATTTATTTAAACACACTTAGCTCCATCCATTTCGATTTCCCCCCACTTTCTCCTCATTTTTATAGCCTATTTTACTTTTTCCTCCCTTCTTAACAAGGATAAACTAAACAATACTACTAGCATTGCAATTAGTAACGTTCTGCATATAAATTTGACTATCTCTTCCTCTACAACTTCCAAATCCACATAATATCTGGAAGCAGAAGAAAGCATCTAATGAATTGTTCGGAAGAAGTATCTTGTACTCATGATAAACAAGAACATCAATGTAATTATGTGGCTTTATGATGCTAGTAAGTAAATTGCCAGCAGTAGTAGGAAGGACAGTACTGGGCAATTCCTAACTTATAAAAAGAGTTCTGAATTGTTAATCAGGGAAATGCTTTTATCAGGTAAAAAAACCCAACAAAACAACACCAACAAAACAAAACACAAAAAACCCAACCAAACTTAAAACAGTAATAAATATATATTTTATACATGAATAACATAAATAGCCATACATTCAGAGTAGTGATGAAAAACTATCACCTCTAACAAAAAGTATCCTCACCGTCTGTGAAATCACTGACCTTTCAAATAACTGAAATAAACTGGACTGACATTTTAAGAACTCCTCCCATGGCCTAACTCTTCACACACTTTGTTTTATTTGCAAGGGAAAAAATTTACACTATATCTCACCTGTGGCATGAAATGATTAGCAGTATTCTGGGAAACACAGTATTTTTTTAAAAAAAGGAATTGATTTGCTAACAATGGGACTACAGAAACAGCTCAACAAGAGTAAATAAAGGACTAAACAAACATTCATGTAGACAGGAAATTCTGTGCATGAGAACTTTCTGGAGAAGAATTTACAATAAGCTTTTGTTCTCTAAAATTGAGACTGGCAGTTGCAAGATGAATGGCCAGTTGCAGTGTGTTTAATAGTTTCTAATCCTTAGGAGATTATTTTAGAGATGTAAAATATAAAACATAGTTTAAAAAATGCACCTCTGTGTCTCCACAGTTGTGAGAGCACGACAAAACCATGGATCTCCTTTCTGCAGAAAATTGCCTCATTTACAAGACAAGTGTCCTGCATTTTATACACACATTACATTCGGCCATATTTTCCTGTGTTCTTACATGGTTTTTATTTTCTTTTTTTCCCTTTAACATCAGGTAAGCCTGAGGACAACCACAATGACAGAACACTTGAATTTCTTATTTTTCTTGTTCGTGGTTACCATATTTACCTTCCAATATTTCAGGAAAGTATTTTCAACTAGCTTCACATTAATGCATACTGGAAACTCCTTTAAGGTAAGTGCAATACCACTACTAATTTTCCTCCTCTGCTGATTTTCAGCAGTAGATACATACTTCAGTCCCAAACGGCTAGTGGCATTCACCCATTCCCACCTCTCCCATCTTTCATAGAATCATAGATCATAGAATGGTTTGAGTTGGAAATTATCTTAAAGACAATCTAGTTCCAAACAACACCCTTGAATGTGCAGGGGCACCTTCACTCAAACTGTTTCCTCAAAATCCTATCCAGCCTGGCTTTGAATACTTCCATAGAGGGGGCATCAACAACTTCTCTGGGCAACCTGTTTCAGTGTCTCAACAACCTCACAGGAAAGAATTTCTTCCTAGTATCTAATGTAAATCTACCTTTCAGTTTAAAACTGTTACCCCTCCTCCTATCAGTGCATGGCCTGAGAAAGAGTCCCTTCCTGTCTTTCCTGTAGGCCCCCTTTAAGTACTGGAAGGCCACTATAAGGTCTCCCTGGAGCCTTCTCTTCTCCAAGCTGAACAACCCAAAGTCTCTCAGCCTGTCCTGATAGGGGAGGTGCTCCAGTCCCTGATAATCTCTGTGGCCCTCTTCTGGACTCACTTGCCATGTCTTTCCTGTACTGAGGGCCCTAGAGCTGGACACTGTACTCCAAAGTGGGGTTCCAAGGGAGTGGAGTAGAGGGGGAGAATCACTTCCCTTGACCTGCTGGCCTTGCTTCTTTTGATGCAGCCCAGGATATGACTGGCTTTCTGGGCTGCAACCACACATTGCCAGCTCATACTCTGTATACTTGGTTTTTCAGCTACTAGTGGCCCCAAGTCCTCCTCCTCAAGGCTGCCTTCAGTCCACTCATTGTTCAGACTGAATCCATGACTGGGATTGTCCTGACCCAAGTGCAGGGCTTTGTTGAATTTTATGAGGTTCACATGGGACCAACTCCCCAGCCTGTCAAGGCCTCTCTGACCTTCCCTTTAGAGTACCAACTACCCCACTCTTTTGGTTGATTTTTGTTCTGCTTTTGCAAGATAAACATTTTAAAACAGAAGAAATGGCCTATGTACAGTCTGTCCTGTTCACAGATCCAAGTAGACACAGGACAAGAAGGTAACGGAGGATGCTGTGCATTCACTCAGCTGCCCTCTGATCACATTCTTCCTCGCTAAAGAAAGGAACTAGAGCCTCCTTATGTGCTTGCTTGTTATTGACATTATGGTTTATATATGGAAATGCCCCAACTCTGGTATTTTCTTTACAGGGACCTAATCCCTGCATTACAATATCCTCAGCACTATGTGAAGCCATCTGACATTCACCAAACCTGACAAGAATGAAATTTTGAGGTCTTTATGCTACAGCAAACAATAGTCCCTGTGAAGGTCCATTCTACACAGACAAACAAAAAATGAAGCAACAAAGATGACTTCACTATTTTTAAAAGGGCACACCACTTTCAAGCACAGTTACACATGAAAAGAGTCTCAAGACAACGTGTCGCATTAACACTGCTGCAGCAGTTCTCACAGATGGTAAATCAACAACAGCTTCTGTACTGTAAATCCTTTACTAAAAACTGTAAATCCTTGCCTTTAAGGCCCTTCCCTCTAATCATCTGTGTTCATCTTTCACTACATTGCCAAAAGCCCCTAATTAGTATCATCTTAGGGTGCCTTTCACTGCCTCTCATCCTAATCAGTTGACTAATTACTTGCATGTAATCTCAGTGCCAGGTTAGAAGATGTTTTTTGAAGGAAGATAAGCACGTGGAAGAAGTCCCTTTCCCTAGGGGGCATGGAAGACGGCCTCTAGACAGCTACGAAAAGACCTGAAGTACCATGTAGGTAAAGGTAACTAGCCTTGCTTAAGGGAAGAAAGGAGGGGGGAAAGATCTAGCCACAGCCAACAGCAAACTTACAAATGTGATAATCCACAAAAGCTGATAGCAGGAAGCTTTCAGTGAGGAAGGCACGTCAAGGGAAAGGTTGAAGAGCACTCATTCTAGCAAGACAGCAGGGAATGCAACTTTGGATTTCAAATAGGCTATACAAAGGAACACTACCAGATGCTGCAGTAACTGATGCAGGAGGAGAGGAAAGCATGAAAAATGGTTTTCTGCTAAGGCAAGAAAAGAACACATTAGGTTTTAGGAATATATGAAAATATTTAGAGATGACTTGCATGTATGAGGGAAAATAAAGAACCAGAGATGTACCTCCAAAAAAGTAACAAAATTAATGAATCAAGAAGCATGGGCAACAGTTGCAAGACTTTTTTAGAGTACAATATTTTAGAGGAGTTAACTGCTGCTCCCAACTCAGGCAGCATTGATTTGACTTCCTCAGTAACAATGACAGTGCGTTAAAGAGTAGGGATGGTGTGTTAAGAAAAAAAAGAACTGTATTATGAATAGAATCCTTTTCAGACCCTTCTGCAAAGACCAGATTTCATAAGAGAAAGAAAAAAATTATGTTAAAAAATTAATAACTATTTTTTTAAAACATTGTTTTAAAACTATTAAGTTTACATCACATTACTGCACCTAAGGACAAAAGAAATGCAAGATTTTAAAAAAATGTTCTGATGACTTAATAAAAATTCCACCATGTGGAAACATCCTAAGGATTTATCTGGATATTTTGAATGCATCACAAGAGAAGAATGCAAAGATTCTTCTTGTGAAGAATGCATGGGGAGAAAGTTTATTTTGGTTAAACTGTTATACAAGCAACATGGACTAGTTTATTCATCTCAACAAGGCAAGAGTGAAACTGAGGCACTTGGCAAACCTAAGGGTTAAAGAGTCCCAGGATTGAAATGGGATTTACCTCCCTTTGACTTTGGACACAACTGCCTAAATTAGAAAATCAGTTTCATTAAGGCCCTAGGCCCCTACCATCTAGTCCAGGGAACAAGCAGGTACCTCTAAAGGACAATTCAAACCTAAATTCCAATTGAGGTTTGGTTGCTGCTATTTATGTGTTAGACACACATAATGCTTTATGAATGCAAGTTTGTTTTTCAAACAGCTTTGAAAAAATCTCTAGTTCAAATTAAATGTTTAGTAACAAATGTCAAAACTGCAAATCATTGAACAGTACTAGTAAGCTGACAGAGAAACTGCAACATGCTCAATACATCTCTAAATCTGTTAAGCCAAAAGTTGTTTAATACAATTTAACTCACCCTAGAGTGCAGTTAAATAATTGTGATGGATGGCAGCTTGTCTTAGTCTTTTCCATTTGTTAAATTATGATAGATGAATTATGCACATTACTGAATTTCAATGCACTCTTTCTGTTCACCACCCCTGTTTCATGAAAAACATCCAGTCAATAAATAGTCTAAATCCATCTTAATCAGAATCCTATGACGTTCTACAATTATGATAAAGAAGCAGAAGGCCAAAAATGTTTCAGAATAAGTCCCTTGACATTAAGAGAAACAATAAAAGTACACATGTAATTTAACTACTAACACACTTGCTACTATCTCTATTTTAATTGAAGTAACTGAACCTGTATCTCATAAAAATGTTTGTTATTAGCGCTGAGAACTTTGGGGGAAGGAAGTCTATAATGAATTGAACTCCCAAAAAGACATAAGCTTTTTTTTTTTTTTGAGCAACTAGCTAACTTAGTATCAGTCATATATTGAAATGGATGTAAAAACATTTCTTTCATAAAAGAAGAAATATATTGCTAAATGTTGTAGTACAGCATAGCATAGCATAACATAAAACTTCACTTGAGCAGCCATTTGGTAATAATCTGCTCTTTGACAACACCTGCACAGAGACTCCTAGGATGTACAGTTTGTCATTTTAATGTATTCCATAAAATTCCAGAGCGCTAAGCTTCAAAAAAAGCAAATATATACTATCTACTTTTTCAAAGGATTTTATGTTGCAAGAATTGCAGCATGTGATTGCATCTAACTTCTAGTTATTTCAGTATCCCTGTTCAACCGGTGTGGCACTTCAGGAGAACATCTGTTTATTTATGTCCTTCAACTAGATTGTTCTTCTTTTAACCACAGATGTACAGTGTCTTAGGCTCTCAATTTAAAGGAAATTATAAAGTGAAAAGGACTGATACAGAGGTTTTCTTTAGAAAAAGACAGTGTATTTCTCCATATGTATCTCTCTATGTCTTCGTAAAATACCACAACCCATAATGTCTGACAGATGTACTGGAAGATTCACAGAAACCACTTCTGATTTCAGATGTGCTGGTGTGCACCAGGAGAAAGTCTGAAAATATGGAGGTACGTTGTTCATCAAGGAAAGACAAGTCTACAAGAAAACGTAGTCAGACGTTAAATGTGTCCATCAAGACTTACTAAAAAGGAATGAAAACCAAGAAAACAAAGGGATTTGATTTGACAAAGTGCCACACATTTTGAAGATTACAGGGTATTTACTTTAACTGTTGGTAAAATATAATTTAACACAGATGAAGAACAGCACTATCTACACAATTCATACTACCAGCCTGAGGTACCTCGCACTGCAGGATTTCTTCAAATGCCGTTGGAAGAAGGCCTCAAACTAGAATGGCTAGTTTAAAGAATAAGGCAGGGGGGGTGGAAAGCCAGCCTATTAATTACTTCACTAAAAAGTTTCTCCATCTTTGATGGAAAGACTTATGAAAAGTTTATGAAAGTACAGATATGAGGCAGTAGCTCTGTCAAATCTCAGAAATTCAATCTTGCTGACAGGTATACAGCTTCACAAACATATTCTGACAGTTACACACACTGCAGCACAAGGAATCTTATTTTAAGTAAAGCTTGCAAAAACTAAAATGTGACATTTACAAGATTTCTGAGCAAAACACCTCAGGGACAAATTCAATCTGTATTACCTTCATTTCATCCTAGTTTTCCATTTGTCCTGGTTTCTTCTTCTGATGTCTCCTATCCTGATACAGACCTAATGCCTAGAAAGTACACTGACACTGTGAATCTGCCAGGAGCTTTCAAAAGCATTTTTATCTTAAATATGAAGTGCCTTTCTGCTGATGAAATAGCATTACATCTTGCAGAATTCTTCATTCATCCCCAGTGATACCACCTACTGTGGAAGGTTAGATCTGAATCATCTTCCTGAAAGGAAGCTTGACAGTTCATTTCAGAGGTTCCTTTTTGTCTCCAATTTCTAAGCAGAAAGGAGTGTAAATTCACAAATTTCAGGCAGCTGTGTACCATTGCAAGTGTCACAGAATTAAAATAACATTTCTCAGAACTAGTCTGTCATAGTTTAAAGCACCAAAAATTGGTAAGCAATCCTCAAGTGACATTGTAATTACAGAGTGCAGCCACGGTGATGTTATACTTAAGGTTGAAAGAGCTATTCCTCTCTAAAACCCCATTTTCAGTTTCTTGCAACTTTCTCAGCACCCTCCCTTGAAGGCACTCTTGAAATGGGGCAGACAGAAGCACTCTTTTTTCACGTGTGCCTCCTTCACAGTTACAGTTTTTCTTGATTAAATAAGTTCCTGCTCCTTAGAGAGGTCAATATCCAAACAGTAAACACAAAAAAATTACTGTACATAAACCTTACAGAAAACCGATTAAATCAAACTTATTTGTCCCACTGTGTCCTACTTGGTTAACAAAAGCTAGGTATGCAATTGAAAGCAGATTACAATGGCAGTATGGACACTATGAGCTGGTAAAAAACAAAACAAAACAAACAAAAAAACCCAACCAAACAAAATAAAACAACAACAACAAAACACACACACACACACCAAACCCAGGTGTGGTACAGTTTGGAGAAGATTTTAATACAAAAAACAGTAGCTATTTGTTGTCCCTATTTAGCTGTTCCCCAGTCCTGGACTGCCTAAACTCAGTAAGTGACAGAATTTCAACTCTGTGTTACCTAGAACTGAGGCCATGACAAGCCCAAACAAGCTGTATTAAATGCTTGCATTTGACTCCTTGCAGCAGTCTGACTATTTTTGAAAGCTCAGATGAATGATCAGGTATGAACGCAGCACTGGCACTCTTTCTCCACAAATTTAACTTGTGCCAGATGCTATCAGCTCCCCTGAGATCCAGAAGTGAGATATTTTTAAACTGCAAGACTCCCTAGATGCTATCTGTAACAGAGACCATGCCTACCATATGCTCCAGGGAAGGACCACCACACCACATCGCAGTGGGTACCTTTCAAAAAGCAGCAGCAGAGGCTTGCTCTGTCCCTAGTTTAAAACCAGCGGATTAGATCTCAATTTACTGGCCAATGTAAGCACTAAATTCTCTTGAGGGAAGACACTCTCCAAATGCTCTCTTTAAAATGTACTACTGCATAGAAAAGGATACAGAACTATTTCTAGAGCTCAGACACCAATACTTAAAAAACACTATTGGCTTTAAAAATAAAGTCCTCAGATCCTTTCCTTCTTAGAAAGAAAATTAAGAAGGCAAAGGGAGATCAAAAGAGCCAAGCATGAAAATCGGATATTCAGCAATTCTGAAAACAATAGTTAGAACATTTCCTCAGACATTGTGAGAGAAATATGGGAATTGGTGAAAGCTACCACACAGAATGAAGACGGATAAAATCATAATTATTCTTAGAATGAATAAAAATATTTTTATTAATTTTGTTCATTTCCAACTTACAATTGTATAGTTTGAGAGAAGTTTATTTTAATTAGCTTTGAAATAGAGCTGTTGAGAAAAGAGGATATGGGTGAAATAAAACCAGCAAGCACCTTTTCAATGATTGATCACTGAAATGCACCAATATCAACTAACCACTCCATTATTTTAAACTTATACTAAAATTAACATACTATCAACCATAAAGTGTATTATGTGATTTTTATTAAGACTTAAAATTCTTCCTCCTTTGTATGTATAGTCGGCATAACATTTTTCCTTCCTCCCAAAAGCAAGAGATGTAAGAATTCATTTCATGCCATTGTGAATAATCTAGGCCTAATTCACAATACTTACTACATTTCAATGTAATCATTTACAGGCTGAACACTTGAAGTGACAAACACTAGGCCAGAATTTTTCAGTAAAATCATGGAAAGAGCACTGTAAGTAAATAACATAGTATGTTTTCACCAAATAAACTGCTCTCTTAAAAATGCAGTCCCCAGTAAATTCTTCAAAAGAAGCTGATTACAATCGGCAGTTCTTCAAAACAGGTTAATTTAATACAAAGAAATTGGAGACCAATTGGTTTCATAAATACTGCCAGTTATGTGTGCTGGTTTGGTTTGCTGGGTTTTTTGGTAATGGAGTAAGGGCTCCAGGGGTGGCTCTGGTAAGAAGCTGAGAAGCTTCCCCTGCTCCAAAAAAACAGCCAAGGAGCCTTTAGAGGGGCAATAGATGTGCCTCAGTGATTAACTTATGAAAGAACGGAGATAACACCTGAGCAGAGCAAGCACTTTGAAGGAGGTGAGCTGGGGAAGGAGAACGGTGCTTGTGGCTGGTGAGGAAGAAGGGGAAGAAGGTGCCCGAGCAGAAGTTTCCCTGCAACCCATGGAGGAACATGGTGGAACATTCCCTGAAGACACCAGGAGTGGTGAACTTGGCCAGTGGACTTGAATGTTGTGCCCAGGGGATTTGCTGCCAGTGCACTCTCATTATGCAGCTGTGGAAGACCCCGGTGCCAGGGGAGGTGCCTGTTCCCGAAGCAGCCTGTGACTCTGTGGGAAGCCCAGGCTGGAGCAGCTCCGGACCTCGTGGGAAGGACTCATGAAGGAGAGGTTCATGGAAGACTCTCTCCCATGGGAGGGACTCTGTGGGGAAGCAGGGGAGGACTGTAAGGAATCCTTCCTGAGGACGAGGGAGCAGCAAGAACCACCAGCCTGTGAACTGACTCTAAACCCCATCCCCTGTCCCCCTGTGCTGCTGGGGAAGGAGGGAGAAAAACCGGGAACAAAGTGATTTGGGCCCGGGAAGAAGGGAGGGGTGGGGTAACATATGCAAGCCCTGCTCTTTGTGTTGTCTGTGTCCTGTGTGCATCTGATTCATGATAAATTAATTATTTCCCCCCCCCCCCCCCCCCAAGTTGAGTCTGTTTTGTCCGGGACCTTAATCAGTGAAGAACCCTCCTTGTCCTTTGTCTTGACCCATGAGCTTCTAGTTGGCATTGTCCTTCCCAACCCACAGTGTGTGTGTGTGTGTGGTGGGGGGAGAAGTTAAGTGCGAGGCGACATGGCTGTTTCTCTGTTATTGTGTTAGGCCTAAACCATGATATTATGTTTCGTATAATCATGGTTATTAGACATGCATCAAATTTAGCTTAGCAAACTACACCTTTTCGTAGTTTAGCTACCTTTTTCCTCACAAAATCATTAAGAAATACCTACGATGTAGATGGGTGTAGAATGCCTATCTGTGTTCCTGACAGAGGCATTTAAAAAGTCAGAATCAGTCTTTCCAAAGATGAATATCCTCCAGATGAGAAGCAGTTATGCTTTTCTGTGCCTTCTGCCTGCTGTCAATGGATGACAGGAAGAACAACCCAGGAAAAGGCATTTACAGTCCTTCTGCATACAGACATTTCCACAGTAATTAAGTGACTGGAGATAACTACAAAAACACACAGGCTTCCATACAAGAATAATCTGTGATCTGATGTTTAACAAAATGCTGGACTTCACCCACACAAAAACTCTTCTGAGACAGGTTATACAAAACCTACACTCTTTCTGTTTTTAAAGCGCAAAACAAATACAGGGATTTTCAGCTTATTCAGTGACAACTCTTGAACATTACTGCTAACCTCAATCTAACTAATAAAAATATAATCTATGCATTATATTTAAAATAACTGCAACTGCTTGAATAGCTTAAAGATTTGTCTTAAATAAAGATCAGACTACTGACATAGATGTTAATTTTTTGAAAATGAACCTTTATTACAGCAGTCTAGCTTTTAAGAAAACTTGTCAAACATTAGAAAACTAACTTTGTATCAACCACTAATCAAGTCTGGAAATAACATGACCAGACCTGCAGCCTTCAAAACTAAAAATGTAACACTCACTTTATACATCGTTTTTATTGTAACAATGTCATTTATTCCTCCTGTCTCGGCAATTTGCAAAAGGTCAGCTTGTTATACACTAAGGAAAGAATCCTTAGACCATAAATTGATAAAGTGAATTACATGGCATTCCATATCAACCCAAAAGTTATTGCCCACTAATTGCAGAAAAACATTAAATGGCAACATTTTTATGACTGCACCTCCAAAATGTAAATGCTTAGCCTTTCAAATATATTATGAGAAGCAGGGGGAAAATAACTTGCTACATCCAAAAGGCAAGGCAGTGACAAAAAAGAATTGTTTTTCAAAAATTCTTAATGCTCCCTGTGCACTACAGAACATCAGAAATCCATTATTTGATGATGCTGTAATGAAAGAAAGTTGCTCTGGTAATATATACAAAGCCTCAGATAAAAGCTTACAGGATTAAAGGATTACATGAAGGTTATTAAAGGGGCTGGGGAGGGAGGGAGGAGGATGCACACTCTTAAATAATATCATCCCTCTGTTTGGAATTGTTTTAACTTTGTTTTTAGGTTGTGTTTTAGTTTTTGTAATAAATGCTCTACTTACTTTATTTTGTGCAAAACCAAACCAGTAATATATAAGGAAATAAGTGCTTAGCTTCACCATCAAATGCACAAGAAAGATTTGTTTGTAACATAAATCTGTTGCAGTGGCAGAGCTTCATGAAATAAAGAGGTTTCAGTTCTGAACTGGTACATTGTATCTTGCATTTTTATCCATAAGACTGTCAAGCACCATATTTTCAGTATTCCTTCCCACAGAAAAACAGATCTAAATGAAAATTTGACATATCAATGTAATAAATTACTCTATTTATCACTTCTAAAATAAATTACTATTGTTAATTTATGCATGTTAGCCACATACATTATGCATGAGTTTCATAAAGTTTACAGCTGATCAAGATTAAATCCACTGTGGCCTCTTATTACATCTCAAATCATCAGGTTTCATTTCATCCCCAAAAGAGTATTTCAAATTAAGAATATATAACTGCCTCCCAAGAGAGGAACCTTCAGTATGACTTGGAGCTATGAATACTTACAAACACTGGTTGCACGATACCCACACTATGGTTTTATTGACTTTCAGTGTAAAATACTAACCTCAGACATGCAGGATATTAGACTAATGGGCTATTACTTTATTTTAATGCAACTGTATATTTTCCAGTTAAAGCTTCCTTGAGAATTATCTGATTTCTTCAAACTGTCAAAAATAAGAAAACAAATTTTAAAAAAAATAATAATAAAAAAACATTACTTGATTCTAAACAACATACTGATGTTTCCAGTATACTGGGTATAGCTGGTATACAGAGATGAGTAAATTAATTAGAACAGAACTCAAGCTCTTTTCAGATATAACGGAATGTATGACATCTCCTGGGGGACTCATTTGTTCTTAATAATTAAGCATGAATCAAAACTCTTGCTGAGGGCAGATCTGTAAACAAGTATTTACCGTAGCTATCTGAGAAATCAGGACAGTCTGTCTATTCTGCAACCAGCATCTACTAGCAACTTTTAAGGCAACACATGGGTTTAAGTTATGCAGTTCATTGAGAAACAAATGGAGATAATTTTATCACTTTCCAAAAGTGGGTTATTTTGCAAGTTCACATGAACAAACATTTTACACCTCTTTAGTATATATTGAAGTACCTATCAAAACTGACACAGGAACTAACTGAACACTTCGTAACCAGCTTTTTTGTATACTTTTAAACTAATCCATATAAAATACATCCACAAATTATGTAATAACTGCAAAGACCCAGAAATCAAGAACATAGGTATGTCTTTGATTTCCTAGTTAAGAGGCGTTCAGCATCAACATTTTCAGTCTTTTTGCCAGTCACTGAGTCATCTAACAGAAAATAAGGTGGGAAAAAGGTCAGAAAGTAAATATGCATGACAATAACAAGATACATAAGAAAGCCAGATAAAATAAAAACTTTACAACCAACACTGAGAGAGTATGGGAACAGTATTTAAAATAGCCATTTTATCCTTCCAACACTCTTAACTTTTAAACTATTATCCTAATACACCTGTTAAAAAGAGATACTGCTAAGTAACCATGGATGAGTACAGAGGATTTATGGTGATAATCACATTAACATTATTGGGCCCTACTACTGTAAATTATCACCAGGGAGAAAAAAAAAACAACAATACAAAACACAAATCAACTCCAAACACAAACAATACACACACTATTTCACTCGCATTTGTTATACACTATACACTAATCCAGTATTAAAGCCTTGTGTGCAGAGGTTGCACAAAATCCCATCCACTACAGAAACCCTCATGTCAAAATGTTAAAACAGTGGTAGGATATTCTCAAGTGCAGGGAACATGACTCTCAGTTTCCACCTCAACATTTTCTGCATGCCTTACATTCCTAACACAAAGTGACAGGCTTTTTGGCCACTACAATTATCAGTCATAGGTCATTGGTCCTGATTCCACTGGTAGGGAGAGACTATGAAAAGGTGCATGTGAAGAGACAAGATGCTGGAGCATATAGACAAGTCATGTTTCTTCTAAACCATCCTGTCAAGCTCCTGGTAGGAGAACCAGTAGCAAGACCCTCAGAACTCCAAAACTGTCTTCTACAGTAAAGGATAATGGAGCTTATGAGTGGCCTGATAAAAAGGCCACAAAATCCAACCACTCATTATGTAACTACACACTGCCTTGGACTTTTTTTCTCTGCCAAAGAATTCCTTTTACATTCAACCATGTTCTTCACTGCAAGCTCATATAACCTGTATCTTAAGGATTTTGCCAAAATCTCCTATAGATGGATACTACTCATTACTTTGGAAAGTCTGAGATCCAGTTTTTTTGAGTTATTTACTCAAACACATCACCACTGTAGGTGCATTCACAAATTACCTTTCTTGTGTTTTATACCTTCCACTTGCAGTACTCACCCAATTTGCTCTAGTTATAAAGCTTCATACATATGGATAATGCTGCTTTGTATGTGCTAACAATCCTGGCAGGTTTCCCTTCAATAAACCACTCCAGATGTTAGTCTCAGTAATTATGTATGACATCTCTCAGTTTTGGTAATGAAATACTGCTGATAGAACTCCTTGTTTGTATTTCTATGGCTCATCTTCAGACATAAAAACCACAGAGTTAAAAAAAGCCACATCGACAGGCCCAG
Organism: Apus apus; assembly: GCF_020740795.1. NCBI lineage: Eukaryota > Metazoa > Chordata > Aves > Apodiformes > Apodidae > Apus > Apus apus. Next base: position 104,469,840 of record NC_067283.1, read on the forward strand.
AATGAAAATCTGCTAAAATGAATACACAGCGCTTCCATGATTAGCATAAATAGGATAACTATGGAAATACAGGATTTTATGAGAAAACTATCAGCTATAAAATATATTTCACTCTCCTGCTTATAAAGATGCCCTTTCAAATACTATATATACATAGGTATGACTTGATGAAAGGCAAAATTACCAGTGTTATCAATATCATGTGACACTGTATAAGATACAACCTCTTTCTTGCTCCAGAAAATCAAAACTAAACTTTATATAAGTCTTGTTGCAAAAAAAGTATGAGAAGACAGACACACAATGGAAATTCTAATCCGAGAAGTCAAGATTCAATACCTACGATATTATCACATCAACTAAACTGAACAGTAAAAGTGCTGAGGCGAAAAAAAAAACGTGGCTAAATAATTTGCATCCAAAAAGCGTGAACTCCGCAGATGTGGTTTTTTTTGAGAATGCAGATTCTGGAAGGTATATTATAAGATGTGTACAGAATAATGTAAAAGTCACTTAACTACTGACTTCTGAAAGGCTGAAATTAAGCCAATTTCACTTAGATCAGAAGGAACTAAAGTGACTGCTAATTTGAAGTCTTCTTAATTTGAAGGCAGTTAGTCACTCCTATTTACTGCAATATGCAACGCCACCTTTTTCATTGCATAAAACAAATGCTTCAGCACATGCAGAAATGAAACAACTTTCCCAAAGGCTAAGTGAAGTACATTAAACGAGCTGTTTCCCAAATAGTATTATGACTATTCATATTGTTATTCTGCAACCTAATACCATAACTGAAAAACACTTATAAAAACACACAATTGCAATAATGATGTCCCATCACTGAACATTTTATTTATATAAGCATGAGCAAATGTTCTGCACAGAAATATGTAGACACACATACAGCCGCCCATTTCCATGGCAAAAAACCCGAGAGACTCTTACACATTCTGCATACTCGATATGCTCTTGTAAACTCAAGGTCATCCAAAAGCATTAATGATCTTGAATTTCTCTACGTATTTTTAGGCATTTAAGTCAGCAAAATGTTTGTCTAACTACAACGTTCAGTTAATGAACAAACACAGAAACCAGTAGTAACTGACCACCCATGACAAAATCTCATTACTACAATTTATGAATGAAGCAATAATTATGATTTGTAAGAAATAAGGAAGTGTTCATTTCAAAGGTATTCACACATTACAAAAATACCTTAACATCTCAGAAGAACACACTAAGGCTTGCCCTGCCAAATGAGAGAAGAAAGGTGAAAAGTCAGAGGATCATTATCTGCAATTCTGAACATGTCTGTTTGCTCATCACACAAACTCTGTTAAGAACTACAGCATTTAAGTGAAAGAAGTGAATCGGTGCCAATGCTGCCATTAATAACAAGGTATATGAAATGTCCTGACAATAAGGTGATTTTTTTTAACCTTGACTGTGCTAACAACTTGCCAAGTTACTTTTTTCCTGGTACGATGAAAGGATACAAAACCAGAGGACTAAGAAAATTCAAGAGACTTAGAAGGGAATAGTTTCCATAAAATATGAACAGCATATTTGGGAAGGGGAGACATTAGGAGAAATATATCAAATGTTTCTGATGATTCAGAAAATTCAAGTAGGTAGGTGTTACAGACACTGCAGATTTTAAGACACCATTGATATAATTGACTCTAAACAGAGAATCATAAAGCTTAGAAATACAAAAATAATGTTGCATATTTAAGCCAAAATTTTAATTGTGTGGATTCATTAAATTCCCTGTGTTTTCTTTTGGAGAAGTCTGGCTGAAGCCTAAAACCAGTAGGAAAGAGCTGATGCTGGGGACTAGCTGCATGAGTACACCCGAATTTACAAAGGGAGTCACCTCCTTACAGACAGGGCAGAAAGCCCAGCCCAGCACCAGTAAGGACTTTTCTAACTCTCAGATTAATATTCCATGACCTAGGTGAAAGTTGGCATGTTGGTAAATGAAATAAAGACAAACTTTGTCCCTTAGTTCATGCTAATCCTCATGACCCATCCTCAACATATACCATGAAGAGGGATAAAGGGAATATCTCAGATGCAGCAGAGCAAAGTGGCATATTAGAGGCACAGATCATAGTCTAGGCCACTGACATGTATTTTTAATTATCCACACTACACAAAACAAAAAAGTTAAATCTTATATATTCACTATAAGAAAAGGAAATGAGCCAAGGGAAGAGAAAACACTGACTACTCTCTGTGGAAAACAATAAACTATGTGTTAGAAACATTTGATTATACAAAGCAGATATGACCTATTTTAAATAGCTCCACAGTATTATTTTCCATGTCTCTGGAGAAACACCTCCAGCTGAAGAACTACCTCTTGATCTCTCTGTTCTTCAAGTAAAGCCTTCTACATTACTAACATAGTATATAAACATGCGCTTACTCAGGATCTAAAGATCACAATTATTTTAACAGGATGGTTGTGTCAGACTACTTGGCTTAATTAGAATCTAAAGGCTGAAGTAACAAGTGAAAAAAAACCATGAACCTTACCACAATCTGTGAAGGTAAACTGACTGAGTGCTACATGAGACATCAGTTTCTAAAACCAAAAATTTATGTTAAAAAACTTGATCTGCAATTCCTTTCAAAGTTGCTTAACAGTAAAGCTTAAACAACTCTGTTTAAGAGGACCCTCCAGAGAGAAGCCAATAGTCACCACTCTGAAATCCATCACAAAGAAATAGGTAGCTTATGCCATGCCTGGAAATATTTCCCAAACAAGGTTTTTCACAGGGTCAAGACATTATGAATTCTGAGACAGGCTAGTTTTGCTTTTTTTAATACAATAGTCAACAATTCTATGCTTTCACCTACTCTTCAAGAAAAATGTTCTGAATTTTCTAAAACACAGACCACATCAATCTTCTATTACTGGGTATAATCATTGGAACTACTTCAGTATGAGCCTCAAGTAAGCCAGTGTTTCAAGTTAACGAAAGAAGCATTGATTAGTTCTTCAAAAGCACCATTACTGCCTTTTACTTTCTGAACCATGTAGGAAGATGCGCTCAAAAGAAAGCTGCATCAGTCTCCCACCTGGCCTATGTGGCACTGAACTAGCCAGACATTCTCTAAAAAGGCAGATTCCTATTTGTGGTACTTAAGGCTAAGCTAGCTGCATCCAGACAGTAATAACCATTTTTATTACTTTGTTTCTGAGATAAGAGGATTCTGTCATTAAAGTGTTCCCTTATGTGGTGCTTACTCCTGCTCTGTATACTGGCTGAGACTGGGAAAGCTCGGAACTGATCACTTCCTCTCATTTTAATAAAATGTCCTACTTAACTCCCAAGACTGTATTTGCTTTATTCTCCAAGAGGCTTCGACGATGCCGATTAAACTCTGTTATTTTTAGAAATTTTCTAATTCTTATTTTAAAATGCAGCATTGATTTATGATGCATTTTCTAATGCTACATAGACCCTCTATGTAAACTACAAAGATGTAAAAGCCCTATGTCTATTCTCAATAGAATAAATAGTACTTTGGACAAAGTTTCTGCACTCATAGTGCAATGTGATGCAAACAATTATTAGAAGACTCAATGAAAGTCTGTCTTTCATATTTTTACAGCTGCATTGCTTGAATATGGTTATGTGTTTACATCATGATATGGTCCCAGTAGGTTTTGTGTATGTTTTCCCAATAAAATTGTAATTTTATTTTATTTACACTCACAGTGCCCTACCCACACAAGCTGAACACTGCTACTATGTATTGTACTATGTTTTAAGGAACAACTACGGCTTAGTGCAGGGAGCCTTGCATTATTTGCCCACACAGTAAATTTGCAGAACACAACCAAATGCAACCTCAGAGGCACACAAAGGAATGGGTACACACCAGCAGCTCCACACCACTAGGAATATATCTGTAAGTTAGGACAAAGTCTTTTGTAATAAAGCGGTCTCCTGCAGCACTGGTTTACCGCACAAGTGAAAGTTGGATACAAAGATTCAGACATGAACAACTGAAAAAACTGCTGAATTTTCCCAATCTCAGGCAAGAAACCCATAACAGAAGTAAAGAATTGAGCTGGGGCTGAGAAAAGGTCTCATAACCTCAGATTCTCCCGCAATGCATTCAATGTTACTACATCACCAACAGGTTGAAAATCACCATTTTTCCCTCTGTCTCCAATTATAAGCACCCCACTGCACCCAGTTCTGTGCTCCCCAGCACAAGAGAGACACAGACATACTGGATAGGGTAGAGCAAAGGGCCACAAAGATGATGAAGGGACTGGAGCACCTTTCCTATAAGAGAAGTCTGAGAGCTGGGACTATTTAGCCTGGAAAAGAGAACGAACACTCAGGGGAATTCCATCAGTATCTATAAGTACCCAAGGGAGAGTTCCTATGAGGACAGAGCTGGGCTCTTTTCAGTGGTGCCCTGTGATGGGAACAGAAGCAAGGGGAATAATTTGAAACACAGGACATTCCCTCTGAATATCAGGAAACACATTTTCACTGTGAGGGTGACCAAGTACTGCCACAGGTTGCCCAAGGGGGTTGTGAAGTCTCCTTCCTTGCAGATACTCAAAAGCTGCCTGGACATGGTGCTGGACAGATGGCTCTGAGTGTCCCAGCTTGAACAAGGGGATTGGACCAGATGACCTCCAAAGGTCCCTGTCAAACTCAACCATTCTGGGATTTTGTGAATAACACAGAGGCAGAACATAGGCCAGCAACAGTGTCTGATCCAGGATTTGCCTGTAACAGGTCTATTACAGACCTGACCAATTCTTTCACATTTTGACTGCTAAGAGATACCTAAAGTATTTTACAATGTTACAGCAATCAGATTAAATTAAATGATCATAGGAAGAAACTGATCTTTTCAAGACAACTGTGAATCCTATGTGACTTAACATCTTTATCTTCTGGCAAATTTTGAGGCATCACATCAATTTTTAGAAACTCATTGAGGTTCACACATAACTAAAGCACCTGATGAAACACCATTGAAAAGAACTGATAAATACCTGTACATTACAGAATATTTACTACATGTTTCTCTAGGAACGTGCTTATGGTCACAAAAATAGTAACATTTTCTTTACTTTGAACAATATTGTAACTCTTATTCTGAGTTTCAATGGCAAATAATATTTACTTATTTTCTCAATAAATATATTTCCTTTCTATTTGAATCTCATATTACAAAATAGAAACTTCAACTCTGACCATTGTCATTATTTTTGTTTTTCACAGCATTGCAGCTTATAATGAAAAGTCAAATAGCAAACCAGTACCATCCCAAACATAACCCATCTAACTTATTTCCTGCATGTCTGCCAGAATCTTAGCTTAAGAATCTATTTACCAGAAAATGCAGTTTTGTGTAGACACTGAAAACACACTTTATTTTGCACTAGTTATTCATCATAAAGCAAATACTGCAACCTGTTTTGCAAGCTGTTACTCTCCTACTTGAATTATGTTATATCTTTCAGCTTGCTGTCATTAACTTTGCTCTCCTCTTTATCTTCAATCTGAAGTTAATTCTCTGGCCAGCATGTTGCTTGCTGCTTTGAGGGATTAAATATAAGGGTTTATAAAGAAAAGGAGCTTTTCATACAATGCTATTACACCATGATAGCTTTCACAGAAATTGTTGACTGTTGAAAAGTGCATGTTAACCACACGTTGTTCATTTTAAAAGAAATATCATCATATTGCAAAATAATAAAACAGGATTATTACAAAGCATCCACTAAACATACATGCAATCCTATTACAAGAAGGAGACAGTAACATACCCATACTCTCAGCACTGTACACAGACATTGGAAACGCTGTTTGTTGTTTGCATACATTGTACAATTATTCTTCTAGGACACACATTCAAAATAATACCTACATTTCTAAAGGAAATTCTATTAAGAAAATAGGAAATCTAGAGAAGCATTCTGGTGTTACAGAGTTGAAAATCTGTATTTCTTTTGAATCAGCCTTTCATTTTATCTCACTTTAGCTGCTGATGAAGCAAGGCATTCATCTACAGACACATTTGGAAATTCAGGACAGTAATTAAATGGTTTATGCTAACCGTAATATAGTGTGTCTGTGCTAACGTCTAAGATCTGTCTAACCAATGGATACAATAACAGAGGAGCCATCTTATATATTCAGTGTATTTGCGGACCACATTTCCTCTCATGCATGCTTCTAAACAAAAACTCACAGATAATTATTTCGTGAAAATACACACATACTTTGATTTAAAAAATTAGCAACTTCAGCTAACCCTGCTGATCTATCTGAGCACCAGTAGAGTACCTCAAGCTTTTCAATTACAATCAATTAAGAAAGACTTAGAAATGTAAAGCACACCTAAGAGGCTAGCCAGACTTAACCTGGACCAGGTCATCATTTGAAAATAATGGCAATATCACTCTTGTTTCCCTTCCCAATGCATTTTCTATCCTTTAAAATGGTGAGTTGTGTCAGAAGCTGTAAGAGACAACTTTGCTAAGAATTTAGCTACTGAAAAGTCTCCACAGTTGAAAGTATTTTCCATAATAAGGGAGAGCCTGAACAACTTCTGTAACTACATAATACTATGTATTTAAAGACCCAAATTCTGCATCATAAAAAATAAAACAAGCCACCAAAGGAACATTTCAGTCAATGTACCAGCAAGACTGTCTCTGTGGAAAGAACATGTTCCACATGTTCCCATGTGATTTTGTTTCATTGAAAATCACATTATATACAAGAAAGAATGTACCTATCTTCTACAAGCAACAATCATTCAGAAATGTTCTCCTGCTTCACAGGATCTGAAACGCTACAATAAAGACTATTTCTAACTTCAGTTAATTTGCTCTGGATTGTACCTGAGTGACAAGTAAAAAACAAAAAAAAAAAAAGAAAAAATTATTAATATTACATCTGTTATAGATGGAATAAGGATGGATAAGCAAGTGTACAAATCCGCATGACATCCTGGAGTGCTGGATTTAAATTTGGGTCTTGGACAAAGGTGAAAGATGCACAAGATCTTAAGCACACAAAGAATCCTTAGCTGACTAAACATACCAGCTAAGCTTCTGCAACTCATTTCCAGGATAAAGCATACCTTTATTTTAGCATAATCAACATAGCTTCTTATTTGTTACAAACAGAATAGTACAAAGAATAAACACACAAATGGGCGTGATCAGGGACTCAGGAACATGCAGCTGAGTATGGAACACTGCAATATGCTTCCTGCACACCCTCCAGGAAAAGCAGAGGTAAGTTTTTTCTGGGGTAGTTCTGCAGGTGAAAGACCTGACATGTACTTCCATATCCATTCAGCAAGGAAAATAAACTGTTTGCATAAGCATTCCAGTGTAACTGCAAATACACTGGCTTTAAGCACTTAAGCACTGCAGAATAAGCAGCCTACATAATGTATGTGGTTATCACAGAATCACAGAATCACCAAGGCTGGAAAAGACCTTTGAGATCATCAAGTCCAGCCCATGACCTACCACCACCATATCAGCTAGATCATTTACCCTCGATGCTTAACCATAGACCTATAATAGTAGACCCTCACCCTAGACCCTTAACGCTAGAACCTTAACCCTAAACCATTTAATCTAGACACTTACGTCTAGACTCTTAAACCTTCACCCTTAACGCTAGAGTCCTAACCCTGGACAGAACCATCCCAGAAGGTCATCTAGTCCAACCATAACCTAAATGCCTCTACCATAACCTAATCTACCCAATCAGTGCTTAAATCATGCTGCTAAGCATTATATCTATACTTCTCTCAAATAGTTCCAGGGACAGTGACTCCACAACCTCCCTGGGCAGCCTGTTCCACTGTCTAATCACTCTTTCAGTAAAGAAATTCTTTCTAATATCCAATCTAAACCTCCCCTGGTGCAAATTTAGGTCATTTCCTCTGGTCCTGTCATTATTCACCTGATGGAAGAGGCCAACTCCCATCTCTCTACAATCTCCTTTCAGGTAGTTGTAGAGAGCAATGAGGTCTCCCCTCTTCTCTAAACTAAACAATCCTAGTTCCCTCAGCCTCTCCTCATAGGGCTTACTCTCCAGACCTTTCACCAGGTTGGTAGCTCTTCTCTGGACTCACTCCAGCAACTCGACATCACTCCTGGACTATGGGGTCCAGAACTGGACATTATTCATACTTTGAAATATGCAAACAACTGTATCTCACTTTTCTGGATGACATTGTTACCCTTGAAATGTTTCTGAGTTTAGCTCTTTTAGACCTTGGCTTCTGATTTAAAAAACGAATAGTACATCTCCTGAAAGAGCTCTAGAGGACTGATACATCAAAGATTATGAAAGAAACCAGATAAGAATGAATAGTAGATGGCCTTAGAGCCAGACATCTGAAGTATCAGTACTTTCCTGTTAAGTACAAAATCTCTCTCTCCTTCCCCTAATTGTCCACCATTTCCAAATGACTCTTCAGTTCACTTTCTGTTTTTAAATACACTGAATATGGAAGCACAAAATTACTGTTACACCCATCTGCAGGAGATTTTATTTGGCAGAGTACTTTTTACCTACTTAGTGTATTTTTCACCCACTCAGCATGCATAGGCCAAAGGGGAACATGGTAGCAGTATATGATTTTTGCATTCCTTGTTTCCCCTAAATGCTTCAGGTGATTAATTCTGAACATTTCTTTAAAGTTTAAGGTATATAAAATGCACTTGCTGACTGGTTATACATTAGACCAGTCTTTGTATCTGGTATTCAAGAGATGATAAACTGAATACAATCAGTGTGGCTCACAATTAATCTTGCTGCCACTCTGGAAAGTTCATGAAGACTGACACTACTAATGGACCTGAACAGGCAACATAACTCCTAGATACCCTATGGAGGTTGGCAAAATAATATATCCCAGCAATACTCACCAGTTATTGGCCATGGGAAGTTGGGGAAAAGCTTTGCCTTCCACCTCTAAATGCAATAACTAGCATGACCCCTCAACATGTGAACAACCCCTTCCACCATGCAGGAAAATGGGTATGGTGGGTTGACTCTAGCTGGACATCAGGTGGCCACCAAAGCAGCTCAATCACTTTCCCTCTTCAGCTGGACAGGGGAGAGAAAAAATACAGTGGAAAGGCTCATGGGTCAAGGTAAGGCAAGAGAGATCACTAACAAACTACTGTCAGGGGCAAAACAGACTCAGCTCAGGAAAATTAATTTATTACCAATCAGATCAGAGTAGGATAATGAGAAATAAAACTAAATCTTAAAATGCTTTCCACCCAACCCTGGGCTTAACTTCACTCCTGATTTCTCTGCCTCCTCCCCCCAGTGGTGCAGGTGGATGGGGAGGGGAGGTTGTGGTCACTTCATCACATCTTGTCTCTGCTGCTCCTCCCTCCTCAGGAGGAGGACTCCTCACATTCTTCCCCTGCACCAGCGTGGGGTCACTCTCACAGAGGACAGTCCTCCAGGAACTTCTTCAATGTGAGTCCTTTGCATAGGCTAGAGTTTTTCACAAACTGCACTGGTGTGGGTCCCCAATGAGATGACAAGTCCTGCAAGCAAACCTGCTCCAGTGTGGGCTCCTCTCTCTATAGGGGCACAGGTCCTGCCAGGAGCCTGCTCCAGCATGGGCTTCCCATAGGATCACAGCCTCCTTCAGGCAGGCCTTCCCCTGCTCCACTACTAACCTCCATGGGCTGCAGGGGGACAGCTTCCCTCTCCATGGACCTCCATGGGCAGCCATGACAGACAGCCTGCCTCACCATGGTCTTCACCAGGGGCTTCAAGGGAATCTGCTCCAGAGCCTGGAGCACCTCCCTCCCTCTCCATCTTCACTAGCCTTGTCATACACAGAGCTGTTTCTCTCTCATACTCTCACTCCTCTCTCCAGCTGATATTGGGAAGGCTTTTTCCCCTTTCTTCAATATGTTATCACAGAACTGCTGCCACCATGGCTGATGGGCTCAGCCTTGGCCAGTGGCAGGTTTGTCTTGGAGCCAGCTGCCAGACATGGGGGAAGTATCTGGCAGCTTCTCACAGAAACCACCCACCACCAAAACTTTGCCACACAAACCCAATACAGAGGACTTCAATACTTCAGCATCTGCTTTTCAACAGGCAGCCTGCTGAAATCCAAGAACCCTTCAACTGATGGAACTCTATGGAAGGGAAAATAAATGTCTCTTCCCTTTTTAAATGAAATTGTTTAGTCAAGACCTCACCTAATTGTTGTTTATTGTGGGTGGGTGGGGGTTGTTAACTGAAATAGGCCAATTAGGTATGAGGTTCAAAGTGGAATTGAACAACAGGTACTCAGTCACTTCACTAATCAAGCAGTTTTCAGACAGCACTCATCTCTTTGAATACACAGCCTCAGTAACAGCTTGGTCTGTACATGACATCCCAAACTGATCTCCTTAATTATGATTTTATACTAGGCACAAAATGCTTGAAACTTACAGTTCAGGTATTAAAATGGGCAACAAAGACAGAAAACATCAGCACAGGAGTCTATGGGATACTCTGTAGAGTGTTAAACAAAATAGCAGATGAATTAGTATCTAATTAAGATTGCTTTGCAAGCATATCCAAAGAAGCTCTGAGCATCTGCTTCTCACATCAAACAGCTGAAAAAACAGAAAAATTTAAGTTGACTACATAAAAATTTATTTGTTCATAATGCTGACTACCTCCTGACAAATACACCACTCTTGAAAAATTTCTGTCATCATTCCTCTTGGCTGACTAGTAACTTCATCGGCACAACTGAAATAAGCCATGATAGTTAACAGTACTACACAGACCTGTACAAGCCCCTTAATGGCTTGAATCCTAAAGAAACTAAATGTGCATTCTGAAGAACTTCAAACTTGAAGCACCTTGCCCAGTAATTTTTTGGACACCATCAAATGCATATTGCAGCCTTCAACTCATAAGAGATGCTTGTCCTCGAGAAACACCTATTTGGACAAGAGTATTTTCTTTCTTCACTATACCCCAACCATTTGTGGTTGAAGCTAAGCCTGATATTTAGCTCTCAAAAGTGGTTTACACAGAGTTAAAAAAACAACAGCCAAAATGCCCAGCCAAGCATCAAGGAACATCATGTAGCAAGTTGGAGGTATTTTAAAACAGAACAAAGAACTGCATTGAGTTTAGAACTTCAAATCCAATAATATGAATACAGAACCTCACTGGAAATTGCCCACTCTCTGCAGAGGGTATCCAGTGATTGGAAACCTTTCCCTAAATATCAGTCTGAATTCAGCTGAGAGGTTCTCCTCCCCCTCTACTCTGCCCTGGTGATGCCTCACCTGGAGTACTGTGTGCAGCTTGGGGTTCCCCAGTTCAAGAAAGACAAAGAACTACCTGAGAGAGTACAGCAGAGGGCCACTGAGATGATTATGGGACTGAAATACCTACCATATGAGGAAGGCTAAGAGAGTTGGGTCTGTTTAGCTTAAATAAAAGGAGGCTGAGGGGGGATCTCATCAATGCTTATGTATCTCAAGGGTAGATGTCAGGAGCATGGGGCCAGACTCTTTTCAGTGGTGTCCAGTGACACAACAAGAGGCAATGATCACAAACTGGTACACAGGAGATTTAACCTGAATATAATAAAATACTTATTTACTCTGAGGGTAACAGAGCACTGGAACGAGCTGTCCAGGGAGGTTGTGGAGTCCCATCCCTGGAGACATTCAAAACCTGCCTGCATGTGTTCCTGTGTAATCTGCTTCAGGTGACCCTGCTCTAGCAGGGGTGTTGGTCTACATGATCTCCAGAGGTCCCTTCCAACCCCTACCATTCTGTGATTCTGTGTTTCTGTGAATCAACTTTAAAGCACAGCTTTATGTGGCCAAAATTCAAAATCTACTGAAGTATTAAATAGATTAAAATGATCTTTTGAGTGTAGAAGTTTCAATTAAAATCTTAGTGGAAAAATGAGACAGCAGCCAAACATTACACAGCAGGTCAACCAAGCCTGCTCTTAACACTGGTAAGAAATGTTAGAGAAGTGCATTTCATGCAACAAAACACCTAAGGTATCTGTAACTCAAGGAAAATGAATCAGTTTACACAGCAGAGAAGCAATAAAGATTGGGAACTGACTAAATCACATGCACTCTTGGAGTCAACACCATGGGTTTGAACCAACACCTATCCAAAACAGTAACTGCTGGCAGGAGGAAGTAGGTGAAAACCTGGTGGCAATCACAATAGTTCATCACTGAAAACACACTGACACTAGACGGCCCACTGTCACACTTACAGGAGGTAGGTTAGCAGTTCCTAGGCTGTTGCTGAGCACCCATGCCAAATCAACTGATCCAGCCCAGACTGTGCTCAGCACTCTCAGAATTGAACAGGACGCTCCAGTTGCTTAAGAAACAGAGCTTCACAACATGACTTTCAGACTGTCAGAGGTACTCATTACATTTTCAACTGAAGTTCAGATCATCAGTATTTTATAAAAACCCTCATACGTTCCAGTTACTTTACCTGAACCACCTCATCCCAGGTTCCTCTGAGGTAACAGATACATTCTAGTAAGAACTCTCTCCTCAGAGGAGAGAGAATTCATATGACAAAGTTTACTGTAAAAGGCTGTTAATATTGATACTTTTTCCTTCACTTCCATTCCTCATTACAGAATTCTTCTTGCAGCCTCACAGGTCATATGTAAGATCTGATTCCTTCTATTCCACCTTACATCAGCTTTACTCTGTGGGCTTATCATTACAGAAGACATTAACTCAGTAAAACTAAGGAAAAATAATCCTTTATTATATATTTCTGTGTTCATTCTTTTTTTTTTTTAATTTATTCTAGAATAAAAGTCTAGAGCATTGACTAAATACCTTGAGAAAAATATACAAGAATGTATTTGCAATTAAATTCATTTGGCTCCAGAACAAACTCTGTCCCTGCAATGGAATCTTCAGTGAGTTCTGTCTAAACAGAAGAAAAGCAGGAATTTTTTACAACAAGGAAAAGTGGGTCACCCTAAATCTCAAATGTTCATGAAGTGGAGGATGGCTCAGTGCTGTGTGTCAGGACCATAACCAGTTTCAAGTCTGTCAACTGTAGTTTCTCTGACAAGGGCTCGTAACAAGTCAACTTTTATTCTTTCACCCCAAGGTAATAAAAGAAAAAAAGCAAATTCTTGACAGCACATTTAACTGACCTCATAGTGTTAACTCAGTCTACTTTAAAGTGATAAATGACCAGCTCTAAGGGGCTCCACTTAGAAAAACTTTAAATAGCACAGCTGACCACTAACACTAAAAAGTTCTGCAGTTGTGACCTACACTTTTCCTCTTCAGATGCAGGGAAAGAGAGGGGAAAGGATTTTGTCCTGAGGTCAAGGACAAGATGCTGACTGTAATTTTAAAAGGTACTTCCACTTAAGACATTAGAGAATCATAGGGGTTGGAAGGGACCTCAAAAGATCATCTAGTCCAACCCCCCTGCCAGAGCAGGGTCACCTAGAGTACATCACACAGGAAGGCATCCAGGCGGGTTTTGAATGTCTCCAGAGAAGGACACTCCACAACCTCTCTGGGCAGCCTGTTCCAGTGCTCTGTCACTCTTACAGTAAAAAAAAAAATTCTGATATTCACCTTAAACCTCCTATGCTCCAATTTGTATCCATTACTCCTTGTCCTATCACTGGTCATCACTGAAAAAAGCTTAACTCCATCTTCTTGACACTCACCCTTTACGTATTTGTAAACATTGATGAGGTCACCCCTCAGTCTCCTTTTCTCCAAACTAAAGAGACCCAGCTCCCTCAGCTTTTCCTCATAAGGGAGATGTTCCACTCCCTTCATCATCTTTGTGGCTCTGCGCTGGACTCTTTCCAGCAGTTCCCTGTCCTTCTTGAACTGAGGGGCCCAGAACTGGACACAATATTCCAGATGTGGCCTCACCAATGCAGAATAGAGGGGGAGGAGAACCTCTCTTGACCTACTAACTACACCCTTTCTAATACAGCCCAGGATGCCATTGGCCTTCTTAGCCACAAGGGCACATTGCTGGCTCATGGTCATCCTCCTGTCTACCAGGACCCCCAGATCCCTTTCACCTACACTGCTCTCCAGCAGGTCAGCCCCCAACCTGTACTGGTGCATGACATTTTTCTTCCCCAAATGCAAAACTCTACACTTGCGCTTGTTAAACTTCATCAGGTCTTTCCCCGCCCAAGTCTCCAGCCTGTCTAGGTCTCTCTGAATGGCAGCACAGCCTTCTGGTGTGTCAGCCACTCCTCCCAGCTTGGTGTCATCAGCAAACTTGCTGAGGGTACATTCTGTACCCTCATCCAGGTCGTTGATGAAGATGTTGAACAACACCGGTCCCAGTACCGACCCCTGAGGGACTCCACTAGTCACAGGCCTCCAACTAGATTTTGCCCCATTGACTACAACTCTCTGACTTCTTCCTTTCAACCAGTTCTTGATCCACCTCACTGCCTGATCATCAAACCCATACTTGATCAACTTATCTACAAGGATGCTGTGGGAGATGGTGTCAAATGCTTTACTGAAATCAAGATAGACCACATCCACCGCTCTACCATCATCTATCCACCTAGTAATTTCCTCATAGAAGGCTATGAGGTTAGTCAAACATGACTTACCCTTGGTAAAACCGTGTTGACTGCTCTTGATGACCCCATCTCCTTGATATGTCTAGAAATAGTGCCAAGGACAAGTTGTTCCATCACCTTTCCAGGGATGGAGGTGAGGCTGACCGGTCTATAGTTACCCGGGTCCTCCTTCTTGCCCTTCTTGTAGACTGGAGTGACATTTGCTATCCTCCAGTCCTCAGGCACCTCTCCTGTTACCCATGACTTACCGAAGATGATGGAGAGTGGACTAGCAATGACCTCCGCCAGCTCCCTCAGCACCCTTGGATGCATTTCATCCGGACCCATCGATTTATGGATGTCCAGATTACGCAACTGATCCCTAACCCAATCCTCATCTACCTGGGCAAACTCCTCCTTTATCTTGACTTCTACTGGGGCTATATGAAACTGGAGCTCATGGGGAAAGCCTGCAGGAGTAAAGACAGAGGCAAAGAAGGCATTCAGCACCTCTGCTTAGAGAATGCACTTTTTTAGGTTTCTGAGAGCAATAAATATACTTACTGCATGCTTAACCTCAACTACTAAAGTTTTTCTCAAACCACCTGAGACACAAATATGGTAATACACAGGTTATAGTTCCACTGTGGAAGTCTGTAGCAAATATTTTTTTTTTTTTTAAGGAGAAGTTTGGTGCGTTTTTTTGGGTGGGGTTTTTTTTGCATTTATTTCACAGATACACACCGTGAAACTTCAGAGGACACTGGAGCTTTTTTCCTCCACTTCAGAATAAAACAAACATACAAAAAAACCAACAAAAAAACGAACAACCACATTTTTTCACATACACAAAAAAATAAATCCTATGTACAAGAGGACAGTAATCAGGAAGTTATGGTCATAAGTTACTCTAACAATGTTCTGCTGGTCTTAAAGTGTCGAAGTGAATAGTTGATCGACTGTGACACAGCAATAGCTGGGACTACATAGCAGAAGAGAAAGAAAGATCCCTAAGGACCAAAGTGCACATGTTTGTAATGGGAGCGTCTGTAATAAATCGAAGCTGACAAGTATTCAGAGACTAAAGCAATGTTCCATCAAATATTTTTAAAGTCAGTTCCACACAAGTCAACCCAGCTTCGCCTGGAGATTTATCAGACATTTAGCTGGTGCACATGTGATCACTTGTTAAAGTGAAGGGGAAAGCTAAGGAAGTGGACAAATGAGAGATACTAGACTGAGGCATAGAAAGATTTTAATGCCTAAGGATAAACTTTCACATTGCATTAAAATTTAGAAAAATGTAAAAATCTGTTCTTGCACCTTGCATTTTTAAAATACCTTTTCTCCTCCTAAAATTATTATTTATTTTCCTAAACTTATATGTCCAAATAAAAGTTAATTTTAAAACATAAATTAAAAAAATTATTCAAGGTGCACATTTAAGTTGCCATTTATTTCCTAAGAGTTGAACATTTTTAACTTTTGAAGTTTTCCAAAGACGTTAATAAAATTCTGCTTCAAAATTCAATTAACACAGACACAAGGAGGCTATTTTATTAACATGGACTTTAGAAAACAGTACCAGAAAAATAAGATGTCATTAATACAAGAAAAATCAGTTTACTAATATCCTTCACTGTATCAGCTTAAGCAAAAGAATACAAATAGTCATGAAGCCACCGTTCAAGAAACATCATCCTCAATAGCAGACTGAGCCTGCTTAATATTGGAGATTCTTCAAAATATTTATCAGAAGGGACAAATCTTGATGTCAGCAAAACCCCCAACATTTGGCAACAAAAACAGAGATACTGAATACCTGACTATATGCCAGGATGATTCTGAATCATGTTTCAAACTACATACCCATGAGAAATGTGACTTGAGCAGCTCTCAAATGCTGTAACTCAACACAGCTTAAACACTGATACTGCTAACATCAAGCATTCCCCAAAATTTATAATAGGTAAGATGATAAAGCAGTGAGGGGAAGGAGGAGACAAAGCAGAGAGCAGAGTGATAAGAGAAAAAGAAAAATCTGCTAAGGGTTATGAAATAAAGCAAGAAGGCAGAATCCTGTACCATTTCACAAACACTATTCAGTGACAGTGGAGTTGAACAAAGTATTAGACATACTCTGATGCAAGACATGGATCCACATTCCTTCTGGACATATCTCTGGTCATACTACACAGTGCAAGCATAATCTAGTTCATACTGTTAATGGTACTTTCATACAAACAAAATGTAAATATGCAGTGGGAAGTGGTATAGGGTATTCTGGAGTGGAACAGGCTGGCTGCTACCTAGAGTTTTACATTTGCAGAATTTAGTAGATCTGAGTCAACTGACTAGGAACCCAGGATTTCAAGGATATTTCTATAGAAAGTCTCTGAATCCCACTGCCAGCAGGAAATTGTTACTCTTCTATTTATTTACATTCACATTTTCATATCCAATTTTGACAACAGCCATCTACTGACTATTAGGTTTATGGAGTGAACAGAAATGGATAAACTGTCAAATAAACTGACATTCATAGCTCTACTCATCCAGTGATGGAAGCTGGCACCAGCTTGTCTATCTGAGTGAGAGAAGACAGCACAGGGTGGAGATGTATTGCAAGCTGCTGTTGAGGTCCCTAAACACAAACACAAGCAGTTTATAATTGATGAGGTAAAGATGTAAGACTCAGATGGATTTCTATCATGCAATCCTCTTTTATATTCTCTTCTGTCAAACTATGTGGGAGTTGCTGGTTTCAGTGATGCAGTGCTACCCTACCCAATATTTGCCATGGCAGAAATACACTATTAGATCTGCAGCCCTTCTGCAATAGCAATGGAGAGAGAAGCCCAGCCTCTCCTCAAGATTGGGAACTGTAATCTGACTCTGCTAAACTGAGATTGTCTCAGTCAACAAGGGCTACAGCAAGGTGATCCATTACATTTTGAAATATTGATTTATTTATTTTCTTTTCAAGCTTTTGATTAACTTTAAAATTGCTGAATAATTTCAGAATTCTGAAATTGACAGGCAAGCATTTTTATGGACCAGAACGTATCAAGATCAAACTAATCAACAAAACCATTTATGGTAAGACTTAAGCACAGAAACGTATTTTCCCTATACCATTATATACTATTATTAAAGTTGTATTTTTGTTACTGAGACTCTCCAGTGTTATTGAATCTGCTAGTCTGTATACATAATAACACATAAAGAATTATTTTTTTCTTCAAAAGTTACTAATACAGAATTACATGGTAACCACATTTTAATTCAAGCGATGGAGGGGTTAGGAACAGATCAAGAAAAAGCAAAGAGCACCCATTTATTTTCTGCTTTACTACACTCCAACAATGACAGTAATGACAGTGCTGATGGTAACACCATGCACCTGCAACACTATATCTGAACCAGATTCCCAATGGCCTGAGCTGCAAAAATACCAAAGAAACCACTCACTGCTTTTCAGCTCTCTGAAAGTCATTATTTTAAGTTTGTAATTTACATTCCCTCTATAATAAAGAGGTGACAGCACTCCAGAAGGTAATTCATCCCATGCTAAGAAAGGTAGCCAAGACAAGTGAGATTAAAGTTAGATCTGGCAAGAGGTCTCTTGTCACTAAGAACTGGAGAAGCCTAAACAACTAGGTTACACAAGATGTCTGACTTAAAAAGACAAAGTCAGCAGGAATAAATTGGTCCCTTGTTCACTAGACTGAGTTATGGGGCTTGTTTTTATGTTAATTGGAATACTGAAGAAATTACTTTTCATGATCTGCTCTGTGAATAGAAAACTGCTTCAAAAGAAGCAAAAAGCAGACTGAAATCGATTTCAAAATTAGTTCTATCTCTTTGTCATACTTCAAAAAAGTACAATGACAAACCAATGCTCTTGGCAATCACAGAAATGCTCTGAAAATCACAGAATAGAGTAGCCAAAACTAATTAAAAAAAATAATATATATATGTATATAATCTTCCTGGTTTTCTGTAGTGCTTTTTACAACAGTTGAGAGGCAGCATGTACGTTGCCTACATTGGCTATTGCAAAGCACAGAAATAGCTTCAATAAATGTTGCACTTGTTTTGGAGAGGCTGGAGGATTGAATCCTTATCTTAAACACCAAACGTGATTAATTTTATTCAATGGGACTACTCACATTAGTAAAAAAAAAAACAACACTTTTATATGTGGCTGTTTGCACAATGAGACCTAAAGCAATTTTGTTCTCAATGATATTCCATTTCAGGCAGAGGCCTTTCATTTTACATATATGATGCTCATATTTTATACATGGCTGCTTGGAGAGCCCCACTTTCATCAACCTCAGCACCTTTTTGAAAACCTCTGATGCATTACAGCTCATGTCAGAATATGGCAAGCCTGTCTTCTGCACTTGAAATAAAGAAGGAAGTTGTTTGAAAATACAACAAAGAGTGAAATAAAATACATAATTTGGTGAAGAGAATTTAACATATGAATTATATGTCTTTCATGGGTTTTAGGTCACAAAGAAAATGTATGCAAAGTATACGTACATAGTATGACCTGGACTCAGATACTTCAGGATGAAAAATGGAATAAAAATAAGTAAAATAATTATCTGAATAAGCAAACATTAATAGGAAATAATTTTCTTCATTTTCACTTCTCTGAATAATTATACCTGGGGGCTATTACGAATAATTTATGAGATGGCGTGCAGTTTACATGTAGCCCTGAAAGTCTATGCATTTATAATATGATCATTCCAAGTAATTCTGGGGCAAGCCATGCCTGGTAAACGACTTCTGCACAAGCAGTCTTTCCGCCCTAGGATACTTTAAGCTTCTGTTACAGCAAGGGACTTAGGTTTGGGTTTTGGTTTTTTTTGGGGTTTTTTTTGTGTGGTTTTTGTTTGTTTGTTTGTTTTTTTAAAAAAAGTATTTTTAGTTTATTTAAATGTCTCTCCCACAAGTAGCATTCAATAATTGATTAAAATCTCATAGCTCCAAACTTCCTTTAAGCTTTGCAAAATATTGACTAACTACTTTATATATTGATCTTTACAGTGATCAAATTTTCAAGGCTCTTGAGACCAAATTCTAGTAAAGGCAATATTCTTTTTTTCCCAGCAGCATACAAATCATGTCATGCAGCCCAAACCATTTTGAGTACCCATCACTAGTTTAAAAGTACCACATTGTTTCAAAAACAAACACCCAACTCATAACTCTAGTGTTCTATTTTCTGACCCAGTGGAATATATGAGGATTTTTTTAAACAATTACATACCATTTCTCTATTCAAAAGTGCTGTTTGCCAATAAATAGTTTATTGTACACATACTAAAAAAAAAACCGAGGCATATGCAAAAATCCTGTCTTTTTTTCTTTTTTGGTCTACAGTGAATTTTAGTCTTGACCAAAGATAAAAGTGCCACTTGCAAGAGTACAATAGGACTACACATTCTTTTCTTTCAAGTTCATTGTGCAGATTTGTAAATGTTCAGTGCTTTGTCTTCCAGCATAAGTAAGCTATATTTAATGACTAGAGGAGTACTGTATAAAGAGATAAACTAGAAAAAAAGACTTTCTGCAAAATGCAATTCAGCCTCTGTGCATAAATCATCCATTCACAATACTACCATCTTTTCATAAATTTTGAACTTTAAAGTAAAATTTTTCTAGCATGGTTTGTTTCTAACACATTTACTGTCTTGATAGTACATTTTACTCCTCCCTTTTCAAGATGGAAATAATAGTCACCAACAGAATTTCTACTACAACTTTATTTGTGAATTCTTTTCTGCTTAACTGTAAATCTCAAAATTATGTCTATTGTGTTCCAGTGTACTTTAAGTTCACAGATTGAAGTTTGTCTTTTCATCCATATTTCACTTGTACATCTGAAGTTATCTTCACAGTACACTATGTTTCTGAGAAATTTAAAAAAATAACAAACCAGAAAGAAAAAAAAAAAAAAAAGGAAAAAATTCCCCAGAACCATCTAAAGCTCGATCTTCCAACACATTTTGCTAACTGTATCTCAACAGTTCAACTCTCTTAACACAGAGGAGGAAGCAGATGACACTGCCAGTATGACAGAAGAAAGAGTAAAATAATTAAGCAAGAAACCTCAGCAGGGAGGAGAATGGACAGTTGATACATTTCGCAGCAACTACCAAAACACAGCTCAACTGTATGTCAAGATTACACGTGCTCCAAACATGCTCTGCAGCTATTGTATGCCAAGAACTACAGTGTGTATTCCTTCTATGCAGAAAAAGGGCAAAACTTGATGTCAGAGTAAAAGACTAAAGAAAAAAAAAAAAAAAGCCCAATCAAAATCACAAAATATGAGACTAAAATCTTCACCTTAAAATAACTTCATTGTCCTAACATCCTCCGTCTCCTACATTTTTACTTCTATCCAACAAAAACATGGCCTTTTGAGGGTGGACCACTGTATCTTTGATACCTTCTCCATTTCAAGATCTTTCAGTAATACTAAGCATCTATCTTACCTACCTTTCCCCAGAGTCACTCTCATCCTACTAGTGTGTCAAATTACTGAACATGTACTAAAAATTTTAATAAACAAAGTAGGTACCAGACAGTTCACAAAACCAATTAACAGTTACCCCTGCCAAAAAAGGGTGGTGAGCAATACCTACCCTACTTGGAAGCTGTTGATGCATTTGAAAAGTACATCAACTTCCTTTATGAAATAAAGGTCACACGCAAGAAAACATGATTCCAGATGTTCTTTCTCACCTTTACTGTTTGCTGTTTTGCTGCAAGAGTGATTACTCATATAAAATTCTCCTCCATAAACATATGTTACATCATGTCCACGCATATGCTTAAGTTGCTTATAATATTGAAGTACACTAGATAGTTTCATAATCAAATCTCTAACATCCTTATCATAAATGGAACAAACTTTTAAGATTCTTAATTCAGAGACCCATTCGGGGAAGGGAAGAAGAGAAATAATATGGCTAAACAGCACTTACCTATGATACAAATTATGAAAAATGAGTTAATTTTGAATAGCAGGAGAAGCAGCAAAACCAAACATTCTACTTTATTCTGAATCAGTGTGAAGAATGGCCCATCTTAACCCACCATATTTCCCATTAACCAACCCTTCCCTGATTTCTCCTGTCACAAGAAAACATCATCAATATTAGCAATACACATACAATAACCAGAACAAATTTCTGTGGATAAGATATCTCTGCATGTTACTTTTAATGCATGCAAAAGAAAGAGAAAGAGATACTGTTCCATGTAATGATTCCATTGGTGGTACATCTTAGCCTGTTCCATCCCCTTCTAGCAGAAAGGGCATGTCAAGAGAGGTGACAAGATGAAAAAACATCATGTTCAACCATATCCTAGCAAACAACAGTGTAAAAAGAGCAGTAAATGCAAAGATGATTCAGAGGAATTTGGCTTAATTTTATGTGAATACCAATTCTGTTACATAGTTTACAAAAAAAACCAAGGAAAACACACTGGTGTCAGCTGGCAATTTCAATTGAAATGGGAAATACATATGATGCCAAATATTTTCTGTTTTATAAAAGACACAAATGGCACCAAACTGTGTGTAATTTCTTACAGAAAGATTGACTTTTCATCTTCACTGAATTCAAGAATTTAGTTAATCTTAAAACAACCTACCCTGCCTCACAATCAGTTAGCAAGCATCCTCTAACCGCGTAGCCTTTTAACTTGGCATATAGATTGGAAAACTGAAAATGCCTCAGCAGAAGAGTAGTAGACCTAGGAGATGGTCTGGATACCACATGCTAGATGCTGACCATGTCTATGCAATTCCTACAAAAACAAACCACTGCAGCATTATGGGCTGTCCCAGAACCAGCTGAGCTCTTCCTCAACAAGCAATGGGCAATTTTCATCATCTTCTTAGTGAAGACTGGTCTCTATTACCTACACCAACTCAAACTTGCTCACTCTTAGCTGCAAGGAGACACCAAGGCAAGAGAGAAGCCAAATTAATACTCCCTGCTTTTGAGTTATTTTTGAAAGAGGAAACTGAGACACTGGATTCCACCCACCCAATGAAAGTGTCAGACTCTTCACCAAATGTTGAAGTGTAGCAACCAAAGAAAACATTCTTACTAGGAGCAGAGTCTGAGTTTCATTCATTTGGTTATTCCACATGAAAAACTCCACCAAATTGGATCTTCATTTTATATTATCTTGTTTCCTGATAAAAGTATTCAACTACCTATGCTAAAAATCATATGGAAGCAGATAGATTTCAGAAAGCCCAGAACACCAAAAACTGAAGATCCTGTTCATTGCCAGTCATTAGTTAAAGCATACTCAGGAAGGTCAACAATCACCTGAAACACAAAGGGGCAAGCAACTCCAGCATATTTTTTGATCTGAAATGCTCCAATTATGGTAAAACCAAAGAAAAGAAGATGGAAGTTGCTTTAAAAAACTGTATGTAACTTCAAAGTTATACATATGTGCATCAAGTATATGAAAGCATGCAAGTCTGATTGAAGAATCTATGATCAAGGATTTTCACATACATTTAAGGATAAACCTGCTGCAAAGTATGAGAAAAACATCTAGTACACCAAAAGAAAAAAAAAAAAATTAATTGATATTTGAAATGAAGTAAAAAAAAAAAGCTTAAGGGGCAATATATTTTAAACCAAAAGGTATCAAACCTTCTTTGTGTTGACTACATTTATGGCATGCAGTATTTTACTACAGAAATACTAGCAACTAAAGCAAATAATTTACCAGAAGAAATCCAGATTTTTCCATATGGGAACCTGGTGCTATATATCATCATACACGAAGTCTAAATCCTGTCATATATGCCTCCTCTGGGTACAAACATCTCAAATAATACAACCTGAAATAAGCAATTAATTTAATGCAATCAGAAATAGTATCTGCAAAACTCTGGCTAGGCACACTGTACTTTAAATGGCTTATTAAAAAGGAAAACTGGCTTATCTCTAGAGATCAGTCTTTCAAATTAGTATCTTTTATGCTCTAAATAATGTATTGTAGCTAAGTAGCAGAGAAATTGGAAAATTTATGAGTAACATTATAGATGGTTATAAAAAATTAACCTTTCAATTCTTTTTTTCTTGAAAGAATCCACCATACTATTTTTTAAGCTCACAGTAAAGTATCTGCAAATACTCATGATATTCCTTTTCACGTTTTCAGCTAATATCTTGCTTGCACTAATACTAAACATGAAAAGAAGGATCCTTTTCAGGAACACACTTGGTTTTTCACGCAGTTTCTATGCACAAAATAAAGCTGGAGAACCAGAACAGTCACAACGGTCAGCTTGTTGTATAATGAATTTCTCAATTTAATAACAGACATTATGAGAATTTTCATATTTTCAAGAATGGTGCATTAGAGATAAATAAAAGAGGCACATGCCTCATTATCTAGATACTGTCCAAACTTTTCCCTGTCTTCGTGATCTGTCACATTGCAGCTCAATAAGCAAGAAGATTAAAGAGCACAAACATGCACACACCTGAAATTGAAGACTAAGCCAGAGTGATGTATTTTGTCACATACCAACTTCCTCTGCAATAAATGTTTTTTCCCTTATTGGTGCTGTATACAAAGCATCTCTTGAAGCAAATAAAACACCTTTACCAACTTTTAGGTATCACCACATAATTTCTTGAGATGTAACTGTGTTGCAGTCAGGAGGCTACAATGATAGAAGGAAACAAATGAAAAAGTTTTTGTCCTGCTACTAAAGAGAACAGCCATTAGAGCTCTTCATGATCCTTGAGTAAATTAACATATATTGCTAAGTTCTTCAACAATCAAAAACCCATGGCTGACGAGCTTTCACTTCCCATTATTTTCAACCATGTTGAACAATACAAAAAAACGCATACTCACTTTACAACTGAGCAGGCTACAGTTTGACTGATCTTCTGCCTGCAGCTGGTGATCTTCAGCTTAAAGAATCCTACAATATTTGATTTAAATTTCTGTGAACTTTATAAAGCAAGTCCTTTACTGCAGCTCCACAAACTGTTCTACACTACGCACTGGAACATCTGAAGAGAGAAGAAGCAGAACACTGGAAGCCTCATTTTCTTTTTATCAGTGCCATTTGTATCTTCTTTTCCTTGGTTTCAGAAGATAATTTCCTATTTCAAAACACTATCTTCCTTCTCTTTCCAGATTAAGACTTCAGTGATAAACCCACACTCACAGCATGGGATAGAACACTCGACCACAGATTTCTGATGAGTTCATTATTTCCTTCTTAACAGACATCATTCTCAGAAATACAAATTACAATCTAAACCTCAATCCAAGTATAAATTGAGTGTGTGTAAATGGACAGCAATTCAAATTACCAAAGATTTCTAGTATCGCCTTCCCATTTAAGGGTCTCTCCATGTAACAACAGCTTTCAAGCTGAAATCTCTGCACAGCATTAGTGCTGTTAGCCAAAAATCTGCACTAATGTATACCAGTATTATCAACTAGAATGATACCTGTTGTAATCCACCCTTATTTCAGAGAATGAGAAGTATAAGCAATGAGTTACTGAAAATACTTGCAAGAGAAGAGCCTCCTCCACAATCTTCACAGAAAAGGTCTGGAAGGAACAGAGGGGGGTGGGGGGGCTGGATATCAACAGTACAGCAGTTGAAAGGTATGTTTTTTGTTTTCATCAAAGATGAAAGCTAGGATTTTTGGTGAATACATCAAGTAGGAACTCATCTCCTATAGTGATGAACGTAACTGCTGTGGCTGTTACGAAGAACATCAAGACATGCATCGCTTTGGCCCCTATCTAAGACCATAACTGAGAGTATCACCAAGGCACCTGTCTCTCTCCAATTACTAACCAAGTGGGCCAACATTCTAGCTCCTCCTTATCTCTCAGACATAGAATATGGGGAAAAAAAAAAAAAAGAATAAGAAAGAAATTCTCCCCTAAAGAATCCTCCTTCTGTAAGATGAGCTTGTGTCTTCTCAGACCTCTCCAGAAGCATGCAGAACACTCATTTGGAAAACACATGCACACTCACACATTTGGTCTGTAAAGAAATCTGTTTTGCACTATACTTTCCAACATCTGCATTAAGATCCCACATGAGCAAAACACAGTAACAAGAAATAATAAACATGAGAGCTTGGGAGATTATTTTATACACAAAGCATATTTGATAGTGACACTGTGACTGTAGCAAACTCAGAAAACAATTACACAGCAATAAATTGAATACCCACACATTTTGGGGTATCTGTGCTTCATCAAAAAAAAAAACCAAAAAACCACAAACAAACAAAAATCAACAACTAAAAAACCTACTTTATCCTGAACAATAATAACATAAGGTCAATGTCAATTAAATCTTAAATGTTCCTTTCACGCTACAGCTGCTGAACCTTCCTATATAATTGTGGTAGAATACACAGCATATAAAATGAGAAATGGAGCCTGTATTTGTATTCTGTCGTTCTCTATTAGTGTTGTGTACAGAAAACAAGACCCAAACAGTTAGTGATAAGTGAGGTGAAAAAGGGAAATGAAAATGTCAAATGCAGGAAGAAACTGTTAAATGGCACCAAGTGCCTGGGCGAGGTGTTTGTCTACCCATGTGCTGCTTGTCTTTCTCAATCTATCATCAGAAAGGACAAGGAACCTCAGGAGGGATGAATGTCCTAAGTCAGAAGGATGGAGTGGTCTACATCTTTGACTGCCTCAGGCAATAGCATGCTTGCCCTAAACTGTCATTTTATGGTCTTCACTGCAATCTGCCTCCTGTCAATGTAAAATTCAGAAATTGAAATCAGATGTGACTTACAGCCTTCACAAATAAAGACTATGCTTTTTTTAAATTTATTTTTCCAATGACAGAACAATGATCACAGAAATTTTCAAGGGGAGAGGGTGGTGTCATGGCATGAGAGGGGACACACATTCCAGTATACCACCTTGCTCTGTTTTTCGTTCAGACTGATGCGGAGAGTTAAGAGACTGACTGGATTAGGCTAGCCCAAATGACCATCTGACCATGAAAGAGAAATATGGGGTAGAATTTGAAAGGAAGTCCAAATGGAAATGTAGTTGAGTGAAGCAGCACTACCATTACCATCAGTAAGAAAAGACTGGAATAACAGAAGGAAGCCCATAAAAATAGTTAAAAATTAGAACAGAGAGACACAGACACATACTTAAGTTTCTACATGTTAGTTCATCTCACCTGTTTCATAAAAAGCAAAGAGATTATAAACAGCAGGCAAACTAACAGGTTGTATACTCACTATTGCTCCAAGAAGGACATGGAACTCCTGGAGAAAGTCCAAAGGAAGGCTGCAAAGTAGATCCGAGGGCTGGAGCACCTCTCCTACAAAGACAGGCTGAGAGAGTTGGGGTTGTTCAGCCTGGGTAAGAGAAGGCCCTGGGGGGACCTTCATAGCGGCCTTTGAGTACCTGAAGGGGGCCTACATGAAAGCTGGGAAGGGACTTTTCTCAAGGGCTTGAAGTGAGAGGACAAGATGTAATGGATTAAAACTGGAAGAAAGGAGATTTAGGTTAGACACAAGGAGAAAATTCTTTAGTGTGAGGGTGGTGAGACACTGGAACAGGTTGCCCTGAAAGTGCTCAAAGCCAGGTTGGATGGAGCTTTGAGCAACCTCGTCTAGTGGAAGGTGTTCCAGTCCACGCAGGGGGTTTGGAACTGGATAATCTTTAAGGTTCCTTCTAAGCCCAGCCATTCTATGATTCTACAATATCGCTATTGCTCACTGCAATAAGCAACACAAAAATTTTGATTAAAGTTCTACAAGCCATCTACTTCTACAAATGATGCCATTATGAACACTTTAGGTACACCCCAGTTTATCTGAGTTCTGCCTTGCCTTTTCCTTTTTTTCTTTTTAAAGTATTTTTGTATTTACACATGATGCTGGGTGTTTGAATACATTGAATACATTCAATTCAGAATGGCCATTTTCCTTTTACAGCAGGAAAGCTCAGAGAGGATTATATCCTATTTCATCAAAAAACAGTGATTTAGATTTTATTTTGTTAAATCTTTCTTATACTTGGGGATTTGCTACGAATATTTTATAAATGAAGACACATTTTTAATATTAAATGTTCAGGAATGCTTACAATAATACCACAAACCATGGAAGTCATCTCTTAGGCATCCACAGACACAAAGTCAAAGCACAGAGCTGAGAATATGTTACCAAGAGACCTAACATTCACAACCATTTAATGAAGTGGGGGGGGGTCTTGCACTGAAAGTTTTCATTACAGAGAGTTCTCATTAATTTACCATGTAGCCTATTAAACCAAACACAGTTTAAGATCTCCAATAAAGACTTTCACTTAAAGTCAGTTTAAAAGTTAGAAAAATCATATTATGTAACTTCTACAGTCACAAAAGTCAATATCGCAAAATGTCATAGATTTTACATTCAGATGCATCCTAGATGTACTTTTGTTTTTAATTGAACACCACAGCCAGGCTACCATCAAATGGTAGCTTAAATCATAGTTTAAAGCATCTGAGACCGAAACTCTACATCCATGTGGCAAGAATGAATGTTGGAATCTTGGGGGTTTTACATGCAACATATTTAGGACTGGAGAGTGTGCTACAACAGAGCCTACTGCTTCTCGAGAAAAACTAGAGGTGTCCCCTACTCATAACAAGTCACCGAAGCCCAAGCAAACATATGCAGGTAATTTAAGAGCACGCAAAATAGGTGAGAAGGATGTTGAAAATCCATGCACGGACACACTAGTTTTGGCCAATTCATACCAAATTTGCCAGGTGCTTTAAGCAGAAATCCAGACAACCAACACCCAGTGCAGTTACTGTCTTCAGGGCAACTGCATAGGAATCAACAAGATTTTTTGAATGACTTCCAGAACCTTAAGTGTTTGCTGGCACAGGTTACACCTTGGCAAAGGCACATGCTTTAAATCCAACAGAGTCCTCACAAGCTGACTGTGTATTTCTGATAATGTCCTGGGCCAAGCCAGGCCATGTTTCACCTTCTCCCCTATCTATATCCTACATGGTGAACACTGCTTCCAACCTAATATCCATATATAAACAGGAAATAAAAAGGCTGGTGGAAGACTGTCACACAGCATGACTGTCTGTTCTGGATTCCTCTGGAGGTGCTGTTTAGTACAAGCACAAAAATCCCAGTAAAGCTTAGTTTGTCAACACGTGTTACTGAAAGAATTTGCAACCTATTTAAAAGGTAAAAGCTGCTTAAATGGAGAATAATTCTGAAAAAGGGCTATTTACACACTGGTTTTGGTTTTGCAGTGTTACTCTTATTATTTGACCTCATCAAGAGAAAGCAGCTGAAAATGGAGGCTCTGCAAATTATATCCAAGTTGTTGGTTTTGTTTTTAAATTCGAAATTGCCTGAATTTCTCATATTGTAGCCTTTTCCACTTACAGACACACAAGTATACATATACACATTGTGTGTGCATATACGTGCACATGCGTGTGTATCTGTATCTAACTATCTCCATCCTCACCAGTAAATAACTTGCTGTGATACCATGTAACAGCATCATGACAGCTTCTCCCTCTTCCAAAGAGGGAACTTCAAAATTAACTTAGCCACCTTACACCCCCACTCCTTGGAAAACAAGCCCAGCAGAAGATCAGCCAGCTTACTTAAGACCCTCACTTCGCTCCTCTCCCTGCTAAATCCCAGCTTGCTCTCCTTTACCCTTGAAGCTCTCCTGGCTCTCATCCTTCACAGGCTGTTTTTTACCTCTCAGCAGCCTCTGTCTCTCACTGCCTGTTTCTAGCCCCTCCCAGGACTCTGCTTTTGCACTAGCACATACAGCAAAATATGTTCAGTAAGGCCCACATTTAGGGGGGAGGGCAACAGAGGAGTCTTCTGAAGACAAAATTATTTTTAAGGAATTCCCCAACAATGTCTCAACATTCACAAAACAAGAGTAAATGTAGCAACACAGCTAGGACTGTCATTCTCCCTCTACCAGCTCAATATTCTCTATAGGGAAGAAGGGAGAGAAACACAGCAGGGGAACATGGAGGGAGAAAAAGAAATAAGCAGCTTCAGTGACTTATGACACAAAATTTCTCTCCTAGCAGGACTAATCTCCATTTATTCTACTGAGATGGAGCTTCTTTATGGAACACTTCACATACAGCAGGAGATTATTGATTCACCACCCACCAGAAAAAAAAAAATATATATATTTTTTTACTTTAAAGCCTTATAGCTTTATAGATGGAGTTCTACTGCATACACGTAATAAGATCATTTCTTATTTAGTAGATTATTCCCAGGTTCAGAAATAGCATCTCAAATTTAAAAGTAATTCAGCTTCACCTTCATCCCACCATAACTATATATCTGTCTTAACAGTATGATCATCACTGACCACATCCATGTTGCCTCAGGTCAGATGAATTTGCAATGATCTTATGATATTAAAATTACTTAACTTGAAGGGAAGAGACAGCCCCAGAAGACACCAGTAAACAGCAAATCGCTCAGTTGTTCCTTCTAACTGCAACAATCATGGAAAGAGTGGCTCACTCTCCAGACAGCCAGAGTTTTCTAAATGAAAAGAAGCTCTCATCCTCTGCCCCTCAAATGATAATCCAAGAGAGGCTCAGAAATAGCTGAAAGAGGAAAGGCAGATTTTTATTTTTTTATTCAGCCCAGTGGAAAACAATCCTGAAAGCTTTTCCAGTACAATCATTAAAATATTCTGCTGGGTTTTTTACTGATTTATTTTTTTAAATATAAATTACTATTAGTCAACTATTCTCCAAGATGGATAGGCTCCTCAAAGCCTTAGCTAAGGACTCCTATTAGGAAAATTATAGACAGCCAGCTCAAAAGGGGACACATTAACAGGCACAAAATTGAAAATGCAACTGTACAAATTTTAAATTTGAATACACCATGCTGTTGCTTTTACCCTAGCAGCTCTGGTAAGCTGCTTAAGGTTCTAGCTAATAAAAGGTCAATCTGTAGAAATTTTTTTCTTTACTTTTTAATGTCAGAGAAATCCTCAGGGCTGTTGCAAAGAGCTTTGCAAATGCCGTAACATGGATTGGAAGAGAACAGCTTTGGGGCTGGGGGTAGGCATCTCTGAGAATCCAAACCTTCTTGGTCCTCCAGGTGACAGTGAAGATGAGTCCACTGTACAGATTCAGGAAGACAGATAGAGCTACAGAGGGCTGCAGTGGTCCGCTCTCAGTGTCCTCATTGAAAACCTGCAGAACGAGCATCACCTTTCCACAAAGTATAGGCTACAAGCAGGTAGAACTAATCATCTACTGTTTCATCAAGACAGAAGATACGAGATGAGCAAGACATGGAGAAGACAAGTACTACAAGTACACACAATTCAACCAGAATAATTCAAACAGAGTCACTCGGAGGACATGTGTTTCAGCACAATAAACTAATCATTTCCAGACAGAAGAGCCTCACTGAATAAAACAGCTACAGTGTTGTATGAAAACACTGCACATCAGTATGACTTCTTAGCATACCTAGGTCCTGCTGACTCAACAGAACCTTAAGGATTGTTATCTATTTCCAGATAAATAATTATCTTTAAACAAAGACAGTTTAGGTTTGATTTCCTTCACTTACTTCCTATTTTATGGCTACATAAGTCAGAAGGTGAGGAAAACTGGCAACAGAAAAGGGTGTTGCAATTTCTAGTATTTAAAAAACTAAATACAAACCAGAAGAAAATGGCATGTCAATTAGGGAAAGAAGAAATCTTAAACGAAAAAAAGCAGAACAAGAGTTTTCCTTAAACATATTACACAGTTAATTTGGAGTTTTTTTGTTTTCTTTGATATTGCAGAAGAATGAGTTGTAAAATCCTGAGCTTTGAAGTTTTGCTCATTTGATATTTTGCATTTCAGCAAGAATTATTTCATTATTCACTGATCTACTTACATTACAAGGCACACCTATAAATTCAGACTTAATAGCTCATGCAGCACCTCAATACCAGGATGCCATTTGGCTACTTAAGAAATACAGAGATAGTCTCCACCAGCCAACAAAAACAAAGGCAAAGCACCACAGCCAATATGACTGTAGAAACTCAAATTGTGAGTGCCATCACTACCAACTTTAGCTATAATAAGCATATTTATTATATTTTTTTTATTCTACTTTTAAAATAAATTCTATTAAAAGTGAAGTAGTAACTGGATACTGAGTAAGTAAGTGGCAAAACAAAACATTTGGAACAAGTTTTTTGAAAAAATTTCCAACTATTTTTCATGCTATTTTTAATCCTTCAGGCTGCCTCAGTATACAGAACAGTACATTAACTTACCTTACCCAGAAAGCCTGACTTTCTTATTCTTTCTTAATCTGACTTCTCTCATCTACCTGTGGACAGGAAGATGCTGCTAAACATTAATTACACTCTGTAGTGACAGAAGGAAATTACAAGAGGCAAAAAAGAATTAGAAGGTAAAGTCAGCAAGTTTAAAGATTAAAATCAGTATTTTTTGCAGAATGAAGAAAACCAAACTACTACACTTTTATTTTCCTATATAGTATTGGTAACAAAAGGTGGTAATTAAAAAATACAAAACCCATGAAACTGGGCATCATACCTAGCACGTTTCTAATCCAGACCACCTTACACTGAGTGTGTTTCTTCCCATGTCCTTCCACTGAGAGCAAAACAAAATTTCACAGTAAAGAACCTATGAAAACATGAAACCTTTTAGACCAAAGTGAGAAAGGCAAATTAAGAACTACATCCAAGTCAGCTTTGTGTTTAACATGGCCACAGCCAAAATACAATACTCATTTTTCCATAAAACGTGAACACTGAAATAACCATCCATGCCTGCCTCTCCTCCATATTAGATATCTGATTCTGAAACGTAGCCCACAATAAGGAATCACTTTAAACTCTGTGCAGAACTCTGCAGCCTATACACCAAAAATGCAGTTACATTGGCTACCAATGGCACTAACCTAATCTCAAAGTAGACTGGCCCTTATTTAATCTGAAAACTTCTTTACTTAAGAGACACTCAAGTCATGCTACTGCAACAAATATGATGTTACAGCTTAGATGAACATTTAAAGTGGTAACTTCTGATTTTCTAGGCTACTGCAAGGTCACTAAATAGCCAGAAGCACAAAAGACCTGAAACATTTTAATGATAAAATTATATTTGGGCATCTGTTATCACTGGTAAGAAGCTTGCATAAATGGTCATTTTTTACACCATGAGCATATAACTAAAAAATAACAAATGTATGTTTGCTGAACAGCATGCAGAGCTCTCACTTCAAATGACCAACTGCTTTCATCCATTTACCTTAAGGTGGTTTGGGA
Source organism: Apus apus (assembly GCF_020740795.1). Classification (NCBI taxonomy): domain Eukaryota; kingdom Metazoa; phylum Chordata; class Aves; order Apodiformes; family Apodidae; genus Apus; species Apus apus. The sequence continues at coordinate 104,502,862 of NC_067283.1, forward strand.
TTTTTTATGTTGTTAAAGTTTTTAACGACCATGTTTATCCAAGTAAGATTCTGATCTGAAATACCTTTAGGTCTATCTATAAAAAGTAACACTTGTCTGTCACTAACTGCTCTTGCAGAATTAGTACCATTATATCCCTCTTAAATATTCAGAAGTGCAGATGACCACCACATTGATGTCAATGAACTCAACAGATAATGGAATCTGAAAGTAAAAGGTTTGTTCAAGCAGCTGTTGCTAATTTCCAGTTAAGAATACAATGCACATAAGAAGCCAGTGTACTGAAATATACACCAAAAAAATTTGTATCTGGCTTTGCAGCATAGTTACGCTTTCACATCAGCTGATACATTTGAAGATAAAATATAAAAGTCAAGAGGTTTGTCTTTTCTACCTACCTCCATACTGCATCCAAGCGAGGATCTGTTTGGCCCTACTAAGGGCCAGAATAGGACTGTCGTCAGCTAAGTCCCTACATCGCTTCCAGAAACAGGAGATCAGAAAAGAGTGCCTTTTGGGAGAATCAGGAGAAGCCCTCAGCTCCTCACTATGTGTGGAGTGGAGCCATCAGCACAAACCGTGCTATGGGCCATGCAGCCACCCTGCAAGCACCCTCAGGAAAGAATATTCCATGTTGGGGCATTGGCTGTTGCTCCATCAGAGTCTTTTTCCCCACTGCAAATGGCAATTTTCATTCAATGCAATTTAGGCAGGTCTGTTTGATACCTTACAGGTGAGGGAGTTTGAAAGCAAGTAACAGACCTAAAAAGCAAAAGATAAAAAAGAAGCTAGTGAACCTGCAGACAAAGCCAGTGACCTGCAATGAGAAGAAGTCTGATAGACTTTGAGCTTCAGAAAAAGTAAGCAGAAACTATCTGGCCACAGTGGGCAACCCCTCTTAACTCTGCAGCACAATCCTTTCATGGAACCGTGATTTTTCTTAATAACAGCGTTAGAGCTAATACTGTCAATATAAGTAAATCAGAGCAACCATTTGTGCCTGCTTGTGATTATATCATAGACAAGTGGCTGCCTGCCATTCAGTCCTATGTGATCTCTCTCTGACTACCCTATACCCTCATATGAGCCGCACAGGGTTGTGAGGTTGATCACTTCAGCCATTACTGCACTCACAATGTTCTTGTGAAAGTACTATTCAATCAAAAGGAGAAAGCACCCATAAATCCTCTTTTATCACTGTAATAGAAGGGCACAATAATTTGCAAGTTCAACATACTGCATAAGTTACAAATTAAATCAACTGCTGGCATTTTGAAGAGTTCCCATTTTTAAAAGCTAGTGCTTCAGCACAGAAACAAAACTGCTCCTTCTAAAACCCTACAAGGAACATCAAAACTCATCTGGTTTAGTACTTCTGTGTTTTATAATGACCAGACACTTCAAATGTATTTTTCATTAATAATAATAGTAATTTAGATGCATTTAACTGTGAAAACCAAAACTGAGCTCCTTTCAGTATGAATTTGGTATCAGATGTATTACGGCTGCATTTAAAATAACTGCCCACTATGTTTCTTGCTCATGTATGCATATAAAGCTGTTCAGAATTATGTCCTGTAGGGATTTTCCAACATGAATGCTGGCAGGCATTCTGAAAGTTCTGAGTCTGTTGATATATATGGACATTTTCTAAAGTTACGTTGTGGAGTTGAGTTTATTTTAATTTGGTAAAACTTTAACTCAGTAAAACTTTAACTCAGTAAAATGAATCAGTTTGTTTTAACTTGGTAAAACAAATATTTAGGGAATACAGTGTATTAAGTGTTTGACACCAAAAAGACACAGCCGTTACTCAAATTTATGTAAGCTGCAATACCTGTTTACCAGCTTAAAGGTACAAGATAGCAAAGCTGTGTATCTGCTTTAGTCTACAGTTCTACCACCATTGCTGTTAATGACACACCGCAGTGTGATGCATCAGAGGCTAATCCTGAGGTTTAAACAAATGATTCCCTATTATCTCTTGGTCTTAGAATGTGCCACATCAGAAATCTGATGGATTAATGAAACACTGCTACTGCTAATTGCTAACACAGGAGTATTTAGGGCACTGAGGCAATCACAGGAATAAAAATAATAATTAAGAGGAAAAGAAACAGAATGACAGGTTTCCTAGTATTCCTATAAAGTACATTAGTCAGTCATGCTATGTCCTGTTATGAAAGATCACTAAATATATGCTTTATTACTTGGTCCCAAAGCAAGTCTTTTCCATATTAAGTGCTCCATAGTTTAGCAGCTGTATGACTAACAAGGATGCTAAACACTGACTCAAAGGAAAAGACAAAGAAATGCTTTTACATTTACCTCCTGTAAAACTGTGCATAAACTATATAAAACTTGGTATCTGATTCCTAGGAAAAAAATGCAGGTGAATTTGCAAGAGTGCACTGATCAGCCTTAATTTTGCTGACATTTTTACTAGTATTAAACAAAAAGGCAAGTAGATAAACAAATTCACTCAGCAGAAATCACAGCATTGGTTCATTACCAAGACCTACAAAGGAGGTGAAGGAGTTTTGCTTGTTGTGAGGGACTGACCAGAAAGTCCCTAAATACCTAGACACCTCAATGGCTGATAATCGGTGTACCAAGCACTTCCATACTCCTAGAGATTCACCCACTAGCAACATAAAAGTTTAGTAAGCTTGGTAAATTTGGATGTAGTTTGCTCTAAAGTCCGTGAAAAATCCCTCCTCCCAAAAATAAACAACAAAACATATGATAGAAACATGCAGCTTATGCAGAAATATACAATAGATTTTCTTTATATTTAATGAAAAAATACCAGTCATTTTCAGTGATTCACCAAAAAATGACATGCACATTCACTTGGGATATCACAACTGATAGAAACAAAGCACAAAACCATAAGTATCCCATGCATGAGCAAACAGCAAAGATGATCTGCTACTCTTGGGCAGAGACAAACCACTGAACTAAATGGCTATTCAGTGACAATGAGAAAACATGCTTTAAAAACTTCCTTTCCTTTGCCTGCACAATACACAATGTAAAAACAGGACCTTGACATGGAAGGACAAGACAACACACAGGTGAAATTTAAAGAGACCTGATAAAACGAAACTCTAGCATTTGTGTGTCTTGCCTCTAAGTTAAAGGCCAAGTCTGCAATTAATGAAATATACATATTGACCTATTCCTCATGATTTTGTACAACGACCTGAACATAAAAACATTCCCTCCTAAATTTTAATTAACGGAAAGGTAAAGTAATTGTGGTTTCCCAGCACCATACTCAGTTTCGGAGTTCCCAAATTCATAAGCCTCTCAAACTACCAACATCTGTTTTAACACTTAGAAATTACTTAGGCAGCAGAGGCAATCTCCAGATACCAAGGTCCCCCGCAATATTACAGGCTGCAGTCTTTAGCCAGAGGTGAATAATATCTGAGTCACACAACTTCAGACTGTCACTTTCAAACAAAAACAAGTTAGGAAGTGAAAAAGGACTGTTGAAGACAGAAGATTATCAAAGATATGATTGGACAATATTGAGCTAGTACATTTGAGTTTACACCAAAAATGGTTTTGAACTTAAAAGTGATCAAAATTTTATTTTTTTTTAGTGACCTGAAATTACTCCCCTGGTACTAATGGAGTCTTCAGAAAACAGCAGTAGACCTGATCACACGATGTAGCTCTGACTTAAATTATGTCACAGGAATTGCTGTACTTTAGCAGCTCATCTATTCCAGTAGCAAAAAATCAGGATGATCATAGATATTTTGTTGAGTGCAACTGAAATGTGGTTTTGCTTCAGAGCACAAGCTAATTCAGTACTCCTTCTAAACATGTCTTGCTCTTTTTGGTTTCCAGTTACCTTTTGGCTGTGGCTACATCAACGATGACTCTGCATTCTTTCTGTAGTGGAGATGCAAGAGCCAGCAGGTGCTGGAGCACCTGAATGAGGTTACTATACACACGTGCAGTACAGAATTGGAGAAAGATGACCAACTTACAGACATCACTAAGCAAGTCAAGCATCAACGACCATACTCTGTGTTTGATTCCAGCAGATCACCAGTCAGCAACCAGAACAGTTCCCAGGCTTAATCATGTGCCTGGGCAGTCTCTAAAACAGAAAAGTTAAAGACTGGAAATTTAAGTGATGCCAGTCATGGAAGTGGTTTCATCCTCTTATGATGTTCTTTACCAGATCTATGACATTTAGGATTCTGAAGTAATGGGATTTTCATCTTTGTACCATACTGAACTTTTGGCAGATGCATTATTTCAATAACTGAAGAGCTAGGAACAGAAAGCTATTGAAGATATTTTAGATATATCAGTTCTTTAAAAGACAACAATAGATAACCTCATCATATATAGCATTAAAAAAATTGCAGAAACTTTTAGCAATTTTCTAATTAATTTTCTAGCCTGTATCCAAATGTTACCAATCACCTACACAAATGCTTACAATGAACTGGGGCTTTTTTCCCCAGACTGCAATTCAACTGATTTTAGTAGTAATTATTTTCTATGCCTGTTGCCATGGGAATAGTGGCATCAACAATTAGAACAGTGAATGACTGAGTAAATAGAAGATGACAGATTTGGAGTGATTGGATGGATTTATGGCCATATAAAAGCCTTCAGGACAAAAAAAGAAAGGGAGGGAGGAACCTAGAAAAGTGACACTGTGCAATGTCATTTAAACTATAAAAAAGGCCTTAAATCAGAAATCTTGTAATTTATAATACATAAATAAGGTGCTGTATTTTACTGCTTAAAAAACTCGTCTCTTTTTTTAATCAGCAGATAAACTACTAGAACAGTCATAATGTGTCAATGAACCTCAGCTAATCTTTCCATCTAACAAAGCAGAAACAGTAATTTTAACTTAAATTATTATTTAAAAATGGCAAAATTGTCATTTTTCAAAGACCTGATTTAAAAGGGTTTTTTCGAGACTAATAATATCCATTATTTGCCATAATTGTCTTTCAGGCTTTCTCAGATCACTCCATGATGGAAATACTTTTTCTACTAGGAAACATTTATGAGTTGAAATCTGTGAAGCACCAAAAAGACATTATTCGTTCTTATTTTACTACTGTTCTGACAGAGAAACCACATCAGCTACTAATATTTAGAGTAGTTACTTGTAGTATTATATCTACTCCTCACTAGAGTGGTTACATTTTGATTTTAAAAATTTGTGGGTGGAATATAACCAACCCACTATTATTCAGCAAAACTGAACCACAAAATATGCAGATTAAACTTTTTTTTTTTTCCCCCAGGCCATTAAAAGCTATTTAATTATTTAAAAATTCAATTTAACTTTTGAGGACATACACACAGAATGAATCTTCTGAGACAATAGTAATGTCTCCTCTGCTTAATTTATTTCTTTAAATTAGAGTTTTAGTACATATGTTTTAATTATTTGGACTTTAAATGTTGATTACTTTGTTGATGTAGGGTTATAAATGGATGGGCATAGTGTGCCCAATTAGTGCTTTTAATTATTAGTTCCTTGCTGGATTTTTTCCTTCTTTTTGTAGTTGGTAGGCAGCCTTCAACTGTTTGAGGGTGGTTTTCTTAATTTCTTCTTCTTTTCTTAAAGATGTTACATTTATTTCCATAACAAGTACAAAAGTATATTCATAATATCTGTGAGCATTAAATGACACTTTCATAACTGGCATTTTCACCCAGGTCAATACATATAATATTGTTCATTGTTCCCCTGTTCTTTGTCATCTTTGTGGCTCATGCCTTCATGGCCATAACCTCATTCGGATGTTTTATTTTCACTTGCCTCCTCTCCATGTTATAAAGAAGCTCTTGTAAAAGTCACGATGTTATACTGGCCACAAAGTGACACATCTGTTCAGTCATATTGTCTCTGATTTTTGTTTCACGGCAGCTGATTTCCAAGGGTTCAGTGAGTTATTTGTTAGGGGGTGGAGGGTGGAGGCGTGGGGATTGGTAGCACTAAAATTAATTTTGAGTCAGCTACTTAGAAAAACACTTTTCTTTTTATATTATACTCTGGCAGGGCTTTTCAGCAGAGGATGCCTAACTCTGAAATTGGTTGATTCTGCAAAACTACACAACACTGACCTTCACTAAAATATGTAAAATGTTACAGTTCTCTTAGGATTTTTCAAGGAACTGATGGCTTGTAAGGAACAAGCAGATCAGAAAGGCCTGTAGCTTTCCTCAAGATAGCTGTTCTTAGTGTAATATTTTCTCTCTTACACTAAATTAATAGTACATTTAAACCTCTAATCAGGTAAATATTTGGGGATACTGTTTTGCTTCAACTAACTTAAGTAGCCTTTCTTCTTTGTAAGAATCTGACTTCAGAGCCTCTTGTATTTTTGAGCATTTCTTTCAGTTCAGAGATGAAGTAAAACACAGGAAAGCTGGAAATTCCAACATAATCCAACTTTCACACAGAAACCACATTAGCTGCCACTCTTTCCAGAAGTAAAAATTATGACCCAGCCTTTTGGTGGTGAGCTGCATGAGGGAGAAGGTCTTAGATGGTACTTTCCATGTGTCCTGGTTTAAGCCAGGATAGAACCAATTATTTTTTTATGATTATACTTCTCAGTTAAGTCCCTTCTAAGTAGCTGTAGTTGTTGAAATTGACAGCATGTTCTTCAGTCAGTGTCTGCCTCTAGGACTGGTGATGTCTGTAGTTACAGACAGAGAATGGGATGTAGAACCAAAGCTACTGCTTGGTTCTGAAAAAAACAAAACAAAACAAAACAAAACCACACACTAAAAAATCTTATGCTCCAGAACCAGAAGGGAGTAAAGTGGTAGCACCTGAGACCCTCCCTTGGGGAGGAGTGGACCAGACAGGTGACCAAAAATTATCCAAAGTATTCCTTCCCACATATATTGGGTATAAATTTGAGGGATCACAAGGGTCAAGCTCTCTTTGTCCATGGCCAGTGTCCTGGGAGGATTCCATCCATTCATCTGCCTTTGATGCTGATCCCTGTGTTCTTGTATCCTTGCGTACCTGCACTCCGCTCTTGTCTGCCATTGACTCCAAGAGTCAGGTCCAGGACTTTTCCAGGGCCTGCCCTGCAGCCTCAGTGGTGATGTGAGCATTACTGGGGAGGGGAGGGGGGAGGAGAGCGTGACAGTGCTTTTCTGTATATTTGTATACATTTTCATGTATTTCATTACTTTACTTTCAGCACGATGGTCTCACTAAAGCTGTGTAGTTTAGTTTCCAACCCTTAAGAGTCTCTCTTCTTAATTCCATCTCTTTTTTAAGGTGAGGGAGGGGGGTTAACAGAGAGCAATCTGTCTTTCATTTTAATTGCTGGCCCAGCACTATACCATGACAACATGTCAATAGGGAATTCAACTCTTTCACTTCACATCATTCACAACAGAAAGTGAACAACTCAATAGCCAGATCATTTATCTAATGTTTAAGTTTCACCATGTTTAAAGTAGTATCATACCTTTTCCTGAATCCTCATTTTACATTCTGAATAGTTAAGCAGCATCTGAGTTGCTCAGGTTTTCTTCTACACAATGTTTTACTGTATTTCATTATCTTTGGTATCAATTGAGACTTGTATGAAAACTTTTAGATACTGCCCAAATTATCTAGCTTCAGAGCAACAACTGACTTCTGAAAGTAAGTCTGGTTGACCTTTACTTCTCCTGTCTAATACAGAATTAATTCCATTCTTACAAAAAAGCACAGACCTCAGCATTTCTAGCTTTCTCATAATTTGCAGTGGGGAGGGAAGCACCCTCACTAAAAGTAGTGTTGTTAAAAAGAAATGCTACTTCACTGGAACACAAGCAGCCTCCGTATTTCTTTATATTCTATCCTCAACCAATTGCTTATTTATTTTTTTTTTTAGCTACTGTGAAAATACATAATCCATGCTTTGTCATGCAGATCTCCTATTTGTATTTAGGCTAAGACTAAAAAAGCAGTGACAGACCACCAGATAATTGTATTCTTCAACTGAAAACCTCAGGCAAATGACCTTAAACTCTGCAAAACATAGCCTTCACCATGTCCAAATAAAAGCAGTAATTAATTCAATAATGTTATCACACAGGAGCTTATGAACTGTCCTCAGGACACAAAAGAATATTAAATACACTAAAAATAGCTGTGAAAGAATACAACAATGAAGAGCCAGAGTATCTTTCTCAAAAGCCATCTCTGCTATATGCCTCTTAAAAGCAAATTTTATCATGCATACCTGAGCTTTGTAACAGTTACAGGAAGCATATATGCACTTTGGCTTCTTCCACAATGGAACAAATGTGAGCTCGAGGAAACAGCCCAGGATTTCCTGCCACAAATAACCACAGCTCATCACAACTTTCACAAAGTTTCCCTCTACACCCCTGATGCTTGCTGCTGTCTCCCATCCTTAACTGTATATGAGACATCCTGACCTTTGTGCTCAAATAGTATCCTTGGTAACAGTAGGGTGCAAGATTACAACCCAGTTTTCACAGAATCACAGAATGCTAGGGGTTGGAAGGGACCTCGAAAGATCACCTAGTCCAACCCCCCTGCCAGAGCAGGATCACCTAGAGCACATCACACAGGAATGTGTCCAGGCGGGTTTGGAATGTCTCCAGTGAAGGAGACTCCACAACCTCTCTGGGCAGCCTGTTCCAGGGCTCTGTCACTCTCACAGTAAAAAGTTCTTCCTGATATTCACAGGGAACCTCCTACGCTCCAGTTTGCGTCCATTGCCCCTTGTCCTATCACTGGTCATCACTGAAAAAGCCTGGCTCCATCGTCCTGACACTCACCCTTTACATATTTGTAAACATGGATGAGGTTATCCCTCAGTCTCCTTTTCTCCAAGCTAAAGACACCCAGCTCCCTCAGCCTTTCCTCATAAGGGAGATGTTCCACTCCATCATCTTTGTGGCTCTGCGCTGGACTCTTTCCAGCAGTTCCCTGTCCTTCTTGAACTGTGGGGCCCAGAACTGGACACAGTATTCCAGACGTGGCCTCACCAAGGCAGAATAGAAGGGGAGGAGAACCTCTCTGGACCTACTAACCTCCCACTTTCTAATGCACCCCAGGATGCCACTGGCCTTCTTGGCCACAAGGGCACATTGCTGGCTCATGGTCATCCTCCTGTCCACCAGGACCCCCAGGTCCCTTTCTCCTACACTGCTCAATTAAAACACAGTCTACATCCTACATGGTTACTACTTAGAAAAAAAAAAAACCACACACACAAAAAACCGCAAACAAACAAACAACAAACCAGAACAAAAAAACCCAAACAAACAAAAAATACAAAAAAAACAAACCAAACAAAAAAACCCCACACATTACCTAGGTGTGCAGCAGGAGCTCTTAACAAAACTATTGAATAGGACAATGTTAATGATCTTTAAGAAAGCTGCACCATCCTCAGATTGAGTGTGAAAATGACAGAAAGTCTAAGAAAGAAATATTACGTAAAACTATTACCTAGTAACTAAGCAAAGGATGCATGTGGAGAATTAATGACTCCATGTCAGGAACAAAGGACTGAAAGAAAACCTTTAAAACAAAAGTATTGAATAATGTAAAAAACAACCCACCCCCCCAAAACCAGACTACCACCACATGTGGGTTCTTCATAGAATAGTTGGGCTAAGGAAACACATTTGAACATCACATGGGAGTTAATTACCTGGCCATTAAATGCTGGGTTTCAAGGAGGTCTTAACAGAGGAAACTGCCACAGCCTACAGTACGGAGGCAGACAGACAAACCCACACATACACACTCCAGGCCCTTCTGGTAATATAATCTACAAATCATGTAACAACTTCCATAACCCCAAAGCCAGATTAACTTCCTTTGAAAGGAAAGGGAAACAAAAGAGGGAAATAGGCCTTTAACAGGCAATTAATAATATATTAGCCTTTTTGTTTGTTTGTTCAAAAATACTTCTCAGTTTCAATTTACTGATAAACCCAAAAGAGAGGGAAACTCCTTCCCTAGTAAAACCAACTTTTCACAATAGCAAATTACACTGAGTTTCAAACAAAGCTCTCCACAAGATATCTATACCAAAGGATAGCTCTCCACAGGTTATCTATACCAAAGGATGTGGACTACTAAAGCAGAATTTCTGTACAAAATTTCAGTAAAGCTTTGACACAGGATGGAGAAGTCTAATGTGTGGATACTATCGAAGCAACAAAATATAGAAGAACAAAAAGCTATAAGAGGAGGCAACCCTAGAGGCTATACATGTTCAACTAGCAGAAACATAATTCATGTCCTCTGGATTTTTTCACAAGCTCTAGCTAGTTCCAACATTGCATTGTGTTGTAAGGGAACTAAACACTAAGTATGTGTTATCATACATACAAAATTTTCTGATTTACCAAAATACAGTTATATACGTATTTATTTAATCACCAGAACTTTCAAATGCAAAGAAGCATGGAAACTCACTATTTCAGTGGTGAAGGAGTAATGGCTGTTAAGAGAAAGCAACACCCACTTCAGAGTTTTCCAACAGTTGTTAATATCCATAACACGACTTAGTATAGAGGGGGGGAAAAATAAATACTAATTTTAAGGTATGAGTTTATTCAAGTAATATTAAAATGCTGGGCATCAAATGAGCCAGGTAGCACTGATTCATAGAAACCACAGATAGAAGACATTCCTGAAACATTCTTCTCTTATACTTTTTAAAAAAAATAACTGATAAATGTATGCAAAATATTAACAGAAACAACAGATCAACACAAGGTAGACTGGGTTCTCTCACAGGTGAACATTTAGTCCTCAAATCCAGTGCTAATAAGACTAGAAATTGACAACAGCAACAAAGAGAGAGCTATGAGCTCACCTAGCTGGGCTGCCTCTTAGCACAGGTGACCCTGCGCTCAAAATTTTCTTGTTACATGCTTGCAGCACAGGAGGCCCAGAAGACTTCTCTGTGAGAGTGCTATTAAAAACAGGTTCATCGATAAGAAAAGCTCCGTGACACTGACTCAACTCTGCCCGAGACTACCTCAAGACTTGTCAACAAAGATTTCACCCTAATTGGTGATTAGTGGCAGACAGAGGATCTCTATTACCGTATTTTAGTGCAACAGAGAGTCATCAAAATCAGTATTAGCAAGAGCATGCATAGTAACCCACATTACTAGCAATCTACATTTCCAGAGTAAAGAGCAATTCATTTGTTTTAATTAATTTAATACTTCTTCTTTTGTAAATTAGTTAACACTGAAGAGCATTCATCTATCCAATTTCTTTAAATAGCTATTAAATTGGAATTAACTTTCAGCACTGTTAGTTGTCATGATTTGTTTGTGGAAGACCTCCAACACCCACTATGATGACGTATTTATGTAGAGCTGAAATTTTGCCACAGGATTTCAGATTTCCCGCTCCTCCTGTTTTTCAAGTACACTGTAGAGACATAGGTACTAAACATCAGGGATTTGTAATGATCAGGTCGTTAAACTGCCCAATCTGAGGACCAAGATTCTTCTTATAAGACTAAGATTTCAGAAATCCATGTTTCTTCAAGAAAATAAATTCTCTACCATAGATGCACCCTCACAGCAGTTGAAAAATAATCTTTTTTTGCCAATGTTCTCTTAATATTAATCCAGTTATTTCATCAATGCAAATAATCTGATCGTTTATCCCTTTACAAGCCCCTGCAACTGAATTACTGAAATTTTACCTTGCCTATGAGCTTACAGGTGAAGATCAGCCAACTGAGAAACTACTCTACTTTTCAGTTGACTCCAAGATTCACCAAAACTCCAGTTCACAAGGAATTAATCCCAGACACTTTCCAGTGACACCAGCAATTAGTTACAAAACACCTTACTGCATTGATTCCCAAAAGATTAATGCAGAACAAACCTGTCCCATTTTGTATTCTTGATTTCAGAAGTCTTGTGCCTCACTTCACAACTGAGGGTGTACCGGTACATAAAAAGCTGGACATGAGCCAGCAATGTGCACATGCAGCCCAGATAGCCAACCATATCCTAGGCTGCATCAAAAGAAGCATGGCTAGCAGGTCAAGAGAGGTGATTCTGCTCCTCTGCTCTTGTGAAACCCCACCTGGAGTATAGTGTCCAGCTCTGGGACCCCCAAAATAAGAAGGACATGGACCTGTTGGAGCAAGTCCAGAGGTGGGCCACCCAAATGATCAGAGGGCTGGAACATGTCTCTTATGAAGAAAGGCTGAGAGAGTTGGGGTTTTTCAACTTGGAGAAGAGAATGCTCCAAGGAGAGCTTACAGTAGCCTTCCAGTACTGGAACAGGGCTACAGAAAAGCTCAATAGCAACTTTTCACAAGCGCATGTAGCAATAGGAAAAGGGGTAATGGTTTTAAATTAAAAGAGGGTATATTTAGAGTCGATACAAGGCAGAAATTATTAACAATAAGGGTGGTGAAACACTGCAACAGCTTGCCAGAGAGGCGGTGAATGCCCCATCCCTGGAAACATTCAAGGTCAGGTTCGATGAGGCTCTGAGAAACCTGATGTAGCTGAAGATGCTTACTGCATGGGGGTTGGACTAAATGACCTTTACAGGTCCCTGCCAACCCAAACTATTCTATGATTCTATGAAAAAGAGTGCCTGACCTGGAAATCAGACTTTGTTTAAAATCGGAAGTGAAGCTTGTAAAAGTTGGCTATGCCTGAAAATATGAGCAGAACTGTACTCTCGCTGTTTCTCAGATAACAGGAGGTGACTAGTCTAAAGGTTCCCAAGAACATTTCAGAGTTTAGCTAAGGAAGTCCCTGAAGAGATTCCCATTTTTAAAAGGCAAGTAAATGTAAAAATATCTCAGGACCAGGTCTGCTGACCTGAACAAAAGTGCTTTTACTTCCACGGCAAGAGGCCACTAAATGGTTCGTCAATATAAAGAAGCCCTGACCAAAGTAAAAAAAAAAATAAACAAGCAGGAAAGTGACTAAAAGCTACCAATGGGTTATAAGCATTTAAAGAACTGTGGGAGATGGATGTCATTTTCCCATTCTCCCATGGAAACTGAATGAATCTACCATTTCAACTGAATCCTTACAGCACAGAGTGCATGTCCAGCAGGACATTTAAGACATTATTTGAAAGCCTTTTGAGGAAGACTTTTGGCTTTAATTTGGGGTAGCCTTCATCAATATGGCTCTTTCTTAGAAATCAGTAAAATACTTTCCATTGCTACACATTCTGCTTTGGCTTCAGCCTCCTCAAGATATCCTGGCAGTAGACTGCAAGATACTTTCCATTTGGCATTGAAGTTCACATATCAATTTTTGCAGAAGGCATCAAAACAAGACCAGACTGTCTTGTCTGGATGTGGATCCACTCATCTAGAGTGGATGTTCCTTTTATCCACAAGAGAATCTAATCAGAGTAGTTTTGGCCCCACTGCAGACTAAAAGCAATATATAAGATAAGGGAGTATCTATCAGCTATCTGAAGGAACCAATGGCAGATACAGGGTACGGGCTTTCATGATGTCATCACTAGTAGTCATAGTAGTTGAGCTTTTTCATCAGACACAGACTTCCGCTTCTCGAGTCTCAGGAGAATAACCTTTAATGGGAGTGGCGGGAATCTAATCCAAGGGAAATAGCAACCTAAAGGATTAAAAACATGAAGCCAAGGTCAAAAACCTTCTACTGCTGATATTACTATAAAAATATTCATCAATAAAATACAGTATCATATATTTTGGCTAGATAAATTAGCAGACTTCACCATACAGCTGACACTTGGCAGAAGAAAAAAAACATCATTTGAAGAACTGCCAGCATCTGTGAAGGTCTGGAAAATCTGCTGTTTGATAAGAGACCTCTGAAGTCCAAGTAATTATTTATTTCAGGAAAGTTTATGACGTGATTTGCTCATAGTCTAAAGAATTTAAAGAAGAGTGAGATTTCTGATAATGGGCAACTTCCACATCAAGCAAAAAAATACACAAGATACAACAGAGCAGAACCTAGAAGCTTAGACAAATTCATATTAGAAACAGTTATTATCTAAATTCTCTAAGTGACAGTAACTTATCACTGAAACCACTTCAGGTTTTCAGGTTACTTCAGGATTTGGGTTATTATCCATCAGATGGACTCTTTGTATAAATACCTTTGCAGATCAAGGTTCAAAAAGTGAAGAATGTAATGAGAAAGCCTATGTAGGCAACACTTAAGATTAAACTCTACGCATCTATAAATTATCCTATTTGCTCTTGAACCTTCTTACAGGTAAGTCACAGACGATCTGATATCCTCCAGAGGAAAAACCAAAGAAGCCGAAATTTAAGAGATCAATACTGACACAGATATTAGCAAGAGAAGACTGAATATGCAAGAACCTTTTCAAAGCACTGAAAATTATTCCAGGTTTGTGGGTACCCAACCAGAATAGTTTCTCATATTACATTTTGATCCCTGTAGTAAAGGTTCTAAATACTAAGTATTTCATTAGCAGGTTTAATAAGAAATTTAAAGGCTGGGGCAGGGGGAAGCACTGAGGGAGGAAGGTTTTGTACTTTTAAAAACTGGAATAATAAAGAATGTTGTCCAACTTGGCAGAATATAAAGGAAATTCTAGGATATGTAAACTTAACATTCTTCCAGTGCTAGTAGCTTTTCTGCTGCCTCTTCCTTTCAAAGAATGGATCCACTTGATATATTAGGTAAATCTTAAACAAAGTAAAAATTGAAACAAACAAACAAAAAAAAACAGAAGAACAAAACAAAACAAAACTGCAAATCTTACTTATAGGCAGAATTGGGGACAAATCCACAGTCATTGTGTCTAAATACATTTTCTAAATGTTTATAAAATTATTAAATACTATTTGTTTACCAAAAATTATCATACAGGAAAGGAATTTAACAGCAAACACCTCAAAAGCTAAGAAAACTCAACTTCTTCATATAAAAAGCTATTAAGGCATTCGATAATTGTAAATCATCCCCACAATGACAACAGATTCCTTTTTATGAAGAACATTTCTGAATCTTAAAATACTTCTGTACAAACCTCAGTCAATCCCAACAGATTCCTTATTTTTTTTTTTAATCATCAGCAAATGTTCCCTGGGGCAAAGCTCACACAGAAACTGCAAAATGTCTCCTCCTACTAAACCTTCTGTGACTCAAGCTTTTAGATACTAGCAACACTCTGGCATCAAGACGTCCATACAACACTGAATTATTTATTCACCAATCATTGTGCAACTTCCCAAACACCAATAGAGACCAAGACAATTTCAACTATTTGATGCCACATCTTCTCAAGTGGCTAAAGAGGCTATAAAGCACCCCATTGCTTAAGCCTGCCATCTCAGCTCCATTAGCAGTAAAGACCTCTCTATTCAAACTGCTAAGTAAATCCTCCGAGAGCCCGGGGACTGTTTCATGCTTGAAAGCAACTGTTAAGAATTTGACAACCAAACTGTTCCTATTTAATCCTTCTCCCAAGGTAAAAAGAATTATAGGTAAACATATGCCTTCATTATTTGCTTTGCTGCATTTCAATACTCAATCCCACACAAAATTGCCAGCCAAGGATTTAATGCAATCTCTTCTGTATTTCAGCGCTATTGCCTTTACAAAATGGAAAAATCTTTATAAGGGTTATAGAGTTGGTTAGCAAACAACTCTATTTTCTATAAAACACACTAGAGTAACTTTACTAATGCAAAGACTTTGGGATATATATTTTTTTTTTCCACATTAGGATTTTCGGGTAAATCCAAACAGTTGTTAATTCATTCAATCTGCCAGTAAGTATTTTTCTTTCTAATTAAAAGAAACAAAATTGATCTATTACAGAGTACAACAACTCTGGTTTTACTACATGCACACGTTTACATAAGTTTTCTTTTGGTTTAGTAATATGCATGTTAATCAAACACTAGAATACTGAGGAAAGCTTCTTAGATAAACTCTAGAATGCATTAAAATTAAAATTTTAAGCTTACTGTAAGGTTAATTCAGAAATGGAAGAGCTTAGAAGTTTTTAAAATACTCAGACAATTTGTTACTGTCTTTGGGATATATAGGGTTCTCGCCCACATACTTAGAGCATTCACTGTCTAATCCCTCTTCTTTAAAAAGCATGAACCAATACAAATACAGAATACTGACTGAATAAAAACAAACACACACTTATGTTCTGCAACAGTCACTGATTGACAAAAGGAGCATGGATATAAAAATAAGCAATTCTTACAAACAACTGCCATAGTCCAGATTGCAGCAGTGTCACAGCCACAAGGGTTTCAAAACAAAATGGTCCTGCATTGCATCTTCCACTTAAGTTTCATCCAAAAAAAAAAAACAAATTTGCAAGCTCCAGGACAGCTTTGCAACAAGAACTGAGGTGCATAAACTCAGTCAATTCCAAAGTTCTATTTCACATTATAAAATAATGAAAAGTAGAAGCATCATTCATGTAGAATCATAGAATTTTTTTGGTTAGAAAGATCATCATGTCCAACCATTAACCTAGCACTGCCAAGTCCACCACTAAACCATGTCTCTGAGCACCACATCTACACATCTTTAAACACCTCCACGGATGGTGACTGAACCACTTCCCTGGGCAGCCTGTTTGAGTGCCTGACAACCCTTTTGGTGAAGAACTTTCTCCTGATATCCAATCTAAGCCTCTCCTGGTAAAAGGTGAGGCCATTTCCTATTGTTCTATTGCTTGTTACTTCTGAGAAGAGACCAAATGTGTAGCATAACGAATAGGTTCAAAGCAATCTATACAGTCAATAACATTCACACCATGTCAGAGTTTGTTTGACAGTTATTCCTGTTTGCCAAGAAGCAGAGAGGAACATACTGTGGTTTATCTAATTGACACAGGACAACTAATCACCAGGAAAGTTAAACACAAAAATCAGAACCTTGAACCCTAATGCTTGTGATAGAATTTAAAAACAAAATTCCCAAACAACATATCATACCATGCATCACTTATCATACCCCACCTTCTAGTGGTTTCCCTCTAGTGGTTTCACCTTAGTGAGCAAAGGCTGTCATTCATTTTAATAATACTTCCTATAAGTAAACAAGCAGATAATGAAAATGAACATGAGACCTGAAGACACTCAGACTGTTACTGAAGGGCTAATTACATTTTTTTAATGGAAAAGAAAGCCTTCTTCCTAGCTTAATTTAAAGAGCAATAAAAAGCCACCCCTAGCTTTGAAAGCTGCATCTTCCCCACCATTCAATTAAGCTTTCTTCTTTTTTTATGTTCTCACATTAAAGCTTCTTGTACTTTTCATAAACATTTAAATAATAAATTCCCTTTTCTGTTCTGTACTCCTTAAGAAAGTAGGCACAGTACAGCCTTTATATTACTTCTAAGCTTTTTTGCCATGTCTAGTCTCTACAGATGTCTTGACTGCGCTTAACACAGAACTAAAGCACTGCTGAACACATTATGACTGGACCAGCAGATTAAAAGGTAGTAACTTAATAGTAATTATTTTTCTTTTGCATCAACTTCAGGAACTTCTAAAACTGATCTGGCGTTAAAAGCACCATTCTTTTTCCTTTCTGACTCATTATATCTGCTTTAACCCATGCTTCCTCTACAGCGGCACTTGAGCACGGCAGTGCATTAAATTGCTACCTTTTGAAGGGAAAAAAATGTAACGACTATGTCATCCCATTCATATGCATAAAGAAGCTCAAATGAGGGCTTAAATGAACTAATGCTTAAGTAAATATTTTGAGGCTTCTTCAATATGTTTCAAGTTTCTTGTAATACTTCCTGAGAAATGCTTCTCTGCTGAGGAGCTTGCATGTTAGCTAAGATCTATTCTTATGGAAAGGAGTGGTAGATGAAGTTGATGCAACAATAAATAGAATGAATGTGTACAGCAATGTTCATCATTCAAATGGAGATGGAAAAGAAAGGTGATTATGGAGAGTGAATTATCTTCCTTACATATATTTGCAAGGTTTTGTACATTTGTACATATTTGAATTTCCATGCTGCATCATCTGTACTTAGTGATAATCGTTACAAACGTCGCGCAGTATCATAAAATATTTCTGCCACACAGAGCAGTCAAGTACAAAGTAAGAAAACAAACACAAAATAACTTTGAAAACAAATGTAAACAATCAGTCACTAAATAGTGATCAGTAGCTGTGATCAGTGTTTTTTTCCTCTGCACTTTCAATCTTGTCCCCTTGTCTGCAGCTTCTAGGCTTCTCCTGGGCCAAAAGCATCTCCTGCTCTGTTTACACAGTGCTGATCATGATACCTGTTTTGTTCTGAAGTACCATCCTGCTACTCACAATCAGATACCAGCTTTCTTGCTTTACATATGCTTCCATGCTCCTTTTTTCTATGTTGTAGCATAGAATTCCTCAACAATTATCAACTCTTCCCTTAACATTGCACACAACACTGGGGGAAAAGACACTTGAGAGCTAGATGCACACACGTCACGTATATGCCTCCTAAAAAATTCAAGACTCTATTAGATGCAACTCATTTAGATTCAAGCCCCTACATCTGTACATTTCTTTCTATAATTACAATATTGTATAGTCCACAAACAGCCTAAGCACTAAATGATACACTGTAGCTGTTGCTAAGGCAGCAGCAGATTTCCATGGGTGAAATTTAGCCAGTGTACCACCCTTGGAAATTATCAATAATTAAGCTGCATCTCCATTAAGGCTGCCACAACTAAAAAAGTCCTCGTTTGTTATGAAAACTTCAAATGAAACAAAATAAAGATCTATACGGTAAAGACAGCAAATATTGTTTAGCTTTTAGAACATTTCTGACAATCGTTTTTTGAAAGCACAGCAGCAACCCGCAGGCTGTGTGCCCAGTCACACAAACTACTTCAGGAAAGAAAAGACAAACCCAAACACCAGTTATGCCAAAACTGTTTCATAACCACTTTCATTGCTTTACTGAGGTTAACTGCATTGCAGGTATTCCCGTCCTTGGGTAGTTTTAATAAAATCCTACCACTGTCCCCTTTGAAGTGAAGACAAGTATTCACAAGAGAAAAGAATCTTTGAGCTTTTTCTGCAGAAAACATGCAGAGGAGTTAAGAGGTTTATTCATCCCTTCTTCCTACCATAAACCTTTGCAGACAAAGAGTAAAAATAACAAAAAGTTTTTATGCTGAGGCAGACTAGGGTTAAAACCTTTCTAAAACACATTCCTATTCTAGCCTAGAGATCTCTACGTATAATTCAATTATAATTAAGATCAACTGCAAGTAGCTTAACTATACTTCTCCAGTACTTACTTCCAAAGAACTTGGCTGAGTTTATCTGTACACAGCTTTTTGAAAAATAAAACATACTCTCTGCAAGCTGTGCATTAGAAAGTTGGCCCAGCAAACTTTATATATTCTAACAGAGAACCAAAGCCATAGCAAATTATTAATATCAGCCAGACTGATTTTATTCAAACTTCCTGTCATTATGTTAATAAAGAATTAGTGGCAAATTAGTAAGTCACAGTAGCTGCATTACAAGGCAGTGATATTTAGCATGATAGTTTAAATGAGACTGGTAAAAATATACTCAAGCAGAAGATTATTTGCACAAGGAGCTTCTTAACTGATAAATCTTGTTTAATTAAAACAAAAATTATCCTATTTTTTTCTTCTATCTTCTCAGATCACTCCAATCAACATGTAGCAGATAAGCATTCTAATCTACACTGTGTAGTATGTGCTGAGAGAATTTTTAAAAATTCTATACATTTCAAATAAAAGTTCTTTTGAGGTTTACATTGCAGAACTGCTCCCTAAACAGAATGTGCTTGATGAATGCAAAAAATGTAAAAGATAAAACAATTTTAAATGCTTGCCTTAAATTCTGGAGATAGATACGTGTGTATATACATACATGTGAGCACACACGCACTCTTATTTTAACTTCTTCCTAGCCATTTTTAAGAGTTATCCAGAACTGTCTGGACATATATGAAGTTTGACATAACATAATAGGGATATCAAGACAGTATGCTATGCATACTTGAAAAGTATATGAAGTTCTTTCACAGTCTCTACCAAATTAAATAAATTATTCCTATAGCACAGCATCCAACAGAATTGGATGGCAGGGAGAGAGTTTTCTTTCAAAGTCTACAGGCCTTTGCCACATGGAAGACTACAAATCCAACTCTCTTTCTTCAATATGGCAGCCACCTGTCAACTGCAACCTCTTTTGTTGTGGAATACATGAAGTTGAGATACTGGAAAATAATAAAGAAGCTCAAAGTACATACTACCACTGAACTGGAGACAAAGGCTGCTGCAGAAAGGAACATAGAAAACCACCCTGCTCTTAACTTCTTCATTTTCTCAACACATCCTCAAACTACCCTTCAAGTCCCATCTGTGCCTACAAGGTACATCAGAATCCCCTTCCACCCTCACCAAGCACGTCTCAACTCCAGATAAAGCAAAGCTTCGTATGTGAACAAACATTAATAGTCTACGCTATGTGTTGGCAATCATGCCCTTACTCGCTACTAATTATGATCCCAAGTAAAGATGGTTCTGGATCATCATAGCTTGTCACTTACACTGTAAATGTCACAATACAAGTGTTATTTCAAGGCCATCAGTCATAACTAAATAAGACCATGTGGCTCCCGAAGACTGCCAAGAACACAGAGTAACCTGAAGCTAAGCCTGCAAGCACAGCCAAAAGCCAAAGTGGAGCCTCTCCTCCAAAAGTCCACCACTAGGTACACCCAAGAGGGTCTCCTCATGCAGTTTGTGAGACAACTACATCACAAGAAGACTGAAGGCTTTTGCTGCAGTGATGACTGCTGTTCATCTTAAAGATGAAGCAGTGCTGATCCCTGTTACTCAGCCAACACGATCCTCCATCTTCCAAGGAACAGCTAGAAGAAAGTCCTAAATGATCCTGAAAGAAATGCCTTCTGCATTTTTAACTTAAAAACTGTCGCAGTCATCTGATAAATAAGTATGGTAGCCTACCTCTCTTTATCAAATAAAACACCTAAGGAAACGTGAAAACAGAATAGGCAAAATGTAATCAAAACTGTTTTAAAACACACTTTTGGGATATTAGGTATACCCACAAAATAAACAAAACACGTCAGACTTAACATTTGGAACACTATAACCAGTGTAATAGGTCAACACTGTGAATTTCATAATAGTGTGAGATACACATCTTTCTATAGTTGTTTCATTGTATCACTGTTAAGCTATAGCAGTTACCAAGAAGAAAGCTGAAATAAGCCTTTTATGTTGCCTTAAGGTCACGTATGTAAAATGCTACATTATTAGAAACCAAGCGGTACATCCATGGAGATTTATTCAGCTCAAATACTAGAACTTTTGGAAGTGTGATACTCAGGAAAAGTCAAATCTCTCCTTTTGTCCATTTAATCTCTGCATTGGGTGAGGAGAAGAGAAAGTCCTATAGAAACGCCGTATGTGATGACATAAACATACAGTGTACCTTCTTGCAGAAGACAAGAAAAACCCCGTTTCACCATTACTATCATCAATCATAGAATCACAGGGGCTGAAAGCAACCTCTGAAGATCATCGAGTCCAACCTCCCTGCCAAAGCAGGAACACCTAGGGCAGATTACACAGGAATGTATCCAGACAGGTCTTGAAAGTCTCCAGAAAAGGAGACTCCACAACCTCTCTGGGTAGCCGGTTCCAGTGCTCCATTGCCCTCAGAGTAATGTTTTCCTCATGTTAAGCTGGAACTTCCTCTGTTTTAACTTCATGCCATTTCCACTCATCCTATCACAGGGCACCACTGAAAAGAGACTGGACCATTCTTGACATCCACCCTTCAGATATTTATAGAGATTAATAAGGTCCCCTCTTAGTCTTCTTTTCTAAAGATTAAACAGCCCCAGGTCTTTTAGCCTTTCCTCATATGACATATGTTCCAAGTCCCTTAATCATCTTTGTAGCCCTCTGTTGGTCTCTTTCCAGCATATTCCTATCCCTCTTGAACTGGGGGGCCCAAAACTGGACACACTAGTCCAGATGTGGTCCATCCTTCAAGAGCTCTTGAGGCATACATTTAAAAATAAATAAATAAATAAATAAATGACATGTTACAGAGTTTATTTAAAAATACACAATCAAAATATATTGATTGGTATTAGGCTAGTATTAGAGGACAAAAAGTCTGGGTTCTATTTACAATTTAGGCACAAACTTCAAAAGGAAGTGGATGGTGTGGTATAGTTTATATTCTTGCTTTGAGATCTTCCGAAAAAGTAAATGAAGGACATTGCCTAGCTTCTGTTTTAATCATTAATTCACTCTTCAGAAATATGTTGGTGCAAAGTAAGAATAAATCAGTCTAAGATTGCCTATTACAGCCCTAAGCGGCAGCACTTGAATTCAAGAGCTGAGAACTGAACTGTACAATACCACAAAGACAGGGAAAGAATCACTGAAGGTTAAACATTAAAAAAACAGGGGGAAAACAAACAAACAAACAAACAAAAACAGTCACAATAACTGTCATATTTATGCATGCTCATCTAACATTGAACAGCTGTGAGAATGCAATTCCCAGCAACAAACTCTCATCTCTGTGTTTGCATCTTTTACACTGTCTCTTGTTTTTTTATTGTTGTTTCTTCAAGTTAGTAAGATGCAAGCATGAGGAACTGCTACTGCAAGCCACACAGCAACAGATGTAGGGGAGGGAGGGAAAACTATTATAACAATAATAATAATCACATTGTGACCAACTCAAAAGATTCCCTTTAATCTACTGCATAATACAGGAAGAGTGAAATGAAGCATAATAAACACACAGTATAAGGACATCAGAACTTTAAATCCATTTCAAGTATGACAAATGATACACTAAAAATCTCAAGAAAAGGAATTTGCAGTATAAATCACCATAAAAATTACATATATACTTTTTGTAGTGCAGTTTGAGTACCTTTAAGCTGGGCTGTTGGCTCTGCTTTGCAAGCACTGGTGGTTCACGCTGCTATTTCACACACAGAGCCCTTCAAGAACCTCCTCTTGGCAGCTAGTATAGAACTACCAGTAAAATGTAAATTCACACCTTAACCTGGCACATAGTAAATGTGATCGTAGACAAATCCTAAAAGCAAGACAATTTACTGTGTTTTTCAAATAGTTATCCATATTGTCAGCATGTATTCAAAAAACAGTATCATCTGAATTCACACTAACTCCTGAGCTCTCCTAACCTGATGTGCATAGGTGCTGCATTACTTGTTCTTCATTCAGCAGCATTTCTTGATCTGTCTCCGAGAGATCAGGAGAGATCATGATCTAACAGTTCCTTCTAGCCTTAAACTACATTTTGTTATGCATTTGCAGCAAAGCCAATGAGCCCACTGGAATTCCCCTATATATTTAATAAATATTTAATGTCAAAAGGTAATTTAGTCACAATATATTGGGGTGTTTTCTGCAAAAGGCACAGTTCTATTTTAAATAATTAATTCCATATAAATGTAACCATACAAGGCTATACGTAACATAGACTCATAATAAAAGGACTAGTTCAATAACACATTCCCCTTCAGAGCCGCAAAGAAATGAAAGGTCAATTAAACAAGCTACATTATACAATCACCCAGATAAGATCCAAAATTGTGTTTCAATCCCTAAAGTTATATACACCATAGAAATATTTTTCACTGATGAACTGACAATGTACAAGATTAGAGCATTTCCCCAGCTTTGCCTGAAGAACTTTAACACCTAAAGTAAATATATAGATCTTTCACAGCTGGAGCAATTCCATTTCTTTTAATAATGTAAATACTTGTTACATTTCATTACAATAGATAGGATTACAGGAATGTATTAGCTTGAGTTCAATAGTATATTTTACCTGTATCTTGTTTCTTCTATAATGACAGCAACAACCCACATAATCAAATACACAGACCTACCAGCCTATTTCAAAATATAAATTATTTGCTTTGTACATTCAGCCTGCTTGAGATGTGTATTGAGCATCAACGATTATGTTTTTTAAGCTCACTGTGTGTGGGGATTTTGTGTATTCATTTGGGTTTTGTTTGTTTTGTTTTTAAAGTTATAATCACTATTGCTTCCAGAGGAAGTCAGGAAAAAAAGAAAAGAGGAACACATTAGTTTGAGGCTTTGTCCCAGTGCACTTTTGCCAGTATTGACAGGCTATATAACATCAACTGAGTAAACAAATCTATTTTTATTTCATGCTCAATTAAAAACAAAGTGGGTTACTGAGACTGTGAAGGGTGAAGAAAATAAAAATATATATTAAATATATACATATTTTAAAATTTCCTAATTTAAAAGTTTTTAAGGGCAAACTATCTGTGTAAACTATTATATAACCCTATAGTAAAGCAAGAAACAACGCATACAAGGACTTGAAAAATTAACCTGACATCGATTACAGGAGCAAATCTACCTGCTAGAGTGAAAAAATGCATCTGTCATCAAGTGCCAAAAAAACCTTAAAAATGCTCTTCAGACATCATGCAATTTGTTTAGTTGCAACATATTGCAAGTAGTTTTTATTCAATAAGCTGAAAACACTGAGTTTGTTGTTGGCTCTCTTTCTTTTAATGTTTCCCTTTCCTACACATAATAAATGAGCTAAATACTTCTGTAAGTTGCACATCCCCCACATGCTTGTTTTTCCTTTCCCTTCTTTCTGGCTCTGTTCTCAACAATTTCTGGCTCTTCTGCTTTGCAGTCTTCCATGCTGTTTTCTATTCGCTTTCTTTTCCAAGTTCTGTTCATATCGTCTCCCTCTCTCCACACTTCCCTAGGACTCCTTTCTCAATTATGCATACAATCTCTCCCTTACACAACTAGGAAGTGAGAGATTCTCATAAAAAACTTATCTTTTCACAACTGGGATAGTTTTACTACAATCTTAAGAACAAATTCTAATATGAAAACCTAAGAATAGATAGGCTCTAGATATCAACATGCTGGAAAGCAAATCTTTATGCTCTAACTACAAAGAGAAGAGAAAGGAAGGGGAAAGTCATTGGAATTTTAAGAAAAATAGCAGAGAAACACACACACAAAAAACCCCAACCTTATTTTCATTGCCCTCTTCCTACAACTCTGGCATTTGTGAGAGATGTGTGCTGCAAGTGTGGAGACTTGCACACTTGCAGCCTGCCTGCCACAGCCTACCAGGATTTTTTTATTCTTCTCCTCAATAAACTACGGCAGTGCTTGCTTCTGCATTTGTAGTTAGAGGGCAAATCTGAGGTGATAACTGACAGTTGTACTGGTGCTCACAATGTTACACCAAAATCAGCATCCATGTTAGAGCACTGCTGCAGCAGTTAGCTTGCAGCTCATGTTTTGAAGCTTCCAATTCCAACAATGCCATCTATAAACACCCCTTTATTTCCATTAGCTTAACGTGCCGAGATGTTGACCTAGCACAAGGCTAGGATTGAATTCTGCTCATCAGAATCAGGTGGGTTTCCAACCAGGCAATGAAATATCAAAGTTGAATTTCTCAATTGTGTAATTTCTGCTTGCTGGTTTCATCAGTGTCTCTCCTGTATTATCCTCTCACAGTCCTGCTGCCATGATTCCTCTCTAAAAATGAGGCATATATTCTTCATCTTGACTACACTCATCTTGAAATCTTGATTAGATGACCTGACAGCAGTTGAGACCAGGATGACAACCCTGTTTCTCCCTTACAGAATTTAACTTTCAGAAGTTTCTCCATGTTTCAAATACAGTGCCTCTGATGTAGCACAACATTATCTCAGACAATTTAATTTCAAAGATTTTAATGTGAGATGCTTATAGCCAAAAATATGTGAAACTGTTGTTGGCAATGCTCAGATATTCATGCATCTCTTCCAATAGCAGCGTTCATCAACAGCCAAGTTCTTCCCAACCCAAAGCTCTCTTCTGGAACAGCCTGCCCAGGGAGGTGGTCAAGTCACCATCCCTGGAGGTATTCAAAAGCCGTGTAGACGTGGTACTTCAGGACATGCTCTAGTGGCCAAGATTCGGGAGGGTACTGGATGTTTTTTTTTTTGTTTCTTGGTTGTTTTTTTTGGGGGGGGTTGTTTATTTGTTTGTTTTGTTTTGTTTTGCTTGTGGGTGTGTTGATGGTTGGACTCGGTGATCTTAGAGGTCCTTTCCAACCAAGATGATTCTGTGATTCTCTCCCAAGCCCCAAAACCCCAAGGCTGTTACCACACACACAACCCACTGCACCAACATTTCTGTGAAGATGTTGGGGTCATCAACTACTGACCTGAAATCAAAGGAGCAGCAAAGTGGAAATGCAGACCACCCTACATTGCCTACTCTATTTCTTCCACACAGGGATAAATTGCATTCTTATGACAAGTCACAGTCAGTGGCATTAAAAAGCCACTGTAAGATTGGCCAGAATTGGAAGCATCAAGTTGTAGCAGCATTAGCTGCTCTTCAAAGTGCCCTAATCCCAATAGAAAGCAATACTCCACCAAACAGCCACAATTACTACTAGGGAGAGAAAGATCGTAAAAAGTGCATTAATGCTGAAAAAAGAAAGGCTAAAAGTAGTGTGTTGAATTCGAGTAGCATCAGATAATGAGACTGCAAATGAAAAAAGAGGATCTGCTTTAGGAAGTTTCTCTTTATTTCCCTACTGGCCTGAATCAAATATGCTAGCTCTGGGGAAATGTTCACAGATATCTTTTATGCACACCAACTCCAATATTCACAATACTATCGATCTGCAAGTATAAAATGGGGTTTTTAAAAGCTGCTTATTTTTGTCTTGGTTTGAACTGACAGTTCTTAAAATGGGTGCTTATGTTCTCATACGCATGTACACATGGATCAAATTTTGATACCAGCTACATGACTAAACACAGAAACGTGCGATTTAGTTTTCTGCACTTTATCCCGTAATAAAATGGCACACTGTAACTAAAAATCAGCAGTAACTAAATAAAAAGAACAAATAACTCCCTTGCAATGTTTTAAAGAACTTAAAAACAAACAAACAAAAAACTACGAATTTTCAACTGTAAAAACTGCATTTGGAATCTATATTCTCAGTTGTCAATTCTACAGAGCCTCTTCGAGATTCCTGAAACACAAAAAGAAAGAAAGAAGATACAGATTTTACTATTTTGTGAAATCTCAGCTATAGCTAACTCCTAATTATAAGTCTGACATGGTAATTAATTTAAACATGGAATAACCCATAACCTTTTCACTGTTCAGTGATTAGTAGCAAGATGTTTTTACTGTGACCATAAACTCCAGAATTCTCTGAAAACATGAACTTTAATCCCGTGGAAATGACCAGCATATGTCATCTCATTAGTTAGAGCATTCTGGCAAGAACAAAATTTATTGCTAAAAGGAAAAATAAAGAGGACAGCTATGGAGACTTAAATTACATCATTTTCAAATGAACCAATTTTCCTGTGAATACCAGAATGCGTGCGATCAAAGCATGTCTAGTCACACCCATTTCTCCAAGTCTTTCTTTTTGTTTGGACACCAAATGAAGAAAGAACTAGGTTTCTACAGCAGCTGGAATTCAGGGACCCCAACTGAAGTGAAAGTCAACAACAGTTAAATTAATTCAGAAAAGAAAATATAGGAAAAAATCTTTGGACACAGAATAATAGCCTCTAATTCCCCTGGAACAGAGAAATGTGTTTGTGCTTGTTGTTCCTTCCCACAAACTTCTCCAGAGGCATCACTTCTCCTTCCTTTCAGTGTTTTAAAACTCCCCACAGAGTCTCAAAGTTAAGACTAACAACACTTCTTATTCTGCCAGTGTTATCTGGGACAAAAGTCAGCTAAAAATTTGTAATACTTATCCTTCAACTACTAACTTCTCTCTGCATGGGTTTTTTAAAATACATTTTCCTGGTTTTAGAGGTTCTGAGAATTCTTTTCTGTTTAGTATCAGTGTGTATTTTATCTTTGTTTCAGTTTTCAATTGAAAAAAGCATCTTCATCAGGGAGAGCTTCAGTATTCACTGTTATTTGACAAGAATGCTGGTTCCATAAAATTAATATTTCTGCTATAAAAGTAGTTAAGTGTATGCCTTTAAGCTATGTGAATTTGAAAACCAAATTAAAATGTTTTCTGGAATGACTATCTAGTCCTTGATTATAAGTCATTGTTTTATCATTTGAAAAATAACACAATCAGAAGTGATCACTAGTACAACCATATTCATTCTGAAAAAAACTAGACAGAAAGCTACAGGGATTTGCAATACTGTCACCCTTAAAAGTATATGTCAACACTACAAGAAGGTATTTAGGAAGACCTTCCTGAAAGATGCATCTCAAACACAATACGTTCAGAAGCCTGAAAAAATCCTTTAGTACCTTCCATGTTTTAACAGACTCTGGAGTATCTTCTCTCAATAAAACTTTTTTCTTTCTATACTGCACTAGCATACTGAAAAAAAAAATTAAAGCTCATATTTTACAAGTTCATATAATGTAGAGAGGTTGTGGAATCTCCCACCATCCTTGAAGATACTCAAAAGTCAACTGGACAAGGCCCCGAGTAACATGATCTAGCTTTGAAATTAGGTCTCTGCACTAAGGAGCTGGTTGCGCTGGAGAATCTGCAGACGCTTCTTCCTGTTTTAATTGTTCTGTGACTCAGATCCCTTCCAAAAGCAACTGAAAAGAAACTTCAGCAATAGATGAAAAGCATTATAGCTGATCTGTTAACAAAATCTGTCACTTTTACCTACATGGGGTACTGAGCAAGAAGACAGTTCTGCAACTCCGTATCTCACTTTGTAGTAACGCAAAAGCAATATTCATTGAGATGGAGAAAATTATAAAGTGCAGACTAAAACTGTGTAACTGCTCCTTCTTTTGATTTCTAGTCCTGCTTCTTGAAGGCAAAGTCTGTCAAGAAACATTCAGGGAAAAGCTGACAGCCAGAACCTCATAGTCAAGACTGATCTAGCAGGTAGTGGTATTTCCTGACTTCCTCTTCTACTTCCATCTGGTAAGGCTGCCTTTCAAGATTACAGGGAGACAGTCAAACCAAGCATCAACAAAGCTGAGTGAAAGCCATTGCCACCAAAAGTCAATCATGAGTAAGTAAGTCTCTCTTTTCAGATCTAAATGCTAATTCCACAGGCATCAGATTCCACCTGTCACTGTTCAAAAGCAAGTGACGTATAAAGTACTCATCCACTCAATACAGTACTCATTATAATGGAAGTACATTTTTCACTTACAATTTTTGCTTATTAACTTCTGGTAACATACTATTTGTAAAGAACCACTTTGGCATAAACATCAAAGCCATATACGTATGTATTTTTGTCTGATCTAGCACACCACTTTCTTTCAAGGATTCTTCAATACCTTTAGTAAGTAATTTACAGAAGGGGCTATTGCTAGGAGCTGCTGTACACCACTTCTTCCAAACAGCATCCAGCCCTTTATGCAGAGAAAAACAATTTCACTCACATTTTTGTATTTATGTAGTAGATAGACACTAGAAACAAAAGTTTAAGTTTAGAACTTAACTTTTAAAAGATACAAATAAAAAAATAAAATCAGACCTTCTTCATCAGTGATGCTTTTATTTTTTGCATTTAGACAGCAAAACAAAAACAATGCTTCTTACTCCTTTGTGACTTCTTAAGCAAACATTTACTTCCCAGCACCACAGGATTTTGCATGCAAACACTACAGGAAAATGTTTTAATACCTAAACTATGTTCATGAAGATATTTTTCAGTTTGCTAACTTTTTTTATTGATGAAACCACTTAAGGTCACCGCTGGTTTATTTTTAAGAATAAGCAGAGTCTACTAGCTATGTCTCTTAACTGTGTCCTTTTAGATGTTTGTACTACCCAAGTACGTAAAACTACAACAGAGCTACAGAGATTTCCGTGTGCAAGGTCAAAACACCACATTTTCGAGTGCTGTGTGCTGCCTGTGGCAGAAACCATTAACTAGAATTTCAGAAATTAAAATACCCATAATGCACCTCACTGGTTTTGTAGAGTTTTTCTGTGCACTTTAGAAAAACAATCCTGCCATCAACAAGCCTAAACTACTGCAGGTAATACAGCTAGGCATTATTAAAAGTTCTTAAGTCTTTAACAAGAGCACTCTTAATCAATAAAAATGTCAAAGCCAAATCAGTTTTGCTCCTTTCTTCTACTTGATCATACCAACTCAGAAATTCCCTGTGCTACAAATTACCACTTCTATTCCTTCTGTACAGTAGAGTCCCTCTTCCTTTACACACAGGGTCAAGGTGAAATGCTTGTGATGCATGGCAGAAGCCTTCCAGTTCCCTATTTACCAGGCCCTCCAGACAGGAAAACTGGTGCATATGAATCAAATGCAAGCAACACTAATGTATTAATGACTGACATGTGGCAGAGACACAGACATACTGATGCAGCTTGACATTAATGGAGAGATTTGCCTGTGGTCATGCATAGATGGGGGCACAAAATAGACCCACCTGCCTCGTGTTCTAACCTGAGTATGAAATCACATGTCAGACAAGATTAATTAGATGCCTAGAGTTTTATTCTTTTCTGTTGATAGAAAAAGCACATTTCCATAATGTGAGGAAGCATTTATGTGGATAGCAAATCAGGTTGACATTGAGGGAAGGTTTACTTTATTGTGAATGCTAGCTGTGTGGTGCTTGTCAGTGCAATTACTTTCTACTCAAATGGTTTGCTTTTTAACATTTTATTATCTTAACAATAAAAACCCTGGAAGCAATAATTATATATTATGCTAATTCTTTAGCTTTTTTATTATGAATTTCTGCCAGACCATTAAAACTTGCTGTTTTTCAGAAATAAACCAGATTTATTAATATTCAGCCAATTAAGAAAAAAAGGGGAAGGCAAAAACAATCTCTGTACTGGTAATTAGTTACTAACCAGTCAATTTGTACACTTACCAGCTTCCCCATAAGTTCTATTTTCATTTATTCAATACCCAACATTTCTAACATTGTGATTGAAAACAACTTCAAAACGCTAAGTCCACAGCAGCATTTTTTCATAAATAATGATTTAAGCAGTCTGAGAGGCAGCAGAGCTTTAGACCGCTCTGAAAATGCACTATACTCAAGGACTGCATTTTAATTATGGAAACCTTTTAGAACATCCCTGTTTTATTAACAGTAAGTGAAAGACTATAAACAGGGCTTCAGTATGCACCACTTCTTCTCAATTCTGCCTAAAGCCCTCAAGGGGAAACAGCTTCAATGTGCTTTCATTTCTCCCCCCAAGCATTCTCATCTCTGAATGCCTCTTCTCACTAGCTTTAAAATTCATTTAACATAGCAACCACATAGTTATGCTTTTTTCTTCCTTTTTTTTTTCTTAAATATACAAGTGTTCCCTCCTTTAGGAGTAAACACCAAGGCCACAGCTGTCACACTCCCGCAGCATAAAGGCAATATAGGAGATCATAAGCAAGTCCAAGCAGAAAAGCACTGCAACTAAATGTACCTTGAAAAGCTCTTACTTTGCAATGCTTTTATAAAGCTTCATGTCCATGCGCAAACTGTCCCTACATTTCACACAGTGACAGCAGTAGTAATCCCTGGAAAACTTCTAGAACAAATTCCCTAGCTCAAAGTTTAGTACCCCCTGAGCCAGTACAACAGCACAAGCTTCTATGGCCAAGATGCAATGCTTCAAGGTTTGTCACAGCAGCCCTCCCAGCTTCAATGAACAATACCAGCTCCCATGCTGCCACACACAAGAGCAGAGCCAGGTTTCTCTATCATTCTCTGCTTCTGAAACTCTTCTCTCTTGTACCTCCCACTGGGGAGATTCTGCCTGTGGAAACAAAGTTTCCTATTAATAAGTAATATATACCATAATTGGCACTGTAAGGCAGGTATTTATCTCACAATTGTCCTACCATCCCCTTCCCCATAGTCACAAAACTTTTTTTACAGGAAAAAAAAACAAACAACCCAAACTTATTCAAAGCCCCAGCTATTAATTCCTGACTTTAAACACTGATATGCTATCACCCACTGGATGGCACAACCTAACAGGGGACAGATAATTTGTTCTTTAAGGCCTTTGTAAGTCTCCCTCTTCCCAGACACATACACTCCAAACCAGACAACTGTGCTACTCCCACCACTGAAGGAACAGATGTAGAAAGGTGAGAGGTATCGAAAGAGGAGGGAAGGAACATAAAATAAACTTTTGCTGTCGTGCAGCAAGTAGGAAGAAGTACACTTTGCTGGAGTGGAGACTCTGCAAAAACAGAATAATTTGTGGATGGAGCAGCTTCTGTTCAAAAAAGATCTCAGACCAGTTGAAGAGAGGGTTTAATGCAGATGGGCACACAGTTACTAAGTTCAGGATAAATTTTGTTATTACTAGGACTTCTTGTTATTTAAGTGCCGTACCTGTCATGTACTCTCCCAAAATAATTAGCCACTTGTGTGGAGGGTTCAAAGGGCATATTTATTCAAGCTTATATTCTGAAATTTTATTTCTGTCCCAGTTCACTAAGTAGATAAAATCATCACATTGAGAAGAGATGTAGAAATACACAGAGACCCTCGTGATCACCAAACTCTCCAGCTAATCCATACCTGCAGCTCTCATGACCCCTCCTATTTACTGGTGACTCTTTCCATTCCAGCCTCAAGAAGTTGAAAAGGAGCAGCAAAAACTTCAGTGGAGGTGGTTTTTCACTGACCTTTCTAATTTGCTCTTACTCTTTTCTATAGGAACCTGGCCTCTTGTACAAGAAGAATAGAAAGAAAACAACCACAGGGAATGCTACTGATACTCAGTTACCACCTCTCATATTAAGTAAAACAAAGAAAAACAAAGAAATCACCAAACAAACCATACAAAAAATAAAAATAATAAAGGCCAGACTAAGAAAATTACCAAGACCATTTAACAAAAATCAGAGTAGAAGGACACACTTCATAAAGTACTTTTTAAGCACAGTGTCCAGAGATGCAGAAAAAGACAGCAAGTGGGCAGAGCTGTGGATACAAAGGGCCTCAGATGTCTAGACTGTCCTTTGCTGCTCATACACACCCAGTGAATGAGAGCCAGTATTTGCCTGGTCAATTGACCAACCAGTGTCATCACAAGGGAACAGCAAGACTCATCTTGCTCTGGATTTTCTCTCTCAGGATGGACACTAAATTTTTTACTAATATACACTACGACATATATTACTAAATGTAATGCAGAAACAGAAAAAGCTCTTTAAAAATATTACATGATGTGACACAAGATATAGAGATGGATAACCTATTATTTTCAAATTTTGTGCATGCTTTTCAAACGGCATTAATTTACAACTGTTAAAAGCAAAGCCATTAAGAACATACAGGGCCCAGAAGCTTCAGGTGTAAAATAAGAATAGTTCCTCACAACAGCTTAGAGTGCTGTTGTGTATTAATTGTATAGAGTAAAACTTGATACCACTGCCATTCTCTCTCATGTATACATAGGAAAAGGTATGAAGTAGGGTGAATATTTTCCCTTGAAAAAAATTAATTACCATGGGTGCAATATTCCTATAGCAAAGGTGCAATAATTCACAGCCATCTTCCCCATCAAGATGAAAATTTATTGCAAATTATGTCAAAATCTATTAAGTCCCACTTTGTTTGTTTATTACTGATCTGTTACTGGAGGCTATCAGCTCGATCTCCAACCCGGTTGCATTAGCAGGCTGCATCCATTGCAAAGTCAGAGTGGGGAGTACAAACCAACTCTAAAATCAGTCTCTCAGGTGACACAGCTATATTTGCACAGAAACAGAGGAGGAGTGATCATGAAATCCAGCAGCACAGCTGAGTGCCAGGGGAAGTATCTTCCACCTCTAGGTAGGTAATGAACATTTTTTGAAATAAAAATCTAACTCAAGTCATTTGTTGAAGTTAAGAATTCATTTACCTGATCTTCTTACACAAATATATTTCTAACAAATTCATTATCCTGTTGTCTATATGCAGCCATTTTAAATCTTTTGCACAATTTGAACAATTCCTATATAGCTGAACCTCCACAGAGTGTACATACAAAAGATAAGAGTAACACTTATTATATTTCCAATCATGGCCTCATCTCAGCTAAACACAGAATCTTACAGCTTTCAGACAACTGAGACCCACACTTGGAAATCTTCAGCTACTCTCAAAGTCACCCTGCTTTTCAAACTTAAGATTCTGATGATACTATAGAAGGCAGCAAGAGAAATCAGTTGCAGTCTCAGAGCTATGCAGCTCTGAAGATGTCAGTAAAACTTGCTCCTGTCATTACAGAGAGGAGACAGAATCCAACCACTATTCAGCTTCCCAAAGCTCTGTGATCTATTTCTACACAAAAGGCTTAATAAGGTTTAGACATATAATACAATTAGTAATTTAGCTGGCAAATTAGACTATCTATTAACACTCCAGAAGAGACATCAGCCATGTGAGGATTAAGAAGGCATCTTCTGCTCTCAATATGGATGGGAGAACTTGAATGTTTTAACAGAAAACTTCAGCTTCAGTAGTGGAGAACATAATATCGCATTGAACAGCAGTGAGCATGGCCAGCATCCTGCTTGTATATTTAACTTCCATCAGTAGGAACCACGCTAATTTGCACAGAAAGTACAGAGTGGGAACTTTCAAACTCAGTACTATTTTAACAAACTATTTTAACATACTGATAGCACAGAATACACTGTATATGCATTTAAATGCATTAGAAGTGCACATAAAAACAAAAATTAACATGTCGTCATGGACAAAACAAAGGTTAACCCAAGGTATTATACAATATTTAGCTACAGGATCTGAATAAAGAAGCAACCATTTTCTACATCTTCGCATACAACATTTATTCTGTATCTATTGAGAAAGGAGGCAGATGTATGTAATGCAAGATTCTTCACCATCTCCCCATAAACAGTGCTCGAAAGATTTGGAAATATCTGAGACTTCTAACATACTACTTAGTGGCACTTTGTCAACACAGAATAGAATCCCAGATGAATTTTCAAAGGTAGGCTGAGTCAGCAAAAAACACTCTACTTATTACCAAGGAACTAAAATCTCAGTTGCTGTGTCTGAAAAGTGTTGTTCCAATTTCCAGAAAGCCATATGTGTAACTACATTTCTACAAAATGCTGACACTGATGTGTTCATGCTGATTTGAATTAACACCTGATTTCCTTTGTATTTGTTACATCAACAGGAACCTTCTGTAATTATTTTCATAGTACACCTCAAACTGACTGTATTAATCTTTAGGTTTTGAGTTTGTGTTTGTATCAATAGTGCCAGTATCACTAACTATTTTTTAGCCTGCAAAACAAACAAACAATCTTCACCAGTTTACTTCACACTCTAGTAGAAACAATTCACACCCAAATAATATTTTTAATAACGTCCATCTGGTCTGAAATCTAGATCTGGCCATAGTATCTCATTCTCCACTAGGGCTGCCTGCTGTTTCCATCAAGCATTCAGTGAGACAGCATTCAGTGAAAGGCAAGGCTTGAACTTTATTGCTTACAGTACTTATAAGCACACGCTTCTTGGCATGTGTGTTAGCACACGCATGAGGCCATTTTGATCTGATTTACCTCAGCAAAAAAACTAACAAAACAAACAAAAAATACCACAACCTTTTACAAACAACCCTCATGCAGCCATGAACTGTATTCCCAAGCTTCTGTCATAAGCCCCACAGAGGCTCTAGAGCTTTCTCAAAATGGACACATAGATCTCCATACTGTTAGGGCAACAGAGTAACCCATGGCACCAAAGGATACCCTAACTGAGCTACCATCCTCCAGTCTGAGCTCTCCTCTCAGCTCAGTCACAAAATGCCCAAGGGATGGAGGTCACAGAGGAAAGCACAAATGACTTGTGATTTGTGGAACATGGTGATGAGGAGCCAACATGAAGAGAGAAAAGGAGGTGGCAAGAGCACAGGAGGTGGCAGGTAAGCAACATATTCTTAAAGGCAACCTGGTGGTTAACAGCTTTGTTAAGTATGTATGTTATTTGCTGTGGAATAGATGGTACTAAAGTGCAATTTTAGACCGAACTAAGAGCAGGTAATAATCCTCCCTCTTCCTCTGCACAAAATTCCACAGTACACAGCTCTAGCAGATTACTATAATAGACCAATTCTTTCTTTTATTGCTATACCACTGTGTAGAGTCAAAGCAGTGAAATCATATGAATGGAGCTGCTGATGAATGTCACGTATTTGCTCAATGCCAGTTTCAAGCATACAGATGCGTGATTTATTTGCAGTTCTGCTCCCAAAGGTCCAGAAATACACATCATCTAATTCTGCTATACAAGCCAGAATTAATTTTTCACTGCTCCAAATCTAGCATGGCACTCTGCAGTTTGTGAAGACTAACAGAGACAGTTCTGGAAAAGTGTGATCTTTCACTCACAGCTAGTAATGTGGTTCTCAAACTGTGGTTTGCAAAACTCCTGTGATTCACCCGCTACGGACATTGATTTGAAGCAAAAAAGCCTGTCAGACACTACTTCACTGAGGCAGATTTACTGCGGACCAATTCAGAAAACCATGAGTTCATATTCATTTTTAAATTGAGATCTTCAAGAATATGGACAGTTTTCACTACAAAGTCTTTGAGCTTGGGCTACACATCAGAAACTGACTCAATTTTTGCACTGAATGCAACAGAACTGACAGCCAAGCAGTAACTTTCAAAATACAAGCTTCCATGCTGCAGCCTAAACTGCAACTCATAGCACATTACCAAAAACCAAAGTAGTTCCATGCTGATGCCAGAATGAGTTCACAGCTGCTTTCTATTTCCATTCGTCACTGAGTCATAATCAGTATCTTCCAAAATAAGAATGTAGACTTCCAAAGACTGTATCTGTTTCCCTCCAGAAATCAGAGAAAGACTTTCCAAAGCAGCAGACAATGCATGAACAATTTATGCTCCTTAATTCCCCTTGAAGCAACCTTGGCAATAGAGCTAGACCAAACCCAGACAGTCTTTTTCTAAACTTCTCAGTCTGAACATATGCAATTTCACCCCTACTCCCAACTCAAAATTATCATCTACACTCCAAGACTCCAAGTCCACTCTATGACAAAGAAAGGTACAGGTGAGCATGGCTGGGGAGCACACTCAGCAGTGGATCTGCCAGTCAATAGACCCACAAGCACAGGAAAATGTTTGTCTTCAGTTGAGAACAGAACAGGAGTAACTGAGGAATATTATTCCTAAGGGGTTATTTCCACGTCATTTTCCTGCATGGATAATCTTATGCTAGATACTGGGCTACAAGTTGAATATTTTAAGGCTTTTTACGTTCCCACCTTTTTGTGGTCATGTAAAGTTTTTAACGTGAGCAACATTTAACTCCCCCATACTCGGGATGCAAAGAAGCAACACATGCTTTTGATGTTCTGTTAAGTATTTGTACATGTAGAAATCCAAATCTGAAACATCCGTGAGGCTGTATGGCTGCTGCAGAAGCCAGTTTTTTATTTGTCAAGAATGTATTTCAACTTGTCTTGGGCTCCTGAGCACTATGCAGTTTCAATGGATATTTGCTCTATCGGGCACATGCTTGTCTCGAACACTCTTAAATAAATAAAACAGTCAACCCCCACTGTTTTCCAGACCTCCAAAGGAAAATGTTAGGCTAGTTCACATAAATCCCTTATTAGCCTCCATTTACATAGGCAATTCCAACAACAATTCATAAAGTAAAAATAAATAAAACACACCTCACCAACTTTGTATGTGGTCTTCAGTTCATGTTCTTTGTTGTCACTATGAACAGAAGGTAGTAATGCTGGGCAACATACAGGCGTGCGTTTTGCATTTTCAACCTCTAAGGTTTTAAATAAATATTAACTTCAACTGTGTTTTGGTTTTGTCAGTTTCCCATGAGAGTCACAGACCTAGCCCCAAAAGGTTGCTTTCATATTTACAAAGCTGCTTGCAAAGGTTTTCTCCTGAGCTAGCACCAAACCAAGATGGCATCTTTCACACAAAGTGAAGAGGACATTAACTGCATAGTGCCTTAAAATTATTAGTGGGACAACAATTTATCTTACATAACTGAGAAACTACTTCAGTAATAGCTGTCTCTGCAGAAGTTAAAAGAAGAACAGCCTAAGTGATGTGTTATGCAAAGTGCTTACATTAAAGTGTTGAATGTATGCACTTTGTAAAATAATCTTCATCTACTCTGCATAATTCAGAAAAGGTAACATTAAAGAAAAAAAGGCTATAGTAATTCTCCATCATTAATATAAGAGTGAGACCACTGAGTACAACAGTTCCTGGAAATGTCCACAACTGTCTCTGTCTCCTAAGCATGGAACAGTACTTAAGCACATTGTTGAGCTTCTAGGGAAAACTGCAGTTACAGATGGTGACAACAGACTGCTCTAGACTTCCTCTAAATATGTTTGGGGGGCTCTGAACTGTTACTTCACTTGTTTTTACTTTTTTTTTCTTTTTTCTTTTTCCCTTTTTTTTAAATGAAAATCTAGCAAAAAAACAACAAACAACCTACTGATCAAAACTAAACAAAACCCATAAAAACAACAGAAAAGCCTGGCTGTGCATATCTTCATCCATGTCATAGTCAAATGCTGGAGCACAGACTTATATCCAGGTCTCCCACACCTGTGTAGGAGTTCTGATCACTAAGCAACTGACTATTACGACAAGAGTTAAAATATATATCTGTCTTTTTCATGCTGTGCTGTAGTGGTATGATTCATGTTAGGCTGTGTCATCCCAACATGGAACCAGAAAAATCCCCAGGCTCAGAAAGTTCCACTGAGAGAAAAATCATTTCCTGGTAAAGATTATATGACACATCTTAAAACAGTTAAGTAAAGGAGATCTTACACTATCAAAATAGCAATAACTTCCAAAAATTGTAGCCATCAGAACACTGCTGATCCTGAATTACACTGTTTGACTTCACAATAATTACAACAGATTATATATAGTCCTATACTGACATATAAACAGTATCAAACCTTGAAACATGTATTTCCTTCCAAGTTTCTACCAAGCCCGTAAGCACACTCTGAACAGGCTGCAGACTTCTTAGGAAGCACTGGACTTCCCACAGTGATTTTATTTATCAGAAAGATGGAAGAGGGGATATGTAATAATGAATTTTTCCTTTTCAAATGAAGCAAATATACAAATCACATAAGAAGAGAGAGAAACTATACCAAATAACTAGAGAGCAAGCAGTTATGTCAGATCTGGGGCCTAACACAGTTCATTGATATTGCAAGTGACTTACATGTTTGTTTTCAACTGTTAGCTAAACTGTTAAAGTATCAAAAAGCTGTGAATGTGAAAACGGCAGAAAGGACATGAACAGGAGTTTCCATGCAGGTAGAGGACAACATGAATCCCTTCAGGAAAGCTCAGTCTCTGCTTTAGATACAACCTGGCAATACCCTCTTTTCAAAACTGGAGATCCTTTTTCTCTATATACCCTCAGAAACTATGTAGACTTGATCACTGAAACTTAAAGATGTACAAGGAGATGACCATTCATTGGTCACAAACTACTGTATCAACCATATTTTGAGCCAGCAATGTGCCCTTGTGGCCAAGAAGGCCAATGGTATCCTGGGGTGCATTAGAAAGGGTGTGGTTAGCAGGTCAAGAGAGGTTCTCCTCCCCCTCTATTCTGCCTTGGTGAGGCCACATCTGGAATATTGTGTCCAGTTCTAGGCCCCACAGTTCAAAAAGGACAGGGAACTGCTGGAAAGAGTCCAGCGCAGAGCCACAAAGATGAGGAAAGGCTGAGGGAATTGGGTCTCTTTAGCTTGGAGGAGAGGAGACCGAGGGATGACCTCATCAGTGTTTACAAATATGTTAAGGGGGAGTGTCAGGACGATGGAGCCAGGCTTTTTTCAGTGATGACCAGTGATAGGACAAGGGGCAATGGATGCAAACTGGAGCATAGAAGGTTCCATATGGGTATCAGGAAGAACTTTACTGTGAGAGCGACAGAGCCCTGGAACAGGCTGCCCAGAGAGGTTGCGGAGTCTCCTTCGCTGGAGACATTCAAGACCCACCTGGACAAGTTCCTGTGTAATGTACTCTAGGTGACCCTGCTCTGGCAGGGGGGTTGGACTGGATGATCTTTCGAGGTCCCTTCCAACCCCTAAGATTCTGTGATTCTGTAATTATAACTACTCCCAAAATAAGGGTTTGACCTTTGAGGAAGAAGAAAAAGAGAAGGAAAAAAAAAAAAAGCACAATCCCCCTGCAATCGCCTCTACTGTGAGTACACCATGAAAAATGCAAAAGTCTGCTAAAGGGTAATAACTCATCAAATTTTTAAGACATAAACATGCAAACCAGTGCATCCATTACAAGCGTATACACAAGTACGGAAATGTATATGCCATGGATGGAAATAATTTACCCAGGCTAATCTATATTCAACAGAAAAAAACAAAGCAAAAAGCCCCTCTATTAATCTACCTGGAAAAACAACTTCATTGTGAAAAGCTCAAGATATTCCTAGTCCACTATCCATCCACCTGAAAGTGCACAGAAACTCCTGCAATATCCTCCTCAATCCTATGTTGGAATTGCATCAGCACAACTAAACAGTTCTTCATCTAATTAGCCCACCTTTATGCACTAGGGAATTAAAATAAAGGGCTGCAGACAAAAAGTATTTTATCTGATATATTAGTTTTAAAAATAAAGAGTCTAAACAATATCTGATTTTAGAGTTAGGGATAAAAGAGGTGAGGGATTTTAAGGGAATAAAGCACAACCTTTCAGGAAACTTTCCCAAAATAACTGTGCCTTAAACCTAAAAAAAAGTAATAATAATAAACCAAACAAACAACAGCAACAAAAAACCAATCTGTTCTAATACAGGCATGTGATGCTCTATTTCATTCTCCTAGAAGATGAAGAGCTGAAGTGATGAAAGAAGTAATTATCCGTTAGTTATTCCAGAGCAAAAACACATTTCTTGTGATTAACAAAACAGTGCCGTAAAAGGTATTTCTAATAGTTTAGCACTGAAGAAGGGGAGAATCCAGTCTAACCCTCAAAAAACCCTACTGTAACTTACAGCTCTCTAAATCACAGCAAATTACACATGGGGCAGGAGGGAGAAAGGGGAAAACACACACACTCATTGCTGGTTTTACACCATTCCACAGAAAAAGAATTAAAGATTCATTAACATCATTACACTTAATCCTATGTGTAAAGTTAATCAACTATTGCTATGTAAAGCTGTCAGAAGGCATATGCAAGCTTTGAATATATTATTAGACAAACGTGTTAAAACTAAGATGACAGAAGTAAGAAAAAAGTGAATCACTATAAATCCATCTCTGTTTTCTAGAAGTAATTTAGCTGCCTTTAGGACTTCAGCTTTTTTTCTAGAACGTAACCTCTTACAGTAAGGTTCATCTATTACACTCTTACTGAAAATGTTATACCTTCTTTCCCACCTTTCTCCCCACCACCCTAATTCTAACCTGTTTCCAGAACTCCTTCCTGCTAATCCTGCCGTGGTTTTGTCTGAACAAAGGTGGTCATTACTTTGTTTCCTACCATTGCTCCGCAGATGGCAAAGGGTCACTGTGGAGTCTCAGCTTCTGGCTGAAACATTTCTTTCCTATTCCCTGCCGCTGTTGACGATGAGTATGTGTTAGAAGAATAAATACACTTTTATATTTACTTCTACTAATCTGAGAAATTTGGGCACAAAAATGTCTTTCCTTCATTTATAAACCGTATGTGGGGACTTACCCTCTGTATCTTATAATATTCAAGGAAATCACATGGCTTAAAAATCAGCATTAACACATTATTCTAACATCAGTACAGTGTGCCACTGACAGCAATACCACTCCTGAAAAGAATAATTTTGAATGGAGCAGAATGTCGCTTGCAAGAAGACAGGCTCACACAGCACTGAAGCTTTTCTTTAAGACAAGGATCTATCAAGATGGTTAAGATATAGCCTTATCAGCTCTCTACAGAAATAACCCTTGCATTGAAACCATTAGGAAAGTACTAACAATTTATTGGTAATTTCACACATCTTAATATGTATTTTTGTTATATTAGAGCGTTCATTCACCTTTCTATTGAATACCAACACTGAAATCAGCCTTTCTACAAGTAATTAGAAGTTCATTTGTATTATGATCAAATTGGTGCAAAAAAGCCACCAAGGGATTAAATTCTCTAGGTCACAAAAATCCGTCATATATTCTCACACCTCCCCAGCTCCAAATACACCTACACTCTCACAGAGCCCAATTTGCAGCCCTTCCTCGTTCTGCACTTAGAAAAGTGGATTTAGAGATGCAGCTACACCTAGTGATCAGCAGCAGCTCACAGCAGGCAAAACTCATGCAGGCACTACATAAATGAGAAACAAGTATGTGAACAGAGCAGGGTGAATAAAGTGACATAGTAAAATGTATTGCTAGATATCTTTTTTTTTTTTTCCATAAATATATGACCATATGCTCTAAATAGGTTTTGGTTTCTTAAAATCCTTTTAAAACAGATTGATAACATTACATATTCAATCAGAGATACAGATCTGGAAGTTATCAGCAAAATCAACTGAAATAAAGAGCACTCTCTCGATTTTTCCTAAAGAAATTGAGCAGATAATTCAGCCGCATGCATACATCAACAAACAATTTATTCCTGGGAAAATTTTCAGAGCTACTTCTGTACAGAAGAGTAGCAAATGTGAGCTGAAAGGATCATAAATGCATGTAATTTTCTGGGGAAACACCTTTAAAACTTAGCGTTGTAGCTACCTTGAATAAGTGTTTGACAGTGATACTACTGAGCTTTAAACACAAGAGATCTCTCTCTCAAATGGTATTTCCTTTAGCATAAAGTTGCAACATGTGAAATACAGGAACAGTTCACGGGTCTGAACCTCATGACTCTGGTTTATCAAGTCTATACTTATGATCTTCCCTTCCTCTAGCAGCATCTAACAATGGGAACTGAACCAACTGTCTTCAGCAGTAATGTGTAAAACTGACCTGGTCCCTGGTAACGAGGCTGTTTGACATATTTGCTGACCACTTCAGTGTGTGAGCAAGCACACATGAAAAATAAACCATCTCCCCATTTCTTCAGGTTAGACTCAAATGACCATTAGTGATAATGGAGTTCAGAAGCTAACTCGTTCTATCCTAGCATGTTCTGTGATTTGCCTGAGGGTTTGGTTTCTAGCTGTCAATCCAGCAAGTTCTGTGAGCATTAAATATATTATTTTTTCATAAATTACAT
The DNA here is from genome assembly GCF_020740795.1 of Apus apus. Classification (NCBI taxonomy): domain Eukaryota; kingdom Metazoa; phylum Chordata; class Aves; order Apodiformes; family Apodidae; genus Apus; species Apus apus. Next base: position 104,546,207 of record NC_067283.1, read on the forward strand.
GCTGCTGTATTGTTTCAGGACACTGTGATTTGTTTTCTCATGGATTCTGAAAACTGCTAGAATGTGAGATGAAATAAACATCACAGGAATTCTTTTCCCCAGTGTTATTACATCCTTGTAATATGTTGCAGAATTTATTTTTAATTTCTGATGAGGTTTCATTACTAACTTTTGACATCAGAACAAGACCATAACAGCTAAATAAAATAAATGTTAAAAAAACAACCAAAATACATATCACACAGTTTCTTTTTTGACAAACTGTGAGCACTTGCAAAGCCCTGGAGCATTCTAAAGTACATCCCTGTTTACAGGGGAATACAAACTTCATTTCATTGGTTTCTAACTGTCAACATTTTAAAAACAAACAAACAAAAACCCACAGAAAAAAATACAGTATCTAGAAACCAATTATTCCACATGCTTCCATTAACTTGCTGGAATATTTTAAATATGAATACTCTAGGGTATAAAACACAAACAAGATATTCACCTGACAATGAGAAGTTAGGTCTGAGAATCTTCCCCCACAGCTCTCACTGTTTAGCAAGGCCAAGCACACACTATGAACTTTAACTGGAATCGTTTTGTTGATGAGCTGACAACTGTGTCAGCCAATAATAAAGATGCATTTTCACTAGCATATGTTACTTCCCTTAGGAAGTGCAGGAACACAGACTTGATGGATGGGTGGAGACAAAAAAAAAAAGGAGGTAGAATGAGCAAAAGCAGAATTTGTTAATAAAATCAGATCAAACCATACCTGGAGCTCTTTGCTGGTAAAGTGATCAGACCAGGTATTAAAGATTTCCAACCTGAGATCCTGAATACTCTGAGTAATACCTTTAAACACAGCTCATTACACAAGAAACTTCTTGTTTTCTATACATTGCTCCAATTAACAGGAGCTTCACATCAGCTATGAAGACTTAACCTATATTTTCTCTCTTTTAATCTTCCCTCTCTGCAGTCACCAAACATCAACATCATAGTAAGTTTCAACTTTAGCATGTCAAACTTCTTCCTTACATGTGTTTTTGGAAACTGTGATTCTTGTTTTCAGAGTGGCTACACTGAAAAATGAAACAGATGAATATAAGGCACAACAAGCATTCAGAATGCAATTTTTTGTATTTTAAATCCATTAAATAGCTTGAGGACTACTTTATGTAAAACCTTTACTAGTGTCTAGGAAAAGTAAGCTTTCATTTCTGTTCAGCATTTTTCCTCCTGTTCTTCTCATCATAATTGTCACTAGTCCTGGTGCAAAGCTCATTGTGAATGGCCTCCTACAAACACTTCTAGTCATTCTGTCCATATCTCTCTCTCACTGCAGTAGGACTCACCCCTTCTCAGAGAAAACCTAAAACTTTTAAAACCAGCACCATAAAAAGAGTGTGTTAATATACAATCTTGTTGCTTTCCATAGCAAAAGAGAATGCAGCAGCCGAATAACAGCCCTCCCTCACTCAGATACACATTATAAGCAAGAAGAACCAATTTCAGAATTCAGGCTGTGTGAAACTTACATCTATCTCAACACAATACTTTCATGAAAACAGAGTTTGAGTTCTATAACCCAGCCTTCAATTTCAGTTCCCCGTTTTGATATTTGACAGAACCTATCTCATCCAGACCCTTCATTTTATGTAAGACCTAATATTTAGGTTTACAATCTCCCTTCTAACTTTTCACATATCTATGTTTGACCTAAATCCCTTACAGGATTGGATTGCTTTCTCTAGCCTGAATAATCTACCAAGAAAGTGGAAGAAGGGACATAGTGAAGTCAGGTGGCATTTTGTATGACAAGCAACACCACATTTCAGGAACTTCTGTAGTATTAGCATTCAGTCTTTGCACAGGATCCCTGAATAACATTAATGGTAAAATTATAAAGAAAACCAGCTAAATTAGGTATACTACAGTTTTTCAGAAAGCAACCATATTAAAAAAAGAGCACCAAAACCACTCTTGCAGAACAACCACAACTACTTTTAAAAACTTAAGCATCATTGTCCATTTCAGACAATGTTTTCACTAACATCTTTGGAATTCAAATTCTTGAGACCATTTGCTTCCTTCACTGATGAAACCAGAAATTTAAATTTGTTAGTTAAGGACTCAGAGAAAATCTCATTGTTATTAACTGTTAAGCTGCTTTCAAAAGATTACTTGAAAGCTTCCAGGCCTTAAAAAGCCAAGATCTGATCTTTCAGTAAGATTATTTTCTAAATAAGAAACAATAGCTGACGTTAATGTTAGGGCCAATCTCTGTAAAACAAATCAGTCGTTTTAGAAAAGGGTAAAAATAAAAATGGAACTTTAAATGCCAAAGATTACTTAACTCACCCACTGCTATTCTTTGCTTAGAACATGTGTGGAGTTGGTTTGTTTTTTTTTTCTGTGTGTTTTTAAACTTTTTATAGGTTAGTCATATATCCCACATCTGCAACAAGGGACAGCCATTACAAAAGACAACAAGCCAACTCAAGGATGGATTTTTTTGTAATTTAATTCCTATGACACTGATGCATCCAGCTTTTAACAAAAGCAGCACCAGGTTTTTTCCCCAAGCAAAAATGACTCCCACGCATGCACTTAAACGGTTAAGTACAAATTTCATCAATTTTTTCCAAGTGCAAGAATAAGTATTTAAAAAAGAAACAACGCCCAAACCTGTATGTGCATCTTCACAAATAAACTTTATATTCAATACTTAATATACATGTACGTACATACATGCAGGGAGAAAGCAGGCCAGATTCTACACCTCATGACACCCTTTGCAATCTCACTCGTGTGTAAATTGCAGCCTTTGTTATCCAGTACTTGGGAAGGGTTGGAATCACACCTTTTGAAAAACTGTATGCACAAGTCAGCTCTGACTTGTGGTTTATTTCACAGTTCTTTCCACAGTGTGTGGCAATGGAACTGAATACAAAGACACAAATCTAACACTAATGTAGGATTGTTCTTCAGCAACATGAACAGCACTTAAATGCTGACCCTAGTATAATATCACCATATTGCGCACACGAGTAATTTAAATACCCACTAGAAGAAGAGCTGCTCCAACTTAACTTTAAACAAGGAGTAAAACAGTTCACACAGGTCAGCAATGAGTTATGGATTTATCTTAATAAAGCACTCACTGAAGTCTGGACACTAGGCTTCCAGTATTAGTAAGTTACAGGGCATACATGAGCTCAGTTCTGTAATTCACTGCAGAGCATAGCTTCATCCCAAGCATGAGTGTTTGTAAAAGACTTCATCATTATTACATATCGCCTCGGTAAAAAACATTTTTCTGCTCAGATATCTTCTTCTGTCTCGTGCAGTAAAAACGCTGGAGAGAAATTAGGGGAAATGCAGCAATGAATACAAAAGGTCCCTGGAACCTAACATAAACCCAGAACTGTTTAATTTTTAAAGAAGTTTTGAAACAGACCACCAATTCCTGGCCATAAAACTTGGTGTAGCTACGGTGCTGCATAGAAGCAACATGTAATGTACAAAATATAAACTATTCTGCAGCCTGAGGAACACGGAAAGTCAAAAGTATTGCTTCCCATCAGATCAAAGCACTGTTCGCATGAACTGAAGACCAGATGTCTTCAATTTAACGTGCTTTTCGGTTGCACTCACTTCATGTTAGGAACAAAACAAAACAAAAAAATCTTGTTACTCTTTGCAGTGAAGCACACAGAACTATTTCACAATCCAAATTTCCGTCTGAAATTATGGGTTTCTTCAACATAAAAATAGGACAGGGGTGCAGGCAGAGGACTTGAGACCAAGATGAGCATCTGCAGGTCTAGGACTCCAGGGAAGAGAAAAACGCTGTGGATGGAACAATTGGCCGTGTCTATTCCTTGGATGTGACTCCTGACAACCTGCCGACACAGGCAGCTTCTGTCCTGCCCTCTGAGGTGACGGTTTCGGGGGCTACAGAAAGCGAGAGGCTGGGGCTTCACCTCTACCGGCCTTTCACAGCTGCAACCAGGGGCAGCGCAAAAGGCGGGGAGCTCCGAGGGAGAGCGAGGAGAAACCGGCGGGGCCAAGACAGGCAGGGCGGTGGGGCACACTCCGAAGAGCACGGCCAAGTTCTCCTTGCCCTTCGCCTGCTCCATCGCCCGGTGGCCCGGCGGCGGCTCCTCACCTCATCCCTCCTCCTCCCGCGGCGGGGCAGCGGAAAACTTTCGGGAAGTCGGCGGCAAGAGAAACGCCAGAGCCAGCCCGAGTCCCGCCCGTCCCTCCGGCCCTGCCCTAGAGCTGCCCGAGCCCCGCCGGCCTCTCGCCCTTCCCCTCAGCGCCCGTGCCCCGCCAGGACACCGGGGCGCAAACCCAACAGCATCCCGCTGCCGCCTCCTCCGGACGCGTTTTTCCTTCCCCACGTACGCGGTGGTTCCAAAGTGTCAGCCTCGCCGGGGTGACGGGTAAGAAAAAAAAAAAAAGAAAAAAAGGAAAAAAACAAAAACAAAACAAAAGGAAAAAAAACAAACCAAACCCAGACTCTGAAATCGCAGCGCTTCCCCCTTGCCCCTCCGCCGACCCACCCGCGGGAGGGCTGCCCGCTCCCGGGGCAGGCGAGGCGGCTCCTTACCTGTGAACGTCTGCGCTCCCGCCACCACCAAAAGTCCGGCCAAAGTAACCAGGCAAGTTCCAACTTTCCCCATATTTCCAGCCTTTCGTGCTCCGGATCCAGCAAAGTGCCAAAGTGTTTGCCAAAGTAGGAGGCGCCCCTCCAGTCAGTGGGGCAGGCAGGGAGGGGGCAGCCGGGCTCCCCCACTTGGTGCCCCACGGGCTGTTTTTCCCCTCCTCTCTTCGCTTTTAAGGGAAGCGAAAGAGGGGTGCAAAGCGGCCGGGGGCTGCCTGCCTTCCTCCGGCCGCACCGCTGCCCTCGCCCCGGGGGCCGCGCCGCCTCCCAGCGCGGACGCCCCACGCTTTCCGCCCTGCTCGCTTCCCCCGGTGCCCGACGCGGCGGGGGAGCTGGGGGCTCTTCTAATCCTGGAGTCTCCTCGCCCGGCACCGCCGTTAGCCCGGGTTTAGCTCGGCTCCCTGACTGACTCTCGGTCCCCCCCGGCAGGCAGGCAGGCTAAAGGGAGCGCGGAAAGTCACGCCCAGCCGGCGGCGACGCCGCTGTCCGCCGCTAGAGGGCGAGGCGGCTGCGGGCTGGCGGCGGCGGCCGGCGCCGCTGACAGGGCTCCGGGTACGCCCGGGGAGGCGCAGCCTTGGCCGGAGCCTCCTTCCCGCCGTCACCCCCTCTCCCTTCACTGTCCCGAGAGCGGCTTTCTTTCTACAGGAGGTGTCCCCGTGCCCGGCAGGACGACGTCGAAAGTTCCCGGACGGCTCGGGGGGAGAGAAGAAGAGAAACCGAAAATAAATAAATAAGTAGCGTATGGAGAAAAACCTCAACCAAGCGTCTCGGTAACTTTGCACGGCTCCGGCGAGAGCCGCGGGCGCTGAAGTTTGGGGCCGCCGTGGCGACCTGTCCCGCCGGGCCGGGGCCCTGAGGGCACAGCTGCCGCCGCCCCGGGGCAGCCGCCTCGCCCTGCCCGCCCCGCCGCCCCGGCACCGGCACAAGGGCGGATACAGGGAAGGGAAGGGGAAAGCGCTGGCTGCTCAGAATAGTTTTGTTTTTACGGGCAACCCGGAGTCTGTCGGAAGAAACAGTTTGAGGCCACTACTCAAGTCTTCCGCGAAAACCGCAAACGTTAAGAGAGTCCTGCCCCCACAGCGAAAGGCTGGTACTAAAAGGAAATTAAGATCTAAATGGGTTTCTCCGGGCTGGCGACCAGCGGCACTGTGTTGTCAATAAATTGTTTGTCATTCGTGTGCTGGCAATAAAACTTCAGCCCACCCCTCAGGGACAGCCACCCCGCGTCGCCCCGCAGCGTCTCGGGGCGGCTGGGACAGGCGGGAGATGGGAAGGGACCTCGGAAGATCGGTAGCCCGGCCCCCCGGCTCCCAGCTTTTAGTCCTGGGAGTGAATAATGACGTCATGGGCTGGCAGGGTTCGGTAGGGAATGACGGAAGTAAAACCGCGGTAACGTGGCAGTCACCTGTCGCTGCTCGCCGTCTGCAGCCTCTGGCGTTCAGCATCTCTACATCGTCTATGACAGACGCGTGACAAGCTTTTTTTTATTTCGGATCTGTGGCTCCTGCTGTCCCAGACACTGCAAAGGATGCGTCTGTTGTTGGTTTTAAACCAGTTATTTCTGCGTTGGGCTTCTAGAGGTGGAAATATTTTTGTTGGCTATCGCTTTCAAGGAAAGCTTTATTTCAAGTGGAAACATGGCCAAATTTAATGCCTTTTTCCCCCCCGTCGTTTACAAGTAAAAAAAAAAAATAAAAAAACAAACAAAAAACGCACACAAGAATCTAGAGAATGCCGCAATTAAGGGTTTTGAGCTGGCAAAACATAAATACACGAGCTTGGGTTCTAGGCTTTCCGTTTTCTTCAGCACAGGTCCATTGGTTTTTGTGCTACTATCCTATACGGTTAGCCAGCTTCAATCTCTTCATCAACTGAAGTCTTTAACTCTACCCATCCCCCACATGGTAGTGCGAGTTACAACACGCATTCATGATTCGTGCATCTTTTGTATTATTTTTACATGTAACACATCTTCGTCAGACTTAGGCACACAGCTGTATCCTTTCCAGTGATGGCCCAGCCCTTCTGTTGTCAGGACACTGCTCTATTATGTTTTCGCTAAAGCATTTGTTACGTGATGCAATCTTCGCAAAGGGACATGAACTTTTTGATGAGTGGGGGTAAAGTAGCTCAAAAGTTAACGCAAGGGGGCAGAATAGCATTAATTGTTGTGTTTCCTGACGTCAGACTTTTTCTTTTGAATTGAGAGCATTCTCTTGCTATATTATTTGCCTGGAACTTTCCAGTCTTCTACCCGAAAAAAAAGTTACCTCGGTTCCACAAAGCTTTGATAGCCTTGGGGTTTGTTGCAATACAAATTCTATTTTTTTTTTTTAAATTATTTTATAGTTTTTCCTGGGTGCATAATTTATGCAAACATGTTCTCTAAAAAGCTGCAATCATCGCTTCTGAAAATTAGCAACCATAGTTTCTCTTGAAAGTGTTAGCTTTGTAACTACAAAACTGTTAAAAAAAAACAAAACCCAAAAAAACCCCAAAAAACCTCAAGCAGTCTCCAAAGTGATTTAACTTACAGTAAATTTAAAATGTGTCGTCTAGTAGACCTGTCACTAAAAATCCAGAAATTCACAATTAAACCAGTCCTTATGCTAATGATGACTTCTCTCTAGGTTCACAATGTCCAGACAGACAGGAAATTATATCTCTGGTCTGCTAATGTCAGTCTTAACACAGTGTGGTCAAGGACCATGTTCAGACACTCAGTGTTAACTCCCAGCCCTGTCTTTGTTGCAGGGAAATTAAAATGCCGTGTGTGTATTCACAGCTATCTAGTGTTAGCTTAGTGAAGATGAGATAGAAAGTCACGGAGTTCTGTGGATTACAGAAAAGCATGTAACAGTGTTTGGTCACACTTACAGTAGGAGTAAAGCTGAAGTGCTTGACCTCCAAAGACATGGCCATTCTGCTTTAATTACAGCAAATCTAAGAAATGGTTAAGCTCTGGAGAATAGCTAAACCAACAAGAACAATAGAAAACACATGCCATGCATGGCTGATCAGGAATTTTTATCTGTGTTTCGCTGAGTTTTTTGTACTGGGGCGTGTATGGAAACTGTCCAGAAACACTTTAAAAAAACCCTGAAGCATCAAGAAAACTCTAGACAAAAAACACAGGTTCACTAGTGTTTTGATTCCAAGAATGCCTTCAAGAGAATTCATTAAGGCCTGAGCTGTGGCTGGAAAGGTGATTGGAAGCCTCTGAAAAAAAGAAAAGTTACCTCATTATTTCTTACTGACCAACAGATCTCATCTTGAACTGCATCACCACAAAGATATTCCTGACTACAGTTTACCTTACACATACACACACTTCAGCTTAGGAACAGGGAAGATCACAAGATATCAAAAATACAATTACTCCTGCTGAAAGGAGTCAAAGAATTAGACAGTTGAGTAGTAAAACGTGGAATATGGAGGAAAAATATTCTGGAAGTTGTCATAACTATTTAATAGATTTTGATGTACATCAATAGGAAGTCTTCATTGCAAAGTTTTTGTTTTAAATACAGAATTTGTATGTATCCCACTGGGGGAAAATTAAACAACCTGATGATAAATTATGAATAATTACAGTGCTTATTACACAAACTTGATTGATTCAGCTGCCTTCTCCCTGCTAATCACTCTCTTGCAGATTAATTTCCAATATTCCAGATCTCTGAGCTATTTTTTAACAGATGATTTTTGAAAATTCCAGACTGATCGAGAACTCTGAGTATTGCTGATTAGAGAGGTCTGAAGTCCAAATACTTATCAAAATGTGGGAACAGAAGTATTTGACCAATGTCAAGGAAAAATTCTTAGGGTAGGCATAGATATGTGCTTAATAATTATGTATTTATTGTGTTTATCTACTTAGCTGTTACCTTTCCTTTAAGGCGTAAATGATATTCACAGTGCTATTCATTCTATATCACCTGGCACAAGAACAAGTAAACATATCTCAAATTCCATGAGACATCAAGGCCATCCTGCATAATCCGTAGCATGAAATCACCCTTCCCATAATGACACGAAGCAGGAACACTCTTGCTCATGTTACAGCACAAATAGAAAAGCAAAGACTCGTATTCAAATATTGGAGGAAGGCCCAAACATCCTGCCTGTTTTTTTGACTCGTGACAATGCTGATTAAGTGGCCAACGATGTGGGCTACATGGCTGTCACCTGATCTTTTGGATCAGTAGCAGATAACATCACTCTCAGAGTTCCAAGCTATTTTTTGCACTACCAAGTAGTCAGACAAGAATGATTTTTCACTACCCACTCCATCCTGTTCTAAAGCTCAGACAGACAAAACCTCGTGAGTCTTTCAATGACATTTTTTAAATATGATGAAAAAGTAATATTATTTATGGCACAGGCACATTTTCTTAGTTAAGTACAGCTAATTAGAGAAAGTAAGATGTGCTTCGTTAGAGGACAGATGATTATTCAAATTATCTGTTTTTTATCAGTGCTGCTTCTCTGCTACAGTGACATTCCAGAGCCAGTCCTTGGTCAGAAGGACCACTCAAGAACAATCACATCATGCCTGTAGGCTGAGGGAGAATATGCCAAACTTGAAAGGTTCTTTTCCCATTTGCTACTCTTTTTTTTCTAAATACAGAGCAACATCTCCTTTGCCAGTGTTCACTTATCTTTAGGCAGCTTTATCTTCTAACCCAGATTTTGACTGATTCTTTCAACCTTTTCACTGATGATTTTTTGTCAAAAGCTTCAAAAAGAAAAAAGTGTATTTACCTATGTGACAGGATTTATTTATTGCATTATACTCAATTATATTTCATAATGTTTAATGTATCTATATCCATAGATTCTCTAAAGGTTTCATTTGTTACTAAAGAGCAATTTCAGTGACCAACAGAGTGTTCTGAATAAAATTTCTAGTGTTTATTCAAAAATACAGGTGTGCTTCCTCTTTTTTTTGAGAGAGGGGTAGGGTGAGTGCATAGTAGTGTCCTTAAAATTTCATATCCACCCAGTCTTTCCCTGCTTCTGAGGAGCAACGGAGAACCCGTTGAAATCTAATGGCAATCTAAACCAGCTGCAAAAGTTGCTGCATACAAAATGTACCATCTTCTGTAGAGGCTCATCATCTCTCCTACTTATGGCTGTTGGGCCTTGCTGACATTGGAATTGATCCCTGATCATTCATTTGGCACTGAGATGTGCTAATCACCACTGTGACTGCTCCCTATCAAATACTGTCATGTGTTGTATGACTGCCTGGGGTGTGTTGGGTTTTTTTTTGTACTGCTAATGATTTGTGCAAGCAATGATAGCTGATCCATATTGTACCAAGGACACCTTGCCTTGCTCACTTGATCTCTCTGAAGTTAGGTGGTAATAAAACCCAAAGTCCTCTTTGTTTCCAACTGTTAAAACACAACATCATTTTTTGATAGCTGAGGAAATTCTACATGGACACTCCTGGCCTCGATATTAAACCATAGCTGGGACTTGAGAGAGAAAACACATCCAAAAAGTATTTAAAAGACTAGAGAGAAGCAATCATTTGTTAGAAATTGTAGAAATAGAATAGAGAAAAAGGTCTAAAGTATCCAAGGAAAACAGTGAAGGACCTTTGGGATCTGAATGTCAGCAGGGGAGCAAAAGGCGACAGATGGCACTGTACAAAGATGGTTACTGCTAGTTCAAGCCCAAGAACAAATAGCTGCCTTGTGGAAGAATATCTATTTCATAATCTCACACTTTGCTATAATATGATGAATTAGACAGAGTGTAGTCTAGGAAGGTAGAAGCCTGCAAACTCATTAAAAAAAAAATAACTCTGTATGCAATGCCTTCTGTTCTTCTAGAAGCAAAGTTTTTGATTCCATGATCAACATAGTCTCACATGTGTGATTTGTATGGACAAGGAAGAACGTGTATCTTATACTGGGTTGTGTTTGATGCATTTTGATGTCTGCAAGGCAACTCCCATCTTGACTTCTGATCATCAGCATTTTATTAGAAAGCTATTGTGTTTAACAATCTATGAAGACTTAACACAATTGCAGCTTTTAATTCTACTCTTAGAAATGTTTTTTTTTGGCTGTGTAGTATATGTGAGAAGCAGGCCTCTTCAAGCTTGAATTTTCTGTCAGGAAACAGAAAGGTTCCGCTGCTTCCTAAAGGACTGGAAGCCAGGAGCTGGGTGCAGTAACACCTCCCAGCAGGAGACAGGCCAGGGGTCTCATCCACCAGCCCCAACAAGGTCAGCAGGGCATGCTGGGAGAGCAGAGCTAGATTTAACCAAGGCTCCAGATCATCAGACAAGTTCACAGTGATAAGGCAGCTCTGAGTTGAGGCCAAGAAGATATTTTACAGGTCAGGATTAGCATCATGTTCAGTGACCACCAAGCAGGTGCACAGTGATAAGACAGGCCAAAGAATAAGCCTACAAGTTGACCCACAGTTTGAGGCTTGAGTCAACAAGGTCTGTGACCAGACATATGGAGACCTTTGTTCCTACAGCATATCTCCAGCAGAGACTGAAAGTCCCAGAGTGAGCTGACTGGCATCCCTGGGCAGAGAGAGGGAGTGAGTGTTTCACACCTTTGCATCTCAAATATATTTTTGTAGCTTCCCATGCTTTGTAAAAAAAAAAAACAAAAACAAAAAAAACGTATAAAGTATCTTCACTGTTCTTCTTTTACTACTTGTTCTTAGCTTCTCCCAAAATGCCTATGTCCTTAGCTGTGGCTCTGTCAACATTATCAGGAGGTACATATAGGAGGAGAGTGAAAAATAGTTCAAAAACCTAATACTGTTAAACAAACACCTACTTATGCCAACTGAGAGTGTATAACCTTCAGATTTGTGTATGGCTGAATAGGACTGGTCAGGAGCAGAAAGAAACAGAAATACAGGACTGATCAAATGCAAATACTTGCAAATATTCATATATTCATTCTTCAAAGTCTGTACAAATACACACTGTAATATCATCTTTGTCAGTCGTTGTTTTATCTTGTCACTCATCTGGGTTAACATCCTTTTCTATTACAAATTTAGGCTTAATTTCTTTGTCTTCAAAGTTCTGTACTGTTCTACCTCTCCCTACTCATTTGAACTTCAAGGTGCTGTTCTTTCTATTCAGTGCTTCTGTAATCAACCGTGTCAAGGAATGAGACTAGAAGAATCAAAATGTAGGAGATAAGCACTGTGAAGTAAGCTAAAATCTCAGTCTTCCAAGACAGACTAATTGTTCCAAAATAAATTAACATTTATTACATAACAGAAGGAACACACACTGAGTAATACCAGCAGAGCTATAGCTTTATATTTTTTCTGCCAAAAATATTCTAGTCCATCCGTCTCCACAGATAAGCCCTTTTCCCAAGTGGATTTTTCTGCAGGCTCCCTTTAATATTAATCCCTAGAAATATTTGACAAAAGTTTGTTTTTCAGACGTCTTCATATAGGGCAGAGGACTTAAGCAGACATCTGGAATAGTAGTGCCATCAGTGCTAACACTGATTGATTACATCTGTGAGAGTCCTTCAGATGGTGTCTCCAGTTAGGAGAACATATGTTTGACATCTTAGGTTCATTCACCAAAAATGCACAGAAGCCAAAGCTAACTCAAAAGCCATATTCAATATAAGGTTAGGGGTTTTTTCCACCTGTCAACTCCTCTTGAGGTTGTTCACTAGTATATTTTTCTTCAATAGCTCTGAATTAGCATTAGATAATAGTAGCCGTGCCTTGGCATAAAATTAAGCTTTTCCTAAAGTTAATTTACAACTAATTAGGAGTTTCTGAGACAGACAAAGTAAAATATGCAGCCTCTTTGTTTCTCTCTCTTGGTCTTAAAAACAGTCATTGATGGATGGAATTAGAGTTCCTTCTGCCTCCTCATTACTAACTTATTTAGCAATGTAGCATTTATGTTGTCAACACCACCTCTAGACAACTTCCTACTATTACTTTGATGCAATTGCCATATAAGATGCATGAGATGTTATTAAATTGGATGCTGTTGGAAAATGAAGTTATTTTTTCCTACAGTTGTAGCTGAGTGGAAGTGCACTTTATATCTTGTCTTTCAACCAAAAAAAAAAACAACAAAACAACACTAAAAACTTTTTTTCCTGTGGTGTTTACTTTAACAACAACTTATACTGTTGCAAAACACTGATCCCATCTCATCAGAGGCAATTCTGAGTAGGCAGGCACAGCAGCCACTGATGCAGAATCCATCACAGTGGCAGCATATGAGTACAGAGGCAAATACAAACTCTCACATTACCACCTGTGCTGACTGCAGGTTTTTATCTTAATATGTTAAAAAGTGGTTGATAAGTATATTATATGTTATAGTGATGAGAACTCTGAAGTACATGGGGTTTTTTAGTCATTTATATAATTTCTTTCACATTTGTGTATTTGGAAGTATTTGAATATTTTTTGGAAAAATGGTAATAGTGGATCAAAGAAGTTACTACAAAGTCGAAACGTTTGCATGTAAAATCTGCTTCTCTTATCCAGGATTTTTTTCTGATTATTTATTTTCCTTTTTGCCTTTTTAGATAGGGGAGGAATATATTTCTATATACTTATGATTGAATTGTTGTTGGTGTTCACTTGTGCAGAATGATTAAGAGGCGTGAAAGTTAAATGTGCTTCATACCATCATTTTTTCCTCTTGATTGCTTTCATACCAACAGCAGATGTCCAGTGAAGGGACACAAATATTTCCCTTTACCAAGTCATTCCACTGAAAATAATGGGAGCTTATTTAAATATTGTGGGCCTGAGGAGACAAGGGGAGCAGCAAGTACAGGAGACAGTAAGAGCAGAAGCAAACTCAATCAAAGAATGACTTTATTTGCATGCAGTGACATTTTTTAGGAAGCAACACATAATAAAATTAGTAGGAATTCAACTACCCATTGATTTGTCAAAGGCATTCGGAAAGATAACTTGAAATTTGTTGTGGCCACGAATGCTATTGATTCTCCTGCTCCATGCACTATTGTGCTAAAAATCAGTCCTTCAATTATTGATTTTATACTAACTGTTAAATTATTTTATTAGGTCTAAATTCAGAATTATGATGGATACAAATGTATGTGCTAAAACATAATGCTGAAATGGATTCCTCTCACAAGTTTAAATAACCGTTCTGTTGAGACAAGAATGATTACCAAAATAAAAGCATGATAAATAAAAGTCAGGAAGGCTTTGCAGATGTGGTGAATCGTTACATATTACTTGGCTTTTCAAAATGAGTGCTGGTCCTGCTGTTGCTTATGGTGAAGAACTTCGATTAAAGTTAATGGGAATTCTATGCACAGGAAAGCTGCAGTGTAGTAGATTTGTTTTGTTTTTTTTTTTTATCCTTGCACCAGTATTAATGGGGATTACAGGTGTGTTTTGGGGCAAAACTGCTAAATATATTTTAAAAAGAAAAAAAAGACACATTCAAAGGCCTGCATAGTAGTATCAGTTACAGCTCTCACAAAGATGAATCTCAGAGGCAAATGAGACAGTGTTGTTTTCTCCCTTCTTCTACATAGTAATCAGATACAAGCATTGCTGAGGAAAATTTTCTCTTGTTGAGGAACTTACCAGTCACTATCTTAAGATATAAACTAAGTGTATGTTGTTCCCAGAAAGGTAGATGCTAAATCAGAAACACTAAGTTTTCATCACAGATCCTTCTTTTCCTTACAGTACAAACAAACAAAATCTATTAAAAGAAAATATATATATTAAAAAAAAAAAAAAAAAGCAGCCCCAGAATGTTATAAAACACCTAGATTAAAATTTCAGGGCTATACCTCTCCCAGTTTAAAACGTTCAGGTACAGATGATGAATTGTTCGAGCTCTTCACAATAAAATTGAATTAATTATGTACAATAACCTTTATAGTCACAAACATGCAGATATGAGTTAAAAGTTTCCTAGGGTAGAATTTCTCCTTTCTGAGCACCAAATACTTTGGAATAATACGTATCATAACTGGAAATAACTGCTTCTGTCTACCTCTTGTCTATAATATCTCTGAAATGGCTTAGACCTAGGAATGCACAGCTTCTGGAATAGAGTAACTAGGGGAAAATGCAAAAGAAGAAATGAAGATATTTTTTGCTTTTTCATTATTACACTAGTAATTATTACACTAGACAAACAAGCCTGTGTCTGATTTTTTGGCCTTACACTTTCACCAGTAGTATTGCTTCATTTGATGAAGTCCTGTTTCCAGTGAAGTAAGTAGCAACATCACAGCTCCCTTAACAGTTAGGCCACATTTCGTATCATCCTAAAGCACTATCCTAACTTTGTGACAGCTCCCCAATTATCTATACTGATTTTGCTATGCAGCTGTGCAGAGATGAGGTTAAGATGGAATGAAAAGCTAGGCTGGGGCCTCAGTTGGTCTCTTCATACAGAGGAGAACACACAGGACTCCTAAACCCTGTGAGTTCACCATTGTGACTTATGAGAGCTATTGCATTTTGGTGACTAAGAAGCTATTTCAAGCAAATTACCAGCATGCTCTAGCTGAACAACATCAAGATGAGAATAAGGAACAATCAGGTGCCCAGTTATGCACTCAAAAAGGCACAGCTCTGTCCTAAGCTCATTCCCCAAACATCTGCCAATGAATGGTGGCAATATTAATTCAAAGCATCTTTGTGTCATAGTTTATTGTTAGAGGGCCATGGTTTTTGTTGTTGCCGTCCTTAGAGCACCTTTATTTTAGTTTCTGTCTCAGACATATCTTTCTGCATTCCCTCATTACATTGTCTTTCATACCCTGTGAAAACAGTAGACCAAGCTGTCTGTTGCCACAATTCCAGGAAATATTCTAGTTAATGCTATAGGCCCCTTACTGCTCTCCTGAAAAATTACTCTCCTGTCTGCTATTTTGATAAACATTCACTAGTTCTGGATTTTTACTCCATTAAAGTTTGAACAAATGAAGAAACCTTCCTTACTCCCATTTAGAAAAAAAGTATTTTCTAACATGTCGCTTGGAGAAAGTCACTGTGTGTGGCTTTTCATGTGTACCTTTTACCTACAGTAGGGCTTCTTGTAGGAGAGATAGTTCTCCTTTGATCCCTCTTGAGTGTCTCCTAGGATAAATGTGTCTCAAGAACAGTATTTGCTAGCATGAATGACACTAGTCCTCACCCTCTGGGCACTTTACAACTCCATCTCAACCAACTGCTTCCCAGTAGTGCTCACTCTGAACTTGCTGCAGATGCGAAGGAAATCCCTGCAAAAATACAAAGCAAACACTGGGCACAAATCTGGAAATGCCCATGTCATGGCAGGTGCTGCTGCATGCCTGAAAGACTTGTATGAGATGACTTTGTATGGCAAGAGGGCACTTGAGAAAAAGAAGCCATAAATGTTCCACCTTGACTGACAGAAAGACATCATATCCGAAAAAGAAACCACTAGTCTTTCTTACGCAGGCATAGTTTTGTGTCTTTGCATACTAGCTTGAAAATACAGGGAAATTGCACTGAGGCTTTGCACTGGCCTCCCACTTGGTAGACAGAGAATCGAGGAGAAGGGATGCACAAGAAGACAACAGTGGAGACTGTCTTGGACCCCTGGCCATAAATGCAAGAGATCACAAGGCACCCTCACAAGGTAGATAACTGGTGACCTCAGATTCTGTTATTCTATTGCTTCTTCGAGCAGACATGTCTGTAAAAAGTTATTTCCAGCAATGCCAGGATCCAAGTGAAGAACTGTGGATGCTAGCTACTGTGATGGTTTGGATCAGGACTGTTGGGTTCCCCTGACAGCAGCTCCTGTTCCCACTTATCTCTGTTTTCTCTTATCTTCAGTCTCAGAGTTGTGCATCTGAACCTCTGAAGTTACCATGATATGGTCTATTCCAGCTGCTTTGGAATTGGGAGTCCCAGAAAGAAATTCACTGCATCTTGTTTTCCATCCTTCAGCAACATCCCTGTGTGTTTGGAGAAAAGTTGTACAAAAATACTTTTTCTCTTATTCATTTGTATCTGATGGAAAGCAAGGTATGGCTAAGGCATGCCCATAACTAGTCTGCCGAAGAGTAGGTCATCTGCCTGGCAGGACTGAGGCTGCTGGTGGTTCTGAGTAATGATACAAAGACAGGTTGTGTAAACCTTGACCTGAAGAGGATGTCTGGGAGACTCGGATCAGTGCAGAGTGGGAAGAATTCCTGAAGATGCAGCAGAGTGGATTTGTGGTACCACAAATTATGCTCCCTGTTAGCTGGGATGATCTAGGAGCCTTTTGCATTATCCTCTCACCAGTTTGGGGAATAACAGTCTGAAAATGTTTGTGAAGCTATTCAGCATGAATGGCGTGTACAGTGCATTTGGCCTTAAGGCTGACCCTGAGGATGCTCTTACAAGATAGCACAGTGGTAGCTGTTAAAGATATAAAAAGGAAATAGCTGGGTTTATTCTTGTCTTTTTCTAGGTCCAGTTTTGAAGTTTGTGTGTTTGGTTCTGATAACAGTCACTAAGTGCACTGTTAAAATAATACATTTGATTTAAAATGAAATCTGACAGAAATCAGGAGGGATTGAAATTGTGAAGATAAATTACTTCTTAAATTAATTTAACTTCCATAGGCATGTCAATATATCTGTTAATATTAAAAATAGTGATAGCACAATAAGATAATTTAAACGTCACAGTTTTGTAATGGTCATAATGCCTGGCACATAATGAAGTTAGAAAGATGTCACTCTGCATATTGTAAAAAAGAAAGAACCAGGAATTACATTTAATTCTTCCTGTTACAATTTAACAGTGTTTTTGCCCACTTAAAGTTTCTTCCTCCAAAGCCAATGCTTAAACCTTCAGTTACCCTAAGTAGTATTTTGACCTTTTATAAATACCATTTTGACATAAATGTGCTTCAGTTTCTTTAATCTGTTGCAGCTCACATAGCCACAAGACTTTCTTCACTAATAAGCGAACACCAGCTGTATTAGCTCTGTCTGTCTTGGATAAAAGTAAGTGAACATTTCCCTCGCATTCACTGAACATTTTATGTTTTACTGAGAAGTAAAACATCTCTGGGCTGCTCCTGATGCCCTTGATTTTTTTGTTTTTCTAAATTATTCTTAATTTTTTCTTGTTTGTCTTAATTATTCTCTGTGATTCAGTTTCTATGAAGAAACTCCAGGAAAAATACAAAAGGTGGGGGAAGAAAAGGAGGGAAACGATGGCAAAGAAACAAAGAAAGGAAAGATGCAGTTAGGAAACAAAAAAAGCATGTAATAGAAGGACTAATTAAGTGGGAAGGCATGAAGGGGAAGAGGAATATAGACCCAGAATGAAGAGACCCAGAAAATTATGAAAAAGTTGTGACTGGCACAGAAAAATTGGATGTACCAGTAGTTAACATGAAAAGGATATTTGAATAAGAATAGTCTGCTTATATTTCGTGGTCCTTGCTATCCAGCCCATTTGAAAAAAAAAAAACAAACAACTAAAAAAAAAACGCGAGGAGAGCACCCTACTAGACACTAATGAAAAACACAGAAAGTCCTACTTATGTATGTATATGTTATGTGATGGCTGATCTTAGTTGGTGACATTTATCTTTATGAATTCACTGAGTTCTTTAGGTGGGAGGAATCAGAAAACGTATCCGTGGCATTCTCTTGGCTCTGCTCAGAGTGTAATGAAATGTCACTGTTGTCGTAAAGATGAGCTTTCACGTGTAATAGATGTGTAGGATCGGTTTTATGATGGATTGCATTCTATAAAATGCAAACTATTTTACAGACTTTCAGAAATTAATTTTATGGATATTACTCACAGACCAAAAAATATTTTTATCCAGTATTAAAAGAGAAGTTTTCATGCATGTTTTATAATGTTTAAAATGCTGCTAATTGTGGGGAAAGGGTGGGTTTTTTTCAGATGTTTCAATGACTTCTAACTTAATAAAATTATGAGGTCTGCTTCATACTATACAGTGAGGAGATTCTCTGAGTTTACATTATGTTACACTCATTAGCTCTTTTGCTTGAGAAAGACATTTAATGCTTTTCTGAGAAAAAAAAAATAGTATCGAGAACCACCAATTCTGACTAGTAACTTTAGTTGACACAGGACTTCTGGTTCACCCTCAAGGACCAGTTCTGGACAGATTTAAGTGGGACAATGATGGATTAGTGTGAGTGCTGATGTTTTCATGACCACTGAACAGCAAGAGGTCAGAGTGGGATTCAGCTGAGCAGAAGAGAGTAGGATGTTGTTGCATAAGGAGAGCTCAGGGAGGAAAGAACAGACTGAACAGCCTCAGTTGCTGACTCTCCAAAAAAGCAGATTTAGAGAACAAAGGAGAAAATGGCCAAGGCACCAGTAGATGCTGAGTTTTGCAAGTTAAACTCAAAGGTATTTATTTCCTGAACTTGAATTCCAGGTTTTTCTGGCACATGGAGTCTGAAGGGTATAAATTTGATCTGCAAACCATTTTGTCACAATGCATGGCTGGAGGGCTTGGGAATGTGCAGATGCTGCTGTAAGGAAAGCTGAGGGACTATCACTTGTTGTTTTAGAAAAGGATGCTAGACTGCAAGACAAGAAATCTAAGTTTGCCTGAAAGCATGTGAAAATGAGCAAATTACTCTGTTTGCACCAGTTTAATGGATAATGAAGTTAATTTGCAACTGGATAACTTACCCCATATTCCTGTGTGCCTTGCTGCTGTGTATGTGCTTACGTACAGTTACAGAAAACAAACATATCTATATGGGAATAATTAAAACAGATACAAGTATACATGACCTGTACAGATATTCTTGACAAGAGCATTTGCTCCGAAGATTATATTCCTGCTGGTAGCATGCAGGTTTGATTCCATTTAGACAAATTTTTCACTGCTTTCAATAACAAATGAAAGATTATGTGTATGTGAGACAACGCTATACATTAAGTATAGGGCTAAGATGTCGCACATGCTGAGAGAAAATTGTCTTCAAAGCAAATGAGCATTTGGATGATACAATGATAAAAATAATGTAATTCAATGCATTTTCATACCACTGGTTTTATCTCCCCATTTTCCACACTGTGCCTTCTAGCCATATGCTTTGTTTCCATCCAAATCTACTCATTAAGGAACAGTGACTAACTTTAACTTGTTAAAAACAATACTGAAGATCAAGTCCTAGGATTGTTGGAATAAGGTGTAATTCATCTGAAGAAGTTGGAATTTAGTAAGGAAGAAGAGAGGGAAAAGCTGATATCTGCAGTGTGGGTACAATAATTGCTATGTCAGTGAACACAGTTGTGTAAAGAACTGGGAGCTGAGGAGAAAGATGATCAAAAGGATTTGGAAAAAAGTTAAAAGAAAGGAAAATGAAAAAGGAACAAACAGGGATGAAAGGGAAAGAAAGAAAGAAAAAGGATAAGAAGGTGGAGAGTGAAAAGGAGCCTGTTAACGGTAGCTGGAGATGAAAGGGGAGAGGGAAGGTAAGGTGTAAAATGAGACAGAATTTAATTATGCATACTTTTTTTTAAACGACCATCTAGCCTCCAGCTCCACAGGCCAACTGCCTCAGTTGGATTGGTAGAACAAGCATACTGCATATGACAGCTAAAATATTGAGCAATGGTGAGATACTGAAAAGAGCACACTGTTTGCAGAGAGGGGTGGGGCAGGATATGTTGTTGGGCGTGGGGCTGCCTAAGGAGGAGGAATTCCAGTAGCACATCTCATCCTCAGGACCGGGCTGGCAGGATTTCACATGTGCTCCCCTGCCAGTGTGAAAGTGGCACTTGTGAAACAGAGGGACTCCTTGCTGCATTTCTTTGTTTTGCTTATCAGGGCCCAGGAGGCCAAGGTAGTTGGACCATTTGAATATTTGCTAAAGCTCTGAGTATCTGTTTCATTATAGGGCTCTGTCAAACTGCCTTGACTGCTGCAGCCCTTCCTCCCATGTCTCTGCCTCCAGCTGCTCCCTTCACTCTCCATGCGGTGCTTTTGGCAGCATGGTTCCTTCCCCTCCCTCCAAATTAAACATTAAGAGGGGAACCAAGGAGTCATTCTCTAGTCAGAACCAGGCTGGGTTTTGTAACAGTTATTATTGTGCAGTGTATTTATGTAGTCGAAGGAGCAGGGCAAGAGTTAGGATTAAGCCTTTTGCTCTTTGGCATGTATAGGATTGTGGTGGGTGTTGCATTTAACCTAATAACATACAAAGGGTTTTCTAATGGCTGCATTTTTAAAAACTTACATTCCAAATTTCAGAAGTCCTGAAGATCACAGATTAAACCTTCAGCCCCATCCTTAGATGAAGAGATCTGTCTTTATCATCTTGGTGTAGTATGCTGACACTTGAAAGGAGCTTCCTGTATTCCTGTAGGAATAGCTGGTCAGGGAGAGAGCCACTGCCATGCCAAGAGGACTGACCTATCCAGCTGAATCCTTTTCTGGGAATAAACTTCAGACGAGCCTTTATGAGATGCAACCTTCTTTTTGTCCAAAATATTCTCAGGGTAGAGACTAAAAATATTTTATTTTCTCCTTTTCTGCTCTCTCAGAGACAAAACACCATTGTCAGAAATGTTAAAAGGATTGCTCCAGAGTCATGATGACTCACAGCATTGAACCACTCTTCGTGATAGGGATAATAAGATTTTAGATTTTAAGGCCTGTTTTCCAGTTTAATCAACGTCAACAGTCTTTGCATCTATTTTTCTTTTGATATGTCTGGTACTGTTAGAGTACCTTCATTTATTTTTTTTATAGTAGATCTTGCTGTCTAGTAGTGCTACCATGTAAATAACACGCGTAGGAATGTGCTATATGTCATCTTTCCCAGGTATGTATAATTTATAATAGGACTAAGCCTGCTAAACAGTGAGGCATAGCATGCCCTGACCTCTTGGTCCCTCAGCAGCATGAAGTGTTGTCATGGTGCCACCCCATCTCTGCCTACACAAGCTTTCCTTATTTTGAAAGGAAAAAGGCACAAAACTAGAGGATGATTATGGCCAGGACTCAAACAATGGTACAGGATGATGCACATACTCATGAGACCAGCAATTTAGACATAATCAGAAAGACATAACCACTTTGCATAAGGCTATATTAACTTCCTTTAAGGTTACAAAGCTGTAGCTTTAAATCTGCATTAACTTAGCTTTTTCATGAGCTTGCTTTCCCCTTTGCCCTGTCATCTCATTTTTTTCTCTCCATTCCTCACTTCTGTAGCTGTGATTCTGTCTCCTCTAAGAAAAGATTTCTAATAACATCCCTCTATTTTCTAAATTATCTCAACTCCATTTGGCTTAGGATCCAACTGCCAGCAGGCCACTGCTGACATTCTAAACACTATTTTAGATTAATCTCTTCTAAACCTCCACTTGCAAGGTGGAAGTTTAAAAGGTCACCAAAGGCCTGATGCTCGTGGGATATTCACATTCTGCTTGCACATGGTGTGTACTTTACTACCCATTATTTTGAAAGTTGGTCGTGGTTTGAAACCAAGAAAAAAAACACAGCAAGAAGACAGAAGCCACCTATTATCCCAAACATTGGAAGATCTATTATACTCTTTTTTTCTGTACTTCTGTGGTGGTATCATCATTTACTCAAGTCTATATACCTACTATTCTCTTACACAGGCATAAAACTGTAGCATCTGGTTGGCGTGCACCTCTTTGAAAAAATAAGTATATCACTGCATGTGGGGGAAAATCCAGTTTAACCACCAAAGAACCAGGTTGAGTTATTTGAGCTATTGGAAAAATAATAAACAGCTGAATTCGTTATTTTTTCTGCTACCAAGAGGAAAACTAATAAAAGTGTGATCATAGGATATATAATATGCCAGTTAGATATCTGCATTCAAGAAAGTTTGCATCAGAAGCACTTTTATGGACATGATGGTGATTTTGAAATAACACGAAAAAATATAAACAAAGAGGACACATAATGTTAACTTGCTCTCAGAGCCAGGTCTAATCTTTGGATGTAACCCAACCTCTCAAGGGACTTCAAAGAAAGCTTTACACAGTCATCTAAAGATACAATTAAATTGAGCCACAAAAAGGGAACCCTCACATCTGGAATTCCTGTATTTATCAGTATTTCATCTTTAGATATTTTGTGGAGCAAAAACTAGAACCCAAATTCACTTTAGGGTAAAAAGATACCTTAACAACTAGAATATCAAATGATCCTTTTATTCGTTCTGTTTTATTTGTTTGTTTTCTTTTGTCTTTTTTTGGGAGGAGTAGGCTTGGTTTTTTCTTGTTGTTTGTTGGTTGTTTTTGTTGATTATTTTTTTTTTCCTTCATGATTATTTTGTTATTCCAGGCAAAACTAAAGAATTTTATCAGAGGGACTTAGGGAGTTTACTTTTATTCTAGAAAATATTGAAAGTAAACATTTCAACAATCATTTCAACAATTTACCAATTTTCCCCCCAAAAAACAATGTCTGTTCCATAAACTGATTTTAAAAGAAAGTAAAAACTGATTTGGTGTTTGATTCTTTCCAACAGCTTCCTTACTTGTAAAATCAGCATGGCTACATTGTTGTATTTTTAAGATCAGAAACACACATTGTACTTCCTCAAGAAGAAGAGTAGAAAATTATTCTTTCTACTTCAGTCATTAAAATAATGTTCAAAATTACTCAGACGGTTAACATTCATGTTTCTGGGGGTTTATATTTGTTTTGTAGGAAGTGGAAAACAAGCCTTAATAGACATAGAGGATGTGACAAAAGAGTTCCGACCTGTCCCTGAATCATATTTTATGGTGAGAGAAAATGGTAATATTATATGGCAGAGAAATAAATCCCTATTGTGGAAAGAACATGTAGGGAATCTTGTCCCCCAAAATCTACAGCTGACACTCTAATTCCAAAGACATAAACAGAGGCAAGCACTTGAAGGCGTCTATGTAGCCACCATTCTGTGGTAAGCAAACATGACAGACAAAATCATGGCCTCTTCAAAGCTTGTGAGAGCTCTCGTGGAAGTTGATCTTACTAATGTGTTTCAGGGGAGAGCTAAGGCAACATCTGCAATCACAGATATGGTAAAATAATTTAAAAGCTGTTTGTTTTTATTCTGCTGCTTTTAAAACCATGATGTGTCTTGAATTGAATAAAACATTGGAGAAATATTTTTTTGTCTAAGCTATTTTTAGTATAGAAGATGGAGTTACATCTTTCTTTGTTCTCCTCCTAACAGTTCAGGGTTACTGCAGCTGCTCCAGGCAGCTACTAGCTTAGCTGGCTTCTACCCCAGCTATCACAGAAGGGGTGCAAGCAAGGCTGCTATCAGTCAAGAAGGCATGTGCAAAGGTTAGTCTTGGCCTCTGTGCATTAAGTAATAACAAGGATATTGTTTCCCTTCAAATTAAGACTGATTCTGCACTCACTGTGACCCAGTTTTCTGAAGAATTATGGGACTGGTGCAGGGGAGGAGAAAAAATGTAGAGCTATGTCTATTCAGAAGCTACTCTGAACATTAGAAGATGTTTTGCATTCCCAAGCTCTGCAAATTCTCTTTGAGATATCAATAAAAAAGGCAACCTTTGATATAAATTTTCAGTAGAACACTATTTGCAGTTAGATAAAAATAAATGCTTCTGGTGAATTATGAATGCCAGCTATCTGCTCAATAGTTGGACCATTTTGGCACCTGGATGTGAATTAGCTGGACTGCTTCATGTGTCTTTGCTGACTCAATTCTGAAGCATGCCAAATATAAGTAACAGGTAGCCAAATACTTAAGCTGATTTTTCCATTCTCTTCATAATTGGGAAAAAAAATTCCCTTTCTCTGTGTAGTGGCAATCTGCTTTAAAATGGAAACTATGAAGTTAGATAGAAATTATTTAGTTATAACTGAAAAGTAACAATA
Organism: Apus apus; assembly: GCF_020740795.1. Taxonomy (NCBI): domain Eukaryota; kingdom Metazoa; phylum Chordata; class Aves; order Apodiformes; family Apodidae; genus Apus; species Apus apus. Next base: position 104,570,749 of record NC_067283.1, read on the forward strand.
AACAAAATAACTACTCAGAGCAGTTGCTTTGGAAAATTGATGTAACTGCACACATTTAAAATTGGACATAAATTTCATATAGTAAATCATTTAGCAAGTTGTTTCGTTTACTGCATCCAGCCTCCTACCGAAGTCTCTCCTTGTTCCCAGATAAGCTTTCAAGAATAATAAATACCCCCTTAAGGGGATATGCTTTAAAGCAAATAACCACTGCCAAATAATTTATCACACGTAACCACTGGTCTCCAGCCTTAATTACTAGCATTTCATTCTACTGCTTGTTTAACACAAATTAAACCTAATGCCTATTCTTTGTATATTCTTTTTTTCAAGAGCTTCTTTTCATCATGTATTCACAGTTCGAACCAGACTGTCCCTTTTTTTGTGAAGAAAAGCATTTCTGTGGAACTTTGCCTGTGGGACCCTGTGGAGAGAGAATCCTATTTAATTCTTGGCATGAGACATATAAAAGAAGTCCTTGTTTGATTCAGGTTCAATAAACAATAGATGGTACTTATTTGCATAGGGTAAGCTCTGCGCTTAACTTCTGGGTAGTTCAGGTTTTGCCTGCTTTGCAATATTTATTGGACTATCTTATTTATTTCTTTAATTTATTTAATGCAGCAATATTTGGATGCTGTTCTTCCAGGAAATGAAACAGAATGAGTGGTCTGACTTCTTGTGGTTTCATTGAACTTTTTTCAAGCTCATAATAATTTACAAGAGTATGACTGCCTGAAAGAATGAAGTTACCAAGAATTTATTCCACTTTTTAAATAGTTCAGTTCTAAAGAAGAGGGAGAGAAAAAAACGCTGTGTTTTTATTATGTTAATAGGAATCTAGTTTATTTCATTAAGATTACTGAATAACCAGAAAGAGAATATTCTGCTTTCATCAAACAGATACAATTTCTCTGATATGGTGGACTTGTGTAAGCAAATGTCTTCCAGCTTTTGGTGTTTATTAGGAAGGAAGTTTTAAACAGAACTGATAACTTTAAACAGTATTATAAATCAGCTTTGATTACATGGAACTTTAAGATCTGCTCCTTTACTTGCAGTTTATTCTCTTAAAGTCAGATCTTCCTCTGGAGTCATGGAAGAGAAAATGAACAGGCATGATTCTGACTATTTTCACTACACTGCTGGGTTTAGCTAGTGTAAACAGCCCTTTAACCAGTATATGATGCTGAGACCTGGACTCTACATTAATCCAAGCACTATGCATGGCTTAAGCTGGATACAGTTCCCAGGACATATCTAGAGAGGATCTGTAGCATCTAGAAAGACTCTGACTGTCAGCTCATCTAGGTGAGAAGAGGAAAGAACATCTCCTCTGCTTCTGCTTATGCTACTTGAGTCCTGCTTTGATGTAACTGAGGCAGTATCAGTATTCAGAGAGAGAGTGACTGACTTCAGCTATTTCCCACCAGTACATGGCTACAGAAAGAGGAGAACAGCAGCATCAAGAGTTGGCATTAGCACTCAATGCTTCTCGGGGATACTCTTATTCCACTGCCTCTGATCTCTTGTTCAGCGATCTAACTGTGCAATATAATTGCAGAATTAAATGTGTTTATTTGGGGTTGTGAAAGGGCTATTGACTACCGGGGAGTCATTACACACACTCCTGGGCTTCCCAGCTGCCTGGGGAGTATACCTGTGCAGGTGTTTTGCATCTATTTAGCAGTCCATACATGAGCATAAATTTTCACGTGTACTGAATAAACTGTCAAGATCCCAGTGTTTTCCTTTTAAAAGGACTAGACAGAAAACTTCTCTTTAATATAAAGGTGGCAATATAGCCCTCATTCCAAGTAGCGTGTACAGGGAAGAGTAAGACTTGCAGTGCTGCCCCGTCTGTGTGGTGGAGCTGTAAAGGAGAAGTGCACCTCTGAGTTTTCTCCCTGAAACAAGATCTATAATCAGATAATGAAATATTTTTGTGAATCAAAACTAGTATATTTAATTCAAAGTATATTATAAGATAAAGCTATTTGAAAACTGGTTACACCATAATGAGCATGCTTTATGCATAATGAACAGAGGGAGCAGGGCTGCATTTCAATGAGCACTGAAGTTAGGTTAATGGATTGTTTCTCCGACTGTAGATATTTCAAAAAATAAAGTAGTAGTTTTGTTACTTTTTGAAGGAAAGCTATCTTGACAATACATATTTTTTTCATATAAATATAGAAAAAGGCAGTAGATGTGCAAAGGAATTTATTAGAATTGAAGCAGTAGCATGGTTTAATACCGACACAGATATGAATTAATTTTCTTTTTGTTTGTTTGTTTCTTGTGCTATATCTTTCCTTAAGTAGCTTGAGGATATATCTGAAGTGGTTATTCCGTATTTCCTCATCTATTCCCACCAACAAATTCTATAACAAATATAGGTTTCTGCAGCTCTAATGAATAAATATGTTCACTGGCTGTGCTCACAAAGAATTGAAATAAGTCCAGCGTCTGCCTTTTCTTTATCACAATTTACATACTGCAGAGACTAATTTCAGAAAAGAAATAATTAAAATATGTTCCCAAATTAAAGATTAAAAATGTGTAAGAAATTGGATTAAAGTGGCTAAAATATGCCACAGAACTGCCAGAAAAAGAATGAATTGTGTTTTGTTTTGTTTTCTTAGACTGTAGGGAAGATATTATCCACAAAATAATAAGAAATAGAGGCAATATAACCTAGATTTATTCCTAACAAAAGACTATGTTAGGAAATTACAAGATAATAAAATCTCTGCTATAAACAAGTAGGAACATTCTACACACATTTTTCTAAAGAACGAAGAGGCAGTATTGACAGCATAAGGTTTTACTGGGAAAATGAAAGCAAACCTCTAGAGGACTGGAAGAATTCAGTGCTAACTGCTGTGAACAGTGAAAGTTTTCCTCAGAGAGAAAACACCAGTAAAAAAATATGATTAGCTCTTTCCAAATGTAAGCTTTAAAAATAAATGTAGAAAGCAAAAGGAGGTAGTGTGGTAGTAGAAAGTTTCTTGAATGACTTATCGTCCAATTTTAAAACATTGACAGAAATTAGTAGAGCATTCATATTCCATATTGCCTACCTTTGTTGTTTATTGCTCATTTTTATAGCTACATCCTGTGCTTCCTTAAGTAGAGGAATTTATACCCTTCTAGCATTTATAGATTTAAGTTTTCCTAGTCCCATTATTCATTCTTTAGAGACTCTGAAAATCCAGCAGGCATTGTGGGCAGTCTCGGCATCGTCTCAGGCACAGTCGCACGAAGTATTATTTGAAGTAGGACCTGGAGCTTGGAGTGTGGACAGAGCTTGTTTGTGTCCTGTTTGCAAAATAAATGTATTCATACCACACAGGTGGCTAACACAGACATTGTGACTGTCACCCAATGATTGCAGAGGGAGTCAACACCTGGTGACTCTGACTATTCATTAGGCAGCTTGAAGTGCAGTTGCTCTGTTGAACTTCAATGCCCACAGTAAAGCTGTAGGAAAAATACAGCCACTCCCAGTGCACTGGGGCTGCTGGTCAGATACCTGCATCTGATGGTGCACTCTGTATTCAGAATCTGCAGCAGAGGAGGGAGCATTTTTTGTCACTGACCCTGCTATGATTTGATCCAAGTGCAAGTTTGCTGACTTTCAGGTACACAAGGATATTGTCCACTTACTCCATTGTTTACCCTGTAGTGACTATGGGATTTCTGGGAGCAAGATTTTGAGATTTCCTTTGAGTTGATGCTTATTGACATTTGCTGTGAAACGCCAAACAAGCAGTGTTTGATAGACACATTTTAATAGATCTTGAATTAAAACAGAATTCCACACTTAAAAATGCAGTATTACGCTTGTTATCTTATCCTAAAAAGCAGAGTTCTGTATATTAAATATTTAGATTTTAGGCTGTGGGCCTGATGTTCCCAAAAAAAGCCAAAACACACAAAACACTTTGACACAAACCATGCCCACTAGAACCTGTCCTGAAGTGCAACACCTTAAATCATCTAAAATAGATATTATTTCATATACTCCATAAATTGACTATGAAATCAGTTTGCAACCTCTAGCTGTTGGCAAAATCCTAATGAACCTCCAAGAGAAGACATCAGTCTTTAAATATGATGTAAACTAGTATTAAAAGGCATTGGGCTCAGTAGGTATCTCTCTTGGACTTTGCTCTTCTGAAAATGCAAGGCCTTTGTAATCTCAACCATTTGCTTTCCACTTTCCTGATGCTCCTTACCTGTTTCATTTTATTTTACTTTATTACCTGGCCTATATTTGAAAAGATTATGACACAGTAATTCATTTAAACTAAAGCTGACTATAGTTTAGTGAAAATCCAAATATGTGAAATCTTCTGGCTCTGTCTATACAAACAGTAATTTCGTTAAATACTATGGTTTATCTGAGACGATTTACCTTTCACAAATCCACAATGACTCAGGCTTATTAACTTGTTCTCTTCCAAACTGAACGAATATTTAAGATAGCCAAAAATAGCATCTCAAAATTTCTGCTACTATTGGCTCAGGCTTTGACACAGTTTAACAGACTGAAAAATATCTTCACTAATTTCCATCTGGGATTTCTTTTCCAGAGTAAGTTACTATCAAGTCTGCATAAAGGTGGCAGAATCTTTCTCTTTTATGTTTTTCTTAGGATTTGATATGGTGTTAATCACTATAATTTCTGAAAATTATCCATTTCTGATCTGGGTTACTTTATTTAATTTTTTTTCAGCTGCTGACACATTTGCAAGTGCTTATTCATGATATTTTAAAGGTCTAGCTGTCTAAGGTATTATTTTTCGTTCACAAAGACAAGGCATTAAAAATACTTTTCTACTTATCAATGGCGGGAAGAGAGCTTTAAAACACTGGGAAGACTAGCTGTAGTGAACTATTTCAAACACTTTGAAGAAAATTTATTTTACCATTTCCCTTGATGAGTACAAAATGGATCTGTTTATAAAACTACATTTGTTTTTACCATTACTATCCTAAGCAGCCTTCTTTTTTTAAAGCTGCTGTTTATTTATTTTGTGGTTGTTTTTTTTTTTTTTGTCTTTTCTTTTTTTCATTTATTTTTATTCTCAGACACTTTTTATATGCCTTTTGTATTCTGTCCAAGTTAGGAAAAGGTTAATAATGCTTGTGAAATCAGTGCAAGAATTTTATCACAATACTTGTTTAGCCCGTTTTATATTGTGTTTGCTTCTTTCTCTACTGTACTCAGTAAGTTAAAGAGTTTTATTTAGTGCAGCAAGTTTTATGTAAGCCATACGAGAAAAAGAAGGCTGAGCTGGACTGGAAAGAGAGCCAGCATATGCTAGTCTCCAGGACAATGAAAATTAATGGCTTATATAGGTAAGAAGTTATGTCAGAAGAATTAATCAGGATGGAGAGAACAAAAACAAAGAGCAGGAAGGTGAGGTGACCACAGTACAAAGGAGATCTTAATTATATGAATTAATTTTTATTTGTCCCAACACGCTGCACTGCTCTGGTGATGAATTTGCAAAAATCTGGAATTGTCTCCAAGACCTTGGGAAGCATCTCTAATTTGTGCACTGAAACATAAAAGAGCCAGTCACTGGCACATGTAGAGGCTGGAGACTTCCAGTTGCCATGAGTTTCTCATATTTATGAATATATGTTCTGAAAAACAAAATTCGCTCCATTAATTTCCTTGTCAACATTGCTCAGTAGTTCACTGAATTTGACTAAGAAACCCAACAGCAACTCCTGCTTCCTCCTCCCCCAATATTCTCAGGGCATTTTTTCTTGTGCAACTCATTACTATAGAAACAATCTTCCCTAAGGTATTTCAGTTTCAGAGAACAACGCTATATTAAAGCCGTTCTGCTTATAGAACCTTTTGTTTCGTATTGAAAGTGTCTCAGGTGAAATATTCCATGGAAAGACATATTTTCAAGAAATAATTTCCCCAAACACAAATGAAATGAGCATTTACTGCTATGGCAGTATTATCATGGTTTCCACAATAACACCAGTGAAGGTCATGTAAACTTTTGTATTACCCATTTCATGTTTCATCTAGTTCAGTATATATGTGTGTGTAAATTTGATATATTGTAGAAATAGAGGCCTGGCAAGATTCATGGTATATAATTTATCACAGAGTGATTAAGTACCACCATAAATAGAGGCGGAGGCTTTACCTCAGAGTTCCCAGAGCCTAGTTGTTAGGAACCCTCCTTTTCTTAGAACTAGAAATCGACTCTGATTTTATCCTTGGTTAAGTTTATTATTTTTAGGCAAGTTCAGTCCTTCAGTTTAAGAAATTCTCTTCTCTCCCTGGTATGTATCCTTATAATCAAATTATAGACAGCAACAAGATGTGCAGTCTTTATTTGGGTAAGCTATGCATGCTGCACATTCTATATTACCTATGTAAGAAAAGATCTCCTTTGACAGAACATTTTCTATTTTATTTGAGTTCCTTGTTTCTCTTAATTCTTTTATCTCATTTATTTCACATTGATACCTGTATATTCCTGCCTGTCTTCAGTCATTTCTGTCACAGGGAATAACTGTATTTGGGACCTGGGGCCTCTAGCTGCACTTGGAACAGTGAAAATTCTGATGTGATTCAGTGCATTAATACTGCTGGTATTAAGACTTCCGAAGTGTCTGCCAGAATCCATACAAAAACAAACCTAGGAATAAGGAAAAAAAAGTAAGTTCATTGAATATAACAAGTTCAAGGTAAAATGTGTGGAAGAGAAAAAAATCTAACCCAATGCATATGTTTCACTATGTGAAACTAAATCTAAAAGAATAACCAATAATTGCTGATTCTGTTTTCATGAGCTAAATTTAGCTTTGCACCCGTGGCTGACAAACACCTGTGCCAAGTAAGATGTTCTGAGAGTTAAGAAGGAAGGGAAGAAATCTGTGGTTTGGGAAGAGAAGCAAATTCATTCTCTCTTAAAGGCATCTGAGAAATAAAAGATTAACCATCTTCTGTTTAAAGTCGCTCTCCAGCTGGATCAGTTTTAAGTGTCAGACATTCCAAATGTGTGTCATATATTTGGACAGAAGTGCTTTAATGCCATGAGTCTTTCTGAATCATCTCTTCCAGTACTTCATCCAGGACTGTCTTCCTCAACAGGCTGAGAGCAGCCCAGCCTGTGTTTAGGTTTTCCCTGTACAAAACACGAACTCATGCTGCACTGATGAGAACTGTACAGCAAGGAGAAATTCTGCTGGGAACATAAATGGCAGAGGAAAATCCTGTCCAGCACTTAGCATCACAAACAGCAAATTAAGAGATGTTCACAGATACAGTATCTGGGAGCCAAAGAGAGTAAATTGTAGTACTCACCCATTGTGTTTGAGTAGTATTTTGCACTGCAAAAAAGCTCAGGATGCATATGATATATAACTACATTGCAGCAGGCCTGTCATTTGAGTTTCTCCTTGTAAATTCATGTCAATAGCAAACAAAAGTTCATGGTGCAATAAGTATGAAGATAATCAGCTTCCAATGCCTCCACTCCCACTGGATTTTAAATAGCAGATTCCTCTGATCATAACACAGTTTTATCAGAGTGCAGAGTGTTATAATGGGAGCTCTGCTTGTGATGTTCAAAAGCAAACACTGCTCTACACGTGTATACATCATCTGCAAGATTCAGATGTTCCACTGGGCATGTCAGTCCTTGGAAAAAGTGGGGTCTTGCACAGGTATGGAAAAACTCAGAAGAGCCCTGTATACCCATGTAGGGACTGATTACGTGCATGCAAATGGGAGTGTTGTTCATTGAAGTACAAGCAGCTGCTGCTATCCTGCACTCCTGGCACAGAACTAGATTTTATAAAATAAGAGGTATTAAAAGAAAAAGGCAACAATTGGAAGCTCCAGAAATAGTTTCTATAAAAAAAGCTATTTCCTATTATGTGAGCAAAGCTTGTGCTAGATTTCAATTGCCAAAGAGTATATGAGCTGCCTGTGAAAGGTCCAACATTGTCATCTGGAAAAAAACTTCTAGTTTTATTCTTTTATTTGGCTTGAAACAGAGGTTTTTTTGCTTTTGTTGAATTTTTAGCTGAGGTCTGGGCCACAGGAAAAGTAAAAGGCAACATGCTGGCTAGAGGCCATAATTTTACATTTTAGAAGAAGGATTTGGAGTGAAAACAGATGAAAGCTATGGGGGCCCTGGTCAGATGGCAGTCAAAAGATCTGTAGGAGCCAGAAAGAGCAGAGTCCAACATATTTGAATCCTGGCTCAGAAGAAATTAGTGATCAGCTGAAATTGAGGATGATACAAGGGAAAACAAAAAACTTAACATTCCTTGAGGTATTGCTTCAGTGCTTTGTATAGTGAATAATGGAAAAATACCACTGAGAAGATTTGAATAATTCTGGTGACAGGAAATACTGTGAAGTGTTTGGGTTAACCACTGTCACTCCAATAATATTTCTAAAAAGAACAGAAGCTGCAGAGACTCAGAAAACAAAGGGTGGTCCAGAACAAATAAGAGGACCTGGAAACCAGAAGACAGCAGACTAAAGAATTGTACAGAAATCTAGTCCATGCTCAGCACCAAGTATAGAAGTAATCAGAGAGGAAGCAGGCTGACGTATGCTGGATGAGGTACCTGTCAGTGCAGAGGAAGAATTCAGTTTGAGAAGGGCCATGTTAGAGAAGATGTTTGTAGAGGTTTGGCATTTTTTTAAGCTCAACTTATTAGTCGATTAACATACAGCAACTCCAAACTTTCTGACTCTGAAGCTTTCCATGCCCTTGTTTAGAAAAGTCATGGAGGTCACAAATTGCAAAGGAACCTCTTAGCTTCACTTGGCAATCTTAAAGAGGTGCAGCCCATGAAGGAAATGCATGCAAAGAAGAGGGAAATACCAGAGGTACATATGGAAAGAAGCAAAACCCCAGATTACAGCTTTTCTGTTCTCAATTTGTGAAGAAAAGCAGTCCTGAGCATTTTTATTAGAATGGTTTAAGTGAAAAAAATAGCTCACAAGAAATGTTTCACTTCTCTGCTTTTAAAACCAATACATAAAGTGATCATTCAACACACTGAATGTTACATTCAAATGGTTCTCAGGTGATTCAGCTGATATTTCCGTTTGGAAAATCCTTCACTTAAAATGGTACCAAAATATCACTTTATATGTTAACTATACTTCTACTGGATGTATTTATATTGCTATTATTACTAGCTGTGTCATTTCAGTCAAACCCTGTTTTCTTTGTCATCCACGTATGATCAGGGTGAAGCAGGATATCCTCTTCGTGTCCTGGGGCACAGTTTTGCTTTCCTCGCTCAGTCTTGTTTTCAGTTTGTATAACCATGAAAAGCAGACCTGAGCCCCCTACATCCCTACTGTGCTCCTCATACCACTATGCAATGGATATGACCCAAGAAAATAATCCTTCACCTTTCACTGCACTGCTGCCAAATCATTTTAAGGTTCTGCGGGGTGGGGGGGGAGGGGAATAACAAAAATAAGAGATGGACTGTCTGTCACTCAACTATAACCACATACAAAATAAAGTTTGAAGTGTTGTAAACAAGAACAAGTCAGCTGAGCTTCTCATGTAGTCACTGATGGAGTGGTGAGAAAGAAAAAAATGGTGTCCATCATTCACGTGTGTCAAGACAGGCTGAGTTTCCCTCAGAAATATCTCCCTCCACTGACGATACGTGAAGACTCAGTTCTTCACTTGCTTCACTTCTCCTTGTTTTGCAGAACATAAGTACCAAGAAGAGGCACAAATTAGAGATTTTCTTCATCAGCTACTTTGTACCACTAAACAAGATGATTTAAAATTAAACAAAATGTCTATCCTCTCCCCCCAATCCTTCATTCTGCTATTGGCAGTCAATGCATCATACACATAATTTACTTTATAAATGCTGAATCTCCAGCTATGATATAAAGATCTTATGTAAATTTACTGGAGGGACAAGGAGTAGGAGGGGGAGAAGGCCAAAGGAAGTTAGATCTGAACATTCATTGTTTCTGAAATTCATCACTGACTACATAGGAAAAAAAAAAAGTATTTAAACAGTTTTCCACATGTGCTATTGTTAAAGCATTTGTGTGTCACAAAGGAAGAGGTCTCGTGCTGCTGCACGTGGCCCTTGAAAGGAAATGGAGTGGTTCAGCCAGTCACCTCTTTTTTTTTTCAATTTCTATCATTGTGTCAAGGTTAAAGTTTGTTTTCCTTAAGGATATCAACTGTAAACAACCACCCACTACCACTGATAGTCTCAAAAACTGTGGTTTGACTTTTAACAGAAGTTAAAGGTCAGTCTTTAAGTTATAACGCACACTTCAGTCTAGCAGCAATTAGCATTGAATTTAAAGGACAATTCCTTCATTAGAAAGTTTCTCTACAAGGAGAAAAATCATAAATTAAATCTCTCTGTAGATATTTTGTTTTTAATTGGTACTCAGAACTGCTTTGCACCGCTCCCTGCCCCACACAAACCCACCTCACAATAAATGCTCCCCCCACTTTATCACATGGCTCTGTTTATCTGGAATTTCTCCACAAGGAGGAACTAAATAATCTTTGTTCGTAGAAAGAGTGTTCGCTATCAGATATAAATTACAAAATGCATATTCACAAATATGTAACTATTGGCTAAAATTTTTGGAAGTCCAAAAATATTGACTGCAGCTTGATTAGTAATCAATTTTTTAGTCCATGCTGACCTGTAACAACAGAAGAGCTGAACATATTTATAACAGTTGTACACTTTGCAGCTAGAAAAAAAAAAGACTGTATTATCATACTGCATCTGTATTTAATAGTTACAAAATGGTGAACGGTTACTCTTTTATTCTTTCAGTACCTTTTTCCTTGGAAAATGGAGACTGCTTTACAAATCTAAAACTAATACAGATAATTTCTCTCTCCCTCCTTCTCCACCATCAGGAGCAGAATCCTCTCTGGAAAAACCCTTTCAGGAATGTTACATTCTAAAGACCATTGATTGATAAACTGCATTACATTCTTTTTCTATCATCTTCCCACACTGAACACTGTGAAGACACAAATTGTTATTGCCAGCGTTATTGCACTATCTCATGTTGTTTCCAGTGGGTCATAAATTCTGTATATCATAATATCCTTCTCCTATGACTTCACATTAGCACTGTAAAAGCCCAGAATATGAATTACGGTTTTGGACTTCAGATAATCCTTTTTTTTTTTTCATTATTTTTCCTGAATAATTATTTCTGGTACATAAAGTGTACGTCAGATGAACAGCTTCTTACTAAATAGCATGTAGTCTTTACATATACATCCCAACCTAACTTGGGTTGCCCTGCTTCAAAGAAGTGCAGCACTTTTTTTGCCACACTTGCCTCCAAGAATCTTTTCCTAAGCCATCTCTGCTTGTCATCTTGGTCGTTGCAAGAAAAAACCTTGAGAATATAAACAAGAATTTGATACTGGTCTAGGTCCACAGAGAACACTGAAGAAAAGATCAGGAGCCGAAGACAGTATTTTAAATAATTTTCACTGTTAACCACTTCAGTGCTAATGAAAAAAACATCAGGCATTAATACATTGCCAACATCTGCCCAATGGCTGAGATCTTTACGTTGCAGCTTGGGAACTCATATGGACAGGGCTTGGGGTGCTGCCTTCTTTGCCCTCCTGACTCAGGTTAAATATTGACTGGACTGAGCTTAAAGCTTCTTGTTATTTCTGAGCCAAGGTCATTATTAATGCAGCAGCTCACAGCGTCCAAAATGCACTAAGCACTTCACAGAGATGTAGGGCAAGGCCTTAATCCCACAAAGTTGATATGTCAGTGTCAGTTTTGGACACAGCAACTGAACTTGCCACTCCTGCCTTTCCCTTCTTTCCTTCTATGCCTGTTTTCCTGGACTGTGTTGCCTCTTTCGTCATTTGGAAAATTAGAACATGGGTTTAGCTTTAGGAAATGAAAGTTTGCCTCAACATTTGAGTTTTGAAAAAACTTAGCCCAAACCAGGTATATTTGCAATAGGAATAGAGATTACTTGCAGACTGTGGGATCAGTCGCCGTTGGTTGCATGGTGAGTAGAAAACCCCTTTGGCTTTATCAAGGATTAAACAGCTATCTGGAATCAGGTCTGCCTAGATTTAGCAGTGGCTTCTTTGGGTAAAGGCTCCTGCAGACTGGGGCAAAGGGGATGAGGAAATGGTAACCTCCATAACTTACAGATCCATCATTAAATTGTCTTTTTTCAAAGAAGAAATATTGTAATAATACAAATATTATTTTTAAAAGCAGCTTGATATAGACTAGTTCCAACTTGTCTGTGAGAGACAGACAAAATCATAACATTTTCAGAAAACAGGTTTTTGCTTCTCACATATTTTGTCTCTTTTAGTCGATTCAGTGGAAATGACAGTTCAGGGTGAACTGGCAAAAAGGTATTTAGTCTAGATCAAAGGCTAAATTTTCAGCTTCTCTCTCTAATAATAAATAAAGTTCTGAAAACATGTTTTGGAGATGGCATTTTGTGAAATGAATTTCAAGGTGGCCTTTTAGAGTAGTCAGTATTACAAGAGCCAATGTGACACACATTGTGTAGGAGAGGGAAAGAAAGAGCTCATGTATGAGGGATTTAAGTAAACTTATCAAAACTGCTCTTGTTGAGTTGCATTTTTCTCCAGCTGAACTCTTGCTCAGAAGAAGTTTACCAGTTGGGTCCTCCTCAAATTAAATCTGCAGTTTTCTTGGCAAGGGAAGGGAAAATATAATAAATCAAAACTAATGAGATATTCTTTATACTATCGACATCTTCATTTTTTCTTCCTGCGTCACTGTTAGACTTGAAAGGAGAAAACAAGGCATGATATTGAATGTGAAAAATGAAAACTGCCCACTGGGTGAAAATAAGAGAGGGAGGAAATCACAGGGTGATTTAGCAATTCCTTAAGCATATGCAATATCTGTAATTTTCAAATTTGACAATTTCACTGAGACACAGAGGGAAAGCGAGCTGACTGGGTGAGTGCTCTTTCACAGACTTGCGAGAAAAGCACAATTAGTCATTTTGTGCAGGCTGTGTGTAACACATGCACATCTCAACGCAGGCACAGAACAGCAGCCACAGTAGGAAGGAGGGTTCTCAGCTGTTTATCCTCCCCTGCTCACTGTGCCTTCCCTGCAGGGAGATAATTGACAGAGCCCTTCCAAGAGGAGCTGCTAGGTTGAAATCTAATCAATTAAAACACTTTCCTCATCCTTCTCTAGATACGGCCACAAACACTTTTGCTAATTCTTTTCAGATTTAAAAACCATATTATCCTTTTTTTTTTTTTTTTTTTAATTCCTTCTTTTGGTGCTATGTGATGTTTTTCTCTCTCCTTGTCCAACCCCTCCCCTAGCTCCATCCCCCCCAGGGTAACAGAGTGAGTAGACTGAGCAAAGATTGAAACAGAAAATGTGCAGATTGCTTTCAAATGCACACACACACACAAGTGAGGAAAGAGATAAAAATTGATAGGTTACTTTCCCTCCTCTCTAATTCTAGGTGTTATTATAACAAGATAGGTAAACTATTTTCCTATGGAGGTGTGATTTTTAAATTGATGTCTCTGAGTTCAGACAATGGCTAAGAAGTTTGAACTTGTCAGCTTCTGTGTGTTGGGGCACTGGCATGTTAGGCAGAATGAAGAGTGCAAGGATGCTGTGCTGAGCTGTGCTCACCCATATCATTGCATATAATTAAGATCACATGTAGTCTTCTTATAGTTCTGTAGAAAGATGTATCTAGAGTTTGACTGTCACTAGATTGTACTGAATTGTTGCACTCATCTTTCCGCTTGATTTTCCTTGTCTGTCTGCTTCTGATTGCTATTCAGAGAGTCATTTCAATGTCTCATACATTAATTTATGCTATAGTCTTGTTAGGGTTTCTTTTCAGCTGCTACACTTAATTGATTATTTGTCTGAAGGTGTTTCTTCAGATACAGAAATTTGAATAAAATGGACAGCAAAATCAGAAGACTTTCTTCCAAGTAAACATTTGTAGTGAACAGACAGACATTCAATATGAAGTGTAGTGTTCCATATGGTTACCAAATTTGACTTTAAAGCAGGCATGTATATCTGAGGCTCTTGACCTTACTTCAGAGGTGCTGCACACTCATTGCTCTGCCTTCAGTAGGGATTGTAAGATACGAATTCTCCTTAAACCTCCAACCTGCAGAAGGATTACTTACATTCAGTAATCTCTTCTCTGTAAATATATGTTAATATATTTCCTCATGTCCAGAAAGCATCCAGAAGCTCCTGTTTTGAGATATTTGAATGCTGTCCCCATGCACCTCTCTCAAAAGTTAGCCCACACTAACAGCCATCATTTGTTTTGACTGAGATCCATCCCTGTGTGTGCAGTTGAAGGCATTGGTATACATAAGACATAAGAACTGAAACATCAACCTGTATTTTTGATGAGACAGTGCAGAAGGTTTGGATTTGGGTCTAAGACCAAGAACAAATGGAATTTATAAGTAGTTTGGGTGAAAAAAACCTCATTAACTTGCACTTTCAGTTATTTTCTTTCAGGATTCAAAGGGTCACTGTCTGGAGTAATCAAAAATTCCTCTCTTATATGACAGACTCGAACTAGAGACAGAACCTCTGTTGCTAAACTGACTTGTCTGGCTTTCCCAAACAAGAACAACACATATCTTTATAGCCCCTCTCACTTTATACTTAGTGGATCCTGCAAATGTGTTTTTAGGACCATGTATCTTGCCTCAATATCTTGCAGACTTTCCAGAAGAATCAGACAATCAGTGCAAAAATACACTCTGACGTAGGATCTCCCTGGCTTTCACCTTCAGGGCAATACCTTTAAAAAGCAAGTTTCATTTGTATTAATTCATTATAAAGGGTGGACAGCAGCATGCAGTCTTTTGGTAGCCATTATGGATCTCGGCATCTTTCAAAGACATTATACATTACAACATAGAGAGAAAGGACAGTAGTGAAGCTAGTGGCAAGAGCTGACCCTTCCATCAGAGAACAACTGATTATCAGTCAATTTCTTCTTTGTCTGTGGAACACTCAAGACATCAATTAACTACCTGTCTTTCCCCTGCTAGTTATATCTACACTGTGATATGCAGGAAAAGTATCTTAGTCAAAATTAACAAGGCACAAAGCACTAGTTGGATAGCAATTAGCAGACACTGTCATTGCCATATCTTGCTAATAAGATGAAACAACAGAGAAGGAAACGTATTCTGTGTGTCTAATGGATCCTGTAGACCAAATAACATCCCAGAGATTTCTGAAGTAGTGTAAACAGAACAATTCCCTGTTGTGGTAAGTCATCTTGGATCAATGGTGGAACTGGAATAATCACTGGCATGTAACTGATGTGGAGGAGGGAAAAATACAACACACTGAATTTTCTGTTATCAGATGAGCAGCTTCATTTGAGTCTGCAGGAGTGTTTGACTAACTGTACTAGGTAGGAGACCGACACTAATAGGGTTGGTTTGTTTTTGTAGACAGATATCTACAGTTCCACCCTTTCTCCCTCTTGTTGCCCAACCTCAGCCCAAGATCAACAAGATTCAAAAGCAGATTTCACTTATCTGACATCTGCGTGTGCTCCTTTAGGGGACAGAGCCTTAGATAAATGCTCTGGGGTTTGAGGTCATCTCTGTAACAGGATTAAAAATATTAACTGGCTCATAAATTTGTTTTACCAGGGTAGTGTTGCCTGACTGCGCCTGTATCATTTTTATTGCTAGCTACAGTTATGTTTATTGACAGACAAGGATTATAAAACGAAGACACAAAGCAGTAGTTATTCTGGGTTCCAGAAGGAACAATAAATTCTCTGCCTCCAGTTCGGGAAATGTTTCAAGGCTTTTTCTTCATGAATAGTTAGTCTATAAAGTCACAGTGTTTTCTTGACTACCATTACTCAGTTAGTTCGCCTGTGTTGCTCTAGTTAGTAGAACAGAGATGCAGTAGAAAGGGGTATAATACTATAAAATTTACAAAGTCCTAACAAGATAGAGCTGAAATTTATTTTTTTGTGAATCTTGGTTGGCAACATCAAAAGCAGAGTTTCACCTCTCCAGGGGTATTCCTAAACACACAAAAAAAAACCAAACAAGCAAAAAGGCAAATGAGAAAACTTGATGAACATGAGTAGCTTCAATTTGGGGAAAAAAAAAAAAAAAAAAAAAGAAGAAAAAGGAGAAAAAAAATAACATCTACACTTCTCAATATACAAAAAAATTACACAAAATGAAACATGCATCTTAAATTTGTTGAACCCCAAGTTTTCAAATGTTAGTTATCTGCTTTAATGACACTAAAAAGTTGTAGGACATTTGCTGTCCAGTGCAAAAAATGACAAAGAGGTGGCCTACTTTACTTCCAGTCTATTTCACATGTCAAGTTTTTCAAGTCTCTATCATTTAGCTAACCTTACTTTTACCCTTTTAAAATTTTTTTACATCTTTCCCATATCCTGAAGCCTGAAACTGCACTCTAATTGGGGTATCACTGGTCTCAAGAATAGCTAGATTGATACAGAAACAGGGAAGGGTTGCAGTTTAAAATGGCCTCTGGAGGTCATCATGTCCAACTCCCCTGCTCAAGCAGGGTCACCTTGAGCCACCCAGAGCCTCTTGCCCTTTACAAATGAAAACTGATATATCTGAGAATAAGAAGAATCTTTTTTAACATGGTGTCACACTGTTCCCACTGTCTCTCTCACTTTTAACATCTTTTCTGTCTTGTACTTCTTTCTAACTGTTTTATTCTCATTTCATGTATGCAAAGTACTTCTACAGCAATTGCCTGTGACTTTATCAAATTTCCACCACTCGATCTTGGAACATCTTTCCAGTTTCTGGAACTCTTTCCAAATTTAAAAACGTCCTCACCATTTCATCCTCCAGATCATTGATCAGCAAAGGATTTAATAGAACTGAGCTCAGAAACATCCTATTTAAAATGACCTCCCAGTTTGACAACAAACCACTGATAGTTTCTCTTTTATTTTGTTTTCTTGACCAGCTGTGAGCCTTCTCTGCAGTGATTTAATCATATGCCTTAATTTGCTTACAAGAATGCTGTGTAGGAGACTCAAGAGCTTTGCTGAAGTCAAGATATATCACATCTCCTGCTTCCCCCTTATTCACTTATCCTGTCAAAGGAAGAAATTAGATCGGTTTGATACAATTTGTCCTTGACAAATTCACATTCACAAGACTATTATTACCCTCAAAGTGCTTATAAGTGGATTGATTGATCCTCCACCATACAGCTTTGGTTCAAGTAAAATCACTTCACCAGCATCTTCTCTGATGTGCAGCTAATTGGGCTCAGTTCTGTAATTTCAAGTCTACTCCTCCTAGTTTGGTTTTGTCTTCCCAAAGAGGCCTTCTAACTATTTTAACCATGTGTTCTCTTCAGTCTCAAACCTAACCAGGTTATATGAGCTTTGCTTGTGGTACTCATAAGCACCAGAACTATGAACACTATCCAGGCTCATAAAAAGGCTATGTACTTTCCAGCTGACCTCTTTCTACTACACTATCAAACAAAATCACTGCCTGTTGATGAGAGTCACTGAACAGTTCTGGGGTGCATGCGAACCAATTTTTTATTATTTATGCAGAAATATCCCAGCTGAAGAGCAGAACTTGGTAGACTGAATTATTGGTAAGCAATATTTGTAATTTATGTAAATGAAGCTGCCCAGAGCTGTCTTGTCTGTTTTTTCTTCCTACAAAGGGAGCAGAGAGTTTCAGTTTTCTAAGCCATTTGACCCTGAGGCTTACATTTGGAATTCCATGATAGCAGACACTACATAATTATTATTTTAATTAGAAAAGCTGCAAAAATAATCTACTGAGTCTCTTAATTCATATGCTGCAAATGCCACATAGAGCTTGGCCCTAAAATGGTTTCAGTACAGAGTTATACTGAGCACAGTTGGCTTTCTGCTCAAAACAAGCTTGATATTTTGGCATAGCGTCCTCACAATGCAGAATTCTGTTACTGAAAGGGTATTTGAGCCCAAACTGACCACAAGTAAATCCTCCATTAGTAAATACTGCAAATTCTAATTTTACACTTATGACTTAGAAGTAAAGGATTTTATTAAAAATTTTAACACTCATAGAGACCTAATTTTATAATACTTACTTAAATAAAACTCCTGCTGCAACTAAGGAAGGATTATCCAAACTCAGTGTGAGGTGATCTAGCTTCAGTCACGGTCCTGTCCTCATTTTTGTTTGATCTTGGCCTTGTGTTAGGCTCTGCCATTATAATGCTTACATACCAAAATTCACTGGGACTGTTGCCACCAGTAACCAAGATTTTTAGGATCACAGTACCTTAGTTTCCTATTTGTGAAGCAGAAATAAATGTTACTTTCCTACATCAATGTTTGAAGAGCTGAGACACATTTTTAGGGGTCAAAGAAGCACCAAAAATAATAGACTATTTGTTTCAAAGATAATGCAAAGTACTGATTAAGTCATTATAGAATAATTTGATTTGAAGAAACATCACCACTGTCCCATCACTGCTTTCATGTTCCAGCCACAGGTCTTTCAGCAAGATATGGAAGCTAAGGTTGTACAACAGGGAAACAAGCAGATCCTCAAATGTTCCATAATTACTTAAGAACTTGATAAAAACAGGGAAATAAGTTCAAAGATGCACTTCAACTTAATACCTATTAATTTGAATATGAGACTTGGCCTGTATCTTAGTTCTCTGCCATATTTTTATCTACCTAAGAAGCAGCAACAACATGAGCTTTCTTTGTGGCTCAGTAAATGCAGCTGGCTAAGATCATTGTTCCCAGAGGTGTGTGTGCCCCTCCTGACACTGCCAAGGTTACTTATGAATAAGAATTACATTTGCTTCTGCTGCATCAGAAAACAATCTTCATTGTTTACCAACCAGGAGTAATCAAAAGCAGTAGGGAAATAAACTGTATTTTCAAGTAGTGATGAAGATATTACAAAAACAAAGGCAAAAATGCAAACTAAAGCTGAGGAAAAATCCTGGACTGCCCCTTACATGAAAATGAAGATTTAGGTATTTTACAAACAGATTATTTTTTTCATATTTCAGTGAACACATAGTTGATGGTTAGATGATCTCTGGAGGTCCATCCAACTTCAAAGATGCTGTGATTCTGTAATGATGTAAGCTCCACATGTATGGCAAAGTGATCCAGAATATCTTACTTGCTCTGGAGGCATTTAAGGTTGGAGCAGATATACAAGAGGTGACTTATTTCTTTATATTTGATTAATGAAGGTGATTTCAGCTATACTAATGGGGAAATTTGTCTCATTTTTACTAGAATGGAGGACAAAAGTATTGCTATGAGTAACCAGGAATGGTTGCCACTTGTAAGGTACTGACCCACTGCTCACCACTGTAATTACAGGGATAAACCATTAAAAGAGCTGAACTGCTAATTCTGTAATAAACTGAGGGCTAGAAGCAATAAAGGACTTACAAGTCCAAAATTTAGGCATTATTCTGTCATAAAACAGAAAACACCCAATAGGCTGAGCAGAATAAATCCAGATGGTCCAGAAACCCCCAAGCAGGTACCTGATTTCAGCTATTTAGCAAGAAAGACTCAAATTCAGACTGTGCAAAACCATCCAGGGGAATGAAGGCCCTTCCATGTAGTGGACACTCAGAGCTTGGTACCTCAAGGAAGGCTCTGAGTTTTATTCCTGAGAAGACATGAGGAGATGTTCCTACCAAGCCCCTAAACTACAGCAGTCCACTGCAGTTCCCCAAGCTGCAACTCATGTGAGGTTTCTTCTCCCACATGTGGTACATGTTTGCCACAGGGACTCAGTATTGCTTTAACTCAGCCATAAATTCCTTTAGCACAAAGCGTTCAGCTATAGATTGGCTTTCCAAAAAGAAAAAAGAAAAAAAAGGAAAAAACAAAACAAAACAACACAGGCTTGGAAAGGTAAATCTTCTATCAATTTTAAGCAGTAAGCTCACCATAGCAAAATATTATTTGGGAAAAAAAAAAACAAACATGCTGACAGTCAAGTAAAACATTATTCAGTTTGTAGTAAATACCAGCAGGATGACAGACTGCCTGTCTTAGATTCCAATCCTAGGTTCGTATTATGCATGTTGTTATAACTTGTTTCTACATGTAAGTTTTTCTACAGAATTTATCCTGGAGAATCTAAGCCCTGTACAGCTGCTCCCCTACGACTCTGTGATTATCTGAGAACCAGCTGAAAGCTGGGTTTTAGGCTGCGTCTTCTCATGCAATATTGCTTTACTGTAGTTATTTGCTGAAATGCTATGTGTGACAAAGAGGCATGTTTCAGAACATAAACAGAAATACCCTTGTAGAAATATTTAAACCCTCAAACCTATTATTAAAGTGCTCACCAATAGCTGTGGCCTCTGTCTGTGTTGCTCCCACGGGTGCCAGAATGACATAAAGCTCCCTGAGTACAATGTGGTATTTAAAATGGGGGACAAAGCTACAAAAAACAGAAGAGACTACACTAGCAGTTAGAGTGGTTATTTCAGATGAGTTAGAGAGGGGGTAGGTGAAGAGAAGGGCAGCAGGCAGCTCTGCAGCAGCAGTCCTTTTCAAAATGGTAGACTGTGCAGGGATGCCGTGGTTGTCCACTAGGCTGAGCCACGTGGATGGCACATTGTCACCTCATAATACTAGCCAATATAGCCAATATACTAATCATAACCTAGTAGATCTGCCCAGCAGACTCATGCAAGAGCCCCTATCTCCCTGTATCCAAGGAAGTTAACAGTGAAAAACTAAGATAAGTGGGAAAATTACTAGAAGCCTTAAAATTAATTAGGTCTGTAGATGAAGCTAGTGCAAGGTCCTGTTCTGCTGCCAAAGCATAACTCTGCCAGGAAGCTTTGTGCTGTTTTCCTTTACTGCACGGCAAAATTTCTTCGAGGTGACCACTAAAGGAGCTGAAAAAAATATTTGTTAGGAAAGATGGTGTCCAAATAAAATGAAGCATAACTACTCAACAGGCTGGGAATGCTTTGGGACAGTCTGTTAGGACAGATGGCTGCTTAACAAGAGTGGTCTCTTGACCAGGTTTCTCTGTCTGCATTCCAGGTGCCTGCACGGAAGGAAGCAGATCACATGTGCTCTTTCAAATGTGTATCGATTTGCCAGTGGGGAGAGAGAGAATACTCTGTCTTCGATAAAGAATTTGATTTGATGATCATTTACAGACCACACTACACAGAGTCTTGACACTGTTTCTTCACCCTAATTACTTTGTGAGCCATCTGGTGCACCTCCTGTTGCAGTGAGGCAGGAATAACAGTTTTACACCCTCCCTCCCTTTTCTTTTCCTTTTTCTCACACTGAGATGGATCTTTTAAGTGAACATCCACCTGACGTGGCCAGACAGTGCAGATGTAGACGCAGGTGCAAACTCGGTCAACCATGCCTCCAGATGGCTCTTACTTATTAAGACAGCCAAAGTAATAACCCCAGACAAAGGGCCTCCAAGAAAAAAACCAAGACTATCCTGCAGGAAAATATTAGGCTCAGAGATAGAGCTTATGAGGATCCCAAAGAGGTAATGAGCTTTGAATCTGTGGTGAAAACAGGCCTGGTCAAGCCCCCTTGAAATTTGGATGAAATGACAGATTGATAATTGAGCAATTGGGAAAATAGTTAAAACACAATAGTCTCTACAAAAGGCTGATTACATAAGCATAAGTGCCAGTAGCTACATGCCAAGCTGAAAGCCACAGCTTCCTTTTCTCCTGCTGAGCAATATGCTCAGCAACTGAGAAAGCCAAGAGACAAAAACTATAGGATATTTTATAGTCTGGTTTCTTTTAAACATCAGAAGAATCACACTCCTAGTGGCTGAACTACAGACAAACAAGTGAGCAAAATGAAACAATTGTGACCTCCCTCAACCTTTCCTTTTAATATCTTTAATTATTGGCCCACGAAGTGTGAAAGTTCAAAGGAATGAGTTTTAGGCTTGGGAAGCTATCTCACTAAACAAGTTCATTTGGGCAGAAGAAGCTCACAGGAATCCAGAGGCCTCTGCTTCCACAATTGAGTGAGCTTCTCCTTGTTAACTTGAATGCTCTTTAGGGAAAAGGAATCGGAAAGAAAAAGCATCTTTTTCAATCAACTATTCCAAAATATGTTCTTTGGGACTGTCACCGATAACTTGGGGCTTTTCTGGCCCCAAAGGACAGAATGAAAAACCACCCTCCTCTCCACTGATCATCCCAGCAGCCATGCTGCCTAATGAGTGTTCCGCTGAGCAGAATTAATTGCTGCTTTCCACCTGTATTTTGTTGAGAGAGGAATTATGGCAGAGTGCCTGGCAAACGCTGTGCTGCTCAGGACAGCAAGTCCAAAAAAACAGCATGCAAAAGTGATGGGAGGTGCAAATCCACAGGCAGGACTCCCTTGGCCCTGTGATTCTGCTAGTGGCACATGAACACCTTTGGGCTTGGCCCAGGAGCAGTCAGCCCTGCTCCAGGCATTCTACAAAGTGAGAATGAAATGCCATGTGGGGGAACTTCACAGTAGCAAATCTTAGCGAGAGGTGGCGTTACAATACAAGCAAGTCATAGAGTCAGAGTATCATATAATGGTTTGGCTTGGAAGGGATCTTTAAAAGTCATCTATTCCAACACCCCTGCAGTGAGCAGGGACATTTGCAACTAGATCAGGTTGCCCAGAGCCTCATCCAACCTGACCTTGAATGTTTCTTAAGCTCGCTAGCTTCAACCCACAAAGGCTATGAAAATAGCCTAAGCATATGAGTTCTCTGACAGGTCTTCTCTGAATTTTCCTGTCTAGATGGCTCTTTAAAGCCTGAGGTGCCAGCACCTTTGCCCTAAAGACTCCCATCACCTTGTATGCAATGAGGTCCTAAAGCTGTGACCCCAGAGAATCAAATACATTCCAGATCCTTCATGTGTTTGACCAACACCCTTTGTCCAGCTTTCCTTTTTTTCTCAGTTGCTTAGTCCCATTCTTCTTGAGCAGAAAAAGGCACAGTTTCAACCACAGCTTCCAGTGGAACTATGAATTTGGCATTGGGATATAAATGTTACAGAGGCACAGGTGAAAGGCACTGAAGGGGAGCAAAATGGGTGTAGATGGAGATACAGATGGAGATTTCCCCACATCTCTGGCCCTTGGTCAAGGTGCTTCCCCACAATAGCTCCCCAGATGCAGATATGCCAGAGTGTAGTGATAGGCCTGGCCCTGCCCTGACCTCCTGGTGCTTGGGAGACTCACAGCAGCACAGAGCAGTGGAGGCAAATAAGTGAAGTGTTACATTGCCTGTGCATCCCTTCCCTTACTTTCCCTTGTCTCCTCACTGTCAGTGCAGTCAGGTCTATGCACAAATCAATCACAAAGAGAAAGGCGAGAGCAAGCTGGAGGAGTTGTGCCTTGACCCTTTCTGTGGAGGCCACAAATACCACTTTGCTGACACAGCTGAGAAACCTTGAAAACTATTATTGTTTCTAGAACCTAGAACTAAGAGTTTTATCCTTGGACCAGTATCTTCTGCACAAACCCATAGGACTTGAGATGTCTGCCTGCCAGAAGACCTTTAAATGCTGCCTATTAGGCAGCATATGGAGATGGAGAGTGTAAGGAGGCAGTAAGAGAATCCCAACCAGCCTGATAAACATTGTTCTTAGCACAGCAAAAACTAACTCTTGCCAAGTTTTTGTAGGAGAGTTTTACTAAGGGATTTTAAAAGAGGATAATGCAAACAAGAAAGGAACCTTTTTCAAAAATTCTTTTTTCACACAACACGTGGGGACAGCAAAGCCACTTCTTGAGGCCTGTAGTCTATGTTGTAAGAACAAACCTTTACCCAGAAACCCTGTTTTATTTATTACCCATTCAGCTTGCTAGCCATCTGTAAAGCTAAATATTTGCTAGTCTTCCTGGAAACTAAGCCAGCCAAACCACTGAAGAGATATATTTAGGACAGAGGAGCTGTAAGAGACAGCTGGAGCATATCTCTTATGCTTCTTTACTGTAGCATTATTTAGCCTTGTCACTAGGCCCATAATGAAATAGCTGGTACTCATATTCTAATGAATGACAGCCAAGTGTATTCAAGTGATGAAGTTGCTAACAGCTCTTCCACAGTAAAACAGGAATTTGCCTAAACCTGTATTTGATTTGGCCTATAAATATATTGTCCTACTAACAACCTCACCCAAAGGCAGGCTTAAAACTGGAACAATTTGTTTTTCTGAAATCAGGGCTTTCAGTGAGTGCTTTGATTTGGATGTAAAATCCAAGGACGATGCCTACAGGGTTTTTTGGTGCTAGAGATTCACTGTGCAATTTCTGAATTCACTGAGGGATAGTTATAACCAATATTGGGATTTGCATGACAAGACTGTGCTATGTAGGATTGTTTTGTTTTACAATATGGGTTCACAGGTTCACTGTGATCTACAGTATATGTATATCAGTTTGCATTGTGCATTCTGAGCAGCTTGCATTGGCAGCAGCACAAATTTTATATCAGTTATTAGTGATATAAATCAAGCCTTTCAGCTCCTGAATAGTGTTCATCTGAGGCCCCAAATGAGGAAAGAGAAAATCAGGATCCTCCTTTCAGGACAAGGGCTAATTCCTGCAGCAACTGCTCTCAGCAAGCTGTTTCTATCTCCAACTTTTTTGTTCTCTTTTTTGCAGCTGAATTTCCATTTGGAAAAGCAAAGTGACAGGGCAAAAGTGAGAGCCTTTGCAAGACACGGCAGAATGCAAGAAGCAGAAGAGTTCACAGCCTGGCTAAAGCAACGCAACTCCATAAGAGGGCAGTGTAATAAATGAACACTGAAAATTATTCACAAATTATTTTCAGTAGCACTGGAGTTACAGTTCCCATAGAGGCAAGGCTCCCAGTGGTTGCAGGTAGCTGGGGGCACAAACTCTCTGCTGAGCAAGACTTCAGGGGTTGCACTGAATTCTGAAGGATTCCTTCATACAGGAATTTGTCCTTTGGCTCTCCACTCACATTTGGTTTTCTGTCTAAACCCATTATTTAATTTGGGTGAATCCTGATTTATATCACCATGAATAAAAGGGAACTGAGGCCATCATGAGTATAAATAAGATTTTAGCTCAGTGGCAGTCTTGCCTGTGTGGGAACTACAGGATCAGGCTGCATAGTCCCGGTAGCTCTTTGGCATTTGATGAGCAAGTTACCTTTATTTATAACATGGCACAGCTGAACGTGTTGTTGTGATTGACTTACAACAACTGCAAGGTCAGAAGTTTGATACTCTGAGGCAAAAGTGTCCTGGCAATGTATATCTGGAGATTGTGTTGAATCAGGGATATGTAAAAGGTTAAATAGGGTAAGTGTAGAAGCTTTGGGCTTTTTTATGTCTCAGACTAGCTTTTTAGAAGCATCCTTGGAGGATACGAAAGAGTGCCTTCTATTGCAGAATGCTGAATTCACTCTTTCTGCCACCTTCTGTGACCTTTTCACCACCTCATTACTTGTGCTTTGTAAAACAAGAACCACTGAAACAACCCTGTAATCAAATCCATGGTATCTATTCCTTCATTGATTCTTGAGAGGTGATAACAACCTCAGTGAGGAACACATTTTAATAACTATATCATTAAAATTATTATTTTGGCTTTGCTAGGATTTTTGAAAGAAACTGTGCAATCTATTTATGAGCTTGATAAGTAGGAGGATCTAGTGCCTCTCCTTCAAGTAAAGCTACAGTAAGTCTCATATGTAGATTGAAATAATCTAAAAGAACATAAATTAAAATAATGAGGATTCCAATTAAGCATAAACTTGCAGTAGGTGGGCACAATAAATACCTCACCAGTGAAGGGAAATAAAGCATTGTATTTTATACAAAAATACAGACATTTCTGTAAATACTTAAAATGGGGGCATCTTCCATGGATAAGTCCCATCCACACTAGCACTTATCTCAGGAGAAATACTGAGGGTAAAAAGCGATTCCAGGAGTACCTTTGGTGTATACCAAGAGGATACATTTTAAAAGAGAGCTCCATTTTACACAGCTGGTTGGTTACATGATATGTACCAGCTCATTTGCAAAATTGGACTTGTGAGCAAAACCAAGTGGAGAAAAATAACGGGAAAGACAATGAAATATGGAAACACAATTTCAATGATGTCAGAGCAGGAGCTCTGGGTAAAGTATGAAAGCAGTCCCAAAGACGAGGCTTATGGGGTCCTGATAACTGTTTCCTAGCAACAGGAATACTATTAAAGGGGATGCTGAAGTCCAGTTTAATACGTTTGTCGAATGCTCTGAAGGACAAGGAAGTAGTATCAAATTCCTCATTTTATACAGGCTACTCAGTCATGTTCTGTAACGATCTATACAATAAGAGTTTCTACAGAAATCAGTCTTGCATATTTACCTATGTATTCCTGAATTTATATATTGGTCCTTTTCCAGAAGAACAAGGAAACAATGTTATTTATTGGGATACCTGCTTTGGATTATTTAATTAGATACAAGACTGCAAATGAGTTAAACACAATTATGTGAAAGTAAACTACAATGCCTGCTGCTTTTATTTCTAGGATATTTAGACTCTTGAACTCACAAAATACTTTTATGGTATTTACAACTGACTGTCATAAAAGCTAGTTCACTGCACACCTTTAATATAGTTGAATGCAATTATTTTTAGCTTAGTTGTAAAATTGCTTTAAATAAACAGCTGCTGTTATCCCATTTTACCATACTTCTAGTAAAGCTAACTTTCATGCTAAAGAGAGATCCACATATAGCTACAAAACGTAGATTGAATACTCCAAACTCTGTTGTGTTAGAAATTTATTTTGAAAGTCTGAGCAACCTTTCCACAGAATAACTGTCCAAAGGAGATGATAACACTATGTAAGCTTTGGGAAAGGAACTGATAACCTAGGTAAAAATATTACACAATTCAGTAAAACCCCTTAAAGTTAAAGCTGAACAGCACTATTTATGAATACATGGAAGTGACTTAAGACCAAAGACAAAATTGAATCACAGTGTTGGAAAGCATGGAGAAAATGATGCACTGAAAAAGGTAAGCTGCTACATGTCATTATGCTTGTGTCAGTGCAGTCTTGCTCTAGCAAGCTTCAAATATAGATAATTAATGATCAGCATAGCCCCGGTAACCTCCCAAGCCAACCCTCAGAGGTCTGCCATCTGATTTCTGTGGCAGATGACCTTTTAAATGGATTCCTCACATTTTTGGGGTGGGGAGAGGAGGAAGGGACAAAAATATACTAGGATTTGGCAAGCTTTTTCTTCTGCTGCTCAGGTCTAGGTTTTAGTTAGTACCTGATAATTAGGTCTGATTCTCTTCTTCAACATTTGGCAAGTCTCTAGACCCAAACAACAAATTTTAAATGCCATTCTTTTGATAGTCCAAAATAAACACAATGCAAATAGGCTCTAAAACACACAGCCGACCTGGGAAATGTACAAAGTAACCCTATGCAGAGAATTGGTTTGCCATCACATTTCCCATTTGGAGCATGACGTTTAGTTAGCCAACAGATGCTGAAGATTGAACAGCAGCACTGTTAGGTTCAAACTAGCAATTTTGCAGGGTTTTCTCATTAAAGCAAGACAACACGAATTTTTGCTGCCTCCCCTCCATTTCCCTGAATGTAAGTTATTGGTTGTGTCCACCCCCTCTTTTAAGGCTGTGGTCTCCAGAAGAGCTGGAAGATGGACATGTCCCCATCCCATTTGACAGAAGACCTCAGGAGCAGCCTGCAGAAATGCCTGCGGGCAAGCTCTCCCAGTGGGCCTGCTGGGTTCATAAGCTGCCTAATGGCATACTAAGTAGCCGAGCAGCTGGGAGTGTTTGAGCTATCAATTTAGGTGACTCACCAAAAGTACCTGCATTTTCATAAGCCATGGAGATCAGTCATGTCACTTTTTAGGTTCCCTGTCAGAAATGGAATGAGACAAAGCTGGCAGCTATAGAGGAAACATCCATTTCCCATTTAAGTCAGCAGGCTGGAAATCCGTCTACCATCTTTTCTTCCGAAAATGTCTCCATCCTCTCTCTGTATGCCTCACTGTGGAAGTCTGACTAGAAGCCAGTTTACACCACTTAAAAGATGGGGCAGAAACTTAACTAAAACAAGACAGCAGACAGGTGCTTTCAGACTACATAATTTCTACAAATGAAAGTGTAATTTTAAGAAATTGTTTTACTTTCTATCCTTCTTGAAAAAGTTCCAGGTTTTGCCTAAAAAAACCCAGATTTTATTTTTTTTTTTAAAGGGAAGTTGAGGTACAGTTAAGAGACATACACAGAATGAAACATTCAAGCAGGGAAACCACTATTGCTCCTTTGAACCCATCTGCAAAACACCTTTGTGTATTACCTCCATAACCTTCTCTTCCCACAATCAACAAAACTCCTACCTAAACACACCTCACTGTAGAGCTTTAGGCATTTTAAGTTTTTAGTGAAATTCTTGGGACATGTACTAGAAGGCTATGCCATCACCCACAATTAAAGGAAAGACTCTTTTTCTGTAGTGAAAGAAACACATTTGATACCTGCGTGAGTCTGCAGCTCCCCTTGCTGATTCTCACCGCTGTCAGTGTCAAAAGCAAGGGCCTGTACTACCCTTTTTTATCTTTACACCTGAGCAGTTGCTCACAAAATTGTAGTGTTAACATAAAATAAGCCAAAGGAAGGAAACAGCTGCTGGAGCCCTGGAGAAATAAACAGCAAGAAGCGCACACAAGAGTTCACACTTTTGCTGTTCTTGTCAGGAACTGGGGGACAGTGTTATGATCTGTTCCTCCTTGTGGTTCCATGTTTGAAAAATGACAATGCTTTCCACCACCACTGGCTGTGCTCTTTTCTTGTGGTAGCAGAGGGAACTGATATCTGGGGGATCTAAGGGTTTCAGGCTTGAGTTCCTGCTGAGTTGAATTCCTCACAAAAGCACAAGTAAGAAAACGCCAAATTAAGGGGTTTCTCTGTGTGACGTTTTCACAGGCCACTACAGAATAGTTTATAAAACATCAAATTATAAATAATCTTTCATTTCCTCTGTTAGCTGCCTAATCCTTGTCTACCTCCTTAAAATGCAAACTACAAAATCTTGGCAGATCTTGTTTGCCCTTTACAGGTTCTTGCAGATGATCATTATACATTCAATATGAACATACACTTTAGCTGTCCAAACTAGATCACATTCAGTCTTGCCTGCCTGGATCTGAGACTGAATGCCAGAATTTGTTAATTGTGGTGCTGTTAAGTGCTTAGAGATTTTAAGAAAGAAATTAAACACTTGTGCATACATTTTGGCACTGTGTCTTACTGCTGTCTGGTTTAGAAGCAAACACTGAAGAAGGCTTCAAATATTTTAGAGTCTGTGGAGCCCATTCTTCAGTGTGTGGTTGTTATTAAAAGGTTATTTAGGGGCTCTCTTATTGAGGTATCTCCAGATTAAGGATTTGTGGAGATAGACCAAGGATTTCTTGCTAGGTACTTAGTAGTTACATATGTACCATATGTTGCTGTTTTTGAAGTTTCCCTGTGTTTAATAGTATTACTTTTTTGGCTTTTCCTTGACATTATTTGTAGTTAGGTCAGAGGTCCACAATCCTAAACCTTGATGTGAAGGCACTGCAGATACAATAGTGGCTGAATCCATTGCTTTTCAATAAGCTTGTATGAAGTAATTAACAATTACTGGTTGAACTTAAGCCCTAAACAGGCATGGATTGCAGGAGGCAGAACTGATAACATCAAAAGAAAACCATTGAATACTGCTCATCAAAAAGCCTGTGAAAAGATATTAGAGATTTCATGAAACTCCTGGTGAAATTGTTTACTCAAATCAGCACAGAGTCCAGTGAAAGCAGTCAGAAGAGAAAAACTTCACCACTCCTCAGGCTGCAGTGAAAAAAAATATTCAACTTAACAATAATTTCTACTGCAACATCTAACAAAATTCAGCTTGTTAATGATGGTCAGATAGGAACACTTGATATTGCCTATCCACCTACATTGAAAAGATAAATATGTGTGCATACTCACAAATGCAGACATACAAATTTAATGTGCATTTGACTACATCCCTCTTTGATTGCTTGTTTTCGTTTATCAGTCATCTCCTGAGCTTATAAATGCTTCGCAATAATGACCTATAAGTCTTCAACACAATTCTTACAGTAAGGGCTTTATTTCCCCATGTTAAGTGATATACACATTACTTAATGTGGTGACAGAGTTTTGCCTGCAGGATTGTTTTTGAAAAGTAAAAAATGTTCATTCTGTCAAAAAAATGCCTGGATTAGAATAGACAGAAGCTTGATTTTCACATCCTTGCCTCTTATACCTGGATAGAACAGATGTGAAGCACTCTATAATTGAGCAAGTGGTTACATCTGCTCTCAGAGTCCCAAATGAAGTTATTAAAAAGAATCAATGAATTAACCAATGAGGACTGGAAATAGGGCAGAGTATTTTGCTTCCATGGGGGCTTGATTTTTTTCATGCTGCTGCTTAGATCATTTAATACTATTCTTTTATTGGTCATGGTGCCTGTCCATGAGTCCCTTTCAGACACAAATATCTCATTATTTTATTTTGGAAGCACTACTGATTTTTTTTATATGCAAATGCCATTACAGATGTTGTTATTGGCAAATCATGGCAGATCCTCCTACGGAGAGAGTACCACTCCATTGCCAGTATTGGACTGCAGCAGCAAAGCTGCTTGCTGTGACAAATTTTAAATTAAATTTTAAAAAGCGCAGGAAGATAATGATTTCCAATAAATACTGTGAAATTCACTTCCTGTGGTAGTAAAAGACACACAAGTTACAATGAACTAAAATTTATACATTTGCTGCAATTCACCTTTAACGAATGCAAATGGAAGGTTAGTGATTTTGAATAGATGGTGTGTTTTACTTTATCGTTTGGAAGCATGCCCATTATTTGGGATCACAGAGCTCGTGAATTGATGATCCAAAGGGAGGCTCTTTTACTGTTGCACCTCCTGTGTCGCCTCTATAAATATCTGGGGTTTATTATTATTCTGAAGTTTTTAGATTTGCTTTATGGCAGTGGTTATTAATGTTGTGCCTCTGACTGTTAAGTGAATTCATAGCTCTGTTAGAAGCCTGACATATCTGGGAGATTTGGTTGCGTATGTAGTTTTCTTGCATTAAACCAATCTGCTGGACAGGGAGGGGAATATTCTGCCTTTGATAGCAGGTATATTTCTGATTACAGCTGGTGGGAATATGTGGCTTCAAACAAAACCAGCAGCCTTAAAAGTTTAAAATACTGCAAGTCTAGGGTACATAAGCTTTTTGTATGCAATTGCATGGTCTAGACAAAGAACAAGGAAATAGCTACTGCTATTTATTCCTACCAGAGAGTGAGGATTTGGCATGAAAATCTCATGCTCCAAATTAACTTCTCTGGGAATTTAGAGGATTGTCCAGCCATAGGAAAAACAATGTCTTCAGCTCACCCAAGACCACATCTAAAAGAAATCAATATTACTAACAGCATTGATGCTTTTTTTGGTTGTTTTTAAAACCTCCATAGTTTCTTTCCTGAAAATTCTATTGTGACTACAGAAAAGCTCCCCTTCCCCTACCCTCAGGATATTTCGAATCCAGAAAGGTAACTGAAATCTTAGAAGATGTTACTTTGTATTTTACTTGCATCTTGGGGGTGTAGTGAAATGAGAAAACACACTGAAGAAAAAGAGTCAGCAAAACAATGACAATGAAGACTTAAATGTCTCCAGCAAGACGTACTAACTTGGAGTCCACAACCTACTGCAAATAATTTCTAATGAACCAAATGATTTGCAGACATTTAATGAGTAACTGGGTAGCTGCTGGTGCAGCAACTTGACAGTAAAGTGGGTAAGAAGCTGGTTTATCCAGGAAGGCTACAATAAAAAAGAGAAAAGGCATAAGGAGAAAAATGTATGTACTGCTTCTTACGGTGGGTTTTCTCAAAGTCTTATTCTAGGCATGATGAGGATGCCTGGGTAGCTTTGCACCTTTACACCACCTACCTTTACAAAAGACCCTTCAAAGAGAAAGGAAGACCAGCTTTAAAAGTCCCAGTATCACATTTAAGATCTCTCTTTATCAGCTCACTTTGCTTGCCTTTCAGCCCTTTCTCTTCCATGAGGAAGGAATACCTCTTCTCTAACAAGCAGGTATGTGAAGGCTGATTCTTGTGGCAAAAGCTGACAGCACAGCTGGGACTCTGGCTCACACAGGAGGTTTGCTATTTACTTTTCCTGGGCCAGGATTTCACCCGTTGCTTGTGTCAAGTTTGGCAAGGATTACTGGCATGAAAGTGATCCTGAGGGAGGAAATCAGACTGCTTTTCTACACAAATGCCCAAATGTCAAATGTGTACACAGAAAACTGGAAGTATCATAAAAAAGACTAATCTTTTAGATGTGCTTAGCAGGCCTGATGATGCTCCCACTGAGGCTATGGGAGCTGACTTGAGGAGCAAGCACCATACACCAACATGAGCACATCACCTGTGTCCCTTGTCAGGTTTCCTTTACAGCCATTGCAGGGCAGCTGTTTCTTCACTCTACAGCTCCAAGTGAAAGAAGCCAGAGTGGCCCAGGAGAAATTTAAGCTGGTCACTGCAAATTGATTCATGCAAGTGTCTCTGGTGAGAGGTTGTGCTACTTCTCAAGCAGCAAGAGAAGGGGAAATGAAGAGGTTGTATGGCTGCTCTCAGGAGAATGGCAAGCTAACAAGAGCAGATAGGTGTTAATTTAGCTGAGAAAAGAAGTTTCTTCTCTTTCAGTGCTTGAGGATTTGAGATTTGAGCAACAGGCTGGTGAGGTAGGCAAGGGGGAGGAGTGGGAGGGATATGAGTCTTAAGTGATTACTCAAGTGTGGAAGTAGGTTATGGCAGGTTAGGGAACATGAAGAAAAATACATAAGCAAAAAAAAAAAGGAAACATAAAAAAGGGAAGAGCAGAAATCTGGGAGAACAGATCACTGCTGCTTCTAAAGCATCTCCACTGGGGGAGCAGGACAGAAATTTTCTGTTCTGCTCCACAAAATTAAAATAAAATAAAACAAAACAAAACCACAGAAGTACTCCCTCTCCGTAGCAGGACAAATCCCATATCCTGACTTTTTACAGGATAACATTTATGTGGAAGCAAGTATGGCTTTGGAGCCGCATTTTTTGTTATCAGAGAAGACTAGAGCGTGGCAGGAGCAAGCTACAATTTTGACTTTATGTCAGCCCAAGAAAACATGTCCTGTAGCTATAATCTCATGTACAATCTCAGCAGTTAACACTGTTAATTAAAGGAAAAACGTTCCTTGCTGTGTGTTCTCTAGTTTCTCTAACTAGCTCCGTGCAAAACCCCTAAATAACCATGTCAACATAGGCTTGACAGTGTAACGAGTGTAAAAGTGTAGCTGAGTGAAGGGACAGAAAGTTAAACCACTCTTTCAAAGTCTTAGGCTGTGTGTGAAATGGTGACTCAAGTCAGGTTTTCTGTAAATATAAGATAATCTCCATCTAAGAGGTACTTCTTTCTGGACTGCCTTAAATTTCTCATAAAAACTGCACTTAAGAGATGGTAAACACAACCTTGAAGACATGTATTGCTTCATATCTGATAACACGACACAGTGCGTGGATTTTTTAATACAATATTATAATAAAAGCATAGGTGTTTTTGAGTCTATCTGCATTCTAGGGTTATTGTTATTCTGGCTTGTACTGTCAAGTTAAAGCATAAACAAATGGTTACTCAAATGCTGAGTATCCTTAAGAAGGCAAAAGAACAATTTCTGAAGATGGAGTGAAGGATAGATTAGCATAAGGTAAAAAAGACACCTGCTACAGTTCTTTTTGTTGATTCAAACTTCTGTTGATTCAAGGGATAAAAGAAGTCCCCTGTTGGATATGCCAAGAAACACTTTTAATCTCTCATTGCTGGTGAGTGAGAGATTATGCTGCCAAGGCTTGCAGTATGAACTTTGTCCAGTGTTTAATATATGAAGAGATGAAGATGAGCCTTCCCTGCACCCCTCAGACTTATACAGAGATGAGCCCAAGCTACAACTTAAGATTCACATAATGTAATTTTTTGGGGAAAAGGTAAAGAAGCAATATGGGTCCAAATCCATAGTTTCCAATCAATGTCTACATCTTTGGATCTCAGAGACCCTCAGTTTTCTTTTTAATGTGTCCAATCTCCTGAAGAGTGACTGGTTTAGGTGCAAATTTAACTCGGTGTGGTGAAAAAGCAGCTTTCAAAATCTCAGCTGATGAAACACTGAGTGAAGCAGAGGCCTGGGGCAGCTTCATCCTAAATTCAGGGCAGAATGAGTTCAAATACACCACATGGAATTTTTCGTATCAACCTGCCTGGTTACATAAGGGAGACTAATGTCTTCTTATGGCTCTCTTCTGTGGAGGACAGTAGTTGCATTTCCTTCAGTTTCCAAAGAAGTTAACTCGCATGCTGATCCAAACAGTTCGTTAAAGTTCAGTCTGGTAGGAAATGAAATTCATGCCGAAACTAGGTATCTGTTATGCATTCTAATTTATTTTCCCTGATTACAGTATGAATCAAACAACAACTACAACAAAAAGGCACAGAACAGGGAGCAAAAAATCTAGCACCCAGCCCAAAAGCTCTCCAGGCTTTTTCTCTGAAGCTCTTTTGCCTGTACTTCTATACCTGGTGTATTTTTCTTTGTTAGTGTGTTCGCTCCCTCCTTTTTCTCAGCACCTTTGTCCTTGCAGCAATTTCCCCTACAGATGCAGAAGGTTTTCAGCAGAGCAAGAAGGGGGTGAGGCAGGTCTACTCCTGTGTGCAGGTGTTCCATTTTTGGGGTGTGGAAGTGAAGCTGCTGTGCTATTAATTTCCCCAAATGTAAGAGAAGTCAGAACCACTCGCTTGTTCTCTTGCAACTATATTGAAGGGGGGATCTGTGATTAGACATTCCTTCAGTTGCTGGTTTCAAATGGGTTTAAACAAGTGTGTAATTACACAGCTATTTCACCATTATCATTTAGGGCTCAAAATGCTGACAATTCCAAAGTGCAACTACTGCCAAAGCCTTACTGCATTTGACTTTGCCAAACCTCTCGAGTTTTTGGTGGGATATACTTAACCACTTTGCATTTATGAGACTGACTCAAGTGCTTTATCCTGGGTGAAAGAAAACAAAGCAGAAAACAAAAAGCAGCAGCGAGAAATAAACCCAAATACTACAAGACACTAGAGTCAATACCTTCTCCAGTAGCTTTGCTTTGTTTCTGGTTACCCAACTTAGTCACTTTTTGTGAAAGCAATCTACTGTGACTAATATCATAATGGATGTACTGTTTCCTCCCCTATTTTTTTTTCTTATAAAGTATTTGGCCCCTCTGTTGTTGTATGACTCCAATGTCAGCTTCCCATGTTGTCACCTTAGAATTGGGCCCTCAAAGTTCATGAAAACTTAAGATCCGTAAAATTTCTAATATCTCATTATGCTCCACATACTCCTGTTTGCAAAGGTACTGTTGGACCAGAACTCTTGCAGTAGTTTGGATTTGAATGTCCTATTTTCTGAGATAGTTTTCTATATCGTGCCTATCTTACATCCACTAGAATTTTCTCTCATCTTCGATAAAGGCTTTGTGGCCCCAAAATGTCCAGGAGTTTTACAAGCATCTTATAACTTGTGACTTAATCTCCCTTGTTCCTCATTTAACTGCTTTCTTGAAGTATCACGTCTCAGCTTATATCCTTCCAACTTTGAATGAATGAAGATCACTGAACATCAGAAACAGGCAAACACTGTAATGCTTTTATGAATATTCATCTGTATTTTGAAAAGAACTCTGCACTTCCCTGGTTTTAATTTTCACACCATAAATTTTCTGACAAGTAATATCTGTACAGAAATATTTGCCAAAACATCATATATTATTATAATAGCATCAAGTAGTACTAGAATGTTAAAATTCAAATGAATAATTGACATTCACATCAAAAAACTGAATCAAAGAATTATCCAATTGAGGCAATAAGACATGCCATGTGACCTCTATGTTAAATTGGATCAGACTGAATTTCTTTTTTGAAAACCTTCAATAAGCTGCCTGTGAATGGGCCTAAACTTGAGTTTCACTCACTGTAAATCATTCTGCATGACAAACAGACTTGCAAAAACATGTTTATAGACAATTTTCAAGTGGAAAAAGAGGCAAATGCGTTAAAAGTATTTACCCTGAAATATTCTCCCAGCTGAGCTCTTAGATAAGTTACTGTCAGGCAATCCAGAATGGTGTTTTCCCTTTGCATTCTCTCTTTCTCTTAAATGCTGCCAATTTGAGGAGCAAAAGACTGTGCTTTGACCCTGGCGTGTCAATCTTTTGCTTACCCATGCAGAAGACAAGAAGCCAATGGGCTCTCCCTGTTTAAAGTACTCTTTCTCTCCCTGGCTAAAGTGTGCCCATATAAGGGAATTAAATTAATCCCAAGTAATTGTGCTTCACCCGCTGACCCATATTGCTATGACCAGTACCCAAGGTGATGCCTTATTGGTATTTCCGCTCCAGTAAATCAGCTTTCCCAGAGCTAAAATATCCTTTATCAAAATGTTACAAGGAAACAGCAGTATGTACTAGAGTGGTTGCCAGTAAGAAAAAACAGTTTTTTTCTACAGAAGGTGATTATACAACGTATTCCCACTCAGTGGGACAGAAGAATGATTCCCAGGTGAGCCAGTGCTGCTTCGTTCCTCTCCTGGAAGAGAAGGGGAAAACCCAATATAAAAAGAGGCAAAGGAAGGTTCCCATAGCTGGTGTTACTCCTGGGATTTATCTGGCTGGTTTCTTCAGTCAGAGGAACAGAAGAGAAAGCACAGGATGCCCTGCAGGTCTTTGAGAAGCTTGGTCATGCAACTAGGGCCATTAATATGCAGTTACAGGCAGTGCTCAGGGAGGTAGGCTCATTAAAGGACACAGTTAGGAATGGAGGGTGCACTGCTGGGGGTGTTGGGATCTACCTGTCCATTTGCCAGCTGCAGTGGGAGGGCTGGAATGGACCCAGCTCCCGTCTAGTCACCTCAGGGCATGTACAATCCAAAAAGTCCTCCTGGAGAAAAGGAGGCAATGGGAACAGCACTGCAGAGCTGTCAGTGAGACCAAGAAGGGGATGCCAGGCTGCTTTAGGCAATTGGGCAGGTCAGCTGGTCAGCAGAGCTGCTGAAGTGGCTGTAGCAGACAGGAAGCATGGTGAGGGCAGCAGGAAAGCTGAGTCTGAAAGAGGTCAAAAAGCCAGCAGGCACAGGAAGAGGTAAGATGACTCACAAGGAGAGATACTACATGCACAAGGAATTATTCAGAGTAAGGGTAAATGAATCCATCCAACAGCAAGAGGTTTAAAGACCTATTTGGATAATTTTATTTTTTTTTAAAAGAGACAGCCACCCAAGCAAAAATCCCATGTTGCAGGACAGGAATAACATGGCGTGGCTGGATGCAGTGCATGTCAAGAGCCATTGTGCAGTAGGAGATAGGCTGACAGGAGACAGGCCTTGAGCTCTGAGAAAGGAGGGTGAAGCCTGGGACTGTTGCATCAGCTTTCCTATTTTTTTTTTCCCAACATGAGCCCTAAGTGGATTAAGGAATTTTGGTAACCCTTGACTCACCCCGTATCTTTTTAGGACCCACGTGCCATGTGTAAGTGTAGAAATACTATTGCATTCATTGGCATTTGTAATGTTTTCCAGACCTTATGTGTAATAGTAGCTTTCTGTTCAAACTCAGATCCAGTGCTCATGCCTCCCTTGTTTTTGTGTCTAGCCATGAACTTATATGGTGTCTGAATTGTTAATGAATTAGTGTCAGAACACCTAAAAATAACGTCTTTGATGTCACTTCTCTTGCTTTTTCTGCTTCTTAATGTTTGAGGTAAGAGGAAGGCAGACAAACAACAGTACAAACCAAGCCAGCCACAAAAATCCTACAATGAAAACACGTACTACCCTATTATTTGGAGAGACACCTTTCAAACCACAGCCTTTTCTTGCTGCATCTTTACATGTGTAGAATTGTGAACATCCCTATTATTCCCAAATGAAGGAATCCAAGAGACTGGTGGCAGTTGACTGCAGCTTTTTAACACAATCCACTTGCAGATATTCCATGCAGAAAAATGTTATTGGAGAGTGTATTCTAGGAATTAGTTAATCTTCTCACACAAAGGCAAAGTCATTTATCAGCACAGATCTATTAATTATCCTTTTCTATAAGACAATACCTTTCTACCTATATACTGCCTTCCAAAACTCTGGCCATATTGTATGAAACAATAAACACTGGAACTATCACTGAAAAGCATCTTTCCTGGCTTTGCCAGCAAACCTTTTCTTACGGCAAAATGTGTGTAGACAGGATGCTCCTCCTTTTCCTTCCTAGTGGCCTCCAAGCCAGCAGCTGTCTGAGAACAAGGGGCCTCCCTGAGTACTATGACTGCTGCTCAGCTGGCCCCATGATAAGTACATCTAGGAACAAGTAGAATATTTCATAGGTTTTTCCTATCCATGCAAATTCTGGAACATTTCCTCCTCTGCACAAACATTATTGCAGTTAAAAACTCAAACAAATAACAAAACCAAACCAAACCAAACAAACCCCCCCCCAGCAAACCACCACCACCAACAACAAAAAAAGCAACCCAGAAAAACACAACCCCTTCTTGCTAATTTGTTTACTCATTGACTTTCATGTAATACAGGAACTGGTAATGAAGTCCCTGAGCTAGCTCTTCCAGTATGAGCACATCAGTATTCAGGAGTCCAGCTGCTGCTGTTTGCAAATCTGTGTAGATGAATGCAGTCCAAAACGTACAAGTTAGACCTAAATATTAAACTCTTTGCATGGTAGAATTAAAGATAAGTCTTCACAAACAAACAAAAAAATGTAGATCTGCAAATATGAGCAAATATAAACTTCTGGATTTAACATTCTGGGAAAGAGGATTTTTGTACAGTTTCTATCTCTGAAGCTTCCATGTTTTACATACATTTCCACTCCACAAATGTGTCTGGACTTCAAAGAGTAGATTTTGGAGGCTAGATTTTAAGTTACAGCATGAACAGTCATTGTCTAGAAAAAGTTATGCTCAAAATTCAACAGTGTTCAATCAGAAGAATAAACAACTAAAGCAAAGACTATTCCCTCTACCTTGCAAGTCACCTTAGCACATGCTAGGCTTCATGCATGTAGGGACACACAACAGTGCCCAAAGGGTTACTTATGATCCTGCTGTGAAGAACACTCTGCAATTGCTTGTGACATGAAGCCCCTTAATAAAACATTATTCTTTTTGGACTTGCTGAGTATATCTCTGTCAGATTTATGTTACATTTTTTACACATGATAAGCTTTTCTCACTTCAAGTGTATTTGGCTGCATAGGTTGATTTTAAATGCTCTTGTAATTGGACACAGTGAAATATACTGGTGCACAAATGACAGAGGAAGGCCATCAGTGATATTTGTTTGTGCTACTCATGTGCTCCTTTGATCTGGTTGGAGAAATTTTGAAAAGACATGCTGTGTACCAGCAATAAAAATATCTCGACACCTGGAAGATTTGGAGGCCAGCCCAGGGTAATAGTGGGACCTCTAGGCACTTGAACTTCACACTGATGGAACTTGAGCAGCATCTTGACAGTGATGGAAATGAACCCTAGACTGAAAGCTGAAGTGTTGAGGAGCAGTTAAATCAATGCAGTGGCTTTCCAAAGCACAGAGCATTGCTTGGAACCAGCTGTATCTCAACTCAAGATTGCTTGAGAAGGGAATGCCACGCTCTGAAGGGAAAACCACCAGCAGTGCCACTTCCATTCTGACAGACAGATGCTTGTGGATGAAACATGCATCCGTGGAAATATTTTCTGCATTTGAAAGCTGACCTGACTCCCCAAAATGCACTTTATAGAGCAGGGTGCTATCTGAAGCATGCAGAAGTTCATGTGCAAGGAACCAACAAAAGTACAGGTAGGCCGTTAAATGGAGTCCTAGGAGGAGCTGTATGCCCACATAGTCTCATATTAAGCAGGGGAAAAGAAAGAATAAATATTGATTCTCAAGGTGAGATTTTCATAGAATCATAAAATGGTTTGGGTTGGAAGGGACCTTAAAGATCATCAAGTTTCAACCCCCCTGCCGTGGGCAGGAACACCTTCCACTAGACCAGGTTGCTCAAAGCCCCATTCAAACTGGCCTTGAACACTTCTAGGGAGGGAAATTTTGTATATAATAAGAGTCTTTCTGAGAGCAGCCACCACATTGCTTGGACACAGAAAAATAAATCAGCCTGATCCCTGACAGACAGGAAGTCTGGATCTGATCTCACCAGCCTGTTAGATGCCAGTAACACTCCCTGGTCAGAACCCAAGCTGGTTCTGCCCTAGGTATCAGTCTGCAGCTGCCAGCCTGCTCTTCTGGACATGGGGTCCACCTGGATTTACTCTGCTAATGAATTCCTTCTTGCCCTGCATAAAAGTAAACAGCTGAGATGCCCAAGAGCAATTCATAAGCCTAACGATGTTCATTAGCGTATGTTAGTCATTAACTGGAGTTAACACATTTTGTTTAGTGTCCACAGTCAAAGCCCATGAGTGCAGTCTCAAACTGAGGTGAGTCCATTTGAGCTGTCTTCTTCCAGTGACTAAAGAGAGTAAGGATTTTTCTCTGCAGATCACCCCAAGTGGCCTAGCTGTAGGCAGCTTTTTGAGGATGTCAGACCTCCCGGTGGGCAGGTGTGGGTCCCACTTTCTACTGCTCAGAGAACTGACTCTTAT
The DNA here is from genome assembly GCF_020740795.1 of Apus apus. Lineage (NCBI taxonomy): Eukaryota > Metazoa > Chordata > Aves > Apodiformes > Apodidae > Apus > Apus apus. The sequence continues at coordinate 104,611,659 of NC_067283.1, forward strand.
CTGAATGTTTGTCTGTGAAGATGATGCATCTCATCCACCTTTGTTCTTTTGTGGCACAAACATAGAGAAAGGCCAGACACATGTCCAACTTATTTGTGAAGGTAATAAAATTGAGAAACATCAGAGAAGCCAGTAAACTACTAATTAAGTATGACTGCACATAACCCTGTCTGACCTACCTAGGTTGTTATGAAATTTTTGCATCCAGTCAGGAGGAATAGATGGATTCCTGGCTTTCTTTAGACAGTAACTGCTACTTTGGGTGCCCTTGGCTGTAGTCTGGCCTGACATTACGAGATCTAACTTTAAAGATTCAAATGTATTTTGCATTTGCCTGGGTCAAGCCTAAATTTAATCTGCAATGAAAAAAAAAAGAAAAAAGAAGAAGAGGCAGAAGAACAGTTATTTAGAAAACTGAAAATGCCAAGGGAGCTCTTGGATGCTATGCCTCTCCCATCTTACTGTATGCAAATAACAGCTTTCCTTACAATTTCCGACGGAAAGTATTTGGAGCACTCATTTTGACTTCCTGATTTGAGTGTGTGCTTGACTCTATGCAAGCGGCTACAGTTACCAAAAGCACTGAAACATAATGCTGTGCCTCAACATGAATATTCAAGTTCTTTCAGGAGGACACCACTAAGATCATTACAATTGCTAATTATAAAAGTGGTAGCCAAAACTCCCGCTTCCTTGTATTATTCTTACATCCTGCAGATGTCCTGATTTAGCCAGTTAATCATCAGATTCTCTTGGGAATCATCTGGTCGTTCACCTTGAGTTTTCTTTTTTTTTTTTTTTTTAAGAAGTTGCTTTGAATTCTTAGTGTGATATTTCTAATTTTCTCAAATTTTCTGTTTAATTTCTTAAATATTGCATGTTGCATTTCTTAAATAATGTGCTTGGCATGCGTGCATGTACTTAAAAGGTCCCCAAGCCACTTTTTAGTTCCTGGGAAAAAAACAGCACATATCCCTTCAGTCAAAGCAGACGTTTAATTTTGCCTTCAATCATTATACCACCTGCTCCCTATCAGCTACAGCGGGTCTTTCAATACCTCTGTCATGTGGATTCTGCAAGTTTCGCTTACATCTGAAAATATTGCTCTTGCGTGGCAGAATGTCTGAGAGCCATCCCAAAGAATGGGGTGTGCTTGTGGGTGGTGTGATGCCCTTCTCTGCAACAGCGCCTTGTGAAACGATGTTTGGGGGAACAATAAGCGGAGAAAATGGTTGGTCAAAGTCCCCTGGCTGTTCCAGCACTTTTGTGCTACCTGTCAGCTGTAGATTTCTGGGCGCCTCCTCATCTTTTCATATGCTCCAGTTTTCCCACAGCTAATGAGGTAGTATGGGACTGCCACACCATAATCTGCAAGGAAAAGGATATGGAGGGAGGAAAGGTCACCCATTAGGAAACCGTAACCCCAAGGCCTGGAAGCACATAAGCGTTGTGTTCCACCTACTGTTGCAAGAGGCTGTATTTGTGAAGCATTTATGCTGTATTACGTCAGTAACACACTGATGGTGTGGTGTTCACTGCATGGCATAATCTGACACTGTGAAAACTCATATCCTTTGAAAAAGCCACTAATGGAGAATGGGAATAGAGATAATTACAAGAGTTGGCAGAGCTAAACCATCAGATCACAATAGCAAATTTGGCCACTGAATTGATTAGCAGCATGAGAGACTCTTCTATACCAGAAAAGTTCTATTTTTTCCTCCTCCTTTCTTTCCAGCAAGCCAACAGAGCTCAGCTCCAGTGTTGCAACAGAGCCACAGATTATTCTCTGTGCCTAACTCATCTCTTTTGTGTGTGCATGTTTTTGGGTCTTTTTTCAGTAAACAGTATGAAAATTGTGTGTTTATTCCTTCTGTGTGGGTTAATGTATCTGAAGATAAATTCTCTTTCCCCTGCACATGCACAAACCTCTGTGCTCTATTTTGGCACCAAATATTCAAGTCCCAAACTGCACATGTAGGGGTGCAAAACACAAATCTTGCCATGTTTATGTTATTTGCTAATTTTTCAGTCAAGCTGAAAATTACTGGTAAGTCACCTTCCTGGAGCACTGGACCTCACTATGCAGAAGCTGACCCCAGGGACACACTCCAGACTCTTCAGAAGTGATAGCCAAAGCCATGGGAGGAGGGATACATGAAAATGGAAAAGGAATGTGAAAAGCAAGATAGGTGGGTGATAAAAGGGAGAGTACGGGGGTGAGGGAAATATGAGAGAGAAGTAGCTCTAATGAACCTTGAAAAAAATCTCACACAAAAAGAGTTTTAGGGAATGAAAAAGTGGTAGACTTCTTTATTCTCTTTGCTGTGGATAAATCCAGGATTAAAAAAAAATGTATCTATACTGAATGGATGGCATGACATTGAAGTTCACATTATCCAGCTACTAGGATGTTTTTTCCTCATTGCACTCCTGTGTGTGTGCGATTTATGATGCCATTTTAGAAAGCAGATACTGAAGTCCCCGAGGACTTGGGGTTTCCCCTCACTGCTGACTTGCACAGCATCTCATCATCCCAATTGGTGTGAAATACTCCCTGTGGGATTCAGGAGCAGACAACACCTGCTTTGTGCTGGAAAAGATACCTGGACAAAGAAGTGTAAGCCAATGTCCTCAGCATTGTGCCTAAAGCCATCCAGCACGCCCATTGTGCAGCCTTCACCCAATCTCTTGAGCCCCGTTTATGTGTCTGAACTTCAGGAGCAACCTTCTTCTCCCAGAGCCATGTGGTGCACCAAGTTGCCATGTCTCCCTGTGAGCAGATGGTCTGCAGGACCAGAGTGAGCTACTATGCAAAATTCTCCACAGGGAGTCACCCTTACCATCCACAGCTGCTTTTATTCACAAGTCCTGAGGGTTGAAAACATATGAATGGGCATAAGTGACTGGCATTTATCCTGCCAGGTGAGCTCCAACCCACTGGTCAGTGTATCAACAGGTATTTGGGCTGCCTGTAGTTTTTCTGCTAGGCACAAGAGGCTTGGCAGCCATTCAGCATCCATCCCTCCTGCTGGACTGCGTCCTCCCACGTCAACCATCCCACACATTTCTTTTAACCTTGCCTTTGTGCAGCACGTCACATCTGTGCTGTGTAACATCAAATCCTTGGATAGCTTTCTTAATCATGGCTGAATTCCTTAGCCCAGATTCTTCTCTTGGTTATTTGAGGCAAATCCAAATATTCTCTCAGGTGCAGCTGAGGTAAAAACTTGTTGATGATGTTTTTAAAACTCTTCCTTTGAAATAAACACTAGATTTGGATTCATTCTTCCCTGTTATGTAAACTTATTTTTTTTCCCATTTGGAAATGCTGAATAAACTGAGTAGATTGGCAGCATATTAAAGCTTGTTTGAAACCACAAACAAAAGATTTTGTGCAGCTCAAATGCCAGAAAAAAGTATTCACATGTGATTGAACATAATAGTCCAAGATCAGAAAATCTAGCAAGAAGTGGGAGGGATTAAGAGCCTGCTCTTGTAAAAACCTTCAGATGAAAGGCAACACAATGAGGTACACAGATGAGACTAGTTTGCTGAATTTTATCACTCTATCAGCAAATAAGTAGTGTGAAAAGGAAGATTTTACTCATTTCACTTCCACTGTTATCCTACATCTAGGCACAAATATAAATTTTTAAAGCCTTTCAGTATTAAAGCTATATATTTGTGTCAGCAAATTGTACATAATCTGTTTTGTAAATATTAGGAGCTCTAAACCCTCGGGCCAAATTCTGCAATGAGATGCACACATACAACTCTGACAGTCTTCAGTAGAAGTTATGCCTGAAACAACACAAAACATAATTTGACTGAGCCAAATCCGTTCTTTTTAGTGGCACAAAACATTGGAAAAATAAGTTGGGATAAATTCTGATCTCAGATGCATTATTATAATTGAGATAATAACACAGCCAAGTTACTTGTCATTTAAAAATATGTTAGCAAAAAAGTAGAATTATAGCTGTTTGTTGTGGAGACTTGGAGAAAGATTCTGCTTCTTGATAATATTCTGGGTCTTAGAAGAAAGCACTAGAATCTATGTTAAATTAAAAACAAGACAAAACAAAACAAAACAAAACAAACTAACCTCCTACCTATAGCAAGAGTATTGTGCATTTTGACAGAATAGAACTGCAAAGCAGAACTTCAAAGGATGTTGTAAACTATTTTTTCTTATTCACTCCACTGGAAGGATGAATCCATGAGATCAGCTACAATGGGGTTTAACGACTCAGTGTTGTTACACCCCTCTGGTAAGATTAATAAATGAGGTTATTAAATGAAAGTTTCACCTGTGGTATCCTGAATAAGATAAAATGGTATATTACTCATCTGAAAACTTCTTACCTTTCAGTGCTGGCCTCCATCATTCAGCAATGGAGCTTGTTGTTCTAGTAACACGTCTGTACTCATAAAATAAAGAAAACTCCATATTTTTCTATATTTTAGAAACATCCCATTCTCTAAGTCTCTGGAAAGGCACCAGTTCCAGCAAGAGAACTGAAGAGCTCAAGATTAAGTTTATCACACAAACCATCTTGCATACTTTCCCTCTGCATTACACTGTAACAGAGCCTTCTATTTCCCATTTTCTTGAGCAATAAAGCAAACTATGCACGTCTAGCTTAAGAACGTCCTGAACCAAATTATTTGGTCTTTGGCAAGGTTTTAAGGTGGAATAGTTTAGATATTTTTTTAATTTTCATTTTCAAGGAGAAAAAATTCTTTATCTCATTTTGTTGTTTGCAAAACTAGTATGTGGGTCTAGAGCTGCATTTGAAAAACTGTGGTCAGGAGCTGTCTGATCTAAGGCTAGGGAATGGGTTCATCTCCTTTTATCTCTGTGATTTATAGTATTTCATTGCAAGGACTATAAAGTGTTATTACAATTCAATGTGTGCTGCTACTCTCTAAGGAAAGGGCAACCTATTAGGAAAAAGGCACAAAACCCAATGTAATTTGAAAATAACACAGCATAACTGATATTTCTTTAGAACAGGCTTATGTGGAAGGGAACCAGAGGTTAATTGTGCAAAATAATATTACTGCACATCCAAATGCCATTTCTAAATGTTATAGTACATTAAAGTATACTGCAGTGAATTAATAGTCCTAAGAGCAATGATAAGCATGAATGGACTTGAGGAGGTATCCTGCAGCTGCTTTCTGTCAAATATAAGCAATATTAAGGAAACAAGCATACAATTGCTTTTGATCAGAGTTAATGAGACATAAACAATGAATAAAGCGACTTTAAACCAGAACTTCCCACATTATATTTAGCAAAATATTGCTAAACACTTTTTCTCTAGTGACAGAGATGGAATGACCTTGCAGCAGAATTTGCCAAGCCTGTATAACGTACAGATTGCTTTCCCACTTCAGGAGTCACTTCATACTTCATGACAAGCAAATTTCCATCCAGCCTCAGCTGGTGCAACCTAATGATCTTTCCCTATTTTGACATCACTGACACCAGTGGATATCGGTGTAGTGTTCGCAAGATGTCTGCACCAGTATTCAGCAAAAGTCAAGTCCGTGCAACCAAAGCTGACCACACAGTTGTTGCCAAGGGCCACACCAAACTAGTGGCTTTCAGCTGCTGAGGTGCTATGAGAAGCAGCATAGGAAATGAGTGTCTGTCCTGGAAGCCTGTAGTTTTCAGTGTCACCTGCTTTGTAGTGGTAGAGGTAATCTTTAAAGGAAGCTATTCCGTGCTGTGGAAGTGTAAGTGGACTTCTATCAGAGATTTTCTAAGGTAACCAGAGGACTCAGATGACTTTTATCTATTTATTTTCAGAAAGGGTGGAACATGTGCTCTGCTTTTGAGAAGTCTGCCCTGGAAAGGCTCCAGAAGTGTATTGGAAATTGTGTTGCTCCACGGCCCATCCATGGCCCAAATGTTCCTTCTGCTGGGCAGATCTGAAGGACAGACAGAGGCAAAAGGCTCTTAATTGATTGTGTAGTGTTTCAGAATACATGAGGTTGCATTTATATACCACATCTGTAGAAACCCAGTTTAGAGGAGTGCCAGAGCATTCCAGGTAGCTGTACTGCTGTCTCTGTGAACAAAAATGCAATTCACTCTGCACTCACTGCAGTTTGGAGCTAGGTGCTCCTGAATCTGAGTGAAGATTCCAGAGATACTGAATAGAAGTGATACAGAACTATCTGCTGCAGGAATAACACATTCTCCAAAAGAAAAACTACTCTGAAGATTGGCACACAAGTTACCACTGGATGATTACCAAGAGAAACTTAAATTTCTCTGAGTTTCAATTGCATCCATCCTGGAGAAAGTTGTTTCAAGTAATGAGGCACAACAATTTCCTTGGACTTTCATATATGTACCGATCTATTATTGCCTTAAGCAAAAAGGTGCGGCATAAATAACGGCATTACGATGCAATGCACACTCTAGAGCATTGTAATTGTAAGCCTAATTGTAACAGCAGGTCTGTGTTGTCCAGCTAAATAGAGATCTGTAATTCAGACCATGCACAATGTAGCATGGGTTGTACCTCTCAGTATTATAAATTTAAGGTGGAAATTTTATTCATAATGTTACATTGGAACTTTCTTCACTGTGCGGTATTGCTACCAACTGCAAGGATAAACTCCAACATCAGTTCAGTGCTAAAAGGACTCTGTGGGTGTCATCACCCAAGTGTCTCTGGCCAGTTAAAGTTTTTAACTTAGCCAATCCAGCATAAATATTCTTTAATCCCAATTAACACAATCCATTCATCATTATGATAGTTTGAAGATTGTGCCAGGTTTTACAGACCTTGGAACACCTACAGTACAGAAAAAACCCCGCAGCCTGAATGAATCATAGAATCATAGAATCATAGAATCATAGGGGTTGGAAGGGACCTTGAAAGATCAAGTCCAACCCCCCCGCCAGAGCAGGGTCACCTAGAGTACATCACACAGGAAGGCGTCCAGGCGGGTTTTGAATGTCTCCAGAGAAGGAGACTCCACAACCTCTCTGGGCAGCCTGTTCCAGTGCTCTGTCACTCTCACAGTAAAAAATTTTTTTCTGATATTCACCTTAAACCTCCTATGCTTCAATTTGTATCCATTACTCCTTGTCCTATCACTGGTCATCACTGAAAAAAGCTTAACTCCATCTTCTTGACACTCACCCTTTACGTATTTGTAAACATCATCTTGTTATTGAAATAGCATCCTGATATTTTTACATGTGATGTGATAACAGAAAATGAATGAATGCTGAAGGATAGATGTTCAATTAAATCTCATTTTCGTTCCTGAAGTACTGCTGCTGTACAATTTAGATTGTTCTGCTCTGCTATATTATTAGAAGCAAAGTATGGTATTAAGGTTTCTTAAAGAAGGTACCTCTTTCCTTTAAGCAAGTGGTACAGGGAGAGTTTGGGGGTATTTTTTCAGCCCCAGTCATATTACTTCCCCCAAACAAGATTGTAATTACAGCGTAAAGGAGAAAAAACAGATTTATGGTTTGATGACAGTGAAGGCAATAATCCTAGCAAACAGAGGACAGAGCCTAATAAAAAACAGTTATGATTTTTGCCTTGTCCCTGACTATGTAATTTCCTTGTTCTATCTGTGGGAGGACACACATTGCCTGAGCTACTCCTGAGGCTCTCCAAAGTCATCTTTCACTCTTACATTTCAGCAGCAAGCACTTACAGCAAACTTTCATTCCATCTAACAGCTGCGTATTACCTAAGAAACCTCAGCTGCAGGATTGTTTAGTGTGATTCTTGGAACATAAAAATGATTGTTTTTCATTGAAATGTTCTGGTCCAATTTGATCCACTGAGACCAGCAAATGGTGAGCGCCTGAAATAAAGCATTTTTGGATGACAGGAGAAAAGGACAGAGAATTAGGAGGCTGAGGGTATTATTTCTTGCTCTGACACTGGCTGCCTACACAACTTTGGCCAAACTGCTTTCTTTTTCATGTTTCCTTTCCCCTGCTCTCTCCACTTGCAAGGTCTCTGTATTTGTTTGCACAGTGCAATTTCACCTAAGAATGGGCACATTTAAAAAACTTGGCATGCCTTTTCTGTCTCCTTAACTTCAGCAGTCTCCTGTTGTCATGGGGTCTGTTGGATTTTTTTTTTGTTGTTGTTTTTTTTAGGGATGAGGATTTGGAAATATACAGTGGAAACTGTATATTTTGTTTTAGGAGGAAGTAAATTTCTGGGTTTTGAGCCCACTCCCTTCTTCCTGCTGAGCCACAGGTGCAGCAAGATGTTTGTTGAACAGGATGCTCGTTGAAGGGAATGCTCGTAGCCCTGGTGCAGATAGCTGGGAAGGGCTGCTGGCAGCAGCTGGTGCCTACTCCTCCCTGTCCCAGACCTTCTTGACCAGACCAAGAGCAGAGTTCCTTCACCTGGCTTCGGGAAAACACTGGTTACTTGGTTCAGAGATAATTCAACATCAATTTGGTAGAAGAATTACAAAGAAGGTGGAAAACATCAAAGATGGGAAGGCCCCTTTGTACCTAGATTGTGCTGGGGTTTGTATCTAAATAGATTTTTAGCTGGCTGCTGTCATTGCCATGTTTTAAGGGCTGGGGTAATTTTCCTCTGTCACTGGATTGATTGAGACAGGGTGAATTTTTCTGCCTTTCCCAGGAACCTAGCTGGGTCACTAGAAAGAGTAAGTTCAGACTGGCCCATTTCAGCAGGAGACAGAAAGCTACTTCAGGCACTTATCTGATGAGGCATCTGATACCTTGCTTGATAAAGTCAAATCAGATGAGAGAGCAGTGGAAAGCAGAGCTTCTACTGTATCACTGTGAATGGAAAAAAAGTCTCCTTTTCCTAGACGTTTCGTCCTTGAATGATCAGAGAACCCCAATGTTAGGCTAGGGAGTAGCTGTGGAAAAGAGCAAGGGAGAAAATCTTCATAGGGCAGGGAGGTGGTGGGGAGTGGATTGGAAGGGAAGGAGAAAACAGCCTTCAAGCAGGTGAAAACAATTAGGGAAGAGACTGTGACCTATCCTGCACATGTTATTAACAGTAGTTCCCAGATGATTTTTATTAATAAAATTGTGTCCTAATTATGCCACCTGAATTGAATTTTGTTTTACTTTCTATGCTTCTGGGACAAGAAGCAAAATATGTTCAGAAGAAATAAGATGATGATCCTGGAGACAAAAAATCTCTGACATTTAAAGACATATTAACCAATATACTAGCAACTTTGCTCATGGGGAAACAGACAAAATAATTAAAACAAGGAGATGACGACTAGAAAAAGGGAAGAAATGGAGTGAAAGGAAAAGCAGAGAAATGTGGAAGAAATGAAGGACACAGTGCAGCTCCTTAGCTTGTAAGGGAAAAACATTGTTGTCAAATACCATGCGTAACGTGTCTGAACAATGAATACTTGTTAAATCCTGTACAGAAGCGTGAAGGGTATAGAAATGTCTGCCAATATACCCTTTCCTAAAAAGATCCATCCAGCCAGGGCAAAATTATGCAGGCAGCCTCACAGAAGCTTGATGTGTGGTGCTGGTTGTTTCCCCTCCTGTCTTCTGGTGTCATGCAGACTGCCATGCAATTTACAGGCCTTAATTTATAAAGACCCATTTTGAATAGTCATATTGTAGCTTCAGTGTACTTGCCAAAGTTGAGAAAGCTCAAAAGAATTGCTCAAAAGGATGATGTCCTTTTTTTTTTTTTCTTTCCCATTTTATTTATTTTTAGTTTGCAGCTTGCTTTTTAAAAGCCTTCTGTTACTATGGTTATAACTGTGATGGTCAAAGGACATGGTCAAGCTAAAATTTGCAGGTCTTTACTGGAAAAACTAATACAGTAGTGGAAAAAGGAGATAATCTTCCTGGCATATAAGCTCTTCCCGTCTACTCCTTCCAACTATACTGGTCGGTCTAATAAAAGATGCTGTTCCCACCTACAAAACTTATATCTCGCCTGTGAAAAGACTGTAATTCATTTACCTCTCTAAAGGCCTCATAATACGATTTCTTTTAATGCTGGAACAATCCTGAACAATGTGCCTGTGTATATGATCGTCTAGATTTGAAGCACTAAAGGCAATTTGTGACATAACTCACTCAGCATTTTTATATATTTTTTTTGGTCCCAAATGCATAGCTTAACTCACATAATCAGAAAGTGGATTTACAGAAGCCATTGCAGCTTTAATAGTGGAAGAAGCATTAGCAATTTAGGAAAAGGTAGTAGATAAAAAGACTGGAAATTTTAGCAAATGTTAATCCTTTCCCTTACTGAAACACACTTGCTTTACCTGAGGCATCATTTCTTGGGAGGGGGGGAAAGAAAAAAAAAGAAAAAAAAAAGAAAAAGAAAACTGCATTAAGATTTGACTGCAGGGTTGAATTTAATTTTGCTTTATCACATTTGTACACAGGAAATGTATGTTAATAGCTAGTCCTTCCTGCAAAAGATATCATCAGAGCCTTGTCTGACATTATTGTAATTGCTTATGCGAAGACTGGGGAATATGATAAGGAATGCAATGTCCCAGCAGTGGCAAACTCTGTTAAAAAACAGTATAAAATAAACTATTGCTAATTAAAGTGTTTGAAGCACATTCACTGCTGCTTGTGCAAGAATAACTTCTCTGCTTGAACACAAGTAGAAGGTGAACAAAATGGGGCAAAGAAGAGCTATAGTACAAAGCGACAAACCATTTACTATTGGAGTGGCATCACAACCTGTTTCGTGTTTTATGAGAATGTTAATCATGTTTTTGATACTGGATAAGAAGTGAAAGCCAAAAATACTAAGGATATAACAATATACCCCAGGTACCTCTTGCTGCAGCAGACAAGCACCTTGGCAGATACAGACAGCAGAGGTAGAGACATTACAGATTCAGCTGTCATTTTGTTGTATCAGCTTACCTTCTAAACCTGTCTGGAAGAGAAAGGGAATAAACTGCTGTTTGACATGCACGCAAGAAAATTTGTTCTGCTGCTTATGTGCATGTAAGATTGAAGGATTTCTTTTGGGTTTCTTATTAGCATAATCAGAAACATTGTACTCCATCATTTTGTTATAGTAATCCTTGTTGTTACAGGGACAAAACAGCAGGATAAATCCTTTGTTCACTTACATTGGGACAGAGTGAAAATAATCATGTTTATAACAGATTTACTCTGGAGTTTACATCAGGGTAAATGAGATCAGAAAAACATTGCAAACATACACACATTATGGACAATAATGGGTACCAAGTGTAGAAAATGCAGCTTTACCACTTGAACTCAGTTTTAACTTTCACAACACTATTGGGCTGCTTTTTTGCTCATGTCAGCTTCTCAGAAGGCTAACATCTAATAGAAAAAACAAAGTGAATTTTATATAACCAATATCTTTTAAGTCCTTGGATTTCCAATTTTCATGCTTTATCCAATGTGATCTCTTATGAGATCCAAAATCCACCACCTTTCAAATTGACAATATTATGGCTGAAGAAAAAGTTAAACAGAACTCCTAGGACCAGATTAACATCTTTTTCTGGCAGAGATAAAATTGTATTAACAAATTTTGCCAAGGACTGTGCTACATGTACTTAGGGAGCAGACAGTCTGAGAAGAAGTCAATGCCTCCAGAGAAGTGTTTCATTGTCAGCTGGCTGGTTCTAAATGTACCAGCTTGTTTAAATAGCAAATGATTTTAAATATGAAAGGAGGCTTCTTCCAAGAATTGTTATATTGTGCATCACAAAATTGCTGTGGGTTTTGGTTTGGTTTTTGTTTTTGTTTTTCCCCAAGAGGTAACCTCCATCTGTTACTGAAAGAGCTTAGCATTCTTAAAGTAACAAATTATGTTTCAGAAGGTAGCTCTTTATCACTCACCAGTTAACGAGTCTAAGAAACATTTTCAGAAAATTCTTCCCACTGCAGTGCAGGCTCAGAGGAAACAAAAGGAGCTGCCTGGAGATGTGAAGGTACAGTAGTTTGGTTACAACTTAACCTGTTGCAATCAGGAAACAACAAAAGGACACTTGGCATTTAGGTCACTACAGAAAACACTGGCATTAACCTGGTCATATTTCAACAGAGTTCTGAAGTCTGAAATGCTATTAGGCAAGCAACAGACAGGAAGGAATATAAGGAGAGAAAAGACTGAAAAATGTGAGACCAAACAACATATTTTGAGAAGATGCAGTTGTCAATTTCCTGCCCCCCCAGTAGCACCTTGAAGGTGGACAGTGCAAGGAAGCTGTAATCAGTTGGTCAACGGAGATATTTCAGGGACTTGGGATTCTTTGTGTGTCTAAAAGCACTGGAGAATTTCACTTTGCATTAACCACCCAGCTGGGGAGCAACAGGCCGCCTTCCCAGTTACCTCATTGTCTCTGAGCAAACCACTGCTAAGCAAAACTCTTCTCTTTCTTGTGGGGAGGTCATTACCAATTACATTCCTGATGCTTTCCAACTCTGGATGATTAGCAATAGAAAATTTTATCCTCAGACCTGAGTTGCCTTTGTGATGACAGTTATGACAAAACCAACACATTTCTATAAGAAGTCTCTACAAGGTGGTCTAAGTCAACAAACATTTTGTTGGAAATCTGCTGACCTGAGCTACCTAAAAAAAAATAGAAATATCTCTGTGTACTTACCTTTCCACTCTTACCTATCCCCTTTTCTTCCACATATGCATTGCAGTGTACTCTAAATATGTGTCAGATACTCTTTTCCTTAAGTTCCTTGTCTCAGTTAGGGTGTCTGAAGAAGGTTACCCAATGGATAAATGTTTAGTGCCTTTCTTATCCAACCCTTCAGTGGATAATCCTATGTGTTGGTTGGTTTGAACCTTGCATACTACATAGAAGTATTACTCTCTAAATAGGTTAACTTGGTTCTAAATTTATTTTAATTACAGCAAAGCAATATATTTTTCCTTTAATCTGTCAATGGCTGGGCTCCATAACAGAAATATTTGCTCTCTCCCCACTCAAAAATCAAGCTTCAGGCATAAAAACATTAAATGATGGAAAAATTAAAAGCAACTGAAAGCCTGAATCTGATAATGGACGTTTTTCAGTGTAGTTGTCACTACTGGTAATATGCTAATCCTCTTGTAAATACTCCCACACTGCTCCATAATGTACATAAATTAATACCACGTATAGCAGATAATCACAAAAGTTGTAACCATGACAGTTTCATTAGTGCTAATGATACTATTTTATATGCTCACAAAACATATGGCAAGAAGGTTAATACTTTTAAACTGGCTGAATCTCTCTCATTTGACAGTGCTACACTTGCCCTGAATTTCCAGAAGGATTTATTGCAATTTTGGTTTCCCACCTTCAGGGCAACCACTTAGAAGTACCTTGGAGGGGCTCTGTATTGAGCAGCAAATCAGCATTTCTTAAGGGCAGCTCCTCCAAGATAACTCACTTTGCAAAAGTCAGTGTATAACACATATCTAGCATTGCCAACAGCATAAGAACAGCTGTGGTATTATTCAGCTGAACCGGGGAGAAAGGATGCATTTAAGGAGACACAATACATTTCTCTGGTTGACTTGGCATAACCTGATGCGATTTTCCTTTCAATTTGCTGCAGTCCCACATGTAAGTCACAGGGAGCAGTAATACATGTATCTGCAGCAGGCGTAACAGTAAACTTGCTTGGGCATTGCTGGTCTGTTGGGGAGGTTTGTTTGGTTGTTTGGGGTATTTATTTTTTTTAATATTCAGCTTTTGCTACAACTTCAGGACAGTGACATCATGTATCTCATTTTTAACAGGGTATATTTTGACCGGATGATGTGTTGCCTTTATGGTTTGATGGATGTGTGTGTACAAGGACAGCAGTAAAGTTTCTGCCTTCTTAATACACCGAGGGCAAATCAAAAAAGAAGCTAGGATTTTGGAGGTTATAAAAACTTGTTGCTGCATGCCACTTTTTTACTGGTAGCGTTCTGGGTGTCCCTAAACCCTCTGGCTGCTCTACCCACATTCAGTTTGAAGGTACATTGGAAAGTCTCGTTTTTCATTCTAAAGTAACATCAGTCTTTTCCATTGCAAAAGAGATTAGTGAGACTAAAATCAGTTCACTAAGGTTAAGTGAGTGCTCCTCAGCTTTTAAATACCACATTGTGAAATTCCCCTAAATGAGGGGAGGAGGGGGAAGTTTATTCTTTCAGTGTTGCAAAACACACATTCCTGCTCTAGGAACGTACAATCCACTGAGAAGAGGCAGCTGAGGAGGAGTTCTGAGATGGTCACAGTCAGCAGCCAGCACTCAAGAGCTGTTGCTGGAAGTCCTTGTGTAGAAATCTTGCTGGCTTTACCTGTTTGGCAGGGATCTCAAACCTGCTAGTGGAAACAAACAAACAGACAAACAAAAAAACCCCACCTTAAATAATTTATGCCCACAGAGTGAAAAAAAAAAAAGGGGGGGGGGAAAATAAAGCTTTGGATACTGTCCTGGCATGGTCAGTGCAATTACAGCTCAAAGCACACAGCCTGCACTGGGCTACTCTGTTGTTCTTTTGGGTACCTGTAGAAACAGCTGTGAGCACCTTCCTCCTCAGCAATCTCCCTCTTAAGTGTTCTGCAAACAAGAGTGTGTTGTTGCTAATGGTATATGATTTCTCATTCCTTTTAACTCTCCTACAGTGAGAATGGGGACAACCTCTAGAGACAGCAGTAAGAGTTTCTGAAATGTGGTTGATAAAGATGCTGAAGTCTGCAAATGTAAATGGTTTTGAATAAGGGAAACTGAAAATAAAAACAGTATAAACCGAACATACTTTTGGAGTTCTGAAATCTTTATCCTTTGTGAGGGAGAAGAAAGCAGAAACTTTATGCAAAATCAGAAGAAAGCTCTTGGTTTTAAAAAAGTAAACTTTATTATTATTATATAGTTGAAAGCTGTAAGTAATCACTTGCAAGAAGCTTCTTTTCCCCTCCAAAACAAAAAAAAACCTGAAAAAAACCCCAACTAAACTCTGTATGCAAGCCCAAAAGGTTTGAATAGGCTCATAAGACTAAAAGAAAAGCCGTTTTGCACTAAACAGACAAAATTAATCATTTTACAATTCAGCACGTATGAGGGCAGTTGCAAGAAACAAAAAATATAGGTGGAGAGAGAAAGAGGTGTGAGCACTTGTATAAGTGCATGCATGTTTTTGTGCTTGCAGAATGAATTAGAAATGCATAAAAAATGCAATATACAATTGACCCTACTGCTATGATCTTGATAGATAAGGCAGTTGGACAGGAGTTGTCAGATGTGATGGGAAATCTTTTATCTGGAAACATTTTAGCTGCCTCCACTGAATGCCTTTCCCTCCATGAATACCTCATATTCCACTTCAGAGATAAAGGAAATTTTTTGCTTATTTTCTTGGAAAGCACTATAATCTACTCAGGCATACACTTTTTTAAGACTTAGAGCTTAAAAAAAATAACTACTTTATCCACTGGCATAAGCACTCCTACTGTCACTACTATGTTTCTGCTAAACAGATGTTCTGGTTAAATACAATGCAGAAGTTAGTTTGCTTTTAAAAATCATAAAGATGTTAGAAACACTTCCATGGATTTTCTGCTAGAACTATAGAGATAAAACAACCACCACCACCACACCAAAGAAAAGACACCATTTAACATGTCCTGAATGATGTCCATCACTGTCCTGATTGATGAGCACCATCAGCAAGCTCATGCCCAGAGCTAAACTAGGGTGAAGCATCAGTGCACCAAAGGACATGGTTGCCACTTGCATAAGGCTCTACAAGCACGAGAAATGGACTGGCAGATCCCTTCTTAAATTCAAAAGCAAATGCAAAGACCTGCACTTGAGATGGGGAAATCCTCTTCTGTAGCACGGGGTAGGGACTGGCAAAAAGGCAGCTCTGCAGAAAGGCCTTGAGCAACAAATTGCACAGAAGTCAGTGATGCACATGCACCCTCACAGCAATGGAGGTGGACCTCATTTGGGGCTGTTTTAGCACAAGCACAACCAGCAGGCTGGGAATCACGATTATTCCTTTCTACATGGTACTGGAGAGGCTAGCCATAAAAAAGCTGGACTAAGTTCAGTGGAAGGCCATCAGGGTCTTTGGCAGCTGGAGGACATGGCACATGAGGAAAGGGAGCTGGGGTTGCTGTTTGCAGAAGAGAAAGTCAAGGGGAGAGCTAACTACCTTCCACTGCCTAAGGAGGAGTTACAGAGAAGGGAAACCAAACGCTTCTCAGAGGCATAAAGTGAAATACAGTAACAAGTTGCATTAAGGGAAATTTGGACAGACTACAAAAATTTTTTTCTTTACAGCAGAAGTGTTTAAGTCCTGGAGCCAAGAAAGTTTGTGGAAACTTCATCACTAGAGATTTTGAAAGCTTGACAGGTAAAGGCCCTGAGCAACCCTGATCTGACTTTGAAATAAATTCTGCTTTGTAGCAGGAGGTTGGACTAGTTGACCTCCAAAAGTCTCTTCTGATACAGCCTTTCTATGATAGTATGCTTCTTTGAAATTATTTATTCACATGGGAAATGTAACTGTCCAGAATGAAAGAAAAGCAAAAGTTTACAAAATTCTATACAACCAAGTAGAAGTAATTAGAATTAGAAAACTGTATCTATACTACTGCCTTAAGCTCCTGATTCCTATCTATATAGCTGATTTCACTAATGCAACCACTCCAAAGACTAGTAGATAGCAATACAAATCCCAAAAAGGAGTTTAATGGAACAGAATGGAACGTGGGTCAGTCCAGGCACTGGGAGGCAGGAGACATCTATGCCTTCTGGCCTGTCAGTCTCTGGAGATTGATTAAACACTGTATCTGAGTGCAGGTTTGCATCCTGACAGTTTTGCTTGGGGCACAGAAAGTTTGAACCCTCATACCTTCCTACTCTTTGAAACGCAGTAAGGAGGTGCCTGTAGGCTCTCTGTGGAATAAGCAAGTGGATCTGGGCTTTGAGAAGAGAAACAGCTATGCCAGAAGACAAAGCCGAGTTTTGGGAGCAGAGCTGTGCCTTAAGTCTGTCCTTAACACAGGAGTGGAGAGAAAACATTCGTATTCCTCTCTTCTCTCAAGGCTTACAGCCTGCCGTCATCTGAAAGTGGGCATAGACAGTCTTTCAGCAAGAGCTAAGCAAGGCAGAGGACAGTGATGTTATTTTCTCTTTATATATCAGCATAGAGGTTAGTGAGCTTCTTGTGGAAGCAGAAGATGCTTTCTCAAAAGCAATACTCTCCCCCCAAAGCTTGAAGTGTGTCTCATGTCTTAGGAGGTGTCCTAATGTTCAGTCTACAGCTTTGTGTGAGGGGGAAGCAGGGAGGGAAAAGGAAGCAACCCCAATGCTGCTGTGGGAGCTCCTCAATGGCTGAGAAAGCATTTATTTATTTTTGTGCTTGTTTGTTTATTTTTGAAAGGAGGAAGGAGGGAAGATGAGAGGAAATTTGATTTGATCACATCTTAGAGGCTTGTGTTCTACAAATAAACATACGTGCTTCTACTAAATGCTGAATCTGTGGTCCTTATCATTATTTGACTGGGTAATTACTTATGCAAAGACATTTACATACAATCCAGAGAGCACTACAGATCTTTTAAGAAACACACTCACAGAAAGAAACACTCTCAAACTGAAGTATACTTGGAAGATGTGCAGGTTCAGCAAACCCATCATTGCATGATCCCATGGCACCATCATCTTTACTTACAGGAGAGGCAACAGGAGGAGATAATTTATTCCACAGCTTCAGCCGCAATGTTTCTTCAGGTGTGCTTCTTCAGGTGTATCCCCCAGTGCAGGGCACAAGGGAAATCGCAGTGCTGGCGGTGAATAGAGACTGAGCTACAGAAGAAGGGTGGGAGTAATAGCTCCTGATATTCCCTAGTAAATACATGCTTAAGTGTTTTTGCTGGTAAACCACTCCCTATACTAATAAGTAGTTCAGGGTTGAATGGTTGTCCTCTATTTTGACAGTGGCAGCATAAACCAGAGCTATCTCCTTCTCATGAAATGGGCAGTTTAGCTATGGAATTCTCTAGATAAGTAACTCCATTGTAGTTTAGGTTTTTTTATGTCAACTAGGTTATACTCAGATTCCAATTTTTCTACTAGAGAGTATATTTACTTGTATAGCAAACTGAACAGAGAAATACTATCTCTGTTAACAGACACTTGATCTACTAATGTCCTGTGTCAGATTTGTGATGCCAAATACATGTTTGCTCTGACCACACAAACTACCATGTAAATTGATTTGCCCCTTTGCAATGGCTTTTTGCAACATTACCGAATATTTTGCATGCTTGTTAGAAAATCAGAAGTATTGATTTGAGAAAATGTAGAATCCAAACAGATAGCAATGAACTTACCTGCAATGGTTTGTTTTTTTTTTCCCAGAAGAAGGCTGTTCAAGATGGTTGCTTAAGAGATGGGAGAGAAATTCATGCAGTCTGAAATCTGTATTTTCATGAAAGCATATCCTTAGTTCCAGACTTCTATCAAATGTGCTTATGTTCTTCAAAACATCATGTATCACACCCTTTCCTTTGCAGAGGTGAAGCCCTGAGCCTATCAAATGAGGTGGAGTATGAGTTAAGATAAGCAAGGATGTATTTTTTAAACCCTCCTCACCTTAGGGCTTCAAGCTCTAACTTACCCCAGTTACTCTGACAGTTTCAATTAACCTGGAAGTTCATTATTTCTTTTCAGTTTAAAAAAGCTACATGCACATTATGAAGCAGAAGATAGTCTTTGTGAGTTAAGACAAATCCATAGACAGTGCTCACTTTAGTTGTAATTCTAATTAGAATTGCATGTTTATTGTGGAAAATGTAAGTGGTATGATTTAATCTTTCATATTGACAACACTGACCATATTGTTTCTGTATTATCAGTTTGCCTTTAACATATATAATAATATAAAAAAGGATTATTAACTTAAATCCTGTATTACAAACACTGATCTGTACAGTCAAGCAATTATATTACAGCTGTTAAATACATAGGGGCATAGAGTTCTTCCCACCACAGTCAAGATCAATCTAGCCATTAACTTAAATGAGAGCAAGACTACGTCTGTATTCTAAAAGATGTAAAATGCATTTTTATAGCTTCAGTTAATGACAATGTCAAAGTAAAAATAATGAGTCAAATAATTAGTTGTGAACAACTATCACTGCTATCTAAAAAAACCTGAGAGCTGAAAGCTCTCACCTTGGAAATTAGAAATCAGGGTTCAATACTCTCCTCTACTGTGACCCTGCTAAAGGAGTCATTGGATTCACTCATAAACCAGGTCATAAACTAATCTGTAGCAGAAGATTCCTTTTCCCTTGCTGTTGAAGCACTATCATCTCAAAGAAAAATAAAGGAGAAGATGCAAAGTGAGCACAAAAGAGCCCATCTGTACATGCAGCAGCACTGACACGGTCACCTAGAAGTGAGGTGAAGGAACCTACATAAGAAGTTTTTTGCTAATGGCTCTCACAGGCACATGAAACTCTTGTTCAAGATGAAATGTCTTTACCAAAAAGTGCTAGGGCTTTCCAGCTTTCTTTCTCCTCAGTTATTCCATGCAATGAGCTTAAATTGAGCATGTAGCAGGATTCTCAATGAAATGAAAAATTAGAGTTTGATTTTCACAGGCTACAGAAGAGAAATGAACCTGTGTTTCTCACAGCCATACTCAGACTGGTGCATGCTGTTACACTTTCTGAACACATCAGAGCTTTCGACAATTTGAATTTCTGGCTCCATTCTCAATATGAAGTAAACATGTGCAACTTGTCCCTTACATTATTTGTAAAACCAGGGACTAAAACCTGATAGCTTCTTAGAATGGTAGCCATAGGTCTAAAACAAATGCTGGGAATGCCTAGGAAACATAAAAAAGACTTGGCAGAATTGGGAGTTAAGCACTGACTTGCAGCTCTCTGCAGATTTCCAGAGGCTATTAGGCATTTTGTAGTGTTGCAGAACATTGCCTGTCTTTGCAGCACAGGAGATGAGGCAGTCTGTTCAACCAATATGAAGAAAATCTGGCAAAATCCAGTACACCTAACAGGAATTAAAATGTTTTCTGTCCCAAGGAAAAGCTTGAGATTAAATAAGAACAAATCGACCTCTTATTGTCTTTGAAACCAAACATTAGCAAGAGGTTTTTTTGATGCTTGAAAATACCTCTTTTATTCCCTTCTTATGGACATGAGAAGAAATGAGTGGGTGGTGATGTATTCAAAGCATGTCTTGTCATTTCTAATTTGCTATATAAAGAAATAAAATAGCCTCCTTCTTCAAAAATATATAGCACATTATAAGGAATTATTATTTTATTGATAGAGCTGAATTTCTGTTGGCTAGGAGAAAAAAACCCCACAATTGTTTTTTAATCTAACCAGACTCAGATTTTTTAAAACATTACAGAGCAAAATTGTCAGTCAGCTGTCTAAGGTACTCCTCAATTAATGGATTTAATAGAGACAATAATTATAACAAAATATTATCAAATAATATTCGTCTTATAGTTTGAAAAAAGCATGCTCATGACTTTATTTTATAACTGTTCATGATTTGTCTTGTGCTTTTTTAGTGTCACAAATGGAAACCATCCTCTTAAAATAAAGTTCTAGCCAACTGCCATTATCTTTCTATTATTATTGTAACATATTCATTGCAGAATTTGTTCAAGTAAGAAGATATTATTTAATTTCCATGATTGATGTGCTCATTTCATGAGTATTAGATTAGTGGAGAGTATACAATTTGTATTAACATGCATATGTCATTAAAAAATACATAGTTTTCCAGCTGTCTTCAAACAAAAGCAGCCTATGAGATACTGATTTGTTTTTGCAACATCTACTCATGTGGATAGTGCCAGTTATTATTCATGCAAGTAAGGATTACATAATCCAATCTACAGTTTTTGCATTTCTTTCCCTTTTTTTTGCTTGATTTTTATTTTGTGTTCATTCTCCTAGAAAACATACATGTACTTTTTTTTTCTTGAGATTCCTTTCCTAGCACAATTCATTTTGATGCTAAATGCAGCCAGAAACAAACCAAACGGGTAACCTTTCTTGCCTAAAGAGAATTAACACTTCTGTGCTGTAAGAAACAATTCTGCACTTCTAGGAAAAGGGAAGGGAGGGCCTAACCAGAGGACTTTCATTCTCTAAATCCCTTAAGGTCAATTACTCCTATGACAAACAAAAGGACCAAATATTTACAGAGTGACAAAAAGGCAGCACGAACTTGTAGGATTTCCTGCCAAATCAGTAGTTCCTACGCATTCCATGGTTCTAGAGGCCAGGAAGGCCCTGCATCCAAGAGCCATGGGTGCTCCTGATTCAGCCAGTTCATTGCTCCCACGTGCATTGTCATTCTTGCCTTAAGGCTCACGTAGATTTACAGTTCCAAAAGACATGTAGACTTCAGACAGATACAAAAATCTGTCTGTCTTAAAATGCTGGGGTTCAAATATACTTCCAGCTCAAAGCTGCAAGGCAGAAGTGATGAGGAAGGCAGTACTTTCAGTAAACTAGGTGCCCACAGATCTAGGCTGGGATATGCTGAGTTGTACTGCATCACCTTGCAAGAAACTCAAGGTGCAAAGGGACTCTGCAAAAGGATGACAGACAGCAAGGTTTGTTCAAAATGGCATCAGTATGTGACTATGGTTTTCCTCAACAACAGAAGGTGTGAAGAGCTCATAACTTCCACAGCATAGACATAACTTTAGTTACCAAAACAAGATTTAATAACTAATTTCAAAACTGTGAGTGTGAGCTTGGCACTGAACAGTCACTTAATCCTGGTGGCACCTTTACTAAGTACCTCCTTTTTGACTGAAAATACTGGGAAGCTGGGGTCCAAAGAAGACCAATGCCTCAACCACCTAAGGGGATTCCTAGCTTCCAGGATCTCAAATCAAGCTTGCTTTGAAATTACATCTTCTATGAAATTCACATCTCTTTCTCTACTATTCCACCACTTCCACAGGAAGAGGTAAAAATAGGTATGAGCAATCTCAGCCTGGGGGGAAGGTTTTCTACTTCTTGGACAAATACTAAGAATGTCCCAGCACAAAGGCCTGATGTTCTTCCTGTGTTCAACAGAAAAAAAGTGATCCATGTCCAGCTGAAAGAAAAGAAATGTAGGTTGCTACTCTCAGGCAAGAGTCTTACCTGTTTGATCCAGGGGCACAGCAGACCCTGCCTGCAACTTTGGTTCAGGCAACAGGACCTAAGCTAGGGGACGTTATCCAGACACCTACTAAACCCTATTAACTATTGTAGGCAGCTCCCATTCCTTTTGTGGGACACTCACCTCCCTGATTCGAAATACCAAACTCTTATTTCTTTTTTTTTTCTTCTTTTTTTTTTTTTTTTTGCATAAGTGGTGCCAAGTGTTGGCATTTATTTGGTCTTCACGCAGACCTCTCAGGATTACACATTTTGACACCAAGCCTATGCTTTTTAACAGGGTAGAATCCTGTTTGGGTAAACATTTGTCAGGATAGACATAAAGCAGTTGCAATAACTCTCTTATTCTTTTAATGATTAAATCTCCAGTAAGTTTCCTGTAGCCTCGATGCTGGTTGTTTTTAGTGGAAACTTTCAGCAGCTTTCAGGGTAGGACTGCATTAAAAATGCATATGTAGTTAGTGGTAAGTAAACAAGTATATCACTAATTAAAACACATCTAGGGAAGTCTAAACTAATTTAACATCTAAATGACTGATGATAAAGGAGTAAGGGAAACCCAGAAATATTAGCCTTTTAAAAATCTGGGTAAGAATTATAAAATGAATTGAGATAAGCATCGAGGCATCTAGCATGAAAAACCAAATGAATAAAAAACCAAACTTCTGAGATGAAGTTATGGAAAGAGATAAAAGTCTGTGTGTGCTGCAAGTGCAAAGACGTGGCAGAAACGTGCTCAGCTTCCCCAACACGCTATTAACATCTTAGAAAAACACTACTGAAATGTTACAAACTAATTAAATTTGGCATATGAAGAAAGCAATGGGAATAAATTATTATGCAAATGCAAGGTTTTCCCTACATAAAGCAACTGCTAGAAGTCAGTGGGGTGTTAAGCAAGGAGTGGGGTGGGTGAGGGGCTGCCCAGGAGTTGATGCTCGCACCGAGGGACCCCGATGCTGCAGCATCGTGCTTGGGTGTGGATGGACCAGATCACAGAAAAAAGGATAAAATCCCACAGAAGGAGGGAGGGTAGGAAGGAAAAATGTACCTGGGACTGTTACAAAGGAAAAAAAAAGAGACTGATACAGGACTGCTAAAGCAACAGTGCCATCTGCTGAATAGTCCCCTATGGAAGGAAGCTAATTTTAGCTGCCTCTTGCTTTGCTGCAGAGATAGAAGCAAATCTGAGAGCTCCTATGTAGCTCTGAGCTGAGGAGGGTAGGATCAAACCCAGCCTTTCTTCCTGCCTTTGTACCTAAATCTGTATACAGAACACCTTAAAAGCCATTTCTGGACTGTCCTTGTTGGAGACATTGTGCTTAAAAAAAAAAAAAAAAAAAAAAAAGATTTTCTCTTTCCTGGCATAGCAGGACCTTGTGCTCAGATATTCAGTGAAGGATCAGTCCACTATAAAGCAATTCATCAGCAAGACATACCTAGCTAATGTGTAAGCAACCAACCTCTCTGCTGTCCAGTCTTTTTTCTATGATATATTTCTGCCACCTTGTAAAAGAACTTTCTGTTACTTGTGGAAATCTGGTGTTGGTTTCAGTCCATATTTTTATGCACAGTCCTTTTCACTGTGAATGACTTTATATGTTATGTTGTCTGAAACAATTATAAAAGACAAGTCTAATCAATATTATGAATTTTTACAATGCCTTTCATCATAGTTATCAAAACTCATTTCTAAAGATTCAGCCTGACAGAACTTATCAAATACAGGTGTAGCCACTCTGTGTACGGTTCTGGTGGATTTAAGCCTGTAATCCACACATGTCATGCTAGGACATCCCTCTTCAAAAATGTTTGTAGGCAAAAGTCTATTATTGACATACTCCAGCATCTACTAATTTTCCTCAAGAGACCATTGCTCAGGCACTTGTTCTTTTTGCACGTCCTACAGAATCCCTGTGGTTTGTCTGCTGTGGGTGTTAAACTTCAGTTTTCTGTTAATAATCAGACTTCCAAGCTGTCCTCTATGTCCTCTGCTAATGGAGTCCTCTGTTCCTGGTGTCATTAACAACACACAGAGGCAAGGCTTTTGGAACCAGTGTGGGATTCTGGGGCAACAGATGCTCAGCAGTAACATAGAGGTGCTTCATATTGCATACCTGATCTTTGCAATCAAGTGCCTAAATTTGAATTTCAGAAAGGGCTAAAACTTGTGATTAAGTGTTTGCTATAAAGAGAGATGTATTCCAAGAACTGATGTCAGCTCCTGCATAGGTTCAAGTTATGAATCCCAGTCCCTGCTGGCAGTGAATGAATGCACACACTATCACTGAAGTACCTGAATCACTGCCTTAGCACACACAGGCTGCATCAAGGATGCACTTCTTATGACTTTCTTTATGCCTTTTTTTTGGCTTCTTGGAACTTCATATGATTACTTTAGATTAGAATAGCTATAAAATCTGGAGGCCTCACATTAATTATTAACCTGAGTATCTGACTCCCATATTTTAAGATCTACAGCTCTGAAAGTGGAGACACTGCTGGCAGTAGCTATCTTGGGAGGGTTGAAATTTATTATAAATCAAACTAATCCATGCTGTCTCCTGCTCAAGTAATTGAATTCTGGGAGTTTGTGAGAGTCAAGTCAGAGTTGACCGAGACTCCTAATTCACAAAGATGAAGGACACTTGAATGGAGATAGGAAAAATCTCTTGATCTGAATCTCATTACAAATCAAATTTAGTCATTCTGGAACTCAATCTACTATATTTAAGTTAGTTAGTGGGACCTTCAAAAATGCAGAGTGGAGCCTTTGTTCTTTAAAAATAGATGCAACAAGAGTATATGTTAAAAACATGAGATACTAATTTTGTGCATATTTTGCAAACCGATACTTGTAATCAAATGTATCAGTGATAACAAGTTCCCATTATTTGGTTATGGGCCTCTGCTGGCTGAGGTCCCACTGCAGCAATTTTTGAGAGAGTTCTTTGTACTCGTGAGCTTAACCAAAAACAAGACTCAGCTCTGTATTTTCCTCCATAAAGTCAATGGACTAAACCCATCAAAGTCGTAGGGTTAAATTTAGCTCAATGTGTCTTTGTTAAAATGTTTATAACACAAATGGTGGCTGTTCATAAAAGAAGTAACAAAGAGTTTGTAGATGGATTTGTTTCTTTGTCATCTCACTGAGCAGCTGGAAGGTATCTCCAGAGAGAAATATGTCTTCCAGTGAGTCTGAAAAAAACCCACACTCTCCTATTCTGTAAACTCTTGGCCACCCCTTTCCAAGAAGATGATGGGCATCTTTGTCCCATGCTTACTAGCTACAGTTAAGAACATTCTTAAAAGCTCAGAGATGCAAATTATTCTAGCTAATGCAATAAAAACTAAATATACAAAGTGATGGACATTCCCTCAGAATTCAGAAAATTCAGCATTTGCACTGCCTTACATCTGCTGAACTTCAGCGAAGCCTCTGCTGTCATGGGAACTGCCTCAGGGAAGTGAGAAATCCCTGTAACCCCTGCCAGCCATGACCAGGCCCAGTCTCAGGTGCCTTTATCCTAGCAAATGCCTGCGGCGATCCAGTTTGCCTAGAAACAGCTTTCTGCTGCCAGCAGCCCCCTACTTGGGATAAAGGCATCTGACATTGATGTTAAACGAATGAAACCTTTTGAAGCAAGTGGATCCTGGTGCCACAGGCATGCTCAGTGCTAGAAGTAGACAGTGAGGGGAACTCAGATGAGGGTTGGGGGGTGATGTATTAAGCTGTTAGCAGTGTCTCCATGCTCTGGCTAAGCCTGTGTGAGCACTGTTCCAGCTAATCCAGCTGTTGATGTGTTTTGTCAGCAATGAGTTAAATTCCTAGCACAGACAAGGCTGAAAAGGTGAACATTTCTTGATTTCCAGCTTTGAAAACACCTTTGACCAGATTCTCAAAGTATGACAGCCTGAGAGCATATTAATGAGCAGCTGCTTCCCAATGGGAACTGTTATATCAGCATTTCTTCTCCCTGTGTTGTTTCCTGCTGCTACCCTGAGTGGTGACATAGAGGGGCATGAGCTGCTCCAAAACAACTGCAGCAGTGTAGATATCTAAAACAGCCAGGAGGGCGTGGGATACAGAAGCAAATATCCTAACCTTGGAATGACAAGCTTCTTTCATCAGGAGATGGGGTTATGAATATAACATTTATTTTTATCCCACCAAATAGAAATGATAACATAATGGACCAGCAATTCTGCTGTTATTCTGTGGTTATGAAACCACAAAAGGCCAGGGGAATGATTCTTTTGCACTTAGCCTTAATTCCTCTGCAGATACAGAAGTAAAATGGGAAGCAAGAAATGGACCTCTACAATGTCCTATTTAACCTATGGGAATCTTTCACTAAAAGAAGGGGTGGCCACACTGTGTTAGAAATTATATACAGTGCTAATGATATATTAGACAGGAGATAATAAGCCTTCTAGGGATTCCTAAATGTATTACTTGTTAATTTAGGAGGTACCCTGGGTGCAACTTATACGGTGGTACTAATTTAGAAGGTATCATGAGTAACTCTGATTGCTGGAGGGCTGAAATGTAAATCCCATTGTTCAACAGGGAAAACGAAAATGCTCCTTCCATTAAGTCTGTGATCTGTCCTTTACTTGCCATGGGGAATAGCATAATTTAGAAAGCTGCCTTCTAGGATGTTGAACAATCATGCCTCATCAGTGAGATCTCTAGATTAAAAATGTGAACATTTTTACATTACTAGAGGGATTATTACATCTTGCTTAATATTTAATATATTTGACATCAAACTACCAAGTAAAGAGTATAATTTATTAAAATGCCCTTCTAGTCATATTATTTGCCTGCTTTTATGTAATAAGACTCTAACTGCATTTGTTCAGTGATATTGTACTGTGATTTATGTTTTGTAGTGTTGGGCTGAGAAGGGACTTTAAAACTGATTGCCATAGTCAGTTCAGATCTCTCTCTGATTTTCTATGCATCCTGAAACAGAAGGTCCTCTTCAGAGGCAGAAGAGTTTTTGTATCCTTCCCTTAAATACAAAACTGATGCAGCACCACCTTCCATGAAGGTGGCTGCACCTTCAGGCACCCAACAGAAAGCAATATTATTTTCAGCCTTGGTTGATTAATTTTAGAACTAATGGGTAAATTATACTATTATGCTGTTACTGTAACTCATACCATAATGCCCTGTGTACACTGGGTCCAGCCCTCTTCTCTTCTACCTGCCCACAGTTTCCACTGTACTCAATGGGAAGTGAGGCTTTTAGGAGCAGTTGCCTTGATCCCGCTTTGTGGTGTGAGTACCCGATTCAAGGACAGCTTCCCCCCCCAAAAAAAAAAAATTGCCTGACATGGCAGGTAGTGCTGAGCTTCATACCACACGTGCACAACAGCCGGATCATTCCAAACCAGGAAAGTGTGTGCTTCTTTACTGGATCCTTTGGCCTTTACTTTCTTTATCATACCTTTTCTCCTCCCATCCTGAAGTTAAAATGAGTATCTTTCTGTGAACAGTATAATTGTTACTGCACTCTGTAATTGTGGCCATGCATCATTGCTTCAACCTCAGACTGTAGCTTGTCTTTTAAAGGACTGACACCAGAGAGTAGGAGTGTATTACACACAGGTGAAAGGGAGTGAGACAGGCATATTTTTTGCAGCAGAAATTGAGAACTAGAAATAAAACTCACCATCTACACGTAGCAAAATCTGGGGCTAGTCAAGAGAATATATTCCTGCTTTTATATATTTCTAAATTATTCTGTAGAAATATGACAACCCAGGGGACTGAAATTCCTCATTTCCAAAATACAGGTAACAGAGGTAGTGAGTAAATTTATGTAGAGCTTCACTGGGAATAGAAGAGGACCTTGGAAGAATAAGTTAGGCAAGGACAGGACTTCTTGGTGGTTCACAGTAGTGCATAGACTCTTTCCTGTCCTTAACATTTGCAGTAGCCCTTCAGTAGCTGATTAACATAAATGTCCATCTGGAATTATATTGGAGACTGAAGACTTATGAGCTACAGGGTCACAGAAAAATGTCACTAAGTGCAAAGTACATTCTGCTCTTTAGACTGGTTACTGCTTCCTGAGCCCTGTTCACCATTTTTCACTTTTTCTATCTGGGTTTTTTTCTCCTTCTCTCTTTTTTTTTTCTTCTTTCCCCCCGTCCCCCCCCCCTTTATTCCCTTGTGTACTTGATCAAGACAGGCTTCAGCTAATTATTAACTTGTTTTGGAGGGCAAATTCAGAAAAGAAGGGTTGAACTGGCATCAGTCAAGTAGTCAACTTTAATTAAGAATGTCGAAACTTGTTAATAAGAAACAAAGAGGCAAAACAAAAAAAACCAGGAGAGTGAGTAGCAACAGAAAGAGGGAACATGATAAAGCAAGGAGGAAGAACAAATGAAAAGAAAAAGGCCACAGAATTAATGGGGAAATGCAGATAGCTAGTATAGAAGAAACTCAGTTGTCCTGGCTTCTTACTAAAGTGACTGGATGTCTAGCAGTAGCCTCTAAAATGGCAATTCATTGCCCCTCATCCTCCTTATATTTATTATTTATCTGATACTTTAAAATAGACTGCTGCTAGTATGGGCTGCACCAAGGCAAACACGGGGCATTTCTGACATGGATTTGTTGCTGGATATGCACACAAGACTCCCAGGTTCTGCTCACAATAGCTGGCTGCTGGCTTGGGGAGTACAAGAGAGAGAGGGGAATGTTGTAGAAATCCCAGTTTGGTGACATCATCTTGGCAACACCGGCAAAAGTGAAACTTCTCTTCATCCAAAACTAAACAATGCTAAATTGATGTAAATATGAAAATAACTTACTGAGAAGAGCTATTCACTTTGGCTGTCTTTAAATGTCACTGCTTTGCAACATATTAGCCCAGTTAAAGAACATTAAATATCCTCTCTAATGGACACGTGATACACCAGAGAGAATTCTGAGTCCCTGGTGAATTTCCATATCCTCCCCCAACACTAGTCCTTATGAAGATTTCAACATGCTGGATGAATTTTCTCACCCATGCACTGTAATACCTGCATGCCAGTCCAAGGAAGATGAAACATGTTAACTGCTGTAAATTCATAACTTTGAACCAAATGAGAAATAAACCTCACCTATCCCTGATGTGGGCTTTTTGAAAACAAAAACTTATCAAGTCTAACTAAAAGCATTCATTTGCTGTCCTGTGGCATCACTTAGACCAGAGAAAAATCTGGTGCTCCAAGCAGAACTAGAAAATGTAGTAAGTGAAGTCTGTGAGACACTGGCTTTTTGTATTCATACAGTGTAAGAAAAGCCTGAAGACTCAAAGAGAAGACTGTTATATCAACTTATCCAAATAAAATATGGAGATTGAAGGGTTAAAACATATACATCCCCTTTTAATAAACAACAAACCACTAAAGTTCTTCTGAAGTTAAACTAATTCTTGAACAAGTTACTTTTCACTGCTGTCTCTATGAGCAGCTCAGACAGCTGGGTGTGAAAATGCTTTAAACTTTTCCATTTGAACCTTCGACAACTATCCAGGCCAAACTGACCTCCAAAAACATTCAGTTTGGTATCAGATCTATATATTTTCTTAGACAGATCAGGCTGTGCAGAATTTAATTTCTTTTCCTCTTGGATGGGCTACAGTATGCATTTAAAGTAGTTCAGTGCAAGAGCTACTAAACTTTTAATGCTCAACAGAAAATTAATGTATCTACTCATATGATTATTGATCAATTAAAAAATCTACCAAATCTGACCTGTTTCATATTTCAAATCCCCACATTGCTCAATCAAAGCTCCAATGAACTTTGTGAGATCTAACCCTAAAAAAAACCCAGAAAAATGAATGTTAAAGAAATTCAAAAGCAATGTAATTTAACATCATGGTTTTTTAAGTCCTGCTTTGATGTTAAATTACCAGCATTTCATTTGCAGTGCAATATGCTACTTTTCAGTCAGCTCACACGTATTCCTCAGATACTGCATTGCAAAGCATTGTTAAAACCTCCCATTTACCTCTAAACATGTGCACACAAAAATGTGCACACGCACACATGCTCAGAGGGATTTTTTTTTTTTTAATGCATTGAATTCAAGGTTAGTATCTTTGTAACTTCATTTGTATGTGGACAGAACACACAAACACTGCATTATCATCTATTCTTTGCAGTGTTATTTTCCAACTGGAAAGAGGAGTGTGCTGGAAGATATACAGGACCATTGTGCACAGAAATGCCTATGGAAAAGCATATCTCACCCAAGTCACACTTGATTGAATGAATTTCCAAAAGTGAAGGTATTCTTTAGGATTCTTCAGGTCTCCCATCAGTGTCATTCACAGGGCACTATATTAGTCTATGCCAGAAAGACTTGTCTGCTTACACAGGCAAACTATTTAGGAACCACTAATAGCATCTGTTTTCCTCCGTGGGAAAAATACATATACATACATGGACCAATACAAAACACCATATATACCTACATAGATTTCCATTATGTTTTTAAGAACAAAGGACAAAGAACAAGCAAGGGAAGTGCAGTGAATATAACTTTTTTTCTTGGATGGAAGAGATTTTTCTTCTCTAATAATTTGCTGTTACTCACTTCGTCATTTCTTTTAGCTGATTTTGGAATGCCATTTCTAAAAACTATGCAGGTTTTTTTAAATGTGTCCTGCTTACCCTGTTTTGAGGTAAAACATTTTAATTCCCATGAAGAAAGAATTTTCTGCCATTGAAAACATTTGGCACAAGGCATTGCAGGTGTCTTGGTGTTTCTCTGATGTATCTTCCAACCCTTTTCAGTACAGTGGAATGTTCTACCGTCTTTAGAGACAGTGCTTTGTGTTCTGTGCACACAGTCTGCAGATGCCAGGCAAAGGAAGATATCTGCACTCTAAAAATTCACTGACCTTGCTTCAGATGCCTAAATGAGGCTGCAGATGTCCTCGGGCTTCCTCTGGCCAGGGGGAGAAACCCTGGGACAACATGAGGCACTTGAAATACTCCTTTCCTGGTGCCTCCCAGGAGTGATGCATCCACCTCTTTCTATCACTAATCACTGTCTGAAACTTCTAAGGCAGGTGCATAAAAATATGTCATGAGAACAAAACCTGTTTTGGGTAGGTTACCTGTCTCATGTCTGGTGATTATTGAGCCTGCTAGACTCCCCCATCTTGCTTTCCTTGTGTGGTGGGTGACAGATTGGATCCTCAGTACATTTTCATGCCCACCACCACCACCTGGAAACTCTGACTTTGCAGGAGGGGAAAAGCAATGTATTGCTTCTGTGAGAACATCCATGCAAATGTGGGGACATCAGGAAGAAAACAGAGCAGCATAAATATGCCTCCCAGAGTCAAATCAAAAAAGAAAAGTAATTTTATTCTTTTTTTGGGAAGTGGAAGCTAAAAACAGACTATTCATCAATGAATTTATGGTATCTGAAACTTCTTTGAGCCCAAGGAAAACATAAAGCTCTGCCCGTTGGTCTTCTTTTCAGTCTGGGTGGGTAAGCTCACTGTATGAGGCAGCATAATTTGCAATGATCTTTTCTGAAGCTGTTCCTACACTTCCTGCTTTACTGGAAACCACCTTTTTAGCCATGCATGAGGTGCCTCCACATACACTGAAGTACAGATTTCAGGCTTTGTCACCAAATCTGCAAAGCAATCCGTTGTGGTGGGCTGCCATCCCAGTGCAGGACACTGTCGGTACCACTAGGCTGCAGAAGACAGTGCTGAGGGATGGTTTTTGAAGGCTGGTTGGCCCTTGTTGCACTGCAGATGGAATCAATTGAGGAGGGAGGGGATGAAAGAACAATTTAAAACTAATGTCAGCAGTCGGCTTTTCTCTGAATTGCTGGGAGGGAGAGAAAACGTTTCTTATGTAATTTCTACTTTTAAAAAATCTTTGTATCAATTTGCTTTCCTCTTGGGATATTCTGGGTGTTCAGATAACCTAATACATTTCTAAGGAGAACTGTTTCAGTGCCTCTTTTTCCATCTTTTATAATTATTATTCTGCCTCTTACTGGTACAGTGGAAGGATTATGCAATTTTCTAAGGGGATTTTCAGACTTACTCCACATGTGAGTATGAAAGTGTACCTCTGTCCCAATATATCTAAAGTCTCATACCCATTTAAACATCTACTGAGTTATAAATCTTGTTTTTGCTGTGTATAAAATGGTAAAAATATCTATTCTCTTATAATTTCAGGCCTTCTTACAGTCAGTGGAAGTTTTCCTTCGGCTGCAACTGTTTCAGGATTTCAGCTCCCACACATGTGGATGGCAGAAGAACACGGGACATAAAAATATGTATATTTTCTTAATATATTAGAAATTATTATATATTTTTATTTTTTACATAATTTGTTTCATACTTATTAGTTATACTTAATGAAACTGTTCAAGGCAGGCTGAAACACTCCTTGAATCACTTCAGAATTTC
This sequence comes from Apus apus, assembly GCF_020740795.1. NCBI lineage: Eukaryota > Metazoa > Chordata > Aves > Apodiformes > Apodidae > Apus > Apus apus. The sequence continues at coordinate 104,644,313 of NC_067283.1, forward strand.
TGTCTAAAGGTTGTGCAGCAGATTTACCCTTGGAATTTGGTGAATCCATACTAACCAGATGATTAGTTCATTTTCTTTCTTTGCGTTCTTTATCTCTCTTTATTTACCTTTATTTATCCCTCATGTGGTGGAGACTTTTGAAGCTTCCTTTTGCCTTTTGTTAAGGAAATAAAGTGAAGTGTCCATCGCTTTTTTACTTGGAGAAATTACATGCTGTGATATGTTTTTTCAAGTAAGGTGTTGGCCTAACAAAGTAAAGAATGTGTTCAAATCTCTCCAGAATCATGGCAATACTTTTTAGATGCATCCTCATTCACTTAAACTATGACTGAAAAGTTCTTAAAAATATTAACCAAATATTAACTGAAAGATACAGTTTCCTGAAGCTATAGTGCAGTAATAAGAAATTAATTAATTCATATCCTAAAAAGTTTAAACAGCAGAATGAATATTTTTATAGTAAAAATGCCTAGAAACTCCTCTGACATTAAAAAAAAAAAAAGGAAGAATTTTGATGAAAATTAAGTAAAGTGTGTAGAAAATATTGGCAAATTGGGAAAAAAGAATAGCAGTTTTTTCAATCAGAATACCAATAATAATAAAATCTGGAAAAAAAATTTTTTTAAATGCCACCACTAGTGTGTCATGGAAACTGGTCTTTATAGGTTCTTGCCGCTTCACTCATCTAAAGGGCTGGTGTTCCTGGCCAGGTGACACTGGGGGTGTCCCACAGAGCTGCTAGGACACTGCAATGGATTTTGAGAAGCCACCAGTCACAAGCAGGGTGAGGAAGTTCGCCCGTGGTAGGCTTGGCCAGTAGCCCCAGAGCAGTAGGTACAACACATTTCAGATTTAACTCCCAGTGAGGTGTTACAGCAACAATTCAGATTAAAATGTTTTCTTTTCAGTCAAAGGTTGATGTCAGCAACTTTGGTTAGGCCAAGAGCCTGAAACTTTCTTTTTCACTGGCTTTGCTTATTGATTAGACTTTTAACTTTTCACAGAATGCAGCTTTCTTTTTGATTGAAATTAAAAATGGATGGAAGATATTCACCTCACCAAATGTACCATGAGGGTATTTGATGACAGCTAGAGAACCAATTGTATATTACATTTATCCCAACTATTTGAACCCTGAGGATGTTCTTTCTACTTGGTTCTTGCCCCTTTGTTTTGTCCACATCAAGAATTTTTCTAAGCTTTTTAAGAGCTTCCCTGAGTGATAGATATAGAAAAGTCACCCTGCCAATTGAGTATCTTTTTCCATGAATGGAAATTCCATTCTTTGAAGACCATCACCACCAATAACAACAAAAATAAGAGATGCATGGAAAGTTATGATGCTGTGAGGCTTAGGATGAGAAATCTTCAGTGAGTACTAGAAACAAGTGTAACATTCCACATATAGTTCTCTGAAAGATTTTAAGTCAAAATCTTATAATTTAATATACATGTATAAGTGGTTCTGTGGCAAAATCTTATGAGATATGACTAGAGTCCCTGCAGTGTTTCACCTCCTTTTTCCCTGTCATCTGTATATCTAGTATCAGATGACAGCACTGAGATCCACTAATCCTTTGCTAATGCCCTGCTCAAAACTAGGGCCAGCATGTGACATCGTGCTTTCCACCTCCCTCCTGCACCTCTTGCTTTCCCTGTCTTGCTTCCTCTTGGATGCAAGTACGTATATCTTTACTTGTCTCTCATGTATATATCTATACATTAACAGCAACACAGAGTTTTTTTCTTTTTACAGGAATAAGCCATAACACTACCTTAAGTCATGTAAGATCATTTTCTGTATCTCTGAGAAAGCTATTTATAATGATCTTGACTGAGGAATGAAAGAAAGACTAAAACAGTTCAATAGAAATTATCTTCTTAATAGTAAAATCTGAATTATACATTATAGTACAATTTATTCAATGAATTTTATTATTCTGTTTAAAAAGGCAGAGACTTTTATGTGTTTCATATTCTTACAAAGGTTTATTAGCTTGAATAAAAGGTTATTATGATTCAATTGAATAACTGAATTTTAAATTATTGGTATTGCACTTCATATTATAACTGCTTTTCCAGATGCATTTGATTATGTCAAATTTGCCTTCTAATCTCCTGTCTGGAGATCATTTAGTTGAGTCATGCACTGTTTCTCACCCTCCATAGTGGTATCCTAATGAACACACACAGTCCAGTCTCACATCTTCCATGTAAATTACTGTGCATACCTCTTCTAGCTAGATCATATCAGAGGCTGTCTGGTGTCATATAATCCTGGATACTGATACATGGAAAATCTTTTCAGGTGACCAATGCCATAGGCATCTAATTTTCCTGCAAAGCACTATTGTGGGACTGCAGTGTTTACATGAAAGCCAGACTTAGAGATATGAAATGGACATTTAGAAAAGTTAATCTGTGCATTTAGAAAAATAATCTCTGTCTAGTCGCCTCCAAGAATTCTTCATTTCTTGTAATTAACTGAATCACATATTAATTTATTAGATGCATTGCTCATTAAAAAACTTCAAACTTTGCTATAAATCTTATTGCACAGTGAAATAAATGCATGTAAAACTACACATAAAATATCCTTGGACTTGAAACATAAAAAGCCACAAAATAGTTGTGCTTCAGTGTTTGTTTATTTGCCTTGTTTGTTTGCTTAATGCTCAAGCAAATGTGCCCTTCAGAAACGTTTCTCATTTTCTAGAAACATAAGATTTATCCTTGACTGCACACTTGGAAACTGCGACTCCTGGGCATAACACTGAAAGTCTTGATTAAGATAACAAATGAAACACAAAACAATCCCACATAATAAAATATTAGGGTAGGCAGCCCTGGAGTGGAATATTCTGTGAACACCAATTCTTCATTGCTACATGCAATATTCAATACCACACTAATAACATTAGTGTGGCCAAAGGTACTGTCTTTGCTTGCATATACCTATTAATTGTGTACTTGTCTGCTCTTATCAGGCTGCTTCTGCCTCTTCTGAAGAGTTTTTCCCTCAGCTTCCCTAGAAGCAGGATCAGCCTTCCATAGCCTTCCATAATTTCAAGCAAATTATGTTTTAAGGTAATAATTGATTCCTGAGAATTGATGTAGGATAGGAAGCACTCTAAAAGTGGCTTTGAATACTCTGAATTAGCTCAAGGATTACAGACTCATTCCTATTTTGCATTGCCATTACAAGCATTTATCTCAACTGATTTTAACAGAGTTGTTTCTATTTTACACTGGTGTGAGGGAATGAAAAAAACAAACAAACCCACAGGTTGCATAAATTTTTAACAGCTCTTTCAAACTGACTCTTTATTACCAGATAAAACTTTGATGAAGGACATTCACAAAAGATCAATATGAGAAGCCATCTAAGACCTGACTTTGGTGCTACTGGCTGATACTGAAAATCACAGAAGTAACTATGTGTTTCTGAAGCTCTTACTTTAGCTGATGATTGGTTTGATGCTGCTTTTACTGAAAGAAATATTTCACCTTTAGGAGACATATGGTCTCCTGAGTAAAGTTACTCCACAGCTCCAATTGCAGGGATGCAGGAAAGGGAACAGAGTGCAGCTGTTCATCAAGTAATGAGCAACTTCATCTGACGGCCTTCCTTTGAAGGAATAAGGACCCACGTTCATTTCTGTGCTTGGAGTGGATGCTGCTCCCAGCTGATGTGATGCACCACTGTAGGCATCCTGAGTGGGCTGTATGCCTCAGGAGGGGAACTGGAGGCTTTAGAGAAGTCTGGAGTCTTCTGCCGAAGAACTGGGAAATTGCCTCAGCAACAGCAATCTTCACCTGTAATATATAGAGGCCAGCACACAGCCATGGAGTAAAAAACAAATGGTATTGAACTAGCAAGAAATATACTGTCTGTGGGCTAATATAGCTCAGGATATATTCACTGCCAAAAGTAAATTAAAAATTTTCCTTGAGGCTCACTTAGATAGCAGTGTTTGTTTATGTAGTGGTTTATCTGAAGAAGTGAGCAGGAGTTTAAGTGCAACTGCAATCACATATAGGAAATCTAATTTATATTAATATTCCTCCAACCTAATAGCTGGCAAATACAGATTTCTGCAGTTCTAGCAGCCTTGATTTGTTTCTTTCAAATGAAGAGCAAACATCACAGGTTTGAGTTTTGTTTTGTTTTCCTGAAAAAAAACCAAACACACCAACACTGAAGGCTGCAGAGGTGGATATTTTTAGAAAGCTTACTCTTCACACACTTAATCAAGACCATCATACTTTACTTGCTTTCCTCCAACCGTTACTAAAGCCATTCACAGTCTTCGAAATCTGAGCATTATGAAGTGGAAATGCCTGCGCAGGGAAGTGCTCCGATATGGCTGAGTCTTGATGACAGGCTAAATCCTAAGCTCAGCGGAAACTCAGCTGTGCTCCTTTCTCTCCCTGAGGTAGCTGAAGAGGACGTTCAGCCCCCCCTCAACAACCTCAGGCAGGGGCCGGGACAAGGGATTGTGAGCAACATGGAGGCCTTTGTCCATCGGGTTCCAGGCGATGCGGGGCAGCCGGCGCAGCAGGTAGAGGTCATCCGGGAGAGTCTGTATGGCGTTGTAATCAACATTTAGTAACTCCAGAGTGGTGAGGAAGCAGAGGGACCGTGGCAGGCTGCGTATCTTGTTATTCTCTACAATAAAGATTTGCAAACTGACCAGATACTGGACACTCTCTGCGATGCTTTCAAGCTTGTTGGATCCTAGGTGCAAGAAGTCCAAGCTCCTCAGTGCAAAAACACAGAGGGGAATTTGCACAAAACGGTTGTTACTGAGGTTCAGTTTCCTCAGATTCGTCAGGTCGGTGAAGCTCAGGGGCAATTGTGAGATGCAGTTGTGCGAGAGGCTCAAAACTTCCAGCTTCCTGCACAAGCTGAGCTCCGCTGGCACCTCTGTCAGGCAGTTCATATTGACAAACAAGACCTTCAGGTTTCTCAGCAGCCCAATCTCTTTAGGCAGACACTTGAGGCAGTTACCACCCAAGTTCAACACTACCAGCCTGTCCAGCTTCGCCAGTGAAGGAGGAATCATCACCAGCTGGTTGCGTGAAAGGTTCAGTTTCTGTACCTCACGCAGTCCCCACAAGAAGTCAGGCGTGCTGGTCATCCCTTTCATTATGAGGCTCAAACTGACATAATGCAATCCCCGTTTCAGCAGTGATTTGGGCTCTTTCCCTGAGAGAAGAGCATCTTCCCACGCAGGCAACTTTGAACTTTTCCTCAGAAAAACCATGCTTCTTCTTCTCTTGTTCTTTGAGTGGCCAGTTCCCATAACACCCTGGATCCCTCCTGAGAGACAAAGAGAGGTTTTCTTCCCTTGCAAGTGCTACACCAACATGCAAATGCCAATAGAAGATGACAGCTTGCAGGAGGCAGAAAAGTCAAAGCAAGGACACAAGGAGGAGCCTGTGAAGTGCATCTTAGTCCACTGATGCACTTTCCATAGCTACTGAGGGAAAGTTTCACTTTTGGGGGCTTATGTTGGTCTTGGTGCACAGTCTGTAATGAAATACTTGCTCCTGACTTGTGAGCAAACCTGTTCAATTCAAACTGAATGTCACGAGGCAGCTGTCACTGTCATTTGGTCCAGGCTTTATTGGACAGACATGTATCTTCACTTCAAAAAGGTCACAAGGATGCTGTATATAACTTCACCATGTCAGCTTTCTTGGCTATCTGGTACATACCATGACTGCAGGACAATTAACAAGAGTGACTTAAAAAAACAAACAAGCAAGCTATACAAGAAAACAAGCAAGCAAACGACCCATCATTTCAATTCAGATTTAAATAATATTTTCACAGTAACTTTTATTATGATGTTCCTGATTTCACTGAAATAGTTACCAATCCACTAGAAAACTTTGGATGCTGCAAAAGTACTGGTGAAGGCTTTTCATGTGAGTTCTGGTTTTCTGTTTAATATGAAAAGAAAAAAGGAAAGGAAAGGAAAGGAAAGGAAAGGAAAGGAAAGGAAAGGAAAGGAAAGGAAAGGAAAGGAAAGGAAAGGAAAGGAAAGGAAAGGAAAGGAAAGGAAAGGAAAGGAAAGGAAAGGAAAGGAAAGGAAAGGAAAAGAAAAGAAAAGAAAAGAAAAGAAAAGAAAAGAAAAGAAAAGAAAAGAAAAGAAAAGAAAAGAAAAGAAAAGAAAAGAAAAGAAAAGAAAAGAGTAATACTTGTAGAAAGTATTATTTGTTTATCCCCCTTGCAGTGAGGACAGGCTTCTTTCTTTTCAGAAAGGGTACCACCCTCACTAAGCAGTGACATTTTCCAGTAGTATCTGCACCCACTTGGATGATTGCTTGCTACCCACATAGCCAAGTATGAACAGCCACATTGCACAGGTCTGCCCAAATTACTCTGTCCTAAATATCCTGTGCTACTTTCACATGTATCAGTGAGGTTTTGGGGGGACTGGTTCTTTTCTGCTGCAGAAAATGCAGCCACCTAATGCTCCATTCCCCATGAACTTTCCTTTCTTTCTAGGCTATTCTAGAGTACAGGGGGAGTAGCAGTCAAATAGCTTGAACTATAAATGACATTTAACTCCAGGACAGAAGGACTGATGGGAGAGGAAGGAAGCAGTGAGGTATAATAATACCCAACAACAGCTGAAGCTAGCTCTGCTGATGAAAGGAAATTGTATTGCTACAGGAATATGTAGTGAGTTTACAGTTAAAGAGACCCTAAAAAGGATATACAAAAAGTTCAGGCACCATTTAAACTAGGTGAAAATGGCAGCACATAGTACAAGACTTTCAGAGGTTTCCCTCTCTAGTGGATCTGTGATGATGAAGATGATTTGCTACTGCCTGAGAGATTTGGTGATGGATGTACTCTCCTCACCATTAATTTCAGAGATGCTCACCCTAAGACCCTTCACCAGCTCAGATGCTAAAGGACTATGCATGAAGCTGCAGCCAGGAGTCAGGTCCCTCTATAAACCTCTTTGGGATCAGTCCCTGCAGTTCCTTCTTATTGCTGATCACCACTCAGTCTCTTTTCTTTTTTATTTGCCTAATAGAGATGCACCTGCTTGGGAGAAGACGTGAGTACAGGGGCATCCCTGTGGCTGTGTCTGGTGAGCAGGGTACTATAACAGGAGAGGAGCCAGGACCACCACAATATGTGTGAGATGGTGGTGAGTTAAGCAAGCCACACAATTAAAGCATGTGTCTTCAAAGGACCAAGTGGCATAAAAATAACAGGGCTGCATGGCATAAAAACAGCTGGTCCTGAGTCTGAAATATTGCATTATCTGAAGTGTTTGGACAGGCCTGAAAAGGGCTGAGGCCAGTTGTAGCTGTTTGGTTAGAGCGAGTTGGCAGCCTGACTGAGAGTCAGTTACAGGTCCCTCCCTCGCAAGCACTATCTGCCAATATTTGTCAGTTTACAAACAAACAGTATATTAAATCCTATCACAGCCATAAGCTCTGACTCAGTGTTCTTGTTAATCATCATTCAAACGTGCTGCCCAGTGTGGTGGAGATAACCCTACTGCCATAGGCAGAGAAGCTGCTCAGTGGGGAGAGCAAACCCAACAGCAGGCCAATCTTGGGCCAGATTTGGCCTTGCACAACAGGGCGATCTACAGCTAAAGTGTGTCACTTCAGCCCAAGCAGGTGGGGAAGCAAAGACAAGAGCCTCTCATGAGACCTGACTCAGGGTTGTCCGCCCAGCTGCTGTTACAACTGCACTAATTATCAGACAGCCTAAATGGATTTGTACAAGGCACTCCCTTCTGCAGTCACAAACACAAAGGGAATAAAAAAGACTTTTCAAAAGCATATACAAAGTTAGACATTTTCCTGCTTTTAATTGTACTGGCAGGAGGAGACTGCTGCAGCCCTGTAGGGCAGCCGGCGTCCCTCCCTGCAGCTGGACCAGCATGCCTACCCATGCCCCCACCGTTGCCTCACAGCTCTTCCTTCAGGAGGTCACTTTTAGTAACAAACAAAAACAAACCCCAAAGGAAGCACAGTCTCCCTGTAGTCACACTGTGCCCCATGGCTGGCCAGATATTTTTGGATGAGGACGTTGTCTCCAGCTCCAAAGCACATTAGAGTTCACTGCCCAAGGACTTGGCAGGGCCCAGTCCGGCCTCTCACCACAGAAATCCCCATTTCCTAACAGCATGAGTCAGCCAAAGCACACTATACCCTTCCCTGGTTTTGCATCATGCTGCCAGTTTGAAGCTAAGCCTCTGACATAGCCCAGTACAGTCTGTTGGGCTGTTGGAAAGCTTGACCCAGAGCTCTCTCTCAAACAGAAATGTTTGCTCTGCTTCAGCCCCGCAGCATCTCCTGCTATTGCATTGCCCTATCTCCACTGCCTGACAGGCAGCAGCAGTACAGGAGATTTAAAAAAGAAATTCCACATCTGCAGCTTCCATTGTCCAGTTCCCTTCCTGCCTCTGAGAGAAACGTAACTGCTGCAAGAAGAAAAAAAAAGAAACCATTTCCTTTTCTTTGTTCTCCAACAGAAAAACAGGCTATTGAGCACGCTTGCAGTTGTGGAGACGGGAAACTCTGAGGTAAACAAATTAAATTCCTTTCTTGTAATTGGGATAATAAAACCACAGTGGCCTCATCTGGGCATCTCAGGAACTAAATATCTGAAAAAATAGTCCCTTATCTGTTGGTGTCCTGAGCAGGTTTTGCTCAAACACTTTTCAGTTCCCTTTTCTCTGGATTGTCTGATGCTCTACCTGGCCCCGCACTGTGCTGAGGACAGGCTGATTCTTTTGGGCTGCTTCTAGGTATCTGGGCAAGTGAAATACAGGCCTGTGTCAACACAGCCTGGCAGAAAGCAGAAATTAATTTAATGCATGCAAGTTTGGCAGGGAAAACAAAACCACCCAACCCACATCTGTGACATTTCCATGATACCCAGTGTAGCTGGTAATTGCTTCATGGATTAAACCAAAATGCTGATGCGTGAGGGAAAAAAATGACCCAAAACTTGCTGAAGAACTCTGTAGTCTAACTAATATAATAAGAGAAGCTGTACTATTAGCAACGATAAAAAACTGGTAAGCTGACAAAAATGACAAGCTATATTTTCTGATGTTCTTTGACATAGCAAATTATTAGATTTTTTTTTCCTTTTTTTGGAAGGAAGCAGGCTTGTCAGCCCTGAAAAAAGACTGTAAAATGAGCTCACAAAGACCTGGAATTTTGAAGTCTGTTACCTAGGGGCTCTTTTATTTGCCTGCAGGTTTTGAGTCTCTAGAACACACTTATGAAACATTTTCAAGCTTGTCTCCGCAGCCAGGTGGGTGGCTGGAAAACTGCATTGTTTTAAAATAAAAGTTGAGATCATCACATAATTACTTTTCCGTAGGATGTGAGCTTTTAATGAAATATCCAGTAGCACCAGATCTTAATGAAATCATAGCCATCTTGACACACTGAATTTAAATTTGACACACTGAATTTAAATTTGTTTTCCTGCAAAACCAAATTCTGTCATTGTATTTTAAATGGGTGAACATACAATAGATACCTATAGTTTTATTAGGAAGAAAGGAAGATAGAAAGGAAGGAAGACAGAAAGGATAATTGATTTTGAAGCAAATTTCATGTTCTTTATGGAGTAAAAATCTGATATAGATCCTATGGCTCAGTTTTATTAAAAAATGTATTAATGTAGTAAGGAATTGTTCAAATCTTTAAGCATAGCCTTTTCTAAAATGCTGGGAAGTTCAACCCATACTCTTTTGGAAGGAATTGTCATTCGTTATCTAGGTGTTGTAATAAACACCCAGTTGAATGAGAATGCAGAAACCACCCACCCCTTCCTCTGACAGGATCAATGATTTCAGTAAAAGGGTTAATTTGTTTCAATTTCAGCAGAAAGCAGCAGTCATGCTGGAGAAATATTCACTACAAATACAACTGCAGCTATTGAGCCTTGTGTGTGTTCCTTGTGCTGTTCCTTTCCTCTCAAGTAAATAAAGGGGTTTTAAAGTGTCAGTGCCATGCAGATTGCCAAAGATATCCTCTGGTCTTAGTGCTAAGGATGCAAATGTTTAGGTTTTAAACTACTTTGTAGTGGTTTGTTGATCTTGCAGCTATTCTGAAATACTAAGTCAAATTTCAAAGGCAAATTGAGATTTAGGAGATGTGACACAAGACAGGAACAATTTTAAAAGAAACTTTAGATTTCCTGTTAATTTGTTTTTAATTATGGTGCTGTTAACAGCATTTAATGCCCGTGTGTCCCTGGAGCTTTCCTGGAATGTTTTATTAAGGTCCCATGTGGAGCTGCTGGATCACCTGACCCATGAAGAATTGGACCTGGAGGGGAATGACTGCCTACACAGGGGCTTCAACAAGAGCTTTGGCAGGCAGTTTTTCTGCTGACTTCTTGACAGAAGACAAGCTCAAACTATCCATTGCAAGGAATAAAAAGAGAGAGATTTGATGTTGTGTGTGTACGTAGACTAGAAATGGCAGGCTCAGTTCCTCTCAATACTCAGTGTCCAGCAGCAACTGTCATGTTGCATGGAAATACAAGAAGTTTTATTTGTTTTCTGTGAACCTGCAGTAGCATTTTGAAATTCCAGAATATGCATAAATGAGTGGTTGGTCGGTTGCTGCTTCTGCCACAATTTCCCTGTGCGTGCACAAGCCAAATAGCTAGTCTGTCTGGCTATACTAGAGACAAAACCCGATCTGGCACCACAGTATTGCCTGTGTCCTCTGGGGCACTGGTTCATCTCATGCCCATGATCATTTTTTCTGGCTACTGCAGAAATGTCTTCTCTTAGGTGCTTGCCCACTCCTCTGCAAGAAAAGGAGAACTTAGCACATGATCATGCCCTGGGACACAACACTGACCCACAGGAGTACACTGAGGGCCCTGTCCTGTTTATTTAGTCATCAAAGCCTGCATGTCTTAGCCTTCTCCTCCTCCTATGGCCAGCGTGGTGACAGATTTGACACTGTTTATAAATATATTTGAAGTCATTGCATGGAGGATGCCATTGCAGTATAGAAAACATTTGCAGTTCTATTATTCATCGTTACATTTAATCACACAGTCACATCTACATTCATAAACACCCATAAAATAGCTTGTTAGCAATATGGACATTTGCTAGATGCTACTTGTCTGTGGCTTTCTGAATCAATCTGAAAGAAATAATTGGAACAGCTAATGAAACAGGATGAAGTTGCTTTCAGTATAACTGCTGCCAGATCACTTCTGCCACAGGTACTTCTTGTCACTGAGTTCTTGAAAGTTATTTTGTTACATTTTGAATGCATAATAAGAAAGAAAACAGCAATTCTTCAAAGCAGAAGAAAGAAACTGAATTCTCCTTGGCTAAATCTAATCAGAGCTAAAAAGAAGTGTTTCTTGGCCTGTCTCACAGGAGTAAAGTCTAAGTATCCACCACATGCCTTCTCAGTTGGCCTGTTATGCAGAGTGCATCAATAGTCTTCCTTCCTTCCTTCCTTCCTGCCTGCCTGCCTGCCTGCCTGCCTGCCTGCCTTCTCCTCCCCAACAGTGCATCCTAGAACCTCAACACCTTTTCTAAAATTGTTGCTCAAATCAGCAGGGTTTTCTTAAAGATTCGTGGGTGCAGACAGCCCAAAAATAAGCATGACTCTACGGTCTGCTAGCAGAACTCCCAGTCCCTCCTTCAAAGACTGTTTAAGTATTTTACATTTAATGGGTCACTGTCATTACCTACTGCCCTGGTTTGAGCCAGGATGAAACCTGTTTTGTTTTTTTTCTTCAGTTAACTCTCTTTTAAGCACTAGGTTTTCCAGCTAGTGAACTGATAACACCTGAATGTTTATATTACTGCTGAGAGACCAAGGTCACTTTGCTCTACTTGTTGAATCTACTACTTTGGACCCTAAAGGAGCAGATCAGTTGTATCTACAACCCTTCCGTAGGGAGGAGCGGACTAGACAGATGGCAAAATTGGCGAACTGAAGTATTCCATCTGTATTTACATGGCTGTTGGTATAAATTCAGGGATCATGGAAATCAAGCCCCTTCTTCTTCCCTCCTCATCTGTCCATGGCTGGTGTCCAGGGAGGACTCTTTCTATCCATCTTCTTTGATCTGTAGGCTCGTGCATTTCTGTCCCTCACAACTCTCCCCTCAGCTCCTGTCTGCTCTGCCTCTCTCTCCATCAGCTCCAGGACATTTCAGAACTGCTCACAGCTCAGGAGATTCCCTGGGAGTTGCTGGGGATGGGGGAGGCAATAGGGGTTTTCCACATTCCTGAACATACTTGTATATATTTGTAAATATTTTATTTTATCAGTAGTATTTAATTAAAGCTGTCTAGCTTAGTTTTCAATACAGACACCTCTCTCCTTTCTGTCTCCTTCCCCTACTGGGGATGAGAGAGGGAGGGGATCGAGACCATTGTTGTCATTGTTTTAATTGCTGATCCTGAGTCAAACTGTGACACCTACCTTTCTGGAAGCTGAAAATCTATGGTCTGTCCTGTAAACAAAAGGCAGAGATAAAACTGAGGGTCCTGAGCAGAAAGAAGCATTTCCATGGATTTTTACCTGTAGTTTAGTGACAGATAGGATTTAAGCTAGATCATTAATCCAGAATTATCTAGTAAAAGTCTTACAGACTGTCCCTGCTTAATATGCCAATATGCTGATTTTTATGGACTTTTTTTAAAATCAGTCATTCTCTTCAGGCATTCCTAGTGTGAATGTGTCTGTGTCTTGGCTCTATGGGATTCTGCATGCCATGGTAAAGACGAGATGACTGAATGTTATGCATTGCAAAGTTCCTTGCTGCTGTGCCAGTACCTTTCTTTTTAAATTATAATAATTCAATTGTGTTTGAAAATGCTGTTCTATCATGAAGTCTTAGGGGAGAAAGCCAGAGGGAAGTTGTAAAATTATTTTAGAAACAAAATCAACACCAAATTACCCCTTTTTCATGCCTGGTTTTGTGTTTAAAATTAATTCATGCTTCTCCAATTGAAAGCACAAGCTCTTCCTATCTTAGTCCTCATGAAATCTGGCAAATCAGTACTGCAAATCGAACAAAAGGGCAGACATCCCTCTAGACTTTTGAAGACTCACTGCTGACAATTAATAGCTTGACTTTTAAATCTCCGAGTTTTAACTTAAGGAAACATATTGGATGCTTGAATTAATTCAAAGGGCTTGAATGAACAAATAAAACTTCTCAAGCAATAAGAAAAGCAATGCATCTAGGTATTATTAGTACAACAGCAACATCTGAAATGCTATGAAATAATATGGGTCATTGTATGGTCAAAGAAAGGCTGGTGAGATCTGAGTCAAGTTGCAGTGATGGGGAGCTAAGGGCATTGAACAGAGCACAGCCTGGAGGCAGAAGATGCAGCCCAGTAGGTAAAAAAGGCACATAAAAAGAAACTTGAATTAAAAAATACCTTCAAAGTAATAAAACAGAGCAAATCAAAGGGAAAATAAAATCTTCAAGCTCAAGTACAGGCAAAAGAAATGAAAGAAAAAAAAAAAAAAAAAGGAGAAAGGCCCACCCATAATCGTCATCTCTCTTTTTTTAAAGCCTCTAATGAGCAACTTCCCAACAGAGAGAATCAAACATGAATCTGTTCTGTACCTGAATATCAGAAGAGATTAATTGTGGTGCACAACTGCAGGGTTTCAGCACTTACTGGACTGTGGGGAAGACAGAGTATTGTAGCTAATGAATCTACCTGGGGTGGAACAATGGCACATTTGGCAGCTGTGGAGATATGCAGATGGTGAGCACTGGTGCTCTGATGTGTGGCCAGGTTAGCTAAAAAAAGGCAAGCTTTTTTGAAAAAGTGGAAAATATGGTGTGGTTTGGAAAGAATGCAAATGGCAATACCAAAATTTGAGAATGAAATTAAAGCAAGATGTTGGACTGGGGCAAGGGGCAGGTAGGGTGAAAGGTTGGAGTACTTGATTTTTAATCTTTTCTTTCTGGACTCCGAAGGGTGACAAGCAACATTTGCAGAGGATTTGAAACAACAGTGCCAGTCTGCACATTTGTCATGAGAATGTACTACTCACAGAGCTCAGTAAACTGATGAAAGGCATTCTATTATATGGCTGCCTGCGAGATTTGGAGACTAGACCTGGTGACCCGTATTGTCTGTTCCCATGCTGTGGTCTTAAATCTGCCCTCCTTTTCTGCTGTCTTCAACTTCATGACACGTGCAAAATTCAGGAGCCTCAGTTCACAGGCCACTGCATTCACATTATCTTTGGTGCTGATCTACACGTTTTCTGCCTCACTGCATTTAATTTTTAGTTTATTTGATTTGAACAAATGCAGGCAATCAGAGAAAAATGCAATTATGACAGAGGTGCAGCCAGTTGTTTCCCAGGGCTGTGCGCAGACATAACTTAGGCTGGTGGGCTCAGAGGATCATGCTGGCAGATGTTAGCAAAGGGTTACAGTCTGTTTCCCTCTCATATCCATGGAAATGAATTCAAGTTTTCCAAGATTAAAGAACTTTGTTAAGCCATTTCAAGAGTCCAAGCTGAATGTACAAGGCATTACAAATGTCTTAATTTACTCACTTTGGCAATCCAAAAATGAGTATACATGCACAATCTTCATGAGGTGTATTTAACCAGCAGCCTGAAAACTAACAGTGCTCTATGAGTTTAGACAGGTGCCATTTCAGGAGTACAGATTTTGGCAGCTTCACTTTAAAAGCCACTGGTGCAATGGAGCAACAAGAAAAATATTTCTTAATATGCTGTTTTTACCTATCCCTCAAATGATGGTGTGACAAGATTGGACTAATATTGGGTAATAAATGATGACAAAGGAATGTTGATATTCCCTCACTGATAAGGCAGAGTGAGTATTTGTCTGCAGCCACCTGTTCTTGAACTTCTCTAACCGCACTTTTTCACTGTCTCACTCTGGAGCACACTAGGTGCAAAACAAGTGAAAAAGAGCTAAGTACTCTTCCTTGGGTGAAAACTGATAAGGAAATACCAAACATTGTCTGCTACCTGACACAAATACTCATCTAAAAATATACCACCTCCCTCCTGAACCCTCATTTTACATCATAAATTAAGCATAAGTAGACCCTAGAAAGATTGAAGCAGAATGTCTACAGAATTTATGATTAATAACACATCAAGTTTTATAACAGCATCCTTATGTGGACACAGCTAATGGCCTTAACATTGCTTCCAGAATCAAAATTGAATGGTTGAGCAGACTTAGCCTCAGGAAGGCCCACGGTGATAAGGGAACCATCATAAAAAATAGGTATATGCATTTTTCAACCTGTCAAGTGAAAAAAATCACAGATGATGGTAAGTCAAGGATATGCCCTCTCATACATGAGTTTTATGAATATTTGTGCTGAACAAGGCCACCTCCTAAACAAGAGGGAAAAGGTGAATGCAAGCAACAGAAAGATGCATGATCATCCTGTAAATTACACTCAACCCAAGAGCAATAATTACTCTGAATCAGCATTTAAACAGGGAGGGAGTTGTTCCGTGCTGCTCAGAGCTGTTGTAAATTGCTAACCCTGTAAAAGCACAGGAAGAAAGAACATGGCACAAGGATGGTCATGGCAAAAGGGGGCCACAAATTTGGATAAAGCAAGATACAGATTGAAGAATTATGTAGATTTTTGGGGAAGATTTCCCCAGGCTCTAGGAACTGAGCCAGGCTGTAGCTGCTGAGGATTAGGAAACTAAACTGGAGGAAAGCATAAGCACCTGCCAATCTGATGCTAGTTTGGCTTTCTCCCTAGTACCTGCTGCTATCTTGCTGCTTAAGATGGAACTGAAAGGACTCTGCAACAACCAGGTTTCATACAGAAAGACCCAGATGCCCAATGTATTTTTTTCTGCTTCTAATTAGCCAAATTATGTATGCAAGTATGGACATGGGTAAGATGGAAAGCACTGGACATGGCATGTTGTCTTGTAATATTGATAAAATATTGATCTACTCCTGGATCCATCTTCTGAGATGGACAATAGTCGAGTAGTTAGAGACGTTACGTGTCAGCCCAGTAAATCCCATAAACAAATCTTAGCTATTATTATAATGCTTACCTGCTTTATTAGTTTTCAAATAAATGGTTTGAATAAAAGAACAATGCTGGAAAGTTAGAAGTAATAAATTAAGGGGAATCCTCCATAAGCAGCAGTATACAACCATAGCATGTCCTTGCAGAAGTGGTATCCAGATAACTTATTGAGCTATCCAGGCAACCACTGAAAAGCATTGGAAGAGGGACTGCCATTTGAGTTGCCTATGTGCAGCATAGAACATTTACTGCAAAAATGATAACTAATTTTGTAAGAGATTCTGTTGGCACATAATATGCATAGCTTTACATCACTGATTTGTGAGGGTGTCAGCTGTGACAGACTAACAGTTTTCTCTCTCTTTTCACAGCCAGGCAAACTCCTATTTTGTATCCATGTCGAAGTCTCTTATCAGAAAAGCCTCACTAATTCCCTCTGTTTTTACCATGGGACAAAACCAGGCAGCATCCAACAGGGCTTGTAGGAAGCAATATTTTTAACTATTACAGCTTTAAAAAAAAAAAAAAAAAAAAAAGGAAGTAGAATTAGGCAAGACACAACAGCAGTAATCCCCAGAGTCCTCCTGATGTGCTCCACATTGAGTCCTTCTCAAGCCACCCATGACCATAATTTCCACTGCTGAGGCATAAGCTTCGGCAGCACCGCATTTGCAATGCGGAGCTCAACTTTATGTTTCTCAATGAAGACTAAATTCCTGAGACATCTAGGCAATATGGGGGCTTCCAACACAAATGCTGACAGATGAGCTTTGTTTCAGGCATGAAGCATAGATATGGTACAGTGATCTAGTGGGAAAAAAAAAAAAAGTTTCTTTAAAAAATTAACATAGTGCTAAGTATCGCTACAACCTCTGGTTGCACCTCCTTGTAGGTGAGAATACCTGTGACTGTGGGAAGGTATTTTGTATTCTAGGGCACTAACCAGCCAAAAATATTTTCTAAACAGTGGGCCAAATTCACAATTAATGTCAGTCGATGTTGTGTATTTTGGAGTTGCACCTGGTAATTCTTACCTGGAGTGTGCCCCTCTGGCTTTGCACCTTCATTCACACATATTTCAAAGTAAAAAATGGGACACCTTTCTTACAGACACTTATAATCACATCATTGCATCCTTTCCATACTTCTCATACTAATAAGAGTTCTGTCTAATGATTAATAGAAAACAGCTAATTTCCATTTATTTAAACTCTCTGTTGACATTTTAGGGGGAAATAACTGTACAACATCCATTTAATTTGTTCAGTTGTTGTGGTAGTTAAGACAGAAGTGTGTGAGTATTTACATCTTTTCAAACAGTGCATACACACTGCTGAAGTTATTATAGTGTACATGATATAATTTATTAACTGAAAGCCCATTAGTTCCTGATAAAAGCTAAGTGAAAGAGTCACAGTATAAAT
Organism: Apus apus; assembly: GCF_020740795.1. Classification (NCBI taxonomy): domain Eukaryota; kingdom Metazoa; phylum Chordata; class Aves; order Apodiformes; family Apodidae; genus Apus; species Apus apus. Next base: position 104,661,801 of record NC_067283.1, read on the forward strand.
ATTTAAAGTATTAATTCAAAGACTTTTAAGGAACATGCAGATGACAATGGAATACAGGAACCAGGCCTTGTATAAGGCAAGATTTTTTTGTGAGATTTCTCCTCTTTAAACCACTGATCATCCTAGAAGAGCATAAAGGAGCCATTTAAATGCTTCATCAATTACTTAAGAATAGCCACTTAAATATACTGAAGGACATAAGGACAGTTCAGTAGTTGTGATTTTGTTGATTACCTCAAATGATGATGTGATTAAAATACAGTGATGATGTGTGTTTTCAGGAAATATTCAAATTCTGCTGGCATTCAGATCAGAAAAAATAAGACTTGAAGCCAGTTATAATACTGTGGCATGTTGTGAGAATATCCTTTTTTCAGAGAGATATTGAAACTGGTACCTTTAGCATCACTTAGTGGTTTAGGGCATTGCTCACCACCGACTCTGACTGTGTTTCTTGCTCTTCCAGAGGGACTAAGGCTGCCTGAGAAGAGCAGCCTTTTCTTTGAAAAGCTAAAAAGCCATAGCACATGTGTACTTTGCTGTTTGCAAAAGAGGGGTTAACATTTGGAAACATGGAAATAAAATGTTCAGCTCTCTGAATGTGAAAGGTGTTGAGCAGGTGTGTTTTGGCCAGAGAGGGGCACTCAGCTCTGCAAGCAGCATCTGGCCTGCCTTTAAATCATGTCCTGATTACAGCCACCTCTTCCTCCTCTGCCTCTGGAGGTGCAGAAGACAAAGCCTGAGCAAACACAGAGCAAGCTGCACAGACATGCTCTGCCCATGCATGGCACAGATGCAGTTGGGAATCTGGTAGCTGGGAGCAGAGCTGTTGGCTACTTCTGACCTGGAGCATTTATTTGGGAGGCATTTCTTCTGGTTCAGCTGTGCAAATCCTGGTTTATGTGCCTTGTGTGAGGATCTCACTTTGGTTTTAAATCTCATCCATAAAGTAGAAATTTGGGACATTGGCTCTTCAAAGAACCGGGGAAATCATGAGAGCAGATATATAAATGCTTCAAATCCATTTCTTCACAGTGCCTCAAACCTCATTCAGGAAGATCACTTTTAGAGATAAAAGGATAATTCAATCATCATTTAGTTTCTCTTCCTCTGAGACACCCAGCCAGGAATGATTTATTGAAAATTGTCATGGTAGTTGTTATGTTTCAGACATTCTTGGAAAGGCTCTTTCACAACACTTAGCCAATTTGCATGGGCATGAAAATTAACTTTATTTTAATGACAGGTGGTTTAAAATATGCATTGGGGGGACAGGGGAGAAGACATTTGAATTTAATCTGAACAGCTATTAGCTTCTCTATATAGTCTTTTTTAGTAACAATTGCCTATCAATTATTTGCTGCAAGCAAAAGATTTTATCTCAAGCAAAATTCTTCAGATTTTGTTGGCTTTGCTGCAGTGGTTACTGCAAAGTCTGGCACATGGTAGTTCCAAATTCTAGGCTCAGTTATTACCTTTTCTTTTCTGTGGTAAAGTTCAAACTGACTTTAATGAGATATTGGCTTCAGGAAGGGATGTGGAATTTATTATTTTGTCACTATTACATAATATTACATAAAATATATAAAAGTAAAAGCCATTATGTTGGCAAAGCAATTAAATCTATGAACTTTGAAGGCATCTTATGTGTCAAATGCTAATAAGCTAGATCAGTACATTGCCAGGAGGAATCCAAAGTCAGAACTTTCAAGGGAATAAAAGGCTTGATGAATGTTGTTTTTCTTCATTTTCCACAGAGATGAAGCTAATGTGGCATCTTGATGAGGCCAAAGTTCGATACCATCTCCCTAAATGTAGGGAAATGCTATAGCCACAGAGCACCCTCCGTCCTGGCATTTACTTTGATCCTTGCAAATGAGCTCCTGTGCTCATGAGCAACCCTCTCCCACCCAAACTTCAGCAACCTTCTCTGCACTCTACTTCTTACAGAAATGCTGTCAGGGGAGCAACGTTTGAAATAAGCCTGATACTGTCAATCTTCAAGCACTACGTGCATGATGAGGACATTCATGCAGCAAATAAGTTACATAAGGCAGGTCAATGTGTAAAACTCATGCTTTATGAAATGAGCTAATGCTAAACTGTTCAGGAGCAGGAAAACTCCCCTTCAGACAGCCTGCCTCATCGTTTTTTCCATCAGAATGACTGTTTTGTTTTCCTGAAGCATCCAGAGCCAGCAGGCCTCCCGCTGGGTATCATCAGCACGAAGCCCAGCTCTGCAGCAGCCAGCAGCAAGGTCCCAGTAAAACTGAACCCGGGGTTTCTGATTTACTTTGTCAAAGGTGTGAAAAACTCAAGAAGTCACCACTGAGGAGGAAGGTGGTCGACTCTGCTTGGCGAATACATGTTGCATTGATTTCACAAGCACAGTAAAAGTGCCTGCTGGGAGGAAAGGAGTTAAAGGTTTTGACTTGCTGTTTCACAGTGCCATCCAGTGGCTATTTTCAACGACTGCAGAATGAAATCGGGAAGACATGGAGCACAGTTACTGAAGATGTCTATGTGTACTAAGAATTTCAGATCTGATTCAAATAAAACCTAGGTCTTAAGAGTGAAATTCCATTAAATTAATTAACTGTAGTTTAGATGTGTTGGTTTTAATACTTAATTTTTATTGCAAAAGTTTACTTTTCAATATTATTTGTATTGGTATTAAAAATTTGATTTAAAACAAAACTAAGTATCCTGTAAAATCATAATCCACTAAGGCACAGTCTCTTCACAAATAAGTTAGCAGTGTCTGAAAACTGAACTGGTGCTAAAAAAAACCTCATTAGGAAATCCTTAATGTAAATGTTAAAGATTTGGTTTGGAATTTCAAGGTTGGTTTGTTTGTTTGTTTCCTGTGGGGTCTTGTGTGTGTTTATTGTCACTTCAATTGGTTGAATCTTATATATTGTTTGTGTCATCAGCTTACAGAATTTATAGAGTACTTTGGAAATGTTATAATGTGTTCACCAAACATGACTGCATAAACTTTATGTGCTGACTTGCTTGTTTTATAACTGGCATGTTTTCAGTCATTCTTTGACTGAGCAACTTTCGGTCTTCTGTAGTTCCTGATATTTTATCAGAAATCATACACTGATTCCTATTTTTCCTGCTCCTTTCTTGTATTTACAAAGGATCCTTCAAAGTAAATAAATAAGTAAAAATGTTTACTTGGTTGTATTGCACATGTGGTATCAGTCAGGGCTTGTTTTTTTGTTTGTTTGGGTTTTTTCTGTGTTGTTGTTATTTTGTGTGTGTGTGTTTTTTTTTCCTCACCTACTTTTACAAATGAGGAAAACTGGAAAAGAAAGAAGGTGCTGGTTTCATGGGCAGCTTCCAGACAAATGTTCAGGTTGATGGTGCCTCTTACCAGAGAGGTAGGTGCCCACTCCTGAGAGTACCTGCAGCAGGGTCACCTCAGGCTGCACGATAGTGGAAGGGAAAGGAGAATTAGAAGGGAGTGTTTGCAGATGGGAAGAACTTTAATTGCAGCTCCAAGGATTGCACTCTCTGCCTGCTCCCTGCAGTCGATTAGAAATGTGCAGGGAGGAATCCAGGAATGGTAAATACAGTGCTGCAGTGTCACTGCAGATAGCCTTTGACTAATGCTTGATAATGTTTTCATTTGTTTAAACACAAATATTTCTTGATTGAAGGGAAAGATGAGCTAGAGAGTTCACCTCCTAAGATCTCCTCTCATCAAACTGATTGGCTTTGCATCTCATTCTCCAAAATAAACCTCTAATTAGCAATGGAGTTTACAGAAACATTACCATAGTAAATGCAGCCTGACAATCCTTTCATCATGTGTATAATTTTTAAGTAGACACAGTTGTCTCTTCTTGCTATGCAATTCAGATTATAAACATTTCCAGTATCTCATGAATTTTATTTTTTTTTCTTTTTAAAGTGGAGCTGATATCTCACTAGATATTAAAAAAAAACCCTGCTTCTTCACTGATCAGCATTTGTTTATACAGCACAAAAGAGACAGCAAATGTTACTGTCAGGCTCAGTAGCATTTAACACTGAATTTGCACTGTAGATAGCTCCCGATTAGAAAGGGAATCAGAAATAGTTCTAGCCAGTGCAATTTTACTTGACAGTAAGTAAAATAAGACTGCCTCATAAAGTTTGTCCATCTGCCCATATTTATTTATTTATTTATGGATTAATGGCACATTTGATTTCTCTTATTTTCCAAGTCCACCTGTTCTTTCAAGACAATTTAAAGACTGATTCCATAGCTACCTCAGTAGTTCCATGTAAGTGTATTTAATTCAAAATAGTGTAGAGTTAATTTTAAAGACAAAATGTAAGCATTAACCCTGCTTCCATTCTGTATATTAATGGTAATGTTTGAGTAGCAGAGGACCTCCCTACATAGCACTAGAAATGCAAAGAACAGAGATTTCCAGACTGCATAGTCTTTTTTCAATCCACTTGTGAAAATTCAATTGAAATACATGTAAGGGCACCCATCAGGTAGCAGGCAGGCACATTCACTGGCTTTTGTAGACAGGACAAGCTAGTGCTGGTTTTGAAATTATGCTCCCTGAACCTCACAGTAGGACACTCCTACTGTTCCTCAAACTGGGGAACCTGACACAGCTTTTCGGATTATTATTTTTTAAATGACTTCTGGTTTCAGCCTCAGGCAGGGATAATTTCTTGAAAATTGGAAGTGATAAATTATTCAGTTTGCTAATAATGGCTTTCTAGATATGTGTAAGGCACTTTCTTGAAATAGCAGGAATGGCAGTTAAGATTAAAAAATAGCTGGCATTATGCCTGTATTTCCTCCCACGTTAATAAAGTTAAATTGACTGTTGAATTAGATTCTATGGGAAATTTCTCTAACAGAAGCTCAAAGCTGACATCAAATTCATATATAAGAGTATAAATAAATTATTTCATTTTAAGAGCTGCAGAAGACAGTTGGAATGGTAATTATTCTACAAGTTGGATGAAGGCCACATATTTAAGCCCTTGGCTCTCACATTCTGCTTTCTCGAAGTTTTGTTTCTTTCATTATTTCTAGATATTCTACAAAAAAAAAAAAAAAAAAAAAAGTGATGCAACCTTGCTAATCTCACACCAAGATACTTTCTCTTAACCCAGATTTTGCATAGCCAGGTATACGTCTCTGGGCAGCAAAACCTTGGCACTTGCTGTTAAAAGCTCAACCACTGGAACAACACAGACATCCTATGGATCTTTTCCCAACTGCATACCTGACTACACTTGAGAAGAAATGCAAATTCACTGAAGAAAAGATCAGAGTGTGTATTTAACCGATTAACTACTATTTAAGATTTTTTGCAAAATAATAAGGAAGCAAAAGTTAGTTTATAAATTTTAACCTGCTCTCACAAATTACTTGTGCTTTACACGTGTGAACTATATTATTTTACAAATTATCTATCCATTCAAAACAAGAGATGTTAGGAGAATAAATTAAACTCCAATCAACTTGCACATCTTTGTGGTAGACAAGTTATATTCTCTTCCCTTCCTTTGACAAGACATAGATTTGACAGATGGACCACTCGGTGGATAAGAGATTGGCTGGATGGCTGCACTCAGAGAGTTGTGATCAGTGACTCAATGTCCAAATAAAGGCAGGTGACAAGTGGTGTCCCTCAGAGGACAGTATTGGGACCAGTGCTGTTTAACATCTTTGTTGGAGACAAGGACAGTGAGATTGAGTGTATCCTCAGCAAGTTTGCTGATGATACCAAGCTGTGTGGTGTGGTTGACACCCAAGAGGGAAGGGATGCCATTGAGAGGGACCTTGACAGGCTGGAGATGTGGGCTAGTGCCAACCTCATGAAGTTTAACAAGGCCAAGTGCAAAGTCCTGCACCTGGGTTGGCACAACCCCAGGCACAAATACAGGCTGGGGGAAGAATGGCTAGAGAGCAGTCCTGAGGAAAAGGATTTGGGGGTGGTGGTAGATGAGAAGCTCAAACATGAGCCACCAGTGTGCACTCGCAGCCCAGAGAGCCAACTGCATCCTGGGCTGCATCAAAAGAAGTGTGGCCAGCAGGGCCAGGGAGGTGATTCTGCCCCTCTGCTCTGCTCTGGTGAGACCCCACCTGGAATACTGTGTACAGTTCTGGTGCCTTCAGCACAAGAAAGATATAGACCTCTTGGAGAGGGTCCAGAGAAGGGCCACCAAGACGATCAAAGGCCTGGAGCACCTCTGCTAAGAGGAGAGGCCGAAAGAGTTGGGATTGTTCAGCCTAGAGAAGAGAAGGCTCTGGGGAGACCTTATAGCAGCCTTCCAGTATTTGAAAGGGGCCTACGGGAAAGCTGGAGAGAGGCTTTTCATCAGAGAAGATTGTGATAGGACAAGGGGGAAGGGAGATTCAGGTTAGATATTAAGAATAAATTCTTCTCTATAAGGGTGGTGAGGAACTGGAATGGGTTGCCCAGGGAGGTTGTTGATGCCCCATCCCTGGAGGTTTTTAAGGCCAGATTGTACAAGGTTTTGTGCAAGCTGATCTAGTGGTAGGGTTCCCTGCTCATGGCAGGGACCTTGGAACTTGATGATCTTTAAGGTCCTTTCCAACCTTAATGATTCTATGATTCTATGATTCTAATGCAAATCTGGAAGTGAGGGGTTTAGATCCTTCAAGCCCCACAAGTCCTTCCCATAAGCCTAAGATCAGTTTGGAGAGTATCAGTAAAATTTTTCCTGCTATTAACACTTGTTCTTCATGTTACAGATGTCTGTCATGAACTTAACCATGGATTCCTTTGCCTGCATGGGTTACTGGAGCCTTCAAGCACTTGCAGAAAGTTTAATCAAAATGTAAGGAAAACTGCAAGCCCAGTCTGGAAAGAGCACTATGGAAGGGTTGTTCTGATTACCAGCAGTGACAATATTGTATTCCTTATTGTCTATGGGTTCAATTTTTTCAACAAAAGAAAAATTAATGTGAATTTACTGTGATTTTGGGGGAGGAAAATATTTGTCACAATACAGTATACCATCCAATCATACCTGTCAGACAGTAATCACAATTTCCAGCCTGTGAGATGTTCACACAAAACATGCTGAGTCTTGCCTTTGACACTATTCATCCCAATGAATCAGTTCTAGTAGGAAAACAGCAGAAACCAATCAACAGGAAGACATCACCACTTCTTTTCCAATGTGGAACCAGTGCAGCTCTATTAACCTGTCTCCAAACCACTCCACCCTTTGCAGGCATGGCTTCCTGCTACCAGGGATCTCTTGTTACCTCCATCTACTGCTTTGGTAGCCATGAAGAGACAAGAGTTACAAGAAGTGTCTTCATAATCAGGTACCTAGGCACAATCCAGGCATGTGAGATATTTACCACAATATAGTGCGATACTTCCATATTTAATTTCAAAGCAGTGTGTCTGGGAAAACCATGTTGCTTGTGTTGAATCTATCCAATGTTGCATGAAAGTGGGGTTCACAGGTTGAAAAGATCTAAGAATTAGTTTTTACCTATACTCCTCTTATTATTAGTATCTGAATGTTTAAGTATTTTTATTATACTATTCAGCACTGTGCCTTTCTTATTAGGGTTGGGGAAGGACCCTGCACATCCCCTGTGCAAGAAGAGCCAGAGATGGTACTTCTATGCTCTCCTAACTCCTGCCTACCTCTCCTTGGCAGAGCTTTCAGCCTCTTTGTTGCAGCCCCTGGTGCCTTCTCCCCAGCAGCCTGGCAGGAGGTGGCTGAACCTTCTGCCTTTAGCACCAGGCTAGACTATGGCTGGCAACAGGAGGAATTGACTCCCCCCTTCAAAGTTCCTTGGGAGCCTGGAGAGATGGGTATCACTGAACCTAGGTGCTGTCAGTGGGAGGGATTTGGAGGTGCAAGAAAATTGGGGCATGTACCAGGAATATGCGATAGCCTGGGCATTTAAATCCACTGTTCAGGGAGCAGAAGATGAATTTACATAGTTTTCTGTTCTCTTTCTCCCACTTCCCACTTTTTGCATCCAGACTGTCCTACAGAGCCTGCTTATCTCCAAAGCCAGCCCTTCTCTCTGGTAAGCACTGGAGTCTGAGCAACTCCTGAGGTCAGTGAAGCCCACACCACAAAGCAGGCAAGCCATTTATGGACCTTGAGCTTGGGGACAGCCCACGCCAAGCCTATTCTGGCCAGGCTGGAGGAATTCAATCCACTTGTGCCTTTCCCATCACCCCTGGACAGCTCCTGCAGTCTCCTGGAGCATCTGTTTCCCAGGTTCCTCTGAAACAGCTTATTTCCTTCAATCCTCATGGAAGCATTCGTCATCGCCGAGCCAAACTATCATAACACAAATATGAAGTCACATCTTAAAATCACTTTCAGGAATAGAAAAGGCAAAAGCTTTTGCTGCCAATGCAGAGCATCAGGCTACCCATAGGGGAACACCAGGAGGAACTGGGGAGCTGACCTGGCCTACCCCTCTTTCCTTGGGTTGCGCTTCCAGCCCATCCAGCTGGTGTCTCTGTTGAGACGAAGTCGTGGACAGGGAGTGCTGTGAAGGGCCTTTTGCTTTGAATTTACTCCTCTCTTTGCCCTGACACAGCTCAGAATAATATTATTAATCTCTGGACACACTTTTCAGAGGGAGGGAAAGAAACACTTTAAGGGTTCTGGGAAACAACTAAAGAGTTATTTAAACCAGCTTTTAGTAGAGAATTAATGTCTATTAGGGGCAGACAGGCAGTTTACTGTATTGTTTTTTGTCCTCCAACTACAAGTGGTAATGATTTCTAGAATACTTTTTCAGAACATTTGGGTGGAGCTTAGGAGATAATGAGGCAGAGAGGCAGAATGGATAACAAGTGTGTGCAAAAAAGACCAAAAAAACCAGTTAAAAATTAGACACCCTTTGCTGTACAGTACAGCTGTTGACACAAACATTATTTAGCCATTAAATGTAGTTGTGAGTGGGATTCTCAAACTGTTATATTGAATCATATAATGGTTAAGGTGGGAAGGGACTTTAAAGATCATCAGGTTCCAACCTCCCTGCTATGAGCTGGGCCACTTCCCACTAGACCAGGCTGCACAAAGTCTCATCCAACCTGGCTTGAACACCTCTATGGAGGGGGCATCGACAACCTCCCTGGGCAACCTATTCCTGCACCTCACTGCCCTCATGGTGAAGAATTTCTTCCTGATGTCCAACCTAAATCTCCTCTCAGTTTAAAACCATTACCCCTTGCCTATCACTGCACTCTCTGGTGAAAAGATCACCAGAGATCTGGTAGAAATACCAGTTTACCTCCTTCTGGAAGCTATTCCAAATACCCTACACCACTTTCAGAAGATATTGTGTCAATGGTATTTATAGTGTAAAAATGCCAGTACGTGGTGAAGAGAAAGGACTGTTGGGAGTGGGATGGGTGGTAAGATGGGACGGTAGGATGTGCAAGTTATTAAATGCTATGCATGAGAAAAAGCACACACTGCTGACAGCAATGAGTGCCCCTCTGCCCTCTGGGGTCAGGAGGTGACTTCATGCTCCTGAGGGGCCTGAAGGGAACCTGCCATTAACACAATAGCTCTGCCTTAAGCTCAGCAACATGGACAAAAGCTGAAAAAACATATTTGGTGCTCACTTGGAGTTTACTTGGGTGCCGGATAGCAGAGGGGTTCCATTCAGACTCCATGTATTTGGATTTTCTTCAGTTTGAATTCTCCCAAACCTGTTTTTGCCAAAAGCAATGTTTTTATCTATAGGTTGTTATCCACAGATGGCCAGATTAACATAGTCACTTTGTGCTACATCATCCTAAGTATTAGGACTTTCCATTCCTTTGCAACTGAAACACTTAGTCCTTAGTCACGAAAGTGGTTGAGAGAGAAAAAAGATTTTAGGAATCTTTTTGTTTTGTTTAATTTTGGAGAAAATTTTAACTAGCAAAACAAATAATCATGAGGTATCCATGAATTATCCTTCCTAAAGTTTGTGTCATCTCTGTTTTTCTTTCAAGTGAAGTTGGAGCAGTAGCACGTTAATTGTTTTACAATATAAAAGTCTCCTGTGTTATGATACGATTCTATGATTTTAATTTGCAGCGCCACTATCTATATTAAGCATACCTCATAGAGTAGTGCTCAGCTTTGTTTTATGCAGATGGTTTTTCGGGACTGTAAAAACATGCACAGAAGTGCAGTTCTCTAAAATGCTTTCATTCTCATGGATGTTTCGTGACTCATTCAAGATCTTACCTGTACCACAGCATTCTGTTTTCTCATAGGATTACTTTGTCAAAGACTAAGAAATTTCTAATCTTCAACTTATAATACCTAACACACTCGCTCAATGTAAATGTGCGCTGGAGTTATGCTTGCTCACAAAGCTGAGATTCTCATCAAACATCATAATCATTCAAAGCTCATTAGAAACCTAGGTTAGGAAATAATTATAATATTGCCATGTCTTGAGCCAGGGATCATTCTGATTGCCTGGTACTTTGCAGTACCAGGAACTAACTGTGGAAAAAGGCAAGACAGAAAGCACGGGATTCCTCTTCAAGAAGGTACGTGCTCAAATGAAATTTGAGAAGAGTCACTTTTCTTAGGGAATTATCATAATCAACAATGAACAACAGTGATATAGTCCTGCAGACTAATTCAGTGTATGTGTTTCAGTTACAAGTTGTATAGAGATGTTTAGTTAAAGCATACTAATTGCGGCAGATGATAAAGCCCAGAGCTGGATCTCAATATACAGTCTCTAGCTCTTGAGGAATATTTGGATGAGAATAAATGCACGTAATAATAAACTGGCACTGATCATTGCGTGGATGTAAGATAGTGCTCCCCCACTTGCTGTAATTTGAAGAAATGGTTAAACGGATTATAAAGCTGTAAACTGGCAGGATTTTATGTAGCACAGATGTTCCCCCTTTCCCATTCCTTTGTACTTGGCTCCCAACTGGTACTTGCAATCCGGCACAGAGGATTCCTTAACCTGACCTCTACGATTTTAGAACAAATGACACTTTGGCTCTTGAAATTTGTTTACTTTTGTCTCCACAGATGTTTTGCTTTTCTCCTCCTTCCCTGTCCTGAAATTTAAGAAGTTCCTGGTGTGAGCAGCGGACGAATCTATTGGAAAGGACAGATGTATAGTGTTATTTATTTGCAGACTTGAAGACCTTTGATAAGGTTTTATGGCAGAATTTTTCATGTTTTATCTGCTTGACCTGTAAAATTTTCCTGTCTGTTTATGTTTTGAATATAAACATTGCTATGCCTTCTGAAGTATAACTCATAACTCTGAGTTATATGACAAGAACTAACTTTATTTTCTCTAACATCTGTAAATTGCTATTCTTTTCCTGAATTTCTTTACCCTCATCAAGAAGACCAGCCAACCAAGCTGAAGTCTGAGCACCATGAGCAGCTGCCCCCAATTTGAAGTCTTGCAGTCTAACTCTGCTCATGCAACTCATACACATCGTACTTTGAAATATGGTTTGAAATGCAACACCATAGAGAGTGGCACAGTGGTTTCCTAAAAAATAAGCAGCATGTGTTGTCAGTGGGGATTTGCATTTGAGCAACAGAATCTTTTTACTCAAATTCCCACACTTCAACCAGCTCATGGGAATGCAGTTCTTTTCCCAGGAAAACATTGATTCTTGCTGGAACTTACTTGAAAACTTTATTAAGGAATAATGTAGATACAAGCTCCGCTACCTGTAAAACCTTAAAATGGAAAGCCTAATGGGAATGAACTTTCCTGAACTACTAAAGAAAAGTCTCTATCTTGAGGAACTGTGACAACCAGTTTGGTGTGTGTTTTATGCTCGTTTCAAGAGAGAGATGATAATTGAAAAGTTCCTATGGGACAAAAGCAGTCAACCTCTTAGTTTACCAACTCGTTTCATTTACAAACATGGCTGACTGGCTGTGCTGATGTGGAGAGGAGAATCGAAAAATATCAGCACTACATGAAGTTTCGAAGTCGAGGATGACAAACTTTCAAGGAGAGGCTCAGCAGCTGATTTTATCTATCATCTATCTATCTGTCTGTCTGTCTGTCTGTCTATCTATCTATCTATCTATCTATCTATTTATTTATCTTCACACCTGAAAATAACAGCCGTATAGGAATCCTGCATATTAAATCAGTTTATCAATGCTTTTTCCCCCCACCACACTTCCACCTTGTTACGTCGCATATTCACCTTTCTCTTCTCCCCATCCTTGCAAAAAAAATAAAAAAATAATTTTAAAAAATTATATATATAAAAAAATTCCCTCCTTTCCAAAACCTTTTTAGGCATCGGACTCGGGCTCGTCGCACCCCGCGCATCACCCGCAAGACGCGACTGGGGCTGCAAAAGTCTTCGAGGGCAGTTTTACGGGGACGGTTTTGCACTTGTGCTGCGGCTCCCTCTGCGTGTGAGCGTGTGTGTGTGCGGGCGTGTGTGTGTGTGCCTGAGCTGGCCCCCGGCTGTGCGGGCGCGGGGCGGTGCGGGCCGGGGGCGGGGCGGGCCAGGGGCGGCGGGGGAGCCGATATAAGGCGGGAGTGCTTGGGGGGGTGGGCAGCGTCCCTCCGGCGGCGAGAGCGATGGGCAGCAGCGGGCGATGGCTGCTTTTGGCGGCGGCATCGCTGCTCTGGGCGCTGGGGCAGGGCCAGCCCCGAGGTGAGCGGAGTGGGGGGCGACCGCGGGGGTGCGCAGCTCTCGGGGCGCGCACTGCTTACAGTGCCATGCAGTGCAGTACAGTGCATCGGAATGCCTGCAGAGTTTATTTGCAGCCGCCCGCCGCGTCCCGGGGCAGGCTTTCGCCGCCGTAGGACTAGGGGAGCCTTGGCGGCGTGCCCCCATCCCTCGCCGGGCAGAGCCGGTGTGCGGAACCGTGCGGGACAAGGGGAGCCCCGCGGGGGAAGGCGGGCTGGGGTCCGGCAGTGCTGGACCCTTCTCTGCCAACGTTCTTCCCTGCCCCCTCTCTCCCCCCACCCCATTCCCCTCTCTCCCCCCACCCCATTCCCCTCTCTGCTCTCATCTCCGCGCTGTTCAGCCGCCCTCCCCTCCCTTTTCCTGGAGCTCTTTCTTCTCCCTCGGCGGCGGGGGCTACTCCGCCCGGCCTCCTCCGGGGCCGCCCACTCCCTTTGTGGGAGCCCAGAGACTCTGTGAAGCGGCAGAAACCCGGGGGAGGGGGCGGCCCCGGCGGCACGGCCGCTGCCCCGCTCCCGGGACAGGGAGGAGGGCTGGCGGGTGGCTCGGGCCCCCAGCGCCGCAGCCCTCGGTGCAGCCCCCGTCTCGGCTGGAGCTGGCGCTGGAGCCGGGCAGGGGTGGCAGCTCCGGGGGTCCCGCTACGGGGAAGGGAGCAGGCAGACCCGAAGGATGCCTTACGCTCTCGCTAATGTAAACCAGATTCAGCTCTATTACACGGAGCGAGAGGGGATCAAAACCACTTTCCCGGCGTGAGACAAAGGTGGAGTGAGGATGTAAGGGAGATCATTTACAAAAGTTTTCTTCTCTATTTTTGGCACGTGGGGCTGGCTGGTGTGTTGCGGCTGCAACTCCACCGCGAGTTCTGGCTGTGCGAATAGTTTCGTCACACGCATCCCCTTTGTTCAGCGTGCAGTGTCTTGTGTTTTCCTAGTGAACCTGAAGTTAGTGACCACTGGCAGTTCACTCCGGTCTGTTACTGGGTAGTTGACTCTGCTGCATGCTGAGTTACCAGGCAAAGCACTGGTAAGCACCAGGTGCTCTTACCTTGGGCTTGATTCAGCTCCCTGTGGCTTCAACATTTCTACTGATCCCCACTCCCTGCACATTAGTCCCCAGCCGCGTTGGGTGTCTCTTAAAAAACAAAAACCAAGAATGGAAAATGGTTGGCAGGCATCTGCTGTGCAGATGTGTGACTTAGTTTTCTTTACGGTGAAGTGTGGTGTTCAAGATGGATAAAGTGTGGGAGATCAGCATCTGGAGATTTACAAGCTACAGTGAAAGCGAGTGTGTTTATTAATATCTCTGTGGACAAAACTCCATCCTCCAGGTAAGGAGGACAAAATCATGTGCAGGTAAACTGCTGAGTCCATGTGTTTCAGCTTGTGAATGAATACACTTCACCTTGGTTATGAAAATTTAGCCTTAAAAACAAATCAAAAGCCAGACAAAATTATACAAAGTTTACTTTGCATAGTTGTTTTTTGTAAGGTGCCGTCTTTTGCACACCAGATAACCGTAATTCTCTCTTAACTCCTATTTGAATATGTATGTTAACACACAGTTTAAAGAGGTAGGAATTTTCCAAATATAGATTTGGAAGATATGATATGGTCAAATGTAGGTACGATATTCGGTCAAATATGATTAGAAGAGTCCATACCTTTTTTTTTCATAGAAATTGTCAATGATCACACAACAGTAATCTGCTGCAGCTTTAGCACACAGTTTAGTGCTGATATTCCAGCTTTTATGTAGCAGCTCACATTTAGAGGCATCTTGATAAAATGCATATTTTTGTATCAGTGATCAAAGTTACCAATGTATTTTATTGCATCTAAGCCACCCCTCCTGGGGATATTTAAATTCATAATTATATTTTTCTAGTTGAAAGATCAGGTCAGGAGACCATTCTTACTGATAGATTGATTTGACAGAAATTTTCTTTTCTCAGCATGAGAGCATAGATCTGCCGTGGAAGCAGTGAGTATCAGAGCCCCTTGGTGGGTAGCTGCCTTACAAAAGCCAGAATTCAAGATAACTGATCCTAAAACAATGTGAAGAATGCGATGCAGATTAGAATAGCCATGTTGCTTTTGCAGAAAGTAAACAACTGAAGCTCAAACTTGTAAGCCTTGTGATGATCTAAAAACACTGCTGAGGCTGGAAAGATTTCTCAGAGCCATTGCAAGAGCATTGGAGAAGTTTGGAGTAAAGGTGTTTTGGCAGAACTCAGCATTTCTTTTTCTCTTCGTTCCTGCTTTGTTCTTGTCAGCAGATGAGGAAACATACAAAGCATACAAAGATTGCAAGGGTCTGTCAGAAAGCACTGAATTCCAATCTAAGAGCAAAACAAGATAGTAAAGTCACTGCACTGAATGACTTTGAAGGTTAATGATTGGTTCTTTCAACCTAAAGATCAGTATCTACATAACTATAAAATTTCGTTGGTATTTTAATTGCAAGTGTTTTGTTAATGTTCCCAGCACCTTTAAAATTTGGTTTGTATTGTCAACTGAGTCTTTTGTATCCACTAATGTCATAACTCTTGATGTATCACTAGTGCTGGAATCCAGATGAGCTATTTTACAACCTCAGGAGCAAATAGCTATTTTGGAGGCTTATGTAGCATAGCTTTGGTCCACTGGAATGCATTCTTAATTATACTGGAGGTAACAGTGATACAGGTCTACAAAGCAGAAAGGGAAATCCATTAATGATTTTGCACACTATTGCCTATATTTGATAAAAGTGATTCTGCCACTGACAGGTGATCTTCCTGTTATTAAAAAAAAAAAAGTCTTGCTACTGCAAATATATGGTTATTGTAACTTTCAAGACCATTAATTGTAGTCTAAATGTTTCCTTAGCTGCACTGCACCTCAGGGTTTTTTTTGTTGTTTGTTTTTGTTTGTTGCTGTTGTTGTTGGGTTTTTTGTTGTTGTTGTTTTGGTTTTTTTTGTTGTTGTTGTTGTTTTTTGTAAGCTGGTGTGCTGTAGTAGCCTGCTCTGTTCCTGCCTGGCATTTTGGAATCAATAGTGAAGTAGTGATGCTCAGTGGATTGAATGGCCCCAGGGAGGAGCCTGGGATGCTCCATCAGGGCAGACCTGAACACAGGTATTTCTCATGCTTATCGTTTGGGATTCAAACCTACTGTGCTTCAAGAATCTAATTTAGCAAGTATGCTTAGGTTATGACTAATAGACAAATTATGACATGATGGTTAGCAACCACATTTTTTTCTGAAATGTAAGTGATACGGCCTGCTTAGAAATCAGATTGTTAGAGCAACTTGCTCAGGAAGTGGGAGATTTAGGTTAATCTTCTTAGTTTGAGATGGTTTGAACCCACTTCTCCAATTTCTGAATAGAGTGCCTTATTACCAAGTTACTGTGACAGGTAATGGCAGGGGAGGGGGAGGTGTGTACAAAATCTCTCCAAGCCCCTGTTTGAAAGTGAGCTACTGTGCAGCCACCAATGAAGGTTTAGCGGGTGCAGAAAAATAATGAGCAATAAAAAAAGCTGATGCTGTAGTTGGATCGTTAGGGCTCTCAAAGATGAAAGGAGAATCGAATTGCAGGCCTTCTTGCTTTTTATTCCCTTGTTATGAGCAACAATCAGGCATCTAAATTCAGGAGAAAACCTCAAAATTGTATCCATGTCTTCTGTTTGTGTTTCTACTGGTTCACTCCAGCCTGGCACCACTCAGCAAGGTGACTGCATCCTGCATAGTAGAGAAAGACTTTTTGGTGCCTAGTTCACAGAATCACAGAATCACAGAATCCTAGGGGGTGAAAAGGACCTCAAAAGATCATCTAGTCCAACCCCCCTGCCAGAGCAGGGCCACCTAGAGCACATCACACAGGAACGTGTCCAGGCGGGTTTTGAATGTCTCCAG
The DNA here is from genome assembly GCF_020740795.1 of Apus apus. Classification (NCBI taxonomy): domain Eukaryota; kingdom Metazoa; phylum Chordata; class Aves; order Apodiformes; family Apodidae; genus Apus; species Apus apus. The sequence continues at coordinate 104,678,382 of NC_067283.1, forward strand.
TGAAAGAGACTCCACAGCCTCTCTGGGCAGCCTGTTCCAGGATGGTTAGTTCCAACTCTGCTGTGGTGTGCTTTAATTGTATGTGCGCCAGCATTTGGCAGCAAGATTCTTAAGTCTCTTTGGGCTTTTTACATCTGGTCTTTAGTTTACAAGCCTGGATAGATAGATCTTAAACTCCTAGCTGGCTCACTTCACCCTCATGCATTCAAAGGTGTTTTGTGGGTTTATATGGTTTCCTCTGGCACTTCTGAAACTGAGAGCCAAACTTCCGGAATGTACTTGGATGACCATAAAACTTTGAAGGAAGTCTTATAACTTCAAAATGGCCTGGACATTGCATTGCAAAATGCTTTCTGTGGGAAATGAAAAAGTATAAGGACTTTACAACTGCTACACTGTATCATAGGTTGGTATATGCTTGTTTCTATCAGTCTTCCATACCAGATTTTTCAAAGGAAGGGTAAGAAACCTTCAACAAGGCTCAAGTCATACAGGAAATGGGAAATTTTTCTACCCCCTGCAAATTTGTCTTTATTTTTAAATATTTTCCTCTTAACATCTCTGCTGTGCTTCCACTGATGTGAATATTATTCCCTGATAAGAGAACACTAAAAGAAACCTGATGTTCCTTGAGAGTTGTGGAAAATTTAAAGGCAGTGCTGTTTGCAACTTGCAGTGTGAGACACAAGGCTGATGAGCTAAAGTCTTAGGAGACTTAGGAGGAATCACTTAATATTCTAGTAAGCTGAAAACTAATTTTTGGCAAAGTTAGGCAGAAAGGTTTACTTGGCTCAGGTTGTCACTTTCTTCTTGAGTTCAAAACCTAAGTTACAGTGAACCTGTACACCCTTCACGTGTCTTCAGGCAGATCAAGTAGCAGGACCACAAGGTACTTATTAACTGTCCACGCTCTGTTTGACTTGTTAGACTGCAAGTCTCAGGTCTGCACACAGAATGGAGCACAGGAAAGAGGTGGGGCAATCCCAATAATGAACCCAGAGAAATGAGCCCTCTCAGGGCTGTCTTATGACCACCATCAGCCCATGGGCCAGGGCGGAGACCCATCCCCATAAGCCCAGAGCTTCTCCCATGACTTACAGGGAGTGGTAGTGGCTGTCTAGAGGGGTATAGGGCTCATTATGAGATGTGGGGGAAAAACATGTTGGGATTGCACATGACTTACTATGGCATGAGAAGAGAAAGGGCCAAAGTTGGGGTAAGAGATGGGATCAAGGTAGTTTGGAAAAGAAAAAGTAATGAGGAGAAAAAAAAAAGGGTAAAATGCTTATGGCAAGTTTGCTGTAAACTGGTTGCATGTTAGTATGCTGGTCTTGCTATACCCGGTACATTTCCTGTACTGATGATTTACTTTGTGTCCTGTCTTTTTATTTGTTTCTGACTCTCCTCCTGGGTGACGGAGTCTGTGTGCTGTGTGCACAGAGGTCTGAGTGCTGACCACTGGAGAGGGGACCATAAGTCAGAGGTGCCTGTGTGTCTCTGGTGCCTGGACAGACCAGAGCACAAGTGTTGCATGGGTCCGTGTATCAGTGTGTGGTTGCCTGCAAACATCAAGCTGCACCAGTGAGCCAGGTATCAAAGCAGCCATAGTCTGGGGATAGATACTGGAGAGATTAGGAGGTTCAAGGCAACTTCTGGGTAGGTTGTGAGGTCTGAGGGTGAGGAGACCATCTGCACTTGTGTGTGTCTGTACATCAGGTACCCAGTGATGAGAAAATCCAGGGCCAGCTACCAGGTAGGCTGAGCACCTCAGCCAGTAACTGAAGGGATCCATAATGGGTGTGTGGCAGGGGTGATACCTGTCATCAAGGTAGTCTGTGGACCAGCAGCTGGAGTGGAGCTGTGGATTTAAAGGATTCACATGCCTGGTTGCCATCAACAGGGGAGACCTGGGGTCCAGGGCAGTTTCTGGACTTGGACACTCAATCTATCCAGTTCCTGAAGGCATCTACATTGCATATATAAATGTATATGTATATATATTTTTCTACCTATGTTTTTAATCATCAGAGGGAGCAGGCAACAGGGTGAGACTGTTGTTAGTGGTTGCATTTGTGTATTTCTGACTGCTGATCTGTATGGCTGGCCACACATGTGCATGTATACATTATATTATGTCTTGGTATGTTTCTGTACATGCATAGCTTTACTACTGCTGGACCTGGGAACATGGAGCTGCAGCAGCTGCTTCTGTTGGGCTACAGGTCTTAGCACACCACAGCAAAACTCTGTGGAAGAGCAGTTGTAAGTCTAGATCTCTGGGCTTTGTTTTCTCTGACACAGTTTGCCTGTTGAGACCTCACTGTAATGGACTTCATTCTATATAGTACTCTACCAAAGTCAGTTTTAGATGACTTATTTACCAAGTCACCTCAAACAGAGGCCACACTGCATATCCCCAGGAATGCTGACTTTGTGGGTACTATTGCCTTAAAACGGTAAGGGTCCCTGCATTCATGTTAAGCAACACAAATGTATTTTTAAATCTTCCTGAAATAGAAATGGAATTTGATCATATTCCAAGGAATTTTTAAGAGTAGAAAGGGTAATGTAAATGATAATAGATCTCAGCAAGGTGCAAATTTTTGTGATTGTAGTCTGACTTCTGAGGGTAGGAGAGAGGAAGAAAGAACCATGAGAAGTTTCACTTTTTCTGATAGTCTGCAAAGAACGTATTAGACATTTTTTGGCGGGAAATGTGCCTGGCCTGGATTAGAAAGCCCTACATTTAAAATCTGCTTTGTTTTTTTTCCTCATTTATTTTTCAAACAAAGTCGGTGCTAACAAACCACAGACTATTCCTTTTCTCAGAGCACAAAGGTATGCAACAGAAAAAAACCCATTAAAGCATTCTAAATAGAGTGAAGAGTAAGATTAAAAAAATCCCATTGATCTGTCATAAATATTTTCTCCATGCCCTGAGGACTTAGAAAATGGATCTCTAGAAATTCAGTACTATCAGTGTGTGCTTGATTAGTTGTTGGTATTTACAACAGTCTCACACAGCATGTTCAGGTGAGGTTTGATGCTTTGTCCTATGTCTCTTTTTGCTGTCCTCCCTGTGTGACCAGTGGAGAAGTTTTGCAAGTTGAGGTTGGATAGCTAAGCTTGCAGGAATTGTGATTTGTTAGTTGGCATAAATTTTAGGTGCACATAATTCAGACTTCCCATTTATATACATTTTCAAGTACTTAAGTTATATCTTGGAGGCTGTGTACAGTGCTTCTGGGCACTAGGATATGAGTACAGATCTCTGGCTTCAAGGTTTCAGTTGAGTGCTTCCTTTGTTTGTGGGCAAGAGCAAAGAAAAGTTAGGTATGCATGTTAATTTTGTTTTAGTTACTTCTGCTATTTAACGACTATTTTAGTGATTTCTCAATAGTTCTGTATTTTTAGAGGAAAAAAATGGCTTTTGCCATGGGGTGTAATTTTATACACATTATTGGGTATTAAAAGTTCTACACATTACAATTTTATGGGAAAACTAGAAGTTTTATTTTGTAGTTACAGTAGCTATAAATAACCCTCTAAAATTAGAAAGCATAGAAGTGTAAGACTGTAAAAATACCATCAAAGTATAAGCTTTCAATATTATTACAAAGGTTTGTAGATGCACATAATTTAGACTTTTGCTTCTGATGTGAAACAGCAGTTTTGATTTGCAGGAAGTTTTCCCCTGTGTTTCTGGTAGAGCAAAACAGACTTACAGGATGCTTCAGTTTGCTTGCAAACCTGACTTTAAAATAAGTCTCATTGGAAAATCACTACTCCTGTAATGGCTATGTGAACTTGGAAGGCTATTGGAAGGGAGAAGGAGTGCATAGGCAGTCTCACCCATCACCCTATCCACAAGTGGCCCGACCTTGCAGGCAGTCTAAAGCAGCATCTCATCTGGGATGATGGACTGAGTTTGTTTGTCTTGTCTTTTCTGGGCTTTTGCTGCCAGGCAAGGCCATGAAGATTCTGCTGCTGCTTCGTGCATGCAGAGTAGATTTCAACCTTTAGCAATTCCTTCTGTTTTATCAGATTTAACTTGTTAGCTTTAGATGCTGTTTTTTTAAACTGTCATTTAATACAGCAATGACTTCGTCAGAGATATTCCCTAGCCAATTCTTTTAGATTAAAGGTTCAGATTTGAGAGATGTTTTGCAAGCATAATGTAATTCCTTTCTGTGAGCTCATTTATTGTGCTGCGAGATCCTTCCCCCTTCTTGATTCCCGCATAAGAATAAAGGTTAAAAAGCTGTTTAAGAAACGCTCTTCCTGAAGTGGAAACTTTATTTTCCCCTTGGCTCTGCCTTCATTTTTACTGCTGTTTTGCTTTAAAATGACCTTAAAGTGTCCACTGCCTCCTTTGTCTTATTTGTATAAACTTTTATTTGCTGAGAGGCTGATGAGACATTGCAGAACCTGCATAGGTAATTTGAAACAACATCTATAGTCTTGATTTGATTATTGGATGTTTTTTTCCTTGTGAAGCTGATTAAGCATGAGGTTTTCAATAGCAAAACCTTAGCTTTTTTGCAATTCAGTGGAGTAAGTCATGCTAACTATAATAAACCTTGGAATTCAGCCATTGAGCATAAATGCAAGCTGGAGCTAACACTGCCTTCTTAGATTAGTAGTGGTAGTTTATCAGTTTTCTAAAACACAACTGGCAGTTTTGCCTTCTGTCACAAAATTAATCTGATCAAATATATGTGTAAAGAAATGTTTGTGTGAGAAGAAATAAAAAGCAAGCTAGTAGTCATTGGCGCTTCCAGTGCAGTTTGATTGTTCTGCCTTTCTGGGAAGGACTGGAGCAATGGTCTGAGTTGTCCCACACATCGTTTACATGGGCAGTGGCAGAACAAGCTGAGCAGCCACAGCGCAGGGTGGTGGGTGCCTGGGAGGATGGTGGGCTGGGCACTCTGCCTGTCCTGCCAGGCCCTTCTGCCTCCTCTTCCCCGGGACAGAGCTGCTGCTCCTCTGCTGGATGGAGCTTGGCCAGTCTGTCCTGACTTCTTGGAGTTAATCCAAGAGTATCGAGACAGACAGTGAGTGGATTGATGAGAGCCTAGCAGCAGCAGGCCTGTGCTTGAAAAACCAATTAATCGAATTATACCATCACTGTTTCTGGTCGTTGCCTTACAGAAATGAGAAAACAGCTCCTGAAGAAACTTTGTTACTAATGAATCTGTGGAAGAGAGTCCACTGTTTTTTCTTGCCTAGTTTTTCTTTACAAACGTTTCTCATTCAAATGCATGAATACCTAACATGTTTTGTTATTTGCCACCATTAATGTATTTTACCTGCCTTTACTGTGCTCTCTTTTAGGCATATCTTGCACTGTTGTAAGAGAGGAAGGCAAAAAAGGCATGTAACTGTGCTAATGTCTCTGATTATTAGGTTGTTACTACTTCATGGGCTGAGAAGAGCTAGATAACAGAAGTCTGAAGTGAAGGTTCTTTGAATTGCCAGGGTCTGCGGAAACCCTGGTTTAAATTAGGGTTGCGAAATACATGCTGTTGAAATTTCTAGGATTCCTTTTTGCTTTTGCCTGTAGAGTATCTAAAACGTGTACTCAATTACTTTTACTAGAAAACATCCTTTACAGTATGCTGAAGAAATAAAAGATTTTGATGGGAAAATAAAGGATCAAATGAACTCCACTGACTTCTGGAGAATTGCAGTGAATTTGCATTCGTCTACAGACTGATTCATTTATTCCTTCAGTAGATGCTGCCTAGTGAGGTGGTTTGGGAAGACACTTCTTAAATTGTCCAAATAGGCAATTTGGGCAATAGTCAGTAGTCAAACCCGATTTGCATTTATGGGTAATGCATTCCATTTACTAGATTAAGAAAAACATTTTTACAAATAGAAAGCAAATCTGGAATTTATCTGGAGCTCCATGATTTGTGAGTAGAAGTGAGTATTTTTGAGGGTTAACTCACTAAAGTTGATTGGAATTTTAGAAATAATTTTTTTACCTGTGCAAAAATGTGAGCTTGTGATTGAAATTGGATTTAAAAGTAAACATTAATTTTTAGCTAAAACTTCCAGGAATAAGTCTTTCCAAGCCCTATCCCAATTAATCTTCCTTTGAAGTACGTTTACAGTGTGTCTGCCAACATCCTTCAGAGCAAGTTTATCATTGCTAAAGCCATGCAGCAAATGCAAATACCAAAGTCAAATGGATGACTGCTCTGCTTAAGAGTGGTCACAAAAGGGATAGCTTACTTCCTTGCATAGCTGATAATATTGTGATGGGGACACTTCTAATTGAATAAACTATTCTTCAAAGTATAGGTTGTTCTTTGCAAGCAATGAGGAGGATACTTGGTGTAAGGATCTGCTGTAGTTGTGCTGCTGTGGGTAATAGTATTAATAGACAAATCCAAGTTTGTGTATCTCTGCTAGGCTGAGAATGCTGTTTTAGTGATAGGAAAGGAGGAGGGCAAGGAGGGACTTCTCAGTGGTGCAGTGGCTGGGAAGAAGTTGGGATGTTTCCCTCAAAAAAGAGAACTTTCTAGATACCACATAGTACTGACTGATGATACATTCTCTAAAACTTAAGCAGCCATCTTCATATTTTCTCTTTCTAAGGACAATGAGGAATAAGCTTCCCACTCTACAGCTCTGCTTGTATGATCACAGCATTTCCCCAGTAATCTGCAAAAATGTTTGTGGTGTTTCAGAGTAGGATCCAAAATGTTCCTTGTGATTTTTGCGGTGTTTCTGAAGCATTCCTGAATTTTAATTTAAATTGTTTTAACTCTCAATCCTGGTCTTCAAGCTGTCAGAATTTTCTTTAAAATTTGCCCTATAGCTTGAAATGCATTGTTCTTGTTTTCAGGCCAAAGGCAAAATACTTTCAGGACACTAGATTAAATTCGATGCAGCTGGCTGAGTTATTAAGCATTGATGAAATATAGAAGATATTTTTTTTTTAAAGTTAGTAATATTGGTGGTTCCTTCCCCTCTTTATTTTTCTGTCCTTAAAATTACACTTTTCTAGGAATTTATCCTGTGTGACACAAAATGCCTTTGATTTTCATGAGGGCATTTGCTGTCAAATAATAAAATTAGCGTTTGAATAGTAGTGGGGGCTTGAAATATAGAAATGTGCAACAAGTGACTTGCTATTAATACTTTTATAATAGTTGCAATATGTGCCCTGTACATTTGTTGACCTAAGTGCCTGGAGGCCAGCAGATGAAAGTAAACAAAGAACGGTGATATGCAATTTTACTTTCTTGCCTAGACTAAAATGCCTAGGAAAAAAGTAGCAGGACGTATTACTTTACTTTTGCAAAGAGCAGAAATCCACCTCGTTGAACAGTTGGTTGTAACTGAAAAAAGCTTTCACAGAGGTTATTTTGCAATTAACCATTTAAATTAAAGATTGCGAAATCTTGTCAGTAGAGATAAAAGGAATGATCAAGTTTTGCATGTCTGTGGTGTTAGACAGTTGCAAATCCTTTCAAGCTGGAGGAAATGCGATCCTCTCAGCCCGGGAAGATCTGGTAGTGATACAGGGCTGTATGTGCCCCGATTAGTGGCTTTATGCCTGATGGAATGACAACATTTTTCTAAGATGTCTGAAAAAAACCAAACCCCTCCTCTTTGTAAAACAGCGGAGCTCTTAGCTCTGAAGTGCCAGAAGCTCTTCAACAGCTTTTGTTCAGTAATGGAAAAAAATCACTTATTTAAAAGAGAAATTTAACTTTATCTAAGGCAGCTGCAATTTCTAATATTAAGACAGTGCCTTCATATTGGGAGTGTTAAAAAAACCCCAATTTTCAGTTTTTGAAATTAGGAAAGTGAAATTTTGGGTTTATATATAGCTGGTGAATAACGAGCTTAAATGAACTGAGTTCCTTTGTAGTGCAGCTACTTGTAAGACTTTGTTTACGATCACAAGGAAATGCCAGCTGCTTCCCAGGGGTCCTTATTTATGTTTACACAGGAAAAGAAGTAGTAACATTTCGGTTCTGATACCTGAGTTGCAGTACAGAAGTGACCAGGACCAAAAAACCTTTAAAATTGTATTCAAGCTCAGGTCTCTCAGACTTTGCAAGTGATGAGTATAAATTTAGAATCAGGAGAGAGCTAATAGATACTTAGGTCATAACTTCCTATTTATTATAATAAATTATTTAGTGTGAAGCCTAAAGCTGCACATTTATGAATGCAAATTTAATTACAATGAAACCCTGATATGATTTTCATTTACAAGGAAGACTGTTGCTTCAGGTTGAAAACTGGTAGCAGGAAAGAAGTGCAGGGTGAGCTGTTATCGGTTGAGGTAGTCATAGTAAAAGATTCAGGGGAGGGAAGAAGGCTACTTTAGATCCAACATCGTAAAAACAACAGTGTTGATAGAGGGACACATGGTAGATGGCAAATGACTGAGGTTCCTAATCTTTGACGTGCCAATCACTCTGGCAGTACTACTGTTATATTGATCTAAACTAATGTGTCTTAGGCTGCATATAAGCAAAACTGACAAGACACTGGAGTTTTTAATAGCTGTGACTTGTATTTACTTCAGGTTTGAGGGAAGATCATTCCCAAGATGAAAGTGACTTCAGGAAAAAAAACTACTGTAACGCTAAGAGAGAAAACAAACCCCAGACCAACAAACACAATGCTGTAGATTCCTCAAAGTGTGGAAAAAGTTTTGGGTGAACAAGAAAGAACTAATTTAATGGTCTGGCTGGTTTGTTGTTCCTTGGCAGCCTGCCCATCTGTCAACTTTTGGCTCTTTTGCAACAGGCCAACACCATACAAAAAATCAATACTTGCAAGACATGACTTAGAAGAAATATTGATTATACTTTGAAAAATGCATGCTGTATATAGAAAGTACAAATTACTCAACTTTTATATCAAGTTGTACTGTCTGGTGCTGAAAATTACCATAAAAGCTAGTTTTCCTCTTCTTCCTACTGCCTCCTAGATTGTTCTGATTGAAAGAAAGCAGCAAGTTACTGCCAATACAGAATGTATTAGAAATTGCTGTGATAAAAAAAAGCTTTTTGATGCTCTATTTTTTTATCCCCAAGAATTGTACTTCATTATTTATAATTTTTTGGCCTCAGATCCCTGAAATTTGTGAATTTGAACAAGCTGTAATACTAGAAAACACACTCAGGGCTGTGATCTATATTATTAAACATACTGTATTTACCGATGTTTTCTATTCTTTCAAAACATTCAGCTGAAGGCTGTCAAGGGTGAGGTCCACTCCTCTGGGAAACAAGGGAGCTCATTTGTAGGAATCTGGATAGGACTGAAAATCTGTTGCTCAGACTTCTGCAGTGTGAAGCATTTGCACGCTGATCCGTGTCTTTTCATCCTTACCCTCTCTACTGCCAGTCTGAGTGCATGTGTTGTGACATAGTCTCCATATGATCTGTACCTCTGTTGGTAATCTCAGAGCATGAAAGTGTTCATTGTAAAGCTTGTGTTAGCTAAATTGTCAGTGCTTGACTTCAGAATCTAAGGGATGTTCTTTTTTAACTCTAAACTAGTGTCTAACCCACCTGTGGGGTTAACCTTGATGCTTGTGTAATAAAGCATTAGGTATTGTGTAACTATCAGAGGCGACAAGCTTCAGTTTCATGTAGAGATCTGTTAGTATTGCCTGGCCACCCTTTTTCTAATAATTTAATCTGGAAGTCTGTGTTTTCGTTGTTATAGACATTTTTCAGTGAGTTTAATTCCCTAATTTTAACTCTATCCTTCCAATACTATGTTGAGTTGAGTGCCTTTATGTTAAGACCTAATTGGGATGTAAAGCTTTCTGTCCTCTACCTTTAGTTCCCATTGCTTTTTTATATTTAGCATGCTACTTCTTATACTTGGAAATTTAAAATTTCAGTAGTGTTCCAGTTTTCTGCTGTGTTGTTTTGTTGGTTATTTTTGAAACATTTTTGCCTTGTTCAAATTCTCTGCTACATTCTGGCCATCAACCAGGTTATGATCTGGTGTTTGAGAATTAGATAGAAGACATGCAAGTTATGCCAGACTCCTGCTCTTTCTCCTTTGCCTGCTATATGGAGGAAACGAATGGGGAGAGAATAGTACACCTGATGTTCCTGCTTGAGTAACCAAACTTTTGCCTTCTATGTTTCCAGTCAGACCTTGACAGAACACATCTTTATTAATTTGCAGTGTTACACTTTTTTCCAATACAATTCTGAGCATGGAATGTTGATTAGCACATCATCTAGCCCAAGGCAAACCACAGTAGGTAGATGCCTGTTGCTGCTAGTACCCTGTCTCTGTTAAGGGTCTCATTAATACTGCTGAATGCACATAAGCAATAGCAAAGAATTTTTGGCAGACAAGCCCTTTGCTATTTGGACAGAGGAAAGGGCAAGGTTTGGTCTTCTGTAGCTTGTTTGTGCTCTAACCGTTTGTGAGTTTCAAGCAGAATGGTTTTGGTCACATTAGCTACTGTAATGAATTTTTTTGTTGTTGTTCTTTCTTCTTGTGCTCCAGTTGGATTGTTTTAGGTGTGGTTTGCAAAAGTTTGGCAGAACAAGAGCAGTAAAATAATAGGTTCTAAAAGCAAGTGTTCATGAGTGCTCAGCAAATGGCTGCAATCTATTTTACAGATAACCTGAGCTCATCACAGGGCCTGATGTGGAGTATATTTCTTTCACTACTGACCAGGCTGCAATACAACAGAAAAGGATCTTTTACCTTAGTATGCAATGCAAACTGAACTGTAGTGCCTTGAAGAGAATGCAAAACTTGTTCTCGGGTGTGTTAACATAATTGTCAAGAATTTAAGAATTATTCTACTCCAGTAGATGCTGATGAGGTCTGAGGAGCTGCACAGTTGGAGAGATGCAAACTGCCAAGAATTCAGAAGGATAAGAGGTTTAGAAAATTGCCGGTGGAAAGATTGAGAGGGTTGTTTATTTAGTCTGGAAAATAGAAAAGGGTGTGTGATAACAGCATTTGAGGTAATCAAAAGCTGTAATTAAGATCATGAATGCAGCAAAGCGGACTAAAAATGTGTAGCTTTTAAAGTGATGAAACACCAGAGTAGACATGTCAGGGATGTTGAGGAATATCCCCAACTGGAAGTTCTTGAGAACAAACTTAGTATGTTCTTATATGGAAAACTGATCAAATGAAATAGCCATATTTCCCAGCTAGTGTTTCTATAACTGACACATTAGTCAGCTTTGCTCTACAGTATGAGAAGAAATGGAGGATAGGTTTTAGGAGAAGATTGTAATCTGTCATGGTAGCATGGTCTTGTTTTAGTGTCAAGTAGTTTAATCTAAACATTGCATATTGAAGTTTGCAGAGCTTCTGCTAATAAAACCATATCCCTTAGTTAACTCTTGTAAACTATGTGTTGTGCCGATAGAAATTCTTATCTCTGCAGGGCTGGAGAAAAAAAGTGATCAGTTTTCAATTCAGTTTTGTTTTCTAACTAGTGGCTTGCTGCCTAAGCCTATTGTGTAAATTGCTGTGAAGCTTTCAGGTTTTCAAATGGATCAATGCTGCAGCTAATGCATATTTTCAGGCAAAGTCTATATAAGATGGATTATAAGGCAGGTTGAGTGTTTTACGCCAGATTTCTTGCTGACTCTACAAACAAGGACTTAGTGCCTTAATGCCTGCAGTTAGAAGTTGGCCATTTCAGCACATTTATTTTAGGGAAATCAGCCTGGATTTTCATGGTGATTACAAAATAGGATTCTGATGATAATGTATATAAAAGGTTAAGCTAGGGACATCTGGTAAAATATAATGAGGGTAAATCTATGTAACAGGCAAGGAATCTGAACTCAAACCTGATAGTTCCAGGGCTTTTATTTAGTAAACTCGTTTAATCCAAAACTTGAATAAAACAGAACAACTAAAACAAATCTGTGCTTTTGGAAACTGTCTGAGAATGTTACAAAGAATGTGACCAACTTCTGCAAATTTTATACATTCTAATACTCTGGGGTATTTTATTACATTTTGTCTTTGCCCTTTGTTTTTCTGAAATGCATCAAACTATTCTGAACAACTGTGACTGTCTTCTGTAAACATTTTCAATAAATGGAAAAGCTATCATTTGTGAGCAAACTTCAACATTGCTTTCTTATTTAGAACCATTGATTGCTGTAACATTTTAAAAAATGCTAATTGCAAATGAGATTAGACCCCTTGAAGTATTCCTGTGTTCTGAGAAATGACACAAAAGCTCATTGTTACTGCACAAGTCAGCTCTATGTTTTTAAGTCACATCTACTTAGTTCACTTGCAAATTACTGCTTTATTATGCTCAGCACAAAAAAGCCAATATACTTCGGGGGGGGAAAATCAGCCTGTTGCTATGCTGAATGGCTCAGAGTTGCTCACTAAAGTCTAGCTGGGAATCTTTCTTGCGTACAGTGATGAACAATCCAGAAGACATTTTGTCATCTTCTGGACTAAAATCTTGGCTTGCTTCAGACAATATTTTATCTTCATTTCCCATCAGTTTTTGTCTTCTGATGGCTTAAGAAACCCCCAACAGCCACCTCCCTAATTTATTCAGCTTTCAGGGGATATCAAGCAGATATTAGTGAATCTGTATTCAGAGGGATTCTGTCTTAACTGTGGCCTTTCCTGTAAGAAGCTTTGTCATCTTCACTGTATTGATGAGGATACTAGGAAGCATTTTCATTGTTATTGTGCTTATTGAATATATTTGCTGACATAGTGAAGCCTGTGTAATGCACAGCTCTCATAGGTATCCTTCTGTTTGTACAACTCTTGTTTGTCAAATAAATTAATTTAATCAGCTCTGCCTCTACTAGAAAGATTGCTGTTCTGGGGAGTGTCTCCCTTCTTCCACATGGCATTGGTAAAAAGTGGAGAAGTAGTTTCACTCTGTTACAGTCACATGATGAGAAGCCGTGCAGTAAAACATGGTCAAAACCACAGATAGTGCATGGATTTTGCCAAAACGTACAAGTCCATTTTCCTTCTGCCTGAAACAGAACAATAATTAAATACTATTGATTTCCTGAGTGTAAAATAGTTATTTGGGAATGGAATTGGAGTTTCATTGAAACCTAGCTCTACAAAATGCAGTCAAGAGTCCTAAACTAAGAATACTTTTTAAAGATAAGGAAGGAATTAACTATGTCTAAAGCGCCTTTGATAAATGGCACACAGCTGCTTGTGGTTTCCATATTTCAGTTAGAGATGTGTATGTGCTGTGGTCTGAGCATAGAGAGTGATGCCTTGGCACTGATGCTTCTGTACATGGCCAAGCTATCTGAGCTAGACAAAATTGTTCAACGAGCTCAGGATATTTCAGATCCTCTCTGCAAATATGGAATTGATCTGCCTATATGCAGTGAATCAACTGTATCCAGAAAGTATCAATAGATGTTCTTTGGTCTCAGTTGGAGTTGCTAGAACCCTGGAAATGTCCCAAATCTTTGAAATGGTTCTGGGTGAAAACTTCAGGGGTAGTGTATTCCTATAACAAAATTAAAACTCATAAACCCACAAAGAATTCAATTGAGTCACTGTGGGACCTACATCTGAGCAAGGAGCTTGTGAGGACTTCTGTAGACCCTGGTTTCAAGTAGAATAATTCCCAAACAAGTGTAGGCTACATAATTAGTCATAGACTTTACAACAGTGGGATAGCCCTCCTGCTTTCAGACATCTTAAACTTATGCAATGATGTATCTCAATCCATGGTGACTTGGTATGAATTGTCAGTCTTTTTAATCTGCCCTAGTAAGCTGCATGCTCCAACCAACCCCTTTTATTCTGTAGGATTAGCATCAATAGGCATATTGAAACACATTAGAAGCTGACTGCTTCATCTATCTAAAGGCTCTTTGCCAGTCTTCCCTGGCATGCTGACCACCTGTTCATCACTAAAATCTTGTGGCTGGCTTTATTATGAACAGGCCTTTTCCCTGACTTTTGGTGAAATATTAATGCTATGTCCTTCACCACAAGGTCTGCCTGCTGAGCTATACATACAACAAATTAATCTAACCTTTGAATTCTTCCTCCTTGTCATTTCTTTAAGAGTGAGCCATTGTAGAGTATGAACGTGACAAGTTCTGCCATATCCACCTTGCAGATTGTCTTATTAGGAACTTGATTCCCTCTACTTTCTTTGAGCTTGGGGCATTTTGCCCCTCTAGGAAAGCTCTAAATGACATAATTCTGACAGCACTCACTCACGTTTTCCATTTTCCTGTAGTGAGTTTTAGTCATGCATCTGGCTAAAAACAAGTACTTTCAAATGGAAGCAACTTTCTTAAACATCTAATAAAAATACTGTGCTTCGCTATTGTGCTGAGCTATAGCAAACCAGTTGTTATACTTCTTAATGAGATATTAGCATATCTACACTTCATGTTTGTTAACGGATCGTGTGTGAATCTCTGGTTTGGGGCAAATGGCTATCTGAGTAGATAGAAAAAATCAAGTTCAAGAGTTTTCCTCGCCATGAAAAGTGCTGGCCAGCAGTTAGAAGTAAATTAGTTTAATTCTAAAATTCTTCCAGCTCTTCTCAGCACTTTGCAAACTGCTGAACAGTAATTCCCAGTGATAGGGTTGATGGTGGAAAGATGAAGTAGCAAGTACTTACATGGAAAGTTGGCTGCAAGGTATTTTAGCAAATAGAATACAGTCAACCAAACTGTATTATTGAGCTGAGAAGTCTGCTACTGAATTCTTAACAGATCCTACGGATTTGTTGCCATGTACGTGAAGATTTCTCAAAGCTGTGATTGTCTAATGTGATAATGGAACCTGATAGCTCAGCAGTGAAACAGTGAGGATTTTGAAAGTAGCACTTGCCATACTTTCTCGTGAGAATGAGTATGATTAATCCAATTCAATAATTTGTGCTTTACTTGAGATAGCAAACTGAAAAAGCTGCATCAATGTCTTGAAGCATGCAAATAAAATTTTCTGTAAGTTCTGTTTAATGAAATGTGGTATCTTCTGCCAGTTTTGTCTGCTATTGCCAGTTGGTTTTTAAAGCAGGATGTGATGACATTCACCTATTTATCTGTAAATAGCTCATTTAAGTGACTGATTCTGTGGTCACTTGTCTTTATCGTAAATACCTCTTCCTAAGAGAGAGAGAGAGAGATTTTACCAGATGGTTTTATTCTTCTCTTTGGTAGTTTTTTTTGTGTTGGGTTTTTTTGGGGGTGGATGGGAAGTGAAATGGATGGTGTTCTCAGTCTCCCCTGAAATCAGTGACTGGCCACACCTCTGCTGATTGCTTTAAAATTTGATTGCGTTAAAGGGAATCAGAGGTAACATAATCAGCTAGGATTTGAAGAGATGTAGGACCTTGCAGGATGAAGCTAACAACCTCTTCCTTTTGATTTGGATCCTGTGGCAAAACTCCAGTGTGACTCAGTTGGATTGAAGTGGTCTATCTTCTTATCTCTGTGGGACGAAGGAAACTCATCATTGAGACCTTAATGTTACCATACAATTATTCATTTCGTTATCAATCAGCAAATTTGTTAGAAGTCAGTGAGATGCTTGATTACAAGCAGACAGAAGGGCTGAGTTCAGGGTTAATGCTATGGTGACTTGAGTTTGGGGTTTTGGAGTGAAGCTTGGCCAGCAGAGCACTTGACATCAGCAATTTTTCTTCAGAGCTTTGCTATTACTTTGGCATGAGTTCATTGACTGAAGGTTATTGTAGGCAAATTATGTCACTGTAACAAATGACCCTGGAAAGAAATGGCTGGGTTGCTATGTAATGTGAGTGAAGGTAATAAATAATCTGGGAAGTAATGGCTAGCTCTTGAAGACTGGCTGATAGACCCCTCCATGAACAGTGATGAATACTGAATAAGGAAGATCTTGTGTCATTGGAGTGTAATGTAAAAAAGAATACCCTCTTCCACCACTGGGCTTTCTTGTTCAATAGGAAAATGGAAGATGGTATTTCCGCTTTGTTTTCAGCTTTAGGTCTAGATCAATTCTGCACTCATACTGCATAAGGTGAGAGAAGACTGTACAGAAAGGGCTTTTCTGGCAAAATATCCTCACCAAAGTGATCAACAGGGCATCTTCAACATCCTTATCTCCATCTAGTTGAAGTATAATGAGAACAGGGCATCTGATCTAGTCAGATGTAATGAAAAGGAAGTCAGGATTCCAAAAAGAAAAGACAGTCCAGCTTTTTCCTGTTAAGTTTTGAGTACAGCACGATTGAAAACACACTGTTATTTGTACTAGTGCAGAGAGTTTGGATTTAGCTGTGTATTCAATAGCTGAGGTTAAGGTAAAATAAAACTAAAACTTTTCTCCAGGCTTTCCAGGGTAATGCAATTACTAGGCCAATAAAGACAGTTAAAAGTAAAGAAGTATATAATGTTGCCTTGTTGAGATGGACAGCAAAAAAACCTACTATATTAGTCTTTTTTGTGATGGAAGCCATAAAGTAGAAAACAAAACAAAATACAGTTTTACTAGTGAAAAAAGTACATAAGACTTTTTTTTTTGTTTTCAGAATTTCTTGTAACAAAAAAGTGATTTGAATACCTCACTATTGCAACAGTAGTGATTCTTGCAGCTCTGTTAATATGCCATACCAAGACTTTAAACACAATGGGCTGAAATCAAAGCTAATCTCTAAACATGAGACTCTTTTTTTTTTTTCCAAAATAATTTTCATAGTTGCTTCTGAGTGGCAATGGAGTATTTGTTAGACCATAACCACGTAAGAAATAAAAGCTTTTTAGCTCAGGAGGAAAGACTGGAAACTGATCATAATGTTGCTGAGAAGCTGTGCTTTAACTTTCTGTCTCATACATTATTCTTTAAATTTTATCTGCAGCCTTCAAGCCAAAGTAAAACCTTACTCCTTTTAGAAAATAATGATTCCCGGTTTTATTGCAGTAATCTTTAAATGCTTAGTCTGTTTTTTTATTATTCCAGCACATGAGAACAACACCATTTGAAAGCACAGAAAAGTTTTTGTGTAAAGATTGGTAAGTGGTCAGTAAAATATTCCTTAGACTTTACACAGACTTCAGAAAAGCTGGGTACAAAGGTCTGAAGTGCAGCCCTTAAGATATGTGAGCCCAGATTGTGTTGTTCAGGGCAGTGGCATTGCTGCTGCTGAGAGCTCCTGGTAAATGCCATTTTCCACACTAGCTAAGTGTGTGTTTTATGGTTCTTCTTTACTCCTGGCAGTGGTCTGGTTTTTCTTCTGGTTGTGACCAATTTCCAATGTGAAGAGAAGGTTTAGTAACTAAAAGAGTTTGTTTACTCCTTCTTGTTCCTTAGCAATAAAGTGTCCAAAGGAGGAGTGAAGTAACAGGGTTATTGCAGTCAGGGAGACACAAGGGGCCAGAGGCTCAGCTCTGTGAGGGCCACAGGGGTCTCCTGCAGGGCCTGGCAACCAGGCCCTGTCACACTGCCCCAGCCAGGGCAGTGGGGGCCACTGGGGCAGCCCCAGTCCAGCCATTGGGCACATCCTTGGGGGCAGGCCAAGGTTAGGCTGATACATGAGCGCCATGGCTGGACAGCTTTTTAGGGAGCTGGAGACCAGCCCTGCTGTGGCATTGCTGAGGCAGGGGCTGATGGCCATGGCAGGCTGAAATGAAGTCCTGGGCTGTGGGCATGTTTGATGAAGCTGCAGGGTGGTGGGCAGTGACAGGACTGCAGTGCTCCAGTGCTATGATGATCAGTGTGCTGGTGTCAGTGTGGTATGATAATATTTTCACAAAATAAATTGTATTAATTGTATTTTTCTGTATCTCTGAATCTTAAGCTAGAAGCTTGTCATGAAACCCTGTATATTCAGAGTTGTCTCACACCTGTCTGCATTTTTGCTTGCCTTATGATATGGCTGATAGTTATTTCTTTCAAGGTCTGTTCCCTGCCATTTTGAACCTGGCCAGCAATGCTCACATCTCCACCAATGCCACCTGTGGAGTGAAGGGACCAGAGATGTTCTGCAAACTGGTGGAGCACGTCCCGGGACGGCCCCTGCGCAACGCCCAGTGCCGTGTATGTGACCACCACAGTGCCAATCCCAAAGGCAAGTTTCATGTGGTTTATTTATGGGTTTGTGTCATTCTTTTTGACCCTTCTCCTCAAATACTTTTTACTTTTAGTCTCTCTACTACATGAGTGAAACTGCCTTTGAGCAAAGGACAGAAAGTGTGAGCACCTTAAACAGCTTTTAAGCACTGCAGCATTCAATGACAGCCTTCTTGGCTGAGGGCAGATTTCAGCTTTTGCTTCTTTATGCTGGGAAGAAATTGTGCTCACTGTGAAATAAATATTCTGATTCAGAGAAAATGCAGTGAGATGTATTTGCAAGAGATGTTTAATATTTTGTTTTTAAACAGAGCAGCACCCAATTTCTAGTGCAATCGATGGTACAAATAACTGGTGGCAAAGTCCTAGCATTCAGAATGGGAGGCAATACCACTGGGTAACCATCACCTTGGATTTAAGGCAGGTGAGTAACATTTAGGTGAGCATCATTTATTGTGAGTAGCATATAAGCCAATGCAATTCACTGTAGTTATTATGTGTTTAGATGGTAGGATGTTTAGTAGTTAACCATTTAGTAGCACATAGTTAAACATGGGTAGTTAAAGCTAGTATGAACTGATTTTAAACAGGTGTGTTTTCAATTATTGTTTAAGAGCATCTTAGAGATTTCATTCGTATCTGTCTGGAGTAGAAGTGACTATACTTGTAAGCATACAGGTCATAGCTTGTAGTTCATCGCACAGTAATGATTTTATATGTGTGGATGAGAGTTTACACCAGCATTCCTTCTGTCTTGGTGACCTTTCTCTACCTGACCCTGCTGCCTTTTCCTCAGCAGTCTGATGTTTTCCTTCACCTTTGATTTCAGGCAAGTTACTTAAAGTCTGGGTTATTAAAGACTTCTTTTTAAGCAGCGGTGTTTTCAGAGTATTGGCATAAGTGTAGATTTGTATGTGAGAATGCATCTGTTTCTGATATTATTAATTATTACTATCAGCCTGTCAACTGGTGATTGCACAGTTTCTTAGTAAAAGAGTAAATTATTTGGAGTAGGACATGGTGGAAACATTTTATATTTACTGTAAGAAAACAGCACATTTCATTTGAAATATGAACTAGTTTGATCCATAGATATTGTAACTTGGATCCTGAATTTCAGAGGATGAGAGAAAGGTGACTGAAGAATTGTTGTATTCACATCAATTATCTCATGATAGATCTCAATTTAAACTATTCTGTTTAAAATTCTCCATATTTTTGCATATTTACATTAAGTATGTAAACCTGTTAATACAATGTAATGGTCAAACTCAAGAACCCTGGAAACAGACTTTCCTCAGCTGGTGGAGAGTCTTTCAGGACTAGAAAACAAATAATGCACAAAATGGGGCAAAATTAGTGTTGCTGAAAGAAGCTGATTCCCCACTAGCTGGAAAGAACATTCTGCTGGAGGAATGTTCTGTATTGTATCTTCTATGAAATTTTGCTGTCCATTCTGAAGAGTTAGGGATTATATCTCCAAAATGTTGATTTCTGATCCTGGAGAGACTGGAACTGGACAGAAGCTGGTTCCTCTGTTTTGGCACTTTACAGCAAAGTGCTCTCATCATTCTTAGGAGGCTCCAAAACTGTACAGAGCACTTCCTAATTGTTAGTTTGTCTGTTAGACATGAAATAAACAAGTCTCCTATCCTGCTCCAAGAAAAGATAAAATAATTTCTGAAGAAAATGTATTTTTCTTTACTTTTTCTTGTTATTTTGGTTTGAACAGATATATATGTTGGCCCATCTAAGCTGTTTGAAAATAATAGCTCAGCAGTCCATTATTAATATGGAGATGCTTTCAAATTTTGGAAGAAGATTTGTTACTAAGAAATACATACTTAAAGTGTACAGTTGGTAAAAAGCTTTTGCAAGATCTCTAGACCCTGCTTGAAAGTTATTTTAATGGTGAAAACAGAAGGTTTAACTTTGATGTTTTATAATGAAGCATGGGTTAAACAAGTGCCTAGTTTGCTCTTTAATTAGAAAGCAGAACTGTTAGGACAGTAATAACAGGGTGTCTTGTCAGTGAGGGAAGGTTTGGGTAGTACTTTCTTGTTGTTTGAAGAGTTTTCTTTGTGTTTGTTTTGTAAATGGACAAACAGGAAAGAAAAAAAAAGTGAGATGGGGATGACTTAGGATTTATCCTCTTAGAACTTTTTCACTTTGGAAACAGCAGCTGAACTGCCCTCTAAATCTTTTACTCTCCAGCCTTAGTGCTGTTGGTGTTTTCACCAAATACGTATCTTTCCTCTGCTGACCCATGCTCAGTTTCACTAACTCAATTTGAAAAGTTTACCCCAAGGGGCCTTTCTTCTTTGTTTTCCTTAGAGTTTGAGAAAGAGAAGGCATCTAGGGCTATGCAAACTGAATGTAAATTACTGCTTTGTTAGAAAGGATTTGGTTAATAGAGATCGCTTGAAGTCAATGAATTATTAGAAGTGACTTGATGTGCTTAATTTTAAGCAAGTTAGCACAAGTAAAGAAAATACAAAAGGAAAGTGTATGAAGGATCTTAGTGATTTTAGTAACTGTTTGCTATTCCTGAAAGTCAGTACTTGTAACTATGCATCTTTAGCATTGGTACTTTTTTTACATTTCAATCTTTGTGGATTAAATCTGTCAAGTAGTGTATTAAAACATGTTGTCTAACTTTCCATGCCAGAATATAGACTATATTCACACCCTTTTGTGATGTGAAGAATGACCATCTGGTCATTATTCTTGTTTTTTGAGTAATTACCAGAAGTTTTAGCAGGAAGAGAAATTGTTTCTTGGGACCGTTACCAATGTACACCTTAGAGATATAATCCAGAAGTGTGTTGGTGAGTGCTGAAATGTAGCCTTGGCTGGCTATGTTTTCATCTTAACTGGTGAAAATTTACTCCACTCCAATTTATCCTAGTTGAAGTTGTGTCCCCAGTCTGTCTTGTGTCCTTTTGGCATTTGGCTTTATTCATCTCTTGGCTGAAATTTGAAGGGAGCAGAGAATATTATTTCAGCTAGTATTCTACCTTGCACTTTGTTTTATTTAGTCTAAAACCAACTGGACTGAAGAGCAGTTTGATGGAATCTTCTTAAGAAAAGAGGATGGGCTAGTAAAATCAATACTGAAATAGCTTTTTTTGATCTTTCTCTTTTGCAGAGGCTGTGCTATTTATAACTAATGCAAGTGTTTTGTAAGGGTAGCCAGTGGCTATGTCATGATTTCTTAGCTCACATGGATCATAACTAGGTATATGTATTCTGGTGTGCCTTTCAGTTTTTCTGGGACCCAGGTGTATGATAAACCTTTTTGTTTTCCCTTGCCATCAAATATATGGCAGCGATCCAGAACTTGGGAAAGAGTAGTTTATCAATGAGGTGTAGTTTTGATGTACAAGATACCAAGATTTGGTTTATGACGTTGTGCTTCCTCCCCTGGAAATTCTAGAGAAATAAAATAAGCAGCAGCATTTTTCGATAAAAACAGCATTTTTGCCTGAGTTTGACTCCTCTGGACAGCTGTGTTTGAAATTATAATGGATTAAAATAAATGCTGACTATTATAAACATCAGAAGTGCACTTGGGCCATCAGTCACACCATTAAATGAAGAATAGTTTCCTCAGATTTATTACCATGCTTCAGACTTTTACAGGTATTTAAAGGTACTTTGGACTAGGCACAGCTGAAATGCACAAGTCTGTGTATCATGGAGTTTTTGAATTGTGAAGCAAGACCAGTTATTCTTGGGAGACCCATAGTATCAAGTTGAGAAAGCATCTCTACTTCTGATTATGTTATAGCTTATGAATATTTCATGAGAACTGGATTACCACTGAGGCTGATGTGAAACTAATTTGTGGTTTCCACTATTAGAAAGTAAAAGAGCATAAATATTATAATATGATTTCTACACTGCTCTTATCTCCACATCAGTTGGAAAGAAAGATTTCTCTAAGGACAAATCCTTTGCCAATATAAAAAGATACTCTTCTGTTGACTGCACTGGACCAGTGCTAATTTATCATGTGTGACAAAGTTCCTTAAAAGCCTTTTGGCTTTGTAAAACCAATGATACAAGTTTCAAGGTGCTCATCTCTACCTTCTTACAAAACACTTCTGGACTAAAATGAATTTTTCTTCTATTCCAAAACAATGGTTGCACATAATGAGTCAAAATCTTAAACAACAGATAACTCAGGAGACTAGCAATTCTACTGGATTTGCACTTCTAACATCACAGACTCCTCAGAACAAAATGTCACGAGCAATTGCTAGGCCTCACAATCTCTAAGAGCCTGAAGCCATCTTTATCCCTTAAAAAGACTTTTCTGTGAACAGTATAGGCTGATATCCAGATTACATCTTCATTTAGTCTTTTTTTAGGGAGATTGCACACATTAATTTTAAACTTTTTGGACATTAAAACTAAATCTAAGAAAAAGAATCTTTTCTGGTAACCAGGTTTATGTATGTTGACAGCACTGAACAGAATGGGTTTTGCAGTTTTACTTAAAATGTGAAGTAATGTTAGTTGTAATAAACGTTTTCACCACAGGACTTGTCATGCTATTTTGAAAAACATACTTAGCTGTTTGGTTGGGGTTTTTTTTTGATTCTCGTTCTGCACTGATCCCAAAGGGAGGAGTTAGCTGAATTTGTAAATCCAGGAGGAATCTGTCTGCCAAGAGCTTTACATTCCTCCAAGCTTGTTCATTTTGCAGTCTTCTGCTTTATATGGTTTACATTATGCCAGTGTGATTTCAGAAGATATACAATAGGACACAGTCATCCTGAGGTCTTAAGTCATATCTTCCTTTCACATTTTTTTTCAGTGTCAGGTAAGGTTTAGATTTGAATTGGGGTGTAGGTTTGAAGTAGCAGTTGGTACCTCTGTTCTTAACAGGTTAAACATTTCTAATGTTTAAGGAAAAATGTGTTGGGACACATCTTTCCTTTTAATTTTCCACTTTTCGAGCCTGAGGCTCAAATGTCCATAGATAGGAAAAGACAGAACTTACCCTTATTGTTGTCTCCATTCCTGTAAATTGATATGTGTAACTGAGAATCTTAATCGAAAAAGGCTACTGGGAAAACTGTGCTTGCCAGGGCATGGATCTATGTGGCTTGTAGAGCACTGACCATGCCTATGGAAATGGGGACTTCAGGCTAGCATTTCCACAGCCACTGCTGGCTGAGTTTACAGTCTTTAGAAAAAAAATAAAAATCTGCATAATTTCCTACTGGATGGAAAGAAGGGTTCATTTATAAATCTGTTTCAAGAACAATGTACTTGGTGTTGCTGGATCTGCGTTCCGGGAAGCAAAGAGGATAGAAAGGCTAATTAAAGCAGAAGTTACTTACTACATGGGTATGGCTGCTATGAAAAAGAGGTTCCTCAGCACAGGTTTATTTGGTTGGTCTTTACAGTTGGGATTAAAGTGCCTGTAAAATGACACTTTCAATCCATGGCTGCTTGGGAATTACTAACTTGCTTTGGCTTGCCCTTTTTACCCTTGTAGCACAGTAAGGAAATGAGTTCTGGGAAAGCTATAGAGTCAATTAAAAGTGTACAAATCATTAGCTCTTGCCACATAGCTCAAGTTTATCACATGGCTGAATTGTGGACAATGGATGTGCAAAGTGGTAAGAAACTGCCTTCAGCAACGTTCAAGCCTGAAGAATTTATAAAAATAAAGATCTGTAAAGTGCTCTAAGCATGTTGGAAAATCAGCTTGCATTACACGAGTTCCTGGTTCAGATCCCTTTTGGGTTACAGAGGCTGAGGGATATGAGGTCTTCAAAACCCCTACCTGCTGACCTTTCTTACAGTATCTTCATTTGCAAACACCGGGAACAACTTAACCTCTTCCTCCAGCTTCATTCTTAAGTTGTCTTAAGACTACCTGACTGCAGGAGCATTTACACAAAGTCCTTTCATTTCTATATTTAACCTATATTATTTCAGGTTCTGACAAATTTTCCTGGTGTTGCTGATATTAAGTATCCTGTGAATTTACCTATGGAGTATTTTTGGTTACCTATGGGCTATGTGGGTAAATGGAGGAAAACATGAGAGGATCTGGGTGAAAAGACTTGAAAATATTGAATTTATTGAATTGTGCATGTGCACTGTTGCAGTGTAAATTTTATCTTTAACTGGCTATTGCCTTCACTCCCACTCAGTGAAAAACTTGATATTTAAACAAAATTTAACTTACGTACTCTTGTGAATGTTTTATTTCTGAAGCAGTGGCTCCAGTTATTATGTGATGAATGATAGCTCATTGTTACTAGTTGGAACTGGATTTAAAACTAGCCACATCAGCTGCACATTGTAATGGGTCTTGAAAAATCTTGATGTAATCAAAAGTAGAACATTTGTTGTTCAGCCAACTGTGTAATAAGTAGGGAAGTAGTTTAGTTGATGACAGCAAGCATAGAGGAAAAAAATGAATACAAGATATGCAAGAGTTTTTGAGGATGATTTTCTGCTGTGGCATTGGAAAAAAAAAAAAATTGGGTTCTAATCTTGCATCTTTTATGCTTTTGAGAAAGGTTATTGACTTCAAAGAACTTGGGTGTGCAAGTCCTAAGCTCAGTTAATGAAACTTCCCTAGTTTTAATAGTTTTCTGCAATTCTCTTCTGTGATGGAGAAAATACTCATAAGTAACTCTTGTCTCATCCAGGTTATCTTCAGGTTAGAGATCCCAAAATGACACCCTAGATTCTGCTTGTGTGTAACTTGGTGTAAAAAAGCTATATAATTCAAGTACTATTAGCAGAATCAAAGATATCCAGGTTGTAGGTAGGGAATAGAGTTGCTTAACTTGGAGTCTGCTGGAGTTCTGTTCCTTTCCCTTTAAAAGCATGTATTTTAGCTTTTTTTTTTTTCTCAGTTGGAGCTTTTTGGCATGATATAAATTTTATTTAAAAGGGGCTCTTAGCTTAGTGGAAGCTGGGTTGTAATTCTTGATACTCAGCTTTGATTAGATTTTAAGATTGTGCTGAACAACAGAGGATTCACAGACCCCAGGGTCTGAAGGCTGTGACTGAATAGTGAGCTCACTTTTCTTTTTGTTCACTTCTGCTTGCATTGCTGACATGTCATATAATCCAACAGTTTGTGTAATAATGTAATCCTCAGTTTGTGTAAATTTTCATATGTACTGAAACAACTGGAAAAGTTCTGTTAGAATGTGCTTCATGTTTCAAAGAATAAAACTGGAGTGCCTGAAAAGAAAATCAGACTAAGTGAATATCATGTTTTAAGTTACATCTGATTTTAATCAAAACTGATGTTTGACTTCTTTAAAGGTATTAAATCTAGTAAGTTATTTGAAGATAAGTATCACCAATTGTTTTCTTATGTCTGCAAGACCTCCTAAGCAAAGCTCTGTTCATGGGAAGACGGTTTTGCTTCACAAGTAGTTTCCTGAATTGCATATGTAATGCAGTTACTGTTTATCTCTGTGTGTTTAATTCCCCATGTGGCAAGTGCCGTTATTGCTCTAGCTTTAATCTGTATTGCAAAAAACCCCACACCAAAACCACCCCCAAAATAATACATTTAAAAATGTTTGAAAGAACTGATCATTGGAACTCAATACAGTATTAATACTGTACATGCAGGCAAGAGTTGTGATGATTATACCAGCCAACCAGGCAGTCTGCTCAAGTGAGAATATGTACTTCTGAGGGGGTTAATAATATAGCATTTTTGTTTCGTCTCAATGAGGCTTGATACTATAGTGCATGTGAAACATTAAACTCCTATATACAAGTCTTAAAAATTTGCAAAGGCAGCCTTTTTGCCTTTTTAAATGAGATGATATGGTAGGTATTATGTAGGGAAGAAGACAGTAACTTTGCAATACGTGCATTTCAGTGTTAGTGTCTAATGCTGTAGCTAGTTGGTGGCCAGTTCAGATTATCTAGCTGCCATGACAAGGTCATTTGAAAGGTGTTGTAAACTTAATTACTGCCCTGCCAACTCACGGAAGTGCTGAACAGTGCTGTTGTGTGGATAGGGACTTTGCTTTGGACTCAGGACAGCTAAAAAAATACCTGTATGGCATAGAGAGTACAGTTCCTAAAAGAGCTACTGTTCTTTAAGTTTATCATGCTTCTGTTTGTCACATTTATCTTTTTTTCTCCCTGTGTTTTCAGCAGTATCTGTAAATAGTCTTCTGCTTTAAATAACTTTTAACACATAATGAAAATGGAATGCACAGAGGTTTTTAATATAGGGTGTGAAAAGCTTGTCAGAAATGCTATTACTGAGAAGATTAAATTCCCAGCCAAAGTGTGAAACAAAGAGTTGTTTGGGCTGCAGTTGTTTTGAAAGAAACCAACCCACTTTGAAGCCCTCAGAGGTTCAGAAAAGCTAACCAGCACATTTCCAATAGAAAGAATGTTATACTCAAGAAATCCTTAAATGTACAGTGTTGAGACACATTTCAACTATTTAATTAACATGAAGTAATGCACTGAATAAGTGTAGTCTTCTTTTAGTCACATAATCAAACATTTTGCTGTAATGTTCAGAGTTGTGACAAAAAATGATTTCGGTGAGTAAAAGATTGGGTTGGCCGTTTGTTGCAAGACTAGGTGAAAACTTTGTTCAGAGTTTCAGTACCAAATTTTACCCTGTCCCCATAATTACTTTTAACCATGTACTTCTTTAAAAACTTGAATTTAGCACCCGTTTGGTTTCTAGTGGTCTTTTACAGGATAATTAAGTGTTACAATTTTATTCTTGCTTTTTTTTTTTTAGGTCTTTCAAGTTGCATATGTCATCATCAAAGCTGCTAATGCTCCACGACCTGGAAACTGGATTTTGGAACGCTCCATAGATGGCACAGAGTTCAGACCATGGCAGTACTATGCAATTAGCGATACAGAATGTTTGACTCGTTATAATATTACACCAAGAATTGGGCCTCCAACTTACAAGAGAGATGATGAAGTGATCTGCACCTCCTATTATTCCAGATTAGTTCCCCTGGAACATGGAGAGGTATGTTTGTTTTTGCATTTGTGGTTTGTGAGCAAGAACATGGACTGATAGCAATTTGAAAATGTTTGGATTACGGTTACAAAGTTAATCACTCTCAGCTCTACCAGATGATGTGTTTTTCTTCTTGAATGATACTATCTTTAAATAATGTACCAGTATACCAAACTTTTAAAAGCTGGGATGAAACATGTCTTTGGCTTTACGTATTCCCATTACTAAACTTTTTGTACTCCATGTAATTTGATGGCAGCTATTAGCTGTGAATTATTACTTGCTTTATCCTGAAAGACTAACAAATACTCTGTTTTGCCAGGTTTTCATTTAATAAAATAACCTCCTGTGTTAGGAACACCTGGCTGTGTGAGATAAAGCTGCAAACACTGTTGAAGTGCTCAGCACAGCTGGAACTCCTAAACAAGCCTTGGCATTGTTTCAAGGATGTAGCATAATTAAGAGCTACAAGTTGTGCAGCCTCGCTGTTGATTATTCTTTCTTTTAACAAACTCTATTCATGGTACTTGTGTAATTTGTTATATAGAGGCAGCCGCATAATGAAATGATACAGTAAAACCAGGGGTTATTCTATTGTGAATGCTACAATGTAACAGTGAGATAAGAAATGCAGCATTATTCCATGGAGAGTGTTAGTAACTCTTAGCTTAATAGAAGCCAATATGGTTCTGTTTCTTGACTTAAAAAAGACTGCAGGGTATGCAGCTAAGGGCTAAAGTGTGTCAGACTTACATATAAACTATGTTTCAGAAAAAAAAACCACAACAAAAAACATAGGAAACATCAAGCCCCATTCACTTTAATAAAAAGTTTATTACAGTGGTGTAAGTGTATGCCCCACAGATCAGATGGAAGAGACAAAGCAACTTCACCTGTCTCTCCACACAATTAACCAGAAAGCCCTTAGGTTGACTCTGTATGAACAGCAGCTCTTCTGATATATAGCTGATGTCAGGTGGGCCACACAACTCCAAACGCAGGAATGCCAGAGATTCAGTTCAGTGACATTTGTTCTCATTTATATTTCCTGATGTACACATCATTAGTTAGGTGACATGATCCAGAACATGGCTTTCTTCCGAGTGCAGGAACATAAAAAATTACAGAAATAAATTGCTGTGTACTACATAGAACCATGGAATCATTCAGGTTTGGAAAAAACCTTTAGGATCATTAAGTCCAACCATAGACTTAACGCTGCCAAGTCTACCACTAAACCATGTCTTTAAGTGACTTACCTACATGTCTTTAAAATACTTCCAGGGATGGTGGCTCCACCACTTCCCAGGGCAGTCTGTTCCAGTGCTTGGCAATACTTTCAGTGAAGAAGTTTCTTCTAAAATCCAATCTAAGCCTCCCTTGTTACAACTTGGGACCATTTCCTCTTGTCTGTCACTTGTTACTAGGAAGAAGAGACTTAACCCCACCTCATTTCAACCTCCTTTCAGGTAGTTGTAGAGAGCAGTAAGGTCTTCCCTCAGGTTCCTCTTCTCCAGGCTGAGCAACCCCAGTTCCCTTAGGCACTCCATATAAGACTTGTTCTCTGGACCCTCCACCAGCTTTGTTGCCCTTCTCTGGACTCTCTCCAGCACCTCAATGTTTTCCTTATTGTAGGGGGCCCAAAACTATACACAGTATTCAAGGTGCAGCATTGTCGGTGCTAAATACTTCCATGTCATGCACTCTAAAATGTAGCTGACGAGAGCAAAGAATGACCCCTTATTTATTATGCACAACAGGTGAAATGTTTAATATTTTTTTGTGGCCTGTGGAGTGTCATTTTTCAGTTTCTTCCATAAAGTGAAGCAGGAACTGCATGGTCATATGAGAGCAAATCCTTGTGTGTTCCTGAGTTGCTTTGGAAAGAAGGAAGGGGCTGTTGCCAGAATAAGTTGTGCAGCTAGATACCAAAAGACATCTTAGTGGTTCTAGTTTTCTAGTTGGGATTGTGTGAGGAAGATGGAGACCAGATGGGCTGGCTTGTGGTGGCAGCCCCTTGCTTTGAGTTGTCATCTGTGTTGGGGCTTCCCACTGTGCTCTCATGTCACTGAGTACTCCTTGCTGCTTGGGCAGCCCTGTCCCAGCAAGGCATGGGATTAACGACCCCAGATTGTGCATGTGTGCCGTATGTTTTGCAATCTTTACAAACTGCAAAGGAGAAATCTGTAAGGACAAAATCGTGCTTATGGACAAATTTACATGTTCCATCTCAATAAGGGAAAGGAAGGAAGACCACAGGAGCTAAGAACTAGCTTGTGACACTGTTTCTCTTTATGCTGTCTCCGCGAAAGTCCACGAGATTTGAGACTATGATGAGCCAACAGTGGTGGTTTCAGAACTGTGTGAGTCAGGAAGCAGGAATTCTACCTGCAGGTAGAGAGTGGGGAAGAAAAGAGACTTCCAGATAGTTTAAACATCTCACTATCTTGAGTTACTGGAAAACAAGCTTTAGTTTCATGTTTTTAATTTTCACATGAAGATGTTTGTTGTTGCTCCTGAATTGCAGTTATGTTTATGATTAAGCCAGTCCTTCTTTCTAGATTCATACATCACTGATCAACGGCAGGCCCAGCGCTGACGATCCGTCGCCAAAGCTGCTGGAGTTCACTTCTGCACGATACATTCGCCTGCGACTGCAGCGGATTAGAACTCTTAATGCTGACCTCATGACTCTCAGCCATAACGATCCTAAAGAACTAGACCCTATTGTTACCAGAAGGGTAAGCTAATTGTTTGTAAACAGTATTCAGTTTGACTCCATGGGAGGAGAGCCTTTTCTGATCTATCTGAGGAGGAGGCAGTACCTCTGATCATTGCCATTCACAGAGTTGTTTTGATAGATTGTTAAATAATACACTTCAACGTGATTAACAGCACTGTTAGAAACAAATTGGGAAAAAATGCTTCTTAGAGGTTTTTATTTGTTTGCTTTTTGCTTGCCTTAAATTGCCATAAATTGCCATAAATTATTTATGCCAGAAACAGTATTTGTAATGCTTTGTCATAAAAATAAAAGCTATGGTTTTGCTGATGGAAATGTCATTTGAGGTTGCTCTTGATTGCTCTTGATGCAACTGCAGTACCTTTTCTGGTGTATCAAGGATTTCAAGACCCAGTGCTCTGGTTCATAAAAAGAATTATTTGAAGACTTTATAATTGTGAATTTTGATGTCTGGTGAGAGTTTTCTTCAATTTTTTTTTAAGGCTGTTGTAATAAATTGTTTTAAAGTCCATGAATTAATAATAATGTAAAAAACTTGGGTAGAATTCCGAGAGTATTAACTGATCTTATTGCACACCTGATATGGCAACTAGGGGAACTGAAGCACCAACCACTTAGACTGACTTTTTCAAGCTCTCACAGAATTTCAGTATTGGAGCCTATGGTAACAGAATTTTGCAGTATTTCTGCTTTGTATTTTGCCATTTTGACCTTCTTAATTTGTCTGAGACCCCTAGGCCAGTACATCAGTGGCTTCATGTTTTTCTGATGAGGACAGAATATGAGAAGAGTTTCCTCTTCCTATTCCTTTGTAGCTCTTTGTCTTGAAGAATATCTGCAGGCAATTCTTCCTTGTGCAGCAGCAGGACTCTTGCAATTTGTGCCTTTTCTGATACAAGCAATACTTGTGAACTGATTCTGCTTCTATGAGGTCTGGCTGGGTACAGGAGGAAGAGAGGAATGTGAATTTGTTCAGGGTTTGGTGGGTACTTTCAAGGCAGCCCCACTCTTGCCTTGGTCATGGAGGTACCCATTCAGCTGCAGCATTTTTAAAGTGTAAAATACATTCTTCTTTTTCTGTCTGCCCCATATGGGACTTGCTGGCATGGAGACTGCAAGCACAGAGTATTGGACAGCTGCTCCAGCTGTTCTTTGCTGGCCATAGAGAAATGGTTAATGCACAACCTCAACAGGTGAGATGTTTCCATAGAGTAGGCTCACTGACATGTAGGTCTGTTGACAGTATTGTAATATCAAAAAATACACTTTAAAAAAAGGCTTATCATGAAAGCATACAAACCTCCGTGGGTGTTGATGACAAGCACTGCTGTTGCCTTTGTAACACACCGTTATGCAATCCAGGACTTAGTACTACCCCATCTAGCACTACTAGGTGCAGTTTTGCATGGAAAGCTCCACTTGATCTTCACAAGATGTAGAGTTTGTTGGGCAGGGTTCCTAAATCCTGATATTTCACCTTGTGTCTTACTGCACAAGCAACTACAACCAAAGTAAAAACTTCCAGCTTTCTGGGTTGTGTTCTTACTGTTTCTGAAGATTTACATCCAGTTGTTCATACCAATTGCATTTAGTTTCACAGAATTTTCCTGGTTGAAAAAGACCTTTAGTATCATCTAACTCTAGCAAGTCCAGTTTGAAGTAATGTCCTTAAGCACCACATGTCTACACATCTTTTGAACACCTCCCGGGATGGTGATTCAACCACTGCCCTGGGCAGCCTGTTCCACTGTTTAATAACCCTTCTAATATCCAATCTAAGCATCCCTTGTTACAACTCGAGGCCATTTCCTCTTCTACCACGTCTTTGGAGAAGAGACCAACCCCTACCTCTACAACCTCCTTTCAAGTAGTTGCAGAGAGTGATAAGGTCTTCCCTCAGCCTCTTTTTCTCCAGACTGAACAGTCCCATTTCCCTCAGCTGCTCCTTATAAGACTTACTCTCTAGACCCTTCACCAGCTTTGTTGCCCTTCTCTGGGCTTGCTCCAGGACCTTGAAGTTTTTCTTGTAGTGGGGTTTCTTTTTTAGTAGTTGTACCTAGTCTTGAGAAGAGCTGATGCAGAACTTTTCTGTGTTCAACAGCACCATTATTTTTATATTCTATTTATTTATTTCTGTCTGTAGCATTTGACTATTGTTGGTCTCTTGTTCAACTTCAAGCTGCACACAGCTGCTGTGAACCATACACTGAGTTTTAAGCAAACAAGATAAAAGAAATGAAGCAGGGAATGCAGTAAGAAACACAGGTCTAATTTTGTCCTAGTTTTCTGAGTCTGCACCTCCTTCTCTGTAGTTAAGGTCTTTTACTGTTCATAAGTCCCTGAGTACTTTTTGTAATTCAAGCCCAAACCATTAAAAAAAGTACTAAAATACTAAACATAATAACACACTTTAAAATCTAAAATTTAAGTATAACATTAAAGAGGCTAGTTTGCTCCAGCTCCAAGGTTCTTCAAAGAAGTAACAGTCCAGGAAGTCAGCATGTCTGACCACCCAAGGCCACCTCTTCTTCCTGAACCAAATGACTGCAGGGTTGTTAGGTCTGAGAGTCTTGAACTCTTTGCTTAGAAGTATCCTCAGAAAGTGTTTCTTTTTCATTTCCCTGTAGGACATACTTGCCAGGATACAAACAGAGCAACCATGTTGATACTGCAGCTGTAACTGAACCCAGATGGTCATTTCCTGCCTCTTCCTTGCCTTGAAAATTAAATCCTTTCCTTATGTATGTTGCTTTGTGCTCACCACCTGGCAAAACTAATGGATTGTACCCTGCTGTATCACCAATTTTTAAGCTGAGAATTTGGATAGAATAATATGCTGCCTATACACTAGTAGCAGAAACTTGGTCTTGGGAGTGCATAAACTGTTTAAGGGAGTGCAGGGCTTCCATTTAAAGACATCATACTCTTACTCCCTAGACCGAAATTAAAATAACAGCAATTTGTGATGCTTCATGGCTTCTTATAGGCTGAAAAAATGATTTTTTTACAAGTAAATTTTGGCTGAGTTCACATTTGGTGGTCTTTCCTGAAGCTGAAGAATGTGCTTACTTATTTAAAGTTAGAAAACAGTTATTGTTTTGTACCAGTGAGGAAAATCTTTGAGGGGAGGGAAAAAAACCCACAAAATGGAAGGTTTCCCAAGTGGCAAAAATTCAAAGCTGCTTTTATTTTCAAGTATTTATTTTATATTTCAAGTAACAAAATAGCCAAGTGCTAGTATTTTATTTTACAGAGTAGGGAGGAAAATGTAAAGACATGTACATGTTTTTTATTCATCGCTTTTCATCTTTTTTTTTTTTGTAGTACTACTATTCAATAAAAGACATCTCTGTTGGTGGCATGTGTATTTGTTATGGCCATGCTCGAAGCTGCCCTCTGGATGAAACCACAAAGGTATTTTTTAATCTCATTAATTTATTTTCACAAGACAGCTTTTCCAATTAACAAAAAACAGACTGCCTGAGGAGAATGAGAAAGAGGAGATGAAAGGAGATGTTATGTAATGTTATGATGCACACAATTTATTTGCCATGATTTTCTTCCTTTTCTGTGCAAGCATATCTGGGTCTCTGTTAATGTAAGTTTCTTGAAGTAGACTCTCTTTGGCAATAAATCTATACAATTCAAGGGGCACAACACAAGTGATTTGTCCTACCTATTCTAGAAATAGGTTGGACAATCAACCCCAATAGGTTGATACAGCGTGGTTGAGCAGTCTAATGCTAATTGTGAGGTATTTGTGGGTCTTGGCATTTTTTGGAGTAAGTCTGATATTAGGCAGACTCTTGGAAATATTTATTAAATTATCCATTAAGAAATCTTTCAAAAAATTATTTTTTTTATTCTTAGAAATTGCAGTGCCAGTGTGAACATAACACATGCGGAGAGAGCTGTAACAAGTGCTGTCCAGGCTTCCACCAGAAACCATGGAGACCAGGAACCATTTCTGCTGGGAACAAATGTGAGAGTAAGTGAGCACAGAAGTTTAGATAGTCTCGTAAAGACTTATTCTTTTCTTGTTCGAGGTTGATCTTCATTCACATCTATACTAATTCCCCAGAAAAATCCAGAGACTATTAACTGTCTTCATGGGTTTGTTTTAAAGGTAGAGACCTACCTCTAACCATAACTGGCAAGAGTGTTTTTAATGTTCTGTCCAGTATGACTCCCTGGCTAGTGAAGTTGCCATACAGTAAAGCTGTCAGAGCATCTTTTTGAAAGAGGCCAGAGGATTTATTATACTCCTGTAAAAACTAGCAGATTTGCATAAATTGTTTTGTTAGCTACTTGGAATGAAGATTTCTTATATTGATCTTAAAGTTCATCAGATTAACAACTTTGTTCTGATAACAAATATTTTGAAGCAAACTCCTTATCAGCCACTTAGATTTTAGATTTGTCTGACAGATTGATTTCTGTTGTGCCGGTATGGCTGAATGCATTAGTAGGGCTAGTTACTTCATTTTCTCTCTTCAGTTTGCTAATGCATATCACAAACTGGAAATGATTAAGAACCTGTTAGGTAAAATTTACAGTTGTGAATGGAAGAAGGCTTTTTAGTTCAAGTTTTTACAGAAGCCTTTATGTTACTCTTTGGAATGTAGGTGTTTATGGCTGTTTGGACTGAAGTATCCTCTAGCCTAAATCAGCTTTATACTTGTGTACTGGCATTGCTGACTTCTCAGACTTTTGTCTATGATACAAGTAAGAGAAGAATTAAGCAGATTTTATTCTGTGATGCAGAAGACAGAAAATCATAGAATCGTAGAATCCTAGAATCCTAGGGGTTGGAAGGGACCTTGAAAGATCATCTAGTCCAACCCCCCTGCCAGAGCAGGGTCACCTAGAGTACATCACACAGGAAGGCGTCCAGACAGGTTTTGAATGTCTCCAGTGAAGGAGACTCCACAACCTCTCTGGGCAGCCTGTTCCAGTGCTCTGTCACTCTCACAGTAAAAAAAATTTTTCTGATATTCACCTTAAACCTCCTATGCTCCAATTTGTATCCATTACTCGTTGTCCTATCACTGGTCATCACTGAAAAAAGCTTAACTCCATCTTCTTGACACTCACCCTTTACGTATTTGTAAACATTGATGAGGTCACCCCTCAGTCTCCTTTTCTCCAAACTAAAGAGACCCAGCTCTCTCAGCCTTTCCTCATAAGGGAGATGTTCCACTCCCTTAATCATTTTTGTGGCTCTGCGCTGGACTTTTTCCAGCACTTCCCTGTCCTTCCTTAACTGAGGGGCCCAGAACTGGACACAATACTCCAGATGCGGCCTCACCAATGCAGAATGAAAGAACAGTTACTGCTAATAGCACACATCACAATCTACATCAGTCCTGACAGGATAGCCTCAGTGGAATCTTCAGAATACTGTTAAAAACAGTGCTATTAAAGTAGTGACAGTGGTTTTGAACTGTACTTACTTGCTAAGAAATATAGTGTATTAGGACTGCTGAAGCATATAGCTTGGTTAAAGGGGGAAAAAAACATACTTCTGAGATTAATTGATATGTCCTTCTACTACATTTTCCATTTTGAAAAATGTCAGTTACAGGAAATGTTATGCACTGAAAATGGAAAAAAAATATTTCATTTCAATTTTTTTTTAGAGTGCAACTGTCATAACAAAGCAGAAGATTGTTATTACAATCAGACTATTGCAGATCAGAAAAGGAGCATGGATATTCATGGCCAGTATATTGGAGGTGGTGTGTGTTTAAACTGTACTCAACATACTACTGGGATCAACTGTGAAATGTGTGCTGATGGATATTTTAGACCACACAAAGTAAGATTTTGAAAATAGCATTCCAATGTTTTTGTGAATTACATGGTACGATGATATGTGTTTCAGCAGATTGTGATGACTATTGCTATCAGTTGCAGAATAACTAAGAGCTATAGAGTTTTTTTTTAATAGACGACATACACCAAACCTTTCAGAGAATAAATAAAAACACTTGTCCAGTTGTATGAGAGGGCAGGTCAAGCTGTTGGAGAAGAAAAGAATAAGTGAAGATGAAACTTGAAGTCCTAGTATGGAATTCTGATAGGAGACCCATTTTTTCTTTTGATAAAGCTGTATAAAGTACCAATATTGAAGTTCCATTGTCTTCAGAAGAGCCAAAATTGTGTACCATCCTGTATCAACCAGTGTTAGAACAGGCCATTACATAGCTCTAAAATCAGACACTTTGTCTCATGAGATGTTGCAGCATATATTCTTCTTCTTGACATGATTATTGTAAAACATGCTCTCTGAGCCTGTGTACTTCCCTGTTTATTGACGAGTGTCACTCTTTGAAAAAATTGCCTGAACTCCACAAAAGACATTTGTTAAGATGTAACTAACAGAGTTAAATATATGAACTTCCTGCGATGCTAGAGTTCTCTGTAGAACAAGACATATTGGACTAAATTTCTACTCCATAAAGTCTTGCTTTAGCAGGTTCATGCATATTTTGAAAAACCTGTGCCTTAGAAATCCAGTAAAATTGGTGCAGTGAGCAAGTGTGAGTCTGTAGAAGTACGGTAAGACAGCAGGTACAGCTCATCTGAAGAAGTAAACCGGAGTCAGAGATCATCTCACTTGCTGTGAGAAGCATTGAATGAAAGTTTTCAATCAGCTTGTAGCAAATATGTATCTAGAGGTCATTACTCATTTGCTTTACATCTGAAGTACCTCAAAGGAAAATTTTCACTGAAACAAAATAAAATACTTGCTATGGGAACTGCATTGTCTTATATTTCAAAGATGTATAGATCATAAAGTCAGAATGAAACTTCATGAACAGATAAGCTGTCTTCCCACTGAACACAGAGCCAAGGATTCCTTTAATTTCCTTCCTCTTTGAACCAGAGTATCTTTGTAAAAAGCATCCATACTTGTCTAAACATTTCCATACTCTCTGGCAAACCATCATAGTGGTTAATTGCTATTACATTCAAAATGTTTATGCTGAATGTGTCAAGCTTCAGCTTCCTGCCATGAGCAGTTACTGTACCTTTGAGCTATTGAAGACCAGACTTTGTTCCCGCATTTAAGTTTTTTCTAGGCTGCAGCCCCTGTACTTTCTGTTTTCTAAATTTGTTCTTTGATGTATAGCTGTGTATTAGCATTTCCAGGCTTCATTCATATTAGTTCTGGTGATCCCAGACAAGAAACGAATGTTAACTTCACTTTTCCCAGTTAATAGTTTGAGAATTTGACAGAGAATGTTTGTTTTGTAGGTTTCTCCCTATGACGATCACCCCTGCTATCCCTGTGACTGTGACCTGTTCGGCTCTCTGAGTTCTAACTGCATTAAAGATGAGCATCATTCTGACTCACAGCGTGGTAAGGGAGCAGGAAATGCCTTTTCTCTAAACTTCAAATCTGGCTGTATTTCTGGACATGAAAGTTTGAGGGAACACTATCTACTTGTGAATGGCTGCCAGTTAGGTACCACTTCAAAACAATGGTAAATATTTAGGAAGGAGAGGTAAGGCATAACATACTTCTAGGATTTTAAGGTATGTAGTGTCCCTGAATGTATTGTGTGGAGATGTCAGGCTCTGACTATATAAAAGAATGTGAAGGACTGAGGTCTAACAGCTGTCACAAAATCCATTTTGCTGCAGTTTCTGTGCTTCTGGTATTTTAAACATGAAAAATAAACAGTGAGACTGACATTATGCCAAGTATCTGTGTGGAATATAACATGGAGGAATGCTAAATTACTTGCATCCTCTGAGACATCTTGAATCCAGCTTACTGTCTATTTGTTTCTATTTTTGCTTTTCAAGGTACTTGGCCAGGTCAGTGTCAATGCAGAGAAGGTTACACAGGAGAAAAATGTGATCATTGTGCATTTGGGTATCGAGGCTATCCAAACTGCCTACGTTGTAACTGCAGCCTGATTGGTAGCATCAATGAAGATCCATGCACAGAACCTTGTCTTTGCAAAGTGAGTATTAAACTGCCATTTCTGTTTAAAATCAAATCTGTGGATTGATTTGTAAATTCCTTTTTAATAAAGGAAATTATTTCATTAGCTAGAGAGATCACTTCATTTATAGGAAGTAACCTGGTGTAACTGCATTCCTGACAACCTAAAACCTAAAATTGCTCATTATTCTCTGTACTGAAAAATATGGTAATTGAATAGGTCTGTATGTAACTGATACACCATTTTCTATAGTAATGAGCCAGACTGAAACTGATTTCTTGTAAAGAAAGGATGTGTTTTTATAACATCTGCTTTGTGTGAAGAAACAGCATGCATTTGGAAAGAACTATTGAAACAATTACATTAGATGTATGAAATATTATTTAATTAAAAAATACAAACCATTAAAATGTTTAGAAAAGAGAGCTGTTTGCAGCCATCTTTTATTTTTTGGTGAATATCCAAACCCCTTCAAGTATCTTGAAGCTGTAGATTCTGCTAAACTTTTATGACAAAGTTGTGTGTCAGTTTTTAAAGAGGTAACACTTTTCTGAACCAAATGTTAGCTAGTTTGTGTTTGTTGCCAAGTATGACAGTGAATCGTAGCCAAAAAATCCCTGGTTTGTTTGACAATTTTTCTGAAACTTCTTAGTCCTCTTGCAGATTTTATCTCGTCCAAATATCAAACATATAAATAATGAGAGTCTGGAAAAAAGAAATAGCTCCAATGGCCAACTTAAGTACGAAAAAGTAGATACAAAGATTTTGTCTGATTTTGAGCTAGCTGTATCAGCTGATGCAGCTAATTGGTTAAAATGTTGATATAAACTGGACAAGAAACTGTGCCCTTTCAGTGCTATTGTGGACATGAGCCTGGCATACAGAATTTTAGACCAGATCACTGAGAGTGTCAGCAGCCAGCAGCTCACCTATAGAGGTGAAATGAAGGAAGGAGAAAATATGTGAACTCCAAATATCAAATGAAAGAGACAGGATTTCTAAGCCAATGCAGTCTATGGAACACAGTAGTGCGAGTTATTCCTTTTTATACTCTGAATTTCATAATATCTGATCTTTTGTGAAGCACAGGTCTTGAGGTCTAGTCATTGGGTAAGATTTTTATTATTCATTAAAAATACGTATTTATTTCTGTCTAATGGTGCTACAAAGTGAAATGTGTTAAGACACTGAAGACTGAGAAATAACAAAAGTTGAAAAGAGCATATAAATACTACTTCTGTAAAAATCTAAGATTTTTAAATCTCATGATCTCAAGAGACTCTTTGCATGAGCTTTTTCTAAGCTTGGATGTTACCAAATAGAAAGCAGTCATCCCTAGACATTGAATCAGAGCTTGGGATCATACATTTTTGTATGGTTTTCGAACCCAGTTTGTACGTCACATACAAAAGCACATAACCCACCTGTTTAGAGAGTTCTTACGTAAACTCAGCGTGCCAAACTGGTCCAGAGAAGAGAGAGTTGGTAGTGTTGCCACTAAAGGTCTCAGATTTCTATCTGGTAAGCCTGAAATTTGCTCCATGGGACCAAATCTGATGTATGGCTGAAATGAAGTTACCCTGGTAACTGCTTCTGAAAGCAGAATTTGGTCCACTGGCTTTCATTTCAAATTGCAATGCAAAGCTCATACAGGCCTCCTCAAAATAGCAATGTAAGTGTACTTTGCTGTGTGCCCTGTAGTCCTGGTGTCCTGTATATCAGGGAACTTCAAGATGTGCTCTGTAAAGCTCTTTGCCTATTGTAGCCGAGTTTTCCCATAGTTGAAACTAAAGGTTGAGATGGGTGAGTGATGTGTGTCCACAGCTTGTCCTCATTTGAAGCTAGGACAAAATCAGGATCTTGTCCCTGGCAGCAGGAAATGTTCTGTATCTTAAGGTATAGAAGTACCAACGGAGATCTACTATTTACACAACTTAGTGGGCATTTACCAAATATTTTCTCTACTGGTTTGCTTGTCAGCAATAGTTGTCTAAACATTTTGAAGAAATAACTGCATATTGTCTGTAAAAATTTTACAAGAAGAAAATTGGGTGCACTGTTTGGGATTTCTACTGGTCCCAGTTAATTCTACATTAAAAGAAGTATGTAGCAGAATGCTCTGAACTACCCAATATTCACGGCAATGAGGCAGCAGGCCAGTGATAGGAGATAAAGGAGTGGAGCACCTCTACTTTTTGAGTAGGAGTTTCTGGATGACAGAAGTAGACTAGCAAGCTGGCAGAAGTTTTTCAAACCCTGTCTGTACTTAAATTTCACTGCAATAGAGCCCTTATATATTTAGATTTTGATGAACTGGCAAATTCTGATTAATGTTTGCAATCAGTTTTAGTTTTAAGCTCTGAGACTTTTTCAATAATCCTGCTGTGCTGAAATCTGCTTTCTTTCCTAATCTTCTGAAGGCTGTTATGCCTAAATCCAGTGTAATCCACTGTATTTGTTACCATAATAATGCTGATGGTAAATGTTATGTGCCATTTACAGGAAAATGTAAAAGGTGAAAACTGTGATCTCTGTAAACCAGGATTCTACAATTTGCAAGAAAGAAATCCTCAGGGCTGCACAGAGTGTTTCTGCTTTGGAGTTTCTGATGTCTGTGACAGCCTAACATGGCCCATCAGTCAGGTATTTATGTTATGTCCATGACCTAATATTCTTTCCTCAGGCAGCTGCAAAATGTACTGTATTTCTCTTGGATATGTGTCCAAGTGAACTCCAAATTCTGGCATGTGTCTCCTTACAGAGATTTTCAGTGTTGTTGTGCAGCTCTGAGGTAGTCACCCTATCATTCCAGTGCAGGTTTTGGCCCTGGTGGCTGGCAGTGTATCAGAAGCATTGGGTAGTGAAGGCTGTGATAATGCACTGGAAACATGCATTTATTTATTTTTTTTTTCTGATCTTGTGCTGTTAAAGTTTCATTGCATATTGAGGAGATGAACCCAAACCTGTTCCCTTGCTCTCATACCTACTGGGCAAGGCTAGAATGACTTCTGGCAATATTGCCAATACTATCTCTTAAAAAACCAGGGTGATTGTCAATATCATTGTTTTCTGAATAGACATTTATTGATTTAGGGGGGTTTGGGAAAACTATTTTTCCACCAAATTTTTTTTGTGCCTTTGCAGATCTAGTCACACTTTAGTCTCCTGATTTGTGTGCCAATAAAAAGAAAGGAAAACATATAATTGACTGAAGCGTTGAGATGCTTGTATAAAACTCAGGGAGAAGAATGAAGTTCTCTCATCTTGCTCCCTCTTCTGGGTCTCTGGATTTGACTTTCCTCCAGCTCAGCTCTGTTTATAAATGTGGGCAATAGGCCTTGAATTTCTGTAATTCTGTCTCAGGGGATTACATAGGTATAATGCTAATTTTATGATGAAAATCACACTCATATTTTTTTCCTATCTAATAGAGAGGTAGAGACAATCTTAATCTGAAGTGGCATATTTACATTTATTGGATGTCAGGCTGGGCTAATGAAAGTTTTACAGATCCATCAGTTTGAAAGAATATCTAGGGAGGGGTTGAGTTAATGACTGCTTTCTCAGTAACACAAAACTTGACTCCATTAATACTGCTGTTCTTTCTTGCAGATATCAGACATGACTGGATGGCTTGTTACTGATCTGCATAATGCAAGGAGCGTGCAACCTCAACGAAACCAATTTGATGGACCCCGT
The DNA here is from genome assembly GCF_020740795.1 of Apus apus. Classification (NCBI taxonomy): domain Eukaryota; kingdom Metazoa; phylum Chordata; class Aves; order Apodiformes; family Apodidae; genus Apus; species Apus apus. The sequence goes on from NC_067283.1 coordinate 104,719,834, forward strand.
CAAATAAGTATTAACAACAGTGAAGCTGTGAAAGTACTGAAACATACTTACTACTGGTCGGCACCTGAGACATATCTAGGAAATAAAGTAAGTTCTCAGCTAGAGTCAAACCTCCTTCATAGTTGCTCTATTTTAATTGTAGCATATTGCTTTAAATATATAGGTTTTGTAATTAAAAATTACACATGAACCCCAAAATTACCAGAGTTCTCAATCTATCTCAGCTCTTCAATTCATAGCGTTCCTGGGCAGACATTCCCAGTACCCTCTTCTTGCTCTTTGAGCTTGTGCATCTCCCTACTTCCTTCTCTGCCTATCCTTTACACAATGTAATCTCTCTTTTCCTCTTGATCGTTACTGATTTATATGCTCACACTGTCAATACATTTGATTCCTATCCCAAAGCTTACACCCTTCACACCTTGTCCAATACGGTAGACAGGTCCATTAAATTCCTCATACCTGCCTCTTTGCCATCTCCCATTTCCCATTTATTAGCTTCCAGCCAGCTAGCCTTTCAATTTTTGCCCCAATCTCGTATTCGTTTAATATAGGTCTAACTGTTGGTACTACTCTTTAACCTACTTTAAGGTAGTCAGCAGCAGTTGTGGGGCTAAGGAGCCTGGAAGCTGTAATGTGGAATGTGACTAACTCCAATATGCTGTGCCCCTCGGCTAGGACGGCAGTGTAAACCCCTGCTGTTCACTGAAAGCCCTGTAGGTGTTTCACTGAATGAGGACAGTTATCTGAATCATCTGTAGAGCCTTCAGCTAGCTTTCCTCACCTGCACAGCAACAAGCCAGCACTCGTCCTTGTGTTGAGACACATGGAGTGTTAAATTTTATCTGGAAATTGGTATTTGTTAGCAACGTACTCCTATAATTTGGACATTGTACTGTGCTGTGTCACTTCTTTGTGTGGGTTGGAGGTTATTGTGTTGTTAAGACTTTGCTTTTTGTTATTTCAGCTCACAGCTTTTGGTGGAGCCTTGAAGTATACGGTATCTTACGACATTCCAATGGAGAGTGTCGACAGTGATATAGTATCTAGTGTGGATGTCATCATTCAGGTGGATTTTTTTTTTCAGCTTGTTACTATTCAGACACTATTAGGAAATTACATGGAGTTAAAAGAAAGGAAAATAAAATAATATTTCTATAGTAGTATCTTTGTCAACTTTTAAGTCGCTTCTTAAAAGTCACTACCAAGATTTTGTTACTTCTAACTTTTCTTATTTTCTGATCCATGTGTCTTAAATGGTAGGTATACAATAATACTTTTAATAATAAGTACTTAAAGCTTTGTGTAAATAAGGGAGCTGTTTATTAGGAAATGTGCAAAGTTCTGTTTACAAAAGAAACTACAATAAACTGGAAGAACATCTATTTATGAAATAGCTGAGTGTTCTTGCTGCTTTTGCTTATTTTTCTAGATTTGCGCTGCAGTTAAAAACTTAAGACTCTGTACTGAATCCAGGTACCTCCAAAAAATATTATTTTGTAAAACATACTTAGCAAGAGAACAAAAGAGAGAAGAGATTCTGTTCCGTAGAGGAGTTTGATTTTTTGAAATTTAATTTAATTATTTTTCCAAAAGAAAATAAAATAATTCTGAAGTCTCTGAATCAAAAGAGAGTGGGACTTTAATCTTCCTGAAGCTGTGGAAAATGCAGGCCTTTTACTTTTTTTTCTAGTGCAAGAAGTCTGCTTTGATTGCCTTCTTTCAGTGTTACCTGGAGGTATATCTGACACTAAATGAAATTGCTAAATAAAATGTGCACACAACTATGGGAAATGTTTTAACTATGGAAAATGTTTTCTCTGTCTTTCAATTTTAGGGTAATGGGCAGATTTTGAGTACAAGAGCAGCAGGCTTGTCATTGCAGCCGTATGAGGAGTATTCTAATGCAGTGAGATTTGTATCGGAGAATTTCATAGACTACAATACAAAAAAAGCTATAGACCGGGAAAGGTTGATGACTGTTCTGGTAAATGTGACCCATCTTCTGATCAGGGCCAACTACAACATTGCCAAAAAAGCCATGTACAGGTGAGGAAGAGAAAATATTCAGGTTAATCTATATACTTGTATTATTTTTGTGCATATGAAACACTGTTCATAATGGCAGTATTCCTAAGGTTTTACATTAATTTCTAGAAAAAAAATAGTTTTCTCAAGATCAGATTTGTCACCCAAATGTATTCATCTGGAATGCATGGAAAAGGGCTTCTGGTTGTTTTGAAGATATCTGATAGCAGAAACATTGTTTTCTGCTTTTGAGGAGAGCTGCATAAAAGCCTTATTACAATGGCAGCTTTGTTAGAGGGAAATATCTCGGAAACTCTCAACAATATGCTTATTTTGGTATGTGGCAAGTTAATCCATCACTGACTATTGAAAACCTGCCAGTAAAATTGTTGGCTGTAATTTCGTTTAACGTCTGCTTATAGATGTTACAGACACTCATCTCCTCTAAGGGAATGCTTCATAGGAAGATTGGGCTGGAAAGGATTAACTGGTCATAGTCTCAAGTCAGCATTAAGCAGTATCTGCATCAGTCCTTATAGGTCTCTTGTACCTGTTCACCAAGATACACAGCGATAAGTCTGTTGGTATGCTTATAATGCCATGGCAGATGGGGAAGGTTTTTTTTTCAAATCTCTCCACAGGAGAAGAGACAATGGTAGTAACAATAATAGGAGGAGGGCACATCTACTCCCAGAACTGCAAATGCAGTGGTAACACTATCATCATACTCTTTTTACAGCAGAGATTTGTGCTGTTCCTCAGCTGTCACTGCCAGGGAGCAGCACATGGTAGTGGTACTCCCCTAGAAGCAAGCTGTCCATTTCAAAATCAAGTTTGGGAAAAAAAAAACAACACCAAAAAACTGATGTTTTCATACTTTATTATAGGCTGGACTCTGTGACTTTGGATACTGCAAATGCAAATGTTATAGATCTTTCTTCAGCACCAGATGTGGAATTCTGTGAATGTCCTCAAGGTTACACAGGAATATCTTGTGAGGTAACCTCTTGCAGTGTTTTATGTGTGTAAAATTGTCTTCAATCTAAAAGGATTTGGATTTTAAAGGCAGGCTGCCTTTAAGTATACTGCCATAAAAGTGTATACTCTGTGGTGAAATAGTGTCTACTGTACACCGTGCTGTAAATATTTTCTTCCAGATACACTAAATGAGGTTTTAAGCTTATTTTTTAAATTCTACTTGGTGACACTAAAAGATGATGATACACTATAGAACATCAGTGTTGCAGAGGGAGCAGCTGTAAATGCTCTGTGAAGCTGTTTTGAGCTTACCTTTCTCATTAATAGCACTTCGCCTGGATCTAAATTGTGTACAGTTAACTTCTGTTTTATGTCATTAGGTTTATAGAGGCAATAAGGAATTTTAGCAGGGAGGAATGCTAGCCTTTGAAAGATCCCACAAGGGTCAAATATGTCACACAAGGTGATGTATATCTGTGAATAGAAGATGAGGGAGACAGAGCACCATCTGCAGAATAGCAGGAATTATTTTGACGAATAATTTCAGAGTGAAGCCTCGTGCCATAGCACTGCTAATGATTCTCCAGAGGTAGAATGTCTGTTTTTTATTATCCCATAGTAAAGAACTTCACATATTCAACTGCTCAAAACTCAGCTTACGTGCCTCTAGGGAAAAAAGGCTGAATCAAAGTTTCATAGAGTTAGTTCTTTTCCCCTTTGTGTGCAAGTGAAAAAAGAACCACCAGAAAAGAGCTGCAGTGACATCAGTAGAGTTGAAAGAGCATTCAGTTACCACAGTGTGAATGAGTCAGATGGTGGGTGGTCGGAAGTGGGCTCTTTGAAAATGTTTTTTGATGTGTACTTTTAAGATACATAATGCTACTGCTTTTTTCTCCTCATTTCTTTTTAGTCCTGTCTCCCTGGGTACTACCGTGTGGATGGAATACTCTTCGGAGGTATTTGTCAACCCTGCAGATGCAATGGGCATGCAACTGAGTGTGATATTCATGGTGTTTGCTTTGTAAGTCATCCTTCAAAGTGTTTGTGTTTTAACCATCAGTTTTGGAATTAGGAGAGCGTTTTGTCTGTAGGTGACAAGTTTACAGTGTACATAAATTTCAAGCTATGGGCCCCAAGTGTTTTATTTTTCTTGCTTTTCCTTGTTTACTTCATAATATCTTCAGGGGGCTCCATTAAAGTGGTTTCCCATAAAGGGTTTGTTTCAGTTTATCATTTAAAGTGGGCAATAATCAGAACTAAAATTAAAATGTCACCATATCCTAGCTGATAAAAACCTGAACTTTGCTGCAGGTGACAATAAAACTTTTCCTGAAGGAACCAAAATTAAGCAGTGTTTTGAGTGACTATCTGCTTTTGGATATATGTGCATCTTCCATGACTGACATCAGTGGAAATTACTTATTACTTTCTAAAGAAATGAATTAGCTCTCAGATGTCTCCTGAGATTTAGAAGTCAAAGAAATACAATGCCAAAGCACCAGTAAGAAATGTGTAAGAAGTGTGTTACTGCAAATGTGTGCAGTATGCAAAATAAGTTCATATATAAGTTCATATATAAGTAATGTGTTTGGTTTTGTGTTGCAAAGTATATCCTGAAATGTAGAGAAGAAACAATTAGGATGTGTTGTTACAACTCAGAAAAACACCTGTTTATTTTCAGTGTTCTACTCAGTTCTTCATGGCTGTCTTGTTGAATGTTATACTGCATGCAGACTCCTCCAGGCATCCCTCAGGGGCTGGAAAACCATCAATAGTAAATATGAAAAGTTTTTTTCCATGTCTCACAGGCTTGTCAACACAACACAACGGGACCTTCCTGTGATCAGTGCTTACCTGGCTTCTATGGAAGTCCATCCCAAGGAACTTCTGAGGACTGTCAGCCCTGTGCATGTCCTCTGAGTTCTGCTGCAAACAAGTAAGCTGCTCATGCGAGATTTTCTTTTGCACATTCAGCAAAATCAGAAAGTGATATGAACAAAAAATGGTGGGAAATATAAAGGAGAGAGAGGAGGACATTTTGTGTCCCCCTTCATTTGAGTGTATCTCAAAGAAGCTTTGTTTTCCCAGATACACATTTATAGACTAAGCTAAGACAGGCTGAGCAAACTGTCACAATTTGTACATGAAGGTTAAAAGTAATACTTAGATCTGTCGTTGAACTTAGCAGCAAAAATCACCATTATCTTTCGTGTTGTTTCAAAAGGCAGCAGGACAGAAGTGTTGCCTGTGAAAAAGGGGAGCTCAGTATGGAAATGGGACAGACTTGCTAGAAAGAGGAGCAGGATTTTAGGAACTACCAAAACAAAAAGTTTTTTAGAGTTACAACTATTTTGACATTCTGTAATGTTTAAAACATTGATATTAATAATAATAAAAAAATTGTAATCACATAGTTATATAGATAGGTACCTGGTCTTTAAGGGTGGATATTGAATGTTTGTAGAAGTCTTGTGATTCTGTGTATCGATACTGACCACCAGAAACATTGTTCATAGTTTCAGTCCTACTTGCCAGCTGAGTGAAGGAGGTGGAATTGTCTGTGACAAATGTCTTCCAGGCTATACAGGTTCTCAGTGTGAAAGGTATGTACACTACCTTTGGGTAAAACAGCTACATCTTGGCCATCACTAACTGTTCATCATCCTACCTGCCTTGAATTGTGCATACCACATGCACAAAATGTAAAATTTTCCTTCCCATTTTGTCATTGCTTGTAATATAAAGACACTTTAAGCAAAAATTGAATAGGAAATACTTCCTTGGGTAGGGAGAGTGACATCACTGCATTCCAGCTGATAAAGTTTTTAATCTCTGCTGCAGGTGTGCTACTGGTTACTATGGAAATCCACTCATGCCTGGACAATCATGTGCTCTTTGTGAATGCAATGGCAACGTAAACCCTCAAGAAGATGGCCACTGTGATACATTCACAGGACAATGCCTGAAATGTCTGGAGAACACAGCAGGTCACCATTGTGAAAGGTGTGCTGATGGGTATTATGGGAATGCAGTGATTGAGAAAAACTGTCGTGGTAAGCTATTATTATTATTGCTCTCAAAATTCACAAGACACAAATGTGGTGTGTGTGTAGCAGAATGGATAGGGAGATGTAAACCTCTGCTGAAAGTGTTAACCTTCAAGTTCTGAGTTGGTCAAGGGCAGGTTGAAAACTATGGGGTTGGGTTAGCCTTAGGAAGGAATATATTATTCCAGGGTCTGACACTTCATATTGCTGAAACTTGTTTGCTTGCTTAATACTGTCCATTCAGTGACATGCTGTAGACATTTCCTACATCTGAATGTTACATATAGAGCTGGAAGAAACAAACTTCTCAAGTGTATCTATTCACAAGAGGTGGTGTTCTGTATCTTTTAACCCACGTGTGGTACAGGTATTACTGTAGTATATTAACATATATAGGATATAAACAGGTAAAAGACATTTATACTGAATTTGGAAATCTGTATAATAACAAATGCATATAGATAGACATTAGTAATTTTTTAAATTTGGTTTCTTTTTGTCTAAACATAAGCCTGTGAGTGCCACGTGAACGGTTCTCTTTCAAGTACTTGTCATCATGAGACAGGCTTCTGTCATTGCAAGGCAAATGTGGTCGGAGAAAGATGTGATAAGTGCTTGGTAAGCAAATAATTGCCTGCTCCTAATATCTGCTTTTTTTTTTTTTTTTTTGTCTTCCGTTTATTTGTGGATAGTGATTCAAACTGATAAAGGGAATAGCAGCAACTGTATTCAGGGTTGAGGGGACCTGTTGCTGAAGCAAAGACCAAAGGTTTTTCTGCACAGGCTTTTGTGGTTACAAATTGCTCTGCCTGTGCTCTTTGCAGATGTGAAGCTATGCAGCTGACTCAGCACCCTTCTGAATAGGGCTGTTGAGTCTACTGCTGCACTGACTGACAGCACACAGTGTTGGCTTACTGAGAAAAAGAAACCAGGCACTGGTAACATGGAGGGATCTTAGCACTGTGTTTCTACAAAATGAAGTCTTGAGTGGGAATATCTAAAGAATGCAGTTGGTAATAATAAGGACATCATGGCTGAACACCAAAAAGGGATTCAGCTAAAAGACAGGCCTGTTACAAGAACAAGTAGATATTCACTGGTGATACAAAACAGCAGTTTCCAGCCTTTGCTGAGTGTAGAACTGCCTCAGAGACCAGAACAGGAAATCTGTGCCTGCTTACTGTCCTTGTGCCAGCCCAGCTGAATGCCATTCAATCCACATGTACGATAGGTCACTGACATGCTGCTCTTTTCTGGTCTTTCATTCACATTCACGGAAACCTGTGCCTGATCAGCGCAGGCCACTCTCATTTCATGGAAGTCTTTAAATTAACACAACCTTAGACTTTAGAACAAAGTGTCACTGATCAGATTAGTGGGCCATGAGAGCTTTTCAGTGTTCACTTTTTCACCCAAATGCATACCTGCATATAGCTGGAAACAGTGTAGAGATAAGGCCAGGCCTCCCACAGCAGTCACACAATGCTGTCCAGTACTCATCCAGGGTAGACAGCAGAGAAAATAAACCAAAAAACAAAAGTGCATGTCATATTGTATTAAAAAATGAATGAAATACAGTTCCTAATGTATTTACTTCTTGTCCAACAGAATGGTTATTATGGCCTGCTTACTGGGCTTGGCTGCATTCCCTGCAACTGCAGTCTATTTGGCTCAATCTCCGTGGACTGCGATAATCAGGGGCAGTGTCACTGTGTACCAGGAGTGGCTGGAGAAAAGTGTGATCGTTGTGCTCATGGTTTTTATGCGTTCCAGGATGGTGGCTGCACACGTAAGCTCTAATCCATGATCCTTTCAGGGTTTGTCTGGAATTTCTTTCAGCAGTACATTTTATGTTAAACTCTTGCAAAGGTCAGTTGTTTCAATGACTATACACAAAAATCTGTTGAATACACTAATGCATTGATTAGGCTGGGGAACAAAGCTTTTCTTTGATTGTTTATTGTATGGTTTGTTGTAAAAGGTGGTGACTATGAAATAAAAACTCACTAAGGTTGCATGAGAAATTCTACATCCTCAATAGCTCCTTTGTCCTTTTTTTTTTTTTTTTTTTTTTTCCACAAAACCCTTTAGTCCTTCAGAGAGAATAGAAACCTCTCTTTTTTCTGCAATCATAGCAGAGATACTACTCTTACAGATTTCTACCTTGTTTCTTAATTTAATTTTTGAAAAGTACATTTTATAGTTTGATAAGATGTCATTGAGTGTATTTTCCCATCATCACCTGGGTGTGTACAATTTTTGGTCATGATACAGAGGAAAATGTTAATCCTAACAGAGAACACGCTATCAAAAAACCTAATTTATCATGTTAATAAGATGCCCTTTTCAACACAGTATAGCTTAAGGAATGCCTACCTTTTCTCCAACCTGACATTTTTTTCGTGCCTCAAATGCTATAGTAATGTGAAATCTGCAGTGAGATTGTGATAAGATTATGTTTTGGAACATATATACTGTGTCTTTACTAAGAATCAAAGATCTCTTAGGTACCTTTAACCATTTCAGTCTCAAAAATTTTGTAGATCTTATTAAAACAATGAATAAAACCACTTTTCTGAACTACTTTTTAGCAAGAATATTGTATTTCGTCAGTAGGGAAGAGCTTCCTGCAGCAGTTAGTTATAAAATTAGTTATCCATCCCGATTATTCACTAAGCAATTCTTGAAAAGTACTGCTTCCTGAGATAAATCCTTTCATCTACTTGAGAACATTATCTTATCTCCTGATGAGTTTTGTACCCTCTATAATAGTTTTTTGTTTTTACTGTAAATTTACTCTTACACACAATTTTGATTGCTTTTGTTACTCCTCCTGTGGAAATGCAGTGCTGCTTTTTAAACCACGGAACAGGCTATGTCAAGAAGCAGTAATGGATTTTCAGTAAAAAGATGAAATATCACTTTGTTTCTCAGTCATTAGGGATGGCGAGGGGTTCCTAGCAGAAGGGAGGAACTTTACTGTATAATTAAGAAAAGTAAGACTATTAGTTTCTTCTCCATAGCTAAAGGAAGTATAAAGTTAATAATTCAGTCCCTGTTTCTTGTGCAGCTTGTGATTGTGTTCATACTCAGAACAACTGCAATGCTGATTCTGGCCAATGCATTTGTCCCCCTCACACTCAGGGACCAAAATGTGAACTCTGTGAAGAAAATCACTGGGGACTGTCTCCTAAACTTGGCTGCAAGGTATGGTAAGCTGGCTGAAAAGCCATGTCTCTAGAAAGCCATTCACCTTATTCTCATGTCAGAATGGAACTCTTGTTTTGAGAACCTCAATCTTTATTCTCTGTTTCAAAGTGTTAGTGCAACTTGCTCACATAAAAAAAAAAAAATAAATCAAATCAGACTAAAGTGTTTACTGAGGGAACCTTCTTAGAAAGTTGTCTTTGAAAATATTGATCAGGGTGCCTATTCTGGGTAGATGCATAGATCATATTAAAATTTCAAAGTGTGTATTCTAACTTTTAATTGCTTAAATAGTGATACTAAACCAGATTTACAGTAACAGTTGGTAATAAACATATTTTCAAAAACATTTGGAAATAAACATATTTTCTGTGTCAATCAAGGAGTGATGATATGTTTTGAAATGAAACAAAATCTAGCTTATCTACCAGTGAAATCTAGCTTATCTTGAAAGTCACTGTATCCTTTTTTTTTTTCTGAATATTTAGAATTTAAGTGGTATAAGCTAGTTCATATTTCATTAATGGAAAAATAGTAACTCCTATAATCTCGGATGAATATTTATGATTAAGCAGTAAAATGCCAACTCAGTACAGATCCAAGGAATACCAGTAATTTATGCAGTTAAGTTTATGCAGTAAATTTCTGACAGATAGGGCATTGGGCCAATCTTTCTTTTATAAATGTTGAGGTTTTAAAAAGCCTCAGAATTACATGAATGTAATTGGATAATTTCAGTGGAGGAACCACAAATATCATCAACTTGACAAGGTCTATCATCATATGCAGTAAATACTTGACAAGTACAAGTAGGAGCCAAATTGTTTTCTTTTTTCTCTCTTTAAATCTGTTAGAGTAATGATGATAAAATAGTCTTATAATATCTCCTCAGAGTTTACCATCTTAGTGATTTATAGCAACTTACTTGGCAGCCGGTCTTTAAACCACTTCTTTGTCAGCTACCAGCTACTGTCATTCATTACTAATGTTCTGCAAATACACTGTGCTGGTCCCTGTGCATGTCCCTTGAGGTATTCCTTTCACAGGGTGATTCCACAATTAAATATATAACTTCTCACTGTTGCTAAGTGGTTTAACATTCCTTTTGGTTATAGCATTGCAGTCAGTACCCTACATTGCTCCAAGGTATTGTAGTTACTTTCTTGATGCAACAAACAGTACTGTTATCTGTAAGGAACAGTCCCAACACAGACTCCCCTGTGCTGAAGAGTCAGCTGTGGCAGATTGAGATGCAGTGCAATGTCTCCTGGCAAACCCCGGAAAGGCTCTTCCATGATCTCTACATGGATGAAACACAGGAGATGGTGTCAGAAACCCAGCTGGTCTGCTTTTGCAACACAGACTGCATTTGTGGGTTACTTCCTCTGACTTCCATTTCTTGCAGTTTCCTTGGTATTCAGCATCCATTTCTGGGTGTGATGATAGAGCAGAGCTGTAGTCATGTTTTGCTTACAGCCCTTTTTAAGTGTGCTGCAGCACAATTAATTGTGCCTTGGAGTCCTTATTTATCTTTATCACATACAGAGATTGAAGTACAAGTAAATTATTTCAAGAATCATCATAATAGAAATAAGGTTTGATATTCAGGGCTGTAGACCTTTAATGATATCTAGGGCCCACAGCTGTGAATTTGTTTGGTCATAAAGTGCTTTAAACTAGACAGTGTAATACCTAGTACTTGCTGCTAGAGTAAAAACTGATTAATACAAAGAATAGGAATAGTGAGCAGCAAACTTGTGAAGAATGCTAAAGGATACATAGTTGTGCTCACAGATTTTGTTGGTCCTTAGGTAGCATGCCTTACAAGGTAGGGCTTTTCATCTCAATAACAGATGATGAGGAAAGAAGACAGGGAGAATGGTCAGTCATGTGGTGACAGATGGAATGTACTTTTTTCTGCACTGATAGAAATAATCACAGAGCAAAATTTGACTTCTTAAGTAACCACAGATATGAAATTGAGACTCAATATTAGATTCAGTCTACTTCAAAAAAGAATGACAAATTAAGCACATCCACTTTGCCTGTTGGTGATAACAGGTTCTTACTACTGATTACATAATGAAGGATGGGCTTTACTAGGGAATGGTATTCCTTTGGTGCTGAGCTGCAGTGCATGCTGAGCTGCCCACCTTTGGATGCAATGAGAGTCTTCGTTCCTCATCAAATAGTAAATAAAGCTTGATCAAGATGTAGACTCTATTAATGCTTCTTGAAATCATGAAAGAACATCAGTATTAAGTATTTATAAAATTTATCATATTTATAAAATTATTGTAATTATGAATTTTTTTTCATCCAACATGTATGTAATATTGTTTTAATTTACTTGCTGCATTCAATATGTAGTACTTTAAATAAATTATTCTGTATTTTTTTTTTCTGGAGCAGGTTTCTTCAACTCCTTTGATTTCCAGCACAGATTTGGGAATCAACAGAGCTTCTTACTTTTTGCCATACATTGTTTACTGGACATGCAGTTATTTGTTCAAATACAAATCAAACTACCTCATTTCTCTGTGGAAGTTCTTACTTCTAATTATTTTCTAGTAGTTGTTGGCAAACATTGAGTTTTAAGGGCCACTCTAAATTTACTGTGCTCTTTTGGTTGTAACCAGACTGTTTTTAAAGATCTGCTGTACGTGAACATTTCTTCTTTTCATCGAAGGCTTGCAACTGTAGCGACACTGGTTCAACCAGTCTCCAGTGTGATGTATTGACGGGCCAATGCCAATGCAAAGTTGAATTTGGAGGACAAGACTGTTCTAGGTGTGCATTAGGCTACAGGGACTACCCAGACTGTGTTGCTTGTGACTGTGACTTGAGTGGAACCAAAGCAGAGATGTGTGATGACACCAAAGGACTTTGTGGTTGTGAAGAGGAAACTGGTATCTGCACCTGCAAGGTACTGAAGTATTCAGATACTTCTGGGACAGCACTGGGGTTTTCTGATCAAATATATGAGATTAGCTTGAATTCTTTGTGGGGTTTTGTGTGTGTTTCTGTGTTGTTTTGATTTTGGTTTTTTGTGGGTTTTTTTGTTTGTTTGTTTTGTTTTGTTTAAAAAAACCCATATTGGAAAATAACAAAAAAAATAATGTACTGTATAGTAAAACAGAATAGATACAATAATTGACTTGCTGTTGTTTAGTTTACATAGCAACTAGTTTTTATTCCAAAAAGAAGCATCTTTAATTAAATTAGCAAAGTAACATGACTGTGCTGTTATTTTTTTTTTATTATTATTTAATCCAGGAAAATGTATTTGGTCTACAATGCAGTGAGTGTAAACCTGGAACTTTTGCTCTTTCTGCTAACAATGCACTGGGGTGTACTCCATGTTTCTGTTTTGGGATATCTGCATCTTGTTTGGAACTAGAAGGTCATGTGAGAATTCCTGTAAGTAAAGTGACATAAAGAAAAGACATAAATATTGAGACTCAGCTTGGTGTCATCCATGTGCTAGGTACCACACCGGTGTGCCTAAGGTTGCACACATTTCAGCAGTCAGGCTGAATATAATTGACTGGCTTATGGTTGCAGTGGTATGTGTCAGAAGAAAAAAGAAAGCAAAAGATAAGTGTTTACAGTCTGATTGCTGAAACCTTGTGTTTCACTTTTCACTTTTTAGAGAAATATAAAACATTTGCCATTTTTTTGTTTGGGCATTTATTACTCTATGATGGACTATTGAGTATCTCAAAGCACCTAAAACTTTTAGGAGTATATTACTCTGAGGTAGAAGGTTTTTGTCAGCTATTTTTTTGCTCTTTGTGTTGCAGATAACCTTAACTCCAGATCAGTCCATTCTGCGTGTAGTAGCTCAAAGTAACCTGACTGGAACAGTGGGAGGAGTATTTTCTCAATTTCCTGATGTTGTACTGGATGCCGCTGTAGTCAGAAAATACTTAAATACAGGAACATTTTACTGGAGGTTACCAGAGCAGTTTCAGGGAGACCAGGTAAAATAAATAATTTGAATGCTCTGTAAATAATGTATTTATTGTCTCTTAGTCACTCTTTTATTGTATAATAGTCAGTTTATGATGATAACATTTTCCTGCATTACTTCTGTTCTTGTAGGTCGTAATGTTACTAATTCAGTGACTGAAGTTACTCACAGCAAGCACAAACAGGACGTTTATATTACCCTTTCATAATGAGATTTTTCTTGACCCTGTGAGTTGTTAACACCCATATTTAACTAGCATGTTGCTCTTCAGAGATTGTATAAGGAGGAGATAGTGATGTGTTCAATTTTACTTTAGAAACCTGAAAGGGTTTTCAGCCTTGTCGCTAGGTTCAGTGTACAGATCATGGAATCCCTGTTGCCTAGGAATTAAATGAAAATTGAGTGCACACCTTGAAAGACCCTAGAAGAAGAAACTCAGACTGCTTTTTAGAAATATGAATTTAACCTTGGTGCTAAAGCTGCTGAGTTGAAGTCAATTTTAACGTGTTGCCAGTTCTTCAAAGAAGTGACAGTGTTGAAGTCTTCAGATGATGTTAAAATATTAACCTTGGAATAAATAAAAGTAATAAATTTTTATCTAAACAGCTCCTGGCCTATGGAGGGAAGCTGAGATATACTGTTGCTTTTTATGCTTTGGATGGCTTTGGAACCTCAAATTTTGAGCCACAGATTCTAATGAAAGGAGGTCATACAAGCAAGTTGGTCATCTATGTAGACATCCCTTCTCCAGAAAATGGAGTAAGGACTGACAAAGAAATAGAAATGAAGGAGGTAAGCAAAACATTGGTTTGGAAACATTTCCTTTCTTTTATGAGCTTTTATGGAAAACATCTATGCATTAAAAAAATACTTTGAAAAATGTGTATCTGATTTCAAATAGGTTGAGTAAACAGAGCACTTGGACTAAAATGCTTCTATTTTAGGGAAAAAATGGCTGGGAATTTGTGCTATAACAGCAAATAACATTTTAACATTGTTTCTTCTTTTGTAAATGCTGAAGATGTTGCTGTGGTGAGCTTTTCACAGACTCAGATTTCAGAGATAAATGATAGGCAGCCAGGTATTGTCGTTCTTGGGCAGCCTCATAATTTTGTAGCCTGTGTGTTACACTCACAATCCGGGAACATCACAATGGATGTGAATCTTAACCTACCAGTAAGATGCAGTAGTGCCCAGTGGACAGTTTCAAAGCAGATAATGATGACCTCCTTTGGTGGCTTGGACTCTCTGCTGACTGGGGCTGGGGTGAGGCCTAGTCTTCCTTCCTGACAGGAGGCTGGACACAGTTACAGCAGCTATTTTGATCTGCACGTAAAATGAGTGCTGTGAAGTCCTGGTGCTTTGGCTACCTGTGTTCTTGAGATCTAGCCAGAAAAACCTTTGCCATGCTGGCCAGAATGGCTTTCCTGCAGAAACTGTTTATGCAAGCTGGATGCAGAGAAGAGGAGGAGATGGGAACTCATGTAAAAACATGTTTTGTTCTCACATGGAGCAAGATTTTGGATTTTTTGGGACCTAGAGTTAAGACATAGTGACCATGACTGCATTTCAGAAAGAATACGTAAGGAGAAGCAGAGCATTATCTTAAAGTGATTTTGAACATTAATGGTTTTAATAATGTGTTATGTTTCCCTAGGATTATTGGAAATATTTCAATTCTGTGTCTGATGAGCCTGTCTTACGTTCTGACTTCATGTCAGTGCTAAGCAACATTGAATACATCCTTATCAAGGCAGCTTATGGCCAAGGATTACAGCAAAGCAGGTAAAGCAATCTCTACTTGCATTTACTTCTTATATTGCATGTACTGTAATTTAACCTAGAAATAGTCCCAACTGAGCCATACAGTAAAGATTTAACTCAAATTAGAGAAACTTCCAATTTCCTATTTATGACTTCTTTCTCTGATAAGAAAACTTTTATGACCTTTAGTGGCAGCAGAATTCCTCTTTAATTCTTTCTGTGAAACACTAAATATCTCTGCTGCTTATTTTGATAGAAAAGCCCATAAAGTCCAGAGCCTTACAGGCTGATGCAGTGCCCGCACGATGGGTGATATTCATGTTCTCTAAATTATTTTTCACATCTTATTTTCATGGGTATTGAAATTTGTTTTGTTTTGTTGTTTGTTTGTTTGTTTTTCACTTGAAACACATGGTCTTCTGAGTTCTTGGGTTTGTACCAGTCTACGTCTCTCCTGTAACTTTATGCACTCTGGTCAGTGGTGGTAAAGTATTCCCACCCCAGAATGGTAACATTTTACTGCCATTTTGAACAGAACTGGTTACTACTGAGAGGAAGGAGATGCTGTGTGGTCATTGCATGTGTCAGTTCAGAAACTAACAAGACATGCAGAGATGCATGCAATGAAAACCCGGTATCTGTGTATGTTGACAGCTGTGAAGAAGTGTTATTACACCTGCAGGTGTGGGATTATTTTTGCTTCACATGCTCTCAACTATCTTTTTTCTTAGCTCTGTCCAAAAATCTGTGGGACAAAACAGATGTATTTCGTTCTAGTGTTTCTAAGGCAGAAAGACATGCTCTTGTATGGTGTGTTTGTCAAGTTTTGCACACAAGTGGGAATCAACCTGTATGACTTTGAAGTGCTTCTGGTTTATTTGTTGTAGGTCCTAAAATCCCCTGTAAAGAATCTTCAGAATTTATTGAGATATTTGCATGGGAAAAAGGGGATCATGGGAGAATACGTATGGTAGCCATGACTTTGAAACTTTAAAATACTTGGATCTCAGTTTTGTTTCTAGGACTTCTTCAGATGTTCATGCTCTCTTCTGCATATATCTTGTAGAATTGCAAATATCTCAATGGAAATTGCAGTGAAGTTTGAAGAAATGCATCTAGGCAGAGCTAAAGCTCATCTTGTAGAGCAATGTAGATGTCCTGCTGGTTATGCTGGGTTGTCCTGTCAGGTACAGAACCTTGGATTCTTTCTGTGTTTCTAAGAGTGAAATAATAAAGTTACTTAAATGGCTTTTAAAATTGTTGGTAGCTGTTGTCAGCCATATGATTATATATATATATATATATATATATATTTTATTTTATTTTTTAATTTTACTCCCTTACAAATAGAGGTGTGCTTCAGGATACTACAGGGGAAAGCACACAGAACTCAGTGGAAAAGAGCCTCACACTGTGATAGGACCTTGTGTGCCATGTCAGTGCAACAATCATAGTGAAACCTGTGATCCTGAAACTGGAAAGTGCTTGGTATGTACAATTTATACATTTTTCTATTGGTTTAACCTGAGCTTACAATGGCTTTAACAGATTGTGGGAGTTTCTGGGAGAAGTATATGGCTGTACTATTTGGTATAGTATAATTTCGTCCCCCAGTCTGAAAAATGGAAAATCTGAGCCCTTAGGGTTCATTCATTAAAATTATCAAGCTTTTTGGTTACTAACATCTTAAAAAAAATTAATAACTTGAGTTTTAATTTTACTTTAACAAATAACTCATGTAGAAGTTCTTTTTTTTCTGTGAGAATTTCTGAGCTTCCATCCTTGCTCAGGCCAAGATCCGCTTAGCCACACAAAAAAAGTAAAGGAAGCAGTAAACCATACCACACCACAGAATAGGTCAAAGTAAAATTCTTTGTCTCTCAGGAAGAGAATCCTCTGGGAAGCTTTAAGTTATGCTTTGTCTCGGAAACTGAAGTAGTATAAGGATGTGCCTCAGCTAAGTTAGTTTACTCACTCATGTCATTTTATCTCAAAGGTTACTAAGAAGGGGCCATATCTGACTAACACATTGCCCCTCTCTTGTGGGCTGGCAGCCCTGTGGACAGCAAATTCTTAGCTGACCAAATGAAGCACATTAAGTCTGTTCTCTGGTATGACTTATATGCTATCCTAAAGTTGCTTTGTTTTTCCAATAGTGAATTGGTTAGTTCAAAGTCAACTTCTACTGAATTCAGTTTTTAAAGTGAGTTTCCTCTTTTGTTCAGGTGTTTGTAAGTAATCTGAGCAACCTGAGTCTACTGGGAGGTATCCCTGCCCATGGCAGGGAGGTTGGAACTAGATGATCTATGAAGTACCTTCCAACTCAAACCAGTCTATAATTCTATTAATTATTTTGCTTTCAGGGTTGTCTAAAGTATGTGTCTCATGAATGAGAACTATGGTTCTCAATTCTACAAGACCAAAACACATAGGTCCTTCAGACCAGTGTATACTAGTCATTCTTACTCTCAGTTTCTTGTTGCAAGGGTGGCAAGTCACCTGTGTGTTGAGATTACTACTTAGACTTTTCCAACTGAGTAGAGTAGATGAAAGGGATAGTTTTCATCTCTGACTTCTGCTCCCATGTAATAGGAAGCTGCACTGCTGCTGTCTTTAACTTCTGAAGTATCCACACTTGTGAGAATATGAGTTTAAAAAAAGGGGAAAAAAAAGAAAAAAGGAGAAACTGAATTTTGTTCACTTAGGGGACTAATCAGTTAAATTATGTTTATCATACCTGTTTAGTGTTTTAATATTAGTAGCACTGGCTGTTAATCAGTACTGTTGACAAATTAAGTGTAGTGTCTGTGGAGGATCCTTGATTTATAACATTAATTTTCTGAAACACTGAAACTTACATTTTTCATCCAGGTATCCTGTTCAATTTTTCTACCAGTTGCTTTTTTCTTAATTTTTATTTATTTATGATTTTATTTTTTTTTTTAGGATTTTTTCTTTTGTGCTGTGATTTCCTGGCCTGAATTGGTTTAATAGAAGCAGAAATACATAAACCTTAATGGAAATTTAGAATAGAAATTAGGTCAGCCTGCCTGAGGGTGCATTCTCATAGGAGAAAATATGCTGCCATTCCGCTTATTTTTGTATAAAAGATTCCTCCACTCAGAGAATGCTGACCAATGGGTAGTGACATTTAGAGACGACAGTTGGAAACATATGTATATGTTTATTGATTGGGGGGAAGATAAAGTTCCTCTTGTTGTTTGTTGTTGTTTTAAACTGAATTTCTTTTTGTGTACCAGAACTGCAGAGATAACACAGTTGGTGATTACTGCAGTGCTTGTGCCCCAGGCTACTATGGGAAAGTAATTGGATCTGTCAACGACTGCTCTCTTTGTGCCTGTCCCAGAGCCAACCCTGTTAGGTAACCAGAACTTATTAAATCCGATAGACACTTCTAGCATTCTGGATTTCTTGTGCTGTATGTACTATCTCCCACCCTTCCTATGCTGTTACAACAAGAATTAGTTATCATTACACATCCTTAATTTTTAGACATTTGAAAGCTTTCTATTTAGTAAATGAAGCTTAAATTATGAGTTGTTTACAGCTAGTATTAATTCTGTGAGGATTAACTGATAAGTCAATTTATTTTTTTCTCTTAAGAGTAGGTCACCCACATAGAGCGCTTTATATTTTTAATGGACTAAGTTGCTCTGACGTGTTTCAGTTTCAAACGTGGGTTTCTGTCATTACTTGAAAAACAGTGCTTTTGTATTTACAAAGATCTGGGCCATCTCCAGTCAATGCAGGGAACCTTTCATGCGATCAATCCTAGGGGAAGAACAAGTATTCTTTCGTTTGAAATTTGTACATCTGTTTGTTTGGTAGAGGAACAGTTGACTTCATATTTTAAAAATCAAAATGCTGTGAAGGCTGTTTTTCCTCCAGAAGCTTGAAAAGCATATTTGTTTTTTGCTTTTGGATAATTTAATAGGGGTCTAGCAACTCTGATGCAAGTCTATTATATGCTATAGCCATATCATGCAGCAGCCATTTTTTCATTGTCTTATCTTTTAGAAGGTCATAAGGCTTAAAAGGTCAAAGGCATGTTATACAGTAATGGAGTCACATTTGGAAAGCAAACTTTTAAAGAAACAAATAATACAAAACACAAATCCTCGAGTGCTGCATCAGGTTGAGCAGAGGATGCTGTTACTTAAAATATTTAACCTGTGTCTTTGTATGGTCTTCCATGAATATGCTAGCAGGTATTTGTTTATCCTTCCTCCAGTTTTAGTCCCACTTGTGTCCTGAAAAATGTTCAGGATTACTATTGTGATGCCTGTCTCCCAGGATATGAAGGACAGTACTGTGAAAGGTGAGTTACACATGGCGCCCCCATTTACCCCCAGCTCCCAAGGACAGTTTGATTAATATGACCCATATTTGTACTTGGAATAGATTATTCAGCATTCATAAATAAATATATGAACGAGTGCTGAAGGACTTAGAGTGATTTGTTAGTTACTGTTAAGATGCCCCTAATTAAAAATCTATCAGTGATTCTCAAAGATAAGTATAAGAATAACCCTTGATGTTCAGTGTTCCATTCCTCCCTGTGTAGGTGCTCCCTTGGCTATTACGGTGACCCTAAGCTTCCTGGTGGCAGCTGCCATCCGTGTCGGTGCAATCCAAGTGGATCTGTTCATGTTAATTGTGATCGTGCAACTGGCCAGTGCCTCTGTAAGCAAGGTGTGACAGGACAGCTCTGTGAGGAGTGTGAACCGAGACATCTTCTTGTCAAAGACGAGTGTGTTTGTAGGTGTTTGGGGTTTTTAACTGCTTGCTTTCCCAGTGGGCTTTGGTCTGTTCCAGTCATATTTATGTGCACATGGTTATTACTTAACCATTACTTAACCATTACTTAACCATTACTTAATTAAATGTTTTTCTGATGTCAGGGCCTATTTTTTTCTATTAAAGGAAAGAAATCTTAATTTAGTATCTCTGTACAACAGTTTGGGTTGGATTAGATAACCTCCAGGTGTCCCTTCCAACCTCAACCATTCTGTGAACACAGAGGAAGCTGCAGTGGAGATCATAACATCAGACAGTTAATCCTTAAAATAGCTTATTTAGTGTTACAGACAAGTTTGAGGAAAGATAATTTTAATAGTTTTTTGCTGTCTGAGGCATACCTTAATTTATTGAAGATGTTGAATTCCTATGTCAGTGATCTTTTAGATGTGAGCTTGGATGAGATAGTACTTAGAGAGTTATCCCAGGTATGTAGACATTCTTCTCCAATAATTAGTCATATTCCATCAATAATTAGTCATGTAATTCCTTATGAGAGAGTGGATAGCTGAAAGCCACAGCAGGTACGGTAATCTGCTTTTACATGAATTGGGATTTAGGACTTATATTCTGCTTTGTATAAGTAAAAAAAGGCACAAGAAACAAATGGAATGGTCTTCCTAACCTGTTTGGATAGATGTCAGTGGCATCACCCTGGAGTTATAGTGATACAGCTAAATGGGCTCATTATAATACAACTAGCAGATCAATAGTCATTCAGGACCAATAAGATTTGAATTTGTGATAACCTAAGGAGAGTACGTTAGGAGTAGGTCTGTGCATGGGGCAGGAAGGGGAGGGCAATATGACAAATCTATATTCTCAAAATTATTATATTTAATCACTCAAAAGATGAAGGCACATACTGTGTAAATCAAAATAAATTTTTGTATTTGTTGGCTTCTTTTTAATACTAATATTGCTCTCTCATCTTTAAATGTTTTCTTTAGCATGTGATGACAATTGCACGGGAGTTCTGTTAAACAGCTTGGATAATCTTAACAAGGCCATACTTTCAGTGAACCTCACTGGTGTTGCCCGTGTGCCCTATGGCATATTGTCAGAGCTGGAAAATGCAACAAAACATCTGAAGGTAAAATGAATGCACAAATAGTAGAAATACTCAGGCACACCTTTAAAGCAAAACTTGCCACCACTCTTGTGCCAGTAATTTTAACAGGAGCCCTCCTGAGGTTCATGGCTTTTATGTGTGTATGTGTGATACCAGGTTATGACTATTATATTTGGTATAGAACCTTCAGTTGTTTAGATGACTGAATTACTTTCTTTCCATAAATAAATTACATGGATGAATATATTTTTCAGTCAGCACCATGATTATTTGAATGTGCTGTATGTATGTGCTTCACCTGGGTTATGTGTATCCCTAGAAATATCAGGCCAGGTCTTTTCCCTTTTTGGTTCATTTGCTGAAGAACTGCCAAAGCATAGATCTTGAGTCTGTTCCTTCCTATAGTCTCCCTAGGGCTTTCATGGAGTCCTCCCCTAGAGTGGCAGGCTGTTTCTCCAGTAGCCAGGGTGTCTGGGATGCAGCAGTTTGCTTTGCTTTTGGTTGTTTGGCAGTCCAATTACCTTACTCGGTTCTCCATCTTGAAACACAAAAGCCAGGTAGAATGTTTCAGTGTTGAACACTTTCAGGCTGCTTGTGGCAAACTTTCCTTCCATCTCCTTTCCCCCTTAAACAAAGCACAAAATACCACATTTTGTGGTTCTAGGGGGTCTTTTGTTATTGCTGAGGACTGAATTAATGTGGTCTCTGCACGAATCCAGAGATAAACAGAATCCTTCTTACTTCACGACGACTAAAATACGCACATTTATGGGTAAGACTCTGCTCAGCAACAAGTCAAGCAAGACAAGCTCTAAGAAAAGAGCAAAGCTACCTTCTTTGTGTTCCAACATATCACAACAAAATCAAAATAATGTGAGCCTTCTTGTGCTGCTGGATTTGGTAAATTACAAGTTTAAATTAAATTTTCTTCTGTAAAAGATGTGAATTCCAATCAATGTACCTCAAAATCTTAATAATTACAGTATCTGAAGGCAAATTATTATATTATGTGTTTATGCTTCAGCAGATACTCTTATCCTTTAGTTTTAGTTGGTAACATTTTAGTTATAAAGCTTCAGTTATACTTCCCTGCCTTTATGTTGCAAGGCATAAACATATTGCATTGTTTTAATATTTGCAGGTTACAGCTGAATTTCTGTAATAGTTTTGTGTTTGTACAGGAGCATCATCTTCTGGAATTACAAACATCACACAATATGTAGCTTTTATTTAGCACTTCAATTATTTAAAAAAAAAAACAACACCTCAAAACTTATGTAAAAATAAAATTAATTTAAGCTTCTCCTGTAGTATATACATTTTTTTCTATTCAAATCAAAGCCAGGCATCAGTTGCTTGAAAATGGGAAGCTAAAAGTGATATAAAAGCATATGTGTCTATGATGTGAATTCTGTTTTTGTAAGGTCACAACGTTTTTACACAACTTAATATTGAGGGTAAGTTGCTAGTGTCATATTTTTTTCTCTGTTTGGAAACAGATAATCCCCTCCGGCTAATCAAATTTTACTTTCCGTTGTGTTGTACTAAAGTAAGTGTAGCTGGAAGCCAGAAAATCCCCAAGTTGATTTGTGCGAATTACAGATCTTCCTCAAAGAGCTGTCTGCTGCGTATTGCATTTTTACTTCATGGTGGTCACTCAGGAATTACAGTATTTCTTCTTTATTCTGCATTAGGTGTGGGACTTCAATAATGAGAAAGTTATCAGATTAAGTCATCTACGCCTTGTTGCTTCTGCATGTCCAGTCCATCTGAGAACTTGTTTTCTAGTTAAAGCCACCTGCTTTACACCTCCTAGATATACTTGCTGTTCCATCCTGTGTTTTTGGGCTGGGCTTTTAGAGAAACCTTGCTGTGCTTTATCCCAGGAGGCTCAAGAGCTTCAGCTTCTGTTTCTCTTCACTTGTTCTTTCCTCATCCTGAGGAAAAGACTTTGAAATTTCTACTTGACCCAGGCTGTTAGACAATCCTGTGAATTACTTCTTTTAAAGTTGGGCCAAGTGTTACTTATTATGGTATTTACAATGGTTGCCTCTGAAACATCTGAAAACTAAAAATAAAACTTCCCCAGACTTGTTGTCTTTGTAAGAGATGCCTTAAGTTTCTTTGCAGATTTAGAGAATGGCATTCCATTGCAGGCCTTGACTGTATCAAATATGATACACTTGCATACAGTGGCCTATTGAGGCAACCTTGAAACCAAATACAGCCCATTATTCTGTCTTTTTGGTGAGAGGATCTGCAGGGCTGCTTACATTACCTTATAGTGTCTGGAGGGCAAATACTCTGAACTCTGAAAAGCCATGCACTGGTTTTTGACAGGGAAATACAGGGTCATCCTCGCAGAGACACCCCAGATGCAGCTGTTTTGAGAAGACCAGCTGCTGAAACAGTTGCAGCAGTGAGACTGGATGGACACGTTTAATTCAATGGGCCTTTGAACTTTTCAAAGTACCTTAATTGTACAGCTCAGTCTGTGGTGAAATTAGGCTTTAGCAGAAATTAGGCTTCTCTCTTGCTGCTTGATTTAAAGTACAACATGACTGGATTTAGAGATTTGTTTCCTTACTTAAGGAAGTGTTTTGTTGCATGAATTGTATGCATGTAATTTTTTTGTCATTTTACGTGCCTTGCAACTCAGTAGTTTAAAACACATAAATAATCTTATAAATAATTCTTCCCAAAACTTTTCTGGAGATGCAACAAAATCCTCAAGTTACAGTGTGGTGTTTCTTCTTGTTTCTTACAGGGGTCTGTAGTTCCTAGAGAAAATGCAACTTATTCATTAGCTACAGCAGAAGAAAGTCTTTTGAGTTTATCAGGAGGAATTGATCATCTGCATGAAGAGGTGGGTCCTGGCTTCTTCGTTCTTAGCCTTTGTGGAGTAATCTTTTGAGATTTCATAGCATGGTACATCATTTTAAATCTGGAGAATTCAATGAAAGATTCCAATCCATTCTGTCGTCTTTCTGAGGAGGGGAGTTGTTGATTGGTCTGTGGAGTTCTGCAAACTACCATGCTTTTAAGATAATGTACAGGAGATTTACACAGTTTTTTAAAAAAGTTAAGTATCTTTAAATACTGTGATCATTTAAGGCCCTAAAACAGGAGAAAGGGAGATACATACTTCTCTGATTTTATTCTAGTTGTCTAGAATTTTGAGAAAAGCTTGGCAGCTTAACACCATGACTCAGGAAACCAGGAATAAAACTCAAGAACTGACTGGATTTATTGACACAGTACATGCAACCATCAAAGGTATCCTGCTTTTAAGATGCTTCCACTTGTTTACACAATTTAGAGGGCTCTTTCCCTTACAACTCTTAAAGAACTATTTACATGGAAAGTGCTGCATTTTGCGCAGGGGGTTCACATATATTCTTTTGTTAGTGGCATGACTAAATTGTTTATTTTCCTCCTTAGTACTTGCTGAAGTTGCTGTGTCACTAAATGAAACACTGGGCCTGCATCTCCCACTGTCAAATTCTGCATCTCAGAGCCTCCAAGATAATATTTCTGCCCTATTGGATGCATTACGCAAGAAAGACTTTGTTCAAAAGCACCTTAATGCTACCACAGTACTAAAGTAAGTGTGTTCTGCTGATGTCTTCGTGTCTGTCTGTACTATGTAATACTGCGTTTTGGAGAGGTGTCTCAAGAAATGTTGTGCTGTAATGACAGGCAGTGTGATGGATAACTAGCCAAGATGGAGCTGTACAAACTCTAAATTTGGAATTACATGATTTTGAAGGTACTTGGGCATCCCATGTGATACTGATAAAACCAAGGCCTGTTCATTTGGGCATGATACAGAATTCCATTGCAATAACTGAAAAGACTCATTGGTTTTGGTTTGATTCAGATCTGACCCTAATGCATATCTCCTTGTTGCCTTCATCTAGTCTCAGTCGGTTGCAAGCCCAGATCATGCCAGTTCTGCTGAAGGACATGATTATATATTATCACTGGAACAGTGACAATATATTATTGCATGCATTTGCAAATGTAACCAAGGCATTTGCTTTAGCATTCTAAGCCACTGTTTAGGATTGCATTCCATTGTCTTGATTTGTCCCCATTTAAAGGCTATTTTAAATGGCTTTTGTATTCGCTATTAGGTCTTACTGCCAGACTTGGCAATATAAACATTGACTGTTCCAACAGTCAGTAAAATTTTTGTTCCAACTTCAGAAATCCTAAGTATTGCCCTAGACCAACAAAAACTGTAAGCCTGTTAACATTGGCTTCAAGGGAGAATGATTTAGACCAAAGTGGAGTATTTATGAAAATTTTGCTTTTAAGCACTTTGCATCAGGCAGGATAGAATGTTTATGTTGGTAGAATATCTGATTTTGTTCAACAGTCTACTGTTGTTCTTATGCTGAATATTAAATTGTCTAGAAGCTAAATGGACATGAAAATGGACTAGAAGTATACCTTTTATTCTTATATTTATGAGGAACTGCAAATAGCGCTTTTTTGCACTTACAGAAGTGCCCAATGTCCTGTTGCATAGTAACAGAATGTTCTTTCAACATCAGCTTTTGAGCTGTTATACAAAGCATTAGTAAATTAACTTTTTCAATTATAGGCTCAGTTGAAAGTTCTCTGATAAGTGTCCTTCAGCAGATCGACGAAGAAAGTTAATAAGATTTATAAGGTTGTTTGCTCTGCAGAATTTATCATGTAATGCAGCTGTAAATTCAAAACTGATTTAAATAAGCGACTTGACAGCTCATTTTTCAGGGAGTAGAAGTTATCACCTGGCTCACAGTGGACTGAGCTTGTGATGACACAGTGTTAAACAGTACTCATAACTGAGGTCTGCCTTGTAACTTTTTTAAGGCTATGGTTTCTGAGTGTAAGACCTGAATTATAACTTTTAAGAAATACATGCAAGTGCACATCTGCTATTCAATAAGATGTAATGTGTTTTGCTGACTATAATTGTGAAATAATTTAGGTTTCTTTTGCTTTGGCTAAAGATCTATATGTTTTGACATAGACTTTTAGGATCATGTTCAGTTCCTTCAATACTGGAAAGTGTTTTAATGGACATGCAAATATTCCCAAATAGAACAGCTGAAGTGAAAAACAACTGACAAATTTTTGGGGGGTTGTTATTTCCCAAATAATAATAATAATGTCTGTTACTGATTTCAGAAGGTAAGTGCAGAGATTTCTCATATCAGTGTTCATTCTAGTTAGGCTATTCATCTTTATTTGATACTTGAACTTTTCAGGACTTGTATATGTCTCCTGGTTCTGGTTACTTGTTTCTTTCCATTGTCAGTCCTCATATTCAATGTTTTGATCTTACATTCAAACTGAATTACTGCAATTAAGACAGAATAGTCCCAGAGGGATGTTTCAGAGAGATTTTGATGTGGAGGATGTACCAATAAGTCCAAGCAAATGAGGTTTACTATGAACTCTTTCCCCTTTAGTCACCATATAAAAAGTTTATAAATTGTATTCCTGTCCTCTCCCTCAAACAGTCACCTTTTGTATGGTAAGACAAGTAATTAAGCCAACGTGAATGTATGCTATGATTGGAAAATTTGTAGGCTTTTGAAAGAAGATGCATTTACATTAGTTGTACATAACCCCATTTTCTCCTCGAGAAATCCATACCTAAGTTTCTCCTGTACCATTTATTTATTTTCTGATTCTTTCTTTGTCAGAGCTGCAGAAGATGTGTTGTTCCGTGTTCAGAAAGAGTATCTTAAACCCCAGCAGGAGCTTGCTGAACTAAAAAAGGATGCAAGCCAGCTCTTATCAAAGCACAACAGCAGACTTCAAGATGCCCAGGACCTGGTGAATAAGGCACTTGCTAACATCAATGAGACCAATCGCTTGTTTCCTCTTATCTCAAGCAACCTGGCAGAGTTAAATGTAAGACCAGACAATTGGTGTTGTTGCTTAAGAAATATTAAATATGAAATTGTGTTTAAACGCTGCTGTTTAGATTTTGATAAGCTTGAATATGCCTAAACATGTTAATACATGTGATAACTTAAAAACTCAAAGGAAACCAGACCTGTTTGAAAAATAT
This sequence comes from Apus apus, assembly GCF_020740795.1. NCBI lineage: Eukaryota > Metazoa > Chordata > Aves > Apodiformes > Apodidae > Apus > Apus apus. Next base: position 104,746,794 of record NC_067283.1, read on the forward strand.
GTGAACTCATCTGCACTACCTGACTTTACAGAGTACTATAAAACATTTGATTTATGCTATAGGACAAAAAGCTGAATATAAAGGAAGGTGAAGAAGTCATGGCCATGCTCATTAAAGAAGGGAAGGTCCTTGTGAATGTTGCTGCTGCTCTTGCCCAAGATGTAAAGAACTCTACATCTGTAAGTTCTTAAGTTTAACATCCTCTATGACACTGTCAGGTAGACTTTGCTATTGAAAAAAAGAGGAAACCATTTTGTTGTGCAGAACCTGGAGGTCCACCAGGATGGGTTAGTCCTATGGAGCACCAAACTGCGACACCATGTGGATAAGTTGGTCATGCAGATGTCTGTGAGAGGAGTGCTTGACCTGGTATACAGAGCTGAGGACCGTGCTGCCCAGTTCCAGAGACTTGCAGAAGCACTAGAGAGGTAAAAACTCAAGAAATATTGGGAGAGATCTACAGTAGTGTCGGATTTATGTGACACTATTTAGTAGTGACACACACTAATATTTATGTGATTTATATTTTTAGTATCTTAATCCACTTGAGGAATTTCATGCCCACAGCAGGGGGATTGAACTAGATGATCTTTAAAGGTCCCATCCAACCTGAACAATTCTAGAATTCTATGATAGATTTTTATTTCCAATTTCAAGTACTTTTTATTTTTAATGCAGTGTACATTTATTAAATAATACAGAGGAGGTTTATTAGTCTCATATATAATGTGACTGACTTACACAGTAACAAGTGAATTATTCAGTGGCTAGTGGCTATATCATAGAATGACTTGAATAGCTTCTGGTCTGTGCATTAGTAGTTCTTGACAATATGAATCTCATCAAGAAGCAATTCCTGCTATTCCTCCATTATTGCTGCTTTCAAAACATCTTGCAGAAATGAGTTCATTGTAATCTCAAGTCAATTCAAATGCACTCTTAGAATCTGCAATTTAAAGTCATTCCAGTTAATTCAGTGGAAATTAATTTTCTATTCCAGGAATCCTTCCAGGATTCATGCTGTTCTGTCAAATATATCAAACTGGAAAATGCACATGTATTTTGAGAATATAAAATTTTTCTCTGTGTAATGCTGAGCAACTGCTGAGTTCACTACAGGCAGATACTTTCAATAAAGTAAAGTTAAATGCAGAATAGCTTTCAGGTGCTTATAATTTCCTCCTAGTTTCTATATTTCTCTACTCTTCTTTTGAGTTTCAGATAGGAACTTTGTTCTGTTATCTTTACATGATGCCTTTTGTTTGTTCTTAATGCAAAATGTGGCAAAGTGGCTTTATAAATTGAAAAACTGACCATAAACAAAGAGGAATAAAATAGAAAAAAATAAAATGCTTAAGGATTTAATCTGACTTTAAACTTATCTTTTTCAGTTCAAAGTAAAGTACTTAAAGCCCTTTCCACAACATGGACAAGTTGTGCTCATTTTTTTCAGTGCATTCATTATGTATTCTAGAAAGATATTAATTTTGTAACTGAAGATGTTGAAATTAGTCCTTGATTAATATACTTTTGTGAAAAGAGAATTACTTGTTATTTCTCTATTTAGTGGCCTCTCAAAAATAAGAAATGTGACTCTGAACACAACTGCTGCTGTCGTCACCCACTCCAGCATCAAAAGTGTGATTGAAAGAACAGAGAGTTTGGCAGATGATGCATCTAGAGTTGTGAATGGCCCCTTGGATTTAGTAAGTATCAATATTAGTATTTTTAATTAACCTCTTTATCTTTCTCGTTTTGGAATATTCTTTTTTTAAAAAAAATAATTTACTGAATGCTGAGTCTTCTTGATAGAGGCATGGATAGCAGCCCATCCTACCAACTAGTGTATACTGTATCTTGAATATGTACTTCAAGGCAGTAATGGTGCCAGATTTCATGTTCTGTTTACTTTGTTTTTCTTTCCACTACAGTATCATTTTACCATATTGTATTGGGTTTTTTAATATTTAATGCATTGTTAGCTGGGCTAGATTTCATTCTCTGTGTTATATCAGTTGTCTGACATGCATTCCCGTACAACTTAAGTTTCCAAACATCTGATGTTCCCTTTTGCTTTGGAATTATTCAGCCATGCCCTTATTTGACCTTAATCTTCAGTTTCCCTCTAGGTATTCCCCACTACAATTATTTTGTTTAGTTAAGGACATTTCATAACCAGATGTATGTTTTAATCTCATCGGCTATCCTTCTGGCTCGCAAGATTTTCAGGTTGTTACTGAAACAGTAGATTAAAAAGACCTGAGCAGTCTGACCCTATTACTTTTGTTTTATTCTGTTTCCCCCCTTTTTTCTCTTTCTCCATTTCAAGACTGTAAACTGGAGGAAGGAATGGGCTTTTTTTTACAAGTGTCAAGCACATTATGCATGGAGAAATGAATGTGATGATGCATTTACATGATAGCGATCAAAACAGTTGGCATTGTTTTATGAACTTATGTTATTTCATCGAACTCTGTCTTATTAGAGCTTTATACAGCATGAATTCTTCAAGGTATTTTTCCAGGATTTCCAGTTGGAAAAATAGATTAAAAGAACACTTTAAAGACTTGAATTTTGAGATATCTCACTTGAAAGCTCTCAGTGCTGGGAATTTTGACCTGGGCCTGGAACTAGAACTACAGATGTTCCAAAAGGCAGTGCTAAATCAGCATCAATATTCAAACTAGAATTTGGTAGATTTTCTTTCAGTCTTTTTATTAACTCACAAAGAGATTCAGTGTCACTTTCTTGGAAAAATGATTACAACTTGTATTTTTATTTTTAATTTATGCTTAATAAGGTAATAAATAGAATATCCCATAAATAATGAGGATGTTCAGTAACATGAAGTTGACATCCGCTGATTTTAGGCATTTTCAGTTGAATTTCTGTTTTTCATGTGGCATCTAATGTCTTGTGTTTTTCAGCCAGAAGAGTCTCTCAGTCTTCTTGGAAAAGATGCTCTACTGCTTAGTTCCAAATTTCAGAATGAAACTAAAAATATGAAGAAAAAAAGTGATGGTCAGTTTTTTAGAGTTCAAATTTCTGCTGATACTTCTTTTTCTCGATCTCGTTTTGTGGGATTTTTAATATGGGGTCTTTCTGTGTCTAGATTTATTTTTTTTTTAGTGAGCATGAACTATGGTAAAATACTGCATATTTTTATACAATTAGGATTAATGTATTATGGACTCATGTATTTTACTTTTCTAGGTAAGAATATATTTTTTCTCTCTAAAAATGTAAAATATTTGCCTTCACTGTAGCTCATTTAACTCCAAGTAATGCTTTCTTTCATTCAGTGGTTGTTTTTCCAAATGTTGTGAATTAAATCATTAGGGATTGTGCAGTAGCTGATGAGCAAATGTCCAATTTTATCTAATAAATCATGGATTACATAGGTATGTAACATATATGAACATAGGTTCATATATTTTAATAATAAAAATTCATGCTTGTTCCTTACAGCTGAAATACTGAAACAAGCTGAACTTCATTTTTTGTCTGTAAGAAGTGCCTTTTGGCTCAGAGTACTTCTCTAAATTGCAATAACCTTTTGAGTTTTTTTGTTACTTCAATATATCAGCAAGGTATTGGAGTCTGTGCCATGGAAGTTCAGAAAAGCATTTTCAGCACAAATGATGTGGGACTAGAGGCTGGTCCTAATGGAAATTTTGGAGTAAATTGGACAGAAAGTGAATGTTTCACAGAGATAAATTGTAACTGTAAAATGCTCTTTGCTTTTAAAATGGTTTTACAAGTATATATGCATTTTATGTAATTCAGATGGACCGAATACATAAAATTTTTGTTCCTTCCCTTCTACATCCCCATTTTTAATGATAGGATACTTCAAACAGATCACAAATAGAGAAAGACACTTCTTTGACTGTCTCCTGTCACATATCACAAAAAGTGAAGAGCATCATAAAAATCTGAAGGGTTCAAAATCATGGAAGCATTTTAATTTATAGCATTTTCCTGACTATTTTTCTACCAATTCAGTGTGATGGTATTGGTTGAAAAGGATAACTTTGAATGGAACAGTGTTTACAGACACTTATCTGTGCATACTACATTCATTTTGCATTCCTGTTGGCTAAATGCTCTTTCTGTTAGAAAAACAACAACAACCAAACAAAAACAACAATTAAGTTCCATTGATTAGTAAGTGAATGCTTGTTATCCCTATGTAGGGCTTGTGTGGGATGTATGGTGTTTGCTTATTCATAGAAAAATCACAATTATTTCTTCCAACAGGCCTTTTATTTGGATTGACTGGGTTGAACAAAAAGGTAGAAAAGATACAGGAAAGTACTAATAGAATTGTTAACCAGCTTAATGATTCCTTGTTGACACTCCGAACATTGCCTGATGGTAAGTGACATTTATATTGACATTTTCCTTATTAGAGAATAGTCTAGTGCAATCACAGTAAAATCCTGTTTGCAGAGATCTAGCAATAAACTATACTGGAGACTCATTTAACCTTCTGCCTTACAAGCAATATTTTCCTTTTTTTTTTTTTTTTTTTTTTTTTTAAGTGAACTATGAATCATAACTGGGTTATCATAGAAGGTTTGTAGTCTTATTCCCATTTCACACTGCTGTAAATCAGGAAGGGCTCTGAAAGCAATATTCTTACACAGACAAGAAGAGAGTGATATCCTAGAATATTTAATCCCACATAGAGAGAAACAAATATGAAACTGTAAGGTTTTGCTTTTTTTAATAGCTTGCTTCAAAATTGTTTATACTGTGCTGTGAATCTTACCATCAGCATCTAATTGTTCTCTTGTAAATGCTGACTTCATTTGACTGATTAAAATATTCTTTCTGTGCTATTCAAAATAAAATAATTTCCTTTAAAAAGAAGTCATCGTTTTGGATAAAAGCAAGACCTACAATTTATAGAAACTAAAAGAGAACATGTATTTGAAGCTGTGAATATGAGAATCTGGAATACTTTGCCAGCCACAATAGCGTTTTCCATTTGTTTGTTTTTGTTGTGGTTGGTTTGTTGCTGTTTGGTTTTTTTGTTGTTGTTTTGGTTGTTATCAGTGATCATAGCCAAAAGTGAAGGGTGTCATAATAGACCTTCTGCCTTACCAGCTTGCTGTAGATTCAAAACTTAAGTCCCAGACTTGTGACTCTGGGTGCCAACACTCATTTGGAGAACATGGATGTATTTGTGTAATCTTGGGATAGGCATAATCAAGTTCCCATCACGGCATTCTACGTTTATGTTGTAATCAGAGCTGGCAATGAAAATAAAACATTTTTCCTAGTATTGAAATATTGGATTAATCAAGTCTTTTGATTAAAAGACTTGAGTATCTGAACTGATGAGCCTTAATTTAAGCTACTGTGAATTCTATTATTTATATATGTGTGTAATTTATTATTACATACTTCTGTGTGTGTGCATGAACTGAACTACAGTCTATAGGTCTGTCCATATCTGTATCTGCCAGCTTGGGAGCATTAACCCTGTTTTTTGTAGAGGGCCATAGCTGGGGCAATTTTCCAACTTAATAACTGAGCAGGAGGATTTACACCAGCCTTGTGGAACTCCGGTTTCACAGAAAGTAAACTTCGTGATCTATAAGCCATGGTGCATTCAATAGTTAGGCAAAGCTAGTTCACAGTTGGTGTTGGTTTGGAGCTCCTCACAGCCTGAAGAATACAAACAAAAATATAATTCTTACTAGGAAAGGAACATAAATGACAGCATTTCCCTTTTTTTTTTACTATGTCTGTAACTTATCATGCAGCCGGGCATTTGTCACTCCCACATATGTACAAAACCTGTGATTTTCTTTTTTAACCTGGGAACTGTGTTTCAGATACAAAGAAATACATGCTTGAGGTGAAAGAGCTGGCTGTGTCTGCAAACACCAGTGCTGTGGTGGGTTTAAGGCACTTTGGGGATTTCAGTCAAAAGCTGCTGAATACTTCTTCTACATTGTCCAGAGTTAATGACGCATTTAGGAAAACTAGTGAACTTATAACTGATTCATCAAAAGCTGGTAAGTTTGCTGCTTCGTTGCTCTTTAGAAATGTCACTCCTTGCAGAAGAAGTACTAATATACAATTCTAATAGGCATTAAATTTGAGTCTGGTGGACTGAAAGTTTCTTCCTAATTTAATTAAAATGTGCTAACTTCTAAAAAGACTTCTAGGAGTCACCTGGGATACCCTTAAGTATGCATATTCTTTACTGATGTTTAAGATGGCTGAAAACAAAATTATTAGAAACATGCCACCTTGGCTAAGTAATAAGCTGTGCATTTCTCTTTCAACCTAACTCAACATTTCATTTATGTTTTGGCAGCAATCACAGCTGAAAAACAAGTAAAAGAAGTTGAAGCACAAGCAACTCTCTTAATGGATAGGCTGAAACCTTTGAAAGTGCTAGAGGAGAACCTGAACAGAAATCTGTCTGAAATTAAAGAACTCATCAGCCAGGCCCGAAAGCAGGCAGCATCTGTAAGTTCCATCATCCCAGTCTTTGCTGGCTTCACTTTCATTTTTAGCAGGGAAGTTCTTTGAGATCGAGAGCCTAAAATTTACTGTCAAAAGTACCTGGTTGTAGGGTCTCCCTGAAGTCCAAGAGCACTGAATGATGCTAAAAGCATACTGGCAGGGCTTTTGATACATTTTGCAGTTTTCATTTCATGTTTCTCACTGTGTTTGTGATTTTGTCAGAACAGCAAGACAATAATTTATTTACTATTTCCTTGTGTTTCTTCTAAAAATAATGAACTACTATGTCAGAAAGCAATCACAGATATTTTGACGAGAAAGCAGTAAGTGAGGGAATGGTGCTGCCGTTCTTTTTAGGACAAGATGTTAATTTCTAAGCTTATGTTTGGGATTGGTGTGAGATGCATCCGCATAACATCAGGTATCCTTACAAATTTTTTAACAAGTGTGTTGATTCTATCAATAAATTGACTGTGTCCTGCCATGTCCTTGTGTTTCTCTTTGCAAGAAGCTGCTATGCATCCAGAATACTTTAAGACAAATAATACACGTTACTAAATCTCTGCAACCCATTTAAAGACAATAAAAAGTAATCAACTGTACTATGGACTTCATTAAAATGAGGGGAATATGAAAAGGACTTTGCACTCACTAACTTTTTGTATGCCTTCAGCTTTAGTATGGGTATGTTATTGTAAGGTTTAGGGAGGTTTTGTTTTAAGAAATAAAAGGCTTTCAGTGCTTTCTGCAAATCTCCTTAATTATATGGTTATTGCCTCTCTGTCACAGTCTACTGAAGCTTAATGAATCCAGAAAAGAGGGAGTTGTATTTTCTGAAGTGTCATAAACCACAGAAGTTCCTGGCAGGATGAAAAGAAGTATTAGCAAAATCTTATTTTCCAATTTTGAGAGTTTGTTCTGTCATTTTTTAAACTTTTACTAGAGGAGAGAAACTTTATGTATCTGTGTCTATGCACATATGCACACGCCTGCTTTATGTGTTTAGTTGTTACAGGCATATTCAATGAAGCTGATTAAGTTAAGACTTTTCTATTGTTAAAAGGAGTTTTCTGTCATTACAATTCCAAGCTCCTTGGAGTTTGGCTGAATTTAGCTCATATCAGTCCTATCACTGTACTAGATAGGTAGTGTTCAAAGACGTTAGTGGTATGACAACAGGAATATTATTTCTCTACCTAATCTTAAAGTTTAACTTGTAATGCAACAAATGCATTTTTTTAATAATCATGTAAACTGTTGTAAGACTTTGAAATAGTGAGAATTATTGCAGACTCTTACATATCTAAATTATTTTTTTCCTCTCATAGACTAGAATTTTTTTTTCCTTTTTATAAAAGGTTTTGAATTTCTGTATCTTTATTTTCTGATATTATTACAGTGACTTTTACTGTTGTATAGGCTTCTGACCCAAGTTTTATTTTTTTTTTCTCAGTAATTTGAATTTTTACATTTACTGCTAAGTACTTACTCCACAAATAGGTGCTGTGTACATTGAGACTTATTTGGATTCCCTTTCCTGCTTTCCCCCCACAGATTAAAGTCGCAGTATCAGCAGAGAGAGATTGCATTCGTGCCTACCAACCCCGAATTTCATCTTCCAATTACAATACTTTAACACTCAATGTAAAAACTGCTGAACCAGACAACGTCCTTTTCTACCTAGGCAGCAATGGAAAGGTAAGTTTCTGGTGTTACATTTACTGAAGATAATGGTAGTCAGTTGTTTTAAATGACCATGTATATGTTTTCTTCCTACTTGACATAAAACTAAATATCCAAATCAGGCCCCTTGCAGACCAAATTTCACTAGGAGTGGAAATATTTTTGTGCCTTAGACGATTCCAGAGATCCTTGAAGGTAAAGAATAAAAGCACCTGATTCCTTAGCATTGCCTCTTGGCCACGCCATGAAACTTCCCCTTCCTTTTCCCATCCTGTGCACTAACCTCATGGAGTGCAACACTCTGTGATGCTTTCACATAGCATGCTGGAGTATATCAATCAATTTGCCTGGTATCGCAGGCAAAGTACTTGAATTTGGCCCTCATGAGCATGGTGCATCCACCCACTTGAAAAGGAGTGTGTGAGGGCTCACTGTCACCTTGTCCTCTTCTTCCCTCCCTCTGTAATTCTAATAAATGCACAGCTATTAGCTCCTTGTGGTATGCTGTCATGTGATAGTACTTTTTCACAGACTGGTAGGTCACTTCACACACTTGGAAGCTTCTATATTTCGACAGGTGTGTGTACATCATATGTTTTTATGTTTCTACAAAGAAAACATTAACCTACTTGTACATAAGCTGAGGTGTTGGGTTTCATTGAAAGTAAAAACCAATGAAAGCTTTTTGGGCCTGATTTTGCTAATAGTCAGCAAGATTTTTTCAATGTTACTTTTTAAAAAATACAAAGCATAAACTGAACTTTTCATGCCATGTGTTAGAATTAGCCCTGCTGTTTTTCAGGCAGACTTCCTTGCAGTGGAGATGCGACGTGGTAAGGTAGCTCTTCTTTGGGATTTGGGCTCTGGATCAGCAAGAGTGGAATACCCTGATTTTCAAATTGACAACAACAAATGGCACAGGATACATGCAACCAGGTAATTAAAATGAGAATGGCAAAAATGTTAGACAGGAAAACTTATTGATGTTATTATTATTATTAAATGAGATGGTTGTATTGTAGAAATGTCCAGCTACTTAGTGAGTGAACTTGGCATAAGCAACATAAACCATCTGAATTTTCCAGTGACAAGATTTTACTTGGCCTTAAAAAGAGAAGCTGATAGAATGTCTTGATTAAGCCTGGTGATTTCTAAAATTTGTATTTGTACTTGACAGGTTTGGAAAAACAGGTACACTCAGCGTAGAGGAAATGAACTCCAATCAGAAACCTTCACCTAAATCTGCAACCTCTCCAGGAACAGCCAGCATACTGGATGTTAACAAATCAACCTTAATGTTTATCGGAGGACTTGGAGGGCAAATCAAGGTTAAATTTGTAGATCAGCATTCTGCAAAATGTTTTTATAATGGTTGAAATACATTTTTTACTTAGAAATAATTGCATTAATTGGTTACTTCATCAAGAAATGCCAGGTACTCTGAACACTAGGCAAAGATGCTGTGAGGATGTTCTGGTATCCTAAAGTACATTTTCCCTGGAAATTTTCATAGTTAAGCGGGACGGGATGTTGTGCATGCATGACACACAGACATTACACAAATAATTTGTTTTTAGTTTCCATCTTCCATGGCTTCTTTTAGTTTGCCATTGTTATTCATACCAAGACGGATGTAAGAACATCAAGGACAAGTTATTTCACTTTTACTTGCTGCGAAACTAACCTATTATGATTTAAATGATAATTGTTAATAGTTATGCTAAAACACATTGAGTTTTTATTATTATTTGTATCTAACAAAGTTAAAGTTCAAGGAAAACAAGAAAAAATTGGGCTGCATAATTTTCAGAGTACTTAACATTGATTTTATTTATGATGTATTGCTTGTCTTTCAGAAATCACCTGCTGTTAAGGTGACCCATTTTAAAGGGTGCATGGGAGAGGCATCTCTGAATGGCAAATCTATTGGTCTTTGGAACTACATAGAAAGGGAAGGCAAGTGCAGTGGCTGTTTTGGAAGGTATTTTGTCTCATTCTTTGTTGCAATACATTTGGAGTAATTTACATCAGTAATATATATATTTCTGTGTTAGCTAAAAATAATGAACTCGGACAAATTGCAGTGTTTCATTGTTCATTAACTTACAGTTCTGAACATGCTACTCTGAATGTGCTAGTGGTGTAAAATTATTTCATTGTATGGAATTGTATCACTTCTTAATTATTTTTTCAGAGCAGTTCTATTGCTGTGGTCTATTTTGTGCATTGAAAGTAGGGACTACCAGAGAACAAAACTATTTTGAAATATTTCCTTACAGTAATTTCCAGCAAGACAAGTTTATTCTTTCCTAGGATATGAAACAGTATAAAGCACTCCTATATAAAAGAAATCCATAGCAAAACTGTAGCCACTGAGCTTGCTACTATTCTTGTAGTAATTTTGAAATGGGCTTGCATACTGTAATATTTTTATATTTAAGGAATCAAAACCAAATATACATTACCATGTTCCCTTTTCCAGAATGTTTCATGTAGAAACAGCAGAGGGTGCTGCTTGATTGCATGAGACAGTTTTTACAAGTATGACATGGCAGGGAAAGGGGCTACTAGAACATTCATTGTAAGTGCAATTATGCAAAGCATTTTGGTAAATAGATAAAATGTTTTAAGTAAGAGGGTGTATGCTGGTAACAATCATGTTTTCCCTTAAGAAATAATTGGAGTTTTTTTCATATATCAGTAGAGAACTTTTTTTGTCTTGTATACGTATTTCCCCAAAGCTAAGTCATGTACTGTGAGATTTGTAATTAAAGTTTCCTTTGGCTGGAATTATTCATAACATCAAGATTCAATCTCTTTCCACACTTTCTAGTTGTACTGCCTGGGAGCTACACCAACGGATGTAATTTTTCTTGTATTTTTTATAGAAATGCCTGGAAAAGAGCAAATCTGCATCAAACATTTTTAAGTCTGATTTCTCTTTTGTAGCCCACAGGATGAGGATACTTCATTCCATTTTGATGGCAGTGGATACTCAGTTGTGGAAAAGGCACTCCGCTCAACAGTGACCCAGATAATAATATTTTTCAGTACCTTTTCACCTAATGGGCTGCTTCTGTATCTTGCTTCAAATGGCACTGTAAGAAAATGGATCAGATTCTTAGGCTGAAAAAAAACCTATGCTTAGACCACTTGATATTTTCTTGCTTTCTTTGTTATTTTTCAGCTTATGTGTATTAAAACAAGTTATTAACTTTGTATATATTATCACCTGTGATTAAAATTGTAACTCAGAGAAATAAAGACAGGAGCTCTAGAGATAAGTCTTTAGAGCAAATATTCACATATACTATGGGTAAAATTAAGCAATTAAATGAATTCTTCATAATTTGTTTTAATTCCAGATTCTAAAATGAATGATAATTTAACTAAAGGCAAGAAAAATAAATGGTAGGGACAGCAAACTACTTTTGTTCAATTGGAGGAACTTCTGCAGAACGTAAAATATCTTGGAACGGAGCTTGCAGAAGGACTATGTAATATTGAATAGGCATCTTCAATTAACCCATAAGATGGGAATTCAGTAGGCTGAATAAATTAAATAAAGTTCCCTGCAACAACAATATAAGCTAGACCTATTTCCAGACCTTGATTATCATGTCATGCAATTTACCACATACTTAGCTGCTGGCTTTTTTTTCCTGGAGGACAAAGCTTTATTTAGATATATGTTGTTTCAGAGTCATAGAATCATAGAATGGTTTGAATTGGAAGGGACCTTAAAGATCATCTAGTTCCAACCCCCTGCACGGTCAGGGACACCTCCCACGAGATCAGGTTGCTCAGGGGCCCATCCAGCTTGGCCTTGAACATTTCCACGGGTGGGGTTTCCACAGCTTCCTTCGGCAACCTGTTGCAGTGTCTCACTACCATCACACTAGAGAATTTCCTCCTTATGTCTAACCTAAATCTCCCCTCTTCCAGTTTTGATCCATTACCCCTTGCCCTCTCACTACAAGCCCCTGAAAAAAGTCCCTCTCCAGCTTCCCAGTAGGCCCCCTCAGGTACTGGAAGGCTGCTGTAAGGTCTCCCCAGAGCCTTCTTTTCTCCAGGCTGAACAGCCCCAACTCTCTCAGCCTGTCTTCATAGGTGAGCTGCTCCAGCCCTTTATCTTTGTGGCCCTTCCCTGGACTTTCTGCATGAGCTCCATGTCCTTCTGCTTTGTTGTGTACTCACTGCCTGAATACATTGATACCTGACTTAAATTTTACAGTTCGGTGAGGGCACTTTTAATACAATTCAGAAAGTCTTTTTTTACTGTATGAAGGACCTCTTTGCTTCTTGCAGAAAAAAACATTGCTGTCTTTGATCATTATCCCAGCAGTCAAATCAAATTACTCTCAGCTTCATAAAAATCAAACAAAACCCAAACAAACAATTGTGACATTTGTTATTTAAACCTTCCTCAGCTGGGTAATCAAACCTAATGATGCATAGAACTAAAAAACAACAAAATAAAAAGGCATCCTTGTGAGGTACATGTAACCTAATTTTCCTAAGCATAGCAAAAATAAGTGTCTTGGGCCTAACAAATAGCCTAGGTACAAGAGTTACCAAAACTTTTTCACACAGTAGCCCAAACATGCCAAGGATACATTCTTTTGGAAGATTTTATTTCCGGGAATTTATTTTGTTCTTTGTTTTTTGTTTTCCACCCAGAGAGATTTCTTGTCCCTTGAGCTTGTTGATGGCAAAGTGAGACTGACTGTTGATCTAGGTTCAGGACCTCTTGCTCTTACAACAGAAAATCGTTACAACAATGGAACATGGTATAAAATTTCATTTAGTCGGAACAAGAAACAAGGTAAGCTACAGACTGAAAGAAACAAGTGTCTGCACATTTACAAACACAAATATCTAAACCACAGGGAACATAACTGCAACCAAATTTGGTCAATTCCAGTGCAGTTGCTTTAGCAGCCACACCTAGGTGACCTTGCTTTTAGGACAGCAGTGTAAATCTTGTGCTTGGGTTGGCACATATTTTAAAGAGCAGAAGCAATAGTATTTAGGGAACGAAAGACCCTTTTCCAAGTTTATGTATCAGGGATCCTGTTTTCTGTGGTTTAATAGGACCTAGTAGAACAGTATTTAGGGCCTAAATTTGGGAAGTAATTAACTACAAATAATAACTTGTAACTATAACATATTTTTTTCTGTAGATACCCTCAGATTTGATTTTGTCAGAGAAAATGAAGAAGATTAACAGAATAGCTGGAAGTACAGTAAAATATTCATTCTAAAAATAAGATTGTCAATGAATATTTGAGTCAATGAATACATTTTCCTTTATTAGAGACAAGCTTGCCAAAATAGCAGAATGTGTATTTATGTTCCTTCTCCACATCTTTGCTCTCTTTTCTTTGCAGGAAATTTGGCAGTCATGGATGCATATAACCTTAATTATAAAGAAACCAAGCAAGGAGAATCTCCTGGAGTTGCCTCAGACCTGAACCGCTCTGATAAGGACCCAATCTTCATTGGTGGGCTGCCAAGATCAAGGACAGTGAGGTAAAGTGTCCTCTTGCTTTTCCCCCTTTACTGAGACTCTTGGAAGTAGAGGGAAAGACTTTAGCAAACTGCTATTTCCACTGAAATTAGTGAAAACCAGTGAGGTCTGAAGGCTTCTTTATGACCCTGTATACCACAAAATTGTCTGTCCTTTGCCTTCAAACTACAATATGGTGCTTTTCAATGGTAGGTCTGATAGTGCAGTTTAGATCAGAAACAAGCTTCTGTTTTTCCCCTCCATGGGTGATTTCCACTACTGCAGCTGTTAAGCACTGCTGCCTGGAATGATGCACCTTTGATCCCTACCTGTGCAAACCAGCTGGCATTTATGGGCAAAACTGCACTTCAGGATTAAATTCTACTTCAGAAAAAAATTCTTATAATTCAGTTCTGAAATTTGGAACAGAGGAAAAGCAATTGTGAACAGATCAAAAAAACCCCATATGTATACACCTATATATACACACATATTTTTTAGCATGTGTTTAGTTTATACTTTTGTATTGCACATCCCTGCTGAACTCTTAGAGTCACATTTCTTCCAGTGGCTTCACTTTGAAAGGATACACACAGCAAAAGAAAAATCTAATTAAACTCTCTGTGTGCTCTTGACAATAAGGTAAATTCTAGGAAAATACTGGTCTCTGTGCAGTTATTGCAGAGATGCAGACTTGTTAATCTGAGCTGGCATAGCATCCTCTAAGGGATCCTGGCAGACTTAAAACTGGAATGAAATTAGGCATTCTCCAGACTTGAGAAATGAAAAAGCACTGCTAGGTAGTAGAGCACTACAGTTACCCTTTCACACAAAAGCCATTACATTTCAGCTGAAGATTTATCTTAAGGTTTTGGAAAATGACCCGGCCTGGCAATGCAGCACTAGACATTTGTATTTTTCCATCTGGGAACAATGTTATCTGACGCTCTTAAGGAGCAGAATTATCATCTGCTAAGAGTAAAATTCAAATGACCCCTTATTCATTTACACTGGACTGATGGCATTCTTTAAAACAGATCTCTTTTTCTTACTGAAGAGAACTTACTCTTTTTTCTCAGGAGATTCCCTATACTACTCCTCCGGAAAAAAAAAAAAAAAAAAAAGCTTTGTTTTGTATTTCAGGAAAGGTCTTAATAGTAGAATGTATGTGGGATGCATCAAGAATCTGGAAATATCCCGTTCAACATTTGACTTGCTTAGAAATTCATATGGAGTAAGAAAAGGCTGTGTGTTGGAGGTAGGAGACTTTTAGGTTTTTTGACCTTTCTTTGTTGTTCTTGAACAATGAATAGTAAAGTTTGGGAAAGAATATAGTGAGTTGAAATGGGTTTATCTTGAAAAATTAAATAATCTAATCTAGACACTGGGTGCTAGGTAGGGACAATGTCAGTAATTATTTCTCTTCCTCATAAAATAGCCTATTCATAGCGTGACCATCTTGAACAACGGATACATTGAGTTGGTACCTAAGTCCTTGAGCCCAGAATCAGAACTGATGGCAACTTTTGCTACAAAGAACAGCAGTGGCATCATCCTTGCTGGACTCAGCAGGGGACTGGAAAAGCGACGTCGTAGACAAGCACATTTGGTAAGTACTGAAAACAAGGATGTTTTTAGTTTTGTTTTTGCCATTTTTGGATGGTGGCGGTGGTGTAAAAAAGCTCCTGCATTTTAACCTGAATTTTTATCATGAGTAGAGAAATGTACAGCTTTCATCTTCTCTTTTAGAAGGCTTTGCACTCTGAGAGGTACCCATACATGCCTACTAGTCTTGGAGTTTCATTTAAATGTTTGTTTATAACAAAACTGGAGCTGAATTTTTCCAAAGTGTGTTCTATTTAAGCAATGAATGAGTGATAAGAAATTGAGTTACAGTAAAAAATTAATCTTCTGGTTAAATCCACAGCCCTTCTTTTCCATCATGCTGATTGATGGTCATCTTGCAGTGCATGTTAATGCTGGAGATAGAGGAAGTACTAGAAAAGTACTTCTTCAGTCTGCTAATGGAACATACAGTGATGGACAAGAACACTCTGTCATCTTAATCCGCAATAAGAGGTACATGTGACTGCAAACAGCACTCCCTGGTCTAGTTATTGTATGTTGTTGTCAGTTCACTGTGCTCTCTGGGGAACTCCCTTTGCTAGCTCATTTAGTGGAATAACCAGGGCTGTGTTTCTCTTCTGTGGAGGTGTTCTGATTTACATGTTAATTGTATATGGCATACAGCCACTGATGAAGTTGTAGTTAAAAGCTCTCAAAATCTCTAGACAGCTCGGGCCACTGAAGTGTACTAAACAGCATTAAAATAAAATAGAGCTATCGAAATAATTTAGAAATATATCTATTTTATACCCCCTATTTTTTAAAAGGGAAAAAAGTAAGACCCAGGGAACTACAGGCTGGTCAGTATTACCTCTGTGCTTGGAGAGATCATGGAACAGATCCTCCTGGAAAATCTGCTAAGGCATATGGAAAACAAGGAGGTGATTGGTGACAGCCAACATGGGTTCACTAAGGGCAAATCATGCCTGACCAGTTTGGTGGCCTTCTACAACAAGGCTACAGAGATGGTGGATGGTGGCAGAGCAACTGATGCCATCTGCCTGGATTTGTGCAAGGTGTTTCACACTGTCCCACATGACATCCTGGTCTCCAAACTGACAAGACACGGATTTGACAGGTGGACCACTCAGTGGATAAATAATTGGCTGGATGGCTGCACCCAGAGACTTGTAGTCAATGGTTCAGTGTCCAAGTGGAAACAAATGATGAGTGGTGTCCCTTGGGTCAGTATTGGGACCAGTGCTGTTCAATATCTTTGTTGCAGACATGGGCAGTGAGATTGAGTGTATCCTCAGCATGTTTGCTGATAATACCAAGCTGTGTGCTGTGGTTGACACCTAAGAAGGAAGGGATGCCATCCAGAGGGACCTTGACAGGCTGGAGAGGTGGGCCCGTGCCAGCCTCATGAAGTTCAACAAGGCCAAGTGCAAGGTCCTGCATCTGAGTCGGTGCAAACCCAGGCACAAATACAGGCTTGGGGGAGAATGGCTAGAGAGCAGTCCTGAGGAAAAGGACTTGGGGGTGGTGGTAGATGAGAAGCTTGACATGAGCCTCCAGTGTGCACTGGAGCCCAGAGAGCAACTGCATCCTGGGCTGCATCAAAAGAAGTGTGGCCAGCAGGGCCAGGGAGGTGATTCTGCCCCTCTACTCTGCTCTGGTGAGGTTGCACTTGGAGTACTGCATACAGCTCTGGAGACCTCAGCACGGGAAAGACATGGAGGTATTGGAGAAGGTCCAGAGAAGGGCCACAAAGATGATCAAAGAGCTGGAGCACCTCTGCTATAAAGACAGGCTAAGAGAGTTCGGGTATTCAGTCTGGAGAAGAGAAGGCTCCAGGGAGACCTTACAGCAGCCTTCCAGTGCCTGAAGGGGCCTACGGGAAAGCTGGGGAGGGACTTTTCTCTAGAGAGGGCAGATAGGAGAAGGGGTAATAGTTTTAAACTGAGAGAGAGGGAAGATTTAGGTTAGACATCAGGAAGAAATTCTTCACCATGAGGGTAGTAAGGGACTGGCATAGTTTGCCCAGAGAGGTTGTTGATGCCCCTTCTCTGGATGTGTTACAGCCAAGTTGGATGAGGCTTTGTGCAGCCTGGTCTAGTGTGAGGTGTCCCTGCTCACACAAGGGAGGTTGGAACCTGATGATCTTTGAGGTCCTTTCCGACCTTAACCATTCCATGATTCTATCAAAATAATTTATAAAGACATTTGGCAAAACTCTACATGATAAAAATTAAAATTAAAAATGTTAAAAAGGTCATCTAGTTTTAAGACACAGAAGGCATTATAAAAGTGATGGAATCTGTATTTCTTACAACAGGACATTTTTGAGGCTGAAGGGAATGCTTTTCATTTGAAAATTATTTCTAAGGTCATTGTTGAATGTTTTCCCTACTTTATCTTTTTCAGGATCATAACTGTACAGGTGGATGAAAGTAACCCTGCAGAACTGAGGCTTGGTTCATCAGCAGAAATGAGTCCCATGAATATTTCAAATTTCTATGCTGGTGGCATTCCAGCAGGAGAGGGCATCTTAGGTCTAAAAATGGCTGGCTCCTTTCAAGGCTGTATCAGCAATCTTATTTTTAACAAGGAGTAAGTTAGAGGAATAACTGCCCTGTTTTGGAAAATTGTGTATAGTAATTATTAATTGCAGTTTGTAATCTTTTCATGGCATCCATTTGCTTGGTTTTTAACGTAACAGAAGCATGATACTGATGATCTGGGTAGCATCTCACATAAGAGGCAGAAAATTGGTATCAGTAGGTATGTTTTCATATAGCATAAAAAATGTCTTTAATGTGTACAGAGACACTGCACAAAAGGCAGGTTTCTCTTCTATAGTTTCATCTGTATTCACTGACAGGATAGTTTTCCAAGCGTGTCATCTATTAGTACAGTTATGTGGTCACATATATTTGCTACTTTCTCAATCTTCTTGCCTCAGCATGCCACTTCTTTCCCTTTTCCCTGTTACTATTGAAAGACCCTGTAAAATACTCTCCTTGTGCTTGGGAAATGTAGGGATTTGAGTTTTCACCTCTTAAAATGTAGTTTTTTTAAAAACACAGGCTTTTGTATTTCACCACTTCCATGAAGTATGAACATGTGGATATGAACAGCTGCTTTTTGTCAGAGAAGCCTAAACCAGCCACAGAGCCAGAAGACACTAAGATTCAACCTGGACTTCAGGCTTTACCAGTTCCACAGAGGTCTCTTACAGACACAAAAAAAGTATGTATTAGAGCAAAGCTCTACTGACTCTTAGGAAAGCGTTCAACAGCAATATGCTTTTTAGCTTTGTGGAGAATTTTCCAAGTATGGACTGTGTAGATTTGCTTCTTCAATGATGTGAAATGGTTCAATGAAGGTGGATTTGAAAATATTATTTTTATAGAAAAACTGTGATATAAACCTTTGTAGCAGCCTGTTTGTCTTTTACAAGGGAAATGTAGTTAGGTTTGTCATTATTCAGGCAGCAACACTAAAAAAAGAAAAGAAAAAGTGCAGTGATAATCCCCCAGCAGAAGCACTTGACAGTAACTATTATCTTTAGTGTGTTCCTGCCAAAGTGGCTGTGATATTTGCGTTAGCTGTGCAATTCAGCATTCATGCTTTCCTGGTCACACACATGCAGTCTCTGCTTTGTTAAAGAGCAGGCACAAACCATTCCAGAGAGACAGAGAGTGTCTGAAAGCAGCTTCTATGGCACCTGTGTCCTCTCTCACAGTCCCTGTTCCCAAGAGAGAAGGTAGCTTTACTTTTCGTCTTCTGCAGCTACACATCTTTATAATTAACTGCTTCCAAAGCATTCTGAAATAATTTGTCTGTGCCAACAGAAAGTGGGATTTTATGTATTTCATACAACTGGGCCTATAAAAAGAAATAAGTTGTCCTTCTTAGAGCTAAAGTATAGCTCTGGATCCTACTCTGCTATTCAATTTCCATCTCCCAAACCATTACAAAAATGTACATCCTCACCAAATGGGAAAATATTTCTAGCAAGTCCATGAGATTATCACACTGAAATTGTACTCTGTCTTCTAGCATTTGTTATCAAAAGGGCTATCAATTAGACTAAAGGTGAATTAATACTTCTAAAACTAAAAACATTTCTCCGTAGAAAAAAAAAAACAGTGCTGTCCATGAGACATAGCTTAATCATTAGAACTAGTTCTTTTTGAGCTTAAAGGTGACTCAGAGTGATTGGGAGTTGAGCTAACTGATGTTGCTGTATATTTTGTGGTTATCATGTAGCTCAGTTTTGTTTCTTACAAAGTTCTGTATAGGCACATTGCCATTCAGCACTTGTTGGCCAGCACCTGATATTATTCTTAATAAAGTCTTTTGATTAACAGGTAGTTTGTGCAAAAGATGAGCTGCCTGATCATGTTCAGGGTGCCCATCAGTTTGGTCTTGCCAAAGGCAGCCACTTGACACTGCTCTTCAATCAGTCTGCTGTCAGGAAGAAGTGAGTATATCCTGAATCACACATGCACTTAGTGTGTTACCTCGTATGAGCTACAAGAAGTGCAATGATGGGTTTAATGAATTACCAGCTTTGAACATGAGGTTAACTCATGGTCAGAGTTCTGCATATTTTTTTCCCCTCAGGCTTAAGGGCCTTCTATATGTATTTTGATTTTTGTTTCCCATACACAGAGCTCAGCTGGTCCCTGTCCTTTTGACTGATGCAGATAATGCCTCACCCTCTCCTCTGAATTTTCATTTTCTGCAATTACACCTTCCATGTGTGCTTCACTCCCCAGTTCACTGAAGGAGCTAAAACTACGAAGAAGAATCAGCCTGTTGAGACGATGTGTGATAGCCTTCCTCTCTGCCACTCACATTTGTCTGAGTGGCTTCTGACAAGGTCCTCAAAACACAGCCTGCAAACTACTTGCATATGCTTCTTTCAACTCAGGAAGCCTCTGCAGGCACTGAGAAAAGAGCCTTTTTAGCTTCTAGCCCTTCAGTTGTAACTATTGAACATAAGGACATTGCAGAGGATTGATGCTATGTAGCCCAGACCTAGAGTTTCTGTAATAAATGGCTCAATCAGCTCCTCTACCTTTTAAGCCTCCCCCTTTTCTCAGTCTGTTCATTAGATCCCAGCAAGCCTGGCTAATACTAATGGATGCCATAACATTATCCTGGAATTTGTTCCTTCCTTGGGCAATAGGCAAGCCTGCAGTCACAAACAGCTGAGCCTGTCCCTCTTAAAGCCCAGCTCACTCTGTGACAAACACTTTTTCTGTCTCTTGGCAAGTATGGTGCTGATTTCTATTATGAAATGCATTATACATCATGCTTTCTTAGGATCAACGCAAATACTACTTTTCTGGCCTTTGTAATAATAAATTTTCTGTCATTATAATAAATTGGTTGAGGCTGTTCTCTGCCTTTTTATCAATTTAGAAGATGTATCTTTCACTAACACTGAATTTTTATTGTCTAGACTTTCTGTCCAGCTGAATCTCAGAACCTTTGCCTCCAGTGGTCTAATTTACTACATGGCTCACCAGAACCAGGTTGATTATGCAGCCCTACAACTTCATGGGGGACAGCTCTATTTCTCATTTGATCTAGGCAAAGGAAAAACAGTAGCTTTTCACCCTGCTGTTATCAGTGATGGAAAATGGCATACAGTAAGTAGTCTCCAGTCTCGTCCTCCATTTTTCTCTTTCCTGGAGTTACTGGGATGGCTTTTCCTTGCCTTTCCTGTACACTTTGTGTTGCAAAGTCAAAAAGGTTTTAACCCAACCACAAAACAATTCATACCTTGTCTTTGAGCTTCCTTTTAAAATTCTTATTAATTATGCATCAATTCCAGCATCCAAATATTATCAAATATCTCAGATTATTAGAAATAAAATAGTTAAACTATGTACTAACGGTCCTCTTCACTAGAGAAGAACCCAACAGAGAGGTCTAGAAACTCTGACTTTTTCCAAAGAGAACTTTCTATAAACTGTCTTACTGAAAACCTGCAGCTAGAGTGTGTAACAGGACGGAAGAGGTGGGTGGGTTGCACAGTCTGCTTTCTTCCACTTATCACTTAATACCTGAGCATATCATAGCACCTAGTGCTGACAGGGAAGTACTCTAACCTTTCCTCAACTGATGCAACATGAGAAAGGTACACATTTGGAATGGAGGCTGGAGCGGGGAGGCCTTGGCGTGAGCAGAGTTTGACGAGAAATCATGGCTTCAGCTTTCAGGTGTCACTTAGCATTCAGGCTCTTCTGTACACAGACTCTGTGTCAGCCTCTATTGGCCCAGTTCCTCTGAGCAACCTTCTTGCTGCTGGCTGCCTTTCTTAATGAGAAATCACTGATGTGTGCATGAGTTTTAAAAGCAGCTATGACCATGTTACTTAAGGCAGGTGAGGATGACAGTATTCATAGTGTTAAGGTTCCATTCTCTTATCTATATGTTAAGTCTTAACTCTAGGAAGGGGCTTCTCTTGGGCAAAGTGATTGATGATACAAAGATGCCACCTTTTCTAGGTACCTTGGGAATCAGCAGAGTGTAATTTTTTTCTTTATATACGTGACCAGCAGAAGAAAACCAGCAACAACTAACATAAAGAAAGCGAATGTGAACTTCTGTCACAGTTAAGCTCTGCTGCCTACCCAGAAAGGAAGAACACCCCAGGACTTACAGCTGAATGTTTAAATTAAATATACTCACATAAACTTCTTACTCATTCTATCACATTTTTAAGGGATAAACAGTTTCCATATGAGAGCTGATCTGCCTTTACTACTCACGACATAAAAAATGTGAGCTTGAACTTTTTTCAGCGATAAAGGCTGAGTTGTACTACTTCACAGCTGGGGGTGATTATTGCAGTAGCAATCAATTTAAGCATTGCTGAGAAAAGAAGCACTTATTTCCATTCTCTGCCATCTGCTCATATTACTCTGCTATACCACTTTACCCCCTTACCAACCCAGATATTCCTGACACTTCATGTTGAACACGGTCAGGATTTTTACTGGGGTTAAAACCAGCCAGAGAATGGCTAACTGACTTCAGATAAAGTCTCTCATCTGCATGTGAGTAGTTGTTTTAGTGTAAGAAAAGCATAGGGCCATCAATGAACAACATGGACAGAACTGGAAAGCTTTTTGTTCTTAGCAAATCCAACACTGCCCATCCCAAAATTGCCGCTTAGAAGTGTGTGCTTCAGAGAGCTAAGATGGCTCAGTTGGTGGGCAGCACAGTATTTGCAGAAGCCCAGCACTGTACTCCCCTCTTCAAACTGAAGTGATGTACTCATACTATAGGAGGTTTAAGGTCAATATCAGAAAAAATTTTTTTACTGTGAGAGTGACAGAGCACTGGAACAGGCTGCCCAGAGAGGTTGTGGAGTCTCCTTCTCTGGAGACATTCAAAACCCGCCTGGACGCCTTCCTGTGTGATGTACTCTAGGTGACCCTGCTCTGGTGGGGGGGTTGGACTAGATGACCTTTCGAGGTCCCTTCCAACCCCTAGGATTCTATGATTCTATGATACTCTAAGGCAATAAACTAGTGGTTTTAAATAATGACTGCAAAGACATCAAAAAACTCATGCAGGACAACATGCAATCTTTGTGAGCCCTTGGGGAGGTAAGGAAGCAGTTTAGCTGCTCAGTTGTGTTCTGAAATGGCCTCAGCTTCACAGTGAATTCCAGAAGGAATGTCAAAACCATCTAGTCACTAGGAAAGTGTCTTGCTTCTATGGCAATTGATGACTGGGTAACTGATTTAGCTACTGAACCATTTATGTACTCTCATTTTTTCCAGATTAAGACGGAATACGTTAAAAGAAAAGGTATAATTGTTGTGGATGGACAGGAGTTGGTAGCAGTCAGTGCTTTGGGAGATGGCAGCACTTTGGATGTGGAGGGGAAGCTCTATGTGGGAGGACTTCCCTTAGACTACGTGCCAAAGAATCTTGGGAATGTAAGAAGGTTTGGGACGGTGGGGCATCTTCTGATATTTTGCAGTACTAGAATGCGTATACTGCATCAAACTCATCTAGCTCAGTATCCTGTCTCTGAGCAAGAAAAAAAGAAGCACTTAGGGAAAAAAGCAACAAGGAAAGTAATGACCCTTAACCAGATAAATGTTTCCAGCTTTCTATGGCTTAGTGACTCCAGCTAGAGCTTGTATCCTTGTGTTTTTGTAATAGCCCTTAATAGATATTTTTATTCTATCAATCTCTGCTAAAAATGTTAAGAATATGAATTCCTGTGTTTCATAGTATAAGACAAAAATATGACTTAGAATCTCAGAGATTTTGGTAGCTAAGTCCTATTGCATTCAAATAGGTATTAGGTGTTTTAAATATGTCTGAAAGGCAGAGTTAAGCTGTCTGAGATTAAAACATACTTTTTTTACACATGCTTTTAGAGAGTAGATTTTGGTTGCCTTCCTCATTATTCAGCCCGTTATCTCGGGGAGGATTCTGGTGATGATAATATTTTTCAGTTCCTGGGCATACTTTCTTCACCTGTGTTTTTTAATTGGGTTACACAAGTATTTGCTGAGGCATGTTTGGAATGTGCTAGCTCACATTCAAGCAAATACAATTTTTTTCTATATGTTACAGAGTGTATACAGGATTTCTAAACAATATTTATTTTGACTCTGAAGACAGTATGTACATTTGTAAGCTTATATATTTAATAATATAAATGTAATTACATGTATATTTTAAATACTGCTGTGTTAGGTCAGAGAAACAATTATTTACGGTAACTTCAGGGGGATCACTAAGAGTTTGTATCACATTCATATTTCAATATGCTTAGGTGACTCACAGTATTCCTGCCTGCATCGGTAACATGACAATTAATAGCAAACAACTGGATAATGAGAGTCCTGTCTCTATCTTTGCTGTGAGTAAATGCTATGGAACTGCACAGAACGGTACTTTCTTTGACGGGAGTGGATTTGCTGCTCTTGGTAAGTGTCATTAAATGAAAGCAGTACTTTGCTGAATAAACATTAGTGAAAATGCACTCTTTTTAGGTCTTTCTGGAACTGTGTGTAATTCATTGACTCATACACAGAGAGTATCCCCTGCATATGTGTTTTTAACGGAGTCCCTTTACTCCGTATGTCCAAAAGTGGCCATTTCTGCAAAGGACAAGCTTCCACAAGTAAAAGAGCTTATGATTATAGCACTGGGAAACAAATTAACTACCTTTTTCTTCATCTGTGAATATCTGTGTTAAGGTCTGTTGAAGAGTATGGAGACAAGAGATGTAGGGGACTTCCATCCCCAAATTGGATGAGGGCTTTGAGCACCTTGTCTAGTGGAAGGTGTCCCTGCACATGGCAGGAAGGTTGGAATTACAAGTTCTTCAAGGTCCCTTCCAACCCAAACCATTCTATGATTCAATGACTTGTGGACTAATGTGAAGGATTACATTAGTACTCTTTCCTGTTTCTTACAAATGACATAGAATCTATTAAATCTAAATTAATGGAAGAACTTATTTGGGAATTAATCTTTTCCAGTATAAAATGTGAATTATGACTTTGAAAAAGTCCCATAATTCCCAGAGGTTCTGCAAGGTCATATCCCAGCAGACTAATTAACAAGCTTTTGGGCCTTTTAATGACAATGTATGTATTCTACTTTGTACTATGGGTTACAAGACTTCTCTTAGAAGCTTACAACTTCTTTTCAGTCAGAGAAGGTTACAAAGTCCGATCTGATGTGAACATCACACTGGAGTTTCGTACAACAGCAGCGCATGGTGTTCTCCTCGGGGTCAGCAGTGCTAAGGTTGATGCCATTGGACTGGAGATCGTAAATGGCAAGGTAGGCTCCCTGTGCTGGCATGCTCAGTTCACAAGGTTTGCTTCAAACTGGGTGGCTAGAACTGTTGAGTAGCACTAAATAGGCACCAGTGGAATGTCACTGAGGCAAAATGCCAGAACTGTATCCCCACACAACTAGTATGATATATTTTTAGTCTCAAGGTTTCTCATCATCATCACCACATGATAAAATGGGAGATTAGGAGAAGTCATTGTGACTTTTTTTTTCTTTTTTAATTAGTGTAATTTATGTTAGTCTGCAGCCACTGTGACCTCCTGTACCACATCACTTCTACGTTAGACCAAATATATGCCTCCCTTGTAGCTTAATGCTTTTATTGCCGTAGAGCTACATTTGTCCTTGATAAACATTATTGCATCTACAAAGCACCCTGTTCTGTAATCTCTTCTTCAATATTAATGAGCAGATAACTCACTCTCTACTTCTACTGGCCATTATGCTCCATAAACCTTTTAACAATCAATACATAGTTCTCCAGTCATTTCCTGCATACAAAATGTATACTCAATTGCTCTTAAGTGTTTCCTTTTCTCAGAAATAGCTCATTTTTTATTCAAACTTCCTAGCTAGAGACTGTTAAATATCACTGTTGTTGTGGGATGTACTTTCTCAGTTAATATCCATATATTAATCCTCACCATATAGTTGAGGAAATGCCTGCTGCTTTGAAAAATAAATATATTAAATAAATCAATACGTGTATTGGCAATGGCAAGTACATTCAGCCCATTCTCTTTCTCTTCAGTTAGATACAGTGGATTCTCAGCTTCTTTGAGAAAAATACCTGATTTGTGTCAGTAAGAAAAATTGAAATCCCAAGTGAAATATAACCAAGCTAACCCAACAAACCATTAATTTAATGGACAGATCTAATTCTTTTAGAATTTAAAGATACTTCAATAAGGATGCACCCTCTCCATCAAAGTAAACATTAGAATTGCATAATTACCAAACATTTATTAAAACAGAAATCTCTGGACCGGTATGGTTGTGCTTTTATCTAGGTAAATCAGTTCATGTATTCTTATTTGGTTGGCATCTGGCTGTTTATACAGGTTTTATTCCATGTCAACAATGGAGCTGGTAGAATAACAGCTACATATGAACAAAGAGGTACAAACAGCTTGTGTGATGGAAAATGGCACAAGCTTCAAGCAAACAAAAGCAAACATCGCATTTCACTGATGATTGATGGGAATTTGGTTCAAACTGATAATCCCTACATCCAGTCAACATCTGCAGATACAAACAATCCCATTTATGTTGGAGGCTATCCTGGTAGGTGCAATAACATTTCTCTTTCCTTCTCTCCAACTATTACTGTCTCTTGTAAGAATGACTCTTAACACGTGCTCCCTCCCTCTCTCTCCACCACCCCACCCCAACCCCATAGTTACCATTTCCTGCCTTGTCACTGAGATCACAACATACTCATATTTCTGTATATTGTCTTTGTGGGGGACTGCATTTAGCTGTTGATTGTGTTGATAAGACCAGCTGAACTCATACCACTTCCCTACACAAAATGCTGCTTAGTTTCTGAAAAGGATTTCCTCCGTGTTATTTGTCTTTCACAGTCTCTTCACAACATCCCTGTCTATGTTGTTGAGGTGTATTAATATTCATATTAAGGCTTTCCTTCACTTTCATCTAAGTAAGGTTTCCAATAGTGCTCTTCTCTGCTTCATTTTTGTTAATGTTTCGTGTCAGAAGCTGTGCAGGCAGAAGTCAAGCTGCTGCAGGTTCTATTTTCCTTTGTGCAAATTCCCTTCTGATGTAGCAGCCATACTGCAATGGTAATAGAAAAATATAGTAACACAAAATAATTTCATAATTTTTCAATTAAGTTGTGCAACTCATTAGTTGATAATTTGAGCCAAGACAATGTATTAATGAAGAGGATTGAATTTCTAACATCATGAGTTTGGCCTTTTTGCAGGCATGCTTTTTAATGAACACATCCATACTGAGAATGAGTAGGCTTCATATGGTTTTGAGTACTTTATGCCTTTAAACATACCATAAAATGCCCATATTACATTTGTCTCTGAAACAGCTGTCAGAATTTGTCAGTTCAGGTATTTCCATTTGTATGAAAACAAAGTTATGAGGTCTGAAGGGCATGCTCAGCTATTAAATATTTTGAAAACGTTAGGAATCATAGCTTGAAATATTACAGAGCCATATGTGGGACAAGGTTTTGTGCTTTATGAAAAATAATTTAATGCTAATTAACCAGATCTCAATTAAAATATGCTCTTTCTTGAATACAGCCTTATCAGCATCTTATGAACCTTATTTTTACTTTTTTTAAATAGGGAAATGTCATACTAACTGTTTTGTCAGTGTTCTGTCTGTAAAAATGAGGGTCCATAGAGGACAGAGAAATTCTTCAGTTTAGTTGAGTACTGCAGAAGTAGAATGAATTATCTCACAGGTTATATGGAAAAAAGAGTGGGAATCTACCAACTTCATGTTTAGGTTTGCCAGTGGAGTCCACAGTTGTGTATAGCTCAGCTATTGCTTCATAGTCTTTCAGTTTCAATTTTAACTGGGAAGAAGCTATGTAGAGTGGCTTTCTCGTATATTTTTTCCTCTCTTATCTCCTTTTGTGCCCTGGGACAAATTGTTTTTGCAAACTCTGCACAAGTTATCCCAGAGCATGGCTTAAGCTTGAAGGCAGCAGTGACTGTCCATAGTAGGATGTCCCAGATCATCTAAATGTGAGTGGAGCTTGGTGCTCCTTAAGGGTGCTGGTTTTATCTCTCATTTGGCAGAGATGGGAAGCAGTTGGATAATAACCTGGATCTTTGTATTGTTTGAATTCACTGGAAATAAATTCTACATATTTCACATTTGTTTTTCAGCTGATGTGAAGCAAAATTGCCTCACAAGCAAGAGCTCATTCCGTGGCTGCATGAGGAACCTCGTGTTGACCAAGGGCCAACAAGCAGAATTGTTTGACTTCAGCAGAGCTTCTGACCTACGTGGAGTCTTTCCTCATTCCTGCCCTGGGGCTGAGCACTGAACTGCTCAAAGTCTGTCTGGACTGAGAGGGGGGGTTTGTTTTGATCTGTTGTTTTTTATTCTCATTTTGTAATGAAGAGAATTGGTGAGAACCTGCATCTCTTGTTTTTCTGGTTGTTTTTCAACTCAGGTCATTTATTTTTTTCCAGTCAGAAGCTCTATGTCTGCGTTTTAACAAAAAGGTTTTAAACAACAAATACCTCTACTACAATGTTAATGGCATTAATTGAGTGCTTTTTGGGAATTTTTATTAATCAGTGTTTACAGTATGTTTTCTTTTGATTACTTGACAGTATTTCATTTTATTGTGTGTTGGTCATTTTATAAAAAGGTAATAATTTGGACCACATAAAAAAAAATACAATAAAATGTGCATAGTCTGATGTAGTTCAGTTTTTGTCCATACATTTCAGTTAGAAAAATAAAAAGCCAGAAGGCTAAGTGAAAAGTGCAAGTGAATAGAGGCCAGCAGAGGGAGCAGGAGCCTAAAAGCATAATTCATACTCAGTTCAGAGCCTAATAAATAGAATTTTCTTACTTTAAATGGTAGCTTCAAACTTTTTCCTGCTGCCTTAATATCCAGTGCTTCTGGTCCCCATTATAGCCATATTGTCTAGCAGGATTATGTTCCTGCTTATGTTTTCATGTAATCAGCTGCAAGAGAAGCAGCAACTCAGCAGCACAGAGGTGCATATGAAATGTGTTGGTGAAGAAACCATTTGGATCTGGTTTGGGAACAACTATGTATTTTGGCAATGAGAACTAATGCATTTTTCTTGGGAAAACAGTATTTCCTACAGGACACAGGGAAGCACCTTTGGTGTCCTGTGATTCCTAATTCACAGGCTAGGCAAAAGTTCTGTCTTCACATATTTTCCTATTGTGCCTGCCTCTGCTTCTAAAATGAGGCTTCCAGTAGTTCTGTTTGAGCCAGGTTTGGGGTACATGCACTCAGTCTTACTCAGGTAAGGACATCTGTTCATCAGCTGGCCAGATCACTGGGTGACAACCATGTCTCGTACTTAAAGATGCATCTGTAATAAATACAGTTTTTTACAAGTCACTTCCATCTCCTTTTTTCTCTTTGAACTAGCAGTTTTTTTGATTGCTGCTTACAGTTTTGTTTGGCTTTTACTACGCATTTTTACAATTCTAAAGTCAGTTTTGCTCTGTGTATTTCATACTAGTTTAAAAAATCCAGGCTCAGATGAAACCCCAAAGCAGTTTCTCATTTATTTCAATGAGGCAGGATTCCAAGCAGTGTCATTGTGTACCTTGCATCAAAGGTAGTCCAAGAGAAGAGCTCCTGGAGTGAAGAACTGCTCCACTTTGAGCAAGGATGGCAGGATGGTGGTCCTTTGTGTAGCCAGCTGTTCAGGTGCTATAACAACAGAGTTGCCTTTAAGACAGATTCACCACTGCTTTTTGAAGTTTCTGTCACCAGCTTCTATCCAAAACACATGTGTTTAGATTTGAAGAGGTTTCTTTGTTGGTATTGGTTTTATTTTTGACATGGATACAATACAATAGACGCATTCTGCTGTACAAATACACATACGTCTGGGCTTTAGCAAAACACGTAACATAATGAGGATTGTAAGGGAAACGTACATACAAACATTTTGCTTTGATTAGTGGCGTTGTAGTATTTTCCAGAGAAGACACACATTAATGGAAAGCCATTGAAAAGTAAAAACTGAAACACAGTATGTTTGTATTTGTTGTTAACCCAAAGGTCTGATCTCATAAGGTTCACATTATAAGCAGTAATTGAGGCAACATGGGCAACATGGTTTGGATAGAATTTCATCCATATCCTGAATTAAGTTTTTTAATAGAAATTTTTTACAATTTCCAAATCTTTCCCCTTCAAAGGAAAAACATTTTATCAATGAAAAATACTAGTGGAGAGGTGAAATTAATGATAAGTTTTGGAATAGTAAACCTCTAAGCCAAAATATTTTTCCTGGAAAATGCAGAGTGAGGTAGTTAATCTTATACACAGACACAGACATATTTGCACACACCACATATTCTAATGACACTAGCTGCATAAACAGGTTAGAGCATTCCAGTCTGTTTCCAATACCTTCTTCTTGCAATACTCTCTCTCTTGATATGCAAAATTCTGTCTTTGTGGAACCATGAAGTACTTAAATGCTTGAGGCATCTTTAGAGTTTGCTGAATAAATTTCTCCCTGCTTGCTATCACTTTCTTGTTAATAGCTTCCCATAGATGTTGCTTTTTTGCTAGGTGACAATCCTATCATAACTTGGTTTTGACTTATCTACCATTAGAAGGAACAAAATTCCAGGTGCCTCCAGCAGCATTCTGAAATGTAAGGCCTAAAGTTGACACCTCATATTCAAAAATACTGTTAAGAGGTTGTTCAGTTTGTCTGCTCCATATTAAATCAAGTTAGTGTACTAGAACAACAGAAAATAATTTAATGAGTAACAGTATTAACCACAGTACACGTGGATCATTAGGTCCATTTGTATCAAAAAAGAATTTGACCATTCTTTTTCAGAGACAGCAGGTATTTGGCCATGCACTATATGCAAAATCTAGCTAATCTGCTAATATGTATGTCTTTTAAAGTTGTAGGCAATTTTAGTATAAAACAAGCATTCACAGGATGGATTTCATTACATCAGATTTGCCTTTACTAAGTTGCAAAGTAGTAAAAGGTGGAAGTCTTCCAAAAACTTATTGTATCCTGTATGGAATACAGTGAGATCTATTTCATAAATAATTTTAATGAAGTCTTCACTGCAGGGTCCAGAACATGCTGAGCAAGTCACTGTTGGAGCACATGGGTGCTCTGTACTTTCTTGCATGGCTATTGAGAACACAGAGTGAAGTGAGTGGGCAAGACAGAAGAGGTCAATGTTTTTGTCTGAAAGTACTGTGAAAGGTTATCTCATCTGCTACAACATTTTCAACTATTTAGTTAATGTTCAGGCTTTTTGTATAGTCACAAAACCTTTTGTTGGCTATAAATACAATGATGCTTAGCATTTTTATGATGCTCTTCACATTCAAAGCACTTTGCACATAAAACCCCTTTGATGAGTTTGTCCCTCCTAGATGGATGCTTGTAACTCCTGTTCTGCTCAGAGAACTGTTTGGCTTGCATCTGAGAGTAGAATTTAACTAAAAAGTACTAGTCCTGTTTTACAGCTAAAAAGAAAAGGGCAGCATAGTAGAGTTGTCTGTTGCCACAGAGGGAACTAAAGGGAATCAGGAACAAAGCACTTGATAAAACATTTATGCTTAGTCCTATGAACAAACCACAGATCTACTCTCTCTCATATACCTAAAATAAATAGTTGCCGAAATAAGCAACATATTTTATAATACAACTGTCCTGGTTGCAACTGTGCGTCCATTAGTGTTAAGAGGCGGGGGGGGGGAAGATAAGTAAAAAAAAATTCCCTGTTTTAAAGAAAATTCATAATGTTGCTAAATCTAATAATTTTTTATCTCAAGGATGTAAGAAAGACAACGGGATCTGCCCTCTGTAGACGTTATTGTTGCTGGTAAAATTACTGAATTATTGTTGGTTTCTTTCACTGAACGCTAACAATGGAAGCTAAGTCCTGCTGAACACAATTAACTTTGAACCAGAAGTAGGGTTTCTAGAGAGTGAAAATACTAATCAGACAGATTCAGCAGAGCATTACATGCTGCAGGTTTCTCTGCAGGACAGCATGCTTGACATTTACCTGGAAGACTTACTTCAGAACTCTTTTACATTGCTACCTAGTAAACAGAGAAACAGCTTCTTCCTCATCTGTGAGTCCAGGTCAGGAACAAAACCTACCGCTCAGACTGCAGGTGCATTTATTCTGCTCTGTCATCATCCAATGGCAGAGATATTGTAGTGCAGTTGAAGGCATTAGTTCCCATTTTTGGTGAAAGACAAAGATGAAAAAAATCCTTGTGGTTTTCCAGAGATGTGTGATTTCCCTACTCAACAAACACACTTTAGTTCCATAAAGTACAGCCCCAAACCAAAGGATTAGGTGAAGAATGGTTCTCACCCTTGTGACTGGCTACAAACTAGGCATACTGTCTAACATCTGCTGTGCTGCATTCCCAGTGCCATCACAGCCCACAGTTCTCTTGTCAGCCTGTGTTTTCATAGGCTATGTGCCATCTGTAATAGGAGCTGCAATTTACTATGTTGTTTGTAAAAGCCCCAGGACAACTGGGCCTAGTTTGGCTATGGTTTTAAGGCCCTAATGTGTAAATGTTAAATAAGAGTATTAAATCCCTCTACACACTGGAAGCTCTTTTTCTTCTCCATGCTGTATTATACAAGATCCAGACAAAGGTCTTGCTTCTCAATGCAGCTGAATAGCATAAAAGTTGCTTACATATTAAAGCTAAAATAAACAAATGGAAAAGAATTAGGCTACAAATTAAGAAAGTATAATGTTTAACAAAAAAGGTGATGGCTGTAAGTGGCACCATTAACACATATCTCCTATTATGGCATTACACAGACTTAAATCTGAGAGTATAAAGTGAAAGATGGAGCTAGGAGAACATGCCCCTTCTCACCCAACATTTGTCTCCCAGAACTTGTGTGTGTGACAGAGGAAGGATGGAGAAAATGGTTTGTGGCTCTACAATTGCACACAGTATTGTGATCCAGACAGACAACTTTGGAAAACAGGTAGTAATATATACAGTGGTACATACATAAAGCAGTATAGCTGCCTATACAGTAGTTCTTCCTCCTGCCTCCCTCCCTCCTCCACCATCAGGTACTTACGAGGAGTGACTAAGAGACATATCTATTGCAGTAATGCACACTGTACAGGTTTGCTTTCAGCAGAAAGGTTGATTTTGTCACACAGCTACATCTTGGCACTGCTGTAGGTTGAGGTCCTCTCTTCCATGCTTGACAGATACTTTCTCTTATTGAATGTCTCTGTGATGCTTCTACATTACGCCGTGGTCTGTAGTGTTTCATGCATCCATGGATGCCACTGGATTCTTTAAAAAAAATCATGTTCTAACACCAGGTCAGGAAACAAGCAAATCAGTATGTGACAGGTTGTTTTCTGTGCACCGTACCTTGGTCCATCCTCCTTCACTCCTGAGCCTCCTGGCACAAGTGTAACCCATATGAAGCATAACTGATGTGATATTTTCAGATGGTCCAGAAGCCGGAGTGATAATGCTTATACCAAAAGTAGTACATGGCGAACATCAGTTGGACAGTATGGTAGGAAGGAATGATCTCCTGTAGCTACCACTTTGTTTCATCTCTGTCAAGAGCTTCTTAAAATGACAGGCATTGCTGTTGTTCATTTGGCTTTTGTCCAGCACACCATGACCTTCTGCTTCAGCTTGCTTTTGGTTTTATCACCCATTCTGCCTGAGGATTTGCACGGTAAACATCTAACATGTAAGCGTCTGGATCCAAGCAGTGCTGACCTGAAACGGAAATCAACAGCCGTAAGTCATAGGCTGTTTTAAGCACATGGCTAAAGGGGACAGAGCTGTGTTAAAATGCTCTCAATTGTATCTCTGACTTGCACAATGTGAGCCCAGTTTGGTGTGTCCAGCTGACATCTTGCCTGGATACAGGCAGGAGTTTTAGTAAATTTGCCAGTTATTTTAGTGCTATGCTGAGTTATGGGCAATGTATTTAGTGAAAGGGTGAAAAAATATTGTGGTTGTAACAGAAGCATTAACAACATTGTTACTTGTAAGTGCCACAGTATGGTGGGGTTTTTTATTTCTTTGGATTTACTGGGCTGGAATTAGGACTCTGCGACTTCATTTTTTCAGTTTTTAAATGCTTAAAAAATAACTCTGTAAATCATGCATTCCCATCCAGCTAGGATCTTGCAAAAAAATACAGGGACTATATCAAGGTTTTTGGCAATTGCTGCTTTTCTGATTCAATAAATAAATAAATAAAGGGAGTCTTCAGAAGTCTGGCAGTACAGGTTTCATTAGGTGGTGACTGGGAATAGATGCTGGCTGGGGAGTCCCTGCTGCCTTTGCCACAGAAAGAGGCATTTGGTGCTTCTTAAAAGAGTAATAAGGCAATAAATTCTTGAGTTAAGTTGATTTATTGGACTATGTTGCATTTACACTTGGTGATGAAGTCATTTAACTGGTGAGGTTACACTGCAAGTTATAGTAAAATTTTTGTATGGTTACTTTTAAGGTCACTGAGGTTTTAATGATTTTATTAAAGTGAAAGCAATAAAAATGAATTAAGGCATAACCGATGTAATAAGGTACCTGGGAAGACCTAGGGCTATAAAAGTAGTTTTAATGAAGATGCAAATTAAATGTTCAATTTTTTTTAAGAGCACGGTGGTAACACTTGGGGCATTTTCACAAGGCCTTTAGGATCTTCTCCTGTTTTAGGGTCAGTTGGTCATTCTGCTTAGCCAGGCAAAAAAATTCACTTTGTATATCATCAGTAATAAAAACTTTCCTTCTAACCTACTGCTGAAGGAAGTCTGATGTTTTGTAATAACTTTATAGAAACTGTTTAGAGATTAATCTAGAAAAATGAAAAAATAATCTGAGACAGTTGCCAAAAGACTCCAACAGAGCATCCAGAATTTTAGTATGAATAGAGAAAGAGTCAGGACTGTGCAATATCAAATTAAAATCTGTTTTTTGACCTTTAGAGCAGGAACTTGTGTGGCAAACCACTGTTGTTATTCCAAGAATGTCACTGCATGAAACACGGAAGAAGACAAAATCTTTACTGTAAGGGATTTACAATCTAAATGAAGCACATATGTTAGGATGAGTATAGTACACCCATAATGAATTCTCAAGTCTGTGTTTTTGATTTGGAGGAGGTTAACACTTAAATACAGTGAGGAAGAAACAAGTCTTGGGAGTAGGCTTGAGAGGGAGGTGGAATGTGCTTGCGAGAGTAAGACTAAGGTTCTCTTAACCATGGAAAAATGCTCAATTATGAGAGTGAGAGAGGTAAGTGAAAGGTCAAATGAATTTGGCAAGACTGCAACGAGTCCTGCTGAGATCTAGCCACTGAGATCAGGTCACAATCTCCTACGCTTCTATGCTGGAGTCGGAAGGAATCATTACATTGCTTTTAACAGCTTTAAGGTCAGACATCTTTCCCACAGATGGACTAGAAGGTAGGAGAGACGCAGCTGTGTGAAACCAGCACTGCCATTAGGTGTTTTAGGAGGCTAAGGACGTTCAGAATTACATTTTCAAAATGAGACCTACCTATATTTCCTCCAATTTCATGTAAACTTTGGATCTGGCCTCTCATGTTCTGTGATGAGCCGCGGCTAGGACAGAAAAAAACCTTGTTTGTCTTTCTGCTACAACCACTGCCTTATCAACCACCATTTATATTAAGCTAAACGTTTGTATTTTTGCCTCTATGAACTTCCTTATAAAAATCAAGGGCTTCCACCAAATGCATCACTGCAGAATACCTAATCTGCTACAGAGGTAGATTACTGTGTCACTGTTAACTAAGCCTTCTATTATATTATTTATTTTTAAATATTTACTTAAAGAACAGAATTATGTAGTAACATTGGAAGACTTTGCAGAAAAGGCTTTCAGATACAATTTACCATTTTTCCATTACCATAACATTTACCATGTTAATAATTATTACCTTACAGAAACAAAAACATTAACATTTTATGGGCAGATGTCAGACAATCCGTCTGGTTTCTCTATGCAACAAGTTATAAAATGTGGATTTAGTAGTGGCATAATAGAGGGCAGACTGATACTGCATTTTAAAATGTATTTGACCAATGTAACCATAAATTATCAATTTTTAATAGAAATAAGAGTTCTTGTAACATGAGTCTTTGAAAAGGGGGCAACCTATTCATTAATGGTTCTGATGTTATTGTTCAGGAAAAACAAGATGTTCTCATTTACCCACCTGTTTTCACAGTGGAATCGAGCCAGGATGTCTTTGGCTTTTGTTTGGCTGTTGAGCTGAATTGCCATGGAGACTTTTGAATGCAGTGGAGCATAAACTCTTATCACCCCCTCAGGTATGTCGGACTGCAGGTATGGGGGAAAAGTGACAGCTCCCTAAAATCAATATTCAGTACAGTAAGTTTAAGGCAAATATTTCAGTAGCTCTATTCAGAAGCAGTTCTGCAATGCCCCTGAGGTTGCTTGCAAAAATCACTGTCCTGTATTCTTGTAATCACTAAAAAAACCCATATTTACAGTCATACACAAATTTATATCTACAGTATAATAAGATATGACACAAAACTCAAACTCCTTGGTAAGCATCACATACATGCATGCAGAATTAAGTACCTACTCTTGAATTTTAATTGCTTGCAGTAATATTGAGTCAAGTTGTTACTTGAGATTTTTTAAGTTATTGCTGTTAGCATTGGTCAGAGAACCAAGTGCTCATTTAAAAAAAAGTTTAAATTATTAGGAATATTGGATCTTCCTTCTGAAGATTAAATTCTCTAGAGGCTTGAAAATCCAGTTCTCTGTTTCTGCTTCCTGTAGTTTCAACTAGATCGAAGCCTATGTCGAGTAAAATATGAAAGTGCCATATGGTTTCTGTTAATTTTAAATTTGACCTTGCATAGGGTTCAAAAGATCATCTATGAAGTTTATGCACTCTTCCATGATTAATGGCGGATAAATCAATTAGCAAGGTTTGCATTCCAGGTCTAATCCAGTTAATACCACGCTGAGCAGGGTACAATAGTCTCTCTAGTCTCTGTCCCTGTGTAATTTAGAACATCTGAAACCTGGGGTTTGTGTTAAGTGCTCTCAGAATTCAACTCAGTTCTCTAAACAGAGTTTGCCTCCAATTTACCCTTCATATTTCAGCTACCTGCCATGGCCGGTCTCGTTTTTATTAGATGCAAACCCAATTACTATGATCAATGAACTTGCGTTCCCAGAGGTGAAATGACTGCAGTAACTGACTCTCCTTAGAAGCTCTGACTGTATTAGATCCAGGGTGAATACAGTTTTGTAACACAGTAGTCTGTACCACCATTTTAAACAAACATCCATCTGCAGCACCAATTGTGTATACCCACCATATATCTCAGACGTGGTTGGCAAATGAATTATCAAAAAAACTGAATTAGCATGGCTTCACAATTCATATCATAGAATGGTTTGGGTTGGAAGGGACCTTAAAGATCATCTAGTTCCAACCCTCTGCATGGGCAGGGACACCTCCCACTAGACCAGGTTGCTCAAAGCCCCATCCAACCTGGCCTAGAATACTTCCAGGGAAGGGACATCCACAACTTTCCTGTGCAAGCTGTTCCAGTGTCTCATCACCCTCACAGTAAAGAATTTCTTTCTAATATCTAACCTAAAAATTCCCTCTTTCAGTCTGAAACTGTTCCTCCTTGCCCTATCCCTACAAGCCATTGTAAAAAGTCCCTCCACAGCTGAAGGCTGATATAAGGTCTCCCTAGTGCCTTCTCTTCTGAAGGCTGAACAGCCCCAACTCTCTCAGCCTGTCTTCGTAAGAGAGGTGCTCCAGCCCTCTGATCATATATAAAATTTCTCTTTTTTTTTTTTTTTTCTTTTTTTCTTTTTTCCCCCAGGTGTTCCCTTCTGCATTTTCCCTGTTGTCTGTATTAGCTGGCTTATTCCCTGTTTCTTGTAATCTCTTAATATCACTCCTTTCTTATTTGTCTTTTCTTTTGTTCTTCAAGAATATTCTTGAAGTCCTTCACCAGTTCCTCTTCTTACAGTTCACCAGTCTGCTTTCTTTAAAACCCCATGGAAGTCTCTGAAGCCTTCCTCTCCAGGTTATAAAAGGTAATTACCTCATATAAGCTGCCATAGGGACTGTATATTTTGGGCACGTGTACGTAACGTGCTTTGTTGCACAAATTATGTTACACCTAATGTGTAAGTTAATTTTATCTGTCTTTTGAAATAGCATACCTCGGGCAAGTTCCTAAACTCCATATGCAGGCAATAAGGTTGGTGGCTTTAAGATCTCTGAAGGAAGACTTTGTATTGGACTTTCCTAAGTCTGAACTGCACTTGGAGCTCTGGAAAGCCTCAAAAGTATCCACCTCTCTCCTCTGTCTATATGGGGAGTAGCAACACAAACTACTTAATTAGACACTTAAAATTCAGACCCAGTTTTGGTGTCTGTGTTAGGCAAACTGGATTTTTCTTTCTGCTTAGGAAGTTAATGCAAAGCTATAAAACTAAAGCTTGCAACGAAAATATCAAATGGCCTGGACCAGGGCATGGGTAAATACAAGTAATCCTAACATTGACCATCCTACTACTCATCTACAGATCCTTGCATTCATTGAGTATCTACAGATCATTTTTGCCAAGGACTCTCCACATATGACCATTTTCTTATAAAATAGGTATAAAACCAGCACTGTAACTAGCTATCTTATAGCTCAATTCCTAAAACTTATCAGGATGGTGGACTGTGAAGCATATCTTTCAAGATGCCTCCCAAATCAACTTATTTTGTATGTACAAATTTCCTCTTCACCCCCAAAAGCTTTTATCAGAGATAAGAAATCAAGGAGGCTGGCTAAAGCTGCCCTTGAAAATGGTCTATTTCTAATCACACCTCTGGTCTTTCAGGTCTTTCCCGTTCCATGGTCTTTCTCCTCAGAAGTTTTCTCACTCCTTTGTCAAACATCAGCTGCCTCTTGCTGTTATTCATTGCTGCCTCATTCATTTTTCTCACCTGGGAGATGAGAAAGGATGGGACCTAAAGGGAGAAAACCAGAGCTAAGAATACACAGTCATTTTTTCTCTCAAAAAATTGGTGTTGGGCATTCAGAGAGGTGCCAAATTTTAGGCAGCAGAAGCTCTATTTATTCCCAGAAGATACATGCGATTAGTAGCTTCCATAACAACCCACGGTTGTTCTTTTGATGAAACTATAAATCACCTTTCATACCATATGAAACATCTTAGTGATATTTGCAGTTGTACTAAGTTTATTAGGAGGTTGTCTTTGCAATCCCCATCATACCCTCCTTCTGTTGTGAAGAAAAGAGCTGAGACAGTCATTATCTTCATACCAACCTTTGGAAGTCCAGCAAGTAGTACACGCTTTTGGCCTATATCATTATGGACTAGACTCTAAACAGACATTTAACCCTATCCAAGTTTAGATATCTCACCTAGATTGAATCATTTTCCTATGCATTCTTCTGTATAAAACAATTATGTGGGATAAGTACCTCCAGAGGGCAATTTTTTTGCTAAAACGGATGTCTTAGGTGAGGTAAATCTCCGCCCAGAAGTACCTCTCGCTCTACCTCACACTATATCTAGAAGACTCCAGCCAGTTTCCAAAGAATTGCTAACTGCTTCTGTCAGAAAGGTCAATTTACTCTGATTTCTACGGAGCTGCTGCATATAGCAAAGTACTTTTCTGTCTTGGAGTCATAAAGAGGGAACCAGCAGTACTCACTGTCCACAGGATGTCCTGGTACCGAATTAAAAGCCTCACAATGTGCGCTGTGGTGGCGGCTGCTTGCATTTCTTGTTGGTTTGCACGCTTCCCTTTGTAGATGAAGAGGTTTGGTGCAACAATCATAGAAACATTCCACAAGTTCATTTTGTTTTTCCCCTCATTAGCAACCACCTTCTTCAGGAACTGAAGAAAGGCCTGGAAAAACACTTGTTGAGTCTCACAAAATAGTTTGCTTCTTAAATGCAGCGTTTTCAAATGCACAACATGTCTGGCTCAAAAGCTGCTATATTTGCATTCGGAGGTGAAACTTAGGGCTTTTGGTAGTCTCATTTGGACTACTCTGGTATTTGCTGGCACAACCTCCTGTGTCACTCACAGAGAAATAATTAATGATATCAAAATACATACTAGTAAGTTATCTATCATTTGGAGCATAATCCTAAATTTATAAGTCCAGTGCAATGTCTGCACTAAGGCTCTAAATCCTGTAGCAGGGGAAAGACATAAAAGTGTTGCAATGGAATAGTTAACTTCTTCATAGAGTTCAAGGTGCCCACTTTGATGTATCTGGCCAAGGTATTTTATGTTGCAATCACCAGGGTGATCAGCCTCCCTTCAAATGTACAGCAGTTCCATATGTGATATAATTTGTGGAATTTCTGCCAGCAACCCCCTAACTTTTATTCTGGGATAATGAAAGCAAGAAAAGCCCAGTGATGGCTTGTTGACGTCACTTCTGTACATGCATGGCAGAGTCAAAGGAAACTCATTTCCCTTTTGGGCAGTTTATTCAGAATTTTGCTTGAGTGACTGAACAGGATAGATTGCAGCTGTGGTTAGAGCTAGGGTCTGCCAATGAGTCCTTTTGCAACACCATACCATTAAAACCACTATCTTTGTACCCTGACATTGCAATTAAAACATTTTTACAAACCCAGGAATTACAAAACAGACACTACATTGGAGAAGTTTTAAAAATCTCATTATAAATATCAAGTAGGGATGCTTTCAGTTTTGTCATCACTTCTATTTTAATATAAACGCCTAGTAATAATTAAGACCACTATTCTGGCATGCATTTTACACATACTGCTCTATATCAATATGGACTTTGCTGAAAGAAATAGCCCCCATTTTTCACCGAGCTCTAGTAGACCTCCAAATGCTTTAAAGGGGGTTGTTATTCTTGTCCCTTTTTATTGTATACATAAATATAGGTAAAGAAGGCACCTGGACTCAAAAAGCTATATATAAACATTCTGATGGGAGACTTTCAGAGTGGGGACCTGCAGGGTGCTGGTGACCAGGAGACCCGATGAGATGTCTGGGGGCTCCCAGGCAGCTTTTTCACCCGGGTTTCCTCTATGTGGAAACAAGTCCAAAGAATCTTAGAATCAGGATATAACTGCAGTCAGACGTGGGAACTCTCAAGCACCCAAAGTGCTTTTAGCCACTGTGTCTGTATCAGGAAGCAGTTCATGGCTGTGGGTGTGAGTTCTTAAAGCAAAACATTTGAGGCTGAGGCCCTGACATCCCTGATACAAATGTATGTTTCAGGGTTTTTTTACTTTTAACTACCTCCTTCAGTGTGGTCCAGTGCCCTGGAAGCCCTTGATCACTGGGGGTGCACTAGGTGAGCTTCTGGGGGGCAACTTCTTGTTTAACTTCATGTAGGAGAATTCCAGTTATACAGAAACCCCAGAAACTTGACCTTCTCTTTCCAAACTGTGCAAGGATCATGCCTCTTTTAAATGAATGCTCCAGAATAAATGATGCCTGGGAGCCATTTACTGACACCAACAGCTGGATATCTCCAGCAACTATTTCTTAATTGCTTGTAAAATAAATGACAGACAGGGACCTGGAACACCTTTTCAAGGAAATGTTGAAAAACACAGATGATTACTTTCATGGTGCATCTGATCGCTGACTGTTAGAAAAAAAAAAAATTGATCTCTCATTTAACAGCTAAAAGCATGACAGATGGCAGATGCTAGCAAATGAAGAACTTACCTTTGCTGTGTCTCTGTTAGCTTCAGGCAGCAGCATGATCAACAGATGCAAAGCTTGCAGCTGTAACTTGATCTTGGAGATTTCTAAGAATATGAAGAATTAATGTTTTTAAATCCCTGTTACAACTGGTTTGTTCTAAAACCCTTCTTTGTCAGCAGCTCTAGAAACACAACCACCACTGCCCGGTTGAAACTAGCACGTTGAGATGTTTATTAACCCTAATCTTTTCCCCAAATATAAAAATAATTATAATGAGTGGATTTTTCCTTATCATCTTGGGTGTTTGTCAGAGGGGAGACAAGGCTCTCTAGAATTCTGTCTAAATAGCAAAGAGACAGTATTTTTCAATACCAGACAATTTCTTTTTGATATTGTGGTCTGGTTGTGTTGTATGTGGATCAAGCATTTTGCCCCTTTCAAACTGAAATGTGTATTTTTTTTTCAGAAAATTTTCAAACCGTTGTTACGGAGTAATTTGCTGAACACCTGTGCCACTGGAGTGGAGACTGATTGCTTATAACTCAAAAAGTATTTGTCTCAAGTCTAGCACTTTAGAGCCCCTTGTCAGCTACAAAACACCATGATCTTTTCAACAAGTGGTATATATTGATACTGTGCAAACATCTCTGTAAGAGCTGGGATAAGGAGTATGGGAAGAATAAATGTCATTTGTTTCCACTTGGGGGGGTGAGAGAGGTTTGGAGAAAAAGAGTGTTGTGGACAGTGTGTCTGTTAGAGGGCACAGACTCCTCATGTTCAGTCTTGTCCTCCAAACTGAGAAGCCATCACAATTGCTTGCAGTCTCAAACTCACAAGGAGCACACTCAAGTACGTGAAGGTTACAGGAAGGGGTCACCTCCTTGTGCCCTTTAAGCGACCTCATAAAGATCCTGAAAGATTGGCTGCAACCTTATACAAAGATTCTAAGATTTCTGTACCCATTTGCCTAATCACCATCCTGATGGTTTCACTGTGTCCTAGCTCAAGTGCATTTACAATGAAGTCAATAGGTATTGCAAGGTACCGCGGTGTTCTTCCTGGAAGAGACATTAACAAAATGTACTGAGAATGAGAGGGTGTATGTACACTGAAAACAAGACCTGACTGCCTGAAGCTTTCTGTGATCACATATATCTTTGTAAGAATATTCTGACCCCAGCATAAATCCAGAGAGAAATAAAATAGAACCAATAGAATGTCAGCTAAAGGACAGTGACCTGAATCTACCTTGCAGAAATTTTCATTTCTGAAACCTATAATTTGTGTGAATCCGGGTCTATATATGAAAGTCATTGCTCAGCCAGCATTTGCTCAAAGATTTCAATTCTTTTGTTAAACAGTTGTGTTAGCTAAGCATAGAGACTTTTTTCCATTTGAAAAGGAAAGCTTGCAGAATATGTAAATGTTTAGGCAAGGCACTGGGGCTTTTTTTTCTCTCTGCTTCAGAAAGAGAAAAAAATGTAACATCTATTATTACATTTTGTCTAGGTCAATCCATATTAACTCCTTTCCCACTTACTTTCCACTAGTGTGATGAAAGCAGGCAGATACTCTACTGTGAAAAGGGGGCTTGGGAGTTCCCTTATAAACATTTTCAGCAGTCCTGCTGCATCGTTATTTCGTACTTGGTCCCAGTCAAAAGTGTCTTCATAAAATTTTGCCTCAAGCTCTTGATGGAGATTCTGAAAGATAAAAGGAACATCTGATCTTTAATCATTGCTTCTGACCTGGCAGTTTGAGATCACTTCAGAAATCCCATTACAAACCAGAGGCAGGCTTACACCATAGCTGAAGTAGCCCCAAACCAGTAGTAGCCTAGTTACAGCCATGTGGAGTTCAGAGCAGGTTAACAGATCAGGTTCCCGGGGATATTTTGCAACCCAGGCTAAATTTGGTTTATATTAGCTGCATTTCTGCCAGTGACCCATTTGAACCATTTTAAAGCAAGAAAAATTTGTGCAGTGTCTTAGAACTAGAAACAGAAAATTCAGTTAAACAGAATTTTTAGCACAGCTCTTATTTTTGAGACACTCTCCAGAGGTTCTGACCCTTAAAGCACAAAGGAGTGCCATTTCTTCCTCACTGCCAGTGAACTTGCTAGACAATCTCTTGGTATCGGAGTGCACAGACCTTGAGCAAATGGCTTTAACTTAAGGTCTTTCTTTAAGACAATTTTTTCTTTTAGGATAACTATAATTAGATTTGATCACTTAATAGAAAAATAAAGGTATCTAACCATTACTGTAAGAAAACCTCAATTTAATACATGTCAAAAAAACCCTCTAAAGCCACAGGAGGTATCTAAGACAGAACTGATTATACCAATATGGGTACCCATTTAATCCTACTGTTCTCCACTGTTAGCATCTTGCTCTGTAATAGAGGTCTGTTTAGTTCTGGAGTGTAACTAATCAATATTTCACACACATGTGTGAATGGGAAATATTTAGTAAGGTTCCTAGTAGGAACAGAATTTGGCTGCAAACCCAAATCACTGTTTGGAAAATGTAAACTCCTCAGAAATTTGTTGAGTTAATAAGATCGAAGGAGGCTATTGTAATAGGAGGATATAAATAAATAATGCAGCTTTCACAATTATTACTGGCCAAACACTGCTTTATCCATAGGAAGTTTGTTCCTGCTTTTTGTGAAACCATTTTTGACAATTTACAAGTGTAGCTAATATTCAGGTTTCAGAACATGTTTTTGTCAAATGTACCTTAATATCACACAAAGAAAGTTTAGTCTATTCAGACAGAAAACTTAAAAAAATAGATTCTGTTTACCCTGCCTCATATGAATGGAAGGAAATTACATATCAAATATGGTCATACATAATGAATTGAAATGGTTGGCACAAAAGAAAATGGAAAATCATTCAGGATTGGGAATATAATGTTACCGTCTCATTTTTACTAGCACTTGCTGTAATCTGGGATATCTCAGCTTC
This sequence comes from Apus apus, assembly GCF_020740795.1. Classification (NCBI taxonomy): domain Eukaryota; kingdom Metazoa; phylum Chordata; class Aves; order Apodiformes; family Apodidae; genus Apus; species Apus apus. The sequence goes on from NC_067283.1 coordinate 104,791,339, forward strand.
TGCTGTATTTACATCCTTTGCACATAATCCATACCAACACCTGGATTAGATTATTTTCTGGTTACTGACTGGGAAATGTGGAACAGAAGTCTTCACCTCATCAAAACCATTAGACGAGAGAAAAACTACTCCACATTTTTCTGCTGAGAACTGGGGAAAATCCATAGAAATAGCAAGCAAGATTTTTGAAACATAAACATTTAATATACATATAGGCACATGTAAACATATATTTATATTTTATACACTCAGTCCCTTCCCATATATATATATACACACACATATATATGTATGTATGCACCTTGAAAAAAATGGGGGGTTTTGTGTTGTTTTTTTTTCTAAAAATGACTGATCCTACAGTACACTATCAAGCATTTTGGTTCACTTGAGCTTTTGTTACAAACCAGATTACAGAGGAAAACTTGTATTTATTTCTTCTATTCTTTGTTTTATTGAAGAGTAATCTTTAATCACTTCCATATGCCTTTTCTTTCTCCAAATAAGACTGAAATAATATTGGAATGCCCTCAAATCCTAATGTCATAATAATGTATGAAAGCTTTGATGGATGAAATCTGGACCTGCTTTGAAAAAAATCTCTCTCTCTAGCTGGTTGGCTTGTTGGACAGACTTAAACGAAGCCAAAACTCAAGTAATTTAAACTTTCATATGGGCAGTTTAACTTACCACCCAGTAAAGGAGAGCTACATATAAAGATATATCTCATAGCAGCTCACTGGATATAGGTTGTGAATAATAAGTGAAAAAGGTGCAGTACAGTATATGCAAAGAATATGAAAGTAGTTTCATTAGATAGAGTACAGCCCTGCTGTGTAACCTCCCTGGAGGTGCTGGAAATAATTGAGATTGCGTGAAATAATACTTTAAGTATTTCTATGAAAAAAATGAGGAAGATAAAAAGTACAGGCCAAATGAGGAGCTCCCTTCTGCAAGATGCATCACTTTTATCAGTCCATAGAATCAAAGGGAGCTGGGCTGCTACTGCCTATCTTTGATGCATTTCATGCAATGCTGCTGCTGCTTCTTGTACAGCTGTTTTTTATGATTCCTAGCCTATCATAATTTAGCAATCCCCAGCATTGCTCTTTGTGTGGCTGCCATGATGCTGAGACTTCCTGCCTCAGAAAGCAAGACTATTTTTCTTGATGATGAGAAAGTGGGATTGGGATGCACTATAAGAAGTGCTCAAACGAGATTTAAAAAAAAACCACCCAAACAAACAAACATAGAAAAAACAAAAATCTGGGAAAGAGGTAGACACTACTAAGCCCAGAAAAAAAGTTGTTTTTCTAATTTGTGTCTACCAGAGGCTTCCAGTTCCTGGAACCAAGTCAGTCTGGAGAAACAATTACAAGCATTACTGCACTGCAGTGTCAGGCTATTTGGTACCAACTAGCCTGTGTTCATAGCCCGCAAATAGCCTGTGAAAATGCAGTACTCAAGGCTGCCAAACAGTGAATACAGGCCAAATTTCTCTCACTTGGAACATGAAATTGTAAGATCACAGAAGATAAATGAGAAATAAAGTGATACAAAGGTTAAAATGACATAGAATAAGATCTTTATCTGAAGCTCACTCAGTTTAGCAACTCTGGATTTCTGAAATAAATTAAAACAGAGATAAGATCACAGCAATTTTGGATGACAGAGATAAACTGGAAGGATCCCTCAATGTGTAGTGGAGGAAAACTGCTTTCAGTGCCAAATCTGTGCTTTATATAGAACATTAACAAATACAAAGCAATTGACCAAATGTTCTGTGATTTATTGGTTCCCAGGAACCAATCTGACCTTCCACTGGTAGGAGTAGAAATGCTGATCTCCATACATCAGTCTTTATATGCAGTGGACATTTATGTGTGCTGTATTACTTTACATAGGATCTGTGGTCCAGGAGACAGAAAACTGGCACGAGCGTGTACCTTGACTCTGGAGGCAGATCCAGGCACTCGTAGAATTCCTTCAGTTTCTAAACCTGTTTCCTCAAGCTTGAGCAGTAACTGAAAAAAAACACAACAAAACCCAGGAAAGCAATTAAACATACTATTAACCTCTTTTTTTTTTTTTTTTTTTTTTTTCAGTCTAGGTATCCTTCAGACTAATTTGAAAAAGATACACTTCTATGTAATTTGCTAATGAAAACAGGCCAGCTCATGTAAGTAAACCTTCTTAATTCACTCTCCATATTCCTGACCCTGAAATAAGGAGTATGCAGAGTATGGAAAACTGATAATGCAATAGGCCCCTCTGTCCTTGATTTGAAACTTGGCACTGCTATAGAACAATTAACACATAAGTATACTCATAAAAGGGCAGATACACGGGGTAAAACACAATGGTGTTTTGAGGGAAAATTAACCTCTGAGAAATGTTTAAGTCTTTCCCTGAGGAGCACAATGGTAATGTCTATAGATAACATACGTTTCTGGGAACTGAGAACTCAGATTAGAAAATGGTCCCAGGATATTTTAGTCTGAATTTTCTGTGAATAGGCTTTCCACTCTAATTCTTTATTAAAAAAGAAATGTTTTGATTTAACATAACTTAGAATGAGGGAATAAAATAAATTCCTAACATTTATTCATACACCTCTGGATTTTTCACCACCAGCTCTGTTTCCTGCCCTAGCTGTTGGATCCTTCTAATATCCCATGGTATCTTGACAGGGTAGCTGTGGAGCTGATTGCAAAGTCATGTAAATATTCAAGTCCTGTCAGTCTTTCCCCTGACACTCCACACCACTTCCCCTTTTGTCAGTATTTACAGGGAAATTTCTTGAACTTTTGAGTCCATGTAAACCTATGTGTGTGTGTGCTTCTGTCTCTGTGCCTGTCTTCAAGACAACCTCGGTTGCCTTTTTGCTGCCTAATGACTTTTATAAATGATCTTGTCTTATACAAACCTCAATCAGAAGATGCCACTTCAATTCTGGAAATAATAGCTAAGTAATACCTAAGGTGTGAATTCCTGTGAAATTAAAGCTCCTGAGACAGCTCATCTCTGGCCTTTTTGCACAGACACACCATTTACCATGGCTCTCTAATTTAATGAGAAAGGGAAAGAGAAATCCAGATGTCTGTTTCCCAAAGTTTCCTATATGGTATCATATAATTACAAACACTGAAAGATGTCTCTACCTCTCTCACACAGAAAAGGAGCAAACTTTGTCTCCTTGTCACAAGGTTTTCAAACCACAACATACAGAGAACCTGTAGACACCTTCAAGACTATAAAGCCTGCATCTTCTTTTGTCTGATGACTGTTTTGAGCGTCAGTGCAAGAGACGGAAAAACAAATCTTAGTGGCTGAGGAGACTGAGATATACTCACTTTTTGGAAGATGAGGGGAACTTTTATTCCAGGAACCTTCTTTTGATCATTCTCCAGCAGTATGGTGAGAGGGACTCCAAACAGACCATTTTCTTAAAAACAATAACAGCAAATGTGAAAGAGAGAAAACACAGCCTCCTACACGTCTTCATAGCTATGCTGGGCAGCACCCAGGTGGCTGCCATGGGGATGCCACAGCACAGTACCTCGTCCCCGCACCCTCTCCACACGGTTCCTCTTCAGCTCCACCCCCAGGGCGTCGTAGAAGGCAGTTAGCTCAATCAGGGAGAGGTAGCGGATCTTCTTCATGTCTTCAGGAGAGAGGTCTCCAACTTCTGTCAGCCCAAACCGGCTTTTCCGAACTATGAATTTCTACAGTAGAGATGAATTGCACCTTTATTAATTACAGGACGTGCATTTTTGTTTTGAAAGCAATGCCCGTACATAATAGGCAGTCATATTAGGATAGACGGACAACACCAGAGAGCTGAGCTACAACCCTGTGCATTGACCTGGTACATTGACATAACTTGCATCCATCTGAAATGTAAAATAGAGCTTGTTGCTCATCATGTTCCCTTGAAGTTTGACTGGCAAGCAGTGCTGGAGCAGAGCTATTAACCTTGGTGCCTGTACTCCAGCTGGGAGACATGAGCTATACGCTACTTAGACATTCATCCAGTTTCAGCAGGTTATAACATTTTGCTCTGTCTTTGCCTCCCTCCCAGTGTCTTTGAATGCATTTGAAGTAGCTGACACATTTCATCATGGATATGGTCATATATCAATAGTGTGTGTGTGTGATGAATCCATGCCTGCTTTGCATATTACTTTTAATTTATGAGGTATTACAGGGGAGTTCAAACTAAAGATCTGAGGAAAAGCCTAGAAGCAAAATCACTTAGTCCTGATGCCAGCCTGCCAATATACTGGTACTTTTTGTTACTCAAGAAGCATTTAGGCTTGGAAACAGGACTCCCAGCAGCTAAGAAATAATTTACTCAAGGAGGCTTGAACTAAATGATACTTAGTGATCTGGGGGCATGTGAAGTTGTCTACATACTTTAGAAACTGCAGTGTCGTGGATCAGAGCCAGGAATGTTGTGTCATGACAAAAACATTTGTACAAATGTCAAGAAGAACAAGTACCCATCAGTTTTTGACATAATTGTTTGACATAATAACCAAGTTGAAGTGAAAACCATGCTTTTCAAAGAACTGTGGATCCTTGCTATTGTATATTTTTTTAATTAATTGTAATTTAAACCAGTTATTGTTAGTCAAAGGCATAAATAAATAGCATTACAAATCATCTCCTCCCCTTTGGGAACTGAGTGGAAACCCAGCCTCTAATGATGTTTTGCTTCTGAGGATTACAGCCCAGTCCTCCCTTTTTTAAACAAATTTGGACTAGATAGGTTTAACACATCTTTAGATGAAGCCAATTGAACAGATTAAGAAAAAAGCAAACAAAAAAAAGTATTAAACTTACACCAGATTTCAAAATTAAGAGAGGACAAAGGACATCTAGATCACATAGGTTAGGACTTCCGAAATCACATTGCACATGATCTTTCAGTAGGGGTTAACCATAGTCAGGGGAGAAAGAGTGCAGGGCATGGAATAACCAATTTACATGCTGTCAGTGGCATTTTAGGCCAGAATCTTCCCTCCACAGAAGGCAGTAATACCACTGTTACTTTTATGCTAGGACTTAATAATGTAACAAGAGCTACATGGAGCATAGTCTTCAGAAGACACATAAATACTAAAGAATATCTATGCATTTTAATTCCAGTGATGCAAAAGTCCAAAAGCAGTCAAAGATCAATCAATCATCTTAAAAATAAGAAAATATCATACAGTATACATGTATTCTTTAATGCCAAATTTACTCAATCAAACTCCAGGATGTCAAAGAGATTCTTTGTACCATCTAGTTCACATATACTGGTATTGTGATAAATTTGGACTCTGAGCCTTTAAAGGCACAACCTACAGCCCATCTCTCCAATGCTATAATGATTTTCTATGATGGCTGATTAACTCTTAGGGTCACTAAGACGCAATGCAGTATTAACATAAGATTTGGGGCTGGGCTTTTTTCTTTTGTCTTCTATCACAATTTTCCAGGGATTTTTCTTACAAACAGTGGAGTCACAATATGCAGCACTGAAGGAGGCTGTGCTATCAAGAAATGAGATGGCTAGCATTTTGGCTAAGGAGCATTGTGTGATGTGTTCCTTCTGTGTGGAACTATACATTGTACCAAGATGGGCCTGAAATTCTTACTGACTCTTAGTTCTACAACATCTTCAACTAACTCACACCGGTCATGGTCCTACACTGGGGACAATGCATGTAACCCTTTGCAGACAGTGATGTTGAGCTGGCTCTCTTGGGAACTGCAGGAGACATATTACTTTACAATATACAGTCTCTCACTGTGTAGCTCATTATATGGTATCCATGAAACTGGTTATCTCAACACATCAGACCTGCTCCAGAGAACCCACTAGCAAGGAAGTATGATGTTGTGTAGACTTCAGTCTGTTCCTGTTAGCCCACCTTGAGGAAGGGGACACAGTCCTTAAGTAGGTATAAGTGACTGGTCGCTCTGTGTAACTGAACAAGAGGTGATTTTTTTGCTGAGGCCTGTTATGGGCTGAGCCACTATGGGAAAAAAACAAATACCATGAGTGGTAGAATATGAAGTATGAGAAATGCCAATGTCAACACTGACTTTATTTTAAAACTGTCTGTGACGACCTGGAATATTTCTTGTGTACTCTTCTGAGCACACAAAATGATGACTTGCATGCAGAATGGTTAATCTCCAGGACAATGCTGGCCTTTTCTCATACTAATCAATTATACAACCACAGGTCAACATGCCATCCTTTCTTCCCTGTTTGTTACCTGTTTCCCTGCTCTATCAACTGGAAATTGTCCAAGCTGTTGCAGAGAAAAAATTATGTGTGTGTGTTGTAGAGAAGGCTGGGATCCTAGGTTTGCTATTGCAAGAAGCAAAGATGAACCTCTGGTTTGCCAAAATCATTATATCCTTACTCTCCACAAGACAGCAAGTTATGCCCACTACAAAAAAAACCCCAAACAAACCAATAACAACAAACAAAACCCAGACACACTAAACCACAGGGATTTCACACCAGCTGCAATCTACTTGGTGTCTTATTCCTCATTTCAACAGGGAAGCTTACTTCTACATCTCAGATTCTTCTTGGTGGTGTCTGAGATGGACAAATAGATAATTCTCAGAGAATTCAGTGTCTCTGTGGATAGCAACAACTTCAGATTAGTTCAGGACCTCAGGATATCCTAACATTCAGGAAAGGCTTCCAAATAATTTCCAGCAATTTCATACATTTCTCTAAAAAGGTGGTATCTGAAGTACAACCTAATGCTGCAGTTTCCAGTAATGGAAGTTTTGAGGTCTGATGGAAATAGAAAACTGGCATCCTTGTCTTTGAGAAATAACTGCAAATAATGGCATGACTGCTCACTGTATGTCTAGTTGGATGATATGATAAAATTTCCTTTAACCATTTACATAGTATCCCCTACAGTGTAATTGCACTGGATACTGATGGGAGAAAAACGGTACTGCTGCAGGACTAAGTTTTGCTTTCCCCCCTTCATCTGTGAAGCAATTTTAAGTCCCTGTTTAAAAAAGGCAGATAATCTGTGGGGGAAAAAAGAAGGAAAGCAGACCAGCAATGAAAATGATTGCTAGTTTTAGTGCCAGTAACTGGTCTTTACTGGTGAAAAATGTGTAGACGATGGAATATTTGAGGTACAAGTAAAAACCAGACTTGAATATTCAGTTCAGCTTTGATGCCTCTCTAGGAATCAGTCACAAGCAGTAGGCAGGCACAGTGGGCAGACTATAAATCACACATAGCAAAGGAGAGCTAATGTATCTTAACAGACTCCAGTGTGCTGGGGATATAAAGCAGGAAATCAATGGGTTAAAGAAAACAATTGAGGAAATAAATCGAGTACAAACTTACAGGTAAAGCAGAGTCTTCCTTTTTGAACCTCTGGTTTTTTGGCCATTCTTGGTTTTTTGGAAGGACTGTAATGGATTCTGAGAAAGAGACCTCATAGGAGAGCTCTTCTGTTACGGATGGGCTGCCTTTGTCTAGTCCACAGTCTAGACAACTATTAGCTGAAAATAAGGGAAACCATATATGAAAGCTGTATGTATGCTTGCAGTTAGTACAGAGACATTTAAAATTGAACCAAGATGACAAAAATCTTGCAAAAGTAATACAGGAAGTGCTTCAAAAGGAATTTCAGTGTAAACCACAGCATGTTCCTGTTTTGTTCAGAGGAAATAACCCCTTAGAAAGAAAATCCCTATTTTAATTTTGGATCATTTAACATGTTGCTTTTCATGAGAAAGATAGTCAAGATGAAACTTCCTGTTTATCAGGAATGATCAAGTTTTTATACTCCATCCTTTGCCTCCGTCCAGGCAGGCAAACTGTGTTGGCACTTGTCTAATGAACAATTAAAAATAAAAGTTCTTGATGGAAAAATGCTGCTGACACAGTTCCTTAGGTCATTGTTGACTTATTTACAATGATAAGACATTGTGCATCTATTTTATTTCCTCACAGACATATATTTCTCACAGTTGCTAGTTTAGATGTGTAGCATCAAACCAGGATTCACTATACAATCTTCCAGTTTGAAAAACATTTTATCTACTGGAATGTCTGTTAGATATTGTGAAATTACTTATTGCTCAACTCTAAAAATGTCACTTTCTGAAATTAGTGAATGCCTGAGGAAAATTTTTGAAACCAGTACAACCAAGTACAGAAATATTCTATTGTCATGAAGTCCAAAGTGTGATAACATGCATTAGTTCCAGTGTTGCCAACTTTCATGGTTGATCTCTTGCATCTCAGGACAGTTTTATGTTTTCCCTTAAGGTCCAGCTCCTAGATGCAGGCAATTGGAACAGAATCATAATTTTCACTGGAAGTAAAGTAAAATTTCAGCCCCCAGGACTGCAGAGAAGAATTTACTAGCACGACCCAAGTGCATTCAAGAGCCATGGCAATCAGTGAATTAAAAAGCGTTACGTATTTTATAAACATGTGCATGCCCCATGATATTTGAGTAATTGCATTTACAGATAGAGGGGCTTCAATATTTTTGGCAACACCCTTTGTTTTGCAAGTAAGGTATGAAAAAGCTAATTGTGTTAATAAGTGGCGACCGGCTTCTGAACTGTGGCCTTAGATGTTACCTACTGGCCAACCATTTAAGATGTTTTCCATCCCTCTTTCCATCCTTGGATCTGGGATCACAGACTGTTCATGGTAGCCCTGCCCATTTGGTTCACCATCTGTTCTAGTACTACTGCTTGCAAAGCAGAGGTATCAGCAGAGCAGCTTCTGCAACCAAAGAACATGTCTGCATCACTATATACAGAGGTAAACATCAAGGGACTAGTTTAGAAACTTGGGTATTAATATCCCTTTAGTTAAGCCCTGAACAATGATGATGGGAAGAGCTTTCAAAATAAAAGATGGACATTCCTGTGGAAGGCTGCTGACAGCTATCCAGACCCTTAGCACAGCAGAGTTATAATTTTCATTAGCACTGCCAGTCACTGTCAGGGCAAAGTGTTTAAGAGATAACATCATTAGCAGATCAGAATAATAGGGCAGGAACAGAAAAGCAATAAATTTCTAATACTACAGTTTCTGCAGTACTGGAGAAGAAATGTGAAATAGGTCTGCACCTCTCTTGTCAAGATTTGCAAAAAGAAAATACATTGCTGATGTATTTTGGACAATTTCTGCACTGTATCGTTAAAAATAAACCCCTATTTTACACTCCTAACCTTGCAACGATCAGTACTTTTTAGACACTGATGCCTCAAGGGCAGGGACTAACCTCTGAAGTACAAAAGGATCTTTCTGTCTATCATTTTTCTAGGAGGAAGTGAACACTGGTTACATGTTGGCATACTCACAGCTAACTGATTTCCAAACTGGCTTCTGCCCAGGAAGCTGGATACCATTAGAAGGAACTGGTGACACTGGAACTGTCTCAAATGTGGTCTGACAGGCAAGAAAAAATGATCAGACTGCAGTGAAGGTACAAGTCTATGGACAGAAACTGCTACAGTTCAAGAAACGACGTATCATTCTCAGCTTACACTCTTTTGCCAAGTTTAAACAACCTGTTGTGATTCACCAGAGTACATTTTTCATAGCGGAGCCGGAGAACTAATCTTCCTGTGGCTGCACAGAATTGGATCATGTTGAGGTCAGTAATATTGCAGCTCACTGTAGCTAATGATTCCTGTCCTGTATAATGACTGAAATTAGCTAAGTAAATTGCTGTACGTAATTGTACTAAGCAAAAGGTCCTTGTCAAATTGTAATTCATATTGCTTTTAATAATTTTGGCACAAATCTTTTTGAGGACTCTTGGACATATGTCAAACACCCACTGCTCTCAAGCACCTGTCAGAAACCAGGCTGTTCACCACCTTTTGGGATTTGGGGACCAGCGAATTATTAATGGATGGGTGTCTTCTCATAGGTTATATACCAACATTTTACCAGAGAACCGTAAAAACAGTTTTAGGGAAAAAGACGGTTTCTATAGTAAAATTAATTTATTTCCACTCCAGAAATCATTCTGCACTGTGTGAACATTGGGGCAGTGTGTGTGGTGCAGCAGAGAAGGGGTTCGGAAGCCCAGGGGGTGACTTTCAAGCACGTCACCTCTTGGCAGCTGAGTTTTACCTTTGTTCTCAGCAGTCTGGGGACAGTCAAAAGACAAATCTGAGTGTTGCGTGTTCACAGGGCAGTAGCAGCTCATCTGCATGTTCTTAGGTTAAAAAAAAAGACAAATTTTTAAAATACTCTAAAGGGTACTCAGTGAGAATAACTACAACACCCCAGACAGGCCTTGTATTTTTTTCTGCTGTGCTTTTCATCCTGGTGGGAGCCCGTGGAGCCCCTCATTTCTTAAACCTGCTGCCTCACTACCCCCTCTCCCGAGTCTGCTGGAGCAGCCCCAGCTTTCTAGCTAAACCTGCACCTGAGGGCCCCCAACAGCCGCTCTTTAAATTGCTAAATCGGCTGTTTATCAACAAGCACCAATGCCTCAGGGCAGAAATGTCTTCCCCATTTGTAGACAATGCACAGGAGCAGCATTTAGGCAGCTGAAAAATGTCAGATATTTAAAAGACAGACAGCTCTTCCAATTGGAAGCCTGAAATATTGTTGCATTTGTTTTATTCAGTTTTATCCTCTGAGCTTTTTGGGTAACAACGTCAATTGTAATGTGAATAAAATCTCTCCTGAGAGAGTACATTCAGTGGCCAACTAACTTGATAGCAAACAGGATCTGAGTCACATGGACTTCCTTTGCCAGAAGACTGTAAGGACCACTGATATTAAAAAAAAAGAACTGTAAGATGCTTTTATTAAAAAATCCCATAATAGTTACACAAAAGACTTTAGGACATTAAAAAGTGAGATAAATTTCAGGTGGGAGTATGGAAGTGGAGGGGATGGTTAAACTTGCCTCAGTAATTTGGGAAAATCAAACACAGAAGTAGCCATTCTGCTGCCTAAGATCCAGATGGACAAATTAATGGTAAACTTTAGCAACTAGGTCATCTACTGTCACTGCTCAACATGTCTGACCTTGAGAGTGGTATTCAGAATAGATTCGCAGTAAATCAAGTTCATTAAGCTAAAAATTCCTTCCAGCCTTGTTACACAGGTGAAATCAATAGTGAAGCAACAGCAGCAACCAGGTGGGGCTAAATACGGTGGAGCTGGTGGAGGGGAGATGGTGACAGCAGGACTCGGTCTCGTGCCCAGCAGTGTTTGCAACAGCCTGCAGGCTTGTGACAACTGCACAATATCAGGGGAAGCTAAAAAATGCCCTACTCTCCCTTTCACTTCCCAGCGTCCACAGGGAGAACATATAAAGCAGACTAATCTATGTCTCTTTTGTGAAAATCTCTTCTAAACAGGACCAACATCTCTCCCACTTTTTTGGTGGGTTTTTTTTGTTTTTGGTTTTGTTTTGGTTTTGTTTTGTTGTGGTTTTTTTTTGTTTTCTTTTAAATCTTAGGCTAATATGATCAAAAGAAAGAGAAGACTGAGAATAAAACCTTAATGTATTGACTTTAAAGATACATATTGCTTTTTTGGTAAAAAAAAAATGAAAAAATGCTGGAAACTCATATCTTCATGAATGTGAAAGGCCAAGAGTCAAATTTTATCCTTAACTAAATTGGGACAGCTTTATTCATTTGCCTGAGGCTCCAGAGAAGGCAAGACTTCACATATCCTGATTTCTGACTGAAAGTGATTCATTAGACAGTTCTCATTATACAGTACTAAAAATGAACCCAGTGTTCAGTGGCACAATGTATACAGGAATTTCCAATGGGAAGAAGAAACCAGAAGGGCAAGGAAAAGATGGAGATGAGGTAGATAGTTCTTTAGTAGCTTTCCTAATTGTAGAAGATGTAAAAACAAATCATTGGAGCACCAAAGTGACCAAATTCTATTGTCAGCCCTGCAGCTAAGGGAAATAACTGCAAAGGAGGATAGCCTTACAGCTCTGGTCAGGATACAAGTTCCCCATGCTTTGGATATATTACTGTTTTCCAAGCATTGTCATCACAAATGCCTTTTCATGCAAATAGATCTGGATTAGTTAATGATTCGTCTTCAATTAGGACATGAGTTTCTCATGCATCACTCAAGTAAAATGCTTCTAAATCTCTTGAGGAGTGTTAGCTCATCACAAGCTACAGGGTTGGGCTGTTGATGAGGACAATGCTTCATTTCCTCCCTCCAATAATAAAAATCAATATTCCCCCCCCACTTGTATGCTGCTGTTAATTTTTCTAGGCTTTGAGCAGTAGCAGAGCCAATAGCTTCTGATGAAAGTGGTGGGGTATCAGCAGTAAGAAAAAACAGGCCACTCTGTTTAATAAAACATTCAATTTAAATCCGCCTAGTGATGCTGCCAGTGGAGCTTGCTCTATATAGACCTGAGTTGGGGCAGGCTTGTTCCACTGAGGCATCACTCTTAGAGGGGTGAGGTAAAAGGTACAGCAGGTGCTGCATTTTGCCTCCAGGGATCATGGCACCTTTCCATTGCGGGCAACAGAAAAAAAACCAAACAAAGAAACCAAATCAAAACACAATCAACAAAGCATATCACCAAAGAAAACAATAATGAAATATGGCTTCATTTCCTTTCATTTCAGTCCACTGGGGCTGTTGAGGGAACAATCCTACCCTGAGGGGATGGATCTCAATGTGGGATAATGGAAAAGCACCTTTTGCTCTGTGTTAACTTATACAGAAGTGGCCACCAAGCAGTAATAGCAAAAAATCTAGCAGGCAGGTTTTTTCAGAAGAAACTAGGGCAAATCCCTCTCCTCTCCTACTTCCTCAATGACAACTGTTTATGCCTTTTCAGTGGTCCCCTAAATCTCATCTCAGGTGACCTCAGTGAGCTAATCACCTTTTCTCTCTCATTAGTCTCAGAATACACTAAACCATCCTGTGACCCATCCCTCTAGGCAACAGCAATGCTTAAGTTGTTGGGAAGAGGGTGTAAATCGATCCTCCTAATGGGGAGGACTGTAGAGTTTTATGAAGCGATTAGAGTTGTTTTGTTATTTGCAAAATGTTTACTTCTTCTCTTCCCAACTACAAAGCAGAACGGGAAAGTAGAACTGCACGTCATTTCAAGCAGTCTTTTTGCCAGCCTGTCTTCAGCAGCTGTGCTCCCCTCCCTGTCCCCTGTTGCTCTTCTTTTTGTCATGGTATTTTTTAAAACTGCAAATCATTCTCACAACCTGCTTCATTACCAAGATCAAACATCAGCTGCAGTGCCATGCCCAAAGAGGCAACAGAGCATAGGGGGTTGCTTCGGCTGATACCCCCTCACAGAGGGACTGATCAGGAAACTCTCAGCTTGGGGCACAACACTTCCCCTATGATGCATCTGTCCCTGGGAAGCATATAATTAGGTCAAAATTTCTAAATCCCATAATGAGCAGCAGAGATAGGAGCAATGGTCAACGGAAATGCCCAAAGGGTGTTTGGAACCTTGCAGACTTTTAGAAATATAATCTGTTTCTCAGTCCATTGGACGGGGTTGAGGTGTGCTCTGCAGCTGTATTTGAGTATCTGCGTTTGGCATTTAAGTAAGCACCCTGCATATTTTTGTAGGAAGAATACTTATAAGTCATAATTACTTTTTTTAGTCTTATCTTTCAGACTTTCACAATGTCAAAATAGTAAGTGAGCTGAATTTCAGAGGAGGTAAAACTGATTTGAAGGGCAAAGGTACTGAAGCTCCTGATTCTTTTAGCAAGTGAGAAACAGAGGTGAAAAATAAGCAGGTCAAAACCAGATTAATAATGTGCCCATATGAGAGAATAAGTACAATACTTATATATGTGATTGAAATTTATTAGGAAAATTAAGCTTTCCTATATTTTTTAAAAAGTTAAATACATTAAGGTTTACTGATACTTCAGATGGGAGCAGTGTGCTAATCTGGTAAGAAATACCATCAGCTTTTTAATGTTCATGCAAACATGCCTGATGATTTCTCATGCAAGAAAAGTCTGCCCAAGGGAAACTGCTGGATGCTTTTAGATATACTTGTGGGTTATGTGCAAAAGGTTCAAAAAAGCCCAGATGCTTAAACTGGAGACAAATAAATGAGCTCTTTAACCATCGTGTCTTTGTAATTGTAATATAACTATGCTGCTACACATTTTTTCCCATTTTTTTTGTTTTAAATTCATCCAGGATGTCTAGCCTTGTGGAGAAGGTAGAACAGATAGAAAAGGACAAAACAATTTTATAATGAAAAAAAGTGTATTGGAGATTAATAATGGCAAGAACTTTGATATTAATTTGAAAGGTGAGTTTGTGAGCTTATTGGTGACTCCCATTTAAGATACCATAAGTGACATATATAAAGTCATGCACGCTGCTTTGAGCATTGGACTAAATTCACACAGTTGACGGCATTCATCAAAATCAAAACATGTAGGGATAGGAACTGGTATGTTTAGAGCTATCCACAGGGAAAAGTGGACAAAACCACTGGAGACAATGCTCATTTCTGAAGTCATGAAGCAAATGAACAGTTAATAGATTTTCATTTGCTATGTAAGTGAAATGTAACTGCCAGTGTACTAGTTGCAATCATGCTGGCAGGTGCTAAATTGCTTATGCATATTTGAACCCCAGTTGCTTCATTAGAGAAATCTTACTTCACTGCTGAGACTGCCGAGTAAATAGCAAATGTCCCCAGAAGCCAGCAAAAATTTGAATAGCTGCCAAGAGTGACTCACCAATTTCCAAAAAATAAGGGAGTAAATGTTAGTCTTGATCGGAGATTGCAGGAGGAAGGCTGGCAACAGATACAACATTATGTTACAAGTGAGTTGCAAAACTGTGTGCCATCATTTTATTTGGTTTCTTCCTTTCCTCTCAAAATGTAGCACATACAGCATTAAAAGTCTGGACTTAGTGTCAGGAACTGGTATGTGCTGGTTGTGCATTGTCAGCAGAAAAAGATTCCCATCTCAAAGAAACTTTGATGAGCTACCTGCAAAATTTATAAAAACTAAGCGCAAAAGCATTTGCTAGGATACATTGGCTACTTACAGAAGAGTCATTGGTACCAAAGATGTCTCTCACATCCCGCACTGTGTGCTTGTTCTTCTTCCTCAGGGTCTGAGTGTAAGTGTTGTACCTCTTCTGTACAGCGGCAGCTTGAGTTCGGGTCAGCGTGGACAGCAGGGCTTGGCCGTCCTCCTCTTCAGCTCCCGAGATCAATGTAGACAAACCTACGTCTTGCAGCCATTCTGCCTCCAGCTCCCCTTCTGCAGAGGAAGATAACGTGTTACCAGGCCTGGTATGGGAAGGAGAGGAGGCTAAAGGAAGGGAGATGTCATGGTGTACCACTGCCTTAGCCTTAACCTCGAGAAGACTTCAATTCCAATCTTTCTTAGACCAAAAGTGTAAGTTAACTTAGTTTTGTCAACATACTGTCAACTTTCAGTTCAGCAGTCCCTGCACAGAAGAGGCTTAGGAGAAGAACAGAAGAGGTATTTTTAACCTGTGCATCAACACATTCATGTGAAGAAGGCAGTAGACTGACTAGCCTGTCACAGCAAGGTTAATAAAACTAGCTCCTCATTCAAGAGCATAAATCCCCTTGGTTACCATTTATACCATGTACCAGAGGATTCAATTTGGCAGGTGAAAATTTAACTGGTATTCCAATTAAAATAAACAAAAATACTTAAGTGTTATAAACAATTGAATAATGTATTTGCATGCTAAGGATGAGATCTGAAACGCCAGAAAGTCACCTGGTAATCGGGCACCTTATGAAGATGCCACAGAGAGAAGTGTGATGTCTACCTAAGCCAATAGCCTTTTTGGACAAGATGGTTAAGAGCTAGAACTACTCACTTACGAGCAATTTTCAGGTAGGGATGGGTATCAAGGAGGTCAGGTAGGGTTGGAAGATGCAGAAATAGCTATCCTTGCATGCTAGGAGTCATCCTGATTTGTAGTAATTAAAGATCGGCTAGGACTCTATACCTTGGTGTTTCTTGATATCCTGATTAGTGACTAATACCTTCCTGAATCCTGTTCAAAACTTATTTATCATATGCTTCAACATGGCAACTGGCTCTGTAGTAGGATTATGTACCATGTGAAGAAGTATTTTCCTTCCTCGGATTTCAGATTGCTGCCTGGTACATTAAATTAATATCCTTGGTCACTGTAGGACAGGGAGAAGCTTCCAATCTACCGTCCTTAAGTAATTTTTAATTTTGCTGCCATTGCCTTTTTATTAGTCTGCTTTTTTTTTTTTGAGGGTCTTCATTTTAATTCTGCCTGTGAACAATCACAGCTCAGAAATATGCTGTTTGAGACAAGACAATAATGGCATGCCAGCTTTGACTGAAGAAGAGGTATTACAAATAAACATGTCAAACAGGAAATGCTTTCATTTGCAGCATGCTCTATAGAATAACTAGTCAATACACTTATTGTTCTTGTTCCAGCACTGGTCATAATGGCAGGTTGGTATTTCCACTCTCCCTTTATTGCCTCTTCTTGACACCAGAATGCAGGCAGATTGATAGATACCAGTTTGCTGCACTTCAGCAGTTAGATTTACAAACAGTAAAAAAATTAACAGAGCTGGACTGTAGGGACAAATGAAAGGATCTTACAGATGTGCCTTCCCTTACTTTATTGTGAACTGCTTGGTCTCTTTACAAAGCTCTAGAAAAAAATCTTTGCTTCTAAAACCCCTGTTCTGTGTTCAATGGGGTGTGACCAGCCCTCTATCCCAGGGAACAGCTTGTCTTCACTCTGATCCATTCTGTATTCACAGGTAGAATGGCAGGCTGTTCCTTTCCCACCTTGAATCAGTGGTTATTTTACCATCTTCACTCTTGTTTCTAACAAGGTCTCTTTTCATTTCCAAGTGCTACTGTTCTAACCACATCCATTCATGTTTCAGTTTCTTAATTTATTAATTTCAGCTTTTGTCTTGAAATGTTCTTTCCAAGAACTTAACTTTTAATCAGACTTGGCTTTCATGATGCTATGAAAAATAGTATAGCAGATATGAAGTTGTGCCTTTTTTACCAGCTACCATGTATCTTCTTCTCTCTGGCTTTTGCCCTTTTCCTGTTCCAATAACTCACAAACAATAGATGAAGAAATAATGACAACAACCAGAGGAGTAAAACTACTATCGCATTTCTGCATTAAAAAAAAATCAAAATTTTATGACACAGGTTTAAATAAGGGCTAAAAGAAAAACATATTGTTTTACAAAGCAGTATTTTTTATAGTGTTAGCTACTTATACTGCAGGTTCTTGATGCTGTGTTTCATTCTGCTGCAGCAGAAGACAAACAGATAATCAAGAAGGTTCCCTGTGGTTGGTAATTCTCTTTTGCTCATAGAGATTCCTAGAAAAGAGGTGTGCCTTTGAATTTCAGATATAACATCAAAGAACTCACAGCATCGTAGCCTTGTAACACTGAGTGTTAAAACAGTTCTGCATGTCACTGCCATCTTAAATAATCCATGACTTTCTGTATTCCCCTATATTTTCATCCCTTGATCTTCTGTTCCTAATGTCAACAGAGTAAGAATGCTGATCTCTTCTGCTTGCACATGTGGTGTGGCAAAAACCAGCACTGTGGTTTCAACAGTATCAGGGGTGCCTGGCTGCTTTCACCCTTTGCCAGGGTGAATAAGAATTCCTTAAGAATCCTTCTTAAGGATTCTGCATCTCCTCCTCTGAAAGACATCTCAAAAAAGTGATAAATATTTGGCTTTATTTTGCCCCAAGGAATTCCATATTGATTTTCATGTTTTGATCCTCAGCAAGGAGTATTATTGTATTAGGAGATAATAGAACTCACTATTATTTCCAAGATTAATAATCCCAAACTGAATACATTCCTGAATTTAATAACTAGGACAAACACTGACTGCTTGTGTGTATGCCATATATGTGTGTGTTTAAAACAGTATGAAGGTAAATGATGTGTGGAGATGTGCTGCATTTTATCTTGCATTTTCATTTTTAATTCAGGACAGAGGGCAAAAAATCAATGCAATGTAATAAGCTGCAATCAGATAAAAGGTAATAGGGCACTGCAGTAGAGTTTGCACTGTTGTGAAGGTTTAGCTCAACAGTGATGAAAACTGATGGAAAAGTTTCTGACAACATGGAAAATGTATCGACTTGTCATACTAATATTGCCTAGCTTGGAAACTCACTCAGGCTAACAGTTGCATGAAGGAGACACTGAGAGGTTCACAATCTCTTTCTGGGGTCTCCAAGCTAGAGAGCATGATAAGACAGCAATTTTCCCAATAAGGTTGAACTGATTGAGGCAGATTGCTTTTCTGCTTTCCCATAAAGTTCTGACGTTACACCTTGACCTATTTTTATTTGATGACACATGCCAGCACAAAGAAGTGCTGTTTGAATTAAGCTGCCAGACTATAAATCTCATAGCAGACCGAGACTTCTGATGAACGTAGGTCTTCTCCTTTTGCTTCCAGGAGAGCTCTACCTGGAACTACTGAGAGGGAGGTGATCGCTGTGGAAATGATAGATGGTTGGAGCTATATACCACTGTGTGGGATACAAGACTGGTTGTATATTGGATTGTTTAATAAAGTAGCACCCTTTTCACCCATTTTCCTAATAGCAGAATTAATGACATCCTGTTGCACGTCAAGGTAAGAAAAATACATCGTCACTCATGTTAATAATTGTATGGAAAGAACACACCACTGTTTCAAAATCTGTCCCTAGATCAGCAGTTACAGGACTAGTGGCCATGATTCACAAAAGGGTTGCAGCAGTTATCACTGGGTCGTGACCTCAAAAGAAATTTGGGTTCAGCCTATAGTAACACCTGGTATTTTGTGTTGCACAATATAATTCATTTGTAAGTGGGGTCATAACTAGAGAAAAATGAGAACAGCTGTTCTAGATGTTATCAAATCCTCTAACACAAAGCTACATTGCAACAAGCTTGTGCAGACTACTACATATGCTTCCAGATACATTATGAAAAATGAGAGAGGTAAACTTTAAGGTAACAGAATGAGGTAGCAATACCTTTAGCATAATTAGTATAAATTATGGATGAATTTTGACAAGTGGGGAGTCTGGATGATGCAGGCATCTATATATTCAGATTCATCTCTAATCTCTCCTTGCATTATATCTAATTTTGAAATCTCAGATAAACAGGCAATTATCAAATTTCTGATAGCACCAAACAATAACTAACTAAAAATTGCTTCAAGACTTTCATGATTTCTGCATTATATCCTACTGAAAGCCAGAAAATTGAAAATTCCAGCATGCTAAGTTAACTTTTTGGTCCTTTTATATGTTTTAGTTTAGTTTATTTAAAGCTAGGGATATAGTTTTCATTTTAGTCCCTTCTCTTTTCCAATATCTGTCCATATCTGTCTTCCTGGAGCAGAAATCAAGTCAATGCAAAAATACTTACTTCAGAAGCCAATTACCAGCCCTCGTGCATAAACCAGACTGATTTATGTTTTCTTTCCAGTGACATCTCAAACACTGACTGCAATATTCAGAAGTGGAGTTACAATGATCTTAGAGCATAAAGCCAGCCTAGTACTTTAGCTCATACTGGATGACACAAGGAGGGAAATCAGGACATCACTAAACAGATGAGGCAAAGACAAGTTATGAGGAAGACGTGGATTTTGTGTGCTCACCATCAGCAGGTTTAAATTCCAAGAGCGTTGCTTCTTCAGATCCATCTTCACTGCTCTCCTTGATGCTCTCCACTTCACACCAGAAGTCCTCCATGGAGGTGCTGTCCATGGAGGCCTGTGAGTTGGAGCGACTGAATGCAGGAGGAGGTGTGGACTCACTGGAAAGCATCCTGTTAAGTCTTCGACACCGAGAGAGAGACTTTCTGAAATGAGACAGTAATAAAAATACAAATATCTTTCTACCATGCTAACTTGTGACATGCACGCAAAGCACACAACTAAGATTGTACCTGTTGACTGTACCAGTCACATTTGCCTATGACTGTATCAGGGAGGCAAGGAACAAGATATTGGAGGCAAATATTGGGGGTTGGACTAGATGATCTTTCGAGGTCCCTTCCAACCCCTAGGATTCTATGATTCTATGATTCAAAATACACATTTCTGGTGGTCTCCTTGATCTCTGTTACTCATAACAGTTACGGCTGAAAATCTATTTTGCATCTAATAATTTATCTCTTTAATGTCCTTTAGTGTTTTATACCTTAGAGGAGGATGCAATTTCTATTTCCAACAGTGCTACCTATCTCATTAGATACTGGAAAAGTATTTTAACTTCTTTGTGCCTCAGTTTCTCTTTCTATCCCTTCTTTCTCTGCTTACTGGCTGAAATTCTTCAGTGCAAACTTCTTTGGAGAAAAATAATCAGACTTCGGAACTCTGAAATATTTTACAAACTCATCTTGCTCCACTGACTGGAAAATAAGAAAAAATTATACAGAAAAAAATTAAAAACTTAAAATATTTTAATTCAGTGTAATTCTTGGTAAACCCTTTTAGAAACAATATTTTTTTATGAAATTAAAAGAAATTAAATCTTTAAAAGAATTGTTTTGAAATGAAATTATATGTTTTAGGCCAAACAGAAGGTTTTGGTTACATACTCAAAAAAATTCATTATCCACTAAAAATCAAATTTCAAGGTATGATTCAATACAGAGATTGAACCAAAATAAAGTTTGTGCTTTACTCCTTTGTTCTTGTCTGTTCCCACCATAAATTCTTGCAGCTGAAGACAGTTATACAAGTTAATTCAAAATCTTATAAAATACCCACCATGAAAGGCTTGTCTGACTTTCCTCTTTCATATTATTATGGCTGCAATACTGTAAGCTGCTTTTGTAAGTGCAATTACAGTAGTTACAGTAAACAGTAATAATAAGCACAAGAATATTTGTACAAAGTAATCAGGAGGTAGTGTAATTAAGGCAGAGAGCTAGATTACAGGATTCATGGAAAATTCTGTCATAAAGTCTTCTGGTCTTCACTTATCTGAATTAATACAAATGCAGTTTCCCCTTCTCTTCCTTTTATTTATGGCATCATCCTGCCAACAGACCTTTGTTTAAAACCACAAGCATCACTTTTACTCCACTAAAAAAAAAAAACAAACGAAAAAACTTCCTCTTCAGTATTTTCCTCCTTGCCAAAGTTTTTGCAATGGATGTACAAACAATATACTATTCAGTAAAGATGACTGGACATGCTTTTCCCCCTTTGCAATCTTGCCTCTGCTGCATCTTGCCTCATCGGCAAAGCGCTGGCTGCTTCCCTGAGGCTTCTGTAGCCACCTCACTTTGTCTTCGTCTGGGTGGTCTCAGGCAATTCCTTTAGGGTGAGGTCTGAGCTCCAGGCTGGGGAATTGTGGAGGAAACTATGGAGCACAACAAATCCAGCTGTGGACATTATCAGTACTTAAAAAGAGGCAAAGCTCAGGCCTTTGCCTCTTTTTGAACACAGGGAGGTGTAATATGGATGATTTAGCTGCCAGACAAGCCCATGTGCTCTTGGTCAGCTGCTGGGAAGCAGAGATTTCAAAGAGGTGACAGTATTTTGGCAGAAGTAAACGCGCTATGGCACAGTGGAGACACAGGTTCTCCAGGAAGAGAAGTGCTATCTTCAGTGTTTCTGTCACTTTTTTCCCCACAAAGAGACTGTTTGCTTTTAAACATAACACTGAAACTGCTATTGTTTTAATTAGAACAAGCCACAGTCACCAAATCTGAGAAGAATTTGTGACTCAAGTATGGTTAAAGCTATTTGAATGCTTTCCACATCGCTCTCCCTCTGGGGAGACACAAGCTTTGCAGTCAGTTTTTGTTCTCAAAGCCTCAAATGACTGAGGTACCTGATAAATCTTAATTACGGGAATTATGAATCTAGAAGTTGCAGCTTTTTTTTTTTTTTTTTTTAAATAGACTGAGCTATCTCTCTTCCCTGCATCAGCATCAGCAAGTTAAAAAAAAAACAACAAACAACAACAAGCAAGTCTCATAGGACTTAAATATCATAAGTTAATACTGAACCACCCGCCCTGGAGCAGGGTTTTTAAATGCCAGAAGCAAACCCCTGAGAAGCAGCCAGAACCACCCCCCCGTCTCATCAGCTGGGATCTGGTGGGGATGGGGGAAACAGCTCCTGCCAGCTAATTGCTTTCTGCTGTGAAAAGCTGTGCTCTTTTGTTTAAAAGGTGATAGTGAACATAAATAAGGGAAAAGGCAAAACTTCCTGGCACTTGGGGCCCCTTTTCACTGGGAGCTGTACAAGCAGAGAGAAATGCCCAGGCCTGGTGTCAGGCATGCAGCAGGTGCCCACCGCTGGGCCACTGCCTGTCCCTCCCGGCCTCCTCTTCAGCCCCAGGGCTCTGCCTCAGCCCCCCACTCTGCTGCCCACTGCTTGTATATTCCTGTCCCTCCTCAGTATAAACCTCCGTGAAAAATAAGTGCCTACATCTGCTACATAGCCCAGCCCAGAGCACCCACACCAGCAAAAAGAAGAAATGCTCTCTCTAGTCTGGAATTAAACACGTGCTGGGATGAGAAGAGGGCTTTTTCCCTCACAGCACTGCTGGCTGCCATCATTTAGTCAAGGTCAGGGTATTTAAACATTTCTTGCCCTCCCAGTGTGAATCTCGACCATGACCCTTGTGCTCCTCACGCACCACACTAGACTGATCCTTGGGCTTTGACTCCATCAGCACTTCAGCTAGCTCAAACTAAGGCTTTTTATTTCACCATATTAGGAAGAATGGGGCTTGATGGGTTGATTGTTTTCTCCCCATAGTGAGTATGCTGTTTTTTAATATTACCATACCAAAAAGCTAAATGCAAAACAGACCACGTAGCATGGCAACAACTGCTGTGACAACCAACTTTACCAAATATGTCTAAGGTTCCTGGGTAATTAACGCATATTTACAACAATATTAAAAGTACAGAGCTTATTTGGAAAACCGGCTGAACAAAGTCGCCTGGGAACTTCATATCTGCGGCTTGTTATCTCAGCCTGGATTAAATCAAGCTGTGTAAAATTCCTCCAACAAGAAAGGTTGGGCAGAGGTGCTTTATCCGTACTGGTAAACAGCCGAAACTTGCTTCCAGGTGGTCTGGTACAAGACTTCTGCAATTATTCTGAGTCTGCCTATTAAAAGCTTACTTCTTTGAAAAGATCTCCAGCTGCTGTTTTGACCCATATACCTGTGGCTTTTGTCCTGGAGGAAGTGGTCTTGCTTTTATGTGATATTGGCAGTTGCCTCCATTTCCTCCAGACAAAGATGCTTTAGGAAAAAAAAAATATTAAAAAAAAATAGTAAAAAATCCTGCTGCAGAAGCAAAACATATTCTTCAATGCTTTAAATTCCTTCTTGAAAGACACTTGAATGAGCACTGACTCAGCAAGCTGCTCGTCTGTCTCAGAAATAGCTGAACAAGCCCAGGTTGTCTGTCACCTGGGAACCCTCCTAGCAGAATACCTGTGTTCCCAATACCTTTTTTACCCTCAAGGCTTTTTAGCTTGTTTGCTCTTTTTCTCAGTATCTGTAGAGAAGCTTACAAGGATGAAATGTTTTCATTAAACCAATCTGTTGTTCTTCGGAAAATTTGAAAACCAGTCTTGTGAGCTAAGTAGCAATCATGAAGCTCATGCTCAGTTTCACACACATGGGCAGTGGTGAGCTAATCTGAAAGGCTGACTAAATTAAACACAGGAGGGATCTCATATCCTGGCTACCTACATGGAAAATGCTGGGAAAGAAAGACAAACCTTAAAGCACTGTGCAAATATTACAGTGACTTCACTGAGTGAGCTGAAATTCTTCTCAGGGTGGAATTAAAAAAAAACAAACCAAACAAAAAAATCCCACACGGACACTAACCAAAGCCCTTGAAAAAAGGAAAGAAAAAGAAAGAAGGGAAAAGTATATTACAATAGCCAATGTTATCAAAGAACACGTCTATTACGGGATATTGGTCGCATAAAAAAAGGGTTAAAGAGTGCCAGTAAGGAGAAATATAATGATATCATGCAGAAAGCTTTCTGTGGAAAGATTTTTGCAAAGAAGCAGGGTATTTCCATGGGACACAAGGAGACTGATTCAGTTGTGCATGACTCTGGTTTTGCCCTGGCATGTGTGTATAACACTGATGAAAAGCAACAGCAAACCAGGCCCACTGAACCTATATTTTATGTTCTTTGTATTGTGCAGCAGTGTGCTTTTCAAGATCTGACATCACACATCGATTTTAGGATAGCCAAGACAAATCCAATACGCAATTCTTATCCCAACCATGAAGTGAATTTTTGTTAAACCTCACAGAGCTGGTTCAGTGATACCTAATGATTGCTCACAGGCTAAATGATGATAATGCCAGGCTTGTGTTTTCATTTTAATTAAGTAACGGGTGGTAAAGAATCCATAAAGCAAAGAGGAGTAATAATGCCATCTTGTAGTTAAAACCAGCATTTAATCCTTGATTACACAGACAGGACATCTTACTCTTGTGGGTCATTATGCTTCATTTCATTCAGCAGGTCCTGAACCTGCTTCACCAGTTAGTGACATTTATAGGAACGTGGAAGTTGAGGGAAGCAAATTCTCCTGGTGATTTCAGGACTAAGATCCACTTTTTCATATTGCAATGGCTTTATCAGTGTAGCCCTTTAATGTAGTGCAGTCAGTAGCATCTGAAAAATGCAACCGTGGCAGAGTGGTGGTGTTTCCTGTATCCAGATCTTCCTATTCTTCAGTTTACCATAACAAGTCACCAAGTTCTGACCAAAATTAATTACCATCTCTCTACTCAGCAGTCTAGCAATTGGAAGTAGTATCTTTTGCACAGCTGACTCTTGTCCCAGATCTCGTCTTCTGAATCCTTACTGGCAACCCTGTTCAAGCACTGTTTGCTGCCTGCTTGTTTCCTTCTCTCCATGCTAGGTGGCTTCTTCTCACAGAAGGGGACATATCTAAGACAATATCCCCCCAACTTTGTCTGTACACTTCTGCTTCTGATTATCTTGCGGATCTTAAGCCAGCTGTAGGCCATGTATCCTGAAGTTCCTCCTTTCTCTAACGTCCAGCATAGCAAATATTTAACCTATTGTGCTCATTGATTTCACAGAGTTGTCCTTGTGACAGTATCTGAGTGAGAACCAAAATAGGATTTTATTTCATTAATAATTTCCTCATCCTTCTGCCTAGTCAAATGCCAAAATCATATTAATATGATTGCTGTTTATTACAAAAGTGGGTTTGAAACTGAGTTATCACATTACTGTATCAGCTAGACCTGAAAACACAGGAATTCAGGACTTTGCATGTCTCCGTATTCTATAAAGCATTCTGCAAAATATGCTTCTGTCAATTATTAATTTTATTTCTAAGGCTGCTTTTCTGTCTCTACAAACATTTTTGGACTGAAAGGACTTGTTTAATGAGTCTTAAGATTTAAAGCTTTTAAAATGACTTATAAGATTTAAAGGAATTAAAAGAGTTTCATTTATTTATTCATCACTCGTCTGCAATTCATTCAAATACTAACTGGAGTTAGAAGATTCAACTGTTGTGTTTGCATGCCAGTGTTACCTGCCGGCATTTAAAACTACATTTCACCTTGGGTTCTTCAGCTCTCTCTTATGCAACCTTTTCATAAGTGGTACGGAAGTCCCCTGTCTGCCACAAAGGCCACATTGTGGCTGCACTGCTGCTGAGCGTGGAGATTGCAGAAGAACCTCTCTCTGTTTCAGTGTGCGGACTCTCACAATCAGACCCTTTGAGCCAGGGGAGGGCAAGGAATATGCTTTCTAGGTATTGCCTGCTGGCAATGATGGCCTTTGGGGACATGACCCAGACCTCTCCTCCACACTGGCAATCACATTACTTCAGTGTTGGCCTGATGCAACTGAGACAGTGCATTACATGGCTTCAGCGTGTCTGTCAAAATCTGAAAGGACCTCTATTTTGTCTTCATTCTCCTGACAAAGCTGGTCCTAAAGGGCAGCAGGGATTCCCAAATAATTAACACTAACAAGAGTATGTTCTGTTAACCATTTTTTTTTCAAGTGAATTGGAAAAGAATTCTTTTCATAAAGACATGAGCAGATCATGGCAGAGTATGTTAGATGTAGTTTTCAATGGGTATGGGCAAGATGAGAAGCCTCTGGACATGGCATACAGCAGGCAAAAGCTGGTTGTGAGCATCCAGTTTAAACATCTTACATATTTACAACACATTTGTATTGTTAGAGGTGACACTCTTCTGTTTTGTTGTTGCCTGCTTAAGTCCAATTGCTTTTATATGGAACAAAGCCATGTACTTTGGGCAGACCAAAGTTTTTCAGGAAGAAGCATAGGCACGTGGGCCATGTACTGTAGGCTTAGGAAATCCCATGCTTCCAGGAAATGTTTGATCTATTGTGCATGTACAGTACAAGTAATTTGTGTCTGAGTATTGAACTCTCAGGAGCATTGGACTCACTGTGCATGCACCACGCAATTTATCCACTGATGTTGAGTCTCAAAAAATTCCAGCTGTCTGGAGAGATCACTAGGTAGCTAAGCACACCAAATCCAAGGCAAACCCTTCAAATTCCACATGGACTGAATTTGAAATCAAGATTTATGACAGCCCTGGATATAGTACTGTAATATTACTAGTCCTTGGGATGAACTACCTGGTTAAGGCTCACTGTAAGCATGAGGCAGAAGTTTAATTCTACAACTTGCTGCAAGCAGCCACCCAGTGTCTTACCTCAGGTAGGAAGCAAAGATGAAGCAGATTCACACAAATGAACAGGAGGGGGGGGAGCACATATGCACTGGATCCTGCCTAAATTCTCGTACTGCACAAAATTTCATGCTGTTCATTGCATTCACTCAATCCCTCCTCAGACAGCTATCTGTAGTAGTGAGGCAGCCCTCACAGAAGGCAGTGGAAAAGTTTTATTTCTCTTTTGCTTCCTACTGCTCTGGCAGTGTCACTTCTAAGGTAAACAGAGCCCTGTAAGCACTCCCTGGGGAGAGCATCATCTCAAGCCAGCTGGAGTCCATCAGGCCCCTATGCATGCATATGAGTGCAACTACTAAAACCAAGGGGGTTGAAGAGAGGAGGGTAATGTGCAGACTAATCCAGAATCTTCTCTCACAATAAAATTGATAAACCTGTGCCAGCAACTCACACTTAGCCAGGCTCATTATAGGATACAGTTAAAACTGCAGGAAATGCACAGGTTTGAGAGCTCTGATGAAACTTAAATCATTCAACAAGCAAAGAAGCAAACCAAGTAAAACCCAGAAAGGTTGTAAACTGGACAGTACTAAAAGTGTTTTGACTCTAGAACCAGAAATTAGATTTTATAAAGAAAAATACATATTAAAATACTGATCAGGTACAACAAAAATGCTGAAACATAAGGGGTCAAATTTTCTCCAGCTGTCAGTACAGCTTCTAAAATTAACGACATATACATAGCAATTGTGGAATAGTATCTACTTAGTTTTAGTTTAGATGTTTCTAAAGGAGCTATAATTTCAACCAGCATTAAGGAACTCACAGTATTTATAGGACTTTCTGAAACACTTCAAAGACAAATTTAGTAATTTTTGTTGAATTAATACAACAACGTAAAGAACTGGACCACACTATCTAGTGGAAGGCATCTAATGCAATGACATACACTGCAAGTGTAAGCTCTTTAAGCTCCTGACATAATCAATGAAGGGAGGCAGATACTTCAAGAGAGTGAACATGTAAACTAACCAGGAACTTGAATTAATAAAATAGAATCACAGAATCATAAAATTGCTTTGTTTGGAAAAAATCTTTAAGATCATCAAGTTCAACCATTAAGGGAATGCAATATGCCTTTGAAGTATTCTTTGTGCTTAGTTTGAAGTGAACTTCAGCTATTACTTTCTCCCTTCCTATGATTAATGCGCCCTTTTAAGTAAATGTCACTACTCCACCCATTACATTTGTTTCAAAGGCTTCAGGACCTAAGCAAACAAGCACTACTGATTTTCTTGAGTTACTGGGTTTTCCTTTAAGTGTGTTCTAATGTCTATTGAAAACAATGGTTGAGCTACAAAATATGACTATATAAACTCTCTAATGTATTAATTTACATGTTAGTAATGAATGCTATTGATTACTCTGCAATTAATGCAAAATCATTTTGAACATTGTACTTGGTAGTATTCACAGGACAGGACTGAAATAAACAACACACTGAACTTTTAAAGCTAAGCAACACACAAGTTTTAAATCTATTTTATTGAAAAAATGCTTATGTGATGAAGATACTGTTAGATCTTTTGACAGAGTGAGAAGAAACTTCACATTGTCACTATAAAAATCATGATCCGATTCTCTGATAGTTATAAACTGTTACAACACCCCTGGCCTAATTTACCCCTTATGTTTAAATTCAGAACATCCTTTCTTGTAATACTGATAATGTTGAAGTTATTACAAATCACAAAGATTTCATGAGCAAATGTACTTCTCACCATTTAGATTTTTCTCAGAAACTCTGGGCTGGTTGTCAGGCAATTCTGAACCCTCAGCTTGTATTTTCCATGGTGTATTGTACTTTGTGGCATAGTGAATCAGCCAAAAGGAATGAAAAATTCACTGGAAAATGCTGTAGATAAATACAAATCAAGATGTGTGCTTAGTTCTGTTTTTTGCCACAAGCACATTGGTAAAGATTGTATGAGTTACTATGGAAAGAGTCCTAAATTTGCTGAATATGTTGTCCTTTTGTTAATGAGACTGCTTAATAAAGCCGTGTAGATAATGAATGTGCAATGAATAAAGCACTGCAGATGAATTTTGGACAGTATCTCAAATTTCATATTTTTACCTGAAGAAAAATGGTTAGGCATCAGCTGGAAACTGATGGAAAGTATATCAACCTGGATACCCTTATCAATGTCCTGAACAGTCTGAGACTTTATTCTGGGTTACTTGAGGCAACATAAAGCCTCATGTCTACTTCTATCTGTCTTCCCATCCCTCAATCTGCAGCCATCCCTGAACTCTCCTTCTTTCCCTTCCTTTTCCATTTTCCAGAAAGCAAGTGCTGCTGAGCAAGGTGAGAGCCTTGTGTAGACGTGGAACAAGGAGGGAAGCTAATGAGGGTTTTCTGTGCAGAGAGGTGGGGATACCAGTGTGACACAGCACAACCTGACATGCAGGGCAATGGATGGGGACTGCAGGCGATCGGTGTGTTTCCACGTTTCTCCAACAGCATTTGACCATCATATCTCTTTATCAGAAGAAGTCATACAACAGGCTCTCTCTCCATCCTGTTCTAAATATTTACAAAATGTTCAGACTGAAAGCAATCAGGATTCTTTATATTCTAAAAATATATATATAAAATTACTAAAAAAACCCACCCCAATTAGTTAGGCCATATTAAGAAACATAAACGCTCTGGGTTCTGCTGAAGCCATTGAAAGTTTTGCTAATGCTGTGCACATTTTGCCTTCAAGCTTTAAAAAGCAAGCTGTATTAGAATAGGTTTTTGACCTACATTTTTGAGGGAAAAAATGAATAACTAATTTCTTGCTAATGAACTAATCTTTTTGGTTAAAATTTTAGGATGCTTCACTCACTTTATAATTTAATAGTGGTATTTTTTTTTGCTAACCTCTCCCTTTCAGAACATCAATAGCTATACATGCATAACAGTGAAAGCCTAAAGCTGAATTTAAAGCAAAAGCTGGTAGAAGACTTCTACTGGAGATTGGTCTAGAGAATTTTCATTTATAATGTAGGCACAGAGATATGTTGACAAGAATCTCTTGAGTTGTTGTATGAGTGTAGAAGCATTACCAGTACTATGAAAGGTCATGGTGAGATGATGGGAAATGTAACTATAAGAAAGGACAGAGCAGAGCTGAAGATGAAGAACAGAAATGTAATTTGGTGCAAATACAATGGACAGGAAACACCAAGTAGAAGATGACAGGTCTCCTAAGAGCAGACATTCCCATTTGCCAAGGAAACAATGCAACACAAAATAAAATTTAGTTTATTATATTCTCAGATCTGCAACAGAGGACAGGAATGAAGGGGGAAAGGAATGCATTTTCTTATACTTTGGCTATACAATTCCAGTCAATGAGGTATAAATTTTTTCTGTAATTTTAAACTGCTTTCTAGGAGATACAGGGAATATCTTTGAGAGAACTGTCAAGGCTACACCCTAAATTTCTAATTTTTCTAATTTGTGTTCAAATGTTTGAACTACATGCCTGTGAAAAATATGAACTTTCCAAGTAAGGAGCCAACTGAATCAGCGATGCTTCCAAACCACTTGGACTACAGTGAGAGCTGGAATATCTGACTGTTACTTTTTTTTGTGTGTGGTTTTTTTGTTTTTTTTTTACCATACCCATAAAGAAGACAAATAACAGAATAAGAAAAATCATGTCTTAAATGAGAATACTAGTACATGATACACAGCAGCTTTCCAGTTTCCTTTAGCTACCTTTTTTTTTCCTTCTGCTTATTTTATTTTAGAGGACTTTGGAAAATTGCCTGTTTAAGCTGTGTTGAGTTCTCCTCAATCACAGCCAGGAATCTGAACCCAGATACCACATCATCATGTCATGGATGAATCAAGAATTTAGTAACTACTAAAACACCCCAACCTCTGTAGCATTTAATTAACTATATGGGTAAGAGCAAATTAATCATAACAGGACCACGGAGATGTTATCAAATAAGAATTAGAGAGGGAGGTAAAGGGACACCTCTAAAATCCCACAGATGTTTTGTTTCAGAAGAGAGTTAAAAATATAAGAGCTAGTTCGTGACTTAAAGCTATGGTACACCGTGAGTAATAGAACCCCTAATCTTCTTTAAGTCTTGCAGAGCTTGGCTGAAGTTTCTAACTGAGCTTTGCCAGGCTTGTACATATTCTTGGCTGGATGGCCTCTCAAAAGTAATTAATATTGCTATTCAAACATAGTAAATCATGTTTGAAAGCTCACATGCTCATGTCAAATGAGTACGACTAAGCTGCTATTGTGCCCTCTGTCATCAGGAGTATATGCTCCTCTTCCCACTCCTGCCTAGATAACAGCCATGATCCATGATAGGAGATAAAGATTCACAGGGCATTCATCCATCTTGTAATGATTGTGTTAGATCTTTCACTATGCAGGCACTTTATGAATGTTGTGAAGCTGTAATGCTATCCTTCCCACGAGGACACCAAATTACTTATCCATGCTTTTGATATGAAGCATCTTGGCTGAACTGTTGCAGCTCTCTTGCTTTGGAAGATTTCCAGTCAAGGGCTGTATTTATGTCAGTTACAATTGATTCAAAATGCTTCCACAGGATCTTGAACAGACTAACATATCTGCATGAGTTTAATCTGAAACAGAGATGATAAAACATGCTTGCACCTCTGGTTCTTTGGATAGAGTTGGTATCCCTGGTTGGTATTCAGCCATTGCTTAGACCAGCATCTTTTCTGGACTTTAAGGTGATTACAGGTTATGCTTCCAAAAAAGACTTAGTAATGTAGTAACACAGTTCCTATTTTCCTTAAAGGATTGAAGAATTCAGGAGCACCAACCCTGTGGACTTGGAGGAAGAGCAATTGCTCCTGCACACAATGTATATTTTGAAGGTGGTACTTGGGCTTTTAAGTCAGAGAAGCACTTCTGCAAACTTGCTTTCATCTTTATTGTATACCATTATATTATATCTGTCCTTGGAGTTCGTATTTTTGTGTGAGCATTAAGCTTTTCAAGTTTTGGGGGATTCTGACCACCTAATTCAAGTTTATCTTTTTAATTTGGCTTTGATTAACACAGCTGTTATTTATTCTTTTGCTTGGCAGGACCTTCTGCAAGACATCCATAAAGTCAGCCTGTTTGTATTGCATTGTACTGTTAATCTCTTTTTCCTTTATGACATACTTATACTATATCCTAAGGGGAAGATTACTTTACATATATATGGATTAATACTTGCATGTAAATATATGTGTAAATACACAACAAAGATGGGAACAAAGGGAGGGAATATTTCAGTAATCTCCTAAAAGCTTTTATGAAAATGTCTAAGTAGCACATAGAATGGAAGGTTTTGTAAGGCACAAAGCAGGGGATCAACCTGAATTTGTTGCTAAATGGAAGCATAATTCAAGATAAAAATGGAACAGACTTTATTCAAAGTAGTTGGAATCATTTGGGTGGAAGAAAGATCTGTCAAATTAAGAAGCTGCTGTATCATTAATTATGCACAGCTCATCACCTGAGGTGTTCCAAAATAACACATTTGAAAATACTTTCTAATGGGAAGGAATTAAAAGAGATAACATGATGTTGGTTCGAGTAGCTAGATTAATTTTCATCAGAATTTGGTCAGTATCTGAAGACAGCATCAACAGTGAAGAATTTCTAACTATCGAGAAATATCTACGCTTCTGTGTCTCACAGACTTTCCAAATTAGGAATCACTTTGCAATTGCACTCCAAAGTTCTGCTTGAAAAAGCCCCGAGGCCCAAGGGTGAGCTGCCTTTTCATTGCATGGACAGGATCACCTTCATGGAAAACAACCAGAAGGAGCAAAGCTGGTGATGGGAGATCCCTCAGAATTCTTCCATTCGTATGAAAAAAGAGTCACGAAATCACAAAAAGTCTTTTGGACAATCGTTTATGCCAGTGAGCCCTATCTCCCATCCTGGCAGAATACTGTTGGGACTCATAGCTACACTATATTTGCTCAAGAAATTAGTGCTAGGAGTGGAACTGTCTGGTGGAAATCTTACAATCATCCTGCTGTTTTGATTCTCTTTTCTAAAAAAATCAGTCAAGAATCTAGGTAGAAAAAGTCACATCTCCAGGCAGCTAATATACCTGGATTTCCTTTCAGCGAGATTCCATGTTTGACAATGGAAAAAGAAAGTTCTTGCTCTTTCATCCTGATCAAAGTCAGCAAAAACCTATTATGTACTCATCATATTGGACCATGATCATTATATTGTGCTGCTCTGCAGCATTTGATGCCATTTCAGACTTCCCTTTGATCCCCAGTATAAGCCTTGTGCTGCCCCTACAGAGGGAATAACAGCAGAAGAAATCCTTGCAAAGTTTTCCCCAAGGCAAGGAGTACTATTTCTGCTGATGGTCATGACCTCGGCTCATGATATTTTGCTGCAGGGGGACTTTGGAACTGGAAAGGTTGTGCTGGCCATTTCAGTGTGTGCAAACCACCATGAAGCAAGAAACTCCTGAAACACTCCTGATGTTTGCTCTCAAGGTGTAGAGCTGCAAGTGTCATACCAGCCATCCAGCAGGAGAGAAATCCCCTGGAATCCCTCTGTGAAGGATGAGAACACCTGTCATTGAGTGCTGGATTGATGGTCTATTGTTCACATTTTTATTTATATAGACTATATAAATAAGCCTCCAGTTTCCTCAAAAAAAAGTGTGGAAAAGCCCTAGTTTCCAGCTCCCTTGAATTTTTTTCAGTTTTCTTCACTAGATAAACAGTTTTAGCAGCTCCTCATCACCAGTTCTCTGCTTGCCTGGATTTCTAACTGGTTACCAGACATAAGCACCTTCAAACTGAAAGGAGCCACCAAAAAGAGCCTACACTACCAGTAAATCCCTGCCTGCCAAGTGTTCAGAACAGAGATTTAAGCACAATTGTTAAAAAGTGGACTTAGATAATGTATTTGTTAATGTAGAAACGCTTCAGCTCATTTAGTCATGCAATCTATGTGAACGTATAATTTTAATTGTCAGATCAGGCTTTTTTCCCATGGAATGACACAAGTCATAAGTTTCTTCTTTCTTCAAACCTAGGTTTGTATAAAGCTCCACTAGTGTAAGTTAAATTATGGTCATGACACTGCGCTGAAGTAGGATTCAATATAATAAACATCTATATGATATCAGAAGGCAGAAGTTGAAAAAGACAAATTTCTGACCCCAAAACAAGTGAAAGCAAAACCAGGGAAGTCTATGATTAATCCAATTTGAAGGGAACATTCTGCTCCCTCTGGAACATTACTGCGGTGGTACATATTTTTAAACAGAATAAATGGTGAGGAAAAATTGTATTATTACAAGAGTATAATATCCTAGAAGCACACCTCGCTAACAAAGCCTTGAAGGAGTTCATGTTAATAGATTCTTGAAGTGTATTTTTTAATAACTTGAGTCAATGCAAAGCATGCATAAGCCCATCCTGCAGTTGTTTTAGCCAGCACTATGTCCAGTTGTTTTTCTATGGTGGATCTTTTTTTGTTGTTGTTGTTCCCCCCTTTCCTGCCTGGTAAAGCTGGAAAATTCCACTAGTGATAACTCTGACAGCTTGCTCCCCCTCCTTTCACTCCTCCTTTAAGAAAACAAGAGGGAGGGAGTAGTTAGCTTTTGGAAAGCTGAGAAGTTACTGATTGAGTAAATTCTGCAAGTCTTACCTTGGAGCAGAACAAAGCCTTGGTGTTATCCTTAAAGGAGAAGAGCAGAGTCCTTCTGAAACCAAACTTCTTCATTCATGCTCTGAGTGGCAGTGAGTCTCTCCTCAGCCTATGATCACCAAGTTGTATGTTCTGGGAGCTCTCTGACAGCCTGTGATAGGGTATTCTGCCTCTAGTCATAAAAGGGCTGCGGAAACAAAGAGCAGTGGAGCTTTTGGCCCTTATGGGAAACAGACTGACTCTGCTCCATCGCTATTTAAAGAGTAGATGTCTTCAGGATAAATCCTCTTAGTGTGTTTTCCTGTTTGTGTCAGAACTTAAACCTTTTATCCATATCCTAGGAGGAGAAATAATAAACTGATCAGCACTAAGCTGTGCAGTAATTCAGGAGAGTCCCTGTGGAGTGGCTCAGAAAAAGACAGAGCCAATGTATGTTTTTTCTGCTAAAGGTTTATGAGACACTAACATTAGCATAAATAAAAAAAATAAAATCATAAATGGCCAGATGCAAAGTAACGAGAAGCTCTCTCAGTGCAGAGATGGCTGCTCCACCCAGAGCAGCAGTGTCGTGCACAATGCCAGCGCTGAAGGAGTGAGCCAGAGTACAGCTGTTAAGAAATCAAATATTTATGGAGAAGCCTTTCTTGCTTTTCCTACAGTGGGACAATCAGTGGGAGGCCTAGATAAATGCTGACAAAAGCATGCACCAGGGTTTGCATGAACAGTGGCCCAATATAGGGTTTGGGCCACAAGATAGATAGTCTTGAAATTCAGGGATTATTTTGATTGCAGCTGGGGGATACGGAAACAAACTGCACAAAGTTTCCCTACCACAGGCTGTTAATTCTGTCAAAGGAGTCCTAATGAAAAACTCTTCAGCATGGAAAGCATATGAGGTGGTCAAACTTTACTCCCTCCACACCTTTGTTTATCCATTGAAATGCTTAAACTGGTCTATCAAATTTACAGCATTCTAATCATCATTCCTTCAGCCTGAAATACAGGAGGAAAAGCTGAATTTCTGGTCGTAACATTTTTTATATCCTTCACTTCTTCCATAATTGTGGCTAAAGTCCTTCAGCAGAATAAAGGGAAAAGACAGACTTGTTATTTAATCAGAAGAAGCAGAGAAAAAAAAAAAAAAAAAGCTGAAAAAAAAAAAAAGGAAAAGAGAAAGGAAAGAACTTCCTGAGTAAGTCACAGACTTCCTAAGTGGACAGAAAAGAGCAAAACCAGAATTAGTTTGTTTTTCCAGTTCATCTTGAAGTTAAATTTGCTTTATGTTTTAAAGGGACTTCATGTCGCCTTTCTATTTGTTCCAGTGAACTTTTAGGATTACATAAATCGTTGAAAATTTTGGGAACTTCCAGTGATTTATGACTGTCTCTAGGTCTGTTGAGGGAATGATAGGTCATGCTTTAAAGGATAAACTGCAGGGAAGAGCGTGGCTCAGGAATTCCGTAGAGGACTGTAGAGCTGTTCATGCTACAAATCCAGCTGGTGTTGGTGGGGACTAGAAACTGCTTGTCAGCTACTGATGCTTTGGAAGAAACAATACAGTGATGCTAGTTTATATCAGTCTGGATAACATACCTCTCTAGGACTACCTCCTGCAGGCATTCAGAGGTCACCTCCACCCTGAATAGTCAGTCACCTGACTGCCCTCTCCACCGCCTTCAAGGATGTCTTCACTCTCTTTCTAGTTAAGTGATACATTGCTGCCACTATTACTTTCCTTGAGTTGTTGCTGTATGAAGAAATTACAGTAATTTTATACCTAACTCTAGGCTTTGTCTGAACAGCCAGATAAACACAGTTTTAGGATTTACAGTAATTTTATACCTAATTCTAGGCTTTGCCTGAACAGCCAGATAAATACAGTTTTAGGACTGCCTTTTCCCAGAGTTTCTCTCTGATGGAGTTTAAGGAAGCGTTGGTAAGAGCAACTTAAGATTTTCCTAGGAATTAAGGTGAGATTCGGTTGCATTTGGCAAATATGAAGATGGGTTCCCATTTGGAACCCGGGCGCCTTGCAGCTTGCTGGATGTGCAGTACAGAAAAATGTGGTCAAGGAGGGAGAGGAGGAATCAGAGGTCGACTTGCAGCATTTCACAATGACTGTATCTTCCTTCTGGCTGCTGTCAGCAATTAAAACACTCGCTGTGTTTCAATCATCACTGGATCCTCTCATCTAACATTAAATTTTGAACCAGGACATAAGAGTTAGCCTGCTTGCCACAGGTTCTTGATCACAGCCAGTGGAAAGAAAGTCATCTGCAAAGAGCAATTCAGCTCACCCATGGATGAGGTGTCTCTCTTGTTGTCCATAAAGAGAGGAAAGGGAGGGACTCACTGAAGAGCTATTAAATGCTGCAAGTGGGTAAGTGCTTACTGGGCACTAGGCACACTTAAAATTAAGGGAACTGTGACCCTCTCCCTGCAATGTCCTTGCAGGTAACATCTTTCACCTCCAAAATACTGTATATGCTTTGAAATTTAAACAAAACTTTAGGTTAAAAATCTGGCCATAAAACTATGTAAATATGTTTAAACATCTTTTTTTCTCCTGACTCCTTCCGGACCAGTGCAGCAGTGGCCCCTAATCACAGCTGTCCTGCAAAAATAAGCAGTGGTGAACTTGCATACACAGGTGTCACATCGAAGCCAGTGGGGATTTGCATGACAAAGACATTCACCTGCACGGATGCTCTTATTCAGATTTTAGTAGTCTCTTTTGTGGTTTGTGCAAAAGTATCTCTGAACTAATTCCATACATGGGACATAGCAATGACATTTTTCAGCAGATGTTCTGATTATCATACAGCTGATAAATATTGACACATGGTTGCATGCTATTCTTTTTCTAAAGGTAAATGCTGAGACATAAAATAGACATGCTGTTGACTCCTTTTTATGACTGTAGAAATACATAGGTTATCCTTCCAATGAGACAAATATTTAAGTTTTTTGCTGCATTTAGATGTAAGAACCAGTCATAAACAATTAGCTATATAAAAAACTGATTTTTCAGGGCTTTGGCCAAGCAAGTCATTGAACAAAATCTTCATCTGAAGTTCATCTGAAATAAACCTTTTTTTTTCCCCTGTAGAAGTTCATAAGAACAATAAACATTTGGATCCCATAGATTTGTTTTACTTTTCTGTTGAAAGTTAAATCCATATAAATTAGAAACAAAACAGTTCATTTAGAAGATGTTGCAATTAAATGTTTCAATTTCTTCTGACTTTTGCCATTTTATTTTATTTATTTTTTTGGCTCAGAAAAGTACTTTGTAGATACTCTGATCAGTCCAAATAGTTTTGTGGTTTTTTTTTCTTTATTCCCTGAAAAAGAAATGTGGTGCTTTTTTGTTCCATTTCTAAACATAATCTCCTGTTTTAACAGGTCATTGCTGCTGGAGAATAGCTTTAAGTACTTGTGTAACCGATGTCATATGGCAAGCATGAAAATAAAACTACAAAGAAGGAACTGGAAGAATTATCTCTGGATTAATTACTCTTCAGAAATTAAACTGGCATGATCATAATAATATGGTGGTTTCTTTTGAAACACGACTGCTATTTCCAGGGTCTCTATATATTGATCTATTTCAGCTGTTTGTAAGCAAAAATCAGAGGCTCTTCTCCAGGCTGGATTTTACATTAACATCAGGATACTTTAGGCACACATGCTCCAAATCTGGCTTGTTTTTCATGGTAGAAAAATGGCAACATACTAAAACTTAATAAGTGATGTATTTGAAAGCAACTATGTAGATAGGAAGAAGATAGTCATTCATGGCCAAGCATTTCAGACTTGACATCAGCTCCTCAGATGCCATGAAAGATTAAACCTTCTCTTAGCAGACCTCTGAAGATCTGCTTCTTCTGTCTGGTCTTTGGCAGGGGATCTGTGAATTTTTCCACCTACATTCATGACTGATTAAGATTTAATTGTGGTCTTAGCTCTGCCTAGAAGCCATTAATTTACAGAACAGAGCTTCTTCAAGAGAAACTACTTAACCTCAAGACCATTTAGACATAAAACCAGTCAGGCAGGAGGAAGGTTTACTGAGCATGACAAAAGAAGCACTGCGAAATATGCAGCACCAACACATTAAAACTGTGGAACAGGGAAACTCTTGCAGTGTCTGTAGGAAGGGTTTTGTTTTGCAATGTCCCTGAGCCTCACAGGAGGCCCACGGCTGGCTTCTGAGCTGGTTTCACAAATACGCTGAGGTGGCATTCTTTATCTGCAGTGACGCTCGGTGTTGGCGGTGAAGGTCACCTTGACAAATGAACTTGCCGGGTGGAAGAAAAACCTCTTCCCTGAGTATATTAGCAGGAAGAGACTGAGCTTTTTTTCCAGTGCCCACTGCAGCAGCCACAGATCAGGGCCATATGCACATTGGAAACAGTGCAGCCATGTGATGAGGGATCCGTTTTTTGTGCTGAATTTGCACAGGTTTTTTTCAGGTGGCACTTGATTTTTGGAGAAATAATATTTGTCACTTTTGTTACCAGTCAGCTGGTGACATTTGACAATATTCTCCTATTAGGTTCCTACAACAACAGCCTGTCTTGCATTAAACATAATTGTAGGTGGGCTATTAGCTATCTTAACCCAAGGACTTACAGTAGAATTCCCAAAGGAAACCATTTAGTCTCCCTTAAAGCCACTGTTTCTTTCAAAGCTAAACAGGCCAAGAAGGACAAGAATAAATAGGTGGTAGTCTGGTGGAAGAGTCAGCTAGTGTAAGAAATGAGTAAGAAACCTTATTAGTCATGTAGCAAGAAGATGAAGAAAATCATTACTTGCTAATATCTCTTCATTTCAGTGTATTTTCACCTGTATAGAAGGACCTGAGCTGAAGCTGTAATGCTATAATTTTGTACACTCACCAGGACCAGTTTACGGCTTTTGCTCCTCTGCAGCAATATGACCAGGTGTGGCCCTGAAGAGACTTTTCCAGATACAGTTGGAATAACCCCTCAAGAACAGTGAATTTTGGACATTAAAAGTCTAGTTAGGGTTTTTCTTTTGTTTGTTTTGGGGTTTTTTTTCAGATCCTCCCCTGTTTTTCTTTTCCTCATCCCAAACCATCTTTTCAGAGTGGTCTTCTTGCTACTTTTTCTCCCTGGTGTTGCTCCATGTCTTTAACACACAGAGAAATATGAGGGCTAGGGTCTCTGAGTTCTAGAATGATTGCCTACCTCTCTTGTCCAGAAAAAAAATATTCAAAACATATGATGAGGGCTAAGGGTTCAAAAATTATTATAAAGAATATGGAAAACCCAGCATGTATGACATCAAGGGCTGAAGGATTACTGCAGCTTAAGCAAAAACAGAGGAACTTTGTCTAAACCAAAACAAAGCTAAGCAATGGGTAAAAGCCCTGGTTTACTGATTGCCAAATGTAAGACATTTATTCCCCCTCCTCTCTTAGATGTTAACCAAGCACTGCTAAACTGACTACAGCTAAACCACTGTAATGCATTAGAGATATTTTGATATTAACAGATGTTCTTCACTAATGTGACATTAAAATTAACAGCAACTGCTGAATTAATGTTTGGCTAATAACCTTTATTTTAAGAATTGTGATGAGTTTCTACTGAGTTTCTAATTGTCTATCAACCAATTAACTTCTCCTTAAAGATGAGGATTTTATTTGAACAATATATCTTACTAGTTACCATTAGGTAATTTCGATTTAATCAACAATATTACTTGAGGGGGACTGTAAGTCACGAAATGTGTTCCTGTAAAAGGACTTAAAAAAAAATATATATATAATCCCTAACTAAATAAGCATTACATCTGAAAACTCTGTTGGACGCAAATAGACAAAGGAAAAAAAGGTTTTTTTTTACTTTCTATGCATAATTATGGCTCTGAATATGCTCAATCAATTACAAATGTCCAATCTCCAAAGTTTGTTCCTTTAAACAGAAACATACGTAAGTCAAAGACATACCTAATTTCCATGTGCAACATATATATTAGGTTAGTCTAACATTTTGTGAATTATTTGACATGAAAGCAGAGCTGAGCTTGGCAGCCAAGCAGAATTCAAGACACCTGTCTTGTACAATGCAGCAAAAGGGAGGATAGGATAAAAGAGACTTTAGTAAGTTTAAAGAAGGAATCCATGTAAACCACTCCACTGTGAACCATCAACCTAAAAAGTAAAATATAAGAAATTAAAAAATATTATTGTGAGATAAAAAAAGAACAAAAAATAGCAGCCCTCCTCAAAATTAAATGTAATACTGTTGTTTACCATTGCCACAATTCAATGGTGTTGAGTGACAGCAGCTGATGCCACAAATCTCCCTTGACTGACTTCAATCCGAGATGATGTAGAAACCACCATGGTCAGCACTCGGAGTGCCCTGTGCAGCCAAAATGCTGTCCATGCCACCTAAGGAACCAGGGCCATCACTAGCAC
The DNA here is from genome assembly GCF_020740795.1 of Apus apus. NCBI lineage: Eukaryota > Metazoa > Chordata > Aves > Apodiformes > Apodidae > Apus > Apus apus. Next base: position 104,832,288 of record NC_067283.1, read on the forward strand.
TACTGAAAGTGATGTTTTGCCCCTGCTTGTGCATGTCTGAATGGCTGCAGTGCGTGCAAGCTAGAGACGAGACTCAATCTTCCAAAGGCACTTTTATCTGCTTGGGAAATGCGCATACTCCTTTTCAAACACAAATGCCTTCATGAGTCTGAATGAGGCTCCTGCTTACTTACAAGATCAAGGCTTTTATTAAGATTTAGAAATCTCTGGCTTCATCAGCACTGTCCAAACAAGATATACCTAGACCCATGGTTTTCGTGAATGGTGATATACAAAAAAACCACTTCTTCAGGGCCACCTGTCACCTGCTGTCTCCTGTTTTTCTTTCTCAGTCCCTCTCACACTTGTGCAAATCCAGCTGGGAGGCCTGAGGACAACAGCCATGTTACAATGTCACAGGTTTCATGCAGTCCTGTGAGACGTTTATCTGACAGTTATCTTGCAGCACTCTCCCTTACATCAGAATGGTCTGGGTTCCAAGAAACCTTAAAGATCCTCTAGATCCAACACCCCTGCATTGGCAGGGACTAGATCAGGTTGCTCAGAGCCCCATCCAGCCTGGCCTTGAACTCTTCCAGGGAGGGGTTAGTAAAGAGCTTCAGCTCCCTGTAGTTCATGTAACAACTGGTACTGACCCCTGTGCCACTGGCTTCAACAGCAGAGGTTTTTTTGCATTGGCAAGACAGAAGAAAAATGCTGACTATGACTGATAGAAAGTGCTGGATCAGAGAGCAGTAAAATTCAGAATATTTCATAAGAAATGGTGTTTTGAAAAGCCTTTCCTGGTAGCACTGTCAAAACTGCAGCCCCAGCCTCCTTTGCCACCTGTCACAACTTCAGGCAGCCTCCTTGGATGCTCTGATGGATTAAAGTTTCACATGGCCCCAGTTCTTGTTTTTCTTTAGTTCCGTATGAGCTGAGAAGGCAACTTGTATCTTATAGGACATGCAGTATTAACTTACTTAGTGGTGAGTTACAGCAGATGGGAAAAAACCCATGCTTTTAAAATTGGGGGCAGTGAAATCTGACCATGTCACTCACACAGGACACATACAAGCACTATCAGATGAAGATGCCCCTCCTTCTCTGCCCTACCACCATCTGTATCAGGGATATGGGTGTGAGAGATCTCTCATGTCATCCCATGAGACTATGTCTTGGTGGGGATGCGGTGCTGTTTCCTGTATTTTGGCCCGATTTCAGCCTCTATCAAGGCCTGCTTAGAGTATAATGAAATTTCAGTCTGCTACTTACACCACCTCTGCTCACTGCTTTTGTTTCTGTGTGCTGTGAAAATGTTGTTGTTGTTACTATTATGACTAGTATTGTTATGCACTGGAGGTGTGAGTCAGAAGCAGAAGCCTTCTAAGGTGCTGTCATTTGTACCAGCTGAGCTGAAAAATGCCATTTACCATCAAAAGCCTCCAACCCACCTCTGCCCGTTCTGAGTGCTGTGCTCCCTGGCCATGTCCTGACTGCAGTTCAGGCAGAAAAATGTTGGTTTATACATCTAAGATAGCATTTCAGAGATGGAATTACTTATTTTAAAGGTATAAGGAAAACATAACAACAGAAAGTCAGAATCTTTCCCATTCAGTTACACAGCAATATTTAAGCTGCCATCCTGGGTCCTACAAGGCAGAGCACTCTGCCTTGTTCGAGTGAAGAATCATTTCTAGCTTCAGAGGGTATGGAGGTATGTGCAGACATACGAGGCTTTAATCTAATCAGTGATCCAGGACTAGATTTGTCTTTTTCATCCACTGGACCAATTTTATATCTGAGGAAAAGAGCTAAATATTTCCTTTATTTTTGTTCTTCTTTCTGGCTGGCTGCATAGAGAATATAGCAGCTTTTTGGAGATGGTTGGAGGTTTGCAATGCTGGTAATTTATTTTTTTAGGGGGGAAACAGAGTGAGCAGGGGGCAGGTAATGAGTGGTGTTCTGGGGAAGTGTGGTTTTCAACATGGCTAAAATGCTGGGTGTCTGCACTTCAGTTCCACAGCTGATGCATTTCAAGTAACTAACACACACCAGACACACACATACATGAATGGATGTACAAATGGGTGTGGAGCATGAGAAAGACCATACCACAGTGAATCTGCACACCTCAAGGATTTTTAAAGCATTGAGTCATGATCAGCTGACAGGGGAATTATGCAGCCTGACCCTGAAACTAAAACTTTGAGCCAACTTGCTATAACAGCAAAATGTGTGTCTCTGCTTGGTCATCCCTATCTCATTATAGTCTTCAGACTGGTTACAGATCTGGCTACACAATTTTAAAATTTGCATAGGATTTGTAATTTACAGCTGCTCTTTGCAAAGATTCACTGTTACTGGAATTAGATGGAAGTTGAGTGCACAGAAGGTTACACCTTGAGGTGACAGCAGCATTTAGAGATATCAACTTGAGTATTTCACGTCAGGTACACCACAAGTCCTGGTTTTCTAGGGATTTCTTTGATTTGATTTAACAGCCCGCTGCCCCTTTGGAATACATGCGGACAGCGCCCAAGAATTTATTACATACCTCTCCCTTCCAAAGTTTTTCTTTTCCACCATTTGAGCAAAAGGAGTCTTTAATAACTCCAGGTAGGACCTCTGTTCAGGCTAAAATATTGTTCTCTGGAGTTTCCTGAGAGGCCAGAGGTCTATACTGGTTTCCACAGTGGGCAACCTGCTTGGCACTGACTGTTCTGAATAAAAAAGAAAAACACAGGGGATTTTGTGGCTTGGGGAAGGGAAACCTTGGTCAGAAGTGCTAGGGCTCAGAGCTGGACAGTGTTTTTTTTTTCTGAAAACCAGAAAAATTAAGGAAGGGCTGACTCCTGTCAAGTATTCAGCATGTTGGCTACAATCCAGTAAAGCACTTCACATTAAGCGGGCTCAGGAGAGTGCCATAGGGAACAGCATGAGTACTAAGTACCCAGCAGGATCAAGATCCAAATAGGGACAGACATAAACCAGATGGTATTATGTTAGCTTTGCCATACTAATGAGCTCTTTGGTTTGCATGTTAGTCTCTCTCTTATTTTGCCCTTTTTTGCTTTGCCTTTTCCATAAAACAATCCATAGGTGCACTGGGAGAGAAGGGCAATGTACTGCAATCACTCCTTATCACCTTTTTGCACGCATGGAGGTAAAGCCAGACCTGGGAAAACTGCTCCTTTTTTCAAACAGATCTGCTTTAATCAGCGATGCCTGCACTAGGACCATCACAAGTTCAGAGCTGCTGAAAGAAGGAAAACACGGACTCTGTCTTCTAAGGAGCTCCCCAAATCTGTGTGGCGAGTGTGCCATTGCATCAGAGAGCATCAGCATCAGAGGTTATTCCAATGTCCTGGGTTTTTTTGGGGGAGGAAGACAGGCAGAATGGCTTAGCAGGGACAACAAGTGAAAGCTCTCTGCATGTTCATAAACTGAGCTCAAACTGAACTGAAGTGAGAGTCCTGCCATGCAGTGCTCAGCCCTCACGCATCCACCAAGGTCATCTGCCAGAAACTAGCAGGAAGAAAATAAAACCATAGCTGCCACTTTGTTTTTTTTTAAAACAAGATCCTGGCTTTCCACTTCTTCCTTTCCAGCACGGCTGCAGCTATCTCCAGAACTTCCTCAGACCTGTGATTTGTTCAGATGCCAGCTTTTACATGGATGTTTTTGAAACAGAGCACTGCCCGACTGGAAGCTATCCTAGCTGGAGCCGCTTTCCTGCAGGGAGGCAGGGCGAGCAGCCGAGGTGGGACGCGTGCCTCTATGCTGCTGGCTCTGTTGACTCTCAAGACAGGCTGCAGCCATTGCTTGTGCTGGAGCTCTGCATGCGTGTGGGTTGTGCAGTGAGACCTGAAGAGGAAATTTCTGTGATTATTTTAGCATTTGGGCAACTGGAGAAGGAACTGACAGAGGCGCCAGGCCTTTGCTTTCATGACTGCATTAATCTTCTGGCCTTGGAGAGAAATTTTAGATGAATTCCACACATGTTCTCAAAGAGCTTTCTTTCTCAAAGTTATTAGTGCTTTGGATCCTGCACTGATGAATGATAATGCCAGTGAAATGGAAAATATACAAAAAACTTTGCTTGATAATCATTTTAGGGAAGATGCCTGATGCTGTGTTGTTATTTCAGAAGCTGACAGTAAACTACCATGGTACAGAACTTTTGAGGCACATAGAGTAAAACATTTTTTTTTCCCTATAAAGGAAGGTGGTGGTGGTGGCGGTGGGGCAAGGAGGAGGCACTAATGCCCTCTTTTTCATATCTGTGTATCACCCAAGAGAATTCTTTCTTAGGTGTAGGTACAGACCCAAGGGGAAAACGGTTTCAGATTGATATATTTTTAAAAACAAAGACAAATAATGGTAGTGCTACACCTGGAAAAATACCTTGTTGGCAACAGAGCTATATTAACTATTACGTAAAAGTTCAGTCCATGGCAAATGTGGCATAATTCAGAGTTATTCTGCCATGAAAGTGGTAAAATCCTAGGGAACTTACTGTTTATTTGCCTTGTGCTAAAAGCTGGTCCCAAGACACTTACAAAAACTCACTTTGTAAGTGGCGACTTGTTGACTCATGGCAACTTGCTAGTTTTTCTGAGTCCTAATAGACCTAGGAGGGAATCAAACTAGTTTGGTGATAAATGACTACCAGACAGCACCCACAGACTTAGTGGGAATTTGACAACAACTTTTGATCAACAAAGGGACAAAGTGAAACTAAGCCATATTCTATTTGTGAACTGCCTGTTCCTCTAGAAAATGCTCACATAGATGCAATTGTCACAGCATCAGGAAGTACACAATTCAGTGGGCAGCTCTTTTGTTTGCTTTTCCTAAACCTTCTGTCCATACATTGCCCATAAGCAGAGCTCCATTTCTGAAAACTGACAGAGAAAGCTTTCTGGCCTCCCTACAGAACTTTGAGGCCATGATCTGAGCTGGAAGATGGGTCAGGAGGACCCCAGAGCATCCCCTGGCACATCACACAGTCAAGCTTAGGAGTCATCAGATTCTGTCCTTCATAGACAACTGGACAGCACAATTCCCCCCGGTGTCCATCTGTAACAAAAGTACAATTCAACAATTTTTTTCTAGAGCATTTCTATATGAAACAGAATATCCTCAAATAATGTGTGAATCAGCCCCAGCAAATACTGCAGGAAACACAGGACAAGTGCTACTAGGAGTAAGTTTATGATAAAGTTTGTGTCCAATGAAAATTAGACAACCATAGCAACTCAAAGGAGCCACAGAGCTGTTCTCACTATTTATCTTGTCTACAGGGTTAAAACCAGCCCATCCATCAAAAGATGTTCAATGTGCTTAGAAATAGAGGAAATCAGAAAGCTTTCTATGGTACAGACAGTAGAATGTCTAAACCAAGAAATTCCGTTCAAGGTATTATCTGATAGGTTTTTTCCTTGCAGAATAAACTAATTCAATTTTCTTTAGCCAAACATTGGATCATAGCATGAGGTCACACCAAACCAAGAATCTACTCTCTTATCATAATGTTGAGGGAAGCAGAACTTTCCTATTTACATATGGTATAGGATAATAATCAGAACTCAAAGACAGTGTAATAAATAATTTGACCGTAGGCATTTCAGGGGTTGCATCAAAGAAATGTACAGACTTAAACTTTCAAAAAAGTTCTCCCATCATATCTGGAATGATCATATGTTTTCTTGTGCTTTCTTTGTTGAAATGCCTGGTGACATCAGTGTGTTTCAGTACTTGTTTAGACTTCTGAATATTTTCATTTCCACAATCAGTGTTTAATATTCTAGTCACGAACTTTCTTTTCCACATAATGCAATTACAGAACTTTTCAACAGCTTTGATTTCAACAAGTGCATGATTAAATCAGTAATTTAAATAAAATACCACATAAAAACTAAAAGTTGAAGTCAAGATTAATTTAAAATAAGCATCAACTACAGAATTTTCCATGACCATTCATCTACTTTCATCATGGTTTTGATCTATCCTTCATTTCATTACTTAGTAATATAAGAGTGTATCTACTCAGCAAGATCTCTTCCAATGCTGTCAAACATATCTTACTTACAAAAAATGACTACCCAAGTATTGTTTGATGAGAAGATAAATGCAAAAAATACCCTCATCTGCATAGCAAAAACATTCACATGAAAGCACAGTTGTCATAAAAGTAGATTTTAGATTTTACTTATGTAATTACTATTTCTACAACTAATTACCACTTTATGCATAAATTTTGAGTTTTCTGTTGAGTTCTTTTAGATTCTTTCAATGTTTGGAAGTTTCTTTGTTTAGGTTTCTGATTTGTTGTTGTGTTGCATTATTTTAACTTCACATAAACTACATATTTTGAAAACACAGATAGGATGACATAAAGCTCCACCAATCTTATCTTAGGCACTTAAAAATCATATTTATATTAATTCTAATTGCTATCTATGATCAAAATCAATTCAACGCTTCAGCCCTAGAAGGCACAACCTCAACTGCACAGACCAAAGTACCTTCCCCATTCTCAAACACTACAGGTCTTATTGCAACACCACAAAAGACCAACTCATCAGCAGACAAAAGTAATAACAAAAGCATTGAGAATACCACAGGTAGAGGGAAAAATGCCACAGTTTGATACTTACAGAATTTCTCAAAATCCAGCCACTCCTTTCCAGCTGCTGGCCAGAGGATAGCCGTGTGTGAGGCAGCGACACAGTTTACCCTTTGCTACCTGGCCACGGGGCTATTTGAAGTCTGCTACAGAGCAAACTTCTGGGCAGTTATACGATGACAAAATAACATGAAGGAAAAACACATACATGTTTTTGTGTCAGCTCTTTTGCTTTCTGCACAGCAATTCCCATGAAGATCACAATGTAGAAGTATTTTTTTGCTGTTAGTATTGTCCATTTCGAGTTTTTATAGGTGCTTGGAGATCTGCATCATTGTATTTGATTTCAGCTAATCAAGCATTAAAATGAACAGGAATGCAGACACACAGCACTGTAAAAAACACAGAAGGAAGTTTTTTCAAACCAAATCCCTTTATTAGGCAGTGGTTTCAGTGATGCAATCAGAATAGGAAGGAAAGTCTGTGTTGCTTCATTGTTTTGTTTGGATTTTGGGGTCCAGTGCTAACTTGTGATAATTTTTCCATTCGTAAGTAAATTTCTCTGAGGACAATCCAAAAAAGTGACTATGATGAATCTAATAGGAAGAATATCCCATTGAACTTGCTAAGTTTTTCCATCATGAGTGAGCATTACAGAATTGCCCCACTCATTATCTTTCCTGTGTAGTTCAGTAGATTTTGGCTAAGTTTATTGTTTCTTATCAAAGTCCAATAAATGGAAAAGGTGGATTCAATAGGAATGCATTTACAGAGAAATTCAATAACTGATTAATGCCTTGGAGAGATTTTAAATAAGAAAATGGAGTGAAGAGCATAAATGACCAGAGAAGCACTGCAACATATCTTGAGGGTACAGAGTTGCTTGCAGGGACATCTAGATCTTTAAAGACAAGCCCAAAGCTTACTGCTGCCAAGAGGAATTTTGGATTCAACCTCGAATGTTGTGAGATGTCAATTACATTTGTAATCCAAAGATTCAACTCTCTATAACCTCCACAGTTAAACAGTTAAAACAAATATGTCCCCTCTACAGACATGACTTATCTGATCCACCCATCACATCATGTAATTCTAAACAGGATTTTCCAGGTGGCATGTACAGAGCACTGTCATTTCTTTGGCTTTAGGTAGCATGGTTTAAGCGTGAGAAAGGGGAATGGTGGCAGAAATGTTAGCTTAAGCAAACAGAACTTTTCCATATGTCCCCCAAACATAAAATGCACAACAGCAGTTTTGCAAAGTGAGTCAATTATTTTCATCAAATGTAAAACTGGTATTGAAGATTAAAAAAGTTTCCTCCCCTTCTGTATGAATATGTCACTCCTCTCACCATTTGTAAGTGTGTCTTGTTCACTGTTTATCCCCAAGACCTACTCATCTCTTTCAAGCGATCTTCAGAAGATGCTAGATTTGGTCTGCTTTAACCACATTATAGGGCATTACTCATTTTATAGGTTGTCACAAATGCCTGAAAAGTGGTATTAAGCTTTAAACTAAATATAGATCAGAGAAAAGAACAGAGAAATAAATACTGAGCTTATCATCTTCGACTGCACCAGTTGCATAAGTATATTGACGTAAGTGAATGTTGTAAGACCCTGTGAAGATGGCCAAATCCATAAGTATGTGTTTTCTGTAAAGATACCAGAAAAACTCTTCCCACTGTTATTTTTCCTGGCTGCTTCTGGTATCTGTTGCAAACCGATTTACTTTATTTCAAGGATTAATACAATACTAAGTTCAAACTCATTTCAAGTCTTCAAAGATTGCCTATTAAATGTTACTGCTACTGCTACATCCAGCAGATTCTTGGGATGTGGATATCTGTGGGCTTTAGGGTAGTCCCACAGATGTGTGTAATTTCAGTGTTTGGTCCATTTCTGTTGTGACACAGTCTGAGGTACCCTTTTGCCTGGATGAAATATAAAATCTATCTCAGTGATGGAAACTCATCACCAAATAGTCTCAGAGGAGGTAACTTAATCTCCACTGATATAATTAGGAATGCACTTTGTCAGCCTTTGAGGGTTTAGCTACAGCTGGCTGGGTTCGAGGCAGCCTCAGAAACCAATCTGTTCTTAGTAACAACATCTCCTTCACAGAATTACAGACATACTTTCAGCAGATATACCCAGCTAACTGCTGAATGATTTTTTTCCACCTACTTATGCAGTAGTCAATGTCTTTTTCAGCATAACTGAAGTCCTGGATCAATGCCATGAAATTATTCAGAACCAAACCCTGGACTGACAGCTCAGGAATAAAGGTTATGAACTTCATTTACAATGTTTGAATGTGGCTTCATTCAGCCTCTGAACATCATCATATTCCTGATCCAGCTGATGAGATTTAACTGGAAAAGAGAGATTCAAAAGCATAGTCAGATGCTAACTGGCCTATCTATTGTTCAAGAAATGAAAAGCTATTTAGGCTCAGTTTTCTAGGAAAATCAGAACTCTACTCTTTACATTGATTAGCTGAATTAGGGGAAAAAAATCTAACCTAATAAAAATGTAAAATCTTTCTTAAATATACTCATTGGGACTACTTCTAGCTCCTTGCTGAACCCTTGACTCATCTGCTGGAATTTGGAGGGATTCAGATGATGAATACCTTCATAGTCTTGTCAATAAGCTTTTCTAAGTGAGTATCACAAACACAACTCCATATTCATGTTTGAATCTGATTTGCACAAATGAATGAGATATCCTGTTAGGGTTCAAGTAAGTTGGATGAAGCTTCCCCTGCAGCCTGGAAAATATTTGAGAAAAGTGCAGTATAGCTTTCCACCTGTTTACTTTAAACATCCAGACCTGAAAATACCCAGCCTAACCTATTAATCAGCAGAGTCGCCTATTCAGAAAAAAACATCCTTTTAATTTTATTTTTTTTTTTAATTTTTCTTATCAGTCCTGAAGCATTTGTCTAAACACTTCGAATTCCAGCTTTCAAGGTTCCACCTACAGCTGTGTCGGTGGGCTGGGCACAGGCTCCCCAGACCAGAAGCCCTACAGCTGCCATACCATGGTGCTGCTCCTGCTTCTTAGCTTGGGAAAAATGCTGTGCTGACCTGGCTGTCCAGCTCCTGGACACTGGCAAAGGGAGGTCGGATTTGCTTGCAGCCACCCCAGAAAAGACACCCTGAATTCCTGTATCATAATTATTATGTGCTGATTGTGAAATTCAATAAAACCATAGATTTATTACCTCGCTGTCAAACCTTATGGTGTCAGACTGAACTTTATTATTTTTTTCATTGTTTTATTTGGTTCTTTTTTGCTTGTAATACAGATTGTCAGCAGGTGTCAGAATAGAGGCATCACAACTCAGCCTTAAATATCAACAGAACATAAATTTCAGCATGTGTCTCAGAGCAAAAAGAAAAATCCACCTGAATTAAAGAAAAGAAAAATAAATAAAAGAAAATAAATAAAAGAAAAATAAATAAAAGAAAAAGAAAAGAAAAGAAAAATAAAAGAAAAATCCACCTGAATTAAATAAAAAAGCAATACACCTCCTTCTGGCTTCATGTCTCCATGTAAGTAGAAGGTTAACTCTGAAAAGTGCAACTTACTGTATCTTTTAGAATTCTCAGTAGCACTAACGGTGTTACTTACAGACACCCTCATTACCCACATGAATATCATAACCCATACTTGAATCCGGAAAGTGAAAAGAGGCCTCCAAGGGCATACTATAACAATAAACTCCCCATACAAATAGAGGATTACTTACAGCTACAGTGACTCACTGTTGCATGGCATGTAACATAATTAACTACAGATTTACTTGTGTTCAGTGTAGACTGAGGCAAGCTGGTTTGGTTTGAATTGTCTTACTGCATTGCTGAGCGTGGCACAGTTAACCTCAGGCCTTGCTTAGTTAAGTCTTATAAAAAAATTTCAGTTGTTAAAAAAAGCCCTGAGCGCTGCAGTCCATTACAGATGAAATGTCTCTTGACCACACAAAACAGCTGTGGAGTCAGTGTCCCTCCTGAAAATCTGTGGTGGTCCTGTATGTCGTAAAAGGCTTTTCAAGAATTAATATAGTGGGTTCCTTTGTTTTTAATTGCCACTCTTCGTCAGAGGTAACAGATGGCTTGAAGAAATGCACTTGAAAAAGATTCCAGTTATTTTTGACTTGTGGGCTAAGTAATTCTAATATTTACCATATATTCTGTGAATTACCAGTGCCACAAGGGTAGCCTTAAGCCTCATACGCCACCTATGGTCTTGTGCATATTCTACATCCATGTAAATAAGAATAAATTAGTATTTCCAAAAACTTTGCATTACCAGTAGTGTTATACTTAGCTTCTCATGGTTTAATTACTTTTGTTAATTGAAAGAGAGAAGTAGGGAAGAAAGCAAGCAAGAGACGTATTTCCAGGGATTGCAGCAGATCGCTGGGGATTATGGGGAGACTAAAGACTGCCACAGATTTAAAAGACCCCTCTCCTATGCTTGGCCAGCTGTCCCTGCTTCCTTCTGCCCACCCTCTTCTCCAAAAGTGAGCACTTTCTATGTAAAATCCTACTTCAGCCTGAGTACAAAGGCTTCCCTTGTTTCTGCTCATCAGGATAAGCTTGCTGTTTCCTTTCACTTCCTTGCACATACATGATCTGGGCACCATCTGGCCCAGAAATGGCCAAGGACAGTCAAGCCTGCAAAACATCTTCAGAGAATGCCCTAGGTTTTCCTTCTTCATGTCTCACTTGTAACTACGGCAAGGATTTTGTATTCATCTCTGACACATCCAGACAAATATTTAGAACTTAAATTTTCAAAATATTTGACTAATAGAGGGAAGTATTGCAGAAGGAAGTCAGGCCTAGTCACCATTATGTTTTAATTATCCAAGACTTCATTCTGATGTCTTATTCTGCACGAATCCTATTAAACAGGAAGTCAGCCTGAGCTGAGACAAGTGACAACATAATCAGATCATGCCCTGTAAGCAAAGTTATATACAAAAAAGCCCTGTATTCTGATGGCCTTATCCCATTTCCACTGAATTCAGAGGTAAAACTTCCATTACTACACCTAAATATGCATTAACTCAGTCCATATGTATAAATAGGGCTCATACCACACTTGATGTTCCACTGCAGGACCTATTATTGACCTTTTGTTAGACTAGAATAGAAATAATAGCATTTCATGTCAGACTGAATGCTAGAACTATCCAATTATTGTGTTCATACTAATGTTAACCTTAAATAGGATCTGACATTCTCACTTTCAGGCTTCCTCTTAACCACTAGCTATGATTATCACTGGGACAGAAAATAATCCGAGAAGTTACTTTGTTCTGAGCTTTTGTTCTGAGGAGGCTTTCCATCATCTTATCTAGGGTTTGCAGGGACTAACCCAAAGTCTAGGTAGCTGCAGATTCTCTGACATCTGCAGGGTCTTAGTTAGTGGGGAACCTACTACTCAATGAATCAAATTCAGGCCTAGTATAAATTTGTTATTCCCTGTCCAAATCTGTCCTTTGGGAAGCTAGTATTTTTCTGATCAGCTGTAGTAAAATATGAGGACTTAGAGCTTCTTCCATCTGTGGTAGCAAACTGTAAGAGTGACCTGATATCTGATGCCCTTAAGTTTAACCTACAGATGTTTAAAACACAGTTCCCCAACTTGCCTCTTCCTTTACTTTTCTTTCAGCTGGTAAATGATGTCAACCTAATATAGGTTTTCAATAGATACTTCCCTCTGTCTCTCTGCATTGTAAGGTCCTTTTACTCTTCACAAAGAGACATACAGTCATTATTTTGCTCATAACATACCCAGAACAACTTCTACAGAAAAAAAAAATATTTTCAAAAGATCATATAGTCCCCAGGTAGAAATAAAATAATGACAATACTTAGTAGCAGAGACTTCTGTCTTTTGTTCAGCATTCTTCTGTCTAAATATCCAGCACAGGTCCATCTTAAACTGGAGCATTTCACACATCTGAAAATGCCATAGGCTTTCAGTAGCCAAGTATTACACATACCATCCCAAATAAGAAAACATAATGGTCTTCCACCAAACAAGCTGATAATAGGATCCCTGCTCCAGTGTTTGTTTCACTTTTCTCAGAGACCTGATGCTCCATCAGTGTCTGGGAAGTTAACAGATAGTCAGGGAAGACATGAATTTCAGAGACAAGGGATCCCTCACAAAGCATCAGTCTTTCCCTTGCATTAATTTAAAGAGATGCTAACTTTGGAGTTCTGCTGACCTCTGCTAAAACGGTTCTTCAGGATAATAGGGACACCTTTTCAAACAACCTGTCTTTTAAACCATTTCAGCTTTTGACTTAAAAATCACTCTTTAAATGCCATTCCAAAACCCACTGCCACATGTGTCTGGCAGAACTCAAGGGTCAACTGTAAACATCCCCACTACACAAAGTCCTTTGGGAGATGGTTCTTCTCTCACTCCAACTCCTTTTACAGAATCACAGAATCCTCATGGTTGGAAAGGACCTCGGAGATCACCCAAGTCCAACCATCAACAACAAACCCCACATCCTTGGGCACTAGAGCATGCCCTGAAGTGCCACATCTACACGTTTCTTGAATAACTCCAGGGATGGTGACTCAGCCACCTCCCTGAACATTTCATTTTCATACAAAGAGTAGAATCAGGTCGTATAGCTGTGAAGGTGGTCCTCCTCCTGTCCTCCTTTGCTCCCCTCTTCCTCCCATCCCCTTCAGAGTCCCTGACACATACAATAGAACTTGGAAGATCATGATGGGGGCTCTTTCCACTGAGAGAGAAAACGAGAGACAGGCAAAGGGTCCAGAATCCTAGATAGGATGTCTGGCTTCATTCACCAGCTTGGAATGTGACTCTGGTTATACTCTTCTCCTGGATTCCCTCCTATGCTTTTTTTTTTTTTTTTAATGCACCCACCACAGTGGTGCCGGGCTGTACTGAACACAGTCCCACCCCAATGGTGGATGTGCTGCCTGCCATCCTTGCTCCACCTCACTGCCTGGCCAGCTGGAGCAAAGCACTGCAGTGGGCTAAATGGCTGCTAGTACTGTGGTTAGCCAAAATCCAGGATGTTAACTTGATTGTTTGCTGTGGATACTCTACACTATTTCAGGATGTGATTCTATATTTGTCCAGTGCTAACCAGATGCTTTTCAGATACTGTCCCAGCTAGGACTTTCACTAGTGTTCCATAGTCATGTCTTGCAGTTCCCATCACTGCACATTTTCCACACATTTACACTGAATTTATTTTGATCTCCTGTGCAAAAATAACACTTTACAGTTCTTGATTCCTGGCTGTTTGTTATGCCAGTGCTGTCAGTGTGCCAGATGCAATCTGAAGGTGTCTGTGCAGGGTACACAAGGCTCTCAGGTTCTAGCTTTTTTTTTTTTTTTTTTTTTTTTTTGTGGGCAGCTCCAACCCTCTTGTAATCAGAGATAAGTGACTTAGTTAAAAATGAATGGGGCAGCTGGCTAAATGCTCAACGAAGCAAAATGATCAAAGGGACAGTGCCAGATGTTTTCCATCAGCTCTGCATATGGAGGTACCAGGGAGAGCAGTAGGAGCACCAAACTAAAAAGAAACCAGAGAAGCCAACTCTAGTTTCAACCATAACATGAGGAACTGGCTATAAATACTACATTCCTCTGTGAAGCTCCCAGAGGACATTCTGTAGGTATTTCTAAAACCTACAGGAAAAGCATGTCTACTGTTGTCTGGCTTTGTTATACGCATCCTCCCAGTAAATGTTTTATAAAGGATTATCATTCTTAGCATCTGTAAAAAATGTATATTTAAAATAATGTTTTTAGAAAGCTACTAGAAATTATAAAAAATATATATTCTCCTCAAAACATACTTTTTTGCCCAGCTTGTGCCAGTGCAGTCTTTTCCCAGACTACTGTTTTGTGGGGTTTTCTTTTATGACTTTTAGTACGTTTAAAAATTTTAATTTAACAGGGTTTGAGTCCAAGTTGCTGCAAGAGGTCCAAGTAATTTCAAGATTTATTGTGGAAAAGGAGCCAGCTTTTTATTTTTGTCTTCTGTGGAAGTTTATGGCAGAGTGAGATAAACATCAAAAATAGTTAAGGTTGTTTATCCTGCATCACTTAGAAGACATTCTTGACATCACTTGTACACAACTGAGCAGGGTAGCTGCTCAATCAGCAGTTGACAGAAATTAAACCCAGATCACCCAGCCTCAGGCCATACAGTCTTTACTTCAGTGTGATAAAATCTGCTTCTGTTGGGATAAAAACAAGCCATGGTGTATAAGAGCTCCTCTTCCAATTTTATTTTTTTTCCCCCCAGTTATTATTTCAGGGCACTTTATCTCACCATGACATATCTCTGTAGTATCTTGAGGTTTGCAAGAGGGGATGAATATTGCAAAAGGATCTGTTGCCATGCTTGTCCTGTGTAATGGCTTTACTATTGGCCCCAAATCTGCACATTTTAGACTTGGAGAGCAGGGATCCTGGAAGCTACCAGCAGGTAATTCAAGGCAACATAGAAACTTCAGGATTTTTCTCCTGTTCTTTTTTGACTCTGCAGTGTAATGATTCCTGCCTGAAAGTCACTCCCTGACAGCAGTAGGAGGGAGATATGCTCTACATGGAAGAGATTGGAATGACATTTCCCTGGAAAAAATGGAAGTGCCAAACTTGCCCTTGGCAAGGGAAGAGGCAAAGAAGGGGTCTTGGTGTTGTGGTTCAGTGGTTCTGAAATTATGTAATATGCCACTAGATATGGCAGTATATATGCTGCTATTTGTATGAGTATTGATTATAAAGATGTTTATTTTACATATGAAAAGCTTGGTGTACCTTTTTAAAGCTGCTCTAAACCCATTCTGCAGGAACAAATCCTGTGACCATGCTTTTTCTTTCCTCTGATTTTCAACTGATGCACATACAAGCATAAGTCACTCATTGGGGTGAAAATATCCTGTGATTTGCAGTGCAGGATGAGTCCTTTGCTGGTAGATAGCAACAAATGGGCTGAGGAGCTCACTAGCTCTCATATTTGAGTCAAGGAAAGCTTGAGCATGACTCACTTAGGAATGCTTTGTACTCCCCTAATTGCATAATTACTTCAGAGAGCTCACTGGCCATTTGGCATAGAGGTCATGCCTGTTTCCTCTGAGCACAGGAATAACTCCTCCTAGCTTCTCCTAGCAGGATAAATAGGAGATGTGAGGAAGCTGTGTGGCCATGGCCCCACTTTTCCTCTATATAATCTAGGAATGACAATTGTACACAACTACAAAGTCCTTCATTCTCTGAAGCAAGGATGGAAAAGTTGACCATTACTTAACATAAATCCCTTTCATCTTTCATAACGCCATTTCACCTTTGCATTAAGACAGCATCTGCATTTAAAGGGATGGTACTGTGATATTCTGCAGCGTTTGATACTGCTACTTGTGACATCTGAGTTGTAATAAATAGGATTTAAAAAAAGTGAAGTGGATGCCACAAGCACAGGAACATTCCTCAATACACTGATATGCCCTAGAAATAGTCTAACTGCCAAGCAAAGAAAACAGATATCTCTCCAAAGCCTTCTTCTCAAAAGCAATAAATAAAAAGGATATGAATGGTATAAATGCTATCAAAAATTGCAATCGTGCAAAGCAGATGACAAGCAAAGTGAAGGAACCTGAATGCCACATGAGAAAAATGGACAATGAACTTGCTAGTTGCATTAATGGAATTAAAGGAAGATTTGACTGGAGAATTCTTTTGGACCTCTAGCAAACTCTACAGTGTAGTTTTCAGGGCTCACCCCATGTATTGAACTGGTAGAGGAAGCAAGTCTGCAAGAGGGAACAAAAGGAGAGAGACAGAAATGAATTATATAGATAGCTGAGGAGGAGATATTTAAGTATAGTTGTTTTTAGGCCCTGTGATGCTCTCTTGTTCTGAAGAATGTCTGGAATTTGTGGTCTTTCTCCTTAACCTTTTTATTAACATAATTCAACAGTTAATTTAGAAGCTAGAATTCTTCTTTACAGATTGGTGACTGCATCACTATGTAGTCAAACTTCCATCCTACTTTCCCCTTCATTACACCTATGGATTTATTATTCTTCTTTGCACAGTGATGCATCTTCTATTCAAAGCAGATAATTAACATCTTCTCCTGTCCCTCTTACAGCACACCAGCTAATACCCTCTAACATATAATGGGGTATATACACTCTCCTCCCACTGGGCTTATGAATGAAAATACTTGTGGCTGCTATACTCGATGCTGATGCTAACGCTGCCAGGGAAGGTTTTAGGGGTGCAGACAGAATGCGTGCCTGATGGGCCCTTCAGGAGGTGTAGACGGATGTGAATCTAAGTGCTCTGATGCATTAATTTAGGAGTGTAAAATTTGGTGACCATGGGTTCCTCAGCTGTGTACTTGGATTCACAAGAGTGCTTAAGATGACTAATTTGTTTAGAGGTTCATGATGGCTGCTTAAATCTTTCCTTTTTTTTTTTTTTAATTATTTTTTTTTATCAGTGTTTTTTTAAATAGTGGGAAGCAAAGCAGTTTCATGCCCACTGAGGCTGCATTAGCTTCCCCTTTGTGTGAGAAACCTCTGCTTATAAGGTTCCCAAAGCGAAAGTGTTTGCACGAGAAAACATAGCTGGGAGATACATCCAAGCCTGGCTCTGGTGAGTGGAGCTGTTTTGTTAATATAAAGAGAGCTGAACTCAAAAGCAAGAGAAAAGCTTGGGAGAGAGAAAGAACATGAAAGATGATGCTTCCTAAGCTGAGAGGGTCAGCAGTTTATCAAATTAAGTGCTGATACCCAAGACTGCTTCTGTTCTCACAGATAGATATATGAGGTATGATCTTCCTTAGAGCTACATCTAACTAAACCCAACCAAATTCAGAGGGAAGTCAGGCTCTGGGTCCCAACTGCTTTTGTTATCAAACAAAAAATAGACAACACCTCTGTTCATTGCATGATTTTTCACAGCATCCTCCTGGAGAGGCAAGGAATTACTATGCCATAGTGTGGTTGGCTATCCTAGGGATCAAGGAACACCAGACATAGTCTACAGTAAAGCTTCTTGCATTAGGATGGTGGCAGGGGAAACTCTACAGAAAATGCAGTCCAGAAAGAGCTCTCAGTAGATGAAGTAGGGATTAAGCCAGAGCCTATTTTACCATTTGCTAAAACACTCAGTGCATTTGCCTTCATGGATTCTGCATTCCAGAGGGCTGCATGCTGGGTTAATAAAATCCCTCTCTTGAACAGGCTTTGGAAACTCAGACGGTCACTGACTGCCCATATGACAGAATTTGGCTTTTGCTACTAGACAGCTGCAGGAAGCTGAGGACAAGAAAGGGGATACATCCAAAACCTTATGGATACATAGACATATAGAGAGCCACATGGCTTTGTCTCATGGTAGGAGCTTCCAAAATATGTTCCTCATCAAAATACCAGGATCCTCTTTTATTATTTTCTTTTTTTTCAAGAACTGCAGTTTGCACTTCTGCTTTTCTTAGGTGATAGACATGTGATTGAAAACCTCATACACCCTGAGCTTTACTTCCAAGAGCACTTTAAAGCAATTAGCACACCTACAAGAAAACCAGCAAAACATCACATTTCCGTTGCTCAAAGACTCAAAGGGAGACTCAGTTTAGCATTCTTCAATGGGAAAGAAATGACACGCTCCCCAGTAAACCAATGCCAAACCACTGCTCTCTGTTTTGAGTAGCAAATGCCTTTCTTACTGCATCTAAAAGCCCAGACTGTGTTTCTTTTCTTAACATGAAACTGTATATTTTGGTACTGCTCTCAAACAACAGTTTAAACAGAACAAAGGAGTTATCTTTATGAGGCAGGCAGGGAAATACACAAAGAACAGGAAGATGCAGCTAACCTAAATAATGACATTGAAAACAAAATAGCTCTGGGGCTATAAATAAACAAAATGAAGTAAATATCATTATTTTTATTGAGAGAGGACACAGACTTAATTCCTGGGGATAAAGACATCTACTGCTTCCTCAGACTTTAGTTCTATTTTTTTTTTTTTTTCAGTCAGACCACAGAATAACATTTCCTACTTTCTTCAAATTTTTGCAGTATGAACTTTCATACCACTTCTTTTGGAGAAAATTGCAAAATCCAGGCACGTATGTTTAGGAGAAAGGTCAGATTTTTCTAAAACAATAAAACTGCCCCAACTGCTCTTTTTGAACTCTGCAAATGCATGCGTTCTCACAGGGCAGGGAAGTAAACATACACACGACTGCATTAATTAAGACAATACTTAGTTTTCTGCAACCTCTGCAGGAATTCTGCAAGGAATTTTCTTACTTAGACTAAGTCTTTAACGATGTAATCTCCCGTTGTGTACATGTGGGTGTGCAAAGCAGCCGCTGCAATTGCACGGAAAGCCAAGGACTGGTCCTGATCTGGTGGGTGAATGGGAAAGGAATTAAATAATCCTCTAAACCGAAGCCAGAATCAACTTTCTGAGCGCCAGACTCAGCCACTCCAGCCGTCTCACTTTCGTAATACAGCCCTCAACGACCTGAGCCTGATTCACGTGCATTTTTTTAATTATTTTTTTATTTTTTTTCCCTGGGGTTTGTCTTGTTGAGTATCTTTGGCAGGAAACTGGCGTGATCTGTTGACTTACAAGATTTAAAATAAGCACTCGCCTTTCCCCCTCCCCGTCCTGACCAGCAGCGCTGGGCTGAATCACTTCCCCGGTGGAGGCAAGAAACATGCTGGAGCAGCGAGCTCGCCAAGTGGCCGAGGGATCGGGAAGCACTCTCAGGCTGACACACAGTCAGCAAAAACCCAGCGAAATGGGATGGTCCCCATCCCTCAGGCTTTACCTGCTGGTGGGCGAATGGCTGGGAGGGATGTCCTGCACAAAGCTCTGCTCCATGCCTGGGATCCTGGCCGGGCTGTGGGGATGGTAAGCTGTCAGGACCACGCTGCCAGAGTCCTTCATCTCCATGGTCATAGGCACATGTCGGCCCTGCTGTCGGTGACAAAGGCCCCGACGGGAGGGCGAGGGGTCCTTGTCACCAGCGCATGGCCCGGCTCCGGAGCAGCCTCCCTGCACCAGTTGCTGTCAGGAGAGCTGTGTAAGTGAGACACGGCTCCTCTCCCTGTCAGGAAAGCTGAATTAGCATATATTCAAAAACACCGCCCACAAAACAACCCACGGGGAAGTTACTACGTTCCTAGGAAACTAGAAACCTGAGATCATCCTGCATGGCACCGAGTGACCGCCAGGAAAACTTCTTGCTTGCTTTTTCTTTCCTTTCAAATGCCCATTTCTTAATTTTGCTCCTGCTCCTGAAATAGGCTCAGCTAAGTAACATTTTTTTACTGGTTAAGCAGCAGGTTAAGCAGAGAGGACTACTCAAACACAAAACATGGTTTGGCAGAGCAGGGAGTGACAATTAAGATGTTAACAAGAAAGATTCAGAAAGCAAGTGGCCTCTGCTCCGTTTAAAATATCAAGGAGCAAGAACCTTGATTTCCTACATGCCGAATCATTTCAGTGGAAGGGAACTGCACTTGCTTTCTTCTGAAAACAGAGGTTAAAGTTTCATTTTTGTCTGAGAGGGCTGTGCACATAATTAGAAGGACACTGGGAAATGAGTGAATAATTTTTACAATACAGTGTGTTTACTTGGAGTAATCCCACAAAAAAAAAACCACCAGCCTGAGTCACTTGATTTTTTTCATGCTTGTGCTTGATCTTTCTATGATAATTAAATGTGTTTGCTCAAAAGGAAATCAGCAAGCAGAAATGTTGGGTTCCAATTCTGGAATAACACCAAGGGAAAACTCTGTAGACAAAATGAGAAAACTTACATTGTCCTTTAATTTTCTCTTCAACTTCTTCAGTGTTTGGAGTTTTTTTGAAAATAAATGTTCTGATAAATGCTTGTTCCTGAAAACTATTGTCCTGCCTATGGAATAATGGGAAGGATGTTCCCTGATTCTACTCCCCTGCTGCTTTTCAGCCATAGGTCTCTGAGCATCTTGTGAGCACACGGGTGAAGCACCAGCCTCTGCACGTCTTTGCCCCAGATGCTGCCAGTGTCCTCAGCACAAGTACTGTGCAAAATGCCCGTCAAGCTCCTCTTTTGCAGAGGTGCTCTCCCTGGCACTGCTATAGGGCTGCCTGAATTACACGGGTTTTGAAGGGCACAAAAATTACTCATCTCGTATCAACCTTTCCCCTGAGCTCTGCATCCTGCCTGGAGGGGCAGGACCGTTTCACTCAAGTATGTTGCTGCAACTCATGTAGGCAGTGCCCAAGTTAATTTTAAATTAGCCAGCATAGGACATTGATAACAGTACACTTGGCAGCACTTCTTGCCAGACTCACCCAGGAAGCATAAATATTTGAACATGCAGAATCTCTAGGCTTGCTTTTGCTACGCTGTTAACATGTCTTGGATTAAATATTTTAAATCCAGTTTGCACTGGATAAAATAATGGTTCCTTCCATGGCAGTGAGGAGGCCCTCTGGGAGCCACCTTGCAGCCAGGTACATATGTTAGAAATGAAGGTGTAGGTTCAAAGATAACTCTGGAAGCATGGCCTACTGCCCGTGGCTTAAAGACTGCATCCCACAGTGCCACCAGTGAAGACTGGGGTGAATGCAATAAGCAGTGAAGACCTCATTGTGCTCTGTGGTTACTGGGGTATTCAGAAGAGTGAAAAAAGTCTGAAAAACTAGAATAGATGCTATAATGGATCACATATCTCCACTCTGGAGCACCGATTGAATGCCAGGTTGATGCCTGGCTGCTGGTTGACCAGGGATGCTACTACCAATGTATTTTTTCCCCTTCATACCCTGGCCTTACATTCCCCTTCCTGAACCAGAAGGTGGGTACCCCACTTCTCTTATGATGGGAAGTAAAATATAAATATAAATTTGCATTTAGTACAAGTGTAAATTAATCAGCCAAAATACAGTTACCAAACTAAGAGCAAAACCAAATTGTACATATAAACTATAAAATATCTACTGACACCCCTTAAGGATATTCTCCAGAGTTTATTTCGAGAAACTAAACATCTGAAGTACCATACATAGTAGAAAGCACCAAACACTATCAGCAATGTAGGAGATCAGGCTGCAGACAAAAGTATTGGCCATAACTCCAAGGAAGTCTATTTTTCTCCCCTTCCTAGCATCAGAGACCTAGGCTTTCTCCAGTGTCATCTGACAACAGAATGGTGGTTGTGTGCTTTAGGCTATGTGTAGATAAAGACCATAGGAGAAAAACCGAGTATTTTTAGTATTATTTTTATTTTCTCTCTTCCAATAATAAAACAAAACAAACAAACAAACAAAAAACCCAACCCAACCAAAAAGTAACAACCCAAACACCAATATGATTTAGAAAATAAAATGTTTAGCCTCTCAATAATAAAATGTATATAAAGAAAAGAGGCCCACACTTATTAAATGGGATTTTCTCTCTAAGAAAAATAAACATAGAAGATTTTATTTGAAGATCTATAAAGTACTAGTGCATAAACTGGAGGCCTGTATGGAAATGGCAGATTGTTGGCACAAGTACAAAAAGATAGTTTGAAAATTAACCAGCCGAAATGCATATATCAAACTGTGAGCTAAAAATGTTTATATGTGTACTGACTCTTGGGGTTAGACAGCTGCATATTATTGAAAACTGAAAAGGATGCTAAATCAAATAGAGATACACATCAGCCATTAAAACAAAAAGTTTTAACTGGACTAGTGGTACAGCCATAAGAAGAGTGTAAAAGCCAACATGGGCCAGATTCCTCCTTCAGTTCTATCTGTGCAATTCCATTATCTACATGAGAATTTACTCTCCTGGCTTCTAAAGAAACAATAAGGAAATATTTTAATCCAATACCCTTGTGTTTCTACAAGATCTCCTTCAATACTAGATCATGGTGTACTCACAACTATGACAGTTCAGTTTTTTCAAGTAGTTGATAGCTCCATAGACCTTTCAAATACTCTGGAAATGCCTGTTTGGTGAGAAATAATATTGTGAGAATGTTCTTAGTGGCAACCACTAAAGACAAGTTACAGCAGAGAGGAATCTGTGGGGTGTCTGTAGCCAGTGAACCCATGAACCCTTGTGTTTGGTAGGGAAAGACCCTGTGCTCTCAAATTTTACATTGTGCTTGTGCCGAGGGGAGTTCTTTGCACATTCATAAATTTGGCAAATGAGGTGTGTATATATGGATCAGTGGGCCCAGACTCTGAGAACAAGGAGTGAAAAGCTTTCTTAAGGTATTGTTTCAGAAACATAAGTCAGTGGCAATATAGCTGTATGATGCTCTTCTGCTGAAGATCTGTGACAGCCATATACAAGAAGCATAAACACACAAAAATCCACTGGTTAAAGCTTACCGAGATAAAAAAGAAGTGGTTGCTGTTGCTAATAAGATTTATGTATTTACATAATATTAATCAGTAGTTATTGTGGCAGTAACATGATGGGCAACCCTTGTGTAGCAAATTTAATACCTGTTTCTTGGAAAGGAACTAATAATATTTTCATATAGATTTTAAACAGCCTTTTCTGGTTAAGTCCAGGGAGGGCTGTCACTGAGAGGAATGGGATTTGTCAGCTAGGGGTTCCTGTCTCAAGATGGCAGGGGCATGCACCATTATATAATAGGAGTAGACACACAGAGCCCTGGAAAATGCAAAATTCCCCTTTCAGCTACAAATCACATAAAAATTTCTGAGTATTGAATTTCTTTGCTTGCTTCCAGCTTAAATTAGTCAGGACAAAGTTGGACAGAAGTTGCAAAACTTTGAAGTTAATTTTGGATGAGTTTAAAGTGAACTTGGATTAGATTAAGTTTTAAAAGGAAGCTGTGTAAAACACAGCATTTTCCACTGATTAAATGAAAGGAAATGGAGTGGAGCAATACATAGAAAAAATGTTGTCTTAACACTGTGCCTAAATTTCCTCATCCTCTTGTCTGGGCAGTAGTACGCAGTAAATTTTATGTCTATATATGTGAGAGAAACCAAAGCCAGAATCACTGTATTACTCTATGCTTTTGGAAAAGAGAAAAAAAAACAACAACCCAGAATTAAAAAAAAAAAAAGTAAAAAGGGGCCATCTCTTGTCTCTAATTTAACATTTGGATAGAATGATGCTTGAGGGTTGGGGGACAGAAAGACTTACCACATCAAATAATCAGTGTGGGCCAAAAGCACCTAGGGGCTTTAAAAACAAGTGGTGCCACAAAGCTGAATAAAAGTCAAGGGTAGTGGTGTGTGAACTTTCTGCTGCTCAGTACCAGTATGTTCTGTGAAAAAATGCTCTGAGAAGGATCTGACTCTTGTATCAGGAAAATTTTCACTGTGGCTTGAGGTCTGTTTCCTTTAAAAGAATTTTAAGCATCATGAAGGATATTTTCTAATGCTTGATTTAGCCTCTGTGCTTTCTATTCCTATGATGCTGCAAGGTTTACAGTCTTTGGGTTTTTTTCACTATAAAGGTGAGGTGTTTGTGTGCCTCTGTGTGGACAGCTGGGAATGTGAGCAAATGAGTGGAATTCGTTGGTAACATCAAAATACACCCACTGCTTTTACAGCATTGAAAAAATCAGAAGCCCCCCAGAAATCAAAATTAGAGTAAAATCTTTGTTATTATGCTTTCTTTGTATTTTCAAACTGAGATTAAAAACAACATTGAGAAAGCTGTTGCTTGCCCTTTACAAACAGGTTAAGTAACAAGGCTATTTAGGCAAAGAGAATAGAAATCAGGTATTGTGGCAATTGGTGGCTTTAAATTAGAGTATGCAACAAAACATTAATCTGTGTTATATATAACATCACATATTTTAGTCCCAGGCCCAACTTAAATATACATCATACTTTAGTGAACTTTAACATGGTCATTTTTTTATTGAATGATTTATTGTGGATTCTTTTATCTTAAAAAAAGACACAACAGCAGAGAAAAAAAATTCTTTAGACAGCTTTGAGTGGCTGCTTGCTTAGTAAGGACTGTAATTTATTTTCTAGGAGTTCAAAAGTTGTTTCTTCTTAGCCCCAGATTAGACTACCCATATATTATTCCCATGTTAATTATGTACAGAAAAGGAAACTTCCTTAATCTGTCTGCCACAATAGGGCTTTCTGGAGGTTTACTTTAAATAAGCTCATATTCAAGTAAAAGCTCATATCCTTTCATTCATCCATTAGGTTCATGCTCCTTCATGACATGTTGATCTAACCACTTCAACTGGGACAGCTGACATCCACAGCTGAATACTGTGGTCTGTTTTTTTGGTTCTGAGGCAGTAAGTTAAAATTACATGAAGGAGTGGTAATGTGGTTAAGTTAGGAAAAGTAGCATTGGGAGAGGCTGGCTGCTTCTCTGAAATATTTCTGTATGCACAAGCTGGAAATGAGAATAGATTTCTGCAGCATGGAAGGGGAAAAATGGTTGGGAAAGACAGCACTGAGCACTTTCAATATGTGTGTCTCCATCCTGATACCTCTAAAATGTCAGAATTGGGATAGACATTTGCATTAGGCACAGGGAAAATGTTAAAATTTCATAGATATATATTCCACATCAATTAGAGTTATAATGTGAAAGAAAATATAGGAAGATAGTTTCTTGTACAAAAAGCCAACCAGGCGGCTTTATAACACTACCCTTTTAGAAACTATTTTTTTTCCAAGGCCAGACAAATATTTAAGCAGCTGTATGTGTGTTTGTACATACATATATACATGTATATACACTTTTTCTTAGGATATGTGTATATACACATATAATCCCCCTTCCACCTTTAGTCATTGTTTTAATATTTAGAAAAGGTATTCCTTTTTAAAAATGCTATTAATAGGAAAATGCTGTTTTCTGAAGGGGATTTATGCAGCTACCTTCGCCATTACAGTGTCACTTCGGTAGGATATCTGAAGAAAACATTTTTTAAAAAAGGATTGTAGCTCCTTTCTTGGTACATTCATAAGTAAATGCATGTTCAGCCTTTTTGTAACATTTTTTTAACCTGTAAACCACTCCTTTTCTAGGGAAGGCTTTACCTAAGGTACAGTGGCTATTTCTCTGTTACTATGCCAATGATTTCTTTAATTGTTCTCGTAATCAAGTAATCTTGTTTTCATAATCAAGTCTCTTTCCCAGGGAGCACCAGTAAACCACAGCTCTGCTGGTGTGTTGGGAAGTTGTACTGAGTGAGCCAGTCGCCAGAGCACCGCTCTGTTAATTGTACCAGACTCTGAGCTCTGTTCCTGGGGATACATGTTGAAACTGATGAAGCAAAGTAGAGAGGCGTTAGCATGAACCTCAGATCTTTCTCAGGCACAGAATGGGAGACACGTCAATAGTAGCTACCTTGAATTGATTGCATCCTCTTTTAAAAGAAGAACTGTGTTTTTTAAAATTAAAGAGTCCAACAGCACTATTAACTGGCTTTCCCACATCTGTACCCAAAAGGAGAAACCCCAAACTCTTATTTCTGTCTAGAGAAGAGCAGTGTATTCTAACAAAGCGTAACTTGCGTCTTCATCCTGCTTTGACATTCTGTGGCTTGATTACTTGAATTCCTGAAGTTACTAAATTTACTTTTGTCTTTTCTATGCAAAAATTAATAAGCTATTCTGCTTATCTGCTGATTTCTTCACGGTACTCTCGTATCACCACTAAAGTAGTAACTGAGGTTGTTGGAGGAGTTTTGTTCTTGTATTGCTCATACCAGTATGATGTATCAGACCTTCCCTGAAATATCTGTGTGTGTACTGAAGAGTTCTGAGGATAAAAATAAGCTTTTAGATATTTGTGTGAGAAAATGCAGAATGATGCAGGCATCCAAGAAGTGTGTCTGGGCTGGTGGATCTATCCATCTACCTCACATAGTACCCACTTTTGGGAATTCTGTGAACATGTTGCCATCACCATAGAGCCAAGCGTGCTCAGGCTGGCCAGAAAACTTCCTGCAACAGTCATTTCTCACTTTTGAAAAAACTCAAAGGTTGCCATGGACAAGAATGGAAATCTGTGAACTTCTGCATTCTGAGTTTTGGTTGCTCCTTTTAAACATCTAAGTTATTGCAAAATGAAGTGACTTCTACTCAAAAGTAATTTTCCTATTTTGCTAGAGACATTTTAATAAATTGGTAATGTAAAATGTAGATCTGCTGCAAAAGTAAGTTATTTATTGACATAGACCAGCTCTAAAGATTTTCAGTAAGATGAGAAAAAAAGTAAACCTAATTAAAATCTCTGTAAGTGAATTTAATACTATAATTTATATAACAAGTTTTTTATCATTTTAAATCCTAAGTCTAAGGCCTCTAAAGTTTGTGAACAGTAGGAAGACAGTGCTCTCAAATTAAAAATGAAACAGCAATTCAACATGAAACATAAAACACTGGAATGTACAGTTATTAATGGTCATTTGCATTTTTACATACTATTGTCAAAGGTATGCATTTACTTTACAGCATTGCTAAGTTAAACATATCCACGGGAAGGGCATATTTCATTATTCTCCGTACAAACACCCTATATTTCAGAAGCAGAAAAATTGAACAGACTTTTCCAGAAAAATGCAGTGGCATAACCATAGAGGAACCTAAGCTGCCTGACTCAGAGTCCTGTGCCCTAATCACATGTGAGGCAGCAGCTTAATCAACAAACAGTTTGTAAAGTACTTTTGTAAAGGAATGGCTGAAAAGATAATGCTTTCAATCAGCCACAGAAAGAGAACAACAACAGGAGGATCATAGAATCATATAATGGTTTGGGCTGGAAGGGGCATTCAAGATCATATATTTTCAACCCTCTGCATGGTCAGGGACACCTTCCGCTAGATCAGGTTGCTCAGAGCCCCATCCAAACTGGACTTGAAAACTTCCAGGGAGAGGGCATCCACAGCTTCCCTGGGCAGCCTGTTCCAGTGTCTTACCACCCTTATACTAAATAATTTCTTCCTAATGTCTAACCTAAATCTACCTTATTCCAGCTTAAACCCATAACCTCTCATCCTATGTGAGATGTGAAGAACACACCATGTGAGCCACAAAAATTACACATCTTTCCTGCAAATGGGTAATTACCAATTTATTTTCTGCAGAGTGCATGTGATAAATTTTGTGGGATGTCTAGAGATACTAGAGAGTATTCCACCCAATGATTATTAAATCATACAGGTTACTCCTAAGCACAAACACATAAAGTAATGTAACTTTGCTAAGCACATTACCAGACATGTTTCTGGGATATTTTTATGGCACAGTATCGATCACCATAAGCTTAAATATGTTTTAGAAGCATCAGAAATAATTTTTGACACTGTTCCAAGTGGATCACCATCCACTAAATCTTGATCTAAATGAGCAATGATAATCATAGGGTAATAGGAAGGAATTTTGCAATATAAAGCACCTGGGATTTACCAGCTTGGGAGATTGCAAAGAACATTTCCCTTTTTTTTTTTTTGCTTAAAAAGGTCAAACATGAGCCTTCCACTCTGTGTTACTGGCACCAGGAATTTTGTTTCATAGTTGAAAGATATATTGGAGTTTGAGGACATGGAAATTTAGCATTAAATTGTATCATTGTACATTGTTCATAGAAAAATAAGGATTCCCAGGGTTATTGTGCCAATTTTGTTAGTGTAAGTTGCTAGCCTTCTCAACACAAAAGAACTAAAGAAATTGCAATCATCCCAAAGGCGTTTCTGTTAGAGGAAAAAAAAATGCATGTAGTTATTATTTATTTGTTTCATTTGGGTTTTGTTTTTATTCACATGTAATTTATCAGTGGCCTCAATGGGCTACAATCCATGGTATGCAACCCTATTAAAACAGAACAACATCCCACCAGGGATGAAATGGATCCATTTTCTCCAAATTAATTCAATAGATGAATGTTTCACACCACGAGTAAGCCAAGACTGCAGATGACTTGTTTTTGGTTTGGAACTTCAGAGCACAGATGGCAAAACAGCAGCATTAATATACCTTAATGGATCCACAGGACTGGGTTTATTATTTGGCTTCAGTTCAGATTTTTATTTTTTTTTTCAGTGACTGACTTGCTGAATCACCTCAGAGCCTTTTCAGGAACATTTCCTGCACTTCTCTACTGTACTTTCCCCCCACTTTTGATCCTCCCTTTGTTGTCATGCTTGATTATGGATTTCAGACTCAAAAGAGTATGGGAAATCTCTAGCTGATTTTGCAAAGCGACTGTCGTACACAGAGATGCTTGAAGGACTGAAGGGAATAGGAGGGAATGTGCCTGTTTCAGTGACTGTGGATACTGGGGAGTGGGAGGGTCTGCAGAGAGAAGCTTACATGCTCTTCTAACCTCATCTCTTATTGGCACTGATCGAGACAGAAGACAGGGCTTGATGGACCAAAGGACTGACCTCATAGGGCATTTCTTGTGGTTTTCTGTTCTCTGAATGAATTTTTATTAATTACTGTAGAACAGAACAGGCACAAAGAGGACACAGGTTATCCATGTAGGATAAGGTTTTGCTTCCAGTACAGTTGTTGGCTTACTTTTACACACAGCATCAAAATTCTCTGTACTGCTACAAATAATGTTGTTTCTTTACATATGTCTCCTCCATGTCATGTGTAACATAATTTTCTTTTATTTCTTGCAAACAGCAGTTTCATTATATCTCTCTTGTTGTTTTGCTCTCTGACATTTCAATTTGTCTTACCTTCTGCTGAACGGGAAAACAATACCATTATGTGAAACTTGAAAAGAAAGAGAGAAACTAGCAAACTCATAATTTATTAAGTGTAGTTCAGCATGACTCAAATAAGGACAAAAAAGCAAAAAACCACACAAAAACTGGTAAACTGGGAGTGCTTTGTCCTCTTTAAAGTCTCACCAGCTGATGAATGAGATACTACAGGTCTTTTACAATACTGAAAATAAACTACTTGTGTAATCATGCTGAGCGTACGTGTCTCAGCAAAGATATAATAACAAAGATATGTGGAGAAATCTGAATTACAGCAAGCATAGGATTCTATTTAGTCATCTAAGTTTTTACTCAGCAACCAAACTGGTGCTGCAAACCTGGCATTTGCTTGCATAAAATAGGTAACCGAAACTCTGAGTAAGCCCCATTTTCCAGGGAAATTACTGGTATTGCAACAAAGAAATAAAAAAGCTTTCACATGCAGAATGCAAGGCCAAGCATTTTCCTGGGTGATCCATTGTATCAATGCCCAAAGAGTGCCTTACTCTGTCTCAAAACAAGAGCTATAAACAGGCAGGCACTTTGTGCCATTTTAATGCTGAGTATTAAACATTCCAGCAACTTCAGTTGTTCAGCTGGTTATTTTTATTTTCCTTTGTTGTGACTGAGCGAGTGAGCCCAGTCTACTGAAATGACAGCCGTTCCCTGAAAGAAAAATCTAGGAATAAACTCAAATATCAGGAAAGACCTATGACTAGAAATGCTCTTGAAATGAGGAGGTGAGAATACAGAAAGGTGAGAGTGGTGATCTGAATGAAGGGAGCATTTTGTTTGCGAACAGCAATTAACTTTTTTCTGAAAAACCCTGCCTTTTCTGCTGTTCTTTTAAATCCCAGTTCCTAACAAGGAACATCACTAGACTCAGGAGAGGTGAAGGATTTATTTTTTTTTTTTTTTTATGGCAAGTCTGAAAGGTGCCTGAAAATTGTGTTAGGTGTGGTTTTTTTGTTTTGGTTTGGTTTTTTGTTTGTTTGATTGTTTTGGTTTTTTTTGGGGGGGTTGTTTTTTGTAATATGGCCCTCTACTGTTTCCATATACTGGTATCTGTCATTTGGAGAGCTAGTGATTTCCTCTGTACTTTTAGAAAACACTAGGAATTATATAGAACATTAACGTCCTTTATGAATAGTTTCAGTTTGTGAGGGAACTACCACAGCATGAAGACACATTTACAATGCATCACCCTAGTATCTTTGGCAATACAGCCCTCAAACTTGCAATCACCATCCTGCTAGCAAAAAATTCCTAAATCTGCATTGTGTCAGTAACAGTTTCATAGAATCATAGAATCATAGAATCATAGAATCATAGAATGGTTTTGGTTGGAAGGGACCTTAAACATCATCTAGTTCCAACCCTCCTGCATGGTCAGGGACACTGCCTGCTAGATCAGGTTACTCAGAGCCCTGTCCAATCTGGCCTTGAAAACTTCCAGGGAGGGGGCATCTACAACCTCCTTGGGCAACCTGTTCCAGTGTCTCACCATCGTCACAATAAATAATTTCTTCCTAATGTCTAACCTAAGTCTACCCTCTTCCAGCTTAAAACCATTACCCCTTGTCCTATCACTACATACCCTGGTAAAAAGCCCCTCCCCAGCTTTTCTGTAGGCCCCTTCAGGTACTGGAAGGCTGCTATAACCTCCCTCCAGTCTTCTCCAGGCTGAGCATCCCCAGCTCTCTCAACCTGTCTTCATAGGAGAGGTGCTCCAGCCCTCCTAGCATCTTTGTGGCCCTCCTTTGGACTTGCTCCAAGAGCTCCATGTCTTTCCTCTATTCAGGGCTCCAGAACTGGACACAGTACTCCAGGTGGGGTCTCATGAGTGTGGAGTAGAGGGGCAGGATGCCCTTTGTATTAACAGACTTGGTTCAATGCCAAGTCCTTAGTTTTCACCTGAGTGCTGAAATTTCTGCTGGACCCATGTTCTGAATTCAATCTGGGCCTCATATTACCCATACAGGCAGCCTGGACTCTGGTTGCTTGGGAATCCCACATCCCTTGGTGGCTGGCAATGGTAAAACTCTTCAGGGACAAGCATGGGAAGAGCCATCTGCTTAATCTCAGGCACTGCATTAAGGGCAGATGTGGTAGAAATAGAATGTCAGAAGATCTGCATCATACTAGGGCTGTTTGTTGTGAATGCAGTCGTGAAACTGTGTTTTGGAAAACCCAGGGTGTACACAATGTTTTTCTGGGAGATCTAACCAGCTTGTTTGCCCAACCTGGTCTGTCAGAGTACTCTAGAGAATAAACACTCAGCAAATCTGACCTTGAGCTATCAATAAATTGAATAACTTTACTGCCCCTCATCTGACAATTTGTAAGCTTAAAATGTTATGCAAAACTTCTGATCCTGGGAAACATTGTGTATGTGGGATCATAACTATTCTGTGTACTGGCAGACTGTAATCCTTGTGGTCTCATGCTGATGTCACTGCAGTTTTATACTGGGCTAAACTTTTCTGACCAAAATAGAATTACTTTTTATTTATGCCACTGCAAACAAGGTTAGTACAAATGGTTGATCAAAGCAATTGCTCCAGATTCTAATGCCTGGACTTGGAATGGCAGTGGGAGCTGTGACTCCATGGTTCTGCACTGCTCAGGAGGCCTGTTTGCACAAAGCTTTGATGCTCTAAATTTCTTCTGCAGTTTTGGTCCTTCACTAGGCCACCCTCCTAGGTTGTTGACCCTACTCCATCTTTTCAGTAATTCTTCCAGCCCCATGAACAAGGTTGCAGAATTGTTGTGTTGGTTTAGTGCTTAATTTTCTCTCTATGGTGAATTTTGTCACAGCAAACACTACAGGCCACTGGCTATCTGGACTTAAACACAACAAAAGGCTTGAACATGACTGGATTTCCTGTGCTGCACTCTAGTAACAGTCATCTATGGTTGGCAACTTTTCCTTCATAAGCTGATGAAAATGGGTATTTGTGTTTGCAGCAGCTAGAAGGGCAACCATCCAAATGTGAGCTGCTGTGTAACACATACAGGGCCTTCTCTGCTCAAAGAGCAGCTCTGGGTGTTGCAGACCCTTTGATGCTTTGTCGTTTATTGCATAATCTAACTCATACTCTCATTATGTGTCTGACAGCTGTGTCCTCATTCAGATGCTGAAAATTAATTTAAACAAGTTACTTTTTTTAATTTTTTTTTTTAACTTCTTTGTGACTCTGAGTAAATCACCAGGATTTTCTTACTTTGCAATTACTGCACTAGCCAAGAGAGATTGTGTCCAGCAAATCACTAGCAATAAAATGCCAGTCTGCCAGAGAAGCTTGTTTACCTGACTTTGCTTCATTTGCAGAGAAGATTAAAGAGATTTCTTACTGCAAATGTTGCACTTACTCTATTGCAAGACAATGCAATTGTAAACTGTATATACCCTTTTAACTTGCAAGTAATCCCCTAAATGGCTTTCATGAGGTCTGCTTCACAGTGCACCAGAGGTGCAAAAAGGGAGGCACAATGCCAAAAATTGTTACATGGCTTCCAATTTTGGCTCTCTGATGGCTGTGAATGATGAATTTTGTGCTAATGCTTTTGGGTCAGATACTGCAAACTTACTTTTTAGAAACAGCCTAGAGAAGGAGCAGTTATCATATGTATGGAAAGAAAAACACAAGAGCAAAGTATGCCCTTTCACCTGGAGTATATGATTAGAAATCAGAGAAGGCAACACAAAAAATGTGCAGCACAAGGACAGGAAGAGCCTGTCCAACTCAATATGCCCAGTCTTTTCTTTGTGTCCTTGTTTATCTGAAACTAACTTCCCTTCTTTTTTCACTTCACTCCTCTAACTCATTCTGAACTTGTCCTAAATTTGCATCACTTTTTCCATTAGCACTACGTAAAATCTTGGCATAAAATAGTTGTGATGGAAACATTTCCCAGTTTTGTCTAAGTTTTTGAACTTGAGGGAAGCTCTAATCTATTTGCCTGTAGTTTTAAAGGGCAGTGCAGAGAGTGAACCCACAGCTTTAGTCTGCTCGCTGGCTGGACATTGCAACTTAGCTGAGTTTTAAAATTCTGGTGCCAAATTAGATTACCCTGAAAGTTGCTTTTAAATAAGAAAGAAATAAATAAAGTTTTCTATAAAAGCAATTGCTTGTGGCCATACTTTTGCACCAGTATGGCGTGGATCTGTACCATCAGTCTTCCTATCTAAGCAATGACAAGAGTACATTGTAAGAAATACATCATTTTCCCAGCGTCATCTGGGTTTAATCAACATGGAAAATTCTGACAGATTGCATGAGGCAGGTAAACTTGTGACAGCTGGGAGTGACAAAGTGGATATACTCCATCAGAAACCATGGCCATTGATTTTTAAAATGTCATTAAAATTACTCACACCTCAATCTTTTTAGGGTGTTTAAAGCATACACTTCAACTAACCATGCCATAAGCAGTAACCTCTTTTCGTCTTTAATAATAGCTGTGCATCATTCTCTGTTCTTCTTTACTTTAGGAGAAAATTTTTCTCCTACTCTTACCCTTTGTTCTATACCTTTTATCCAGTAATCTTTGGTATGGAGTAGTGCTAACTCTGTTCAGAAAGCCTAATTAAATTAGAATTCTCCTTATCTATCATGGCAGTAATATATTCAAAAAATTCCAAGTTAGTTAGGGTTGAATGCTTTTGCTTCAACAGAGTCCAAGTATCTTGAGAAGTTATCCCTCTAACACAGAGCTCTTGAAAATAGTTTTCAATAAATTCTTTGGATGACCATCTTGTCCTACCTCTCCCATGTAACTTTTTTGATGACTGAACGGAATTTTTCTTTTTTGTTGTATACAAGGATCCCACTGTAAGTTATTGAACCTCATATCAAAATTAAAATAAAACAACAAAAAAAAGCGTGTTCAAAGGTTCTCTTTCTCCTCTTACTCCTGGCTGCTCATGGACATCACTTTGATTAAATGAAATTCTACTACCCAATTACATCATCTGTCAAACAGAATGTGTTCTTTCCTCTTTGACTTTGAAGACTGAGTCCTAGTTGAGAGTGGTTTGCTTTATTTTTCTTTACAAATGAGGGAAATATAATATAGATTTAATAATAATTTACTTTTAATCCCATAGTAAGCTCCTGATTTTATCTTTTTTAAAATTCCAGTCAATATGCAAACTTAACATATAGGTGGGATGGGATCAGGTGGATTTATATGAGGTCTTAGTATTGAGAGCTATCCTATTAATTATGGTTGATTAACTTTTGCTCTAATTTAATTTAAAAATAATTTCTAGTTTGTTTTTTTTTTCCCTCCCCTCATAACATTCTGGGTGTTTCAGATTGTCATCTCCTTTTACATGTGCATACACATACATTAACTATCACAGAATCAGAGAATCATCACGGTTGGAAAAGACCTCTAAGATCACCAAATCCAACTGTCAAGCCAGAAAAAAACACTATATGCACTACAGCATGTTGTGAAGTGCCACATCTACATATTTCTTGAACACCTCCAGGGATGGTGATTCCACCACCTCCCTGGGCAGTGCCTAACTAGTCTTTCAGTAAATAAATTGTTCCTAATGCATTGCCTAAACCTCCACCGGTGCAACCTCAGGCTATTTTGTCTAGTCACAGAACCACAGAATCACAGAATATTAGGGACTGGAAGGGACCTCTGTCAAACCCACCGAAAGAGCAGGATCCCCTAAATTAGATCACACAGGAACACATCCAGGCGGGTTTTGAATGTCTCCAGAGAAGGAGACTCCACAGCCTTTCCAGGCAGCCTGTTCCAGTGCTCTGTCACTCTCACAGTAAAGAAGTTTTTTCTGATGTTTATGTGGAACCTCCTATGCTCCAGCTTGTACCCATTGCTCCTTGTTCTATCACTGACATCACTGAGAAGAGCCTGGCTCTGTCCTCCTGACACTCACCCTTTACATATTTATAAACATTAATGAGGTCACCCCTCCGTTTCCTCTTCTCCAAGCTAAAGACACCCAGCTCCCTCAGCCTTTCCTTCTCAGAGAGATCTTCCACTCCCTTAATCATCTTCATGGCTCTGTGCTGGACTCTTTCAAGATTGAAAATTGTCTCTTGTAAGAGAGCAAGGGCCAGAATCTTGCTTCTGCCAAGCTGTACTCTTGCAGGCCTGCAATGCACAGCCAGCAGGCACAATTCACACAGCGATGCCCAGGGTTGTGGAAACCCCTCATCAGTGACCCTATTTAAGGGCCTGCAACACCCCTGTTTGCTCCTCTGCTGTGCCAGGGCACAGGTCGGCAGGGCTCGCAGTGGTGTCCATGCCCCATGGCTGCCATGGTGTGGATGGTGTAACAGTTTTTGCTTAAGCATCACAAAGCAGCTTCAATTATGCTCTTGTTTAATTTAATGCTACTCTCCAATAATTTGCACCAACTAAACAAGTTATGAAAAAATCTAGGGTATCCTGAACTGAAAACCCACTTTTGAGGCTAACGCCTGTTTTGTTTAAGTAGGACATCCTTTTTGGCAGGTTTACAAGCATGTGTCAGACAAATGTTTTACAACAAAAACATTTCACTACAATCACGGGCTGATAGAATGACTGATTATCATGTAAGAGATCCTTTGTTCAGACTGCTCAGAGGTCTCTTCATGTGCTTACGGTCTGAGATTCATTTCTCTCTGAAATTGAATTCATATGTGCTGGAGAAAATAAATCTGTCCCCTCATTCTTCTGCTATGAGGTCTTTTTCATTCCCCCTATGTCTGATTTTCATAGTTCTGCAACTCATTTTCATAGTATGAAATGATAATTTTATAACTATAGTCAATGTAGTTCACAGAGCATAGAAGTGAAGCTCAGCTCCAGGAAGCAAGGAGTTGCCTGGACTACCTGTGGAGTCCAGTGTGAAGACACCCAGGTCAACTTTGAAAGAGGTGCCTTGGGTACAGAAAACAATGCAGTTGCTTCACAGGGGGGACGCCTTGCTCTTATTCCTACTAACACAGAACTCAGGAACAGAGATTAATTAATAGCAGCCCACTGAGGTAGTGAAATATTATACCTAGAAGAGCTGTGCAGTCAGAAGCTGCAGCAGAGCCAGGAGCTGAACACAGCCTGGAGTTCCAGTCTGGTGCCTTTTACCACTTCCTTCTCTCACATGACTATTTACATTAGTGACCTTTGGAGTAAACGTATGTATATATATATACACACACTCATATTTGTCCACTTAGTTCTTGGGTTTGAAACATCTTCAAACCCTCTGCAGTCCAAAGGTCTCTAAACCCTGGTGTGTCCAAAGGAAAAATTTGAATTCTCCTAGTATTTGAGTAGAGGTATAACCAGTCTGGTAAATCCTGTTTTGCCACATTGATTCCCTTTGGCACAGAATAAAGGAATGTAGGGGTAGCTGCTGGGAAACTTCTAGGAAAAACAGTAGCACTGTTCAGGCAGCAACAGTGGCTTAGCTCCTACAGGGCTTTCAGGAGCATGGTCTTGATTGCTCGCTACTGCAGCCCCCAAGTTAAGGAGCCCTGAGAAGAGAGCTCTTCCTCAGCAACAGATTTGTCTAAGTGGCAGGATAAATGTTCTCCACAGCCATAAAACCCTGGGATGAAAAGTTGCTTGCTCCTTATTTTCTTGGCATTGCTATATAGGCAGTGCTATGCTCATTAACGAAAGTTATTGTTTGTACCATTTCTGCTGTAATCAGTGATTTATACTTGACAGGATGAGAGCACCTCTACATTTTCAAATACAAAACATTTTGCTGTATCTTCTTAAATAAGCAGAAAAAACTCTTTTTATTATTTTTATTCCTCCCCCCCCCTCCTTTTTTTTTCTTTCTTTTTCAGCCAACAGCTAACTTCCTTGGGTTAATAGAGAAAGAGACTTACCGAGGCTTGTAAAAACAGAATAATAATTTCCAGGTTTTTGGATATCTGTGTAAAATTTCTTTGCCCAACTGAGACAGCACAGGTAATTTAAAGAGGCCTAAAAAAATGACCTAACAGGCTTCACGATCCAAAGAATAAAGAAATCAGAATGTATATACTTACACACTTTTAAACTTTCTTGACATATTGCAAACCAAAATGTAATTGCTTCTTCTGCATTGGTCTCTATGAACGTGATAAAAGCTGTCCTGTATCATCTAAGACCAAAGCTTAACAGTGGTCTTAGCTGCCTCAAACAATTTCAGTCCACCATGTGGGGAACAAGCTGTCTAATTAGTTTAGGAAAGTAAACCCCCTGTTTTATTTGGTTGTCCTTTTTATGCAGATTTGTAAAATGTTGAACTTATTGACTTTTTTTTTGCTAAAATTTGAAATATTTTATTCACTCTACTGATCTAAATGACCCTCTTTGGATGTCTAAGGTGCACCTAGACTCTGCCATCGATATTGGTGCCTGGACCTCTGCAGAGGGCATGCTGTCCCCCTTTACTGAGCAAATACTACCTGTTTTAGCCTAGATGGGATGAGCCCAGTCCTAGATCACCAGCCTCCATAACCAAATAATGGATTTTGACTTGGAGAAGGCATGATGGAGGCAATATGCAAATGCAGAGCAGCAGTCCTGCAGTTTTCAGTCAGCTCTGAGGCCACTAGAAGCCACTGTAATTTAGAGGATTCTTTATGCCTTTCTGTAAAGTGAGACTGCTGTAAAAGCAGAAGTGACATACAAAATACTCAAATTAAAAATGCAGATAAATAAGAAAAATAATTACTTCTCTCTTTCAGTTTTCAGGGTTAACAGATCTAGAACTGTTGTTTCATGACATCGATAGGATGTGTTGCCCTTTTACAATGTCATGTAGCATAAATTAATCTGAAATAAATGACTAAATCTGAAATTAAGGGAGAATTTCAGTTACTTGCCTCCAAAAATCTTTCTCGGGCAATTCTGTACATAGCAACATTATCAGTTCATATGCAACATGAATTGGTAGAGGGATATATGTAAAAATAAAAATACTGTACCTTAACGCTTTTACATTCTAAAGAAAGGTATGATAATCTGGAAAGAAAAAAAAATAATCTTACTTTATTGTACAGAATCCCAAATGCACAGATAATCTCTGTGTTTGTACACACACAGAGAAATCAAAACATAGCTGTAAGGTCCAATTTTTAGGGGCCACTAACCCTGATCATTTTTTAACAACCAGAGAATGACAGACTCACGGAATTGTCGTGTTGGAAAGCACCTCTGAGATCACCAAGTCCAACCATCAACACAAAAAAAGCAACCAAACAAACACAAAAAGCCACACACACTCCACCAAAAAACACCCAGAAAAATCCCACAACCTCGGCCACTAGGGCATGCTCTGAATCATAGAATCATAGAATCATTAAGGTTGGAAGGGACCTTAAAGATCATCAAGTTCCAATGTCCCTGCCATGAGCAGGGAACCCTACCACTAGATCAGCTTGCACAAAACCTTGTCCAACCTGGCCTTAAAAACCTCCAAGGATGGGGCATCAACAACCTCCCTGGGCAACCCATTCCAGTTCCTCACCACCCTTATAGAGAAGAATTTCTTCATAATAGCTAACCTAAATCTCCCCTCTCTCAGTTTAAAACCATTACCCCTCGTCCTATCACAATCTTCTCTGATGAAAAGCCCCCTCCCCAGCTTTCCTGTAGGCCCCTTTCAAGTACTGGAAGGCTGCTATAAGGTCTCCCCAGAGCCTTCTCTTCTCTAGGCTGAACAGCCCAAACTCTCTCAGCCTGTCTTCATAGCAGAGGTGCTCCAGTCCCTTGATCATCTTGTTGGCCCTTCTCTGGACCCTTTCCAACAGGTCTACATCTTTCTTGTGCTGAGGGCACCAGAACTGTACACAGTATTCCAGGTGGGGTCTTACCAGAGCAGAGCAGAGGGGCAGAATCACCTCCCTGGCCCTGCTGGCCACACTTCTTTTGATGCAGCCCAGGATGCAGTTGCTCTCTGGGCTCCAGTGCACACTGGTGGCTCATGTTTGAGCTTCTCATCTACCACCACCCCCAAGTCCTTTTCCTCAGGACTGCTCTCTAGCCATTTTTTCCCCAGCCTGTATTTGTGCCTGGGGTTGTGCTGACCCTGGTTCAGGATCTTGTACTTGTCCTTGTCGAACTTCATGAGGTTGGCACTACCCCACCTCTCCAGCCTGTCAAGGTCCCTCTGGATGATGTCCCTTTCCTCTTGGATGTCAACCACACCGCAGAGCTTGGTATCATCAGCAGATTTGATGTGGATACACTCAGTCCCACTGTCCATGTCTGCAAAAAAGGCGTTGAACAGCACTGGTCCCAATACTGACTCGAGGGACACCACTCATCACTTGTTTCCACTTGGACACTGAACCATTGACTACAAGTCTCTGGGTGCAGCCATCCAGCCAATTATTTATCCACTGAGTGGTCCACCTGTCAAATCCGTGTCTTGTCAGTTTGAACACCAGAATGTCATCTGGGACAGTGTCAAATGCCTTGAACAAATCCAGGCAGATGACATAAGTTGCTCTGCCACCATCCACCATCTCTGTAGCCTTGTTGTAGAAGGCCACCAGACTGGTCAGGCAAGACTTGCCCTTAGTGAATCCACGTTGGCTGTCACCAATCACCCCTGTTTTCTATATGCCTTAGTAGATTTTCCAGGAGGATCTGTTCCATGTTCTCTCCAGACACAGAGGTGAGACTGACGAGCCTGTAGTTCCCTGGGTCTTCCTTTTTCCCCTTTTAAAAAATAGGGGCTATGTTCCTTTTTTCCAATCAGCAGGAACCTCACCAGACTGCCATGACCTCTCAAATATGATGGACAAAGACTTAGCAATTGCATCTGCCAGCTGCCATCAAGTTCCATAGAGTTATGCACCTTCAGGTTCTTTAGATGGTCACAAACCTGCTCTACTCCTACAGTGAGGGGTAATTAATTCTCCCAGTCCCTGCTTTCACCTGTTGTGGCCTTTGTATTGAGTCTGGAGCACTTGCCAGGGAAGACTGAAGTGCCACACGTTTCTTGAATACCTCTAAGGATGAACACCCAACCACCTCCCTGGACAGCCTGTTCCAGTGTCTGATGACTCTTTCAGTAAAGAAATTAATCCTAATATCCAATCTAAACCTCCACTGGTGCAACTTCAGGCCATTTCCTCTGGTCCTGCCATTATTTACTTGGGACAAGAGGCTAACACCCACCTCCCTACAACCTCCTTTCAGGTAGTTGTAGAGGGCGATGAGGTTTTCCCTCTGCCTCCTCTTCTCCAAACTAAACAATCCCCGTTCCCTCAGCTGCTCCTTGTATGACTTGTTCTCTAGGCCCTTCACCAGCTTGGTAGCTCTTCTCTGGACACTCTCAAGCACCAAAATGTCTTTCTTATAGTGAGGGGCTCAGAACTGAACACAGTACTTCGGGTGTGACCTCACCAGTGCCTCTTGCCCACGATCACTTCCCTAACTCCTGCTGGCCATGCTATTCCTTATACAGGCCAGGATGCTATTGTGCTTCTTGGCCACCTGGGCACACTGCTGGCTTATGTTCATCTGGCTGTCAACCAGCACTCCCAGGTCCTTTTCTGCTGGGCAGCTTCCCAGCCACTCTTCCCCAAGCCTGTAGTGTTGCATGGGATGGTTGTGACAAAAGTTTAGGAACCGGCACTTGGCCTTATGGAACCTCATGAATTTGTCCTTGGCCCATTGACCTTTCCAGGTCCCTCTGTAGAGCCTTCTTATCCTCAAGTAGATCAACACTTCCACCCAATTCAGTGTCATCTGCAAACTTACTGAGGGTGCACTCCATCCCCTCATCCAGATAACTGATAAATATATTGAACTAGACTGGCCCCAAAACTGAGCCCCGAGGGACACCATTGGTGACTCTCTGCCAAGTAGATTTGACACCATTTACCACAACTCTCTGGGTCTGGCCATCCAGCCAGTTTTTTACCCAGTGAAGAGTACACTTGTCTATGCCATGATTTGCCAGCTTCTCTGGGAGAATGGTGTGGGAGACTGTTTCAAAGGCCTTACCAAAGTCTAGGTAGACAATGTCCACAGGCTTAGCCTTCCCCTTGTCCAATAGGTGGGTCACATGGTCATAGAAAGAGATCAGGTTGGTTAAGCAAGACCTCTCTTTCATAAATCCATGCTGGGCTGGCCCTAATCCCCTGGCTGCCCTGCATTTGCCTTGTGAGCTCACTCAAGATGAACCTCTCCGTGATCTTTCCTGGTACCAAGGTCAGACTGACAGGCCTGTAGTTCTTTGGTTCCTCCTTCCGGCCTTTCCTGTAGATGGCTGCCACATTAGCCACCCTCCAGTCATCTGGGACCTCCCCTGTTTACCAGGGTTGTTGATAAACGATGGAGAGAGGCTTAGTGAGTTCCCCCGTCAGCTCCCTCAGTACTCTAGGGTGGATCCCATCTGGCTCCACAGACTTGTTTGTGTCCCGGTACAGAACCAGATTATTAACTATTTCCTTGTTGTTCTGCTCTCTTTTCTTCTGTTCTTCCTATTAAAAATTCAAGAAGGGCGTAACTTTGAGGGCTTTAACCAGCCCTTGAAACTTGTATTCACATTGTGTCATCTGATTTTAGAAACAGTATTATCAGAATTCACTGGTAAATAACAGTTTGAACATGAGGTCTTCTTGTGGTGTAAGTAAAAAATTAGGATGCCCTGGAAGCTGAAACGTCATCTGAAATATAAACAAGACCGAGGGTTCCACAGGGATGTTTCAGCTGAACGAAATGTGCTAAGAGGCTAATATCACATTCCTGTGTCAATCATAACACAGATAAAAAGCAGAAGTAAAAATCTTACATCCTTCAAATCCCCTGCCAAGCTGCCTCTCTCAAAAGTTCATACCTCTGAAGAGGAACTTTGTTAGGGTTTTTATGGTAAAGAAATGAGGAATTACTGAAAAAAGCCTGAAATAAACTACGCTCAATTATTTTCTTTTTCTTCAGCATTCCCAGTTGAATTTCACCAAATTAAAGCTTTTTATACATTTTGGACCAGCTGCTGGTTTTAAAAAACTGCAGAATTTGCTGCTTTCTAATGTGCTTTTTATTTGAAACTTTCTTATGTGACAGCTGACTCACAGTAAGAAGACAAAAAGTGTAATTAAACAGTAACTCTTCATGCGATTTTATTCAGTTAGAGGAACCTGTGGTGTATAAAAGTAGTGAAATAAAACCAGCATATGCATAAAGGAGGTCTGAGTCCTGTCCTGCAGTGACAGGGCAGCTCCATGGCAGCATTTGAGCGATGCCCTGCACAACCAGTCTGAAAATGCTTAGAAGGACAATCCCAATGTATGGAAGTTCTACAGTAGGGAATAGAGCTAAGCTGAGGTTGGGATGAGTTAAACCTTAGCCCACCATATACAGTATTTTCTCAGTTGTTGTTAAAATTCTTGCGCCTGAGCATTATCTGCCATTTTAGGTTTGCCTATGATGGCATACATGAATAATATTCCAGGATGGTCTTAAAGGAAAGTTCCACAGCAAATTCCATTCCCTATCATTTTTCTGTCTTATGACCACAACTTTGTACAGTCCCTCCCACATAACTGCTCAGTTGTATTTCAAAATCAGAACGATTCCCTGCATTCCTGGTTAGCACATTCAGAGGTTAAACATAAACCAGAAACCAACACTGACTATCATTAAGCATTCCTGTGCCAAATACCTTGCTGAAGAAAAATGATAAAAGTTCAGCACGTCATTCTTGGCAGGTATGACTGTTTTGTTTTGTGGTGTGGGGTTTTTTTTGGTGTTTTTGGTGTGTGTTTTTTTAATGCTTCTATTCATATTCTTTTTTACTATGGCCTCACAATAACTTATTCATCTTTATAATTCCACTTTGTTTACTATTGTGAGCCACTATTACTGACTCAGTCCTATGTCAGTAAAAAAGGCTGCAGGAATTCACAGCTCATTATTATATATTGTAATGAACTGCTGTGGAGCTAATGTGATATCACATGAGTTGAAAAAATGTTATGTGAAATGTAATTCTAAGAAGCAGCAAAAGGAAATGGGCACCTATTTACTCATATATTTTTCCCACTTAGCCAGGATGGGCATGGACTCTTTGTGATGAACAATAGCTTGGTTTCTGCTTCCCACTCCGATTTATGTCTTTTAGCATGGATTGTTCCCATCCAACTGTCAAACACCTTTCAACTGATTGCTTTCTTCGATATGTAGGGATTCTTTTTGCTTGCTACTCTTCCTGTGGCTGCAGGCACTCAAGAAAAAGGTGGAAAGGAATAAGCAGTTCACAGGCCCTCTTCTGTGCAGCTACAGGTCGTGGAGCTGAACTGGATTTCAGTCAGTGCATCACTCATGCAGTATTTTAAACCCTGTTATTATCAAAAAACACTAATTCCCGATAGTGCAAACTCATGAGGTTTTCTGAATTTAGTTGAAACTCGCATGTGAGATAAAACCACAGAACCAAAAAAATATCAGCAGTAACCTAAGGAAATAGTATAGACACATATGGAATGATGTACCATCAATCTTTTATGTTATACCTTACTGTTTTGAGTCTTCTCCGTACTCCTATATCCACACAGATTACAGGCTTGACAATGAAAAGGAGTATCTGTCTCTGGAACATTAACAGAATTGATTCTGCCTCTCCTGTACTCAGAAATTACGTACATTGCTAGGATGTTTCCCAATCCCATTTCTTCTCTTCCAAAATTTGATAAAAATGAAAATAGTGTACATACAGTACTTGACAGTGCGATGTGTTAATTTCCTCTCCTTTGAGAAATACAGTATTACCGTAGATTGATAACACAATGGATTCTGCTTATGCAATAAAACCCACCACCTTATCCATCCATTTTGAGTTCAGCAAGGATTGGGAAATATGAGTTCCCAGAAAGGCTGCCAGGCACAGGCAGAATAAGTAATGGAAAAAAGTGGAATTTATCTGGTTTTCTCTTCAAGTGGAAGAACTGAGACAATTGCAATTGCCTTTGTGTTTCCCAACACAAATTTTCTTTATCTTCTTTGCAAGAGCCACTTAATATAGCAAGAGGGGAAACATAAAAAAATGCATGAAAATGTGTGATAAATAAAGTTACAGAATTCTCCTGAATATTTGGAATAACTTTAATAATTATGACTAGAATCCCTCAAATCCGTTTGTCCACAACAGGGGATCACTGAGATCCTATAAAAAATACTGTGATAAAATGTGACTTGCCTAACTTTTTCTGGATTAGTTCAAAGAGGTTGCTAAGGTTGCTAAGACTGAAAAAAATAGACTTTACAAAGATTCAGTTCATTTAAATTACTGATTTCACCTC
The DNA here is from genome assembly GCF_020740795.1 of Apus apus. Classification (NCBI taxonomy): domain Eukaryota; kingdom Metazoa; phylum Chordata; class Aves; order Apodiformes; family Apodidae; genus Apus; species Apus apus. Next base: position 104,876,947 of record NC_067283.1, read on the forward strand.
TGATTTTCAAACTCCTGAAAACAGCCAGCCAAACAAAAATTACACTGTACCCAGATAGTTCCTTTATAAGCCGTAACAAATGAGTCTCGGCATAACAGGGAGTTTTCATCTCACCTTTCTGAGAAAAGTATTTCTGGTTAAAGAAGTTATTTTCAGTGTTAAAAAACAGAGATAATCTCTCTTCTCCTCCACAAGAGTTCTTTCTCATCTTTTTATACTCTTAGAATGGCAGAAACTATGTATCTGCCCTGAAGATACAACAATATTATCAAAATTTTTTAAAAAACCCTTCTTTTTAAAGAGTTTTGTGTGGTTCTTCTCCTTGATGATGTTTTCTAACATGCCAAAGAGAAGCACAATTTCCTTCCCACAGAGAAATCACCCAAAACACCACCGGAAAAAGCTGAAACTGAGAAAAAACCTCCCCTTTAAGTTTTTTAGTTTTTTTTTTTTTGCTGCTAAACTCTCAATTTCAGTCAGCCAAACTAGTTCATCCTATTCTAAAAGATATCTCAGCATTAGTTGTTTCTTTTGTCAACTATTTTTCCCTTAGCGGAGGACATCTAAGAACATTTAAGAACATCATGAAAGCATAGTATTTTCTATTTGTAATACTAACAAATGGTCAATTTATGCTACTCTGCTGCTTATAACAATATGGGCAGATGTATCTCAATGTAGGATAGATAAATAAACTTTGTCAAACTGACCAAAATAAGATCAATTAAATAAGAGACCATAATAAGTTTCCTGAAAATATAAATTAATGTAGCAATATTATGCTTCCATAATAAATTATTTGGTAGTTAACAGGATCCATATTTTTGACTTAGCTTACGCATCCTATAAAAGGATCAGTAATGGCAAGCCTTTGCAGGATTTTATACTTTCTTACTGTAGTTAATCTTATTTTATAATCTTCAGACCAATCTAAGAGAATGAAGAGTCATGTTCCTCTGAGACTAGAAGTGATTGCTTACATTGCGAAGTTGCATGCAATGATCTTTCTTTGTCTTAAGAATAGTTTTCTGAATGGATCTTCAGCAAGTATAGTTGTTTACCAAACTTTAGGGAATGAAGTATCAGAATTACATCTTTTTCTGAACATGATGAAAGGTTCAGAAAGCCATAGCAAAAACAAATTTGCAGGATGAGAAGCCCTTGTCACTGAGAGGGAAAAATTCAAATGCAAAGCATTTCAATTCTTTAGCTCATATTGTTATTTTAAGTAATGGCATGTCTGGAGTGAAGAAGGTCATTTTAGAAAGGGAATAGCAGCTGCTGATTTGAGAGCTAGAAAGACAACCAAAGGTATTTATGATAGCTGTAACAGTATGAAGTATGACCTCCACAAAATCTCAAGAATCTGCAGGGAAGCACTTCAGAACGAACTACTCTAATTATTAACAAAGCTTCAATTACAACCCACACCACATGCCAACAGTTGTTAGTGGCTACCGTATCAAAGATATTTAGTGAGTGTACAAGGATGTAGTATAAGCCTGTTTCTCTGTATCCCAGGTGTCAGAACTTATTTATTCTTAATATTCCTATGATACTACTACAAGTATTTCAAACGTGAGAGAAAGATGTTTTGCCAAACATCAACAAGGGCTGATCTACTTGTGCAGATCAAAAATATTATGAATTGTCTAGGAAGAGGGAGGAAAGTATAGTGTTTTGGAGAACTTAATAGATTAATTTTGAACTGCAGGTTAAATTCATAACTTTAACCAGGATGTGCTTCTCTGACATCTACTATCTCCTAAATGTATCTACATCCATATGAAGAAATGGTTTCTGAAAATAGTTTGCCTTGTTCCCAGGTTGGAGATAATAATCAGATATCACATTTTAATTTGTGGTTACTGAAAACACAATATCTTGAAAATCTGATAGCCCTGTCATACACAAACCAGACTGGCCAGTTGGTCTGTAGGAGCTACTGACTCCACCAAAAATTGAACAAAGAAGCCAAGAGGTAAAGCATGAATTTGAATAAGGATTAATGAGAGATAAACCTCATGCAGACATAGAAAACTTTTGACAGCAGGAGAGTGGAAGCAAGGTTTCTGGCTTTCAAGGTATTTTATTTTCAGGATGCCTGTTTTTTGGTGTGTGTGTGTTTTTTGCTCTGTTTTGTTTTGGGTTTTTTAGTGGTGTTTTTTATTGGTTTTTATTTGTTTGTTTTTGTCTGTCTGCATTTGGATTTGATTTTTTAATAAAAGGAAGTGCTACAGTTAGAGATTTGTGAATAGCATCTGTGTAAAACAGGAAGACTCAAAACTGCACAAGGATCCTGAAAAGGACTGATAAAGGGTCTCTCTGAGAAGTCTGTGCTGGACTCAGTGTCAGGTGGTTACATCTCAAAAGCCCAATTGTCAGAGGAGATGGTAGGCAAGGGTCCACACTTGAAGAAAAAGTGGGCCCCACAAAAAGGAAATGCCTCATGTATGTTGGCTTAAGTTGGAATGAAGATTTTATGTGAGTAAATTTTGGTCCTGCTCGCAAATTATTGTTAATTCTTTAGGCTTAGTGGGCAGCATAATGACTGCCTAGACTCACTTCTGCGTTTCACTCACATGTATTTTGTACTTCTGTAGGTTTTTTCTAATGCTGCAAACCCTCTTTCTAACAAGAATGAATGACTTCACTATAACCTGTTATAGTAAGCATTTCATCCCTGTTTTACGAGAATCTGATGCACTGGCTGATTAGATGACTGACCTGGTATTACATCCAACAGAGCTGTGACAGAACTGAAAGCAGAACATTGATCTTTTTCTACAGCTTATTACCCTCGACTTTTTATCGCAGAAAGTCGAATTATTTAGCTTGGTTTTGTATCAGTTCATATCCTTTGTACCTGTACGTCAGAGTCAGAATTATGTCTACTGATCCCTTCAGTGCCTTCAGATGCATCCACCGGCATCTTTTTCTGAGGATTCTCAGAATTTCTCAGCTACCCTCTTTTTCTCCATCGGTGGTCTGTGAGGTATCTGCCATAGTTTGGCAAGCAGCTTGTGTGTGAATTGGCTCATCAAGAACCAATGGCTAATTAGCTCACAGTTTTTCTCAGGAAGACCATTAGCTGGGTTTCTCTTCTCTACTCAGGTGACAGTTTGCATGAAACTTGTATGAATTTTACTATCTTTAATATTTTCATTCTTCCATCATACCTGTTTAAATTGTCCAATTAGGTCAAATTGAGAGGGGTTGACATAAAAGATGTGACTGCATTATACCTTTTCTCCAAAGAAATCAGGTAAAACAAAACCTAATCTAATTGAAAGATAAGCTCCGTACACTGAAGAAAAAATTAACTGACTCTGAAATCTAAAAATATTTTTTTATGGTATTATTTCTAAAATAACCTAATACTGACTTTCTTTCAATTTCCTTTGAAACTTCTGATAGCTGCGGATATCTGAGCAAGGACTGAGACTTCAAATGTCAAGGCAGAAAATCTTGACTCTTGCTTTTTCCAGTCAGAGGAGGAACTGCATGAGGAATAGATCCCATACTGTGATTTATCTATGAAGTTGAGGTAGATCATTCAGTCTTTCAACCCTAATTGTTTGATAGATCCATTACACACCAGGGTTTGTCATGGCCAATTTTTGACTAAGAAAAAGGCCAGTACTTGACAAATGATCCTTCTGTTCCTGTTCTGTCTGAGCCTTCTGATTGCCCTTTGCTTCCCTGCCTGGCATTAGCCTTCTGTTTGGCTGAGGGGCAGGTGGGCAGTGTTATTACAGTGGGAGTACTTGGCTTGTGTAGCTACATTTCTGTCAGTATTTATCACAACAAACACTTTTTCCCTTTCAGTACAGTCCAAATTAGAATCTGAAAGCTGGCGCAAGGCTGTCTTAATATATCAAGGGCCCACTTCTTCTTTCAATTACATGAAAGTAAGTCCAGGCCATTTAACAGAATTGATACAGATTTATGCCAGTGAGATCAAAGTCTAATCCAAGCTTCTGCTAAGGAATATATTTTCCACAATTTTTTGGAAAAAAAACCCCAAAACAAACAACAGCTTGATGTATTTTCTGTGTTAGTAACTTGATGAGAAAATAGCAATTTCCTTGATGAAGATGTTTTTCCCTCTGCTTTATTCCCACAGTGGATGTCTGGTTGTGATGAACACCTGCAGCTGGGAAGGCTGAAGGCAGCATTACTGGATGTAGGATCCAGTTTAGCTGTCTGTACCCAGCATGGGTTAAACACCTTCAAAGAGGTACAGCAAGGAAAAACAGTGAGGACAGGCTCACTCCACAGCTGATGACAGGATTGTCTGGAGGCACAAGATATTTTAGGGCCTCTGTTGCCCCTTGTGAAGATAATGTCAAGTACAGAAGATTGATAAGGATATTTCTTGCAGGAATGTAATGTCTCCTATCTCAGAAACCGAAAGCTAAACTGAAGATCTATTCACACTTAAGCAAGCACACTGGACTGAGAGTGCTGGCATGCAGGGGGTTGCTTTTGGAGAATGTAATGTCACAAAAATACCAACAGGGCTTCTAGTGACCTACCCTGGAGGGAATCTGGCATACAGATAGTGTGGGCAAGGGTTATTTTTTTCACTAGGAGACACTTTATATTTACAGGTATACAGTGAATTAATCTACTGAGGGTTGTAGATACTCAATCTATTTTAAACATACAGCACAAATGAAGAGCCTGGTCCATTTAATCTTAACAAGAGACCTAGGCTTGTACAGCACTACCATGCTCATGCTTAGAGCAGTCTGAGCTGGTTTTCTTTAAGTGCTCTGATCAAAAACAATCATAGATTATTTTTATTATTTCCATTAAAAAATTAAGACTTCATAATCTCTCTATCATGCAAACAATCATAGGAACTTTGCCTGTCTGGTATGGAAATAGATTCTGAGTAAGATATCTCTTCTTGTTTGATTTGAGCTATTAATTCTCCAGTCTTTACTATTTTTCTGTTGCTTAATTTGTAACTCAGTTTTATTTCCCAATTTAGTTTGCATATGCCAGTTTATTTTAGTTATAGGACATCTGAGGTTAATTGTAGATTTGTCATTGAATTCAACACACAAATGTGGAATTAGGGCAGTATGTCAGGAACAGGATGTCTAAAAGTTTGCTGCCAAACCAAGCCTTAACCATGTTAAGTCCAATACAAACGCTTAGCTCTCTTTGATTTTCTTTATTCCCAGGTCTGTCTTCTGACCAAAAGGATCAGATTCAGACCAACAGTCTTTTTATTCTAACTTTTGTTAGCTAGAAAGATCATAGCATGGGAATCAGTTGTTGATACAGGATGAGAAGGTAGGAAGACAACCAACATGTATACGAACTTGTCTGTGTTCTTTGAAGAAGTGTTCAGCTAAGCTGTTGTCTCAAGCAGTGTAGGTATTTTTATTCCCAGTACTTCAGAACTAATTAGTCTGTGTGTAATTCTGGTTGGTACCTCACTGCAGGGCATTGTAGTGGCTGCTGTACAAATCATGCTGTCATGTGGAGTCTTACAGCTGTATCTATATCAACTAAATTTGAATATGGCGTTGACAACATCAGGCACGTGAAAAACCCAGTATCAATATTTTCAAACTGCTAGAGCATTTTTTAGAAGTTCTGTGTCCCTATTAAATGATTCATACCCTAGTTTACAGGAATCAATTGATTCCAGAGCCTAATATGCTGAACAGCACATTCCTGAAAGGAATTTGCTAATGTATTAACAAATTATGATCCCAAGCTGTCCTGTTTAAAACTTGATCAAGGTTTCTTTTACACTGAGCACATGATATCCTAGCCATGGTTAGAGGGGAGACTGAGTCTTGAGAAGTAAGTGAGTGTAATCATTCATGGAATCACAGTGCCATCTTTGCAGAGGCAGCTAACTGATGTAGCAGAGTGTTCTCAAAACTTTTATTATAGGCAGATGTTCAACTGAAAAGCTCTGATTTTTCTGCAAACTTACAGGAGGAGGCATAAACACTTTGGGAAGCAGATTTGTTCACAAAATCACTTCTGCTTGATGCTATCCCTTCACACATGGATAACAAACAAGACAAGCAAATGATCACGGCTGTTGAAAAACTGTGTCAGGAAGAAAAGCATGTTCTAGGAATTTCCCACAGAGATGTTCTGAATAATACAGTTACATTGCCGTCCATCAGGTAGATACCTTTTGTCTTTTGCCAAAATTCAATATAAAGCTATTCCACATAAAATCTAAAAAAGGATACCTTTTTACTAATTACTTAAAGAAAGCTATATAAAATTCAACATCTTTCCATCACAGAAGTGGTAAGAGAAAGGTAGTTTTAATAAGATTTTACAGAAAGCTACAAGCTTTGTATAAAAAACGTAGAGGTAGTTAACCAACAAAGTGTCAGTCTGATATTTGAGATTGAAGTGTATTGCTTCACATTAATTTTAAACTGCTAGGAATGCAAATGAAAAAAAAAAAAAGTCACTACTTTAGGGTGCATTTCCAACAGCTACAGGCCTGAATGACTGCTGAATGCTTGACTTCTTTGGGAAACTGGTGTTGATTGCAGAATTTTTCGGCTAAAGCTCATCCTTCATTAAGTGTCATTGCAGGATCATGAAACCGAGCTTCTGTTTTCCTTTCCTATTTTCATCCATTTACACTTCCAGTCATTTTGAAAATTAGATGTCAACATTCTCCTCAGATTTAGAAAGAGGACTTTGGCATGTAGTTTTTGCAATACATCAAAAAACTGGTGAAGTATCAACTAATTTCCTCAAAACATGAATGAAAAACAAAGCTTCACAAGTTTCAGAAAGTGGTATCCATATGAAAAACACCGATATTCTTATGGTAACAAAATTTTGCAAGAAATACCTGATGTCTGGCAGTAAGTTTATTGTGCATAGCAAATTCCAACTAATCTGGCATATCAGTACTTCTGATAGGTTTGTACCCTGGAGTTGGATGTTCTCATTGTTAGGAAATTGTCAAACTTTAAGGCATGTAAAACTCTTAAGTCTTGTTTGAAATTTAAGGTAATTTCCTTCTTTAGGGCTTTACCAAAGGGGCTGGGGGAAAAGATCTTCCTGATTTTCATAGGTCAAGTCTTTATCTTTGGTTAATTAGTTTAATCAAACTGATTTGATACTTTTGAAATGATTGCATTCATTTAGGTAATGACGGTGCACATACCATCATCATTTAATCAGGTAAATATTTCATCTCTTCAGTGAGGAAATGGCTGACCCTCTTTTAGTCAAATAAAGTTGGACAGATTTCAAAGTGCATTTCCTTGATCTGTCATGGAGTTAGATCCAACTAAACGGGGCTAAAGGGAGCTAAAGAAAGAAGGAAAATCCTACAGCTGGTAGTGTTCCATTTTATGCTGCAGAAGTAAAGGGAATACATTTTTAAGACTAAAACTAGGTGTAGATTGCAGCTATTTATGGCCACTTGGTACATGTGGTATGTGGAATTTGGTTTAAATTTTATCTAAAATGTAAACACATCTGTGAGTGTCTCTGAGATCCTAGGTAGGGATGTACATTCATGAGATCCTGTCTAAATTTTTGGATGGCAGTATTTGGGTAGAGATGTGAACATACCCCTTTCCATCCTATGTTGAACAGGAGCCTGGCCACACGTGCAGTGCAAACATAATTTCTGGAACTTTAGTCCTTGAAATAAATATATCTTCCATTATTGGAACACTTGCATTTAGAATTGGGCTTTTTAAATGCTGAATTCATTAAAAGTATAGGAAAAAATCACACAAAAACATAAATAAATGATCTATGTGATATTTATAGCATTAAACAATGTCACCTGGGATACCTACCTTCTCTGTGAAGGAAACCATACAAAGACAAGTACACACACCCTGGTAAATGTTGGAGCTGAAGCTGCATGGACTTCCAGACCAGTGCTGAATATGGACATGTATTAAAAATATGATCTGTCACAGATAAGAGTAAAGGTGATGATGGCCTGAAACATGTTATACGTAATGTTTTTAATGAACCACAACATTATAATAACATAATAGCCAATTGTGCAACTCTTTCAATAAAGGACACATTTATAATTAAGTGAAAAAATGGCAATCTTTTTGCCAAAAATGTTTCCCTTTTTCTCCTTTCTGAAAGGAGAAAAAAGTAAGCCAGGTTTGTTTACAATGTGATCACACTCAGACGAGTGCTGTTGAAAGGCAGCTGTTTAACCTCAGCTCAAGCCTGTGGATTCAGCGGAAGTAAGGAACCATAATTTGAAAACACAAAATCTATGAAATTCTTATCTTAGTTCCTCAGACAGGGCATATTAATATGCATGCTACGGTATTTTAGTGCTCTAAAACAAAGTAGCTATGTTAACTTAATTGTCTGTGTTGCCTATTGCTGCAAGTCAATGGAAGATAGAGTCAATGACAAATGCATCCAAAGGGGCAATTTTTGTCCTGGCTGAAGAAAAGATTTCAGAATTGACAAAGTGTACATTGCATAGGTCAAGAAAGGACCTGTGGGATCACCCAGCATTTGTCCAGAAGGACAAAAGAGAAAATTTTCCAGGCATTAAGTCTTTCAGTCAGGTCTGAAAGAACAGTGCAGTAATGATTCAGATCTGTTGAGTATAATGCAAAATGAAGCAAACAAACATTAATTGGAGAGCCATACGATTTAATGTGGATATAAAACTACAGTGCATTATTATTCTAAGGAAATTATGTTTTATTTTAACTATGGAAACAGTAGAGAAGTTTAAAGCAAAATTTCTTTCATCTTCTGGGTGGCAAAGCAGTAAGAATATGTGTAATTATTCATACATATATTTTTAAGTGGTCTTCCTTTCTAAACAGAGATAAGGTTGTATTCCTCCACTTAAGCTGTTAACCTTGTGTTCGAGGAGGGCAGTTAAAACTGAGTTTGCTATAAATTCCAAAGAACCACATTTGGTATAAAGAAGGGACCATATTCGACATATCCTAATATTTTCTAAATCCTAAAATACAATTTATTCCAGTGATCCTTCTCCAGCAAAAAATTAATTTCCTCCAATCAGCAAAGGCTAGTGGTGATTACGGGGAAAGCAAAGACCTTTATAAATGACAAGATAGAAGACTCCTCATCTGGAGTTAGTGGCTGATCGTATTTGCAAAAACAAAATGAGGCTGAGAGGAGCACACAGACTTGAATAGAACTTTATAGCTTAAATATTGTCTCAGAACATTTCCTATGACAGTACAGAACTTGCACGAGGAGAATTCCCTTCAGTAAATCTAAGCATAATGTACCTCCATTCAGCAAGACAGGCTGCATGTTTAAGTTGGCTGTGCTGGGTTAAAGGATGGACACCTTTCCAACAAAAATGATTCTATGATCCTATATATTATTCAAGTGTTCTGCATTTAAGTCAAGCTCATTTGCTATGATTATTGGACCAAAAATATATTAAAGAGCAACGATACAGATCTTGGAGTGCTAGCCAACAATGAAGATTAAAAAAAACCAACAAAAAAGTACAATATGGGTAAGGAACCATAAAGACAGACTGAAGGATTGTAGCAGGTTTTCAGTAAGAGAAAAGCAAGAAGTTAAAAGTCAGTCTAACAAATCAGTCTACCATACTCTTATCTATTAGACATATTTTGAGCAATGAGAGCTTAAGTGGAGATAAAAGTACAAGCAATAGGTGATATATCTGAGAAATCTCAGGCAAGTGCTGATAGAAGCAGAAAAGGTAAAACCACAGTTCTGTGAGGCACAGATAAGGGAACTGCCAGGAAAATTGCTGAAGGCATCAGCACTGATGTGGTCCTTAGGTACAGAATTATTTAGGAGACCAAATTCACCTGCACTGCCAAGTTTGTGTAAGCATGGTGGAAAGTAAACTCACCACCAGCTCACTAAGTTCGTAGGCAATGTGTTGGTGCACCTTCATTCAGAAAACTGAGTGTAGGTAAACTCCTATATAATGAACTGTACTCAATACAAACAAGGTGTTTCCAGAACTGTGTGCTTTTACTCAGCTGACTGATCCAATTTTAGTGCTTGGACGGTTCATAAAAGTGACAAAGCATCACTGCTGACAAATCTGATTACTAAGTGCCTGCCTCCTGATTCCCATGGGCTTACTGAACATAGCATGTTCTACACGTAAAAATATTTTGGCACATCTGGTATAGCACAGACAGACTTCAGAAAGCATGGTATTACTTGTAAGCTGTCTGTGTCTATATTACATTGGCCAGACAGATCTCCCAGTAGCACACAAAATAGTTCCCATGTTCCAATAGTAATAATTCCCAAAATAATGATAGTAGTAGTAATAGTTCTAAAAGGAACTCTGATCATTTAGTTCAACCCTTTGCTGAAGTATTTCAGATAAGGCTTTTCTCATCTAGAAGAGAGTTAAGAGATAGCTTCCTATGTCTTGTAGAGAATTGATGTGATATGATATAATATAATGCAATATAATAAAATATAAAATAATATAAAGTAATATAAAGTAATATAACAAATTAATATAATATAATATAATATAATATAATATAATATAATATAATATAATATAATATAATATAACATAATAATATAATATAATATAATATAATATAATATAATATAATATAATATAATATAAATAATAATATATTTTCTAGATCCTGGTTAAGCATTTCCCACCCCTGTTTTTCTTTAGAATCATAGAATGACTAGGGTTGGAAGGGACCTTAAGGAACATATAGATCCAACCCCCATGCATTGGGGGGAAGTATGACATTGTTATACTGGGTTCAATTTGTGTTCTACGCTAGCATTTCTTAAATGCCTTTCTGTGTCTGTGCAACTAGCAGTCCTACTGCAATGTGATTTCCTTATTGAAATACATTTGAATTTGAATTATTTTAGAATATTTCAAACTCAAATTTTGTCTTCTAGCTTGACTGACTGCCCTTACAGGCTTAATATGAAAAATACCTTTTTCCACTGTCCAGACCATTAATTTAAATGTGTAATAGTGTCAGAGAATTTACTGAATGTATTTGATTGCTATGCTATTTATCCTATTTTGTACACAGTTATCCATTTTTCATGTTAATCATAAGCCCTCAAAAAAGAAAAGCTTGTTCACAGAAAGACGTGATACAGTTCAAGTACCTTAAGAATAAGGCTCTTGCATTATGTCAATAAAACCTCATCCACCTGTGGGTAAAACAGGACCATGTATGAGCTGATGAAAAATAAAAGGGAGACACCCAGAGGATGAAAATGAATGAAACCTTCTGAACTGCTGAACTAAAAGAAATGTGTTCCAAGTACTGATAAAGATTCTAGGTGATTTTTTTTGTTTGGTTGTTTTTTTGTTTGGTTTGGTTTGTTTTTTTGTGGTGTTACTGGTGTTTTGTTTTCCTTGTTTATTTGCTTGTTTGAGATTTTTTTTTTTTTGGTTGGTTGGTTTGGTTTAGTTTTGGGGTTTTTTTGTTTGGTTTATTTGCATGGGGTTTTTTTTGTGTGTGTGTGCGTCTACCATCCCTTTCCATTTTACAGGAGTATAGTGCATAATTTTTCTTTTTTGGGTAAAAGTCTCAATGCTAATATTTGTGTTGATGAGCTTAGCTGGTGCAAGAAAGCTTAGAATTGCAAAGACAACATTGAGTACAGCAATATCATGCTGAATTGTGTGAATAAGGATTAAAAAAAATAAATTTGGAAGAGTTCTAATGAGTGCATATGCCAATTTTTTCATCAAGGAATCACTTGTTCTTTGAGCAGACCACTTCATAAACTCCTTGCTCCAGAGTTCAGAAAGGCAGAGTAAGAAACATCTAATCCAAACTAGAGAAAGAATATAAGAGAAAAGCATGCTAGTATAACATGAAATGACAAACTCAATACTTCATGTATAATCTGATTAATGTGTTTTTTTTAAATTGATTTGTAAAGCTGCTGAGACTTTTGTTCCTTCTGGCTCTGCAAGAAAATGTCCCTTTTAGCTTCTAGATAATGTGTCCCTTTTAGTAATTGCTGCTGATATGCATCTGCAAACCAAATTAAAATATTTTAATATAATTTCATTTGTCAGATAGATGACCATCCCTGTTACATTCTTCATTTCCATGTAAGTAAATAGAGACAATAAAAAGCTTTATTTGCCATAAGTGCAAAAGTTTCCAGAATAAGCTTCTTCATGTAACTATATACAGGTACATAGTGTTTTTTGCAATTACAGACTTAAGAATACAGTGAAATAAAGCAAGTTGCATTTAGTGTTCACATGTAGAGGAATCCTACCCGTGTTTTTTTATCCTAGGAAAAAGTCTACACATGCTATATAATGTAAGTAAGAAAAAGTCTGTTGCTATTGCTAGGTGATACTCAGTTCTTTGGATCCAATACAGGATTTATGATAGCAACATTATAATTCTCAACATAACACAAAAATGCTATTCAGATAATACTAAAAAATTGAGAAATAACTTTAATGTCTGTTCAGATACAATTCCTGATTGATTGCAGAGAGCAGCAATGTCAACACTCAACTACAACTGAGACAAGATAGATATTCACATTATTGACTTTTTCTGGCACTTTTCAAATAATATATCAATAACTATTTAAGGAACTTACACTTTTTCTTGCTCGTACCTCTCAGACTTGGTTTTATTTCCAATGTACTTCAAGGCTCAAATTTTGAAATTTCTCTGAAAATCAGATATAAGAAGTCAGAAGGTGCACCTAATCTGGAGCACAGACAACCTAATCACTTTTCTTTGTGTTCCCCCTCAAAATCCAAGGAATTGAAAAGAGGCTGCTAGGCATTATTTATGCCCTGTAGTTTGGCAAGACTGCTCTGGATGTGATGTGGTGATGTGTTGTGGATACTGACTTGACATGCCTTGCAGACACGAGGGCAAGTGCCACCCAAAACTCAGGGCCAATAAAATCTTGACGTTCTCATGGGGAGCCTGTTCCGGTGCTCTGTATTCCTCACAGTAAAGAAGTTCTTCCTCATGTTGAGGTGGAACTTCCTGTGCTTGAGTTTGGGTCCATTGCCCCTCGTCCTGTCACAGGGCACAAGTGAAAAGAGCTTGTCCCTGCCTTATTGATGCCCAGCCCTTATATATTTATAGACATTAATTAGATCCCCCCAGTCTTCTCCTCTCTAGACTGAAAAGACCCAGGTCTCTCACCCTTTCTTTGTAAGGCAGGTGTTCCAGTCCCTTAGTCATCCTCGTAGCCTCCATTGGACTCTCTCAAGTAGATCCCTGTCCCTCTTGAACTGAGGAACCTAGAACTGGACAATACTCAAGTGAGGTCTCACCAGGGCTGAGTAGAGGGGGAGGAGAACCTCCCTTGATCTACTGGCGACACTCCTCCTAATGCACCCCAAGATGCCATTGGCTTTCTTGGCCACAAGGACACATTGTTGTCCCATGGATAACTTGTTTTCTTCCAGAACCCCAAGGTCCTTCTCCACGGAGCTGCCCTCTAGCAGATCACCTCCTAGCTTGTATTGGTGCATTTTGTTGTTGTGCAGCACTCTGCACTTGCTCTTGTCAAATCTCATTAGGTTCCTCTTTGCCCAGCTCTCCAGCCTGTCCAATAGTAATGAGTAACTATTTGTATACTTAGTATTTGTCCCACCAGGCTAATTCTACTTAATTCATTGTACAGCTCTTGCAGCTTTACTCTATGTTTAGATTAGGAAACAGATTCATTTAAGAAAAATACGAATGACTTAAGTATAGTAAAGCAGCAGTAACCCAAGAAGGACAGATTTTTTTTTCTTCAATGAAAAGAGGTAAGTCATCTGCAAAATCTAAATTCTTCCCCAAGGAAAAAAGATATTAATGGTCTCAAAGTGGATAATTACCTAATGAGCTATGAAGTGTTATCAAGTCAGATGATTCAATAGTAGTCTTCAATATAGAAAGGAAAAACTGCTAAAAAAAAAAAAAAAAAAAAAAAAGAGTTATTCTACTGTCTAAACCTCTGGAGATAAAAACAATATTTATTGTCATAGGGCAATGGTTTTAAACGGAGGCAGGAGATTTAGATTTGGCATAAAGAGTAGTTTTTTTGTTATGAGGATTGCTCATTTGCTCATTGCATGGAGGTTAGATTAGATGACATTTAAAGGTCCCTCCATCCCAAACCATGCTGTGCTTCTACTATTCTATGTCTTTTTGGTCTGAACCTGTCACCGCTTTTCACATTAGTTTTCTGTAATGCAAATACAGTTTGTACTGTGGTTTGTATCTGTTCTTTCTATTTAATGAGCAAAATACCCAGCTTTTCTGCTTTTCATTTCCTTAGGCAAAGTCACTGCCTGCAGCAGAAGTTTCTTTATGTAAACTCACTGCTTTGGAGCAGAACTATAATAGGACAAAACTAAATCTGCTTACATTCTAATGCAAACATGGTAGTGGATCATAAAAACACAACTTTGAAGAGTAATTTATATGCCTTTTTCTTACTTTCAGCACAACTGTTATTGAATTCCATTACTGTAATCTGTTATCTAATTATCAAAAATGATGATCCAGTTAAACACACCCTCTAATTAAATTAGTCCCTTTAATTACAAAACACTAAGGGTTTAATTTAGTTGGTAGTTTTAAATCTGTAATTTCTTGCTAGGTCCTCACACTTGCTGATTTTGCATTGTTTGGTTCTACTATTCAGACTGGAGTTTTTACTTGTGAGTAATTGCATACAATTTACCATGCATACAGTGAAGAATTTTGAAACTTTTATTATATTGAGATGATTTTCCTAGTTATAAAGTTGTGGCCAAAGAATTGCAACAGATGTTAATTATGTAGATTCATGATTTGTGAAAAATGCTTTAAAATTGCATTACTTTGCATGAGAATGATCTGAGACTACCTTTAGGATGCTGTGCCACCGATCACACATCTTGCAGTTCTTTCTTCCTTTGTACACTCTTTCCTGTGTATTTTTGCTTCACAGAACATGATTTAAAATTTCCCAAACACTTCTATCAGGCTTAATTAGAATTCACTACCCTTGGAGAGGCAGTGTTAGTATTCCTGTTCTACAAACGGTCATTCTGTTGTCCAGCCTCAGGACAATGTGGCTCAGAGGAGGACAACTGAGCTGACTGTAGCCCTGGGTATAATCATTTCCCTGGGATATGGATCAAAGCCCAGAGAACGCTTCCTTCTGCCCTTTGGAATCCACATGGTTATTTTATAAATTTTATTAAAGCCTAACAACCACTACAGGAAATTTCAGTTAAATGAAGTTATGCTGGTGAACGATAACAGGACTAAACAAAGCTGTTTTAGCAGCTTGTGTTTTATGAGAAACAGAGGTAAGGGAGAAACCACCCACATGTTCCAGGATGACAGTGGTGGTAATAGAGTATGGTCCCTTTGAGTTTCGAGTGCTATGATAATCAACTGAGATAATAAAAATACAGAATTGTCTGGGCTTTTGGCAATGTGAGTCTTCAGAAGGACATAAAATAATCACCAAAACAAGATCTTAAAGTATTTTTAAAATCCTGTCTGTTTTCTCTAGCAGCACTAAACTGACCCTGAAAAAGGCTGTGTAGTCTGTCTGATCTCCCTTTTTCAGGATTATATAAGGGAAATGAGGTTATTGTAACATTGATAAAAACTACTGTATTGATGGCCTCCTTTAGGATTAGGCCAAAGAGAGTCTACATCTGATGTGCCAAAGTTGAGAGAAAGCCTTCAGTGTTTGTAAAGCCTGGCCCAAATATGCTGGATACATATGTGTGATAACACACTGACTACTACAAATAACAGATAGTAAAATTCAGTGTGAACTAGTAAGGGTAGTCAATCCAGCAAAGTGCCAAAACCTGCCAAGATCCTCTGAGAAAAATGCTTTCAAATACTATTGCTCAAAAAGCTGAAAATATGAGATCTCCTCATGTGAAACCTTCACTGCTTTGCCCTCAGAAAGCTTCTCCATTCATTATCTGGACTCAATCTACTCCCACTGCAGACTGAGCAGGCAGTTAACTTGTTTGCCAAAATAAATGTTTGCCAAGTCCAGCATAGGCCTTCTCTAAACTGTGCAGAGTTTACTTCAGTAAAAAATAAAAATTAAAATGTGGAGAATGGGGAAATAATTTACAAAAAACAAAACTCCTTTGCACTTACAGTCCTTTAAAGAAGTTGCTAGTGTTCAGTGACTGAGAACACTAGTTGACATAAAAAGAGCATCTTAATAGTAAGTGTCATGGTATTATTATGTTTTCAGGCCAGGGATAAATGAATCTTCACAAAACTCTGTCCACTTCAATATCATCCTATTTCTTAAACGAAAAACCTTGTAGAAAGGCTGTGGAAACCCTATATAAAATTCTCCCCTATCTTGCTTCCACAGGCTCTCAGTACACTACCCCTCAGCCTGGCTCCTCACCTGATGTACCTGCTAGGTCCTGGGGGCTGATGCTCCTTTACAGCAGCTCTGTTCTGCTGCAGATCTTTACTGCTTCTTTTTATTACTGGAACTTGCTCCAAATAACATCTATGAAGAAGAAAGGGATTTTGGAAAGGAAATTATGCCCAGCTCCAGCCCTGGCCAAGGCACAGAGAGGCACAAGATTGTTCAGAATAAAGCAACAGGATCCAGGCCTGCAATGTTGTTTAAAATCATGGTTAGAGAATTGAAAGAAAGGTATTTCTGAAAAGAGAGCTTTAAAGAAGCTAGAAACAAAACATTTTATTTATTGGCCAAACAGAACCTAATTATGAATTCTTTCAAGCTATTTCCTCTTGGCCAGCCTACTCCAGCTGGAGGGATGCTGCAGGCTGGAAACAGTATAGCTGTAGCAGCTTCACCCCAGCTGAACTCTTTAGAAGAGTAGAATAGTTATTCTGTATTCTTTAAGCTGAGAAAATTAAACTGCAAGGTGGTATTGCAGTAGTTCCAGTCTGATTTCCTGGATAAACCCAACCTCCCTCCATCCAACTCCCCCAAGCTAGCAACTAGAATTGCCTTTTCTTTGTAAATTAGTTTTTAAAACATGAGATAAACATAAAGATTGCCTATTTAAATAAAGGAACAATGAGTCTAAGTAAGTAGGTAATAAGTCTATAATGGCTGATTAATCAGACTAGAAAGTAGATTGGCACAATTGTAGCATAATAGCTTAAATCTTCCATGTTTTAAAATCATTACAGGAAATCAGTGAGCATTTAGAAATAAGGAAAAATGTGTAACCTGTGAAGCCCACACACAGACAGAAGACCAATAAAATAAGAATATTAACTTTTAATTGAGATAAAGTGCAGGGAAAATAGTGAGGAATTGCCTACCCCAAAGAACTGGGAAAGCTCTCACCCCAGGCCCATCCGCAAGACCGAGGCATCTCAGCACAAGTGAAGTCAGGGTAGCTGTGCTTATGCTGGCCAGGATGAAGAGAGAATGATCAGGAGAGAAGGGAAAGGGTGAGAGAAAGCAATAGCAGTTTTCAAAGAGTGGAGCTGTCTCTCATAATGGCTCAAAAGTAGACTGGCTCTGAAGCTATACTAATTTCACCCGGCTAAGGCAGTTAGGCTGGGAAGATAATTGACCCTCTGTGCTTTTTCCATTTTCCTTTTCATCTTGCCTTAAGAGAATCAGAGAATGGCTGAGGCTGGAAGGGACCTCTGGAGGTCATACAGTCCAACCTTCTGTTCAAGTGGGGCCACCAAGAGCTGCTTGCCCAGGACCATGTCCAGATGGCTTTTGTATCTCTCCAAGGTTGGAGACTCCAAAATGTCCATGGGCAACATGTGCCAGTGCTCAGTCACCCTCAGAGTAAAGAAGTGCTTGCTGATGTTCAGAGGCAACCTCCTGTGTTTGTGCCCATTGCCTCTGGTCCTGTTATGGGGCACAATTGAAAAGATCCTGGTTCTATCCTCCTTGCAAACTCCTTTCAGGTATTTATGTACATTGAAAAGATCCTCCTGAACTTTCTCTTCTCCAGGCTGAGCAGTCCCAGCTCTCTCAGCCTTTCCTTACCTGAGAGGTTCTTGAGATTTTTACACATCTAATGGCCCTTCACTGGACTCTCTCCAGTATGTCCACATGTCTGTTGTACTAAGCAGCCCCAGAACCGGACACAGAATTCTGGGTGACGTCACCAGGGCTTGTCAGTGAGGTAGGATCACCTCCCTCAACCTGCTGGCAACACTTCGTCTGATGCAGCTGAGGATACAGCCTTTTTTTTCAGAAAGGAGACACTGCTGGCTCATGTCCAGCTTGGTGTCCACCAGGACCCCCAGGTCCTTTTCTGTTGAGCTGCTTTCCAGCAAGGTGTTCCTCAGCATGGAGTTGTTCCTCCCCAGGTGCAGGACTTGGCACTTGTCCTTGTTAAACTTCATGAGGAGTTCTGGGAGTTCCTTCTTTAATGGGAAGGAAAAGAATCTGATCTCTTCATTTTCCTACTAATGGAAACTTTACTTTTCAAAAACTTTGAGAATGGGTCAAACATGTAAGAATATATAATACATTTAAGATGGGAAATACATTTTTCTAATTCTTAGATACTAAAAATATATTTCAATTTATTTTGCTTTTGGCTATTTTCTTCTACTGTGTTGGTTTCTTTTTTAGGATTAAAAAAAAAAAAAAGAGAATTGTAGTTTTTTATATGAATAAACACTGATTAACAAAGTGGTAAATATTCACCTTACCAAAGCCAAACCAGCTTTTCCCAGGCAAGCCATATTTCTCAAAGTAGCCACTAAGTCTACACTTAGTTTACATTTGTGCTAGTTTCATCAGTAAAGTCAGACTTAGGGGTTTCTAGATCCTGCTGAAGCTTTTAAAAAATGTCTGATACCACATTTGCTACATTCCAGTCCTAGGGCACCATGGGAGTCTTAAGCCACAAGTTAGATAGCACTGTTATTAATTTAGTTGTTTCATCCTTGAAATCTCTTAGACCTCTTGGGGGCACACAATGCAGGCCCGATGATGTTTTTAGAGTTCATTTTGTCAGTTCATTCCACAGCCCCTCCTACAATCACTTTGGTTTCAGACAGGCCAAAGAAGGAGGTTACAGAGGGTGAATTTCTTGTTTCCACAGTTAATGTCAAGGCAAAGAATTTATGTAACATTATATCCTGACCATCAGCTGTCGCTACTAAAAGTGTGTGGATTTATTCTCCTGAAGTGTTGGAGGGATTTAGTATTAGGTTTTGTTTGTTGTTATTAGCTTCAAGTTTTTTCTAGTTTGCTTTATTTTTCTTTTCATTTGTCATGCCTGAGTTTCTATCCTCTCCTTTGTTATATTGATTTGAATATGCATGATTTCAGAAATTGGAAAGATATTTTTCTATTTCTAGCAAACTCCCTTCCTTGCCAGTCTGTCTTGTTTTCATCCTTATTTAAGACTTTTTTAATGCAATGTAATATGCACATTGCCTGTAAAAATTTAATTTTCTTAGCTTCTCCTTTCACCTTCCCTTTTCACAGGCTCCCTTGTTTTATATACTTCTCTTTCTTCATGACTTCATGAAATAGTGCATGAACTAGAATAACTGTTTTGCATGTGCAATCTTTCCCTTGTTCATAGAAAGATGTACAAGGCCACAAATTATTTTTGTTCCCATAGCAGCAATTCCTGTCTGCTGAAAACAACACAAGTCAATAGAAATGGACTGGACAGCTTCTTGAATGGTAGTTGTATCAGTCGCAGCAGAGAGTGATGGTCCAGATGTGATCTCCAGCTCAGGAAGTCGTTAGCTAATTGCTGGAAACTGAGATGGTGTACCAGGGGAAATATTACCCTTTATGCATTCTCCATCTCACATATACCTCCCTAAGCATACCAATCACTGTCCAAGACAGGATATTGAGGCAAATGGCTTTTTTACTAAAACTCCATATGCTTGCTTTCTAAAAAGTAAATGTTAAGAAGTAAATGCTTCATGGAGTGACTTAGACTTCCCAGAGCCATATTTAATAGAAAAACAGAGGGGAAAGTCCTGATGTTATTAAAGTATTAATTCTAATCTAGTTTGAATGTAAAAGGATCAATTTATCAAAAAAGACCCCAAAAAAATGAAATCATTTTTTTACAACATAAAGTTTCTCTTGATCCAAAATATTTTTTCTTCCAGTATCTACTTTTCAGAACTATGTCACAGTTGTCAATGTTCAATCCTTTCAGAGCATCACAGACTTTATGATCTTGAAAGACATTCAGAAATCAAAACATTCAAAGCTTTGAAAACTCAAACAGCCTCAAGAATACACAAAATATAAATTCCCTCCTGGCATATGAGAAGATTTGGTTATACTGAAATGAAAGGCTACCACCTTTGCTGTTTTCCTGAAGTTTCTGTTCTGAAAAGCATTATGGCAAAACCAGACCATGAAATGCAAATTTAAAAGTAAACTACAGCCAAGGTGTAGCCCCAAATGCTTTTGTTTTCTATTACATGCTACCCAGTCACATTTTACAAACCCTCATTACTGCTTGATTTCACCTTTTTATCTGAGTTATTCTTCTTCCCTTGAAGAAGCCTGGTTACCTTACCCAGCTTTCATCCTGTTAGCAGCGGACATAGGCTTTTAAAACTTCTTTTGGGAAGGCATTTGATTATAAAAGTGAACCAACCTTGAAGCTCTTTGGTGGTCACCAGTTTGGAGGAACACACACAGTTTGTTGTGATAATGCGCTGTTTCTGATGGTCTGCCCATACAAGCTTCTCCCCAGGTCATTCCTATGAATTTGGGAGGGTCTGTTTATCTGGCCTACTGTGGAATGTGAAAATTCTGAATTACACAGTAAATTTTAACTATTAACTATGATTTGTTTATCAATGCATTCCTCACTGCTTCAGGTGTCTTGTACCCCTTGTTGTTTTATTAACCACAAAGATATACTAATTTTAATAAATATTAGTAAATAACATACTTTTAATAAATAATGTTATATTTTTTAAGACTCATATATATACCCTAATTACAAGTATATTAAATCCTAGGAAGTGAAGCAGAAATTTGATCATTCATAAAAAGCAGTACCTGACTTTGAACAGAGCAGCATAACTGAGAAAAAAACCTGTGTTTAAATGAAAATACAATGCTGCAGAAATTATACTGAAGGACCTCTCATCTTAAACTACTGGGAAACAAATAAATATTCATTTTAATTCTTGGCCTGTTCTGGGGGACTGGAGCATACCCCTGGTAGGAAACTTACTGGCTAGGTTTAGTTTGTATGGGGCATTGCCTGCAAGAGAAAGGATGACAGTAGTTTTATAACCAGCCCTGTAGTAATAACTTGGGCTCAGATGTCCAAAGAATCATGCATATTTCAGAATCCACAGTGCTGAGATAGTTTTCCTTCTGGGGTCCAGCCTTGCTTTAAAGGAGGGCTTTTTTTGAGATAAATCAATTTAGCTTGGTAAAAATTCTCAGAAGTACTGGATTTTCCCTCACTTTTTGTCAGGATGTGAAGCCTGCTTTTATATCTCTCCATATTTTCTGTGAAGCCTCGAGCCAGCTCTGCCAGTTTGGCTAGAAAGCTGTTACCCAGCTGTCAGCTTGCAAAGTGATATTTTTAATAGCTCTGATATCTCAAGGTAAGTCTGCTTAAGCTTCCAGGAAATACATGTTCTGCCTTGGTTGTGCTCAAGTGCAGGAGGATTTGTTAGACCAGTCACTCCATATTAGCTATCATTGTATCTGTTAAATTGATGGTTTCCCTTGCAGTCATGAGAGAAGAAAGTGCAACCTTTAAAGCCTCACCTCAGTTTGTTGACTCCTAGGTCTTGCACCTTGTCTCGTTCTTAGTCCTTCTTTCTTTTTCCTTTTCCTCCTCTGTTTCTGCTGGACCCAACCCTTTCCTTTGCCCTTGCTCAAGGGTGGCAGCAGGAGGTAGGGGCAGCAGTTGCAGCACGTTGCTGCATGGGAGGACACACTCTTGACCTCCATAGCATAGCCCTAAAGAAAAAAAGGTTCTTCTTGCTGTCTGCCTTTTTTGGGGAGTACTCAAAGTTAGTGCTCCCAAGATTTTGCCTTTCACTATAAGAAGTGCATCATAGGTTTAAAAAAACAAAGACTCACATTCTCACATAACTGCAGTAACAATTGCTTTAAGAAAAGGCAAAAAAATAGTAATAAACAAAAGAAATAGTAACATACTCAGAGTAAACTGAAAACAGAGCTACATTATGACAGTAGCATTTTTCTTGCTCCAAGGAAAAAAATGGTTTTGGAAGAAAATATTAAAAATATTGTTAAATTTGGATCTTCCTTATTAAGGAAAATCTTTTATGTTATAATGGCCATTTTTAATGGGGCAAAATTGTTTTACATTTTTTTTAATCTTTATTTTCTTATTCCTTCTTCTACACAAGAGCAAGTTTTCTTATGTCTCCAAAATATGATAATCTGTAAATGTAATAATTTTGACATGTACATAATGCCTTAGAAGACACTGACAAAACATGCTTAGGTATACACAGGTTCAATTTCATACCAAATTTCAGATCTGATTCAGCCAACTTGTTAAGCATATACTTTGCTTAAAGCCAAGGATAACACCACTGACCTTAATGATCCTGTTAGCAGGTTTAAACCCACAAATGTCTCATTAAAATAAATGACACTGACTGTATGGATTTTTAACTTACAGGCCAGGCAGACAGACATGACTAAACTTTTCTGGATCAAGACCACAGTATTCACTGTCTGACAACTTTATAATTTATGTGTGATAAGGTATAAAATTAAGTATAATTTTAGGTTCTTGTGACTGGACCAATTTATAAAACAATAATTTCTGCTTTGGTACAGTGTTGAAATTATCTATTTAGCTTGCACAAATAACATGTTTTCTTTTCTCATCCTGCATCCAGCACAAAATCTTCCCTTCACCAGGTCTTGACCTTGATTCTTCCCTTCTCCTATTTCCCTTCTTAGGGATTAATAGATCTTTCATAGTTGCAGCAGCTAACAATTTTTGAATTGTTAGAAAAAATACTACAATGAGTTTAGAGAAAGTGTACATTTAAGTTTCAGAACTTCCAGAACATATATTTCATGCTTTGTGGTGTGAGTGCATTCACAGCTTTGAAATCTACACCCTTTTAATGACTCTTGCTAGTCACTAATTACAGTCATAAATTTTGTAACATCAGATAAAACATTGCCAGGTAGGTTCTTAAAGAGGAACTCAATAGTTTAATGTGCTGTGCTGCTCGTATAAAATATTGTGCTGACAATCTGACAGAATTTCCTAATTAAATGTGGTACAAGTTGCAGAATGCAGTGGTTAGTAAATCTATGTTACTGACTCAGGAGCAAAGTACTCTAAATTATACATGGTGATCACCAGAAATTAGAAGTTTAACAATCAAACCACAGACGATTAAATGTAGGGTTAACTCCCCTCTTAAACTCACAGATTTTTTAAAAGCCCTTTTCAAAAATATGAAAATATGAAAATAGACCTTCTCAATGCAGCCTCTGCCTTCAAAATCTTGAGAGTGCCAGTGGCTGGAAGCTGAAAGAAAACAGACCTTGCTGTGCATGCATTGCTTTTCTGTTTTTCCCCAACCATATTCTCTAGATGACTCTTTGCTCTCATTCAGCTCAATATTCAGTTTTTATGTATTTGCTTAGTCACGTGAAGGTTGGTAAGCCTTTTTCACACACATAACAAGGAAGCAAGAATTCTAGAATCAAAAGGATCACTACACAACAGGAATTAACTTAATAGAATTTTCACCAGGCAGTTGTACCAGGCCTTTCTACTCAGAATTACTTAGACACGATGTGTGTGTCACCAGCATGTACATTTCTATCCCAGCAGCTTATGATAGCTTCTCTGCATCTGAGAAAGCTGAAAGAAGAAAACATTGGATGATACCAGACAAAAGAAATTTCATGATTGTGTTATTGCCAGAAAGCCCTAGAAAGTCTTAATTTTTTTTTTGCTATGAAAGGTTAATGAGGCACATGGCAGACATGAGTCTCTCATGGAAGTAAATCCTGGATAAGGTGGAGCTGGAACAACACAAAAGATCCAGCTAGTTTTGTAGTGTAGTACTTTGGAGGAGGTGACAATTGTGAAGGTGTCACATTGAAACCACTTGTTAATGTAGTAATACAGCTTGAAATAGTCTCCACAGTCACAGCAAACTCCAGAAATCTTTTAGCATCATCTCCTAATTGTAATTGTTGACAAATAGCATCAAGCAATGGTAAGATGATGAAGGGGTAATACTAAGGCAGCCTTGATAAACTGTGGGATGTGATTGATTACTTTAGTTTCTCTTTCTTCAGTGTAAAACAATCTTCCCTTGTATTAACTTGTCATGGTTTAGCTCAGGATTGGCAATTAAATGAGTGACAACAATGCTCTCGATCCCCTCCCCTTCCCAACCAGGTAGGAAAAGGAGAGAGAGAATAAGGAGAGAGGCTTCCGGTTTGAAAACTGAATTAGACAGCTTTAATTAAACACTAATGATAAAAGAAAATACATACAAATATATACAAATATGTGCAGGAATGTGGAAAACCCCTATCACCTCCCCCCACTCCCAGCATCTCTCAGGGCATCTCCTGAGCTGTGAGCAGTTCCAGAATATCTTGTATTGCTTCCAGAGATGGCAGACGAGCAAAACAGGAGCTGAGGGTAGAGTTACGAGGGTCAGGAATTCATGAGCCTGGGGATCAAAGGAGATGGATAGCTGGAGACCTCCAAGGGCCCTGGCAATGGATGGAAGAGAAGGGAAGAAGGGCTTGACTTCTGTGATGCCTGAATGTGCTACATATATATGGATGGAATATCGCTTTGGCCAATTTTGCCATCTGTCTGGTCCACTCCTCCCTATGGGAGTGTTGTAGATACAGCTCTTCTGTTCCTTTAGTGTCCAAAGCAGCAGATTCAACAAGCGGAGCAAAGTGTCCTTGGTCTTTCAGCAGTAACTATAAACATCTGATTGTTATCAGCCCACTAGCTGGAAAACTTGCTTTTACTTTCAGCAAGTGTGCTGCTTAAAAGAGAGTTCACTGAAGAAAAAAAAAATCAGTAAAAAAAAATAAAATTGCTTTGTCCTGGCTCAAACCAGGACATAACTGATAGTTCATTCATTTCTGAAATTAAAAGCTTGAAAAATAATTGCAGAATAATCTCATGAAGAATTTAACAATTTTTGTTAGAAGCAGAAATTTTACCATGTGTTCAGAGTAAAACATTATTATACTGCAAAGATCTCTGCAATAACAGAATGTGAAATGAAAGCTGAAACCAGCATTTCTAAGCTATAAAACTTTTACTGTATTATACAAATTCTGTAGTAATTGCATGAAAATCATGTATATTTATTCGCTAGGAAATACTGGGACAATCGTATTACAATTATATTTCTTCAAAATTTATTTACTCATTACCGTGGTATGATCCATCTTGAAATTAGTAATTTTAATTGTGTGCTGGTATATGGGCATTTAATATAAAATAGTTTTAATGGCAAGCAGTTCTTTAGCTCTGAAGTATTTCAGTCTTCGTGTTTAATGGCAAGCTTTTCTATGAAGCATAAAGGTGCTCTCTATATGTAAGGTTTAATTTATTTTCAGCACAGTCCTGTAACATCCTGACTCATGTTTCCAAGGCCCAGACACAAGATGGGACAGTCCTGCTCTCTCTCAGGGTGAAACTGCAGATTTCCTTCCTGGCTTAATTTCGGAAGTTGAACACAGCAGCCTTGGCCTCCTGAGTGCTGCTGACCTGAATGTACCTAATTTGTAAATTAAACAATGTTTTGCAAGTTTCAATTTTATATTGAAAAACTCTCTATTTTAATGAAGAAGCCACACTCCAAGCAAAAGAACATTTAAGATGTTGCATTCAGAGACCTGCATCTTGGCAAATTTATTGCAGCAAATATAATCTTTAGCAGAAGTTAGTGTGCTTTGGTTTAGATTTTTCAGTCACTTTCTAGAGCACTGGCCCTGTAAATATGAACTCTGCTAAATAACAGTGTTGCAGGGTTAATTTGAGTCCCAGAGAGACAGTAGCTCAGGTTTATTGTAATCTATGAGCATCTGGCTGACTCAGTTTTTTGCTATTGGATAGGTTCAAACATTGACCAAGTAAGGTCTAACCGCTTCACTTCCATCTCCCCCTTGCCTGATGTGGCAGGTAGTCCCTCGTTGCATGAATCATCTGTGGCCACAGGACTTTGTGAGGTACGCCCTGCCGCTGCCTGTGTAATAAGCTCTTCTAACATTGACATGGCTTGCACTGGCACCAGCGTGGTTTTTGCCCAGGTAGCTTGTAGGGACTTCCCTGGCTGAAGCAAGCTGAGAGAGAATTTAAGATTTTGCTGGTGCAGCTGGTGCATGCATACTAATAGGCTGAAGTAATGTACCAGTACAGGAGTTTTATGTGTAGACATGACTGATGTGAACCTTGTTGTAATAAGCAGAAGAGGACCAAAAAAAGATGCAATGGGTAAAACAGTTTGTCATGAATGCTGTAAGATAAAACCCAGGCCAAGTCTAAGACCTGGTTTTCTTCCTCCTTTTTACAGTCAAACCTTTTCTTGCTGCCTGCACAGTTATCAGCCCACATATTCAATGGATTGGACATAACACTAATGGTTTTCTCACCTGCCTTCCTGCTAGGCAGCTTTATCCACACCTGCACCCACAGCCCCTCTGCAGTGCTGCTGCTATGAGCGTTGTTGGTATCCAAAGCCTCCAATGCTCTTTGGAGTCAAGAAGGGAGACAGAAAAGCATGAGAAACTCTCTGAATCCTGTTAAAGATGAGGTAGGGTAGAATATAGCTCTCTGATAGCTGTTTTATCTTAGATTAATAGGTCTTTTGTTGCAAAATACACTACAGAGATCTTCCAGTGCTCTTTGCACATGTGCATGGACTCACGCTCTCAGAGAAGCAAGTTAACACAGACACTTATACTTACATATAAGTACTTATATTTGGAAAGCATATGACCTTTTATTTGGTATTCCTTTTGCTTCTTGTTTTTGCTGGTGATCTTTCATGTTACAGTCAATCGAACACAATTTGATCACCACTTTATTAACAAGAGAAATCATTAACAAGTAGGCTGGCATTCACAGTGAGCAACCATAAATCTCCTGATTTGACTTTCTCTGCGCTATTTCATGACAAAGGTGAATGACAATCTTCTAGCTACTATTTACATAAATACTAGCTTTTTATCAGAGGCGAAACCATGTATAATCTCTACAGAAACCTGAGTGGCTTATATTGAAATCAGTTGGGAGGTAAAATGCAGAGTTTCTGTTATTCTTGGCTCAGTAATATGCAATTAGGGTAATTTCTACCAGCATATTCGGTGCCTGTCCTTTTGTGACAAAACAGAAGAGGCCTTTGCTTGGCTGTTTCTCTTCCATTAGGAACATGATGACTTAACCGTGTTAGTGCAGGCTAAAGACTTTCTGTGTCAGAGATATTTTTTCCTGCACTTGAGAGATAGAAGAAGTGTATGAGCAGGTTTTATAAGCAAAATGCTTTATTATGCACTAAAAAAGTGCTTTATTATGCACATAGGTATATGAACACAGAGGTTGTTATTCCTCCCAGATGGCCAGTATCTTCCCCACTTTAATGGCTATCTCCAAGAAAGAGGTTGCTAAAACCCTGCTAATAGCTGAAGGTCCAGCTGAATTTAGCAGTTTAATAGAGGCTCAGAAAGCATGGACAGGAGCAACACACAGAGCAGGGAAGTGTCAGTGGACTCTGCTGTCCCATAGTTTGTTAAAAATTCCTATTAATGTCCAGTATGGGTGAAGGAGACAAAAAAGACTTTTACCAGAAACTCCAAAACTCTGCTAAGAATAACAATAATTTGAAGAGTGAGTAATAAAGCTAATAAATAATTATAAAAATAATTTACTAATTTCTCAGTTTCAAATACATGACTAGATCTGTTGAACTAATTCTGTAGAGACAAAGGTAAGGAAATTTTTTTTTTTTAATTATTTCTATACTTTGCTATCAGCTTGACAAAGACAAAGAGCAAGAAATACAGAAAAAAACCACTTGCTTTACATGCTGGTGGAGGGGATGTTGGATTCCTTCTCCTTACTCCGTGAATGTGTGAAGTAGGAGATGGAATATCATCTTCACATAAAAAACCAAACCAAAACAAAAAACATGTCAGGCAATTTATATTTCCACTTAGTGTAGAAAGGGAGAACAAACAAAATTAGAACAGAATTAAGCTTTTTTTTCTTCAGCTAAAAAGAAAAAATATGAACAAGAGATGTGGAATTTCTTTGTCAGACATGAGATTCCTATTACATTTGCTATCTAAGTAATAATTTTGTTTCTTTTGTCATAGGCATCATTAAATGGAGAACCTACAATTTGCCTGGAATACACATTTCCTGAGTCATAATTACCATTAACCTGAATTGTAACTACTCATATCTCAGAGCCTTCATTCATTATAACTGTTAATGTTTTCTAGCATCTACTAATGGTTTGCAGCATAAACATTGTTGAAAGATTTTGTTCTTTCCTTGAAACAATCAACAGCAAAAATTTAATATTGGAACATGCATAAGGCCAGAATTCAGATTTGCTAAGAAACTGGTATCGGTTTCAGCAGACAATAACTAGTTTATGACAAATAAGTAGTTCACAACACTAATATACCACCCAGATGAAGATGTAGGAAGTTCTGTACTCCTCAAAGCAGCTGGTCACCCATAGCAAGATAGGAAATAAAAGGTTCGAGATGGACTGTTTGCTACATCTGAACATTCACCACCCTTGGGGACTTGCAATATTTTCAAGTTAATGAAAATTGTGTGATGGGGAATGGATTGACAAACTGGCAAATATTATTGTGGGTTTTTTTTTGCAAATAACCAAACCCTTGCTCTTAAGAACAGTAATTATGCAGACAGTGGTGAAACATTAACCACATTACCAGTGCACAATTTGTAGATAATAGGAGTACTATTTAATTGCATTGTGAATTTGTAAGAGTAGTGTCATTGCTGCTTGTAGTATCTTGGTATTGTCACTGTGTGCAGCTGAGTGTAACCACACTTCAATTTTATGTCAAAAATAGCTAAGTTATTTGTATTTCCAGTCTCTAAGTACTGTCCTCTCAGAAAGACTCCTTTTCACAGTGCATGTTTCTGATCATGACTCATCAGCTGGCTGAATTAAATCTAAACATATAAAAGAAACACTACTTTTATGGAGAACCCACTAATTCTTTTGCATATTTCTGCAAAATCTGTGTAAGGCCTCTGTTATTAGGCTAATTCAGCTCAGAGGGATGTGATATTTTGCTTTTATGACTCTGCGTAATCCTTTGCCCTGCAGTTGAAGATGTGTTGTCCCTCACAAAAAGTGATGAATTATGAGATAGTGCTGCCAGTTTTCCAGTACACACAAGATGAGAAATATAAACAGTAATTTCCTCATAACAGCAACATGAACTAAGCTGGGCTTAACAAAATCAGAGTAAAACATGCACAATAACAAAACTAATTTTTCTTATAGACTGATTCAGTATCTCCTTTGGGTCCCATATTTGAAATTGGGTATAAAAAAATACAGAATTCATTTCTATAAGCCACCAACCAACCAAGGCCAAGTGTGGATAGCATTAACTAGACTTATGCGCTTGTATGTACCTTTAGGCACGAACATGCACACATGCATAAGTTGTCTGTATTATCATTATAACTCAGAGCTATAATTTCTTGAGCACTTACTTACCTTCTCACGGTGATTTGCTTTTTTTTTCTTTTAATTGTAGGTTTAAAATTCAACAGCTCTGTACCTTAAATCAGGAAGATGATCTCTTTCTTTTGCCCTGAGTTCAACTTCTGCTAAAAACTCTAAGAAACCTTATAAATATTTCCCTTTTTCTCAGGGCCCCTTTTGTATTTCAAATATTGCTATAACAGAACCATCACTTAGTCATATTTTCGTGTGTCTCAGGGCCTTGCTTTAATTGCCAAGACAGTCAGAAGCTTCATGATTGCTTTGCAAACTTTCTGTCTTCACCACTGTTTCCTTCAACACTTGTAAAGCTTTGTGGTTTGTGGAAAGAAAAATTCACAGTATCCTGTGAACTGAGACATGCAGAAAAACAGGGCAAAAGATCAGCAGGGAAAGAGGTACGGATATGTGCAAATATGACTATATGCAAAAATGTAGAAACGTTGATGTCTGCACATGCAAACTTGGAAAAATTCCACCCCATTCACGAGTTTTCCTTTCTCTGCCCTCACTGTGTGTTTTTTGGAGTAGCAAATGTCAACTATTTTCATTCTGTTTGACCCTGAAGTATCTCTGTGAGTATCTATTAAAGTGTGTAAAACTCATAGGCACCAGAATGTTATCCAGGACTTCTTTTCCCGGTATAAGAGAGCTGAAATCTCCATGAAGAATAGAGTTTCTCATAAGAAGAAGAGGATGAAACTGAGTCACAAGTCAGAAAGAAGGGGAGTTTTGCAAGTGAGCTAAAAAAAGGCTGAAAATAGTAAGGAGATTTGAAGAACAAGCCATACCATTGCAGACTAGTAGGAAGCAAAGATTTTTGACTCTGATGCTCTGGTTGGTCTGAAAAAAGCCTGCAGATTAAGGACCTGAAAGAACACGTTACAGGAAGTGTGGGAAGAAGTGATTAACCATGCAGGAGAAAGTGGTGACAACTAAGGGGAGATTGATGTGATTTAGCAAAAAAAGGGCATTTTAGAGGAGGTAAAGAGAGAAGAGTTGGAAAAAATCCACAAAATCAGGCAAACTAGTAAGAAAGAAACAGTAATAGTATACAGGGATTAAGAAAAGAAGGGAGAAGAGACAATTATTTAAGCCATCTTTCCATTTTAGGTAAGCAGAAGCAAAGTATGGGTGCAAATGTTGTCCCTCAGTCATCTGTACATACAGACTGCCAATGGCAGGCCATGATGACAAAATCTACCCAAACCCTTGTAGAATACAATATTGACTAAAATCTGGGAGTCTGGAAGTAATGTATTCTCTTCACACTTAAAAAACAAGCAACATCTCACAGAGGGAAGATTGTTGGGCAATTTTGGAACAGACTAACCAGGCAAAAAGCAACATGAAAGCCATATGTACTCTGAACTGTGAAGCAGAGATGTGGATAAACAGCAGGAAATTCATACCTCAGTGCTCAAATGGGGATCTTACAGAAGAGCTCCTTTTGTACCTCACTGTACATGCAGTTGTGTGCTGTTGCATGCAAAAAATGAGGAGTCAAGATACTGGATTTGCCAGTGACTTATTGAGTAAATGCTGATAGAAAGTTGGGATTGGAACATGCTTCCCTTCTGTACATGCAAATTGCCATAGCACTAACAGCTGTCTGGGTCAGCCGTTTTAGTGACTTCTTATCAGGCTGATTTTTTGAAGCAGCAATTTTTGGCTAGAATGCTCTTGTTAAGGTGAAAAGAAGGCAGCAGAATAAAGGGCTGAAAGAAACCAGCTAAGAGATCAAAAGAATATTGCCAGGAGATTTGTGTTTCAGAAGGTTCCCCCTTTGAGCAAAGCTGTTTTACCTAAATCTTGCTTGCAAGCTGTCTGCAAGCTCAAACTGAGATTTAGAAGCTGTTATTCCTGCCAGAGAGGTGATGTATTCAAGCCATCATCTTCTGAAATTCCGAATTTGCGAGACAGCGAAGGATAACAAAGCATTTAGAACTGATACTATCACTGTACCTCTTAATATCCAGTGAAGCTGGCTGCACATGTCCTGGTAAGGTAAGCAGACGCAAAGTATGGGTGCAAATGTTCCTCTGTCATGTCTATTTATAGACTGCTAATGGCAAGTTGCCCTCTCCTAAATACACCCTGAACGCAGCTCGGAGGTGGCCTGGACCAGGGACTTTTCTGAAGAGGCTGTCTGGATGAGGCCATGGCATCTGTGTGGAGGGTGCTGGTTTGCTGTTTCCTTCCACCACTCTTTGGGGCCAAGGGCTGCCTTCACTGCTCCAGCTGTGGGAGAAGGGACAGACAGGGAGTGAAAACATCCCTCTCCTTCTGAATCTGTTTAAATAGGCATGATTCATTTACTCGTGGAAATGATCTGCAAACAGCTACTTCCCTAAACAGAAACCTCTTAAGATGTGTAATGCTTCAGTTTAGACTCCTGCAAAATTACTAAATGCACAAGATTAATTCTAGTATCTGAATATGTATATAAATACATCATTTTATATAGTAAGGCAAGATGGGTATGATGATTGGTGTATTTCAATATTTTTACATGTTAATTATGAATATACTGCCTAGTCAACAAAAGAGAGGCTAATAACTGAATCAGTGAAGCTAAAGGGAGAGGTAGTGTTGTGCATAAATATTTGGAAACATGGACATCAGTACAATTATCAACAATAGATAATTTTGCTAGAAATTATCAATTTTTACCTAGAAAAACTGTTATGTTTTGCATTTAACTCATTTAAAAAAATAAAATTATTTTGGTAAATGGCATCTGTAGGACCTTCCAAGTAAAAATGTTCAAGGTAACAATACTCTCCGAGATTTATATACCTTAACTCTCATCCTGGGTGAGAAGCCAGAGCAAAGAGCTTTTGTTTATAGTCAGCAATGTTTGCCCACAGATGCAAGGGAATTTTGCCTAAGAAGAAAAAACGAGAGCTTCCTCTGATGTTGGGCTCTATAACTACTTCCACCCATGACTTCAACACTGCACTACCAACAAACAATGCCATAATCAGCCAGGATCCTCCCTCAATTCCCTGCAAAAACACTACTGTGTTTATTTACGTGTTCAGGCAGTTTTGATGCATGTCTTGTTTCATTGGCAGTTCAGAAAAGGGCACATTCTTCAGCAATTACACACTCTTGGATGCAGCCCCAAAAGTGCATCAGACTGCACAGGATGTGTTGTTATCTGCTCTGTAACACATAGACAGTAAATTAACTGCTATCAGCCAGGTGACAGACAACTAAATTGAACGTTTTCATATAGTTTCCTTTAATTGGCTGTATTTCTTGATACCTGTCTTTTCTGATATTGCTCCCATGTCAGATGTGAGAAGATTAAATCTGTCAGAACAATGGGGGAAGTTATGATAAACAGCAAAGATATGACACACCATCAGTGGCAGGCGCTTTTCAAACTAATGCCTTGTAGTATATATTACCCACATTCAAAAGCCCTCATTTCATGGTTCTACAAGTGTATTTTATCCTATGGAAAAAAAAAAAAAAAAAAGGGAGATTCATAACTTTCTCAAACATGCCTGCACTGCTTCAAGTCCTTTAGGAGCCTGAAACAAATGTATCTTGAAGTGTATTATTTTTAGGAATATACAGAAAATACGAAAGCACATTTACAGGGGCATTTTTAGAAGGATTTTATGAGTTTTCAACTCAGTACAATTGGATTCCTTATAAAAAAAATGAATTTTGATATGGACCTGTGGCTGGAAATCCTAAATGCACAGAGTATAATTTGGGAAAATTATACTTTCAATCAAAATCACTAAGTAAGGTAATCCATTAATCAGAAAAATGCCAAATTCAGTCATTCACTGAAGGCTAAATGATATTTTCAGGGCATGTCTCCCAGCTATCAGATTACTGAAAAAAACCCCCATATGATCCTGTAATATACACTAGACATTTATACAGATGGTTTTCTAGGAATTTTTCAAATTTCACTGAAAGTCTCTTACTACTGCTGTGATTCAGGATGTAGGTATATCACTTGTCACAAAAACCACAGTGGTGGAGCAGAATCCTATGACCTGTGTATGTGTTAATGTATAAAAATGTCTGTCCCACTCTTTCGTTATGTTTTACAGCAGCACTGATACATGCTGTCGACACAGCCAAAAGATGAAAAAAAAAAAATAAACAAAGTGTCACTTCTTATCTCACCAGAAGTGTATCTGCTGCAAAATCCAAGTAAGCAAACATCTTTTGGCAATTATTTAGACTAAGAAGGCTTGTCATTGATGCTATAAATTATTTCTAGGTGAAAAGTAATTTCTTGAATTACTGTGCATGACAGTGGCTTACTAGTTGGTTTACAAAAGGCATTTATGTGGAGGAAGGGCAGCAATAATTTGCAGTAGAAACTAACTGTATCATGTACACGTTTGTGCCTTATGTAATGTTTTTACACTGTCTACACTGTCTCACACATGCCAAAGAATCAAGTGGTGTTTTGGAGGGGGTAGCTCCTGTGCCAATGAGACTGGGCAGGAACGCATTGCAGAGTTAAAGGTGAGAACTCCACAGACCAGAAAATTGCACTTTTGCAGAATGAATGTTTAAGACAGCTTTAAACGAGGTCATTCTAGACGGTGTATTTTAGGACAAAGGTATATATATTTTCTTTCCCCACGTTGTAATCAGTATCTCTTATTAAAACACTTGCTTTCTTATTTCCACAACATCTTACTTACGTTCATGAGAACATAAAATGGTAACTTTCATGAAATTCTCTTTGCTTATTGCTGCTGATATTTGTGTCCTTCATGGCCAAATATATATGTATATTCCTATAGCCCTGCTTGATAGGTGAGTCTTGACTGTTCTGCTGGTTTTCTGTTTTGTTTGTTTGTTTAATTGACATTTGAAAAATCTGGTTTTCCTACTGATTACATCTTGCATGGTAATTTTTGTGCAAAAATAATTTCCTTGCCCTCTGTGTCCCTAACTTATGAATTATTCAACCACTATACTTAAAAACATTATCTGTGTTTTTTAATTTACAGTATATTCAATGCTGCAGTAACATCAGTCAATTGGCTTTATTGTGCCGTCCTCAGAACTGTAGATGAACCAGATTTGAGCTGCAGACACACCTGTGACCTTGAGTACACCGTTTCTGTACAGCAGGACAAAAGAAGACCATTATAAAATAAATTTCTGTAGAAAATAATAAAAAGTCGGATAGAGTAACAATTCCATAAAAATTTGTAAGAGGGATTTGAAGTTTTATGTAAAAATCCCTTAAGCCTCTGTTCTGATCATTATTAGCTGTGGCAAATACACTGGGTTACATTAGATAGCCTCATTAGCCAAGCAGAGTTTACGTCAAGTCACAGATGTCTTTTGGAAGGGTAAAACTGATAATTGCTTTTTGATTGTAAGACTGATGTTGATAATAAAGGCCTGTAATTTCCCTTGGGTCAAAAACTGAGCATTTCTTGTATGTTTTATAATGTTTTTGCTTTGTTCTGCTGGAAGTAAAAAGCTAAGGGTTGGAAAGGAACGTGGGAATTTAAAATTAATAATACATTTTCTTCTCAAAATATTTCTGTTTATTTTGTAGCCATGTACTTGATAGCTCATAAAAACAATAATCACATCAGTGCCAAAGTACAAAGAAGTAAAAACAGCCCAAGGTAATGACTTTCCAAAGCTACAGATACTATAGATGCTGAAATATGTGGAAAAAAAAAAAAAAAAAAAGAAGAAAAAAAAGAATTGTTGTTGGCAGAACATGGAGGGCAGTGATTAATCTCAGGAAGAAAGGGGCAGATGTCAGACGTTCACTAGGGTGCAACACAAGTGAACAGCATTTAGAAAAACAATATGCTTATGTTGCCCCAGGATAGCTCATCTTTCAAACAAATATAGTAAGCATGACCACATCAACACTTAGCTTCAAAATGTCTTTTGTGATGGATGGTACAATATTTCTTTACTCCTTTTTTGCATTTCTTAGGACATGCTGATTTTCCGAAATGAGAGAAAGACCATTTGAATAGAGTATCTCAAGTACAGATTGTAAAATGGGAAGGGAAAAGAATCTCATTCATGGGGATAACTTTGTGATTTCTTTTTGTTGTATTTGGTGCATATTCATTACATAAACTTAATTGGCTTTACTTCTCTTACTGAATTATGAAAGCATCTTCAGAGATCCACTGTAAGTGTCTCTGCATAATATTCCTTCCTGTGTTTGTGCATTAAATTACTGTTATCTAAAGGTAGAATCTGGAGTCACATCTGTATCATCATAAATGTCTACAAGATTACGGGTACTTCATACTCCAGTCTGGAAGGGAGCTTCATTTTCATACCGAGATGAAGAATTGTTTGTACAATGAGGTTGGTTCCCAGTGGTCTAAAGGCTGTTAACATGCATTTATGCACAAGAAACAGGAGTTCCTGCTGCTTTTTTATTCCTGTGCAATGAATGTTTCATTGCTGTGTATTACAAATGGTGAAGTGTTTACAGTTCTGTTTGGTGTTGTTAAGCAGCTTTTAAGTTATGGGAGGAATTAACCCAAACCTTAATTCTAATGAACCATATACTCAGCTGGAGAATATCCAGTTCTGAACAAATAGAATAAAATTGAGTCTAAATTCTCCTTGCCTATGCATAAATGGTGTAAGGGAAAACTGTCTGTAATCTGTGCTGGCTAACAGTTAAGAGTTGTCCCTAGTATGGGGATCAGCACCGACAATACTCAGCACAGACAAGGGTTTACTGTGGGCTGAGTACCATTCCCCATCCCCAAAATGCAGCTTGGATGCTGCTAGCCACTTCTGAAAGGTAGTAGAGATAAAATAGATATGGCCTGCTCTGTGCTGTCTGCTCTGTGCCAGGGAGCATCATGTGCATGATAAATTTACTGGCATAAACTATGCTTTTCTGTTTTCTGCTGCTTGCAGAGGAAAATAAGAGACTGCAGACACAGGGGACATGCCACTGTCACCTCTGCCTGAGCCAATTGCAGCAGCACAGCATAGACCTTTGCAGCACTATCACCAGCCAAGGCTAAGGTGGGAATGGCTTTGGTCAGGAATGGCCTTGATGCTGTGGGCCATGATGGCAGATGGGATATGAAGACATCCCAAACACCGTTATTGTCACCAAAGCAGAGACGGAGGCAACTGAGCTACGCGTCGCACATCCCAGCAACACAAACATCTGGAGCTGATTCAGGTATCATTCTGGGCCTTACCCTTGACATATCTCCCCTTCATTATTTTCTTTTTGTCTATAAAATGAACCACGGGCTTTGCAGGGATTTGTGGGTCCAAGCTCACTAGACACTGAAACAGGCTTCATGTGAATATGTCTGAACTTAAGTGGTGTACAGCAGTAATATCTTTTTCAGAGAAACAGCACTGGAAGAGAATAGTCTCCTCAATCCCAGTTTGCAATTTACCACCATCTTTCAGAGACCTCTCAGTTGGGCAAATTTGAACTTTTACATTCACTAACACTTTCTATAACTTACAGTGACTGTACTTCAGGTTTCACAGTATTATGCCAGATGCTTCTGAATCAGCCTCATGAGCTCATCTGTAGCCCCAGTTCCTCTTCTAACAATGGTGCTTACCTCTTGCCGTTCACCCAATTTCCATATAAAGTAGCCAACAGTGTGGAAACTGTCTTGGGGATGTGTTCAAGAAGTAGGCTTCAAAATGGCTGTTCTCATAAAAGGAAACCTCAGAAGCAGGATGTATAAATTTGTGACAGGGATTAATTATAACACAGAACCTAAACAAACACCTCTTGTAATCACTGGAAAGAACTACAGCAGGGCTATTATATTTGCAATGTGAACATATGAATCAACAAACTCCTCTGATAAAAGACTGAGAGCACTTGGATAAGATACTTAAAATTTCTGCTGATCTGATTAAATTTTTTTTGTGGATAGATTAACTGATACAAGCTGCAGGATACCAGAGGGATGACTTGGCTGAAATATAGCTAAATGCTTTCTGAAAGGAATAAATTTGACATAATCTCTCTGCTTGGGAACAAACTGGATTATGGAAGTCCTGTCAGCTAGAAAGATTATATTACACTTATATGGATTTACCCAGTGACATTGAGTCAATTTGTGTTCAGGGATAAAACAGGTACTGAATTAAAAGTAGACCTGTAATATGTTTTTACAACAGTGTGCAGGAAGCACTACAATTCACAGTGAGTGTGAGTTGAAGAAAACCTTTGATTATCTCTCTCTAATTCACAGTAAATAAAATCACTTTCTGAACAGTGTGATTCACTGTCCATTGCTAGCAGGCAAACTGTGAATATTGCATCTTGTTGAGCTTTTTTTTTTTTTTTTTTTTTTTTTTTTTTTAATACAGATTCTAACACTCCTGTAGTTAGAGAATGTTCAGGGCAGTGCTATTCTGCCACATATTCCCTGATTCTTCCAGCAGGCAGGGATCAAGATTCACACATGATCCTGCAAGTAACACACATCTGGAAATCCAGAAATAAATGGGTATGTCATGTAACACTTGCTGGTTACTGACAAGCTTTACTGTGGAGCTATAACGAGTCACACCAAGACCTCACAGTATCCAACCGCTCTTCCTTCCATGTCTCTCCCACCTCATTTGCACCCTTTGGCAAATTCTGGCACCTGGAGTCATCCAGCCTTAGTGTTATATCTGTCCAACCTATCCACTCACCCCATGTGCTTGTAATCTGTAGTAAATTTAACTTCCATTATTGGCAGAATTTATGAGCTGAGCTTAGTCTATCTTTGTAGCAGAGACTAGGTGAATACTTCTGTGACAACACACTATGAACAGCTTTCTGAGGATATAAAACACTAAAAGTCACCCTAGCCATTTCGGAAGATGAGTTAAAAATTCCTTGGAAGCAATCCCATAAAACTACTTAAACTAATACTATTTTAGGGTCTAGTTTTTTAAATACCTGTGAGTAGTGCTCTGCTAGGCTCTGCAAGACTTATGTTCATTTTCAGACTTGATTTAGGCACTAGAGCTAAAAGCCACATAAGAAATCTAATGGTGAGATGGTTACTTGGTGCCTCAGCAGGGAGATGAGGGATGAAGGCCTCAGAAAGAGAAAAGTGACCTGAAATCCAATCTTTCCTATTACAGGAAGCCACTCTGACTTCCTTACAGTTCACAGGATACAGGTGTTTATCTGCTCTGCCTTCAGCCTCCTGCACCCTGAGTTTTCCTTGCAACCAAATCTGCTAAGTATGGTCTGAGAAAAACAAACTAGTTTGGGCCTTCCAAATCTTTTATTGAATCTAATGTAGTTGAAATATGGGATAGTTACCTTGCCCATCAACATTACCAAAGATTTAAGATGCTCTCAGCTTGTCAAGAACAATCTGTAAAATATGCAGAGGAGGATATGGATGGCCATTTGGGACCCTGGGGAATTCTAGCAAAGCTTTGTGGGGTAAAGATTTGGAGGTGTTGGCTAGGCATGTTTGTTCTTGCATGGACCTAGTCCTTAGTCTTGTTGAATGTCAGTGGAATTTACTCTTCTTCATGACCAACTCATGACTACGAATCTTGTAATACTAGTGTTGTCCTGAAAGCAGGGTCCACTACCCAGTGTGCATTAAGTCAATCCACACACAGGAGTCCAGATATTTGCTTTAATACCCTGTTCTGTGCAGAAAAGGGAGCAGGGTGGTATTCCACAAAGCAAGCTCAGTTTCCCAAAACACAAGTGCTACTTTTATACCCAAAAATGTGAGAAAAAACTTTAACATTATTCTATCACCCAGACACATGATTGCTCAACTAATTCCTCACTTCCATTTAAAGTGACAATGCTCAGAAATGCTCACATTCTCAGAGAGTAAGGGGCTTGTTGTTACTAGGGATCCCTCTAACCTGTGGGTATGAATTCTAGCATGCTAATGCCTCATTAATATATTAATACAGTGATTTCAATTACTTAGTGTGTTTTTCCCCCGTACTCAAGGCTGTAACCAAGATAAGCTGTGAGGAGTGCTTCTTTCCATCCCTTTCATCTGTCTCGCAGGTGTCCTGCAGGCCTGTCTCAAGGCTGGATTTTTGGAGAGTGTTTTTCTCTAACTGGAATCTGGTTTTGTCTAATTCTTACAGTTTTGCTGTTATCTAGGCCTCGTTTTTATTTTGTGTGTCACTTATGTTCTATTTTATGTGTTTTTTTCCTAAATGTGATTTTTCCCCCTCATGGTGGGAGGGGGAAGAGAATACACTAGCCGGAGGCTCCTGCAGGCTTTGCCTCCCAGCTCTGATGCAGTCTCATTCCCTGACAGATCTTATCTTGTTACCTTTCCCCTCCCTGTCCCTCCCCTCTACAGTACTGAGTGGAGCAGGAAACAAGCAAATTCCTCTGCCTTGCTCCCCTTCTTTCTCCTGTGCTGTGCATTTTCTCTGTCTTCCCATTCAGACCTTATTCTGTCTGGTGTCCCCAGGGTTCCTGGTAGAGCACATCCCAGCACAAAGGAAAGGACAAAAGAAGCCACAGAAACTTGGGAGGACAGAGTCACAATAACCATTGGTAGTAGACTGAGCTGTGCTATATGCACATGTGTGTGGATACTTGTCATGCTCGTGCCTTCAGCAGCTAAGGCCCAAATAACATCCTGAACATGAAAACCATCCTGTTACGTTAGGTGTGTATAGCAGGGATATGAAGTTAAAAGGATGAGAGGAATATTTGTGCCCAGTTGGCCACATAGCCACCATCACCCTGTAGGAAGGTTTGTGTTTACAAGGGTGTCTTCCTTGACACCCCCAGAAGAAGAAGGTGACCAATCCCTTTCCCATTACCACCACTAAGGGGTGCTTGGTTGGCAAAGTACAAGATGTGAATCCAGGAACACTGCATGCAGCAGGCACTGTGGTTTCACTCCTTAAACAGCAGACACAGAATGAGCAAGAACAGAAATAGTTTCTTGTTTCATGCCTGAACTCATGCAGAAGGCAGCAGTAGGAGCTGATACATGTTCCTAGTCAGTCACTGGGAAAGACACAAAAGACTGGGAATAAATCCCTGGTTCTGGCTCCTAGAGAGAAAGGAGTCTGCTAAGCCCATAAAAAGCAATTCCACAGTGACTGGGGCATCTGCTTGTTATGAAAATCTGAGGTTCACTAAGAAAGCCAGAGCAGCAACTCTTGGAATTATTGATGCCAAAATAACATACCTCCGATCTTCTGCAGTTGCTAACAAAACTCATGGCATGCTGTGCTGAATTTTGGTATAGACCCTGATATACTCAGAAGTTCCCCAGACTCTGCAAGGAGGCAGCAGTGATTGAATTGCACCAGAATGAAAATTTTCTCTGACATCCATCTTTAAATATGTATCCACCTCAGAAAAACCTTGTTGGACAATGCATACCAATGATGCTCTGTAATACAGAAGAAAGTAGGTATCGTTGTAGGATGGATAGTACACACCTGGAGATGAAAATGAAAACAAAAGGAAGAGCAATCATTATGAGTGCTTTTAATATTAAAGCTGTCCCTGAAACGAGGTTTAATTGCAGTAAAGCTGAAGGCTGTTCCTAAGTTTGGATGCTGAATTAATGCCATCTAGTGGTGGTACGGTTGGGGTTTTATTTTTCCCCATCTATTTATTTATTTTAATTGGGATTATTATTATTATTATTATTATTATTATTATTATTATTAATGGTCATGAATTTGTACCCAGTTTAGCATTCTCAAAATTCCACCAAATAAGTG
This sequence comes from Apus apus, assembly GCF_020740795.1. NCBI lineage: Eukaryota > Metazoa > Chordata > Aves > Apodiformes > Apodidae > Apus > Apus apus. Next base: position 104,918,373 of record NC_067283.1, read on the forward strand.
TAAAAAGTTCTTTCATACCCTTGTGAAAATTGTCGAAATATTCCTCCAAGCTGAGCAACTAAAAGCCATTGATATATAATGATCAAGATATGCAAAAATTCAGAAATAACTGAATTTCTATTAGTTCAAATAACTGCATCCATCACAGAATAAATGTCTTTTATATTGAAGGCAGCATTGCATCAAAACTTATCCAGCACTCCCAATTTTAAAATAACTGTGGCCTAAGGAGATAGAAATGGCAGACTGACCAGCACCAACAACCTTGTATCAGTTTGCCTAAAAAAGGTATTTCCTCTGACAATAGGCCTTGCAATGAGCTGCATTTTCTTAGCTTTTAATTATAAACATCATCTTCCCAGGTGTTTGTTATCCCACCTGGCTTCTCCCTAATAAATTCTTCTATGTCAACAAGAGTTGACAGGAACAGGAGTTAACAAGCAGGATTCATTTGAAAGCTTCACAGGAAAGCAAAGAAGTTCTGAGCCCCCTGCAGCTGTATATATAAAAAATGAACTACTTTGGTGGTCTGTTGTTTGCTTGCAGAGTATGGGGAGAAGTAAAATGTGAGAAACAAATGTAGTCTCATCTAATTATCCCTACGAGTTGACTGTAGTAGTGGGTGTAAATTAGAAGACATACACAGTTGTGAGGGTTTTATGTTATTCTCATGAGGCTAGAGTGCTGAAATTGCATCCTACATATCAACTGATCATTTCCTTAATATATTCCTCACTCAAGGATTTATAGTGAGTAGATATATTCATAAAGGTTTGGTATTCTGCTCAGTGCATTAAATGCAGCTCTCTGATAAGCTGTTGCTTTGATTTATTCCCAGTATCAGTACTGATCTACAGTTTACTTGGCAACAGGGACAGAAGAGATAAAGGTTGTGTTACAATGAGAAATGGAGATGTGCTGAGTACCAGAATTCAGTGAAGACTGAGTGCCTGAGTCACAACTAGAGGTGACAAAAACAAAGGCTCTTTAGATAAGAGATCAAAGGAGCCCTGGAAAAATTGCAGTGAGAGGATTATTTGCTTTTTGTTTACTTTATTTTTATTTGTTACATTGTCCTCTTTTTATGGTTTACCCTACTCTGTCTCTTTTTCCTTTATGGGTTCCATAAGGCTCTTCAAACGTGCGTTTTTACTGAGATGCAAATCCAGCCTTATAGTGTAAATAGGGTTTATATAGGAGATAGGGTTTGATAACTTGATTGCTGCTGCAAGCTTTTCCCCCCTTGTGAAGAAGCCCTCCGGGACTTTATTAAAAAAAAATAATCCAGCAGCACTGGATTTACAGGTCCTTACACCTGCAAAGCTCTTATACCTTTTTATAAATCTAAGTGAATGAATCTGAAGTCTACAAAACTTTGTAAAAGCAAAGTACTTTATTCAGTACGGGAAAAATCTGTACAGGTACATTGAACATTTGCAGACATAGATATATAGAAATACATATGCTTTATATTGCAGAGTGGAATCACATACCATCCTTGTTTCCTTTCCAAATTTTATACTATTCCTGTCGTACTTGGAATAATAAAGAACTGCTGTGGTTTGTTCCTGCAAATAGGAGTAAATCAGCAATAAATGAAGGAAAAAACTGTCAGTGATACATTTTTTTTAAATGTATCTCCATCAGAGGCAACACTGCTGACTAGAATTACTGTTACCTTTCAGTGAAGTCTATTTTTAATGGGAATTTGATCCCTGAACTGTAAGAACAGTACAAACCTTCAGAAATGATCATAAATGCCACCACCACTGGGCTGTAATATCTGTGTATCTTCTCAGTTGCATCAGCTGGCCCTTCAAAAGCTTGTGAGCTTTTATTATTTTCAAACACTTTCTTTTCCTGGACATAAAGTCATAGATTTCCCGGCTGGACTGTATGACCCACAGATGAAATGCAAAGGTAAAATTATTTTTATTACGTTGTCAACCAAGGCATCCCCAAAGCAGCACCTGGGCAGAGGCACATGAGTGGGGATGCAGGCACCACTGAGCTCCATCCAATATGTTTCACTTCCTGGAGAGATGAATGCTTTATCTAAGGTAGCCCAGAAAACAGCAGCAGCCTTCCTCACTCCAGGGATAACCTTTTCATAAAGTGGGGACGGACTGACCAGTCTTCTTCCATGGAGTGTTCTTACTTAGTCCTTACAAAAATAGCCTGAAGAATCATGCATGTGATGGCTGTTGTTACCCAAGAATTGGTCTGATGTGAACGCATTCCATAGAAGGTGCCAGTAAGTTAAATTAATCTTTGTTAATGCCTCAGGAAATGAAACAAGCATGGTAATATGGGAAACAATTCCTCATACCAACAATGGCTGAATTGAAAGTGTCTCAATGACTCGTATACATTCTTCCATCTCTTTCTGCTGCAAGATTTGAGTAGTTTTGCAACACATCCTTTCTTCTCAAGGTGTCTCAGGGCTCTTCACATATGGATGTTTGCATGATCAGTTTCTATGAAGTCACCATCCCTGGAGGTAATTAAAAGACACACAGATGTGGTGTTTCGGGACATGGTTTAGTGGTGGACTTGGCAATGCTAGGTTAGTGGTTGAACCTGATGATCTTAAAGGTCTTTTCCAACCAAAACAATTCCATTAATTCAATCATCTAGGTTGCAATGTATATGATTTTTTTTTCAATCAATTGCTTGTCAAAGACAATCAGCAGATGAGAGCTAGTTAGGTGTCTGTAGGAGGAAGCACACATTTTTTCCCTCACCTGGCTCAGATTCTATGGGGGAAGATCTCCAAATGAAAGCAGCCTTTAAATAACTCAAGAGGTTGGAAAGAAAGGTACTTGGGGCAGGAGACATGGTACCAATGTCATAGGGAGAACTACAGGAGTGTTAGAACCATAAGCAGCCAGGCATTTTTTACTAAGGGAAATCTAACTAGAGCAGTCTTCAACCTCATAAATACAAAAAGAATGGGAGGAGGGAAGTCAGGAGGCAGATGGGGAGTTTTCTGGTTTTGAGTCATGCAGAGATTATCTTCAAACAAATCCCTTGTCTCTCCTTTTAACAAAAAATATTTTATCAAACATTAACATAAAATGAGAAAAGAAAGCAAGAACTGAGTTCGGTAGGCTGGATCAAAGTAGTCGGGGAACTTGTTTTGGAACTCAGAAAACAGTCCCGAGGGGAAAACTTGGGTGATGGTAGACAAGAAGCTCAACACGAGCTGGCAATGTGCGCTTGCAGCCCAGAAAGCCAACCGTGTCCTGGGCTGCATCAAAAGAAGTGTGGCCAGCAGGGCCAGGGAGGTGATTCTTTCCCTTTACTCACGTCTTGTGAGACCCCACCTGGAGTACTGTGTCCAGTTCTGGAACTCCCAACACAGGAAGGACATGGAGCTGTTGGATCAAGTCCGGAGGGGGCCATGAAGATGATCCAAGGGCTGGAGCACCTCTTCTATGACAACAGGTTGAGAGAATTTTGATTGCTCAGCCTGAAGAAGAGGCTCCAGGGAGACCTCGTAGTGATCTTCCAGGTACCTGGAGTGGGCCTACAGGCAATTTGGGGAGGAACATTTTACAAGGGCTTGTAGTGACAGGATGAGGAGTAATGCCTTTAAACTGAAAGAAGTTAGATATAGGTTAGACATTAGGAGGAAATTCTTTACTGTGAAGGTGGTGAGACATTGGAGCAGGTTGTCCAACGAAGTTGTGGATGCCCCATCCCTGGACGTGTTCAAGGCTAGGTTGGACGGGGCTCTGAGCAACCTTATCTAGTGGGAGGTGTCCCTGCCCATGCAGGAGGGTTGGATCTCAGTGATCTATAATGTTCCTTCCAACCCAAACCATTCTATGGTTCTGTGATTGGAATTTGCTTCAGACAAGGTTTAGAGCTTTGTGAGTGAGTCCCTGTAGATGTGTTTGTAAGAACATGGTACAAACACAATAGCTGGTGGCACTGTGAATGTACTGTACCTCTTGGTATTCAACCTCTCCACTATACTCCTTACAGCAATTATTTTAATAATTAGCTGTAACAGCTCCTGATTTTAAAATTTTCCAGAGCCTGAGAGATGAAAAATACTTTTTTCCACCTCTTCAAATTATGTGGAGATTATACTTGAAGTTTAGCCTGGGCTCAGTGTTTAACTTGCCAAATGTCCAGTTTAATCTAGGAGGCCACTTGGGAAAAGGCTTAGCCAAGTGCCTTATGCATATGCTTGGCCATCCTCTGCTGTGCCCTCTGCCTTGCAGTGGCCTCCAGGGCCCAAGGTTGGGCAGACAAGATGGACCCTGACTTTTCCTTCAGCGAGCATCATGTATCACAGATGAGGCTTAATGGTAGAGAGAATACAGACCACTCACTGGTGGAACTTTGTGTCTTGTTATCGGAAGGCAACCATTGTGTCACTGTCACACTCCAGCTAAGCCATCAGAGCTGAAACTCTGTCTTGGCATGTACCACCTCCTACTACATTACACCCTGACCTGAAAGGGTGAAGTGTGTTTATCCAGCTGTAAAATAGACAACATTGTTCAGTTTTGGCAGCTGTAGCATTGACTGTTGTGAAGCCAGGTCTGGGAGGCATCTCTGGCAATCCACCTGTTGACCAAGAATCTGTGAGTCTATTCTGTACATCTTCATTTTTATAGATGGAGGCTACATAAGACTTAGGCAGCTCAAAATAAAAAAAAAGAAAAAAAAAAAAGAAAAAAAAAGAAAAAAAATCTCCCTGCCAAGGTCTCATGTGATAACAGACAACTGAAATGGTGGGGGTTTTTTGTTTCAAAAAAAAGTATTCTCTCTCTTCCCAGAGCCTCATGCAGACATTGTTTGCAATTTGAGCAGAGAAGCAAGGGATGCTGTGCAAATCACCCCTGCTTTTGGTGAGAGTTATGACATAATTGGTAAAATAGCACTGGCCTCTTTTGACTATGTTTGAAGGTACTTATAAAATCTAAAGAAATATCCTTCATGCTTTATTAAATAGCAAGAACTAGAAGTCACTATTCTGAAGAAGTTTTTATTAATGAAAGAAAATGAATGTCAAATAAAAGGATAATGAAATGACACATTTTTCCTTCTGTGAGTGAACATGGTATTACAGTTTTATTTCTGCAGAGCTTCTGAGCGCTCCTGGTATGTCTTTCCACCCTGGAGACCTCATGGCTATTACCCAAAGAGTCACATCATAAGGATATAATAGGGCCACAGATGTGTCCTACTTCTACACAGGGTACCCCAAGGCATTTTCTTGTTACTCTTCTAATTTCCCTGTGCTTAATATTTGATGGTTTATGGGAAGTCCTAAGAAAACGGCCTAATTCCTACACCTTTGGGTGATTAAACACCTTTGAGAATCTGAATAGAGGACAATTTTGGTCAAATGCGTCCTGTTTGTATCAGTCAGTACCAATTGCAAAGACAATTGCTGTGATGCCATTTTTCTGCTAAAATATCTGCTTTTACTAATGGAATAAAACTCAGTCTCCTGAACGGAATGTTGCCCTTCTGTTCTCAGTCACTGCTTCATCACCTGCCATTTGTCTCCAGGTGTTTTGTAAGAAATGGCTGATCTTCTGCAAAATACCATGTCACTTTTTTTTTACAGCAACTTGTTTTCAAATAAATATTCTGCTATACCATTTTCCCTAGTTTCTAGACAAAGCAGCTTTTGACCTATGCTTCATATGACATACAAATATGTTTGTATTTCTTTGACTTCAGGAAAGATATTTTCAGAAGGCTGCTAGTCCGTCAGCACTCAGTTTTCTTGAAGAGAAATCCTGCAGGCTTTGGTGAGGAATAACAGCCATATCCCCTCAATGACATTCAAAGGGAATTTAGAGCCATGGGATTAGAATAGTCACTTATTGAGGAGAGGCCTTGTTTAGTATGCATGCATGTCTTCCAGAAATGAAATTGCATTTGATGAATTGCATTCCTACAGCAAGCCTCCTCCCTCTGAATCAGACGCTCTGTCTTGTCCCTGCACAACCACCAAGAAGGCAGAGAATAAAAAAACACTGTAAACCAGCCTCAGCTGTCCATGGCTAGGCCTAATCATCAGCAATTGATCACAAAGTATGACCTGGAGCTCAGTAACTCTAGCATTATGCATTTAAAGTGAACTTTAAAGTGGAGGTTGTCAGAGTGTGCCAGAGCTGTTCCCATGCCCCCCTCTCTTGTCAGAATTCCAGATTTCTCCTGTGCTTGAGAACATCAGATAAGGAACTTCTTATTACCATCTTTACCCCGAATTTATTCCTCTGTGAAGAAAAATGCAACGATTTGCCAGTTGGGCTATAAATATGCTTTTATTACTGCAACTAAGCAAGATCCAATTTTGGTTTCTGTCACTACTGTGTTACACAAGCAGACAGATTTTGGTTTTATTGGGTTTTTTTTCCTTTGAGATAGGCATATTTAAATATTACTGAATAATTAAATCAGAAAATAAATTCAAATTACATTAAATGGATACATGAATTTAAATCTTAAGTGAATTGAAAAAGAAATACAAAGGCTTTTCTGGATTATAAAAGCAAAATAAAATTCTTAGAAAATGCTGCTAATAACCACATCTGGCAATTTAGCCACATCACTGAATCCTACCCATGACAGAAGTCAGTCACACAACTGTCAGGCAAATGCATATACTTGCATTTCCTGTATACATCTTCAGTATCAATATACATAGCATGTATTTGGGTGAAGATAAATAAAATCACAGCCTCAAGCTAGCTGGTATGCCATAATCACTAAAAGTGTAACTATGCTCCAGAATTACTCTTACAAATAGAATCTAAATGATATCATACTCATGGGGAAAGAACATGAGTTAGAGCCCAGAGTCAATGCACCAACTAGCGAGATCGCTGCAGCAAGAAATGAAGAAAATGGGAGAATGCTACTCGATAGGACTGGAGATTTTAAGAGTAGTCTGCAAGCTTTTCTACACTGGACAAAATAAAACTCAGCAGGAAGAAGAAACAGCAGCCAAAACACAGAAGTATTGAGCAAGATGTTTTCAACTACCACAACAAAAACGCACATTGTCTGCTGACAGGGTTTGCTTAAATATTCGCACATGAAATGTTCAATTAAAGTAATAGGATCAAAGCAGACAGAAAGTAGTGCAGGAAATGTCCAATGTTGCATGAATTCTTTGTGCTCTCTCAGATGATTGGCCACCCAGCTCAATAGCCTGTCTTCAGAGGTGGTCAACTACTGGTGCTTCAAGGAAAAGATAATAAACAGATCAGAAGCAAAACAGAAGTGATGCTGTGGGAAGAAACATCCTCATTAGCTTTGTCAAGACACTGAGTGAAACTCTGGAACTTGAGGTTTAGCTAGAATGGTTTTTTTTAACAAAGACCTACCAGAGTCAGGAGCATCTGAGGGGCTCCAAAGGAGATGAATGAACACAGGAACTCAAAACCCCACAATTCAAGTCCAGATAGACCATTATTATTATTTGTCTCAGCTCTCACCTGGCACATTTCTCCACAGACAGAATGGAGAATGTGTGTACCATCCACTCCCCCCTCCCACTTAAATAGAGAGCACGCTGAAGTTCTTTCTAAAAACTGCTGTTTCATGCTAAGGATTCTCAGTGATGGCCTGTTCATCACTGTCCATGGTTAAACTGGATGAATATTAAACCAGACGAGTTTCCATAGAAGACATCATATTTATTTCTATACCTAAATGTGGAGAATATCCATGGGAAAAGAAAAAGGGCCTCCTTTATCTATAAAGAAGTAGATAAACAATATGAGACCAGCCAAGGGGCAGGGCTTGCTGTGAGCAGCACTGTGAATGTTGACATAAATCAGAACACTGCTTATCGTGTGCTTGGTGTGTGATTGGCTACGTCCTGGCAACCCAAGGACTGGGTATGTGCCAAGCAGTAGGTGTGAGTGCTGTTTACCTTCTCTGTACCCCGGCTGATTACTCTCAGTTCTCACTGTAAAAGTATATAGGGGAGCATTTTCCCGAAATAAACTGTTCCTTTGTTTCTCACCCCGGAGTCCGTGTCTTAACCTACCGTACCTAAACATAGTGGTCAAGTTTCTTGCTCTTTTCTCCTTGGGCATAGGAAAGAACCAAGGTCCTTATGCACGAATTAGAAATGTTCTTCCCAACTTCTGCATCTTTCAGTGTATTTTGAAATTTGTCCAGTTTTCATAGTTATCTTGAAGCACACTCAACTGCTGCAAACTGAGGCTAGGCCCCTTCCTTACTTTTATGTCACCATCCCTACCAAGACAGCTAGTCTCTTCATTATAGAGAAAGAATAAAGTAATTATATTTCTTATAAGAAAGTCTGAGCTAATTAACTTGCACTTCTTAGTCACTGTTTTCTATGACTTCATTTGCAATTCCACAAGTATTCAAAGTTTCAAATCTTTTAAATATTCCACTTAAAGGGTGAAACTGTACTGAGTGAGTGTTTTCCTGTTCTCTTAGTTTTACTGATAACTGAAGACATTTTTAAATATCTAAGTTCATGTATAGGGAAAACTCGTAATTCTAATGGGAGTGGTTGACATTATTTTGGGGTTGATACTAAGCAAAATATATTTTCTGATTTTTTAGTCAGCAAAAAAAGGTTTTTGGAAGAGAACACCTACAAACTACTAAATTATTTTATTTTATACCATCATCATTTCTCCCTTGCTTTTCCCGAGTTACATTCTGTTCATCTGGGCTGGAGAAGAAATTAATCTCTCTGATTATCTAATCTTATTCTAAAGTCTGCACTATTTTAGAACCAGTACAGGTTCAAGTCAAGACCATATTTTTAATTTGCCAGGTTGAAGACTCTATGCCTACAGCTGTGGATCATTATACATAGGTATTGAGTTCAGGTTTGTGTCATGTTTGCTGCAGTAATTATAATAGCTAGAACTTTATTAATACACACAGAAAAAACAGCAGCAAATAATATGATGTCTTTGACACAGACAAGCTTTTATCACAGCCTGTGTGATGGAAAATTTCTCAGCTTCTTCATCTTTCCACATTTAACAGCTAATTTAAAGTACTTTGTTTTTATCTAGCACCTAAACAGTTCTTTAGTAAGTAAAAAGGATTATTGTTTGTAAATACACTCCAAATCTAGGGTCAATTTGAAGTAATTTATTCTAACACACTTGGCCTGAAGATGTTATAATGGATAAATATTTCTAAGTAGATATGCTACATTTTACTCAATGGCCTACTATAAAATCAGATTTGTGACTCGTCATGCTATTAACACAAGATAAACATTTTGTAGACTGCAAATATTTAATCATACTGATTTTATTTTGCCTCCCTAGTTTAATAGATTACTTCCTATTTTTCATTCCAGCTAAACTTAGAATGCTAAATAGCCAACAAGATTAGAAGCAACTACAACCATAAGCAGAGCTGAATTTTGATTATTCAGAAAATATAGGTAAAAGAGGGCTACTGTAAGAAGATGTGAACTTTCAATTACTGATGGAAATACTCTAATCATCAGGGTTTATTCACTAGAGTGTGGCTACAATATTACTACAGTCAGAGCAAGATTATAGCCTGTGTTTAGGACAGTCATCTGGGAAACGGAAAATTTGGGTATCAGTCACTTCTGCAATTACTCCTTTGTGTAAATAATGTAAAATCATATTCTTCCTGCTGCCTTTTTCATGTTCTTTTTGAAGACTTTCTCTTTTGCTGGAAAATCCTTGTAGATTTCTTTTTCTTCTTTTTGATGGGATTTTTTCCCCATCAGAGCAACTATTTTCCTCCTCCTAGTTATGTCATGCCTGACAATGAACTTTGGTTGACTGAATATTTGCCTTTCTGAACATGGATAAGCAGGATTTCATACTTGGGACCTCAGGGCTCTTCATTAGGAGTCAGGACTTGAAAAGCAACTAGGAAGGAAAAGGGCGTATTTTGGAAAACAACTTTAACAATTCTGAACACTTAGAAAATCTACCCCTTTTGTGTGTGGACTGTGTACAGAGTGATAATGACATATAATGAAAAAGGCAGAAAATAAAAGAAAAGCATACCCAGGAAAAGCAATGAAAATTTTGAAGGTATGTATCAGTTAAGTAACTCATTATGTATTTGAGTAATATGCTGTTGTGAATATTGCTCTTGCAGGAAATTTCACCGTTTTGAAAATGGCATTAAAATGTTTTCTGTACAGCTTTTTAATGAAATTATTGTGGGCAAAAAATGCATCTCATTACTAACCTACATCTCAATGTGCATGATGTGGCAGATTAGCGTCAAGAACAACTGAGGTCAGAATTGCCAAAGCAAAGTAATATGTGTGAAAACTCTTACTGTTACTGATTTTCACATGTACTACACTGCTTTGTTACTACTGTTGTTACTAAGTATCATAATAAAATAGATTTATTGCATTCAGTCCTTTAGTATATATATTATTTTGCATAAATTATTAAAATTCTAAAATCCATTTGAGTAATATCTCTATCACAGATGTACAGAATTAAGAAGAAGCTATTCTGGAGGATTATACCAATAACAAATAAGTATAATAAATAAAGCTTTAATATGCTGAAACAGGGAATGGATTTTCAAACTAGCAAAGAGCTATTACATAAAGATGTGGTTCATCCATTTTTCATTCTACATGAATTCTTCCTCTTTTACTTCAGCGAATTCCCATTTTTAGAGGTTTTGTTTAATGAAAAATAGTTAAATAGATCTGCACACAGAGTGCACTGTATTCAATTAGTTTTCTTAACAAAAATGTTTAATAAAATTTTCTAACAGCTTCCAGATTTTTTAGTTTTCATGGACATCGGCAGAAGCACTAATTATGAATGAGATCTATGAGTAGCCTTCTTCAAAATGTTTAAAAAAGGGCAACAGGGAAAAGTAATTCCTATGTTTAAAAAGGGCAGAATAGAAGACTCTGGGAACAACCAGTGGGTCAGCCTCACCTCTGTGCCTGGTAAAATTGTGGAACAGATATACTGAAACACAGGGAGGGCAGGGACATGATTAAAGACAGCCAACACAGCTTCACGAAGCAGAAATCATGCCTGACTAATCTAGTGACCTCATATGGCAGAGTGTCCGTACGTCCGGGTAAGGGAAGAGCAACTGATGACCTCTGTCTTGACTTCTGTAAGGTCTTTGATACAGTACCACACATTACTCTAGCAGCTAAATTGGAGAGATAGGGGTTTGATGGATGGAATGTGAGAAGGATAAGGTATTGGCTGGAAAGTGTCCAAAGAGTCACAGTCATTGGGTCAATGTCTAAGTAGAAATCAGTAACGAGTGTTGTCCTTCAAGGTCTGGACTGGAACAAATATTATTTAGTATTTTCATAAGTGACATAGACAGTAACACTAAGTTCAACATCAGCAAGTTTGCAGATTACACCAATCTGAGTGATGCAGTTGATAAGCTAGAGGGAAGGGAGACCATCCAGAGGGACCTTGACAGACTTGAGAATTAAGCTCATGTGAACCTTGTCGAGTTTAAGTGCATGGTCCTGCACCTGGTTTGGGGCAATCGTTAATATCAGTACAGGCTGGGCAATTAATTGATTGAGAGAAGCTCTGCAGATAAGGACTTGGAGATACCAGTGGATGAAAAACTGGACAACATGCACTCACAGCACAGAAAACCAATCAGTTCCTGAGCTGCATCAAAAGAAGCATAGCCAGCAGGTCAAGGAAGGTTATTGTCCCTCACTACTCTGCTCTTCTGAGACCACACTACCTCCAGCTCTGTGTCCCCCGGTAAAAGAAATGCATGGATCTGTTAGAATGGGTCTGTAGGAAGGTTACAAAAATTATCAGAAAGCTGGAACATCTCTCATGTGACAAAAGGCCGAGAGAGTTGGGGTTGTTCAGCTTGCAGAAAAGGCTTTGGAGAGACTTTATTACAGTCTTTCAGTATATAAAGAGGCTTTATAAGAAAGATGAAAGAAGACCTTTTAACAAGGACTGTAGTGGCATCACAAAGGGCAAGAGTTTTAAGCTGTAAGAGTGTAGGTTTAGACTGGACAAAAGGAAGAAATTTTTTAGAATGAGAGTGGTGAGACACTGGCACAGGTTGCCCAGGGAAGTTGTGGATGCCCCCTTCCTGAAAGTGTTCAAGGCCAGGTTGGATGGAGCTTTGAGCAACTTGGTCTAGTGGGAGGTGTCTCTGCCCTTGCAAGGGGGTTGGAACTAGATGATTTTTAAGGTGTCTTCCAATCCAAACCATTTAATGATTTTATGATAGTGTAAATTGTCCAAAGATGTTTCATGAGTAAATCAGGCTTGCATGTTATTGCTCAGCCTAGAACCCCAAAGCATTAGATTTTGAAAATTTTATTTCTAAACTGCAAGTCAGTCAGCCTCATTAATTTTTACCTCTTGTGAAATCATGGAGAGTGCTCCCTTGGAACACGTTTCTGAGCATGTGAAGGAGAAGAGTGTAGGGAAGAGCCTTCATTGTTCTACCAAGGGTGGGTGCTGCCTGGGCAGCCCGACTGCCCTTGGTGATACAATAACTGTCTGGATGGAAGGGGGCTGGGCAGCAGATGTCATTTACTGTGGCTTTAGCAGAACTTTTGTCACTTTGTCCTGCAATGTTATTGTATCCAAGTCAGGCTGTTATGGTCTGGATGAAGGGCTGCCAGCATGTTCGGGAATGGAGCGCTTGTCCTGTAGGGTAAGACGAAGGACTGAAACTGGTCCATCCTGCAGAAAACAAGGCTTTGGGGGCAGCAGCAGCCCCTGGTAAGTACTGGTTTACCCAGAAAACAAAAACAGGCTCTTCACAGTGATGTATGGTGGAAGGATGAGAGACAACAGGCATAGATGAAAAAAAGAGAGGTTAAGCCTGGCTTTAAGGAAATTTTTCACTCTGAGGACAGTCAGCTGGGGGCACGTGTTGCCCAGGGAAGCTGTGCAGTCTCTGTCCTTGGAGGTTTTCAAGACCTAATTGAGCAAAGCCCTGAGCAACCTGGCTGGGTCTCATATCTGACCCTGCTTGGAGCAGGAGGCTGGACCAGAGACCTCTCAGGGTTACTTCTCACTAGTATTACTGTGAGATTAAAACTGATCTATAGCTGCCTATAATACTATAAATGCAAAAACTTAATCTATTTTTAAAAATCTTTTCTGTGTTCTCCCAGTTCTGTGAAGGAAAGATGATATTTGCAAAGGGTCCTGTTGTTTCCTAAGACTGGTACAATATCTGCAGCTTGATCTCTGGAGAACCAGTTGTAGATAGTTTTGATATAAATACATTCATCAGAATTCATTCATCTGACACTATAACATGACATTACCTTTTACAGAACAAAAAAAAAAAAAAAAAGGCAAAATATTTCCAAAGGAAGCAGAAATCTCCTACTTCTCCAGAAACTGAGCACTAGCTGACACTCAAAATCACAGCTTTAAATTAAGTGGAGCAGTTTTACAGATAAAGGGATGTCAGCGTCACAGTGAAATTTCTAAGGGTCTTTGTTTTCTTTTGTGGGGTTCTTTTATTTTCTTTTCTTTCTTAGAATAAACCTACATAAAAATGGACTGATTTTTAAGCATCTACTGGAGTGTTTGCCTGACTCTTTCCATGACCTCCCAATTACAGGTGCACAGGACAGACACTAAGTGTGCTGCTGGGTTCTGCACACCTGGGGCAGACACACATTTAGCTGAAATACTGTCAGTCTTGTTGGCATATGTGAAAACACAAATGCAAATGGGAGAAGTGCATGTAGATTCAGTGTATGAGCCTGGGAAAATGTCCTAGTCTGTATGCAATAGACTTGTATTAAATCACTGGGAGTCAGACTGATGTCTGTCTCTTCAAATAAAACTTTGTTTGGGAATGCTGAGCTGTGGCAGGAAGCATATGCTGGCATTATAAAATATGGGCCAATGCTGACTCTTAGTCTTCCAGCACTAAGTAAATGCCTCCAGAAGAAAACAGGCCACACAGTTCTCTATTGTTCTCTTTCTTTTCAAGCCTGTACATGGCACTAATTGTTTTTGGCCAAGAAAGAACAATTAGGAGCTTTTAGCTCAATGAACCCATCTTGGTGGGGTACAGCACTTTGGAAAAATATCAAGTCTATAGTATTTTCAGCAGTTGCTGACCTGTTAACTAGGCCAATGGGCTAACAGATAAAACTCTGAAGGTATCATGGGATGCTGATCACAAGGCTACCAAATCAATCATTCAGCATTACTGGTACTTTGCAGTCAAGAAGCCCAGTAATCCCAAGTATCCATGTTTGTTTCCAGATATATGTTAACAAGCTGTAGCTGTGCTAAGTCTGTTTTTGTATGGCATACAGGAAAAGTGTCATGAATAACAGCTAAGCCACCTTCCAACAGTAACACTAATACCTAAAGCTTCTGTTAGCATAGATATACTGAACGAGACAGAATGTTAAATGCTCCATGAAAGACAGTTGCTTCGCAAAAGTCTGTTCACATTTCGAGTCCCCTCTGATGATATAAAAGTGCAATGTTGAGTATACATGTAGAACTGTAGCTATTTGAACATTGTTTATCATTGTTTCAGGATAGTAAAAGCAACCTTAGGGTAGACATGAAGGAGATGGCTGACAAGCTGTACAGCAGGGCTAACTTTGATTTCAACGAGGTTCTGACATGCAAATTCATGTAGTCAAGAGCAGTTCTACATACACTATTCTTTAACAAAATTAGCCCTGTTATATCATTTTAGGCACATGCATCTGTCATTGCATATTAATTTAAAAAATAAACTAACAGACAAATATGGTATTATAAGCAATAGATGCATTCTATCATTAAAAATGGGCAAAAATGCAACAACAAACATGAGGAAAGCATATTAGCAGCTTGAACACTCTCTTGTTTTCACTTAATGAATCTCCCCAAGGAAGTTACTTTCTACTTTTTAAACAGCAGTCACATGAGAAGTGAATGGTGAATCAATTTAAGTCCATGACAAAACTCTGATTTACTTCAAAAGGACCAAGATTTCAGCCATGGTTATATTATGGGTTTGCTGGAAAGATTTCCAAAAGATACTGAGAAAAAAACCCTAAGGGTTATGAAACGTGATTTTGGACATCCTTCTGCAACAAATGCTGGTGGATTGCATAGCATATTCAGCAGCATGTTCTAAGAACCTCATATTTATTAATGAGTCTAAACAGTCAATAAGACAGTTTTAATGCAAGGGATTATTACAAATGCATGTTGTTTGCTCATCTAGCAGAAACTGAATTTTAACCAGAAATATGCTTTGATAGTTAATGGCATTTTAGAGCATGTATTTGTCAGTAGATTTACATATTGAATATTACAGCATAGAATTCAGTCTTTAATTTTACTCTTCTTCTATCCATCATGTTATTCTTTGCAATTGATGGCAAGAACTTCCAACAAAAGACAAAAACTAAATGGCCTCATAGAGACCATACCAAATTATCTTTTGTTTAAATATCTTAGTGGTCACGGTGTTACCTCAGAGTCCTTACTCCTCGTGTAGACATGAGAATAATAACTGGTTGGAAAGGAGAGGAACTTTCTTTCTCAGCTGATTCTACAAAATTAAGAAATGAATCCTGGCTAAACGGTCAGTGAAAGTCTGTTTGAACATGTGCAATTCAGTAGATACTGAGAAGTGATTTTAAACTTGATTAATTTATATTAAAAAGGATTTTCAAAAATTGCTGAAAATCTCTAGCAGCATCTCTTTCAGAGATCTACTGTAGAAGTTATTAGGCTGTATTGTTGAGCTATTAGAGAGCTGCATGAAAAGAAGCAGAGGAAGCAGTAATGTCAGTGCCCTTACAGAAATCATTGGCATCTTTTCAAAATGCATAGACTATACAGAATCTTGGTCATGGCATCAAAAACAACCCCAAAAGAAACTGAAGCAGCCCAGCAGCTCTGAAAGAAAAATTGCAGCTCTAGAGATTCTTCACATAAAAAGATGAAATAAACACCAGCATCATCTCATTTTGAAATGAGGTGATGTGACAGATACCTAGGAAAACGCATGTTACTTTTACTGTCATTCACGTTTCCTGGAAATAGAAAAATGTGAAGGTCCATGATGAAAGAGAAAGGAAGGCAGGAAGGCAAGTTCTCGCTAATGAAATGTATCCATATAAGGAAGAAGTAGATGGAAAGGTTAGGAAAGATAATAATTCTTAATGTGTTTAATTATTTCCATGATAACCATAGAAAAGGCAAGAGGAGCTCTTTTCTTGATTGCTTTTTTTGAGTAAGGTGACCTCACCACAAGCCCTGGTGTAATGCTTGGATAGCTCTGAGCCACCTTCTGCCCAACTTTAGATCTTCTGTTCAGTTCTGTGTCCCAAATTCAGCCTCTTTGTCTCAGTGGTGACTTTTTTGTCCAGGAACAAAGTGTCCTCTTGAAGCCAGACTGTGTTACTGGTGATTCTGCTGTCAGTCACCACTCTTGGGACTAGCAAAACTGAAACTGTAGCAGATACCTGGAGGGTGAGAAGAGATAAAGCAGCTGAACTCCCAGTTTCACAGCTCTCCAATTCTAGATAATGAGTGAGAACAGTTTCAAACTGCTATAACTCACCTCCAGCTGCCTATAACCCATCAGAACTATTTTGGCAGCTAAGAACAGATATAGCATAAGGGCCTTTGGCTTTGCGTTTTCCACCTCAGCTTTGCCATCTGATACGTCCCCCACTGGTTCCATTTACACATGGGAAGTCCTCTAATATCAGGTTCAGCTGTCTTCCTGATTGCTTCACTGGACAAGCAGCAGACTCCAATCCTGTACACTGACATAGATTTTCCCATATCCACTGTAGTACCTCCAGGGAAATCTTTCATTTAACTTTTCATCTTCCTTTTTGTGGTATTAGTCAGCATTTCTTGTTGTATCTTGTCTTCAATTTGGTCCACAGCCTGAGTGATAATAAGCATTTGCAGTATACCTGCATCCGCACTGACTCTCATTAAAGTACAGTGATTTTTTTGAATCTCTTAGTATCTGACCAGTAGACTGTTCCTCTCTCCAACAGCAACATTTGTAATGTATCAGGAACTTTTATAATGCTAAGAGCAGAAAATACATAGAATAAACAACTGCACTGTGCAATCCCAACATCCAAGCTTTAGCCTTGCAGCCACTCTGTGCCGGCATCTTGCACACAGAGGATTTGAGCCTGTGTGGTGTTTAAAAAACCCAACAATTAGGACAGTTTTGTTTTGTTGTAGTTGTTTTATTTTTATTTTTATCAGCAACAAAAAATCAGAGGAATTGCATTGGAATGAGTTACATTTTTTTTGTTTCAGGCTGTTAGGATCTACTGCATTCCTCAGGGGTCGGTGCTGGGACCTGTGAGGTTTAACATCATTGTCAGCAACATGGACACTGGAATTGAGTGCACCCTCAGCAAGTTTGCTGATGACACCAAGCTGTGTGGTGTGGTTGACAAGTTGGAGGGAAGGGATGCCATTTAGAGGGATCTTGACAGGCTTGAGAGATGGGCCCCTGCCAACTTCATGATGTTCAACAAGGTCAAGTGCAAGGTCCTGCAACAGGGTTGGGGCAACCCCAGGCACAAATATGGTCTGGGAGGAGAATGCATTGAGAACAGCCTTGAGGAGAAGGACCTGGGGATGTTGGTTGGTGGAAAGCTCAATATCAGCTGGCAACATGCACTTGCAGCCTAGAAAGCCAGCCGTGTCCTGGACTATGTCAAAAGAAGCATGGCCAGCAGGTCAGGGGAGGTGATTCTGCCCCTCTACTCTGCTCTTGAAGACCCCAGTTGGAGTACTGTTCTGGAGCCCTCAAAATAGGAAAGACATAGAGCTCTTGGAGGGAGTCCAGAGGAGGGCCACAAAGATGATTAGAGGGCTGGAGCACCTCTGCTGTGAAGACAGGCTGAGAGAGTTGGGGCTGTTCAGCCTGGAGAAGAGAAGGCACCAGGGAGGCCTTATAGTGGCCTTCCAGTACCTGAAGGGGGCTACAGGAAAGCTGGGGAAGGGCTTTTTAACATGGTGTGTAGTGATAGGATGAGGTGTAATGGTTTTAAGCTGGAAGAGGGTAGATTTAGGTTAGACATTAGGAAGAAATTCTTTGGTGTGAGGGTAGTGAGACACTGAAACTGGTTGCCCTGGGAGGTTGTGAATGCCCCATTCCTGGAAGTGTTCAAGGCCAGGTTAGATGGGCTCTGAGAAACAAGGTCTAGTGGGGGGGTCCCTGCCAATGCATGAGGATTGGAACTAGATAATCTATAAGGTCCCCTCCAACTCAAACCATTCTTTGATTCTGCGATTCTCTGATTCTAAATAGCATACCTCCATTCTGTTAGTCAAGGTAAACACAAAAATATAGGTGTCCAGTGCTTCTTAACTTGTTTTTAGATAGATCTTTGGATAGACTGAGTACTTTACAGATACAAACAATGATTTTTGCTCGGTGGTAAATCAGTTCAGATGGTTGCAAAGAATACAGGCACTGTCTTTCTTGTGTGAGGACTTTTTTTCTCTTCATTATTGTTTTTTCAAACTCAGATCTACTTCAGCCTGAAAAAAGGTAAATTCTTTTGGAAGCAGAGGAACCTAAGCCAATTGACTTCGACTTGTGGTGTTCAAACACTTATTTTTCAGGACAAAAAATATTTATTATTATAGTACTGCAGAAATAGCCATGCAGATTGCTATTCCTATTTAGAAAATCTATATTGAAAGAAAATGAAAGGTAACTGATATATATCTCAATAGAAATGCTAGATGTAGATGACTGTGACTCTTGAAAGACAAAAGAGACTAATCTAAAGAGATTAAGATCTTTTGAAACCGACTGGCTTGCCTCTCTGATATTTATACACATGGTTTATATTAATCAGCTTTGATGAAACCTCATGCAAGAGTATTGGTGAAGCAAAATAGTTTCTGTTTTAAGAGTGAGCATTTCTTGTATGTTGGAGAATTACAGAGAAGAAAGTAAAGCAGAATGCAGCACCAGACAAGTGATTGAGTGGCCATGAGCTATATGAGTTTTACTGTCTTGGAAGGCTTTTAAAACAGCCACATTCAGACTGTCAGGATGCCAGCTTGTTTCACTTAGTGTTAGATGTGGAGAGGAGGTGAAGAGGGCAGTGTGCCACAAGCTGCCATTTCTTCCCAGGTATCCTTTTCCTGTAAAACATGCATGCTAGAATATGAATTCCAGATCATGGTGCTACAGCCTAGCTCATCCTGTTCTCTGTTGGGAATAGCACTCACTTTTTTTTTTCCTTAGTGCAAGGAAATATTCCAATGTATATTCCAGTACTTGCATGTATATGTATCTGTATGTATCCATATAAAATATTTGTACATCTATGCACATATTACATTCTTTTAAAATCCTTTTTAAAGAGTGTGGCAACTACTTACATCTCTTGTAATTGCTTTTTTTTTAAGCAGGGATTGACTACGTGTGAGCTTCTGTGCACACACAGGCAGGGAATGTGGGGAACTGAGAGTGTGAGAGCAAGACAGAAGAGCAAAGTGACGTTCTAACAGCCCTGTTTGATGTGTGCTACATTTGAGCACTGGTATAATATTTTTTTGACTGCTTCACTACTTGCTGCACTTACTTCAGCATAAATTCTTTGCTGCATTTTTGTACCTGAAGGAGAAAAGGAATAAAATAAATCCCAGCACAGGAAAAGACTTATCAGTGTGTACATTAATAGTGTAGCTAACACCTGATAAAGAAACTGAATAAACCAATAAGATTTTATGTTCTTTTTATCTTAATGATCTCATTTGCATTAAACAAATGGAATTTCATTTTCTTTTACTTTTGAAGTAGTACAAAATCTCAAAAAATACCCAAACAAGTGGTTTAGTTTTTCTGGGAGACAACAAGATCTCTTTCCCAGGCAGCTGCACAGATTATGCATTCTTTTCCTACAACCACAATTTGCTCTTTTCTTATATATGACTATTTCATACTCACACTCGTACACAGCCCTGAAATGGGCAGGCTTTTATTAACGACATTCATACTGCAAAAAAGAATTTGAGGTTTTCCAAAAATTCAGACACATGCAATCTTTTAAGGATTAAGCCCCAGAATTGTGTATTTGCTTTATTCCCAGCACATTTCTGAAGTAAAAAGTGAGAGAAAATTTCGGAAAGGATCATATGGTAATATTACAACTAATAGGAATATTTTATTGGTGTTTTCCTGTCAAGCTAAAAAGTTCAAAGAGAAATAATTGAAAATTTGTGTATTGGATGAAGAGCATACATCAAATGCCAAATGCAGGAATGATACCTTATCTCATGCTTTGTGTCAGACTCAAGTGTAATTATTTTTACTGTAGTGGAATATGCAACACTTTGCTTTTCTGAATACTTTAATGATATTTAAAAATGCCAGATGTGTTCTAGCCTTTGAAGTAAAGAGATTCTCATCTATAGCACTGTTAGTCAGCAAAATGCATTGTTAGGCAAAATCATGCAAAACGACACTGAGATTAACTTTTGTTTACAATGGAAACATCAAAGAAAGTGGCTGAAAGTCCCATGCCTGAGAGCATATTATTCACTGTTTTTCTTCAAAAAAATTAAGTTTTAGTTTCAGCTGAGAGACACTTTGCTACGTTTTCACTCTCTTATTTGTGAGAGATTTAATAGCATGAAGAAATATACATGAAAGAAGGTAAGTGGTAGGTTCAGAGGAGATACAAGAATAAGATTCCAAGAAAGACCTGCTATTTACTTCCCCTTCAGGATAACATATGTATGTGAACTCCAGGGTTCCCCATACCACACTTGTACTTTGTTGCAGCCAGAAAATAACTGACTCAAAATAAGTTTATAGATTTGCATTTATAGTAGATACTTTTTAAAGCGATCATAAATATTATTTTTGTTGAAAATAAACAGGCTGATAAGATGACACTTCGGTATTTGTGATGTTCGCTGAACTTTGTGATTCATGCTCTGACTTATATTTTAAAGTATTTTCTCTTCATTCGTTTTCAGTCTGGCACTTCAACAATTGCAGTCAGCTCATAAATTCTGTGCATTGTTTTTGCACAGGTACCCGTGATGAGATCAGCTTTGGAAACTAGTCTATAAGCCTACACGTATATTTCAGGTGTGGGCTGGCATTTACGCTGCCAACACTTACCTAGGTGTTGATCCACGTGGCACTGCAAGTTACATTCAGTCTTCATATGGTGGAAAGTTTCATAAAACTCATATTCTGTTCTCACTTAGGGGACTGTCATGGTAATTAGTCACTAAAATATTTACTTTTTTTAAGATGGAAGTGAACATTTTAAAAGCAAATACCTATGGAAAGAACAACAAAAAAAGCAAACATGCGTATATATGTGTGCTCATATTTATAAAGGTATTAAGTTTAAAAGCTAGTGTTCTTAAAGTGAATATGTAGTCTGAACATACACAATCTCTTTAATTAAGTATGAATCCCATTCAGATTAGTTGTCTTCAAGTAAAAAGCAACTTTTTAACACATGCATTGTGGTCAAGGATAATTTTTTATTGAAAAACTGGACTTCTCCCACTAGTGTAACAGTTCTTCACATAGAACCACCCTCTGGTCTATGCTTTAAAATACAAAACATCACTTAATTCAGCTTTAATTATTAAAAGATACAGTTTCCACAGTTAGGTGGCACTGTTTCCTTTTTTCTTATTAAAGCTTTAAGCCTTTGCAGTCACTGAGCTCCAGAAACAACAAAAAAGTAAAAGCTTCACTCTGAAAAGGAACTGGACAAACATCAGCCTGTCCCACGGTTCTGTAATTATTCCCGTCCCTTCTCTTCGAAGCTGACATGTATTTCCTGCAGTCTTTGTCTGTCAGCTTTTATAAAGTGCTATAATTACTGTGGGTGTTTTCTAGCTCAGAGAAATGCTTGTGGGTGAAATTTCCATTCTCTTACACTTACTGCTGTTTCCTGCTTTCCCTTACCCTGCAGCACCACAAGAGATGTGTGTTCGACACATGTACATCAGTCACGTTGAAAATACTCAAAAGTAAAAAAATGCTGTTTCCAAAAGACCATGCCTGTAGTAAAATTATTATAGTGAGGGGAAGAGATGGCTCTGCTTTACCCACAGTTTTGGCAGGACCCATCCTTCTACAACTGATCCTTTGCAAACTGAACCGCCTTGAAGAAAAAGGAATTTAACATTTTGGAGGGGCTCCCATTGAAACTAGAACATAAGAAACTCTGTAGATATAATAGGTCACAAGATATCAGAACCCACAGTATTTAAGGTAAGCTATAGCTACAGTATCAACAACTGCCTTGTTATTTCACCAATATTTAAAAATTTCCACCATATTCTCTATTTTTTTTTTTTTTCAAATTACTTCATAAAATTTTTAATCGTGCCAAATCAGGATCTGTTAAGACAGGGACTGGCAGCTATGATTCTTTGACACTGTGCAAAGAAGAAGTAAAAAGGCAGTCCGTGTATTTTGTTAGGACAAAAATGGGGTTGAATAGTTCATGAAGTGGGCTGAGAAGTTCTGGGAAGTGTTTGTCTTCCCTAACACACAGTGGTCTTATCCAAGCATTGGTAAAACAAGGTGAAGGAAGCAAGTGCCAAATTTTGCACCTCTGGAGCTCTGACACATGTTTTCTATATTACAGCTTGGCTTTACTTTGTGCCTAAGTGTTCTTCTCACCCTTTCCTTTCCAATGTTTTCTGTAAAGCTTTATTCTGTCCTTTAGTTGACAGTAGTCTATAGTCTTGCTAGAGACATCAGGAACTTCAGAAGTTACCAGCTATTTTTATACCACAAGTTACTGAACATCATCAAGAATCTTTTGCTATTCTAATATCCCACCTATGAAAGTGAACACCAGGGAATGCAAGAGGTCTGCTAAGGTACTCAGATGTTGCTCCTGTTTTTTATTTAATGTTTCTCTACCTCTCTATCGACATTGAACTTAAATAGAATTTTTCACAGACTTAGACCAAGTCTTTTGTAAGTTTTGAAGATGTTGGCTAATTTTTCTCTTCTATAGTAGAGGTTTACTGTGCAAAAAATCCCCTAAAAGCAAAATAAAAAACCCCTGACAGCTCACAGACCTGTAAGACATCTTTTTTTGAGGATGTCTGTGGACATTTTTATTAGAAAACATGGAGGAACACAGGGATTTATAGTAGAAGTTGGGTATTTCTCCTTACTTAAAGGCATCACCTCTTCAGGGTTAGCAGGCAACAGACCCAAAACTTGTCTTTAATTAATCTTCTGAACGCTGAGAAGGTGACAACAACTCTGGGACAGGGAACTGATGGATCTTTACTTGTTTGGTAAGATCTGCTTGGTCGAGCTTACTCCTCAACACAACTGTCTCTTTGTGTAACAAAACAAATGAAGGAAGACTGACTCCATAACTGAAATCTGTTGGACTTTCTGTCCTGTCTGCAGGAAAACGTGTAGGGAATTTATGTGCCTTGGGAAGGTCATAAAGGAAGTCCTCAGCTACAGCAATGTTTCTTTGGAAATCCCTCAGTAACAATTTAAACAATAAAACATTTTTCTCCAGAAAGGATACTGAATTTTATTTAAGATTAAGGGAATATAATAAACCAAAATAATCTCCTGAAACATTCAACTAAATACTCAGCTTCAAAATGTCAGGTAGGGAATACTACAGCATTTTAAATGGGTTTCCAGTCTTTCTAAACAAAAAATTAATATCTACACTGAATATAGTATATATTAGTATATATTATATACTATTTAATACAGATGTGCTTCCTGACAACTGTTGGATAGCCAAGCAAAAAGCAATTATTGCACATATTAAAAGATATATATACAATATTATCACAGCTCCATTTTAATCTGTCCATAAATATTACTATATCTGCTAAGCTGCTTAGTTGTGTGTAATGCATAGAACAGATAAATAGGTCTGTTCTTTTGCTTTATTCACAGAGATTCACTGACTCACAGTACCTTAAGAAATTATTCCCTCTGCTTGTAATGAAGCATATAAACAGTGGAGTTGAATTATTAGGTATAATGCAGCAAATTATGAAGTAAATAATCATTAGGACTATTGTGGATAGTTCTCAATATACTCTGAGGTCCTATATAATTTCTGTTCTGTTTCGATCTTCTCTGATTCTTTTGCTGTTTCTTGATATCTGTAAATTAATGTAATTCGTCAATATGACAGATGAATTTTAAATTGGCGGGGTTTATTTCTTCAACAGTTCAGCCGTTCACTTTAATGTCAACAGTGATGCAGGCTTTACATATATACTTTCTGATATCTTGGATTCCAGATTTGTGTGGCGTAGATGAAGAGGAATATATATATATATTTTTTCCTCAGAGGAGAAGACATTTTTATTTTCTAGAGATCTCCCTCAAACAGCACCATGAGCTCTTCTGAGGTCATGAGACCATCTGTGTTTAACTTAATCTTCTACTGGGTCATTAGAATGATACGGGTGTTAGTCTAAGATCTGGAAAGGCATGGCTTTGTTTCTCTTCCCTGCCAGCAGCCCTGCCACAAGACAGAGGTTCAAATTGTCTTAATGACCTTAATCACTCTTCTGTATGATTTTCTAAGGGAGTATGTGAAGAGCATACACGCTCATTCTCTTTCACAGCCTGACAATAGTTCTCTCTTTTCTGTCTTTAAATATGGGCTGTTCAATCTCTGTTATTATGCCTTTCCACCCCCCTAAAAATAAAAACAACCAAAGAAAAAGAATATTCTGAAAACCACTGAGGAGAAAAGTCTTATTTAAACCACTGTTTTTAGTATTTATGAATGTGACAGAACAAAATGTAACCTTTCACAACATGCTTTTGGTGAGTTTTCTCCTCAGCAAAAGAAGAACAGAATTTGTATGGCCTGCTATTTTGCTCTTTAACCCAGTCTCTTAGGAAAAAAACAGGTACTGATCCCAAATGTTGGGCTAAAACAAAGGGAATCCCAGCTCTTCACCTCCCCAGGAATAAGATCTGGCCGGTTGTCTTGAGGCTGTCAATTTGCTGCAGGACAGAGATCTTAACCACGCCATTGAATTGCAGACTCCTTTTTGTTTGTTTGTTTGTTTTTTTCAGTGGAAGCTGCTGGGCAAACAATTATATCAGCTTTCTCTTTGTTTTGAGTACCACCTTTCTTTCATTTCCATTTCACTGGATTTGTAGCAAAGGCACAGCACATTGCTACCAGTCATTTTAAAAGAGCAAAATTTCCACAAAACAACAGCTGTCAAGCTTACCATATGGAAACAAAACCAACCAAACAAATCCAAAACAGAAAATGTATCCCAACTTGCTAGCAGGCTAAAAATTATAGCTACAGAATTAATTATCAATATAAATACTTTTATTTGAAAGTGATGGATACTTTTAATTTTTAGAAGGTATCTTTATTTGAGCTAACAAATTGATTCTTCATTTTAGAGTTCTTTACAAAAAAGGACCTTACAATGCTCAGACAAAACACCTTCAGTTAATGACAATGGCCACACTCTGTATACCCTTACAAACTTCTCTATGAAATATGCCGTGTAACAAGCTATAATTAAATATATGCAGAGATCACAATAATAACAGCTTGATTAACCCCATTCTATAGGAAGCTGCATATTAATTTCCATAATGCTTAAAATTAGATGAGTTCCATCTGAATTTTAATGTTTTCCCTTGCCAAATGAAGATGCTAATAGCACTATTCAAATGTTTGAAGAGAGAATTGGGAAGCTTAGTGCAGACAAAAACTATAGTGTTACCATTTTAGCAATACTCATGTGTCCAACTTAGCCAATCATGAACGAAGCCCTTTTACTTAAATATAGGGAAATGTCCAGTGCATTTCAACAAACCAATATTTTTATTATTAATCTGAAGAAAATTAAAATGGAATGTAAGATTTCTAAATAGATTACCATGGCAATTATTCTTCTTGAGACAGAATGTCAGCACAATTGTCTTAAATATAAAATTAGCTGAATTTTAGAATGTTTTAATCTAAATCCTACTTCACAGAAAACATACACGTTTTGATGTTTTGACTGTTACTGACTATTGGTTGCTTTTTTTCACAAAAGATTTGTTCTACATCTGGGTGTTGGATCATCCACATATCAGCAATTGTTTGATCAAGCCAACTCATGATTACAAGAATTGACACAATGCTAGAATCAAGATCCCCTTTCTAGCAAAAAGTTGCTGCTTTCCTATGTGACTCCTTTGGTTTCACTCAGTTCTTGCAAATAATAAGGTGCAAATATTCCATGCAGCTTGTTTCTTTTCCACCTTTCAAGATGAGTTGGGCTTGGGCATTTTGGTTGCTTAAAATTGACATTGCTAGCTGCAAAGAGCTGCTGCTACTTTCAAGGCCTTTTCAGTTCCGGTATTGAGGGAAATAACCCAGCCAATTTCAATCCCAGCAGGTGTCATGGGGTTAAGCATTTCAGGGTAGTAAAGTGTTGTTTTATTTATTCTGGAGTTACTCGTCCCATATGTAGTGTTATTACAAAATGTTCAATGAGAAGCTTGTGATGATTTCATAGTATAACAACAAATAAACCAACAAGTGTTAGAGAAAAGGTACTGTGACAGCAGTAGAGAATATATGTCTTTCTCTTAGTCAATCTCACCCAACAACTACAGCTAGTTTCAGTCGTACTATTTTAGGCTTCAAAGTCTTTTAGGGTGGCAGTTCATTTACACCTTAGTGTCCTGCTAAAAAGGCTGGCATGCTGCATAAAGCATTATTTGAGGGGACGTAGCAATGATTGCAATCCACTGCAGAGAAAACCAATTATTTTTCTACTCTTCTCTTCTTCCTGAATGATATTTCATCTTGTTGATTTCAGGATTTCTTCAAGTGCCAGCCATTCAGTTAATAATCACCATGTCTGAACAAGAGCAATACCACATAAATGCTATAAAAATTATACACATGCTCTAGCTAAATCTTTATCACTGCATTTCTGAACAGACTGATGATGACAGCTATCATGCTGAAAATTGTCATAATTTATGACACATGGTAGGTGTTCTCTGAAAGACTGTAAACCAGTACTCTTCTTTAGCTGGATATTTAGGATGCAGATTATAAATTTTGCATAATTATGGCTGCCACAAAAGATTAAACTTGTACTAAAAATATGGATCATTCTCTAAATACAAAATGTGGGCTTTTAAAAATTGCTTTTTCTGCCTCCTATCTCTATTTAATCCGTATCTCATTTCCATTTTCTTGTTCTGCCTACATTCTCTTTCCCATTCCTTCTTTGCTTTGTTCCATTTTCCCTTACATGTTTGATATTTCCCCCTGCCTTAGTATGTCTAAATCATTATTTATTGAGGGGGGAAAAAAGTTCATTTTTAGCCTTTTTTTGCCAGTTTAGCATAATTCTCACTTTTCCTTGCCTCCTTTGCTTCTTAGTGTTATTTGATTCTCCCTCTTTCACCTCTCTGCAGTTTGAATTTCTTCCCTTTTCCAGAATCCCTGTTTTTCTCTGCTTCCTCAAGCCACTTATTTTGCTGCTGCTTCTGTTTATTGGTTACAAGTTCTTCTGCCTCCTTCCAATGAAATGTGTGAGCTTTATTCAAAATGATACATGACTCAACATTTCAACAAGGTTCAAATAACCTAGAATGCCTTGTATCAGATTGGGTGTACCTGCAAATATGCTTAAGAAAACCACAGGTATGTATCCAGTATTTTATTGTTCTGGCCAGTAAAAAGCATCAGTGGGCTGAAGGTTTTGATGAATATTGCTGATACTATTCAAGTAAAATTAAGTTTCAGCAAATGCAGAAAAGCAAAGCTGTTACAAATTGCTGTTCTTAAAAGAATTGGTGAGCTTTGGATCCAGTCTTCACTTAAGCTTTCTTGAATTTCAAAATTCAAAATAATATGTTTCCTTCAAGTCCCTGTCTAATCAGCCTTTCTTCTATTGTTTCAAATTCTGCCCTTGAGGCTGAACAGAAAATTAGGTTAGCCATCCTAGGCCTTTAGTTTATATATTGTTTAGATGAATCTAATTATAATTTCACTGTCTTGATAAGGTATGTACAGTTTACTTAATATTTGTAAAAAGCATCAAGATTATCTGATTAAAGATAATTTAAATGCAAACTATTATAATTCCAAATAGAACCTGTGCCCTCAGATTTAAGTAGCTCATTACTCACTTAATCATGTAGCCCTCAAAGTTACTTATGTTAGAAAAATCTATTTTTGCTTTAGGTGTTGCATTTATACGACAGAAAACTACTTTGTTACTTGCCAACTTGTTATTAGTATGTCATATACCAGTTCTGAAATATCAACTTCTTGTCAAGCTATTGTTAAACAGGGGAAGAAACAGAGTTTGCAAAAATTATACAGGTCTCAAGTCTTGCCTTGTGATTCCCTTGCCTGATGCACGATCTGCACTGCTAAGCACAACAGGTATAGCGGCTGTTTTCCTACCTAGAGTAAATCTAGAATTCAAGTAAAACTTTCAGTCTCTGATTTTCACTGACAATCTGCTGTGACTGACTGTAATATGAACAGTCTGGTAGCTGAACATGACAGTCACTACTAAGGTCTTGTATCCTGCACTGACTTCTTATCAGCAGTTAAAAAAAATCTGTTAGTACAGTCTCTATTTTAAGACTACACTATCGAAATTCTTAGCTATGAATATTTAATGTTGCTTAATTAATTTAAATTGTACCAACCATTAGCTTCCTAAGGCATTCAATGGAGACTGAGCTACCAAGGGCCTCATAATTAGCAATTAAGACTGTGAAATGGGAGCTGTGATCAAGAAAGTAGCATGCTGGTTCCTCCCTCTCCATGTTCACTGTAGATCTGCAGCATCATTTGGAAATACATCTGAAACAACAGATACTAGTAGACTCACATCATGATCATGCAAGAGGTGACATTTTGTTTTAATTCAAGGCCTTTTGACCTGACTCATACTCCTGACCAGGTTAGTGGCTCCACTTTGGTCTTGCACATCCAGACAGTCCTGGTAGTGATGCTCAGTGGGTTTTTTTGGCACTTTTGTTGTATAGGCATCTAGGTACCCTGCTAGGATCAGCAAAAGGAAGGTGGCCCAGCCACCACTCAGCACCTCATCCCAAACTATGCACCACACCACAGGTGACCTGCACATGCAGTGCTTCCTTCAATAAGGATGGTTGCCTTCTAAATATATATAAATATAGATGAGAACAAGCTTACCCGAAAAGTCAGTTTCTATTCCCAAAGTTCTAGCTATTTCAGCAACTGAAAGAGGCAAAGGGTGAGGACAACAAATGTTAATATTCTGCTAACATGGCACTGGGGGCTGAATAAAGCCTGAATCTCAGATCCTTAAAGGATTTTGTGCATCTCATTTGGGTTCAGCAGCTGCACTTGCAGCTGTTTGGTGTCTCTGTCAACCCAGGGCTGCCTGTCTGCTTGATGACATGAGGCCACTGAAACATGGAAGAGGTTGTAGCATTGAAGCTCACAGCTTATTCACCATCTTCATCTGTTAAAAAGCCACTGTGTAATGAAATAACTTCTGCAGAATACAAGTATCTGTTCCACAGTCTACCATCCATATACAGTTTGAGAAAGCACATTTAAGTGTTATTGCATTTATAACACTGATTTTGTGAGGGAAAATAAATATTTTAAGTTTCTAAAAGGGAAGGAAGAATAAGAGGAATGGAGCACTGGATTCAAAACCCTTCTAAATGAGCAATGAGTTGGTCAGAGTTAAGTGCAAATCTCAATAAGAGTTCAACTATAACTAATTTTTTTAGTCACTAAAAGTAATGGCTGCATGCTATTGAACTTCAGTTGTTCAAGAGCTGATGTTAGTATTTTAATGCCTCTCTTTTCTTAATCAGTAACTAAAGATGTCCCTCACCATTAACTATTTACAAAGTATCATGAATTTATGGCTATAGTTTATATTTTGACATGTTGTTTAAATGTGAGAAAAAGCTAAACAAAAGAAAAATAATGAACATACGAACAGTTTTGTTTTGTTTTGTTTTTCCCATTTTGTTTGAAATGTTGCTTGATAAACAAGGGTAAATTTAATTAGTCCAATTATAATATCAGCCCATAGAGGTTCTCCAGTAGTGGCCTTGAATTACTGTGATCTTCATTTTCTCTGTTGTACCATATTCTTTCACATTTTTTAATATATCTGAGATAAAAGAAACCAAATTAGTGCAGGATACAAAGAGGTTCAGTCATGCCCAGGAAGTTACAGCTGGATTCAGAGTAGGAGAGATTGATCATGCATGTAAAAAGCCTAGAGCAATTCCACCTCTCAAAGCCTTGAAAAAGGTATAATTTAGGAAACTCAGCGTTCTTCTGCTTATGTCTTTGAAGTACTGTACCGTTTCCATTAGCACAACAGCAATAAATTGCATTTCATATGATACAGAAGAACTTTAGCAGAGGTAAATCCAATTCAGTGAACTTTGTTCAGAGATGACAATAAAGCTCCAAAAATATTTTATCTGAAATGAAATTTTCTGTACTAGACTGGGGATATAGCTAGATTCCTTCCTCCAAATATTTGTATGACTAATATACTCATTCTGAGTTAACTGTAGATTTGGTTTTAGATTAAAACCATAAACTTTGGCTTGCTACATTTTTTTTTTTCCTATGTACACACTAATATACAGGTACTAACTATTACTCTTTTTTAAAAAGAGCAGTTTATCCACACTTCAGCTGTTGTATTATCTAGAGGAATATAAAATCACATCCTAAGAAGGTTGTTGTTATACCATGTTTTTAACCTTTGTTGCATCAACATAACATTTTCCTTACTGTCATTTTTTATTATTCCCTTCAACTTCATGCAGAAAAACAACTTCCAGATGAATGCAGCACAATAACCTAAGAAGTCATGGCACACAGGGCTGGAAAGGCCTCCAAGAGCTCATCCAGTTTGTGCAATCTGGTCCAAGGGATGGTCAGCTGCTCCTAAATCACATCACACAGATATCTGTCACTTGACGTATCTTTTTCTGGAAGCCTAAAATGATGGTTCTGTATCAAGGTAAATAACTAGGAAATGGTTTCTAACCATAAGGGTAGTGAAGCAAGGACATTGTTGCCTGGAGAACCTGCCAGATGGGAGGTTTTTAACTGCAGGTGAGATAATCATTAGTCAGGAATGATGGAGTCAGTTACAACTGAGCCTTCCTTGGGGCAAGGAGGTGGGTTGGATGAGCTTGTCAAAACAGAAAACAGAAATCTTCTGACTTGGCAAAGCATTCCCCATCAGCAGCTTTCAGCACTCTCGATGTCACATATCAGGTAGCACATCTTCTCAAGTGGCTGTGCATCACCCAGATCATATCTGCTGCCGTTCTCCATGTATTTTACCCACAAAGTGACAATGTCTTCAAGCCAGTATGTTGCTGCCTCCTGCTGTGACAGCTGAGACTTGGGGCAAATGTATGTGTGACTTCTACTTTTGAAACTGTAGCTAAGCCAGCTCAAAATCGGGTTGTTTAGGTCCTGTTAGCAGGTCCCAAATATATCCATGACTGCAGCTGCACTGTGCTTTCCCTGATACCCAGGCTAGCAAGGTTAAACCTGCTTGTGCTGCTGAACACAAGCCAGCAGTGTGCTCCTGAAAGGAAAGCTAAAAGCACATTGGGCTGATGTGTTGGGTTTATGTGTGGGAGATTTGGTAGCATGGGAGAGGACACAGAGGTGGCTCCTGTGAGAAGTTACAAGAAGCTTCCCTGAGTCCAAAGCCAGACCTGTCTCTGGCCAAGGCTGAGCTCTTCAGCACTGGTGGATGTGCCTCTGCTATCAACATATTTAAGACAGGGAAAATAAATACCCTCCTTTGGACCCTCTCCAGTCTGTCTGCAGTTTGTCTGCATCCTTTTTGAATTAGAGGGCCAGACCTGGACAGAGCATTCCAGGCGCAGCCTGACCTGTTTGAACTAGAGCGGGATAGTCACATCTCTTACCTAGTAAGCCCCTCTGGATGCAGCCCAGGATCCAATTTGCTGCAGCAATGCTCTCCTGAGTCATGTTCAAATTGCGTTCTACCAAGTCCCCCAGGTGCCTTTCAATAAAGCTGCTCCCCAGCCACATAGATCTGAGCCTGTCTGGGCTTTTCAGAGAATCACAGAATCACAGAATTATGTCATCCCAGGCTCAGTATTTTGCACTTGGTAAAGTGCAAAGTAAAAAATGTTGTATCTTTTCTATATGAGAGCAGCTTTAGGTGGGTCAGTGTGGGAGGAGAAAACATGGGATGATTATGTCTCCATATTAGAACATACAATAAGATTAAATAACTCCTGGGACTCCTGGAGTGTATTGCAGGATCTGATTATTAATAACAGCAACTCCTGTAACATTCTGTTAGGATCACTTTTGTCCTCCACAGAATAATAATAGCTGTGTTAGGGTAATTTTGAAAATATTTTATTTGGTTTGGGTATGAGCTAAGAAACTGTGGTTATGCCAGAGGAAATGAGAAACCACAGACTTTTAAAGAAAACTGCAAAAAGCAAATGATCCAGAGTTCAAACTACTGTTTGCCTTATTTTCTGGAATTCATAGTCTTTCCCCTGTGACATATTTCATAAGAAAAAGGCAAACATATTTTTACTTACTGAGCAACTTAATGAATTTATACGTGTGGTACATGTAAGATTGAAAAGGAAATTGTAAATATGTGTTTTTATCATCAAAAAGAAGCTCTATCACTCATCACTCTTGTAATCATTATCCTTTGAAGTCTGAGGTCCCATAATTATCCAATAGAAAAACCACTTCTGATCTACTTTTGCTTTAATGTGGAAAGTTCTGTCAATTATACTACTTTTAGCACTTATGGTGCTGCTGCTCCAGAACACATATTTATGTATCACAGATATTTTAATCTTCTGTAGTACTGAGATTTCTCTGTTTCTGACAGTCAAAAATCAATTAAAAGCTAGTTGGGGTTTTTTTGTTTGTTTGTTGGGGTTTTTTTCAATAAAGAGGTCTGTATTGCTATAGAAAGCCTGATATGTGTTGCAGTAACTGACATAGCGAAAGTAAATGCCTAGATTAGCCTACTAAACACAAATAAATACCAAATATATATATAATACTAAAATTAATTAAATGACTGGTGTGCCTACTGAGAACAAAGAAAATATTTTTTAACAAAAATGACAATATAGAAGTTGAATGTATGGACTTGCTTTTTGTAAAAAAACGTAGATTTTTGTAGGCTAGACTGTGCATCTATAAGCTCATTTAAATAAAAAACAGCATTTAGTCTTGCAGTTTTCAAATGGAATAGGGACTTCTGTTCCACTGTTCTTACTCCTTTATTGTAGGTCAAAATAATGTACAAAGTGCGTGTCTTTTCATGCTGGTTCTGATGTGCTGGGCACACTGTGCACCCACCTCTCTGTCTCAGGGCATCTGCCTTTGCTTGCTGAATGACTCTGGGTGAAGACCCCTTTGGGGCACGACCCTATTGAGTCTTCTTTCCCTCTACGGATGCTGCATTATTGAAGACAGTTTTGCCATATACTTACTTGATCTCTTTTATACCTTTGATGCTCAGGAACTGTTTCTAGAAACTATAACATTTTCTTACCAGCACTGCAACCAACAAATCTTTCACATTTTTGTCTCATGAATATTTAAATTATTTGCCATTTTAATCAGTGCAAAGTATTTTAAATGAGTAGGGTTTTTTTGGTAGAATGAACAGCATATTTTTATACGTTTGTCTCCAGCAGAAGCTGCCCATTTCATCTGAGAAACTTTGGCATTCCCACAATGAAAGCCATTTATCTACTCTGAAAATTGCTTTGGGTTTGTAGAAGAAATTGAATGGAGCTGAAGAGGTTCAGTTACACTGAGAATGGCCAGAAATATTTTTCACCTTGTTTGATGTTTGAAATTTCTGCACATTTCTGACAACATAATAAAAAGAGTACATATGAAAAAGCATGTATTTGCAACCTCAGTTTAACATCTGAAACAATAAATGCAAAATCTAATGCATTTATCATTTGGTACCTTTTAATAAATACGTTATGGTCGTTATTTCCTGCTGAAGCCTATGGGGACAGCTGGGAAGCTGCAATTCTCAAAAGGTAGTAGTTAAACCAATATGATGAAGTGCCAGCTCACAGGTTCCAGATTTGGGCTGATGTTTGGATTCTGATGATGTTACACTTCCAGGAAAATTATTACTATTACACTAGAGGAAATTATGTCAAATATTTGCAAGTACTTGGCACTTGTATGCGTAGTTGGGTCACTCAGTGGTTTGGGGTTTGTGTCTGTTTCTGCAAAAAATGTGAAACACAAACTCACACACATTTTAGCCTCCAGAAGGATCTTTGCTAGTTTCTCAGGAAAGTTTGCAACTCTGATCTGGCTCCAGTGAGACAATGGTCCAATTCCATGCTCTCTAAAATAATAAATACAGTAATTTCTAGTTGTTGTTTGGCATAAGATGGGAGAAAAAAAATACAGTGGCAGGAGGTAAATGATATTTTTTCCCATTCTGCAGATGCTCTAGTTTAGAAACTCATATATAATACAAGGATATGTAGACATACAAAATTCTATGTGGAAGATTTCCTTTTAATGACCATGTGCATGTGGATGTGCACACATTTTATCGTGATACTTTCCAGCAAGTTTTCTAAACAAAAATGTAGTTCCAAGCCTGTGAAGAATCCATCTTATTTCAGCAATACAATTTAAATGCAGGCAAATCAGGTTCCTGGTCACATCATTCACCATACTGGGCTCTTAGTGCTGGCTGAACCAACTGAAGAAATGTCGACCGTTGCCAGTGATTTGTGATTTTTATCCAGTTTATCTGGTAGAGAGTTGAACAACCAGCAGTGATTTGGAGGCATAGCAAGCACCTATGACAACCTGCATCCTGATGAGCTGCTTCCAGGCTGTAGAAGCATCGCAGCTGTACACCCTCAAAGAGGGCTTAATTTTGTCTCAGGGGGACCAGCCATGGAAACAAAGGAGTCTCATAGGGAAGACAGATGCCTCTGAGCTTATGGCACCTGCTATCCAGAAATGATGTTGAGAGAACATTCAGACTTGGACTAAATTAGAGATGAGAAAGTGCAGGAGTGCAGGGCAAGAGCTAAACTGGTTAAATATATATACCCACCTCAGTAGTCCTCTCACCTACCACCCTGTCCAGATGCCAACTTAATGAGCCATTTTGTAAAGCAACAGGATATTCCTCTGTCAAGATAAAAATCTTCTTTGAAGATTATTTGAAGAAACTTGAAAGAAGCTGTTTCAGGGAGTCCTGAGCTTTATTAAAGTGAAATAGAATAGTGATAATGGATAGTTTGGGGAAAAGACTAATAAGTTGCTCAGAGGTGCTATAATTGGGAAACAGCACTGGCCATAAACTGATTACTCATGCAAAGCTGATACAGTCATAAAAGACTCACATAATAAGAAGACCTAACAAGTTTCTTAATATTATGTACCAATATTTTTTATTAAATGCTTTAATTCTGATGCAATCTAACTCATATTTAATGAATAAATAACTCTTTGCCCATGCATTTGTGAACTATTTTCTTATTCCCACTTAGAAGAATGAAGTGAAATCTGACTTCAGCCACCCTTTTTTCTCTTGTTACAACAGGAAATATTAAAAATGCATCGACCAAACTAGGTCTATTTTCTTCCCAATTTAGTACAGAGCAGCCCAGAAGGCCTCATTCAAAATGAGAGTGACAACTTTTTTAACCTCCTTACTATAACATAAACTATACGTAGCTCTTCCTAATCACATAAACAGGTCTTTAGTCTGGATAGTGAAGAGACTTAACTGAGGCTTTTTCAAAAGACAAACACGGACATCAGCTTCTGGATGCCCTATCCCTGTATATATGAAGAAAGACTAAGAAGCTCATAAATGCTTTTGAGTTACTGGTACTTGAATTATTTAGAGAAGCTACAAGACACTGCTTGTTTGCCAGCTCTACTGAAATATTTTCCTGCTAATAAATACACCAGTGACACTTAGCTATCAAAGTAAGCAGTAGACATCAAGACATTTATCAATTTGTAGAAAATATGCTATTTTCTCCCTGAAGCCCACCACTCTTTCTGCCAAATTCATATACTTTTTTATTATTTTACAGTTTCAGATTTTAAGGTAATTTCTGATGAAAACAGAGACAGTGCTAAGTCCACTATTTGCTGCAAAAACGGCAGGACTTCTTTCCAAAGTAACTTTTTCTTATAAATGGCAAAGTAACTGTTCAGTATTTTGATGTATTCAAACTTCTTTTCTGTGATCATCTATAAATAACAGAATTGTGTTTGGTTTCAGTCCACTTGCTAAAGGGTAACTCATTGGGTATGTAAGGGACCTTACAAATTATTAACAGCAGGCTCTCAGACTCGAGAGTTTGACTCAGGTAAATGCATCTCACAAAGCAGTCTGTGTGACATCTTCAAAGCTCACTTCTTCCTCTCAAAGTTAATGTTCAGACTTCCAAACCATTTCCCAGCTTCATTTTCTGTTATGATGAACTGGGGACAAAAGTTCAGAGTGTTTCACAGTACTCTATTCCCTTTTGCATGTTTAAAATTAAAACTTTCTACTTGGGATACTTGGTTGACTATTCTGTCTCCAACATTTTTATCTTCAGAGGATTTTGAACTAGATGATCATACTGTTACAGCCTGTAGGGGTTGTCCCTCAGATACCAAAACGAAAAGTGCTATACTTTGTGCCAGGGCAGGCATTGCTTTCTGCACCTGCATTAAAGTAAATAGAAAAACTTGATTTAAAGTATAGAAATACTCTATTCAATCAAATGAGTTTTGTCTTTGTTTTTAGAGTGCCAGCACTCTTTATTTTTCACTCATTCTTTCTGTTTGGCTGACACAGCTTCCATAAAAAGATTCCATCACAAACTATCTTAGCTGAGGCATTTCCATCTCAATCACAGAATAAAAAAGTGAACATGAAACCAAAAACCTATTTCTCTGTAACTGTTGCTAACCAGTGAGACTGGCGATCCCTCTTGTTGTCCTTGTTTCCTCACTGCACCTGAAGAACTCTCCCAATGTCCACACCCTCTTGTGTCATCAACGAGCAACAGGTTGTCAGATGTTTCTAGGTCTCTTGGCTATGAGTTGGAAAGACCAAGTTTCCTGATGGCGATCATTTGTGTCACGACAGTGAAGGCTCAAAGAAATAGGTCCTGAACTCTGAGAAGGACAACCTTGTGGTGAGGGCGCAGGCTTAGGTTTAAGACAAAACTCTGCTTCCCACTCAGCCTCATGATGCATGCTACCTCAGCATCCTGCTTTCTATGAGTTTCAAATAAAATACAGTCTGACTTCAAGACTATCCAGTGATCCAGTGATGTGTTTATGCTCTTAAAACACTCTTTCTCTCTCTCTCTTTTTATTTTTTTTTAATTTTATTTTTTTAATGAAAAGAGACTAGGAACAAAAAGTTATTCTTCTCTGAAGTAATAATGTTTTATGCTTTATGTAAGTAGAAGATATAATGGACTATCTATACCATAGTATTTATCCAGGTTTCTACAGCTGTCTTAACAGCTAAACAGTGAATCTTTCTCAGCAGGTATGTAAAACGGGGAGTCTTTCCCACTTGTCTCACACATTACATGTGAGGTTTAGGCGTAGTCATCCACATGGAAAGAAAGAGAAGGACTGCTTGTCTCACACCTTCAGAAATGCACCATCTGAAGGAATCTGAAGATTCATCCTCAAAGGATGCACTCACATCAGTGTCTCAGATCAGATAAGGAATGTGTTTTTGAAGTGAATCTCTCTTTTCTCTCCATTCACAGCATCTTAGGTTATGTTGTGGAGCAGTCTTAGAGGCCTAGGATCCCTCAGAGTGAAAGAAAGGCTTATCCTAAGACCAGGCATAACAAATGCTAGTAGCCATGGAGTTCAGCCAACGGGCTAGAGTAAATGTGAAGGAGAAACTCATAAGGTGCATATAACATGGGTAGCAATGCCGAGGAACAGGTTTTGCCCTTGAGAAACCAGG
The DNA here is from genome assembly GCF_020740795.1 of Apus apus. Taxonomy (NCBI): domain Eukaryota; kingdom Metazoa; phylum Chordata; class Aves; order Apodiformes; family Apodidae; genus Apus; species Apus apus. Next base: position 104,956,397 of record NC_067283.1, read on the forward strand.
AGACGCTACTGCTGTGTTTCTAAAGGGCTAAAGTAGATGCAGACTCGGTGATACAAGCAGTGGGAAGCGCTGGAATGAACAATATGCATCAGGGAGTTAGAAAGCATGTATTTCTACATCAGAAAATCTAATAAAAAGAGTAGAATGCAGTGTAACACGGTACATCATGGGTGAAACATAATATTTTCTCCACCTAAGTATAGGTTCTCAGAGTAATTTGACAGTCTGATGTGCAAAACAATCCAAATACTTTCTTAGCTCTTCCACAGCAATAAGTTTGGGAGCCCTGTCTCAAAGGGGACATTAGAATGTTTTTTAGTACTGTGACTTAAATGGTCTGAGGTCTCACTTCAAAACATTAATAAAATAGTATCTGTTGTGTTATAGAAAAACTCACCTTTACATATTTTTTTTCCAAATCCACCAAGACTAGGATCTGACTGTCACTTCACACTTCCCAATAAATTTGGGCAACTCTACTGGATTCAAATTTTTTCATATCACGAGAAAGACAATGTCACAGAGTGGGAAAGCGAGGATTCAGTTGTATTAGAAGCTGTATTTTTAAAAAAAACCCTCTCATCTGGTCGTCATCTCCCTGCCCCTGTGACATAAAGTGTTTCGTGCAAAATTAGGAGCAACCTGTGACTCTCAAATATTTTCACATGCCACTTCCTTCATTAGTCCTCAGTCTGTGGCACTAGCCAATGCCATAGCCCTGGTCTGTACACATCACTTGAACTGCTGACAATGGTTCATGATAATTAACTTTGGAAAGCTGGTTCTAACAGACATGCAATGAGGTTTTATGTTGCTCTTCGTAATATCTCTTCCTTTTCTGGTGGCTGCTCATCACTTTTTCTGTGGTCCTTTTTAGGGGACTCCAGCAAGATGGCTTAGCTGTGTTGTGGTAATCAGACTGGCACTTGGCAAACTCTTCACTTCATGTGCTAATTTTTTGATGTTGACCATAGTCAGATCAAAGCAAGCTCCACTGCTGCCCTGCCTTGCTAGTCTGGTGTTGCTTTAGCTGAGGGGCAGTAGCTGTGCTGCTGGGAAACTGGATAAGAGGTGGGAAAGTCAAAATTGTGGGTTGCGATGAACACGTTCATGTTGAAGAACAAAGGAAAGAGTGTGTGCCAGATTTGGTTTTTTGTAAAGGTCTGCAAGATGATAATTTTCTCCCTTTTTTCCTACTAGCTAATCCTGTCTTTTTACTCTGGAGGAGGAACTTTAGCCTAAAGGTATGGTAAACTAGTTATATTCTAATTTCTGTCTTTATACTTAGAGGTCTGAAGGCATGACCATACAATAGTTTTTATATATATATGTTTTTAGTGTTATCAGTGATACTGCTTTATATCCTGCAGCACTCTTGTAGATTTGTTTCTTGTTTCTCATAAAGCCCTTTGGGAGTCCTAAATATTTCCAGCTTGTCCTGAATAAGCTGGAAGGAGGAAGAGGGAGATAAAATATAAACAGAATCTCATTTCAGTGTGGCAAGTTGTGAGCTGTCATTAATTATTGAAAAGCAAGGCAGGCATCAAGACATGTATTTGTGACACATGGCCCAGGGTTGGCAGTTTTGTGTCACAGGCATATATTTTAAATTGCTCATTTACAGAGAAAGGCTGTATTGGTAATTTTTATTTAGACAGCATGACATTAATCTTTTGTCATCATATTGAATTCATGCAGTCTTTATCTTCCAGTCTCAACAAGTAAGGAGTTATTGAATGTAAATAATTATTTAAGATAAATAAATACACATACACACAAAAATCAAAAGTAGCATCTTTGGACTGGGATCTTTCTCTGATTGTCTTTTTGGCCTAACATCAGTATTTTGCATGGTTTGTTGGACCCGTAATCCCCGTTCCTGAGGAATTATGTACATGAACCCAAAAAGGGCATATGTTTAAGTATGAGTAATTTCTGGGGGGTTCTGACCACTACTACCAAAAAACTGGGGGGGGGGGAGCAATTGCCATACATTTTTAGTCGTTATTGTGGTGGTTGTTTGTTTTTTTTCTAAAATAAAATATATTAATGAATATTTTAACAGTATCAACGTAATTAATACAAAATATGTAATAACAGAATTTTTATGGTTGGACAGGACCTCTGAGAGCACCAAGTTTAACCATCAACTCTATACTAAAATAAGCCTGACAAACCCACACCCCACCAAAAATCACCCACAAAAAATCCCACAACCTTGGCCACTAGAGGATGCCTGAAGAACCACATCTACACATTTCTTGAGTACCTCCAAGAATGGTAGTGTTACAGGTATCAGAATTTCTTGTTCATATTAATGTTTGTGGAAATATGTTTTTATTACCAAGTTTACATAGCTGCCTGTTAACCAAGTGTCACTTTGAAAGTGCTGCCTGTAAAGCAAAGAACTGTTTAACAAGCATGCTCAAATGGGAATTGGGAAGGAAAATTCTATGCATTTTCAGTGACAGTCACAAAATATCAGAAAAAAATATTAGAAATTTTATTCTCTTATGATTTGTTTAATTCTAGTTTTTCTCTTTGAAGGCAATATGATTTAGTGATGAGTGTCTATACAAAATTACTTTGTGTATTGGTCAACGGCTCTAAGTCCAGATGGAAAACAGTGATAAGTGGTGTCCCTTAGGGATCAGTGCTATGCCCAGTGTTGTTTAACATCTTCATTGACAATATTGATGGTGGCACTGAGAGCACCCTCAGCAAGTTTGCTGATGACACCAAGCTGAGTGGTGCGGTCGATACACCAGAGGGATGGGATGCCATCCAGAGGGACCTGGACAAGTTAGAGAAGAGGGCCCAGGTGAACCTCATGAGGTTCAACAAGGCCAAGTGCAGGGTCCTGCACCTGGGCCAAGGTAACCTGAGATATGAGTACAGGCTGGGGAAGGTCATGCTTGAGAGCAGCCCTGTGGAAAAAGACCTGGGGGTACTAGTGGATCAAAAGCTGGACATAAGCCACCAATGTGCAGTTGCAGCCCAGAAGGCCAACTCCATCCTGAGGTGTATCAAAAGAAGTGTGGCCTGCAGATCGAGAGAGGTGATTCTGTCCCTCTACTCTGCCCTGGTGAGACCTCATCTAGAATACTGCATCCAGCACTGGTGCCCCCAGCACAAGAAAGATGTGGACCTGTTGGAATGTGTCCAGAGAACGGCCACGAAAATGATCCGAGGCTGGAGCACTTCCCTTAGGAGGACAGGCGGAGGGAGTTGGGGTTGTTCAGTTTGAAAAAGAGAAGGCTTGGGGTGGAGCTCATAGTGGCCTTCCAGTACCTGAAGGGGGCCCACAGGAAAGATGGGGAGGTCTTTTTACAGTGAGAGGACAAAGGGTAATGGTTTTATGCTGAAAGAAGAGAGATTTAGGTTAGAGATCAGGCGCAAATTCTTCAGTGTAATGGCAGTGAGACACTGGAACAGGCTGCCCAGAGATGTTGTGGGGGGTCCATCCAGGTTGGGGCAGGTTGGATGGGGCTTTGAGCAGCCTGTTCTAGTGGAAGGAGTCCCTGCCCATGCAGGGAAGTTGGAACTTGATGATCTTTAAGGTCCCTTCCAACTCCAAAAGATCTGTGATTCTGTGATGCTGTGTATAAGTCTGATTCATCTATATTTTCTATTATATATTGATTGGTTTTCATGAACTTATATACTAGAACAAATCCAAATTTCCTACTTAATACAATAGCTGTACCATATTCATTCTAGGCCAAATCTTGACAAGCAAACTGAAGTTTGTAGTTCATAACTCCATAAAGAATTAAGGTGCTGCAATTGCTTAGTAAAAATGAGGCTAGTCTTTAAGCAAGACTTAGGTTTGTAAGCAGGTTTGATTGGAAATGTCAGGCAAGCTTTTGAGCACACAAAATCATCATCAATTTGGAAAATATACATGCCTGTAAGTTTGCTAAATTTTCAAGCTATTCCAATCCTTCTAACAGGAGATATTATCTCTGCCTAGAATCACTACTCTGCCTGTGCTCTTAGGCCTCACAGATATCTGATTTTAAAGTCCCTTTTCATGCTTTGTAGCTGTTTCTTGTTAAACACTGTCATAAAATTTGCTACAAAGTATTTTGTTAGTACAGTTGAGTCCTTTCGTCCCCAGTGGGAATTTAATTGTTTCATTGCTTGAAATCACAACTGGAGATAACAGAACTTATAAATAAGTAATTCCATGTTCAAGATATTGGCATCATTATTACATTACAGCCAGCTACCTGAGGGTAACAATGGCTTCTAAAAATTTCTCTTTAGCACCCCTTATATTTTCAAGGTATCTAATTTACATGTCCATTGTCAAATTACGTATTTTAGATGTGATACCCAGAATAAGTCAGGGTTCTATGATTGGTTCATTACAGCTACACCTGCAGTTAAAGCAAAGTACCATGTACAAATGACATATGATTTGGTTTAGTCAATAAAGTACAAGTTGTACATGTTATACCAAACTTATTGGTTAGTCTTAACATAATCAAACTTCTTATCATGACATATTGACAGGTTATATCTAATAAGGTGAAATCAGTTGTCTTTCTGGTCAAGGGCAATCATCCATATACCATGTTTACTTGTGCCAGTTATTAACACTTCTACATTACTAAACATCATTTTATGTTTTAAGGACTAACTCTTCTTCATTAACTTAATAAAACTACTGAAAAATGATTATTTAGACAGTTGCATCATACCTATTCTTAAGCTGAACTCTTACCATAAGGACCTATTCAAGTTGGAGTTTTCTGCTTCTTCTTCATCAGCAGAATCCTTGAGGAAAGAGAACTAAAACACTTATGTTACATTGAAACCTGTCCTCACTTACGCCAGTAATCCTGACCTGGGCATTTATGCTCTTTCTTCTTTACTTTCTTTCCAAGGAAGGAAAAAATATCCAATAAAATTTATTTTTTTTGCCTTCCACACTGTGTGTTATTACAGGATATGTTAGCTAACTAAAAATCTCTTGCAGTTCAACAGGATTTAGAAACTGGAAGGTATAAGACACCCTTATAATATAGAGGGATACATAGTAAAATGACTCAGTCCTTTGGCTTGCATGCTCTGAAGGTGGGGTAAACATGCAAGACTACACAGCAGCTGGCATTGTGTTTCTTGTGTTTTCTTTTTTAATATGAAGACTTCTAAAGCATTATCTTTACCAGTGAAGAAAAACAATTAATTAAAATTGCTGCTAACAACAAAGTTGCACGTTCCCTTCTCAGAAAGTGAAGTGGGATAAAAGTTTGAATGACCACAGAAATGTACTGAAAGCTTTAGGCAAATTTTGATAACTAGCATCCAAGACAAATACAGGATTTTAAGTGGTTCTAATTCACCCTAGAAATCTTCCCAGGTTAAAATGAGGGCAGGGGTACCAGTGATGAAGGTTTACTCAGGGTTATGGGCAAGCTCTTGGACTCCTTTGTTAAGGAGCAAAACTGATCCATGTATCACAAAATAAAATAGCATTTCTAGGAAATGAGGATGCTGATCAGTTAGGAAAATGAATCTGTTGCTCCTACTCCTTCAAGATCTTCACCAGGGCAAGCTGAAAAATTTCAAGCTGAAATTTTGAACTATTGTGTAGAACTGGAGATGTGAGGATATTCAAGTCCTTTTAGTCAGGGCAGGAAATCTCGGTGGGGTGCCCAGCTGCTGCTTTCCATGTCACACCATGTGGACTCCACAAGGCCCCTTCACCAGCAAGAGGGAAATCAGCCTTGCCAGCAATCCACCTCTAATAATAAGCACACTTATATTTTAAGAGGAATGCGTGATGATAATTAATCTCCTTCATTACAGAGAATTGCAGCCTGGTAACCATAGTGACGGGAATGAAAATACCAGCCATCCCATTACAGACACCCCCTTGAATGGTCTCAGGTCACAGGTGCTGGGGAAACCAACAGAGCATTAGGATGGATAAGTATGGCGACTGAAAGTAGTATTGAAAACACAGTATCACTGTTATCTAAAATATTCACTCTCAGTCTGAATCACTTTGTACTGCTGGGGGTGTCACAGACCAGGCTGAATGAAGACAGGTCATGTGAACCCTGAAATGGCTTCCTCACCTCAGGAAGAGACTACTCTCTTTATTTCCAAAAAGATTATATAGGTACACACACATATATACACACAAAATAAAACAGAAGTTAAAAGTCTGTCAGATTTTCCCCCATCATTTACTCAGTACTAACAGAGTAGAGGGAATATTGAGTGCTGTGTAGAAGCTATATCTTGCTATGCTTAAAATCTTGTTTTATGAAAAAGGGGAAGAACACCTTACATGCATATACTTCAAGCTGATCAAGGAAACATTTTCTAAATATTTGTTTTTAAGTTTTTTTTCATGTCTGACACATCTTGCCATAATAGTATAATGAGAAGTAAAATAAAATAAGAAGCATATGGAGAAATTTGAAAACTTTATGCTTCCATATATGAGAAAGTGAGAAATTTTGTTTAGGAATTTTGTTACATTAAAGACATTTTATAGTATTTTTGCAAAATCATCAGTAGTGTGAAATTAAAAAAGACTTCTTAATTCGGAGCATACTGGGAGATGTCCTGTTCTAAAACCTATTGAAATAAATGGAAAAATCTTTTACACATTTAGACATACTTGGATTAATTACTCAAAACATTATAATAAAATAGTCTTTGTATTATTCACCTTGTAAAAATGACATTTGAGGGTATTTCATTAAATGCTTTACATTTACATATTTAAGCAAAATCTGTCTCTCTTGGAATATTAGATTTACTGCTGAAAGCCTGGCAGCAATTGGATGGAAAGCTAATACAACACTTAAGCTACAGCAAACATTTTTAATTGTGATCTCTAGGTATTTTACCAAATTACATCTCCTATAACAAGATGAACTGGACAGCCCCACAACCAGGCTGATAAAAAGTAAGGCTACTTCAATTTTCAGGGTCACTAGAGAGATATTGCTTAGTCAAAACAATTGTGTAGAAAGATTTGCAAATAGTTCTTAGTTTTGTTCTCTGTGTATGTTACATTTGTGCCAATGTTCACTGAATGAACTTACCCATTAACTTAGTAGTTTTGAAATACTGATAAATGAATAGCAGATACATTTTGCATTATTATTATTTAATCTGACAGCAAGGTACAATAATGGATTAACTTTTATTTTGTCTCTCTGCTGAGAAATCAGCAGAAAAAGTATGCCAAATGTCAGAGATATGAGATGTGTTTGTAAGCCTCTGATTATCATACAGAAGGAAAAGAAAACAATGAATATGTGATTAGATAACTTTTATTCCAGAAAAAAAAAAAAGAACAAAAAAACTTGGTACTACCAGGGAATATCTTCTTGATTGCCCTGCTTCGAAAGTAGTAATCTTTGAAAATGTAATGTATTGTGAGTGGCTTTAAAAGAATATATTAGCAGTCATCAGTAACTCCTTTTAAATCAGATGTGCATCACTTTGTTGCTCTTTGGATAGGTTCTCTGGTCCATTTTGTTTCTTTCCAACACATTTAATGCCTTACACCCGAGTCTATGACAGGTTTTGAACCTCCCAAAACTTGTAAGAAAAAATTCCAGCTCTAACAGAACAAGAAATGTTTTGTTTTATTTTGTTTTTAAAAGCTATATGATGCTGACAGCAAAATGCATTTATGTGTGTGTTTTATAAGTCATGGTAGGGTTGTATGCAAAGATGTTATCTTTATATTGCACATAAAAAGAAGACCTCCTTCAGGATGGCTTTCTTAAGACATAAATATTTCAAGAATTGAGGGGTTTTGTTGCCTCTGCCCCCAAGTAAAACATAAAACAAATGTATGGCCCCACCTGCCACATGGCTGCCAGCCTTCTGGCAGTCAGCATGGGGGAACACACTGGGAAAGAAAATGTCATAAAGCACATACCTCCTTGTGTAACTTATTATCAGGTCATAAACTACCATGGTGTTTTAAATATAGTATATAGCAATTTTCATTTTTCATTACAGAAAAGTTTATTTCTCTTTAGTTCCCAGTGGTCTGTGCTTTAAGTCATGAAGTGCTTGCTCCATCTCAGCAGCCTACTCCAGCAAGTCTCCCTGTGCCAGGGAAATTCAGGTTGTGCTCAGGCATGCAGCACACATTCACACCTTTGGAAATACCTATATACTGTAGGCAACTACACCTCTTCCATTTCCAGTTTCTGCTCTATTGTATGTAGAAGTGAAGATCTGTTGCCAAGGTTGAAACTAATTTTCTATGCAGTTTATTTTCCTACATAAACGTGAGTAATGTCATTGATGAGGCAGACAAATTATTTTCCACTGATTATAGAGCAGGTGTTGCAAAATCTGTGTGAACTTTTGCAGCCCATGTTTTCTTTCATCTTCTTCTTTGCTGGATATTTGAATAAAGCGTGAAGCTGATGCTATGCACACATTAAAGCAGAGTGCGTGGGTCGCTGCTGGGCAGCCTTTTGTCTGCGGCACAAGCCGGGAACCGCTAACATAAGTGAAGGGAGGAAAAAGAATAAAAAATATGCTGGAGCAGTCCTCTGCACAGCATGGCTAGAGCAAAACTATGCACATAGGTATGGCTGATCCTGGTTGGGGTTTGGATGAGAAGCTGAATGACTTATTGAGACCTCCTTTAAACTTGTTTTCCTTTGATAAAATGGCAGACAGAGTTCTGTGCTGCGTTGAATTTCTTCAAGAGGTGAGCTTTTGCTGCATTCATGCAACAGTGTGAACGAAATAACTTCTCCTGGGCTATTTCTTCACATATGCAATAACTTCCCTGGCAGCTCCCTGCTGCCTCTTAGGTGGGCAGGCACCTGGAAATAGGCTGTGGCCCATAAATGTGGGGCCCTGTTAAGCAAGACATGCTCAGAAAGAAGAGGCAGCTGAGCCAATTTTTTCTGAGCCACCTGGGGAACCTGAATCTCCACTCCCTTTTGCCAGGGAAATATGCATGCCTCTGGCACTGGATAAATGTAAAGGGCAAGGTTTCTGCCCTGAGAATAATGTTTTTTTTATGCTTTATCTCTGGGGTTGCATGTGAAGGAACACATAAACATTTCACTATACTTGTTGATGATGTATTCAAAAAGCAATGATTCAGTAATGACATTTCTGCAAGATGTTTTTTGCGCCTCTCTATCCTAAAAATAGTAAAAGGTTGACCAGAAAAAATTTCAGGACATTTTATAAAGGGAGAGCAGCTATGTTTTGCAACATGAATTCCCAAGAATGCTGAGCTAAAATTACTTCTGGCATCCCCTTTCCATGTATTATTTATAAGAGCTATGTAAATTGGTAGCATGGTATTGAATCTTCTCAAAAACTTGGAAACTTACAGATATAATATCTATGCAAAATTGGTTGTTGTAATACAGCTCTGAAAGAAAAAGTTGGGTGGTAACTTATATTTTATTTAGCCAGCTGAAAAAAAAACAAAGAGAAGTTGAGATTTTCAAAGTCTACAACAGCTAAAAAAGATATTGGAGAACAGCTCTGTTCCTAGTCCCTGGATGCAGATGCATTCTCAGGTCTGCACTTAATTCTGTACATAGTTTGTCAGAAACAAAACCTTAGAAGCTGTGTTGCTGTGAGGTTTTTTTGCATAAATAGAAGAAAAAAGGAATTATGGAATACAGGAGGAACTTGAAAAATTACGTAGTCATTTCTGGATGGCTTTAAAATTAAAGCCATATATTTAATGTGTCTTTGCATCTCTACAAATCCAGAGGGAGGGAACCTGGTCTAGGAAAGCAGATTTTGTTTTGTTAAATGTCTACATGTAAAATTGTCTACATATAGAATTGCCTACAAAATGTTACTGTGTTATTGTTAGACAAAACCCTATGTCTCATGGCTTAGGAAATGTTCTGTTTTCAAATGTTTAATCAGGTTTGTCTTCTCTGTTAATCTCCTCCCCCCTCTACTTGGCCCTGGTCAGACCTCACTTGGAGTGTTGTGTCCAGTTTTGGGCTTCCCAGTTCAATAGGAACAAGGATCTACTTGAGAGAGTCCAACTGAGGCTACGAGGATGACTAAGGGACTGGAACACCTGCCTTACAAGGAAAGGCTAAGAGACCTGGGGCTTTCCAGTCTAGAGAGGAAAAGACTGAGAGGGGATCTAATGAATGTCTATAAATACATGAGGGCTGGACATCAAGAAGACATGGACAGCCTCTTTTCACTTGTGCCCTGTGACAGGATGAGGGGCAATGGATTCAAACTCGAGCACAGGAAGTTCCACCTCAACATGAGGAAGAACTTCTTTACTGTGTGGGTTACAAAGCACTGGAACAGGCTCCCCAGAGAGACTGTGGAGTCTCCTTCTCTGGAGACTTTTAAGACATGTCTGCATGCCTTTCTGACTGATCTGCCCTAGGTTTTTTTGGTCCTGCTCCAGCTGGGGGATTGGACTCGATGATCTTCAGAGGTCCCTTCCAACCCCTAATATTCTACGAAATCTTCAGAAAATTTAAAGAAACTCTTTCTTCTATTGTCCTTTAATTTTCCTTGTCAAAACCTCTTAACTCATATAATCTTAAAAACATTCAGTGATGAGAAGGAACAGTTATGTGTCATAAAGAAACATCAATTTGTCTTGTTATCCTATTAGAGTTTTCACATCAGTTAACAACTGATTTTTAGCATTACTCCTACTCATGTTGTTACTGGCACATCAACAAAAAGGCCCGAATACACTTTGCATTTCTCATGACAGAATGAGTATCAGGTAATGTATGATTTTTTTAAATATAGCAACAAGGTATTTGCTTTTTACCTGCATATGAAATCCTAACTGTTTTGAAATCAGCATGCATCTTGCCATTGCTATTTATGCAGACAGAATTTCACCCTTTACATCATACAATAAGGCAGATTTCCTGCTTTAATACCAGGGATTTTTTTAAAAACTTTCTTGGGCCTCAGAAGTCTGTTATGCATTATTCTTTTATTTGAGTAAACTATTCATCTTGTGCCAGAAAACAGAGGAATAGCTTTAGAAGTTTCTTTTTTACAGCTTTAAATATTTTAGCATGACCACAGGAGAAGTAACAAATCTGCAGGAGTCTAGCTGAACCTCAGAAACTGGACTCATGTGACATAGGTTTTATGCCTCTCCTGCCCCTGAGATGGGTACACAGCATGTGAATTGTGTGGTCATTCACCCCTACTAAATGATGGGGAAAAAGTTAAAGCCTTGTGTATTTTTCTTTTACAGAGACCTGCCAGTGATCTGCCTGAAAAACCAAAGGCAAATGCATTTAAATTTCAAAATGATACAATTTTAAATGCAATTCTTCTGAAAGTTGTTGTGTTACTTCAACAGTGGAATTTCAAAAACATTTTTGCTACATGTAACCCTAAGAATAAAACAGTTCCTCTCTTAGCTGTAAAATGTAATTCTGCACTTTATCACTTATTTTTCTTATTGCACTATCCCCAAACTCAAACAAACAAATAAATTATTTAATGGAATAAGGACTTACTGTTATTGCAGTCTTGTTCCTTATACTTGGTCATTCTGCTTTCTGCTACCATATTATGGCACATCTTTTGCTAAAATAACAAACAAACAAACAATCAATCTCTCTTGGCTGAATTCAAGTATCTGCAGCTGGTTTGCAATCCATAATTCGCCTTGTTATGTAACCTGATATTGCAATTAGCATCTGTATATGTATTTTCTTATTTAAAATGTGTTTCTCTTGCTGCTGCATTCATGCTGCAAACCTTCCTGTGGCTACGACCCAAGAAGGGAAGCCAGGTTAGAGCCTGAAAGCAATACTTTTCAGGGCTTCCAGAACAAGGGCTGTTTCAGTGAGAGACTCATTCCTGGCCCATCACAAAGCAATGTGGAGGCATTTGTGACTTTCATGGAAACTTTGCCCTGAATTACAGGGCAGATTATGCTTTTTTTAATCCTCAAGGCTGTTCGAAGGAAAGATATTTCTCATGCTGAATAAACAGTAATTGCAGAACTAAGCAGTGATATTCACTAGTCAGTGGGAAAGAAGAAAGCAAAAACAGTCACTGCTTGATGGATTGAGTCAAGACCCAGCTATCCCAGCTAAAATCCTGATGTAGCTGTGTAGGCGAGCTGGTGCTTTTTCTTGGACTATCCAGCAGCAATCAGAAAAAGAAAAAATCTCATTTTAAAAGAAAAGCTCCAAACTGGACCTTTCTCTGTGAAAGGTTTATGAATGTATGCTTTTCAGAGCTTTTTGTCCAGGGAACAATGAATGCAGATTTTAAAAATTCAATTTAAATAAAATATCTATGTGTCAGCTACTCTACTCTTTAAGTCAGAAAAAAATATAGCATGTACTGTTAACAATGTTCCTAAAATTGTTTTTCTTCCTTTGTGTAGGATGTGTCTCTGAATGCCTGTATGAGTCTGAGGAACAAATTTAACACTCATTTTGCTTCTTTCCATACCGTCGGACAGGGGTCTGCCTCCAGGAGGCAATGCAAGGTCTAAGGAAAGCAAAGATAGGTGTAAGAAAGACTGTGAAGGGGATGAGCTATTTTGTTGCATAAATAATTACATAAAGTAGGACACAGGATAAAAGAGATGAATCTATCTAAGAGTAATTTGTAAAACAGAACTAGTTTATGTCCCTAGCTGAATTAATGATAATGTCCAGTGAATACCACGGGAGTTGAACTGAGGTTACTGCTGTGGATGAAATAGGGATCTGATTAAAAATATATTCTAGTGAAAAGAATAAGGGAAAGACTCCTGTTCACTTCAGCAGGGCTTAGACCAGGCATCAGCTGAGTTATCTCCATATGTCTCCAGGTAGGCACACTAAAGGGTGTGGGTTTTTTCAGGTTATGAAATGTGGCAAAACTTCTAGATTTGCCAAGTAACTCTTTTAAGCATGCACATCACAAAGTTATGCAATATTTTATCATAACTACATATTCTACATATGTCTTAATACATTTTCAAGCACTTCAGACAAGAGTTCAACACAAACTAGTCATATAATGCAACATCAGGTGGTTTTTCAGCACTCAAAGCATCCCGAAGTATTGTGCTGGACATCACTTCAGTGGCAGGTAGCTAGGAAAGAGTCAGGTAGATCCCCTTAAAAATATGTCTATAAGGTCAAAAACTGATTGAATAGTCTTGGGGTGTGAAATGTTTCATGGCCAAAACTGTGGGTGGTTTACGCATCCACATTTCAGGATATGCCGTGCTTTGATAGTGAATATTAGCCTGGGTCTGCTTATGTGTGCTACATATTCTCACTTTGGGACAACGAGATGTTACCAGTGAAGTCTGTCCTTGCCAACAGACTGAGGGTATTCTGGCATCTGAAATTTGTGCTGACCGGGATTTATTGTTCAGTGACGTATGGAGCTTGGATGTGAGACAGGAAATGCCACACAGCTTTTTTTCTATAGCAAGGCCAGAATAAGCAGTCTGAAGTGCAGAAGAGGGGAGCTGGCACAAAGAAAGATTCTAATGGATTGGGAAGAGACATGGACCAAGGTTAGAAGGTCTCTCAGGAATATTCCTGTGTGCTAGGATAGTGCAGCAGAATTTTGTTTTCGTTGCCCTCCAGAAGTATGCATTGTTCCTCAAAAGGAATGTTCAGAGACTTAATTTGCTATAGAATCTTTTAGTAGGTGTTCTTTTTTTCTCAAATAATTCTGATCTCTTTCACCCCAAATACACATTGTTCTGCACAGAGCATTACTTTATTTGATTATGGTCTTAAATGTATCTACTGAAGTGTTATGCAGTCATATTTTGAACTGCCAACTATAATGGTTACATTCTCCTCACTTTTTGTCTTTCTTGCTCAAAAAAGCAACCAGGTTTTCCTTAAGGTTTTACATGTATAGGGATAACTGTTTCAACTCAGTTAGACTCTTTCCAGATGAACCATAGAAAGAACCTCCCAGTTAATTGCAGTATATTCTTATCTTTGCAGAAAGAGGTTTAATCAGTGTGCTTCTTTTCCCTTTAGAGCTCAGGTTGGTTATCTGCCAAAGAGCCCTGGCTACCTTCACCCGTCTCTCTTCACAGGCTCTCTGTTACATTTGCCACCTGAGTTCTTCTGGCCACTTGGAGCGAAGATGATAACTTAGTGAATTCTCAAATGTGGAATCAGTGTATCAGGTCTGGGTAATTTAGATCTGTCCAGAAAGTCTCAGGCTTAGAAAGTTCAATAAATCCTGGCTTTTCAATAGGTATGCTAGACCCATCTTTTGTTTCGACTTTGTCATCTCACCACAGGAGAAGTATACAGTCATTTGTCTACGATGACTGTAATTAATGCCTCAGCTCCCAGTTCAGTCTTTGGAGGGCTGCAACTGGATAATTCATTCTACACAGTGCACTACGGAAATAATGTATCTACTTGTCCAAAGTGACAGTACAGCTTCTGCATGCCATCAGACATTTGTTTGTATTCACTTAGGTAGATTTTTAAGTTGGTCTCTGTCTAAGTAACTTGTTAAGAGATTAATCTTATTTTTTCTGGTTGCTAAAATATATGGTCTCACCTTTTTTTCTTAAAAGTTTTCCATCACCCTATAAGTGACTTTGTGGCTTCTGAGGGAAAAAAGTACACTCACTCTTAGGACTTTTCCTTCCTCCCTTGCTTCCTTCCTCCCTTCATCCCTTCCTCCCTTCCTCCCTGCCTCCCTGCCTTCCTGCCTGCCTCCCTGTCTCCCTCCCTTTCTCTCTCTATTTCTCTCTCTCTGTGATTCTCTCTATATATACATATTTATATATATATTTCTGTCCTTCTTTCTCTCTTTTTCTTTCTTACATTAAATCAGTGTTCAAAAGTCAGCTATGGGCTAAAATATGCCCTGAAATGGTGCATTATTATGCAATATCATCCGTTACCTGTCAGAGGCATTAGTTTAAACTTTTCTCCAGGAAATTTAGTATTGGTTTTGGCTACCAAGTGAAATTCAGGGATGTAGGTCTGAGCTAAAGAAACAGGGGAAAATAAAATGTGATGACTTGTGAGATGCATGGTCTCTGTCATTCTTAATAAAAAACATTCAGCAAAGCAACAACTGAGATGAAGAGAAACAAACAAGTAGTGGACATCACAATACCTGACTTCAAGTGTTTAATGTAGGCATCCATATATGGATTAGTCAGCTAAACACCCATTATGGTACAAAAGATAAATAAGCACTTCTAGAGCAGCTTTCATCTCATCCTAATTTGGATGTGTGCCTTCTACTTGTTCATAGAGATGAAAAATGAATCCCACCTTTGATAATAATCTTTTATGATTTTGCAGCATCTTATTTACTGTGTTCTATTCAGCAAGATAAATGTACCCATACAAGTAAGTCAGAAATAATTCTTCTCACTTTGATTTCAGTAGCCATAAAAGCATAGATGTTAATATCAGTGTACATACTGAACAAAGGGACAGGAGAGGGGTGAAGATCTACAAGAAGAAATGTATGTACAACAGGACAGCTCAAATAGTTGATCTGTATGGAAGGGAAAGCAAAACATTTTCATGGACAGCCAGTTATCCAGAGACAGAACAAAGCCATGAAGACTATGAGAGAGAAATACAAATGATGAAGAGGTAGGAACACAATTTAAACATGATCTGCCAAATTTTAATCTTGAGCTTACTTGTTCAGAGATACCTGTATTTTAATTGTGCTGAGAAGTGAACTGTAGAGGAGTATAAAGTACTTTTCCATCATTTAGGTCCCCAAAAAAGTATGAATAAACTCAGTGAAATTTATTTTTTTTAAATTACCTGTTGCCATGTAATCAAGTTTTATTAATTAATTCTCAGTTGTCCAGATGATGTCTCCAGTCAGTGCTATCTGTAATGTTTAACATTGCTCTGTAATTTTCTTCTTTGGTGAACTGAAGAGCATGTTCCAGTGTTATCATTATTATGCGCTTTATGCAGCTTACTTAGACAAGTACAAATAGCAGAAAACACAATTCAGAGTAGTTCTGCCATAAAAGAAGTGCGAAAGTACACTGAAAAAAGTAAAGTTAGAACTGGTTGATTCATCTGAGTAGACAACATGTGTATTCATACTTGTAACTTCAGTAATGTCAGAAATTAATATCCTTCTTTCTTGGGTCTTGTGTGCATTTGTGAATCAATACAAGTGTGGGAATGTAAGCTAGATTCTATTCCTACTATTATATAATCAATATAATAAATTAATTAATTGAACTTCAGCCATCTAATAGTTAGACATCGAAACTGTTCTATTCAAGAAAATATTAGACATCCAGAATGTTTCAATAACCATCAAACATCAGCTTTCTTATGCTAGCTGCTTCAAGTACCTGTCCTGAGATTAAAGAATGATCCTCTAGAGGTCACCACTGCTGTTAAAGCTACGTTGGACAACAAGCTTTGACTAACCTTCAAAGGGTTGAAATTAAGTGAGAGGTCTTTCTCTTAGATCATCATCCCATAAGGTGTTCCACAATGGTCTACTGCTATACCTATTTCAAGCCATTGGAGAGATGGGCTGTAGGTTGTGCCTTTAAAGGCTCAGAGTCCAAATTTATCACAATACCGGTATATGTGAACTAGATGGTATAAAGAATCTCTTTGACATCCTGGAGTTTGATTGAGTAAATTTGGCATTAAAACAAAGCAAAGAAAAACCCTGCACTGAGATCTCATTTGGAAGCTGCAAAACTACAAGATATCTTTGTGCAAACACTGTTTAGAGTAGGAACTCAGAAGCTGCATTATGTGAACTAAAAATGTAAAGAGAAAATAAGCACAATGAAGTCTGAGCAGAACACTTGGTTTTCCAGTCTGAACAGGTCAAAAGAGTACTTAACTTTGCAGCAAAGATGGAAGGGTCATATAACAACACAGATACGTTCATATGGGTATCAACACTTGGCAGTCCTCACTGAAGTATCTATTACTGCTATTGTATTTTGCAACTAATTTTCCTCTTCTGGAAACCTGTCCTCCCAGAGATGGATGACAGCTGGCTCCAGAGGCATGTTAGAAATCTGGCATCTTAAAGTCAGGAGATCATCACAGAGTGCCTGATGCCTATTACAGACATAGGGCAACATCATCCATGCAAGTGACAAGCAAAATATTTTTGCACCACCAAAGAACTCTGGCCAGATTAAAAACTGTGCTGCAAGATGAATGCTTTTATGTAGAACGATTCCCTCAAGATCAGGCATTTTGATGCTTACTGAGAGAAAACACTGGATATAAGTAACCCCTTTGCTTGTCAGTAAGAGCTGTGCTAGGGCAATATATATTTTTTTAAGACAATAAATCTCATGTTGCTTTTATGGTAGCTTATACTGCACATATGACAATGTTTCTTTATTTCAATTCTAAGGCCCATGTAGCTCAGTAAAAGCTTTCTGCACATTCAGTTGCAGGTTAATTTATATTTCAGAATGCAACTGTGGATTCATGAAATGCTTAAATAATCTGCAGTGGAGCAAGAACAAGTTTTGCTCGCTCTGCCAGATGTCTTTGGAGAACACTGCTGGTACTCAAATAGCCTAATATTCTCAGGGAAACTTCTTTGGGTAGGCAAAAGCTCTTATGAAGGCCCCTGAACACTCCCAACACCGCTTCACTCCTCCCAGTTCCCCATACACATCTCCTTGCCAAAACATCATTAACAGCTTTATCACCATCTCTAACATTAGTTAATATTTCAAGTAGGCTCTTGGCCTGACGTTTTTACATGGCTGGCCCGATGAACACTAAGGCCACCAAGGAAACATACATTTTTGACAGCTTGAGTGCCTGAGGACCAAAAACTTGAGGCTTTCCACACATATTCAGTGGATTGCCCTGTAATAATGGTAACAAGCTGATTGCCCCTACCCTGCCACTATCCTCTGCAGCACCCTGTCATCTGTTTCCAAAAGAAACAATATGAGATAATACCCCCCACTGGTTACTGTTTAGCATAAACTAGCAGAGTAGCCCAGAAAAATCACATTTTTACCTCACAATCTTGTTCCCTAGGTTGACAGCACACCACGTGGCTATAAGATTTTTGTTAGGACAATGAAGTAAAGTAGCAACAATCAGCCTTTTTACAGTATGCCTTCCAACTGCCAAAGGGATTGCAGCAATTACACTTTCTGGCCTAAATTCAAAAGTTGATGCCAGTATTTGGGCTCAAGGTCCCCGCAGAAGTGGGTGTCAGGGATCTGCTGACCCCAGGGAACCTGAAGGAATTACTTTTCTTTACACTTGTCTGACACATTTATTGGTACAATTTTGCATTTCTAACTCATTGCTTCACAGCAGTAGCTTTCCAGGGTGAAAATGGTATTTGGAAAATTACCACTATGTTTAAGTCATTGAGTTGGCTTCTGTGAAATGAAACTTTTCAAAATCAAAGGCTGACCCAGCTGGGACTAGTGTGGTTTGTTAATGGTTGGCATATGTATCTTAATTCTCCTACCCAGTCATCTAAGTCTTTCCTCTTTCCAGGGGGTGTTGTCACCACCCATCATAACTACCGATATTGTTTTCTTATTTTCATTTTCTTATTTTCATCTCTACATTTTTTTTTGTCTGCATTTTTTTGCAACAGACACTCCAGAGACTGAGTTGTTTAAAAAATTATATTTTCTTCACAGTTGCTAGACTGCACAGTAACATGCCTCTGGCTCTTTATTGTGGTTTTGTTTTTGTTTGTTTTTTAATTATTTTTTGTCACATTATGTAAAACATGAGTTATTTCCAGCTCTTCCTGACACAGGAAAGGAAGCAGTGCGATTTTTTCAGACAAGATACTGTTTTTTGTTACAAGAAGGCCTAGCACCACCAAATTTAGTTTTCTGTTTTGGCTACAAATGCACATAATTTTCTCTTCATTGTTACTTTCGAGAACTGGGACGGGAATGTTTATTTTGTGTTGAAGACAATGTACTTGATGTGGGACTTATCTGGGCTCAATGTCAGACTAAGTTTCAGCTGGTGAGGCAAGTGAAAGAAGGGCTTCTTCTCTGGCAGATAGCAATTCTTCAAGAAATGATGAGCCAGCAGTTTTCACATTTTTGCTCCTCCTGAAGGGCACTAACACAGAATGACATAATGTGGCAGAGCTTTTCCAGTTCCTTCATGTCACAGGCCCTCTGTGCAAGCTGACTTTGCTGTATAAAACCAGTAAATAAGTGACATTATTGGATGTCTAGGCATCGTCCTTCTGCCGTGGATCTCCATATCCTCAGTCCCATAATTTACACACAAGACTTACAGAGAGTCAAGCTGAGCTCTAGTGCAGGCCAGTGTGTCTGCGTAATGCATGGCCTTTAGATGCATGCACAAAGAAATCCCTTCATGTTTCATGTTGACACTAGCTGTGGCCTTACTTGAAAATCTCATAAGTAAATTAAATCTCAAACAGGCTGTCTCTGGGCTGAGGGAACCCTTTGGTCCAGGAGAACGAGCACCTTCAGGTTGTAGAGTCCTTTTTATTGCTGGGAAGCACAACATCTGCTTGTTTACAGACGTCACCTCTCAAAGCCCATGAGTTACATTTTCCTTTTGCCTCTAGCAGTTAGCCACAGCTTTCAGGCTGCCCTTAAAGAGCTGACAGGGTTACCTCTCTCTCTAGACCTCTTTGACATAAGTGCAGCGGTGATGTGGCTATGTGTGAAAGCAATGTCTGTGGTCCCTTTTGTATTGTCAGAGTCAGCTGAAGCACTCTCTAATGTGAACAACTCTCTCGTGCCTTCTTCCTTCACAAATTGTGTAAGTTTGCCTCCTCAGGGCAAGGTCTAAGTTGCAGAAACCTTCTGTAACACTCCAGACTCAGCTTGCTTTGGCATTTCCTTGGCATCATTAAAGGGTTTTGCTTGGAGCCTGCCGGCTGATGTGAATCCCAATATACCTGTCCTATACACCTAATAGCAAAGAGTTTTAATTGCCTTAATAAGTGTTACATGTTCCATTCGTTGAATTGGCTATCTTAGTCTTAGGCATTATTTAGGCACAACTCTAAATTCTGTTTCCTAAAGCTGTCTCTTGTTATTACTTTGTTAATGATGAAGACCATCGGGAAACACCTTCTCTTTCAAAATACTTTTTCTCAAAGAGGCAAACCATCAGGAGTAAATCCCACCCAGGACTGTGCCTGTCCTTTTGACACTGCATGAGATTTAACAAATTGAGCTGTCTGTAGTACAGCTGTTAAGATCTGAGCTTGTTTTGTAGATAACTTCTGTACTCAGCAGAGAAAAACAGGCATTGCTGGACAGTGATTCATCTCACTCTAAGTATAAAATAGGCCAGACGAATTATATACTTGAATTGAGGTGAAACAAACCCAAATGAACTTCAGAGACTGTTTCAAGGGCCTGATGTCAAATTTGGATGATGCAAATGTCACATAAACTCCTGTCCCTGGTAAGTGAAAAAGACATAGTAGCTTCTTAATTCCTCTGAAGAGTGACTCACAAATTTTAATAAAGAAATGAGCAGGGAGCTGCCATCACATCAAAAAATACAAAAACTACAGGGAACTGGAGTGACTGTAGGCTGCCTTTATTTGCAAACGATATATGCCTCAGAGAGAGAAGGCCTCCTGTTTTGCCATTGCTTGCTGCAGCTGGGGAAGAAGATGAAAAGCATAAGGGCAGGTTGGAGGAAGCAGCAGCATGGATGGCCAAGAGCTTCAGCTGAAACCTAGAGATAAAGCTGCACCTTCCCAGGTTTAAAGAGAGGAAAAGGTAACTGCTGTGTAGAAGGGGCATACGTTCTCCTTAAAACAAAATTGGAAAGTGGGTATAGCAGCTTTATAACCCCTTGCTTGTTCTTAAAAACACAATACATCTGTTTCCTCTGTGTAAACAGATTTATTCTGTAAAACAGGAAAGGGAGAGTATTTCTTGTATCCCTGGGGAAAATGGTGTCCTACTTCTCTCTAACGACAGCCTCAGAAATGCATGTAATAATAATAATAATCAGAGGAGGAGACAGAGATTTTCAGGGCTCTGTTTTCACTGTACTAAATTCCACAAGTTGAAGGGCACTGTTATAAGAAAGTACTTGTCATTTGCCTTTATTAAGCGAGCCCCTCTTGAATTGTGAAGTTGATCATTAGTCATTTTGAATATCTCAGTCCTGGTTCTTCAGCAGTTGCCTTGGCACTGCTGCCTTTTTTCTGGAACCAGCAGCACAGATGAGCACAGCAGAACTGTACTATGTCAAACACTACTAATAAGGAAAAGGTAACAAGAGATCTGCTGTACATTAGGAGAATCCCCATGGACTGGTTGTCTAAAAATCCAAGCTCAATCTACTACTACTTCCTTTAAAGTAAGTAAATAATATTAACAATTTTTTCCCTCAGAAATTTATTCTAATAGGTTATTCTCCAGACTAGACCTTTGGTGAAAGTATCTCCTTATGATCTTTACATGTAGTATGTTTGTATCATTCTACATGCAGTGAGACCATAATAGTAGCTTTGTTTGACATTTGTGTTGTGGAAGATTTTGCTTAGATCTTTGACATCTGCCTTTTAGCCCAGGTATGAATCTTTCTTTTGTAGACTGGCTCCCTAATTATGCCTGTTCATTCCAAAAATGTTGGTATCTTTCCCCTGCTAATTCTCAGAGCAAATTCTACTCGTGTCAAGCTGATACACTGCTGAGGGTCTGATCCTGCAAGTCACAGATCTCAGAGAATCAGGCCCTTTGACACCTGGAATTTGCAGTCAGTTTTCTTTATGTGTGTTGCAGTCCCTGAGTAATGAGGTTGGGCCAGGCCAGATGCATGAGTAAAGCATCAAGAGCCCAATGATCTCTTCACCAATGCAGAGGCTTGGTGGCCTGTCCAGGGGCTGCACCCTCTCAAGGGCAACTCATGGAGTCCCTTGGCCTTTGCTAAAGGCAGTGCTTCTATGATAAATTGTGGCTTTTTTAGAACTGGGCAATGCTGGAAGAACATCTTCAAGCTCTTAATTGTGCAGCAGTTATTCATACTATACATACATGTATGGAGCAAATGTTTATATTTCCTTTCAACAGTATTTTGGGTGTGTCAACTTATTACATTTGCTAAGTTAGGCATAGTTAAGAAAAAAGTAGGTTGCCTGTCCATTTGTTGAAAATTCCCTGTTATCACAATTACAATATGTACAAGGCCTAAGCAGTGTCTTCTAATGTTGTTGCTTGACTTTCAGTCCCAACTAGTCCCAACTCTACTTACAAATATCTCTTTCATCAGTATGTCCCTCTGTCACATACTTAGACGTTGATTGAAGAGCTATAACTTTTTGTTTCAGGATTTACACTTGCTAAGACAGTGAATTGCCAGAAGGAAGACAAACTTTATTTGGCCTATCTGTACTGTAGAACAATGAAATTTTATATTCATCAGGTTGAACCATTTTAATGGCTGGAGTATGAGAAATAAAAGTTATGTTCTTTTATGGAGCTTGAGAGCTTTTTGAAGATGTATGGAGCTGTTTGTTTTGTTTTTCCTCAGAACTTGTGACCTAGAGTGGTTCAATTACAAGAAAACTGCCAGTCATGCTTGGCTGCACTGGCTCAGGAGTCTAGTACTTTCGAAGGGAGGTTTGAAAGCATATGTGTCTCACATACACTTCCCCATCATGATCATTTCCCAGTTGTGCCTTAGTTTGTATGCAGCATCATCAAGTCACCTTATTGACTTACTCAAACAAATTCAGAAGCTCTATTAGATTTACCTTTACACTGTGCTTTGTTTCCCAGAAGTCTATACTGGCTGCAGCTTTACTTTCATATTTTCATCTGTGATAACAGCAGGGCCTGTTATCTGGTTTCCAACTGTTGCATTTTCTTTGATGAGTTTTATCTCTTTTTGAACAAATAGTATTGTGACTAGGGAGACATGTTATCTTGAATATAAATACAAAATATCACCTGAAATTTTCATGCTAAGATTAAGCAATACAAAACTATATCCTAGTTTGCTTTTGGGGATTCGCATGTTTGTTTGTTTATTTCAATGGGAGTGCCATAAGAGAGGGTCTTTTTAAAAAAATTAAGAATATCTGTGAAGACTTTTTGTTCAGCTAGTGAATTATTTTTATTTTCTGTTTGTTTTGTATTCTTTATTTTGAGAGAACAGGAACTTTTAATTACGTTCCTGTTCAAAAAAACCCCTCATATTTATAGTTTCTGAAGAAGAAGTTTTCCTGCCTTTTTGAATGTTTCTGCAAATTTCCAAACCAGAACACTGTTTAAATTTTTAGCCAAACAATCCCAGATAGACATTGATATCCTAAAAGATTACAAATATATACACTTAGAAAATGAGACATACAGAGCTGAAACGTTTTGTTTTTATTAAAACAAATATTTTATGAGGGATACTTTCAACATCCTAAAAATCTTTGGATTAAGAGCCATCCATGTTATCATGATTTCATCAAATAAAACTGTATCAGCAGACCTTCAGAGACCTCTCAGTAGAAGAGTCATTAAAGTAGGGTTACGGAGGAGAAGAAAGATTGTTCTAGTATGGTATTATCAAGAGTACCATTGTCTTGCAAGGAATCTAGTTCTTCATTATCTTAACAGTTTGCAGAGAGATGGCTGTACTAATCAGTAGAACTGAATGAACATCTAGGAAAAGTGTAGGTCAAAGAGTCTTCCTTGAATAAGTAACTGGATTGACTGGCAATGTGTTAAATTATTAACAGAAATTAATTATTCAAAAAAATTATTTTCCCCTCATCTCTTTGTGGCTGCTCTTCTCCTTCCCCCTGACAATAAGCAAACACACAGGTTCCTGAAGATATTAAGATATTTATCTAATAATAGGTAGCAGCAGTTTCTAGGAAGAAAAGGTTTGCCAAGCTTTCTATTGACAAATACAAGAAAATGCATAAACACCATCCAGGGAGCTGTTTATGTTGATATTCACTCACATGCAATGGGGGACAAAGGAATAAGTATTGCGATAACACAGCCATGAGGAGCTAAGAGCTGAAAAAGCAGAATTGCAGCAAAATAGGCCAGGGTTGTAGGCCTGATCATGGGACTAGGCATTTAAAGAAGGATTAAGTGCAGCATCTATGTTATGAAAAATCTTGTTTCTGCACCATTTAAGAGCATGGATTAGGAGACCTTTCTTTGAGCAGGAGTTCACAGAATCTTATGCAATTTCTGAGATATATGATCAAAGGAAGACATGTTCTTTTCCACAGAGAACTTAAAAATGAATTTGTGTGTCTCGGACCCCACAGCTGAAGACTTGAAAGAAAAAACAGTGCACATAGTCTGCCTGAGCCAGACCTGGATTTTCATACTAAACACCAAGGAGACGTAAGTACAGGAAATAAAGGTTTAATTGTCATCTGTGCAGTGGGTAGAGGAGGGAAAGGCTGTAACTCATGAGATAGGAGGACATAATTTCGGATTAATGGGCAGAAAAAGATTAAACCCTTCAAAAGGTACAGCTGCAAAACTATGAGTAGATTGAATGGAAATGGACTAGGCAAAATTTGTATTAAATTATGATATATTATTAATATAATTAAAAAAAACACACTTTAATTATTCCTTGTTTTTATAGCAGGCATGGTAAGTGTAGTTTTTGAAGACTACTAAAATGGTATTCCTTTATCTGGAAATATAAAACCTCTGCCCTGACCTTGCAACTGGATCTGTGCCCAAAAATCCCTAAATGAAAATATTAAACACATCTTTTCTTACAGAAGAAACTCTGCTGGTATCCTGAGTCAGTGTTTGAGATCTTACTAGGCAGTAGATACATACAAAGAAAAGAGAGTTAAGGCCATTTAGCAAACTGTGAAATTTAATATCTGTTTTCTTAGAGCTTCTCTTTGAAAATTTAAAAATGTCTATTCTTTGTGAATTAATATTCACATTCTTGTAAGAAAAGCTGACTTTAAGCACCACCATTTGAATAAAAGGAAATTTACTTAATCCTTTTCCTGATATATTCACCTTCTGTGGTTTTGGAAGAAAACTAAATAAAAATCACATATTTCTACTTTCTTTCTTTTTTTTTTTTGTCAGCATTTATATGGTAATCAATAAAAAAGATGTCTAGGTTATTTTACCACCCTGGAAATGCTATCTTATTGTAGTACTTTGTTTGCTGAATCATACAGGAATTACCAGAAATAGTTATTACTTTTGCTTTGCCCTTTATATTAATGCTATATTTCACTGTACTTCTTTGACAGACTCATTAAGATACAAGGACAGGCTGGAGAGCATTTCTTCTCCTGCGTTTTGATATTATGAATACTTAGCAAATGCTTCACTGCCAGTTAGAACTGATAAAAGGAAACACTTCACAGTTCTAAAAATCCGACTTTCTTTGACGGTGCCTTGGGTAACAAGTCTAAGGATAATATCTTGTCATAAAGATAGAGTAATGATAAAATTATTATTTTATTTCTTCACAGTTTCTTGTAAGATTTCTTAGGTTTCAGAGTTGAAGTGGAGGATTTTAATACTTGAATAATTTTGCTTTTACAGTCTTACCCACACAGTTCTTCTATAGGCTTTGGAGAGATAGGTTTTGAGAAGAAATTGTCAGCATGGATTAATGGCACCACCTTTGGTCACTGTCTTAGTTTAATTGGAGCAGAACTGCACTTTTTAAGTGAGTTACATTTCCTGAGAGATTTTTCAAACTTTTTTCCTCAGAGGAGATAACCATTTTCTGTTACTCTGCATTGTAAGGAATTCATTGTCCTCAAAAAGCTTTATGTTTAAGTAGCAGTCACACAATGTTATTTTGGTGACAACATAGCACTTTTCAGCTCAATGTATCTGTTCACAATATTTATGTTCTACTTAAATATTGTCTCTCTTGTCACAAGGAAAGTTTTACAGTTTATTTTACTTAGAGCGAAGCCAACCAGCAAGTTTCCATTTCAGACTGAAAACCAAACCCCAGTTAATCTGGCATTCCCCCAAAGCAGAGACATTATCTAATTCAAACTGATATAAAAAGCAAAATTAAGTAGTAAAATAGACATAAACATTAGAAAAACAGATAGGAACCATATTAAGCAGATGAGTATTTCTCCACTTACAATGTAAGAACTAAAGTTCAAGGTGGGTTTAGTGTTTGCTGAATGTACACAGAGGGTAATTGTTCAGTTAAAAGGAACAGAAATGTGTAGACATTCATTTTGATGTGCAGCCTTGGAGAATAGTAATATTTTTTGTTTTCATGCACTCTTTGCTCACACAAGAGAGGTGTTCACGTGACAGCAATAATCTCGGGTGCATGAGTGAAACTTCATGGAGACCTTGCTGTATCAGTGTTCTAATATGACATATATTAATATGCATTTGCAACATTATTCCAATTGAAGGTTGTTGAGGCTTCTGCTACAGAGGCATTAGAAGGTCAATTGTGAGATTTGGATTGATGTAATGCTTTGAATTCAAGGCTACAGAGATCACTTGAGGTTTCCATTATGGTACTTTCATGAAGTGATTAGTCTAGGAAAATTATTCCATTTCAAACCTAAACCATTAGAAGAATAATTATATATTAGGGGACACTACACTACATTGTGGCAGTGTAATTATTTCAGTATTGTATTCAAAGAAAAAAAAAATTGGAAACTCTAAATATGATTTTTTAACAACATTATAGACAAAGACAGAAAACCAAATTGTACATTGTTAAGGACATCAAGAATTGGAAGAAATGTGAGATGGTTAAAAGAAAGAATCAGAGAAAGATAACAGCCCTTGCAAGAGCTGCCTAAAGAAAAGGGTGTTCATGGAAAGAGACAGAAAAACCATAATCATTTATAAAAATCAGAACTTAGAGGCAGGAAATCACAGAATTGGCAAGACTCTCAAATATCTTCTGATCCCAACTTCATGCCTCAAAATAAGATCTCTAACCCTTCTAACAGATATTTGTCTTACTGCTTCTTAAAGACATCTGATAGCAGAGACTTCATCATCTTCCCATTCAATCATCTCCAGAGCTCCACCGTTTACATCACTTTTGCTAATATCTAAAATGGAATAGTTTTGTTTGCAATTTAAGCTCATTGTTTCATCTCTGTGCAAATCATGTATCATCCATACAGGAAGCAGACTTTGGTGTATTTCCAAACTATTAGTATGTTCTCTATGGTCTCTTATTCATCAGGCTAAACAACCTTTATTCATCCAATAATTTCTTGAAGGTCATTTTTTTTCTAAGCTTTGCTGTTCTGATCTTCTACAGTGTGCTGATATTTTCATATTTAAACAAAATGTTCTCCTATTTGAGAATTATTTTTTTTTTTTCCCAGTCTGGAATCTTTTCAATTTTCATTGACACGCCTCTTCAAGTGAAATGTGAAATTCCACATGAAATTGTACACCACTTACTATCTAACCATGTATCTGTTCCAGCCACTTTAAGCAATATTAACTGCCTTGAGACTTTTTGGAAACAAGTGTTATATTTAATATATCTCATCCTGCTTTTTGTAGTTTTTCAGGCTCTGGAAGGGAAGTGATTAGTTATGCGAAAAATTTACAGCTGACAAATACATACTTGTAAGAAAAGTCTAGGAAATATCTCTAAAATTTCAGTAGAAGCTAATAAAATGATGTGAGTGAACAGTGCACAACACATCAAAGCTGACAGTATGTGTTGCCATTGTTCATTTGAATTGTTTGTACACATCACCTCATTCAAAATTAATTGCAAGCACACAGAGGGAAGACTTGATGTCATTGTGCAGAGCTCAATAAAAAATGCTGCTTAACGTGCACCATCCACTAACAAAGCAAGGAAATGACTAGAATACATAAAGGATGAAATGGAGTGGAAAACAATGAAAGTTTCTCTGTCTTGATAAAAACAGATGCATGAACTGTACAGATCTTGAATCTGTTCCCTCCCAAAAATGGATGGATCAGAAAAAAGATTATAAAGATCAGTACTAAGGGTATTTTTTTGAGTAAAAAACGGGAAAAAGTGCCAATGAAAGAATTATTCAAAGTAAAGCCATACACGGCACTACAAATCCATGATGTTCCTTGGCTATGTCCAAAAGATGGGACACAGTGATTCTTCCCAGCTCCCATGAAAGGAATGTGTCTCACCTACACAGTGCAAGAGGGCTCTAGATTTCTTCTTTGGTTCCCTGCTTTCCAGGAGAAAAGCCTTCTCATACAGGCCAAAATCCATCCACCTCACCCAGTGACCCCTGTGGCAGATTAGCTGGTGATGAGCAGTTGACTCAATATCTGCCAGTAAGTAGAACTAGTCATAGATACTGTGACACTATAATAATACAAAAATAACAAGAGAATATGAATGGAGACACTAAACACATGTGGATAGTGACAACATTCAGATTGTTATTGCTATTAGTAAGGAGATAGACCTAACTTTTTTGGGAATTAACTATAATTACTGTATCATTTTACTAAGTATTACTATAATACTACTTTCTTGGCATATTCTTTAAAGTGTCTATTCCAAATCATTGCAGGAAGTTGAGATATTAGCAGAAGGGTAATTTGTTTACTGAATTATAAAAAAACTTGAACAAATTTTGATTTTAAAAATGGTAAGATTTTCTAGATAATATGAACTTCAGAGAGCTATTTTCCCCACCGATCTGTTGCTTAATTCTGTTTTTAACATTTTGATCATATTTATTTCATACCTGTCTAGTGACTAATGTGACAATGCTCGTTTAATGATAAGTGTTGCAGACAGTGCCATGCCTGGAGGTGGAACTATGTATGGGATTTTCATTATTACTTAAGGAATAAAATTGTTTATTTAGATTATGCTATTATGAAAAAAAAAATAAATACATTTCATGTGCTGTTAGAATGCTGGCATAGTGACAAAATCATAAAAGACAGGGAATGCTGTGATAAAGCTTTCAGTAACTACACTACTCTTCCAGAAACCAGCAGCCAGCATGGCCCAGTGAGCTCTCAAAGAAGGAGTTCATTTATCACTACGGATGCTGCATTTCCCAAGAAACCTAGACAGCAAGATGCTTTAACAAATGTCTTTCATTTGCTGTTGTCACTGACTTGTGACACTTTAGAGAAATATAATCTGAAATATTCAGTCTCTTGTATAAGAGCACTGCCAAAGTGTGTTGAGGAAATTCTTGCCATAGCTAGTGCAGAAAAATCCATGGCGGTGTGGTTACCTCAGACAACTTGACAACTTCCTCCACCGCTTATTAATTTGTTTCTTTTTATGCACTTTAGAGCCAGTCACATTTTCCTAGGAAACATCAAGAATATATCATCATACCTAACTTTGCCCTTAATCTGACAGTTTTGCAACCTCTGTGGTTCCCACGCATGATGAAGCGTGGGGCCACGCACATCTCCAAGCCTGTACTCTAACTTGCAGTTGTATGTTGAGCTTTCCAGACCTCTCTCCATCGGTGGGAGGATGGGTGGAAGACCCCTGTCTTTCAGCACAGTAGCCAGATTTCCTTCAGCTAACAGCAGTCAAACCCAGGTGAGTTTTCCCTGCAGCCAGTGCTGCTCGTGTTGTTTCGCATTAAGCAATTGTGCACAGAGGAACTGCCTCTGTTGATCTGCAGATTCACAGGCTGAGGAAAGCTCAGATCCCACACGGTATTTCTTGTTTGCTCCCACAAATAGCAGCAATAGGAGTGACAATATGTTCTGTGCTTGTCTGGAAGAGTTAAAAATATCAGGCCTCATACCCTTAATTGACCAATACATTTAAATATATTTGTATGAAAGTTCTTTTTGTAAAGAGAAAGCTGTAGTATCTCCTATATTTTTGAATGTTACATAATGCCTCACACTGCTTGAAGTAGTTTTCCTTAAATAAATGTGTTAAGATCATCATATTTCCATTGGGAAGTTTCAGCTTTGTCTTGTGAGTTGCCTAATACTTAAAATAAGTTTCTTGTTTGTGGTTCTCATCCAAAGATTTAGTAATTAAGTTACATCCCAAAATGCACTCTAGAAGTAATTTAGGGTATTTCTGGCTTTAGGGGCTTGTGTGTTAATTGTAGAAACAAATTTATTCACAGTAAATTATGACAAACAGGAAGGGCTTCAGCTGAAATACTGTGGAGAATGCTTTCTAAAGGTGAAGTGGATTAAAAAACTTC
Source organism: Apus apus (assembly GCF_020740795.1). Classification (NCBI taxonomy): domain Eukaryota; kingdom Metazoa; phylum Chordata; class Aves; order Apodiformes; family Apodidae; genus Apus; species Apus apus. The sequence continues at coordinate 104,986,496 of NC_067283.1, forward strand.
AGTAAGAATTTGAACTAGTAGCCTATGTTTCAGATTTTAAACACAAATAGACAATTCCATTTTTAAAATACCTAAGGAGTATTTACTGAGAGTCATGCATGCTAAATCTTGAAGAATGCTACTGCTTTAAGTGTTTAAAGCTTTGGTGGTACAACTGCAGGGTGTATTTCTACTTAATTGAGAACAAAAAAGTCTGATAAAATGTGTAAGTATATATTTTCATAACCTGTGAGAGAGCATCTGCTTGTGCTTCATTTTGTACAGGTGCATCCCTAGATTTGAATTTGATCTTTTGAATGATCATTATATTTTGATTCACTGTTATACAGCTCTAGTAAGAACACGGGTACTGCTTATGATAGATAACTCCCCATTAATGTAGTGCTGTGTTTATAAAATGCTTTTTTATTGTATCCAACTTCAATTGCAAAATTTGGATAATCACATAATAAGAAAAGTATTAATACCTGGCATCTGATCCATAGATGAACAGCAGGTGTAGAGATTTAAAAATTCTGGTAATAGTTTGATAACTATAGTTAGGCTTGCATTAGTTCAGCAAATATTATTTTTCATTGGGCAAAAAGCGTTTCTGAATGTACTGACATCAGTCTACTACTCTGGTACTCAGACTACTGCTTTCCCTTTGGTAAGTAAATGTGATGAATTTAAAGTCATGGCATATTTTTTCTGTGGTTATAAGACTACTTGGCAAATACGCTACAAATCTGACATGCACAGTTGCATCAGTTACCCACAAGAAGGACACGGGAATCTGATTTTCCTTTCACAAAGAATAGGGATCTTATCAGTCCATAGAGAGAAGAGGCTTTATTGTTTCTGGGAATACATCAAGCCAGCTTCATTATGCAGCCCAGCAGTGTGGCACAGGCCAGTGAGAGGGCTACCCTGTGCACTGGGCAGTACTGGGGGGGATGTCAGCCCCCAGCTGCACCATCTGCCTGGGACATGCAGCACAGTGTTGTATGGTTTGAGCTCAGCTTGTGAAGAAAGAGAGGACCTGTATCCCTTTGGACCCAACTTCCTTTTCCTTCCTTTTTCAGCACTGATTTAGGTTCCTCAAATTGGTGAAACTGGCAAATAAACTAAAGGGGGAGATAAAAAGACTGCATGGCTGGGGACTTGGACTTGACTAAATTCTAAGAATAGATTATTTAATGCTTCTTTATGGACAAGCAAAGCCATTGATGTGTCCCTGAGGATAGCTAGCTCTGCATTTGTTGGCCTAATGATTCACGTTAGTTTTAATCAAATTCTTCAGAACGTCCTGTTTGCTCATTCTGGAAAAAAAATCTCAACCTTGAACTCTTTGAATACCCTTCCTAGAGGTACAGTTTCACTGTGAAATCTGAAATGTTTCTGCTTTAGCAAAGTGTGCAGGAATAAAGCCCAAAGGATATGCTACCACAGAAAGCATAGCTAAGTTTTAGGCAATGGAGCTTTAGCTATTTACAACACAACTTGTTCCTAAGCTCCTTTGTGATTTGAAAGTATACCAAGGACATGTATTGTAGGGTGGTATCTAAGTTGCCATTTCTTACTCTCATGGCATGACTGAGCATGCATGACTTCTAGAATGAAATCCGTGTAGTTGTTTTGATTTCAGTGCAACCTTTAGAAGAATCAACCCACATTTTGTTAATTTTGAAATATGAATGCAATACAAGATGAATGCAATTTAAAAGGGTTTTATTAAATGACTCCCCAGTTTTCTCTGCTACTGAATGTGTTCGTGGTTACATTTAGTTACTCTACTTTTCAAATAATTATTTCAAGCCTTCCTGATTTGTTGAAATAGCATTTTGCACATTATATAAGCCCTTTATAGATTTCAGCTGCTAGAAGGCTATTAAGGATATTAATCTATTTTGCCTTCAGGCATGTCTGTCAAAGACTAATCTGAAAAAACAATTACATACTGTTTCAGATTATGTTTTGATGGTAATTTTGATACCAAATATAACTGAAATGGGCTTTTTCTTTAGGGGAGAATAAAAACAGAGAAAATCCTACTTTGTTCCAGGGGAATGAACAGAGCCATTTATACTTACTCTAAAAAACCTGTAATCAGGATTGGAAGTGCTCACTGTGAAGAACACTGGACATCATATCTGAGAGATAGAAAGAGTCATCTTCCTCTTTCAAGGCCTACCTAAATGAAATATAAACAGCACTTCAGAAGAGGATTAGCTCACTTAATCACCTGTCCCCACAGACAATTGAGAAAATGTGTGTTGTAACTACAGAGGACTGAGAAACAGGCAGGCAGAAGTCAAAACCCGAGCTGTAGGTAGCAGTACCTGTAGGCAGCTTGTCTGCTCTTCTGTTCACTTCCTGAAGAGCACCTGTGCCATGGATGGGTTTGAGGGAGCAGTATCTCCCTCACAGGCAATGATGGTGAGCTGTGTTTTGCCTACAGCTTCCTATAGTTAGAATACTCATTCTTTAATAGTGCAGAAGGCAGGAGAAAACGAAAGCAGTTTTTGTTATTAATTCTACTTTTCTGCACCTGCTTTTTTACCTGCTTTCTTAGATCTGTCAGGTTTAGGAAAGGTAGGGCTGGTAAAAGAATAAAGGGTAATTAGACTCCAGCTCTTAGCCTGTAAAGTTTAACCTATAGGGAATGAGAGCTTCTTGCAAATGTTTTGCTTGCAGAGAAGTGGACTGGATGGGTGGACTATAAAGAGGGTGAAAAGCTCTCTGAACTGTGGAACATCATCAGTGGTCCCAGGTGTAACCAGCAGCTGCTTACAAGCAGAGGTCACCACTGGGGCTGATCTCATTAATAATCTTCTTTAGCAATGAGTAAAGGAGATAGTGTGCACCCTCAGCAAATTGGTGGATCCCACCATATTGTGGAGAGTGATGCATACATGGGGGTCATGGCCACAATTCAGGGGGTGCTCAACAAGTCAGAGAGGTGCAGCCCAACAACAATGGCAAAGGCAGAGCTCTGCATCTATGGGGGAATGACACATGCAGCCCCTGCTCAGGCCAGCCAGCTAGGAAGCTATTGGGCAGGAGAGGATATGGGAGAATGGCAGATACATGATGAGCAGGACTCAGCAGCACATCCTGGTAACAAGGAAACCAAGCCCTCCTCAGGATAGCGCGAGCACATGCATAGCCAGTTCAAACTGAACTGGGCTCCCCACTACAAGAGAGACAAGGAACTACTAGAGAGAGTCCAGTGGAGGGCAACAAAGATGACATGGAGATCGGAGCATCTCTCCTATGAGGAAAGGCTGAGAGAGCTGGGACTCTAGCCTGGAGAAGGCTGAGGGGAGGCTTTTTTCATATCTATAAGTATCTAAAGGGTGGATGCAAGGAGGATGGAGCCAGACCCTTTTCCGTAGTTCCCAGTAAGAGGAGCAGTGGGGGAACAAGCTGGAACATAGGAAGTTGGTGTTCCATTTAAATATGAGAAAAAACCTCTTTACTGTGAGGGTGACAGAGCACTGGAATAGGCTGCCCAGAGAGATTGTGGAGTCCCCTTCTCTGGACATATTCAAGACCTGCCTGGCTACAGTCCTGTGTAATGTTCTCTAGGTGATCCCGCTTTAGTGGGGGAGTTGGACTAGATGATCTCTAGTGGTCTTTTCCAACTCTGACAGTTCTGTGATTCTGTGAAATTAGAGAGGAGGAAAAACATCCTCGCAGTAAGAGCAGTTAATCCCAGGAGCAGGTTTCCTGGAGAAGCTGTAGAGCATGTGCTTGGAGATATTAAAAACTCAGCCATCGAAGGCCACAGGCAGAACTGGGTAACTTTGGAGCTAGACCTGCTTTGAGCATGACCTTATATCGAAGGACTTTTTCTGCCTAAATTATACTGTGTTTCTAAGCCAGAATAGAAAAGTGTAGACTGTGCCTCACTGCTCCTAAAAGTAAAGCTTTATCCAGGCAGAGAACCTTGTTCCCTGCTCCATGTCACAGATCAGGAAAGTTTCTAGCAATGAAGCAAATACTGAAAGGAACATGATGAAAGAAGGGAATGAACTCTCTTTTGGAGAGATTCATATAGAGCTAGAGTCTCCATGGATTGTAAAAACTGCCTCCTGGGAAATTATTATATCAACCAAACTGCTGGCTTAAATTGACCTAAATTACATGAGTCTGGCATAAATTTGTCTGTTTGCATGAAGTGATCTTTATGATGAGCTATTTTTAACTGGTGATAATGAACTCCAACAGCTCACAGGACAAATGAGAATGATGGGTCCAACCCTGCAGAGATAAGACTGGAAATCAGAAGTCTCCTCACAGATCTGCTCTGTTGCATGCTAAGTATTTTTTGGTAACACCTTTGAAACAGCTCAGATGGAAAATACTGAACAAATGTAAAATAATATTACTAATACACTCATGCTTTTATAAAAGTTCTCAGCAGTACAAGAAGATGAAGAACACAACCCTGCTGTCCCATAAAATTTATATTCAGCAGAATTACCTATGAGCAGAATTAGTCAGAATTACCTATGAACAGAAGAGAGTCTCACTAGGGATTAGCTATCCTTCATGCCATACAGTGAAATAATCTACCTGGCAGATAAATGTACAGAGTATCCCAAATGGGTATATTGAATAACAGAAATTGAGAACATACAAAGGAAAACATAACAAGAAAGATTTTAAAATTAAGTATGTCTGTACCAGTAGGCTGTGGTTAGCTACTGTTATCATTTTCCAGAAACTGCTGAGTCTTCCCAGTACCAGTTAGTCCATATATCTATGTGATTTTCATTTTATTGAACGGCATAATGCTCTTCTAGTCTCATGTTCTGAAGACCACAAGACTTTCTACCATAGTCTCTAGTGGCCATGGGCTACCACTTAATGCCTTTTGCTAGAGCATATAGATCTGCTTAGTTCTTCATTTTCAAGTTTACAAGATGCTGAGGTAGAAGAGAACAAACAAGTATGATATAAGAAAATCTGGTCTGTGATCATTACATGTGCATTTTAGGATGTTGGTGTTTTCTCTGAGTTGAAGTTTTAAGACATTGTAAAGACACATATTTCTAAATTTGAACTGTTTCAGACTGGTTTTCTTTCCTGTCTACTTAGCATGAGCAACTTTCAGGCAGAATAATTGTTTTCTGCAGAAATTCTAAATAAAGAGAAACTTCTTGTCATGCCTGCTCGAAACTAGTCAGATGTTATCTGTTTTATATCACTGACTGATTTTGTTTTGCAGGGATTAGAAATGCACATAAGCAAGGGGAAAAAGTAAAGTTACACAGGTCAGGTATCATTGCAATAATTCTTTAAATTTTAAATAGCAGAAAAGAGGAAATAATCCCTGTTACACAGCTTTTCAAAGTAAGAAATTACAGGAGTACAATCACTGAGTGGTCATACATTACAAGTGAGTGAAAAGGAATAAAAATTAATAAACATGAAAAGAAATTTATATTTAAAAGGTTTTGTTAGCTGTGTTTGTATCCCTTTCTAATGTTTTGGAAGTATTTAAGCAAATCAAGCTTTGTGTTGGCTAACACTAGATTTATTTAATCATAAACAGACACTTTTTTGATGACTAAACAAAATTCATTCAAGTGAATGAAAAGTTAGTTACAAGAAAGAAGCATTTCTACTCACTATGCCTGTGTATAAAATCAGAGCCATAATAAGGAATTGTAGGTTTAGCTTTTCCACAGTAACTTTTTTTAAAAGCAATATCTTTGTCTTATTTCTGAAATTCACTTGTGTTCAGACCCAAAGGCCACGGATGATAAGAAGGCTTCAGTGAGTTGTTCCAGCACCCAATTTGAGATATATTTGTCTGCTAGACCAAATTATGCCTGGTACAAACCCCACATTGAGTACTGTGTCCAGTTCTGGGATCCCACCATAAGAAAGATGTGGAGCTGTTGGAGTGAGTCCAGAGGAGGGACACAAACATGATCAGAGGGCTGGAGCACCTCTCCTTTGAAGACAGGAGGAGAAAGTTGGGATTGTTCAGTCTGGAGAAGAGAAGGCTCCAGGGAGGCCTTGTAGTGACCTTCCAGTACCTGAAGGGGGCCTACAGAAAAGCTGGGGAGGGTTTTTTTACTAGGACATGCAGAGCTAGGATGAGGGGGAATGGTTTTAAACTGAACAAGGGTGGATAAAGATTCAATATTAGGAAAACAATTCTGTCCTTTGAAGGTGGTGAGATACAGGAACAGTTGCCCAAAGAAGTTGTGGATGCTCCCTCCCTGGAATTGTTCAAGGCCAGGTTGGACGGGGCTCTGAGCAACCTGGTCTAGTGGGAGGTGTCCCTGCCCATGTAGGGGGGTTAGAACTAGATGATCTTTAAGGTCCTTTTCAACCTAAACCTTTATATGATTCTATGCCTTGATACAAACAAGAGCATGAGGAGAAAAGGCTCATGGCCTTTCCTGGGTCCCCTTCACAAGATTAGCCGCTTTTAAGATGAGCTAACTTTCTGAGGTTACTGCTCTTTCTTGCTCTGTAAAGGCCAGCAGTAGGGGAGCCCCAGACTGGAAAGTGAATGGGGTTTGCTAGCAGCCCTGTTCTGCAGTGCCTTGGAAAACCAGGTGGTGAGAAAGAAGATTTTGCATCCTTTTACAAGGCAGGGCTCATCATCAATGTGAATCACTGAATATTGGATACAGTCTAGCCTATGATTTGCGATGGCTTGCACCTGAATGATGTTCTTGATACTCATTTTGAGTCTGCATCATTTCTATGAATCATTTTAGAAAACTCTGTTTTGATTTGTGCTGCTGAATTTGATCAGCTAATTTTTAGCTACAGAATTGCCAAAGCTGGTTATGGATAAAAACAATACACGTTCTACTGCCTGGAGGAAGGTGTTTTTCTCTCCGATGTGATTCCTGACATTGTTGCTGCTGAAATTTATTTGCTGTGATTTCTTCAGCAACCCATTTCTATGCCATGAGGGTTTTTTTGTTGCTGTTCTGATTTGTTTCTCTCTCAGTTCTTCAACTTATCTTTACTAAGAAATTACAAAGCACAATTTTAAAGCAGGAAAAGCAGCGGTGACCACACAAATCCTTTTAAATCCAATCTGCTGGGGAGAAGAGTTATACTTGTGATTGGTGAGAAAACCAGACATACTTTTAATCTCTCTGTAAATAGAAAATTATCTACAAGGTTTGCACTGGCTTTGCATTTTCATTTCATGATTTTGAAAGCGATCCTGTGTTTTGGGTAAATTAAAAAGGAAAATATATAGGGGGGATGTGCAGGTATTTCCTGCTCATATTCTTGTTTGCGCTTTGAAAAACTGTAGAATATTTAGTACTTATATTAGGAAGACAACAGAGCCGCTGAGTTCAACTGTGTATGACAGATGAGTGGGTAGTTTATCTTCTGTATTCCATATTTAGCACCCATTCTTAATCTAGAAAGATCTTATATGTTTCATTCAACTTATATATAACATAATAAAAGATTAGGTGATAATCGTGCAGCACATGGGACAGAAAGAATGTTGAAAGTGTGTTGTGTCTCTTACGTCTATTTGTGACAGTTTCTTGCAGACCATGAGTTGTCAAAAGAGCAGGACTACAAGCAGAGAAGTAAGGACTTGCAAGTGTGCTCTTAAGTCTGGCTGTATTCTTAGCCATTTCATCTTTCCAGAGTGCTTTTTTTCCCTTTCAGAATGCAAAATATTCTTTAGTTCTCTTTGCATAGCTGGAAAAATAATTAAAGAAATAATGAAAAGAGGACGCTTACGGCATGGACTCTGTCTAAATAGTGTCTCCTACTTGGTATACAGCAGAAACACATCCAGGATAGAAAATTCAAATATACACAAAAGAAGAAGTTAGGCAAAGTTGTGAGTTAGGGGTGCTCAGGTGAGTGGCACAGAAGAGCTTAACTGGAAGATAAAAACCTGGAGCACAGTGTGCCAGCACAGGGCAGCTGGGAGAGCAAAGCCTGCATGGAAAGCGGGCAGAGGGAGAAAAACCTGGTGGTCTTTATACTGCCTCTTGAATGGGACCTTGCAATGAGTGGTTCCCAAAACCGCACAGGGTTTTGCTGCAAAAGAAGCTAGTTCATGCAGTAAGAAAAAAAAAAAAACCTGTGCTGCTTACTTGCAGCTACACTGTGTGGACAGCTAAGGACCTCAGAGCACACTGTGGAGTTATATGCTAGTTTATAGGCTGTGTGTATCCACAGGCATCCAATTAGACTTCCCTTAGGCTATACAGTCTAACACACACTTTCCTGCAGCAGACAACAGCCCTGCTTCCATGACAGATGGGTTATTCTGGTATCATGAAGACTGCACATAAACTCAGACATAAAAACTTAAATGGCCACTAAGGATTAAAATTGCATCCTGGGAAGGATCTCATAACGGAGCAGGGAAGTGGCACTAATAATTTTTCTCTCTAAAGCCTTGCTGTGACCTCGCCTGCAACAATTTTGCACAACTCAGGGTACCCCTATACCAGAAAAATAAGGTCATATGTCCAGAAGCTGGACAGATGAATTAAAGCAAGTGCTGTTGAAAGAAAGAAATGGTAAGAGACTACCTATGTTTGAATGAGGTTAAAAACGGGAAAGGGTGGATCACCATTAGGAGCAGTATATTGTATTGTTTTTAAATCAGGAGTTTCATGCTGAACGTTAAGAAAGAAATCTTTGGTATGATTTCTCAGGGAGCCTGAAGCAGCTCTTCCACTCAGCTCCAGCTCATCCTTAGAGTTGCACTAAGTGTTGTAGTAATGTTTTGCATTTGTATCATATTAAGGACCAGAAGTGCTTCCACAAAAGAAGATATAGGCCCTTTCCCACCCTAATTTCACTATAGCAAGCAAACAGAAAAGTATTAACACTAAGTGCTCACTGAAGATATCAGCCAAATTATGCTAGGTCAGTGAAGTCCATGCCCACAGCCAAAAACTCATTTGACCCATAGTGTTAGACACAAGTAAAGCAATAGTATGCTCCTTAATGAGGTCATTTTTAATATGCTGTGAGCGTTTCTGGTCACCTTATTATAGTAAGGTCATTGTAGAAAAGAAGTGACAGCAGGGGTCAATCAGTATTGTATAATGTAGAGACTTAAGCACTTCAATTTTTTTCCCAACATTTGTGAAAGTAGGACAGGGTTAAAAGGAAAAAGAAGAACTGGAGAGGCATTGAGGTACACAAAGCCTGCTGCCTATTTAAATTTGAGTCAGAGAGCACAGGTTTGTCATTAATATAATGTGAAGAAAAGTTTAGAACGATGAATTACCTATGATTTCTATACAGTGTAATTGATAAATATGGCTGCAGTCAGTTGGAATTGGATTATTGATGATTGTAAATAGGATATTAAAAGCTACTCACATCAGTGCTTTCCAAACAACTTTTTTCCACCCACAGTGAAATAGCATTTTGTTATGGGCTCAACATGCCATTTTCAATTTAAATTGAGGGAGTTCTGAGGTTTACAAGGTCTGAAATCCAGTTTAAATTGCAGTCTTTTGGAACTCACTCTCAATTCCCAGAAAAAAAAATCAAATTTAATGTTTCTGATTTTCCTGCAGCCACCTCCTACTCTTACCCACCTCCTTGAGTGCAGAAATCCAGACCTGCAGTGGATTTGTCACAGGCAACCTTCCCTTCCTTCAGCTGAGGGCAGAATAAATAGGCTGAAGCAGTCACCTGAAATCCACAGCCATACACTTCCTGTACATATACATAATAAATCCTTGAGGAGATTTTAAACTTTTTGCTAATTAAATTACAATTATGTAGAAAGGACATTATTTCTTTTTTAAAAATCTAGATAGATTTGGTTTCAATATTAACTCATTCTCTCAATTAACTTTCAATGGTTAGCTTGATTGTTCCTGTGAATCGTTCCTCCTAGTCCCGGCAGATATTCCGATTCCCTTCAAGCTGCTATTGATTTAGGTGCAGAGAGATTTCACCTCCACTTTTTAAAATGCATTGTGTTCTTTAAACGTGCAACATCAACAGCTGCCTGTTATTTGCTGCTCCATCCTGCAGGTTGATGTATGGAGAGACTGGAAAACCTCTTCCTACCCTGCAGAGAGAATGTATCACACCACCATTTGTGCCCTTGCAAGCACTGGGTTATGAAATTACTCCTGTCTTAAATAAAAAGTATTTAACAAATACTTAGATTAGGGGCTCAGATCATTGCTTATTTGGGGAAATATTAACGATTTTAGAGACTTATTTTGAAAATAAAATTTGAGCATTTTTCACCTGTAGTTTACTTTAAAAGAATATAATTTTGTGCTATAGTAACCATATATTTATGCAGTAGGTAAGTGCAAAAAATAAGCTTTTTTTGTTTAAAATGGATCAAATTGATCTTGTATCTGATAACACACTTCATAAAAGAAAAGTAATAGAAGTAAAAGTAATGGAAAGCAGGTAAAGACATATACAACAGCACGTATACAACAGCAAACCATTCACTAAGAAATGGAAAGGGTCTAAAATATTTGCTGTTTAAACAGAAGAAAAGAAGTATGGCAGAGAGAGAAGCATAAAGATCAACACTATGATTCACATAAATATATCTTCTGATACTGAGGTCAGGAGGCTCAGACATGATCCAGAACAGTTAATTGTTAATTGGATTATTGGAACATTTAACTAGCAAGGTGATATGTTTTATGTAAGATGAACATTTAGCACCCCCCAAAAAAACAAAACAAAACAACCACAAAGGATCTAAAATAGAAGTGCTACCATTCATTCTCCAACTTGAAAATGATGTCACAGCAATGGCATACATAACTGGTTTTCATGTTGTCATCTTTATGTCTGTATTTCCAGGGCTTTCAAAAATACAAGTGAAGTCATGTCAATTTTGTGTGAAACCCTGGGACTAAAATGAGATATGTTCTATGAGAGGAGACATTTTTGAGAAACATGTTTTGTGATGATTATGTAAGAATATACAAATATTTCACAAGATAGTATCCCTATCACTAGGACTATTTTTGTTTCAAAATAATGAAAAGTTTATTCCTCACTGTAAAACATTAAACAGACATATTTTTTTAAATTATTTTTCTGTCTAATTGTGCTGTTTACTCATTTGACAGTAATAATGCATAAACCCAGACATCTCTTGGTTTACAAATATGTATTTATTCCTCACTTAGATTCATCAGAAATATTTTTTTTCTTAAACACAAGAGGTCTGTCAGTATCTCAGAGCTACTTCACATGAAATTGTATATTTTGTATATTGCATCAATTACATAGTTTCCAGAAAACTGTATAGATAAAAAGGCAGTACGTATAGCTAATTGCTCTTCTGAGGCCAATTACGTACTTGAAAGTAGAGTAGCATGGGCTGAGACCAGGCAGCTGTCCCTAGTGAGCTGTGTTCAATTTGGGAGGATTGCAAGGAAAAGGAAAAATGTCAAAGGGAAAAAAAAGTGCAAATAAAGTTGATATGCCAGCAAAGAAATTATGAAACAATCACAGTTTTCTGTTATTCAAATTCCTGTCCAGCAGTTGCTTTTGTGCTCTGATTTTTGTGTTAATAAACATGAGCTTTTTTTGGCTAACATAGATTTTCTCATTTGAAGAAGGTGGTACTTGGATTAAATAGTTGAAACAGGGAAGATACTGGAGAATTTTCAATTATGCTTTGATTCATAGATTAGTTATTCTTATTAGTCTGGAAAAGCTTCAGATTATTCATTCTATTTTGTTGTGCTATATATTGTCTACATTTAGTTGCTGATACTTGATGAGTGTTTTCTGTAATTAAAAATCCTGGTTGTTGTAAAGAACAATGAAACATGCATAATATTCCTTTGTCTTTTTAATTTTTTACCTAACTCAAAGATGTTCATACTTTGTAATGTAGGAGAGGTAAATTGTTCTATAAATGACTGAATGATGAACAACCAATGAACTTCTGATTTTGTATTCCATCTAAACCCATAATCAATCTTTCATTAGTTTCATCAGGCACAATTATCCTCATGTAGCTTCATTCAGTGCTGACGCATGTTGACAACTTATCCAATACCATAATTGGATTAACTAATGTTGATAAATCTTCAACATCTTCACCAAAATACCAAGTCTGGAGAGTGAAATCCAGGTTGGCCTCTAATCCAGAAGGGTGCTGGGATCTGTCTCTGCAGTTACCACACTGTACTTGCATATTCACAGTCTCCCACGCTAAGCTCATCTTTAGCAAACACTAAAAATTTGATGGCTGGAGACAATCTTGACATATAGATAAGTGCTGGGCTTGACAACAAGTTATTTTGTCAGTGCTTGTTGAAAGAGAAGCTGACAGCCCTGCTGCAGAAGACCTGGAAGCTTTCCCTTTCCTGTCCTTGAACACAGGGCTCCAAGCCACCCAGTTCCACAGCAGCATCCCCGGCACAGTAGCATTAAATGTGTCCACTACCAAATCTCCAGCAGCATCCTGAAAACAACTGTGAACAATTGAAGCTCCATATCCCATGTGTTTTCTACCTGTACTGGGGAACATTAACCTGGCAGTAACTTGGTCTTGTGTGCTACAGCATTACTGAAATATGCATTCCCTCCCTGGGCCAGCTCCTGGAGTGCAGGCAATGCAAGGTGCTCCCCCCTTACAGCTCTTGAGGTTAGTCTCCTCACAAGCAGACTGGACTGGTGCATGATAGCATTTTTTTTAGCCCTGTGTTCTTGTGACCTCAAGACAGTATTATGATTTTTCCTTTTTTGTTTGTTTGTTTGTTTGTTTTTGTTTGGGTTTTTTATGTTTTGTGTGTGTTTTTGTTTGGTTTTGCCTTTTTTTTTTTTTTTTCCAGTTCCTATAATGCACAATACTGTGAGGTTTTATTGTAGAGTGATATTTTTGAAGTCTGAAATACAAAATGCTTGTTCTTGCCATGGAAGTATGGCATGAAAACATATAAGGGTGACTAAAGATTCAGTGCTTGATGAGGTGGTGTTGAAGAACTAGCAAGAGCAGCAGAAGAAAAGCCTGTTGCAGTTTTCACTAGATATTCACTAGAATCATATTGCCTTTTGGTAAGAGTTCCATCATACTTTAAATCACACCAATAAATTTTTGGAGACAATTCCATAGGTCTTGGTGGTGAAGAACCTGTGAATAGGACCTGGGAATAACCTGCAGAACTAGTGTTAGCTTGGCTTTTTGGTGTGCAGAATAAAACTAGGCCTAGCCAGAGACAGCTCTGGACTTCTTATTGGTGTACAGTAACCTCAGTTTTACCACTCTAATTATAAGGGTAACATTTATTATTTTGGGTGCGGTTCACCACCTAAGTATAGAAAGCTGGAAGATGGCTCTCTGCAGCTGAGTAGTTCTCTCTTCATTGCCCATGGGGAGAAGTAACCAGTTTGGGTGTGATTATTTTATAAATGAGAGAGGGAGCAAGGAAGAGCCAGGTATTGGAAGGGGGCATCACAGCAGCTGGACACAGCAATCTCACCTTGGAATGCATGGGAGGTGCTCCAGGCTGGGCAGGCAGAGGTGCTGCATCTGTTTTTACTAATAGAAATGTTATCAGGTGGAAGAATCTGTGACTGCTTTAATTGGCATAAAGTTGTCTCTCATAGAATCAGCAATTAGAGAAAAACAGACAAAGCAAGAAAGTGGAAAAGTATAATCTTTTTTCATTTAGAAAAGCATCGTAATTACAGAAGCATACAGAATGCAATAACATATTTTCTGCTTGCTACTCACTGCCTTAAAGCAATTTAAACAGCCAAAGGAAATGAGAGAACCAGGGAGATTTACAGTATGTGTTGTTATTCTTGCTGCAGGCAAACAGACATAGCTAATTGGCTTTAAACAGTTTCAAAGGAAATCCTTTTGTAGAAACATAAGCACACCATATTTTATTTTATTTCATAGTGGTGTGCATATAGCAAGAAAAAAAAAAAAGGCAAGATTTCAAGCTTAATTGCATATAATCATAATTAAAAATTATAATTATCTTTCCTTGCAATAACTTCTAACAAAGTTTCTTGGTAGAGAAATGAAGCAGTAGATGAGAGTGAGTGATGAATGAGATGTGCACTAAATGAGATGCTTTCTCCTTTTGGGATGGGTTTACTGATGTCAGCTGAGCTTCCATTTTAAAATCTAAACTTTAGAAATTACCCTTTCCCTGTTTGCTGTCATTCCACATTCCACTCCCAATATGGGAATACTGACTAAACAGGAAGCCTCAAAACCTTCTAGACCAGGGGAAAAATAATATAAAGTAACTGTTTAGACTGATCAAATGTTAATATGGGGGATATATTAAAACCAACCCTTTACCCATGAAAAAATGTTTCACAAATGCTAATATATATTCCTTTATATATATATTCTTTTAATAATCTTACATGTTTGATTCTTCTAAAAAGTTTAACATTCCTTAATACTCCTGAGGAGCAACCCAAGAAACCATTTCCTGAAAAATGGAAATGTCATACTACAAAATCCACACACAAGTTACAAAGAAGTCTGTGACAAAACCCAGTTTTGAATCCAAATTTCCCCCCTTAACCCATCTAAATCTTATTTTGTGACAAAACCTGCTTTCCTCATCCGTACTAGTAAAGCTTCTAAGAATCTTGCAAACACTTAAAAAAACCCCCACACTGATATGGATGCATTACCTCTAAGTTAACCACACACACTTCAAACATCTGGCTTGGCTAAGTAGACAGGAGTTTCTTTAGTCCCCATAAGGCTCCCAGAAGGCAGCTGGACAACTCCATGCAGGCAGAAGGCTGCATGGGAGCAGCAGCAAATTTGCATTCCTAATGACCAGGTCTGAGTGTCTGCAGAGCCCTTCAGAGCTGCAGTGTGGTCAGCTTTGTTGAGTCTGTGGTAGTTCCCTTCCTTTTCCACAGACTTCCCTTGCTTTTGCAAAGTGCTTCATCTACTCGTCACATTTGTCATGATTTCTTTCACCAAAGCAGTGGGATGAGTTTTCCAGCATCAGTTTAAGAACAGAAAAGCAGACCCATAAGGAATCCTGCTGAAAGTCTCCTCTCAATAAAGCACACAGATACTTTGATAGTCAGGAGACAGCCATGCCTTTATATATGAGTACATTTCCACCATCTCACAGTGCAAAGCTAACTACAATTACTGTAAAGGTCAATAAGTTATCACAGCAAACGACATATGGTCAACCTGCCCCCCAACTTCATCACCTTACTGTAAGAAGTGGTCATGGAGGTCATTCTTCCAGTAATGTCAGCATCCTGCTTTCTCAACATGTTGGGGAGAACTGAAGGCCAGTGCATTTTCTTCTTGTTTCTAAGTAAGCACCTACCCCACATCAGCTCTTCCTCTCACAACCCACTTCCCAATTTATTTTTGTTAGCCTACCTCAGACAGGTCTTTGCCAAACACAGCTTTTTCAACTCCGTAGAATAACTATCTCATCTCTGTTTTCTTGTTCCAAATTGGGTAATTCTGAAACACATCTATGGATCATCCTCTCCAACTTGCTTAAGTGGTGTTCTCTCAGAAATCTTCCATGTAGAGACAGTAGGACAGAGAAAAGGATAGATTTCTTCCAGATTTGACTGAGATCTTGCTCAAAAAAATAAGGCAGAGCATTTAAAAACATAATTGTATGCAAAACTTAGTAAATACCTTGCAAAAAAATTACAATAATATCAAGGACTTAATTTGATCACCAAAGCTTGAAAATGAGGAAAGTACAACACTGGAAGCATTTTCAAGAAAGGAGTTTGTCCCGTTGCTGGCACTTCTTATGGGTGCCTGAGCCAGGTGAATGCCACCTCAGCTGGAGGATCTTGATGATGCCTTTGTTTCAACGCTCTGCTAATGATGGATTTCACAGCTGGATAGTTTCTTCAGCAGATCTGCTGACATCTCAATTAGCAAATCTTAACTATGAGTAACTTCATCTACCCATGGGATTTAAGCTTTGAAACCAAGCTTCAGTCTTTTCTACAACTTCCTGCACTTTACAGCTTTCAAGTCTTTGTACCATCACTTCATCCAGCATTGCACATCAACATCAATAGTTTAAGCTAAATCTAAAAAAGAAGCTGTGAATAGGAAAAGTATGTATTATCATCTCAGCTGGATCAATTTTACAGTCCCCTCAGTGCTCTATCACTTGTAACAACACAAGTTTTGTTCTGAAGAACTCAAAATGCTAGATCTTTTGATGGAGTGGGGAGGTTCCATCCAGCTGTTCCCTAATACTGAAATCTGTTTGATCTTTAGCAATAGATTTGCCTCTTAATACAAAGTGACACCTCTTGACACTTCTCATTTGGTTGGATTATGCCCTCATTCATTGTAAAGTTTACTCTACACCAGATGATGGAAGGAGGTGAGGTACTGAAAACCAGAGGTGTGCCTTAACTGTCATAGACAACCATCTAAAGATGTGCAGCTGCTGTTCATGTGGTAGTCAAACATTAAATGCACATCTTTTCATGAGATGAATGTCTTTGAGCTGAGCACATAGCTCTGCTCTTGTCACAGAGCCACCAGCCTTGTTTTTAATCAGCCTTCAACAGAAGACTGAGAAGTGTTTTAGGTAAGAAATATACAGTGCAGTAGCTCATTGCAAATGGCAGAGTAGCTGATGAGCTAGTAGTGATGGTCATGAAATATGCATGTGGACAATGAGCACTGAGTGGAATTGTCAGCTGTTAGGGTCCCAATTTCATTTAGGCTATTGTAAATCCATAATTTTTTTTCAGAATTATCTAGACTTACAACATGCGATAGCAGGATAAAACATCTTTCATTCTTGTAAATCCATATGACATCAGAGTGGAGCCTATTATTTCAGCATGAATATTTAGGCATTTGATTTTTCCCTCTCATAACTAAGCTTTACTGCTAACTAAGTAGAAAAGCTAAAAGAAAATTATTAAGGGAACTTTCTTACTGTATACAAAATACTTTTTATTTTAGGCCTGAGTATCTGATTAGTTAGCTGGACTGTTCAGGACACCATATCTAATAACATTTACATTCTTCCAGCACAATGAAAGGAGAAAGCTCTTTAAAAATGAAAGACATGGTCAATACAGACTCTAAAGGAGGGATTAAAACAAAATTTAAAGCAGTATCAAGAAGCACAGGATGACTGTGGAGTAGAAGGTCTTAAAATAGTTCTGACAATGATTTCACAAGTAATTTTTGAATGGTGTTGAATCAGACTAATATTTTGGATGTGTTACTCTGTCTCTCTCAGTTGTCTCCCTCCCATGCATGACACCATCACTGCAAAGAAGTTCCATCCCAACTAGATCCCTCAATCTCTTCCAAGCAGACCTCCTCCTGCTCCCATTTACAGCCAAAGGATTGCAAGCAAGTGACAGGATGACTCTGGGCTCTCACCAAGTTTCACATCAGCTTTATCTCATCATGGAGTCACAGTGATGTTTTGATCTTTGCTATTTTTTAATTTCCCAGAGATCTCCAGCGTCACTGATGCTGAATCACTGTTTACAGTCAGTATTAGATAACATTTACTTTGAATGTGCTGTTGATCAGTTAGGAAAGTTCCTCTGTGTGGATAATTTTTGGTTGTAAGGATAGGTTCATTTAGCCTTGCTTAGAACTGGGAAAAGTTAAGATAACTAAGATTTAATCATACCTTTGGGTATGTTTTAATCCTGTGGGAAGGTTTGGCTATTAAAGAGTTCGACCATCGGAGCTGCAAAAACCCCACAGAGTCCCAGAATGGCTGTCCTGGGAGATGTGGAACTGATTGAAAGAAAACACTTTCTTGTAATTGGCCTCCTTTATGGATCCGCCCTTTCCTTTCTGGCTCAGAGGCACAATGATCTCAGTGAATGACCAGTGTGACTGGGGAGATGGAGAAGATACGGATTCAGATCACCTTATATAGATCCAGCAGCCGTAACGTATGGATAGTTCACAAGTTCGTACAGCTAAATATTTTTCTTTCATCTTGGTGCTAATGTAGTTAACATTAACTATAATGCTTTGTTGCAGTAACACTACAATTAATTCTAATTTTTTGAGTTGGAGAAATTAGAAGTAATTTAGCATGCTGTTAGAGATCCTCTGTCAGTCTACATGCACCTCCATAAGGTCTGACATCACTTGTTCATTTTTGGAAGAAGTTTACCAGCTGATTCTTCTGATACACCACCCAACTGGCAAACATGAAATGATCCAAAGGAGAACATCATCACGTTAATTCCTCATCATCATTTACTTGGGCTCTTTTACAACATGATACCTGTGTGAACTCTGTGTGTCAATAGCCATCTGTTCATTCTAGAAAGAGCTGGCTGGTACAAAGGAGCTACCTCACCAGCACTTTCAAGTGCACCTTTCAGAAGGATGTTATTGCTTCCATAAGTCAGTAGTAGTTTTGCTTCAGATTCAGATAATGAAATCTTTTTCTGCCAAGTAGCTTTCTTCTTTTGAAGGTGACATGTCATTAATTAACACTTATTTTAGTTCAATTAAATTAATATTTACAACATTTTGCCCAATAATTTTTTCCTCTATTCAATTTAATGGTACTTGTTCTAACTTGGAAATCACTCTTTGCCTTGGTGACAGTGTTTACCATCTCAATTAAATGCTTTGGTTATGTTTGGTACCTTAGTAAAATAAACACTTTCTATTCAGTATCTAAATCAGTGATTTGAACATTTTGTTATTTTGTTGCTATTTGGTTTTATGTGACATTGTACAGATAAACATTTTTTATGCACTTAACAGAAGTCAATATTAAATAAATTACTGCCCTATAGGAACTTAATCTAAACTATTAAATTAATAATAAATGTTTCCAAATAGATGCTTTCTAGCATATGGCCTTTTGAATAATTTATGTCAGGCCCTTTCAGTAAGTCTTTTCATATTTAATGCATTAAGTTGGAGTATTTATTGTATTTCTGAAGAGAATAAAGAATGAGGTTCAAAAGTAAAATCACTCAGGGTTCAGATGGAAGGAAAAATAAATATTTTAGTTCATATACTGAACTAACTAGGGATGGACTGTGCCTTTAGGTAGAACCTTAAATAAAACCTCATTCTTCCTATCCTCAAGCAAAGGCTTAAGTTCTGCGTTCACATTTGAAACTCCACTTCTTCAGCACTCCCTCATTATGCAGGGCAAATGTTTGAAGAAACCTTAAGAAAGCTGTGATGGGCTCTTTTCCTTAGCACACACAGCAAAAAATGAGTTCTGCCTACCTGCTGCCTGCCTCCTCCCCCCTCTGGCCTCCAGGAGGGTCAGGGGGCACAACTCCTGCCCCATCTCTTGTCTCTGGTGAGCCCTTTTGACAGGAATGTTCAAATTAGTTGCAAAAGGGTGATTTTATGCACCTTTTTATGAACTGGATTAAGGTTATGGTGTCATGATTTAACTCAGGTCTAGCAATTAAATGAATTACAATAACATTCTCTATCTCCTCCCCTTCCCACCCAGAAAGGGAAAAGAGAGAGAGATGAGATGAGAGAAGAGACTGAGATGGATAGATGGAGTCTTCCCCCGGTGCCGGCCATGGATGGAAGAGAAGAAAAAAGGGACTTGATTTCCATGATCCCTGAATTTATACCAAGAGTTACATGTATGGGATGGAATAATATGTTTGGCCAGTTTAGCCATCTGTCTAGCCCGCTCCTCCATACAGAAGAGCTGTAGATACAGTTCTTCTGCTCCTGTGGTGTCCAGAGCAGCAGATTCAGCAAGTGGATTTGGGCATTATCTGTCCACTGGCTGGAAAACTCTGCTGTTACCTTCAGCAAGTGTCCTGCTTAAGAGAGAGTTCACTGGAGGAAAAAAAAAAATCAAAACAAAATAAATTGCCTTCAACCTGGCTCAATCCAAGACAATGGGCAATCTGGCTCCTAACGATAAACATATATGGATTTTTGCACTGGAAGAACAGTGATTTCTTGAATTGGCACCTGAAGGCAAACATTCAAGGCAATACTTATGGCTAGGGTTACGTGGCAGAGAGTAGATATTTTGGTCATTTAGCACTCCAGTGGAGGTTGGTTGAGGAGACTGTTGTTGGTTTGTCCCTCTCCCCATTCCCAACCTGCTTGTGCCTCCTCATACTCCTGAAGGACATTTGGCAAAGTCTACCGGGCCTCCATGTGTGCAGCACAAATGTCTGGTTTGGTGGGTGACGAGAGACAAGCCTGGACACCTGAGAGACTGAAGGCAAATTGCATGTGGACATTGCAGCATGAGGTGCTGGAAAAGATCAGTGTTCAAGTTTGCAAAGCACTTGATGGGGGCAGGGTGGCCATGAGAAGAGATGGAGGCTGCCATGTTACAGACATGGATTAGATACACTGGTAACAGTGTTTAACCCAGAGAAAATGTAAATGGTTTCAAGAGCTGAAAAGCACTGACATTTGCTATCTGCCTTTCTTGGTGCAAGACAACTTAGCCACATGCATTAATAATTATATGAGTTAATTTCTCTTAAAATGCTAGAAAATGTATAGGCAGGCACTAAAACAATATCAAGGTGCCAAAACAAAAATTAAATGCTTTTTCATTAAAATGAAAATTATGGATCACATTTTTTTGCATCCTACTGGCAGCTACATGCTGTACAACGCACAAGTATTTGTAATGCAGGTCTTCTGGATAACTTTGTGCTATTAAATTTGTATTTTTTGTTGTAAAGATTAATGTTGCTAATGTATGCAAGATATTCTGCATCTCTAACACAAAGATTAGCATTTCATGTTAGCAGCACACTGTCTGTTTATTCTGCTGCATTACTCATTTGTCTGAAAAAGATATGTTTCTGGTAGTATTATCACTAACAAGATTATTACATGTTCACATGACCTGTTCTAGGCTACACAAGATAAATGTATAGCATGAAGGGCATCTTAGTCTGACACCTTGCAGATTCACGAGGTCCCACTGTGATACCAGGCCCTGGAATAATTTCAGTTTGTATTATTACGGGGCAGCAGGACTTAGCTATGGATGACCAAGCTTCCTGCCTCCATGCCAATGATTCATGCAGAAACTGTGGAAAAGCAGGAGCTCAGCTGTCCATCCTCAGTCCTGAAATAGAAATATTTCTTTACTATAGTGCAAAAGGACCTAGGACTACAAGAGAGTCAAGTGTTACTGCTCTAAAGCAGAGAAGATGTTTTCCAGCAGGCCAGAAAAAGGTTTGTGGGTGCTAATGGTGACTGAGATTTCAGAGGTACACAGTATTTTATATAATTAGCCTTGCAAAGCTCTCTAGTCAATGTACTGGCACATTCCTATAAGGCTAATCTTCTCATGCACAGGAGCATAAGTGCTGATACAGACATTGCATATTCTGCCAAGCATCAAGACAGCTGAGAGCTGGGTGTCCCTGGGGTCGTCTTGGCTGGTCCAGACCTTTCTGTTTTCTGTGTATATACGTAAAATGACACATGATGCATCAAGTCCTCCATTAGACACTATAACTGAAATTTGTAAGAAGCTTGAAATGAATAATTATTTCCCAGCAGCCTAAAATACAGTGTTAATTCATTAAAGTTCTATAGGTATAAAATTCCTTACATTGATTTGATAATTTTGCTATGATTAGTTAATAAATCATGGTACCCAAGTGGTAATTCTATATGTTTTTTTGCTGGCTATGTGGATCTCTTACAGTAGTGTTTTAATTAGACATGCTGGACGTATACTATAAAAATAGATTGCAGACATCACTCAAATTTGCGCAGATGCATTTTAAATTTTGCTTCAAATTTCAATAAAATTTCCAAACCCTCAAGATCTTTACCACCTCTGACCAGTTGCAGTACTGATACTGCAGGTTTACCTGCCATTGCTGAAATAAGTAGTTATGCAGAACTCATACCTTTGAGGATAAGCTAATTTTTTATTCTTAATTTACATATATTCATAGCCAGGACAATGAACACTGTTTTCAAATCTGCACTAAAGAAAGAAAATTATTTCAACTGATGGTTTGAGAAAAAAAATGATATAAGTTTGCATCTTTTTCTCTATGTAACAGAATCTGATGTAATCTTCATGCTTCCTCCACAGTTCTTTTTAATAGGAAAAATATTTAGAGGGAAAAAATATTTCCCGCCCTCAATCTTTCCCCTGCCCCTGCCCCCCCCCCTTCCAGATTTATAGTTCCCTCAAACAAGTGAGAATGTACAAATCAAATTTTCCTTCCTGGTTTTCAGACATTAGACCAAATAAATGTTAATGCTTTGGGTTTTCTTTTATTTAGAACACTGATAGGCCAGGAAAAAAAAAAAAAAGGAATTCTGGAAAATAATCCTTAATCCTACTGCTTGACCAAGGTCAGTCTAAATTGGTGCAAATGGCTCTGCAGTTTACCAGAAATGTTCTGAAGTAAATAGATACTTATAGGTACTTAGGTGGTTGCTTAATTAAATACTTACTTTACTTATCCTGCAAGATGGCACCTGTCTTCTGGATACTGTTAAACCAAAGTCCAAAATTTCCATATTTTTAGAGGATGTATCTTCCCTGCACCCCTTCTGCAATTTCCCTGCCCACTCAGTTTCCTGCCCCCCGCCCATCCCCAAATATATAAGCTCTCAAATAACCAGTATTATAACCCATACAATTCTATCTTTTCCTAACAAAAATTACAACTATTCTTCTCCTATTTCAGTCGTTGGGGACTGGAGAGGCAAGAGTGAAGCTGTTATCTTCTCTAAGGAGCATCATATAGATTTAAACACAGTTATTTGTGAACAAGGACTAATTTCAAAATCCCTGTGTTCTTCCCCAGGCTCTAGGAAGAATATAGTCGAACAGCTAGAGATAACATCAGTAAAGTGCAGCAAAGCCTATTACATAGAAAGTGAGAGGTCAATAGCATCTTCGCACTCATATTCTGATATGAAGGAAACTATCTCATGTGAGAACTCTTCTATCTGATTTTCCTCAGGGCTATGAGAAATGAACCATCAAGGATTTAGCCATGCTGGATTCAGATGTTAGTGTTCCTAAGCACTGGCCCAACCTGATTGGCCCTATGCCAGGGAATGCAGTTCCTTGAGAAAGATAGAAATTGCAGTTTTCTAGAAGTGGAAAATATTGGTACTGACACAGGTGGAGTTGAAACCCACCCCACTGGCAGTTTAAGGCAGCAAGGGGTTGTGCACAACAAACACACTATTTTGATACTCCTGCAACAGCAGTAATAATTCCTAGGCAAAAGCAAAATTTTCCACAAGCCACTTCTTGTCCATCAGAGAGTGAAGAGGAAAAGGAAATGTGTTTCAAACAGATTTTCTAAGTCACCCTCTCCCCAGGTGTGAGAGATGCTGTAGGTTTGCTCCAAGTTAATAGATCAATGTGTAGTACATTAGCATCTTAACCACCACATCCTGCTTCACCAGTTTTTTTTTTCCACTTGCTGTAGAAGAGCCTGGCAGCAACTTGTTCATAAAATAACATTTTTTTTTTTTTTTCTTTGAGTTGCCATCAAGCAGCAACATTACACATTCTCCCAGATGAGAGATGCAAATCCAGCAACCCAGTAGAGAAAGTCTTACACAAGAGTCTATAGAGCTTTTGGGGAATTTGCTTAAAGATGCAAATAATGAAGGCAAAGGTTGGAAAAGAAAAATGTAAAAGGAAAGCAATTTTGCCATCTAAGAGCTTGAAAGAGGGGAAGAATAAGGATACCAAGTCCAGAATGAAGGTGACATTTGCTATTGTACACTAATAAAGTACAGAAATTATGCAGACAAGATGAGGAGGAATAATTCAAAGAAAACAATCAGTAAGGGATTTACACTGAAAAAAACCACAACCAAACAAAAAGGAGCTAGAGAAAGCCGGCAAGGCAAGTCGTTGAATTGCCATCCTGGGAGATGATAATCTAGGCAAGATGGCTAAGAATAACTAGCTCAATCCAGGCAGATGCAAAGGGATGGAAATGACAACAAGTCCCTGCCAAATCACTCTGCAGTGTCATCCCATTCTTTCTCTCATTTTGGTTTCCTGGAGTGTGAGTGGCATTTTATCTCACAGACTACAATCGGATTATTTCCTATCACAAAGACAACCCTATTTGATTGATATAAACAGCACCTATCTTTGCTGTCATCTAGGTTTGGTTATTTGATGTTTTTTTGTATTACAGGAAAATGTGTTTTGGCTGCTTGCAGTTTGTTGGTAAGCCTTGCTTGACACTGAGTTACATCACGTCTTTTGAGACCATCAGCACTACAGTACACACCCTGTTACATTTGAAAGCTAAGCAGACATCTCATAGGCATGACATGCCAGTCTCACCTTAGTACTCCATTGGGAGTTGTATGTCCATCTCCAGGCTACCCAGTATAAGGCAGACATGAAATGAAGCTACTAGAAAAGAACAGGAAAAGGGCCAGAAAAATGATTAAAGGACAGAAGCGATCCTCACACCCAGAGAAGCTGAAGGGACTGTTCAATCTGAAGGTTGGGGAGAAGGCTCAGGAGTATCTTACCCATGTTAGGGAGTAAAGAACATGGAGTCAGGCTGTTCTCAGTGTTCAGTGTCAGAATAAGAGACAAAGGGCACAAACTGAAACACAGGATATTCAGTTTAAACATATGCATATTTATTTATTTATTTATTTATTTTTTGATGTAAGGATTGCCTGGAAAGCCTGTGGAGTCTCCATCCTTAGAGATATTCAAAGCCCAGTTGTATATGATCCTGAGCCATCTGCTCTAGCTAGCCATGCTTTGAGCAGCACAGTTCTATCAGATTATCACCAGAAATGCCTTTCAACCTCAGCTGTCGTTTGATTGGTATAAATGCAAGGAAAAAAATGCCTGCCTTAAAATGATGGCATATAATTAAAATAGCATTTTATTTCACTATGCATAACTCCAGAATATTTTGTTCACTGGCACGGTTTATCATAGCACTGTTACACCACTGGCTTGTTGCATATTACAGGGCCATTATGCTAATAATCAACATAATAGAAATATGTAGATTCTTCTGGTTTATTATTTCTTAATGTACAACAAATGTCAAGATACTTCTTGAAAATCAATAATTGTTGCTGGATTTTCCAACACTGATAACATTTTTAATATATATAAGCTTCAAAGCATAGTCACATGCAGGCTCTTTAATCCAACAATTAACTGGAGACTGAGTGAAAACCAGTATTACACACAATCACAGAATCATCATGGTTGGAAAGGACCTCTGAGATCACCAAGTCCGACCATCAACACACACAAAAAAACAAACCAAAACCCAAAACAGAACACAAGAAACAAAAAAACCTCAAGCCACAACCCTGCCACCTTGGCCACTAGAGCATGCCCTGAAGCACCACGTCTACACATTTCTTAATACCTCCAGGGATGGTGACTCAACCGTCTCCCTGGGCTGGTTGTTATATTTTATTGGTGCAGAAACTTCAGAAGTATGGAGGTCTCTTCCCTTAACATGAGGGTAAAATCCTGCCTGGGATAAATGGGAGTTTAGGTGTTCCATTCAGCAGTGGCAGAATCTTGCAACCAGTCAGTTCTGAGATACGCTTTTAAATTGATTGGGAAATGGTCCAAATCCTGTGGGATGCTTTCATAGATGTTCCCAGCTCACAATGATTCAAGAAAAATTAAACCTAATTTAGCTAAAACTTGTACTATTAAACACCTGAAAATACTCTAGGATTCCCTACAGTATGAATTCCAGCAGACCCTCAACTGAATGTGTGTGCAATACATATAAAGATCCTAACCACCTTTTCCTCCTACTCCCAATTAGTATCAGCTCGTAACACTAATTACACATGAAATTTCTGAGTCCGGCACAAACAGAAGCTGCATCTCCCAGCATCCCTCCCTTCCCACCCATAGGGCTGAAGCAAGTCTTGGGGGTTTCCTGGCAGATGACTTGTGGCAAGGATTACTCAGGAAGCCATGAGTAACCTGCCAACTCTTCAGCATGTTCTGCCATCCTACGGGCATCACTAGAAATTAGTTGTTTAGGGTAGGTGTGATAGAGTTCCCATTCAACTGAGTCTCATCTATTTTTAAAGATTTTGGATGCCTTGTAAGAGCTTTGGAGGCCAGCATCTGGCAGCTTAGAGCAAGGCTGGAGGGTAAAAACATCATGGTGAGAAGGGCAAATAAAAGGCTTAAGCAAAAATCCTTCTAACTGGAATGCCTAATTTATACTTATCCACGTTTCAGATAAAGTGCATCTATTTTCAGGTCACCTTTTACAGCTTTATTTCCCATCCCTTACCTGAAGGAAAGCAGAGGACAGTAATGTTGGCAAAACTGGAGGCACAAATGACTGCAGTGACTTTCTTCAGAGTGTATTGTAATGGCACTTAAAATTTCTTACAACATGTACTCCTTGATTGTATCCATTCTGTCACAGACCTCCAAAATACATAGGCTTTCTGGGGACACACTGAAGTATCATGATTTATCTTTTTTTTTTTTTTTTTTTAAATTAATCAACAAAGTCAGAAAATTGATGTCACAGATGGCACAAATATTAATCCTCTTAAAATATTAAAAGCATTTAAAACAGTGCATTGTATCTTATTTTATTGTAGCTAATGACCATTCATTATGATGAAAAAAACCCCAGTAGCTTCTGACATCATCTCATCATATTCCCTTATGCCTGCAGGGTAAACTTTCCAGTCATTTTGTGGAAGACAAATCCAGGTGGGATTCCATATTTAGAGTAGTGATGATCACTATCACAAGGAGTAGATCACATATGAAGTAAGATACTATCCACCTTAGTTTTAGTGCTACCCGTTATTAATCATGTGAAATGGAAAAGAAAATATGTGAATTAATCTGAAAATGTCACTAAGCGAGGAAAGACTGTGAGGAATTGAAAGAAAAATCTCACAAGAGAGGAACCTTATTCAGCACCATTTTAGCTGATTGGCACTAGTAGAGGTACATCTGCTTAGAAATGCTGCGGAACTGCAGGGGAGTGCTCAGTAGGACAGACTGGGAATGACCCAGAAGTTAGAAAGCCTGACGTAAGAGGAAAAACTGGATAGCCTGCAGTCATTTATACACAGGAAAAAACCACAAACAAACAGCAAAACAACAATGACAAAATAACCAGCCAAAAAAAACAAAAAACAAGCCAAACGAACAAAGAACAGTGTTCATAGGCATACAAGACTTCAGTGAAGACAGAACCTTACTGCACAAGAGAAGTAGTAATAGGGATAAACTACTGGAAGGAAGAGGGGTTTAGATAAGAGGGAAAACAAACAAACAAACAAAAAGTATTTTGCATCTCTGTTTTCTGGATAACAGTTTTAAGGATTTTTGTATTCTGGCTTTTAGATTTACAATCAAATTCTGAATTTCAACAAGGTGTTAGGGCTTATAGTCCCCAAGTTCCAAAGAAGCCCAAGACACGTCACCTTTATGAGAGCTGCAGATACCACAATTAATGTAACAGAGAAGCTCCTGCTACTCCTGGTGGGTTATAAACCCAAGGTAAATCAGGAGACCCATGGCCAAAACCTTTTGCTTCTGAATTGAGAGCGTGTCTGTGTGGAAACAAAAGATCAAATCCAGAGATTATAGCTAGATACGTGGTGTAATAAAGTTCTGTATTTATAGCCATTACAAATTTATAGACATCTATGATTCTGTGATATGAATGTGTGTGTGCATATCTGCAGAGGGTAGGGTGGAAATAAACAGCAGGTATTTGAAGGAAAATTGCATTATCTGTGATGTTTTAATACAAAAAA
Source organism: Apus apus (assembly GCF_020740795.1). Classification (NCBI taxonomy): domain Eukaryota; kingdom Metazoa; phylum Chordata; class Aves; order Apodiformes; family Apodidae; genus Apus; species Apus apus. The sequence continues at coordinate 105,014,202 of NC_067283.1, forward strand.
CCAACTTGTTTATGTTGCTGAATTTCAATTAACATTCCAATACAAAGTACATTCATACAAAAAGATTTTTATTCATGTGGAAATCCCTTTATCAGTTGGAATTCCATACCTTTTTTTTTTTAAAAAAAATTTGTTTGGACAAGGGAGAGAAGATTTTCAGACCTAATTTTTTAATCGCAGACTTGTAGCTAGCCTGTTAAAGACAGTACATAATTAAGACACTACAGTATTGGTAAACAATGGCTTGATTTCAGTTTTAAAGAAAGGAAGAGTTATTTTTAGTACAACTTTTCAATTGCATGTTATGGTTTTTTATGCAATATATCCAGTTTAAAAGCTGTAATTAAAAAAATTACTGGTGTTTGTGGTTACAATAAACATAAACAGTATTCCAGCATTAGCCACGCACTAGTCTTATTCAGTGCAGTCACTGAAGTAGATTCTTGTACAGTTTGGAAACAGTAGGCTAGTGGGTCCGAAATATGAAGATACATTTTCTGCAAGGCAGTACAGATAATATGATGTAGAAGAGGAGAATACTTGTACTCAAATTGCAAAACTGTGGAGGAGGTTAAAACCTTCTCAGCAAAGAGAATAGGTTTTCGCCACAGTCCTCAGTCACCATTAATAAGAGGTGAAAAGGAAATGCTGCCCAAGGACCGAAGATAGCTTCAAGAGACAGCATGAGGCAGGGCTCTCACCCAGCCACTCACAGCAGCCTCCTAAGTGGGTCTCAATGGGCTGGAGCTGGAGAGGTGCAAGCTCTGTAACAGGCTCCCAGAGCAGCAGCACAGGCAGAGGTTAAAGTTGTGGTTGTCATACAGACATGCCCACAAAAATCTGAGTGATGAAATCTGTGCCCCTTAGGTTTTCCTTCAGTCATGGGGAATACTTGTTACTGGTCCTGGAGATGAGGAGGGACACAAAGGAATTAAGAGGGGTGCTGGGGGTTTTCTTCTGGGTGCTGTAGCTCTCACACTGAACTGAACAAGATTGCCTTACCTGACACTGAGCAGAAATGCTGGAGAAGTGTGGGTTTTTTCCTGTTACCATGGTGATGGCAACTAGACCACTACTGAGATGTCTGATGGGCCAGGCAATATAATATCATATGCAGCAGGCTGGATGTGGAACAGTACTGCTTGTGTATCAGGTATCTACTTATTAGACCTAGAAGAGCTGATTTGTGAAAAAGGTGGGGAAAGGATCCTCTAAACTGCTCTCTTTTACTTGGAAAATGATGTGTATTCAAGATTGGAAAGTTCTCATCCTCTGTCAGCTAATACTGGACACTAATGCCATCTGTAGTATTGCTATAGCCTCCTATCTCCTATTTCAAATGTTATATTACTCCATTAGTTATTAACTTCTAGTACAAATCACTATAACTGGAACAAGCTGCACTGAGGTCTGAAAAGAAAACATTATATGTTTCTTGAGGTGTAGGTTCTTTTACAGATCACATCATTTCAGTGCTTTAGCTTCTAGGTGGAACACTTCTAGCTTCCAGCACTTTTAAACTAGTCGCCTGGAAAATCAGGAGATAAGCAGATGTGTCTGCATAATCAAATCAGCTCATCTGTACTGGAACAGAGAGAAAGACCTATGTGCTTATTTCATTAGTCTATGACATTGGAAAATAAGTGGCATAATACATATGAAAACAATTTGCATCTTCATGCCATAGGTCCAGATTATTATTATTTTTTTTCCTTTGAAGCAGAAGACCATGGAATTAATCTTCTAGTTTAAGTTTTATAGATAATCTGATATTCAACAGCCTTCTGAACACAAAATCCTCTGTGGGTGGACACAGATGTATGAGGTTGCGATGTCAAGCAACAAAGTGGTTTAGAGGTTTTGAAAGTAAAGACAGCTGCAGCAGAAAGAGGAATGAAGGCAGGAAAAAAAGTAACAAAATTTCTACTGTTGCAGGTGGTAGGCACTTAAGGACTTCAGTTTGAGAACTCTCCCTGCAGCAAGTAGCTTTATGAACATTTTTATATAATTGGGCCCACTATACATTAAGGAAAGCTTTGGCAGCTGCTGTATTTCTCAAAGAGAGCACCAACCATTGTCTGGTAATTCAATAATGAATCCAAGCAATCATACACAGGCTGCTTATTGTACACATTTTAAATTCAATGATGTCCTATTTAGAATTATTCAGGTTGGGTAATTACTTTGCAAAATGCTAAAGCATAATGCTTTGGTTCATTATTTACACCAAATTTATCATGGATGTATCCTAAGTATTATTTGAGCCTGGTTCTACTAGATACATGTAAAACATCTGTTATAACAGTTACCTAGTCAGCCACTCAAGTTATTGTTCCCTGGGAAAAAAACACAACAAAACAAAAAACAAAACAGGACAGAGAATGCATTACTGAAATCTGATCCTGCAGTACTAATAGGTCATCTCAACCACCTGCCTATTATTAAGTCCATATCCTGAATTAATTATACAGCTCATTACACAACCACCATTTGGGCCATCTAGTTAAATGTGTTGAGATAAACACAGATAAAAAAGCATAACTCTAAACTAGAGATGTGCTATAGAATTTAAGAAAGAGTAAATCCACAAAGTAGCTTCTTCAGCAATGAAATATAAAACTCTTTATTCCTTTTATTTCTTTTATTTTCTTTTTCTACTTAGAAACAAAGTCATATATAATTCTTAACAAAAAGCTATAAAAAAGGCACTACAGAAAGCAGCTTCTACAGGCAATAATTTTTAGACTGTTTGGAATACAAGGACTAGATCATTGTCTCTGTTTAAATGGTGCACTCTTGAGAAGAGATTCTACATGTGTTAGGTACACAGAAGATAATAAAAACGAATACATTGGAGAAGTTGTTCTCCATGGGCCTTTTTTTTGTGTGTCCTACAAATCCTATTGAAACAAAACCTGCCCAATTACATGAAATTATGTGATGCTATGTGCTTAGTTACTGTGGAAACTGTTCACTATGTATAAGAACAAACTTGGTTTTGTAACTATCCCATTACAACTAGATGAATTTAAATAGGAATTTAAAATATTGGAGGCAGGCAATTTTCCAAATAAATACTCCAGGCATCATACTTCATTATTTTGTCTAGTTATTATGTGCATTATAATAGCATCTTGAAGCTTTACCTCTGGGCCTGGACATCACTCATTGCTCTATATGTTAATTCTGCACCATAGTACTTATCAGAGAGAAGTGAGAAGTAGGAATGTTTTTGTTGATTTCAACAAGCGCTGAGTTCTGCATTCCTAACATTAGTACTGTAGTTGTTTATTTCTGTTTAATAATGCTGCAGTTAAAAATAAATAACAGAAAATGTTAGCCTTTCTTCATTCTTAGTCTGGGGAATATACACTGACTGTTTAATGTTGTAGAAAATGTGTTTGCAAAGCTAAGAGCCACCTCACTGCATTTCACAGGGAATTTTTGTCAAGTTCTATAAATCAAACAATACAAGCAACAATTTGGTGCTCTCTATTCAGCAAGTGTTTACATTATCTCTTAGCTTTTGTCTGCCCTGGTGAATTTCCAATCCAGCTTTTTTCTTACCTCATTCAAATCACAACATTTCTTCCCACTCGTTTTCCCCCAAAGCATTTGTTAAATGTGCACATCAGAATTTTATGGGGAAATCCGACTAATGTTCTGACTGCGGCAGTCTCCAAAGAAAACATTATCTTCCTCCTCCTACTCATTAGTCTCGTGTATTCATCCAGGAGCTGCATTTAACCATTCTGGCACATCCTCTGTCAGGACATGGGCTGTTTTTTCGCCTTAGACTCTTATATAATTTTTAAGTAATTTCTTTTAAATGTGTCATACCCATTTCTATGGGTCTCTGTTACTCTTAGATTTTCATATTTCTCTGTGTTTAAAAACTCCATTTTTTGTTTGAGTCGAGTCTGGCTTCTATGCCTCACACTGCTATTCTGCAAGTCCTTGTACAATATACAGTCATAGAATCAAAGAAACACAGAAGCACTGAATCACAGAATTCATTGGAAAAGACCTTAAACACCACCTAGTCCAACCATCAACCTAACACTGCCAAGTCCACCACTAAACCATATCCCCAAATACTGCGTCTATACAACTCTTAAATGCCTCCAGGGATGGTGACTCCATCACTGCCCTGGGGAGCCTGTTCCAATGCCTGATAACCCTTTCAGTGAAGAAATTCTTTGAGCATCCAATCTAAACCTCCCTTGGCTCAACTTGAGGCCATTAACTCTTGTCCTGTCACGTGTAACTTCATTCAACAGACCGATCCTCACCTCTTTGCAATCTCCTTTAACTAGTTGTAGAGAGTGACAAGGTCTCCCCTCAGCCTCCTTTTCTCAAGGCTAAACAACCCCATCTCCCTCAGCTACTCCTCATAAGACATATGCCCCAAACCCTTCATCAGCTTTGTTGTCTTTCTTTGGACACACTCTAGTAGCTCAATGTCTTTTCCATAGTGAGGGGCCCAAAACTGAACACAGTACTCAAGATGCAGCCTCACATTTTGGGCAATGGTTATAACTGATGCTTCCACTGCTTAAAATACTCCTTGTCAGCCTGGTCCTAATCCTCCCGGGATGCCTATTCCAAACCAACTACCCATTGGCAAAAGCTCTTAATTGACCGCTTTATTAACTGTTTAGCACAAATTTTATTAGTGCTCTAGAGTGCTAATGCTTCTATTGTAATATCAAACTTAAAAGTTCATTATATTGCTGCCATTAACCAATTTTCTAACCTCAAATAATAGAAATAGGACTTAGTCTTAACAAAATTTTCTTGAAAGACTGCTGTACTCTTATATTTTGATTTTGTTTTCTGCAAATGCTTCTACCAACCTCCAACCTTCTCCCTTTAATTTCACTTGGGTCAGCAAAAAGTTCTTCAGGTCCTTGCTCTTTTCAAATTTAAACAAATTCTTCTGCTTCAAGTACTGGCGATATATTAAAAGACCAAATATTATCTCAAACAGATTGGATTCAATTTATCAAAACTTGCTGATATTTAAGATATCTATCTCTGGCTAAATGTGACTCACATCTCTCCTGGGTCCTAGAAAATTACAAAGTGTATAGTCTGCCTCTGAAAACAAAGCACACAGCTTTCTTACTTTGAAAATAAAGAGCAGAAACGTTTATGGAATACCTGTGCTTTTTCCATCATTTTTAAATAACTTTGCCATTCTTAATTCCTAATATACCTTCAAAAATTATTATCCTTACTTCTCCTGACATGGATTTTCATATGTATTTAGCTATGCTTCCTTCTCTATTGCATTTAATAAATTCCAAATAATATCAGTTTCCCTCCGTTACTCATCTTACAATTTTAATAAATATTTTATTATTTTTAATGTTATCATATATAATTGATATCACAGGATTACGTTCAAACTTCTTTTCTTTCCATGGGAAATGATAGCTTTGTGCTCTTCTGCCAAAAGTTCACCCTCTACATTTCCTCTTCTGTAATTTGTTCCTATTTTAAATGTCCCTACATAATCTTGCTTACAAGATTCCTCAGCAAATAGAACATGATTCGGGATTAACTAGCTAACACCTCAATTCAAATACATTTGCAATTCTGACTTTCTGAGGTTATCATTAACTTTCAAAGAATCAGAATCTCAGAATGGTTTGGCTTGGAAGGGACCTTAAAGATCATTTAGTTCCAATCCCTCTGCATGGGCAGGGACCCTTCACACTAGACCAGGTGGCTCATAGACCCATCCAACCTGCCCTTGAACACTTTCAGTGTCTATTCCAGTGTCTCATCACCCTCATATGAAAGAATTTCTTCCTAAAAACCAGTCTAAATCTTCCCTATTCCAGTTAAAAGCCATTACTTCTCCTCCTATCACTACATGCCTCGTAAAAAGTCACTCCTCAGCTTTCCTGTGGGCCCCTTCAGATCCTGGAAGGCCACTATAAGGTCTCCCAAGTACATTGTACAGAATTTCACTCAGAACCACTCCTCTGCTCTGTTCTTCTATTGAAGTAAACAACAATGTTATTTTGACAAGTTTTACAGACATGCATGACTTCATACTTTGTTATTTTGTTGTTGTTGTTGTTGTTTTTTTCTCTTATATCAATTTAAAAATAAGAATAAAATAATGAGTAACAAGGTGTGCTTTAGACTGCCTGGAATATTTACACAGTGATAACATCTCAAGAGAGCCACTCCAAGGACTGCAGATTGAAAATTGCATTGTTCTTTTCTTTTTTGTTGTTTTTGTTTTGTTTTGTTTTGTTTGGTTGGTTTTTTTTCTCAAGACTAGAAGTAGTTGATCATACTTGCATTTTCACTTGCATGTGAACATATTGAAAGAAGGATGAAAAATAACTACATAATTTAAATTATAGCCTGACCTTGGTTTAACCATGTTTGCACCCTTAAAATTGCATATATTTGGGTCATGGACAACTTGACTCCTGAAAAATACTTGTATTTCTTCAAAAAGCATCACTATTTCTTCCAAATGTGTCCTCAAAGAAGACACTTATGCTAGGTTAACAGCTCTCAGCAGAGTCCAAAAAAGAGAAAAAAACCATATTTTTATAGCCAGAGATAAACAACAAGACTCTGACATGCAAAGCAAAACCAAGGAGCGTGCCTGAGTGCCAAAGGTCCACAAAGATTTGATATAATATATTCATATTTAAGAATTTACACAGATATTCCAGATGTGCATTACTGCTCTATGGAAGAAGAGTGTGCACATTCCTGCTGCTAATTCTGTATTGAATGAGTTATTTGATCCAGTTGGAGCAACTGGTTTGCAATCACTAAATGAGAAAGAAGCTACATGGCTGTACATTTCATAGCTGGGACTGAGCTCTGCACTGTAGTAAATTATGTGTGTGTGATCATTAGTGGAGGGGACGGTGTGCACCATCCCTAGCATGTGGAAAAACAGAAAATGTCTTTGACGGATTTTAAGAAAATGTGTTGATTGGAAGAATATGTCACCAGAAGAGTGTTATTCTAGAGCCAACGGATTATTAACCACAGTAATGCAGTTCACTGAGGAAAAGCAAATGTCTTCTTCAGTAGGATTGGTATATTTTACCCACTGTCTCATAACAAGGGCATAATTCACAGCTCATGGAGAAACATCTAGTCCTGATTTTTAAAACAGTATGAATTCTACCTGCCAACAGCAGCCCTTTACCTATCTTTGACTAGATTGAATCTAACAGTACCCAGCAATACTGAAATAATACAATTTTCCTAATAATTATGAAACATATGCAACAGAAATTAAAAAGTTGGAAGTACTCTAAAAGTTTATCACCCTCATGTCTGCCTTTGTCTTTTTTTTTTCCCCCCTTTGCAAGCTGCACTCATTCTCCCAGCGAAAGAGTAAAATCTTTATCAATTTGTTGGTGTTCTCCTCCTAAAAATAAAGCTTCAGTCACTGAACAAAATGAAACCCTGTCATTTAAATGCTTGTTTATGAAGTTGTAATGCTATCAGATAATATATCTCATGAGTTAGAAACTAAAAAATTAACCTCCAAAAGAGCTGCCAAATTATACTCAGTAAGCAATCAGTAGATGGATCTTTCCTTTATTTATTTGTCTATTTATTTATTTATTTTGGGGAAGACAGTGAAACTGTACCTAACTGGTAGATTTCTCTGCTCCTCAGAAGAGATTTATCTGTATGCATGTGGTGAATAAAAGGCTCTCCTTTTCTCAATGACTGCTTGGAGAGACATAAATTTTACGCTGACTACAGATCTGTCCCAAGGTTTCTGAAAAGAGTGAGCAAGACTGATTGGAAAGAGGAAAACAGGAGTTCCAGCTGACCAGGGATAGAGAACGGGGGGGCGAATCAGAGAGGCAGAGAGTGGTGGAGACTTCAGTTACCTTTTTCTTCTTCTCTCATCTCTCTGAGTGGACAGGAGGGTTAAAGAGGATCCTCCTGCCTTGAGGAAGACCACCATCCTCAGGAGTTCTCATTACACCAAACTCAACAGTTCCTTCCCATGTACCAAGAGCAGTGGCCAGTCTGGGTCTCTTGGGCTCTCACTTGTCAAAGGAGCTATGATGATTTCATTGCTTCCTCCCACCTGCCTATTGCTTTGGGCAACTTTCTGCCCTTTCTGTTGCTAAGGCAGGTTATGAGTTTGTTACTCTGGAGGAAGGTATTCCCATCTTTCTGCCATCCCACACTCATGCATTTCCCATGCATTTCATTTGGATCTCCTTGAAGACAACACAACTGGTTTTGGGTCAGTTCTTGTAATCTAATCCCAGCAGGAATTTGCATACTTATATTTTTTAAAAATATTTATTTAAAAAAAATATTTGAGTCTACAAAACAATCCTCCTGCACCATCTGAAGTTCAGCCCGTATGGTAACAAGTTGTGCCAGGGGAGATTTACATTGTATATTAGAACAGTAATTAAACAGTGGAACAGGCTGCCCAGGGCATTGGTTGACTCACCATCCCTAGAGGTGTTTAAAAGATGTGTAGATGTGGTGCTTAAGGACATGGCTTAGAACTGGGCTTGGTTGAGTTAGATTAACAGTTGGAGTCAGTGATCTTTAAGGTCTCTTCCAACCAGAATGATTCTGTGATTCTGTAACTGAAAAAAAAATTTGAAGTACCTAAGCATTAGAGTTCTCCAATTTAATTTCCAACAAGATTGATACCTAAAGATAAAGGTTCCTTGATAGCATTGTTTTGGCAGGGTGGAAGTAAAGAATGAGTAAAAGAACAAAAACTTAAAGGGGTGGTTAGATTTCTGTATGGTAGTGTACAATCGTAGCCATGAATCATGATGAAAGATTTTTATAACAGACAATTTTCCAGAAGCTTAAGTTATCCCACAGGTGAAAATCAAGAAACCAAAATCTTAATGTTTTGTTCCATCTTTAATTTTTGTCTCTAAATGCCCTTGACAATTTTTGGTGAATGCTTGGTTCTTCTCTAGATAACATCTCTGGTTTGCTGGGAGACACTGTCTTAATTTTCAAGTTCTTTTGCGTAGGTGAAATGTAGGACTAAAGGCAGGTAGAGATGGCATATAGATGTTTCCAATTAGAGACTTCTGATCCAGATTCTGAACCAGAAATTCTTCAATTACTGAATTAATTAAATGCCCATCGTAGTTACTAATAGCTAAGACTCAGAGGGGAGAGTGTCAACTGAGGCTCTTCTTTGGTCAGATTCCTTCTGCTAGCAGGACAGAAATGATCATTTGTTTGGTTCATAGCAAGAAGAAAACTACCTTCAGAGTCTTGTTAAAGTTTTTTCCGGTTTTTTTGGCACTGCTGTTATTCTTAAAAATATGACTGATTTACAAAGAATAAATACGAACAACATTTTAGAGCACTGAAACACTATGCATAAATACTATGCTGTAGGACCAATGAAACATTCATTGTGTAATGGAAGTCAAATAGAGAGAATGACATTTAGATAAGATCTGGCATTAAATATTCATATAAATAAGCTTAACTGTGGGTAGAGATTAAAGTTGTGGTTTTACTCCAAGAGGTACCATTTGCAATTTTTCTGTAAGGCCAAATTAACTTTGATTTCTTACAAGTAATTCATAATTCATGAGATCATTATTGTTTTAATGCTCATAATCTGTTCTTTATTGTTCAGCAATTTTATTTTTTATATTATAAAAAGTTAATTACTTTAGACAGCCAAAACTTCTGAGAAGTACTATTCAATTTTGTGTCTTACTGTGCTTTTCTGATTTCCAGTGAGTAAATAATTGAGTCTTAGTTCTAATCTGAACATCATGACATATCTGGGATTGTTATCCATTAAAACATTCTCAAAGAACATGTCAGAATTAAAAGGAAGACATACTATGTGGAAACTTGTATAAAATATGTTTCACAATCTCTGTGCTCATTCATTTCTCAAGCTTTTAATGTACATTACTGGTTATATTGCAAACACATCTAGAAAGGGTTATGATTCATTTCCATTTGACATTCCAATAGTCTGTTGGCATAGTAATATGAACAATCAGAATGAAAGACAAAATGAGTTTTCAGAAATCTTGAATATACAGGAAGATATTTTAGATAATAAAAGCAACATTCTCATAAACGGGATTTGTTAACGTGTTCTGCAAATAGTACTCAAACGTGAATATATGTATGTGTATTCATAGAGCATTATATCCTGTTAGATTCTAGCTCTAGTAAGCGAGTTACTCAAAATTGTATTTGTACAGTGTGAACAGCCTCAAAACTTAATATACTGGGCAAAATGACTAGACAGTAGGTAGATATTAAATAAAATTACTGTTTCAGTATGTAGACAGCTGATAAGCAGGATTGCATCCATCCTGCAGCTGGGAAGAGAAGGAGAAAGAAGTCATCCTGCTTGTTCTCCTGGCCCTTGGCTCTGCAGGACTATCCATCTTCAACTGAAAGGATGCAGAAAATGAACTGTAGGTTTTTTCTCCAAGGCTGTTGAGCTGTCCCCACTAAATCATTGCAAGCATGCATTGAACTCCAAAGCTTCTGCTCACCCAGTGGTAGTCTCAGGCCGAACATTTTCTTTTTGTCCCTTTAACTATCTTAGCAGTCTCCAGAGGGGTGCTCTGCAGCCCAGCGCCTAACTCAGCACTGAGAACTATACTAACATCTGGCTTGTAGATGAGCAATACCACAGGCAAGTCTCTTTTTGGGTAAAGTCCCTGAGCTCAGTGGTTTCAGCTTCTGAAACAGTAAACCTAGGCTTCAAAATACTTTTGAACTGACACACATTGTTCCTAGCCATGTTTGAAACTTTTTCTTTCCATATGATTTATAAATCCTATATAGTATTTTTAAACAAAGGCTCCTTTTTGGCTGTTTCATACCTCACGAGGTTCCTTAATCAGGTGTTCAAATTATACAGCTATTGTTAAAGAATACTTCCATCCTTTCAGATAATTTAGTAAAGCTTTTTCTCTTTGTGTCTCTCTTCCAGTGCAGGAAAGTCCTACCAATATCTTTTTCTGTGTACAAAATACTGAGTCTCTGCTCACATTGCGGAAGGATCTGAGCTTTCTCTTATCTTCACTGGCACATAAGGAAATATAATTTCATAGTGCTTCACTTCTTGATAACATGGAGAACATTCTGGTCAACAAAACAGTCTTCATCAAATATTTCTGTCCACCCAGCTTGGCTGGAAACTTAAGGACATCAATAACTGAGCACCTGTTCAAATCAAGTGAAGTAAGAGAGAGAAAATGGTGTAGTGTTTGTGCTCCTGCCTGGCTTGCTGTTCAATGTGGCTCTATGAGAATTTGGCAAGAGGCTTAAATCCCTCTCTGACCTGCCTCTCCACTGCTATTACCAGGCTGTAAAAGGCAAGCCTACCTTTCAGTCATTTCCTGAGGAACAATACACTGAAGAGCACAAGGCGTGCAGGCACCGCAGTAACGGAGACCATCTATCTGCAGTCAAGAGCTCTGCTGAGAGGCAAGTTTTGCTGAATCAGCACCTTGAGGACCTGAATGAGTCTCATTTGCTTACATGCTAAAGTGCTCTGCTGAATTATAGCCCATGGAAACCAACTGCCAACGCTTCACTTCCTGATTAAAAACAAAAAAACCCCCATACTTCTGGAAGCTGTCCATGTGCTAGGAGAAGAGCCATCCAAGGTGCCTCTCTTCTCCTGATTATTCCTCTTTGCCTACCCAAGTCCATACAGAGTGACAGGACTGCTATAGTTTGAACAAACTGTATGGAAAGAACAGTATTTTCCAATTATGTGCCAATTTATGTTCTCTCGCCTATCTCATCCAAGAAAATAGTGTAGCTCTTAGCAAATATCCTGAGGCAGTACAACTGCCTATTAAATAGGGCTCCCTGTTGATTTCAAGGCACTTTCAAAGCACTTCAAAAGCTTGATGGCACAACATGGCCCAAAGGTGCTTTTTACTAATGTATTGTCTGGCACACAGAGAGATAATAAGAAAGGAAAATCTGACTGCTTCTTGAACGTGGCTATCAGCTAGAAAAAATAATATAACCCTTTCTTAGTAAATTAAAGGTTTTGTGTCCTGAAGATGCCTTTTATGAAACAGAGTAAAATTCCAATCAGTTCTGAGAAAAGGAAGCTTTTCCTATTCTTAAATAAATTGGAAAATCAATTCAAAGCAGTCCAGGCTGTACCTACCAGAGAGGATGGAGTGAAATATCAGAAGACTTAATATTGTTTCACAGGCCACGTGATGTTTTCCAGTGTGACCCCCAGTGCAATCTCTCACATCAGATTAAGATACCTGGATAGGTTTAGATGCAAACACACAGCAGCAAAACCACAAGAGGAAGGGAGGGCTGGGGTCCAGTTTTCAGAGAGAAGCTGCCTTCCTCAAGCCAGCCTTATATCAAGGCAGAAATAGTATTTCAAGGCAGGACTGTGGCCAGCTTGGGAAGATAAGAGTAAATCCTCTTATATCAGCAATCAGAGTGGCCAAGCACAACATCTACTATTGGTTCTGGATTCAGAGAAATTCCTATAAACTAATCACCCATCACTGCACACACCAAGAGGGAGAAAAAGGATTTAACAATTGATTAGTTTCATAGTTCTGATGCTTCTTCCCTTACAGGTTTTTTTAAGCAAGAGAAGCACCATCATTTCACTCCTTGGACACAATGTAGGTGATCTGTCTGTGAAACAGTCTCATTAATATCTACGAAAAATCATTGCCCAAGTTTCAAAAGTTACTGCTGATTTGATGTCCCCATTATTTGGGACATCCTATTTCATTTGAAAAGAGCTGATTTTTACAAAAATGTCCCTACCCTTTAAAGGCCAAGGACATTCAGTTCTGCAATTCCAGTTAACAGCAAAAAGAATTGTTAATAAAAATACCTGCTGTTTAACTGAGACAATTAGCATCCCACCTAGTTGAGGTTTTCAGTATCATCCTGATGATTTTGAGCATATGGCTTTAATATATGTGTGTGGCAACCATGCAACCTGCAGATTTAGAAATCCCTGCATACTTATTAACTTAATAGATTATGCTATATTAGGTGCAATTAAAAAGAAACTTTCTAAGAAATACCTAATTACACATTTACATTACAGACCCTGTTAAGAAAATAATGGGCTTCAGAATGTCCTTACATTGGTATATTTGTCCTAATACATTGCTAAAGTTCTGACTTGCATTTGTACATTAATTCAATAAACTGAGAAACTTGTCTCATTTTTTAATAGAATAATTTATCTTACAAATATTTGTAGTAACTCTAAACTTCAACAACATTATTATCTGGGGTTGGTTGTTTGGATTCTTCTGGTGGAGTTTTTTCTAACTTTGAATAAATTATTTCTGGCTTGGATATCAATATATTTCCAAAGACGAGTTTTAAACGTGTAGCTCTTGCCTTTCTTAGAGTACTTGAAGTACTTTCTTGATGACACAAAATGTCACTTTTGAAAATAATGAATAAAAATGTTAAGGTAGGTTCCTGAAGGAGGTCCTCTTGTCTGAACCCTGCAGACCTTGGTGGGGAACATTTTTGTTGTTTTGCCTCCTATTCAAAATTTCATACTTGTTTTCACTAGGGTACAAAACCTTTGGACCTAGTTCAGCTAAAGTTTAAATGGATGTTAATCCTTTGTCTAAGTGCTGTGGACGTATCATAAAAATGTGTTTCTTGTTTTGGAAGAAGCCATGGGGAAATCAACAAAATCTATTACCATTCATTCATTATCTTTGCACAACTTATATTTTAAAAATAATGCTAGTGAAGAGAGATCCTAGTCTTTTAATTCTTAAACTGTATCTGATTTTGTGTGGCATATAAGTGGATGAGACACAGCCTAAAATTCAATATTCATAAAGTCTTTGTGCAAAACTTTCCATCAGTTTACTGAGTCTCTGTGTAAGTCAAGCTGTATAAGCAAATTCACAGGAAATCTGAGCAATAAGAGCGTGTTGTGGTTTGGGCCCAACATGACAACAAAGAACAGCTACATGGCCACTCACTCAGCTCCCTCACACAGACACACTCTCTTGGATGAGGAGGACAAAGCTCCTGGGTTGAGATAAAGGACAAGGAGGGTTCTTCACTGATTAAGGTCCTGGGCAAAACAGACTCAACTTGGAGAAAAAAAAAAAAAAAATTCACACTAATCAAACACACACAGGACACAGACAACACAAAGAGCAGGGCTTGCATATGTTACCCCACCCCTCCCTTCTTCCTGGCCCCAAATTACTTTGTTCCTGGTTTCTCTCCCTCCTTCCCCCCAGCAGCACAGGGGGACAGGGGATGGGGTTTAGAGCCAGTTCACAGGCTGGTGGTTCTTGCTGCTCCTTCCTCCTCAGGAAGAAGGATTCCTTACAGTCCTTCCCTGCTTCCCCACGGGGTCCCTCCCATGGCAGAGAGTCCTCCACGAACCTCTCCTTCCTGAGTCCATCCCATGAGGTCTGGAGCTGCTCCATCCTGGGCTTCCCACAGAGTCATGGGCTGCTTTGGGAACAGCCACCTCCCCTGGCACTGGGGTCTTCCAAAGCTGTGCAATCAGAGTCCACTGGCAGCAAATCCTCTGGCCACAAAATCCAAGTCCACTGGCCAAGTTCAGCCCTCCGAGTGCCTTCAGGGAATGTTCCACCATGTTCCTCCACAAGTGCAGGGGGACAGCTGCCCTCTCGCCATGGGTTGCAGGGAAACTTCTGCTCGGGCACCTTCTTCCCCTTCTTCCTCACCAACCACCAGCACCGCTCTCCTCCTCCAGCACAGCTCTTCTCCCCAAGTGACTCTCTGCTCAGGTGTTATAGCTGTTCTTTCACATCTTAATTGCTGAGGCACATCTGTTGTTCCTCTAATGGATCTTTCGCTGGGTTTTGGAAGCAGGGGGAGCTCCTCAGCTTCTTACCAGAGACATGCCTGTGGCCCTTCACCCGCTACCAAAAAAACCCACCAAACAAGAACAGAGTGTTACATGCAATATTATAAGTACTTGCACTCAGTATGTGATCAGAACTCCTGCTTTGTAATCAAGTAGGGGACACAGCTTTTTATGTGAGAAAATTTTTCATACAAAAAAGGCATTAGCTAGACCTAGATCTGCTAGATTCCTACTGCAAAGAAGGTCAAATCAGTTTGTGTTGTTCTGTAGCATAACAAAATGTAAAACATCTCAAAATCAGCTGCAGTTTAAGAGACAGCTGACAACGCTGTTTGACCCCCTGCCCTGTGTGCAAATACTTGTGAATGAGAAAATCAAACCCATAAACTACACAAAGAAAATGTGCTGCACTCTCTATATCTGTAATGTCACTTCAAGCAGACCCAGATAGAAAGCTCCTGATATTTCTACAGCTCCGCAGAAGGTGTCAGTATTTAATGTGACAGGAAAAGAAAGAGGAAAGGTTTCTCTAGGCAGGAAGCAAATGGATTGTTCCTTACGCCACAAAAATTTACTTTGACTTAAGTGCATGTTCCACGCTCTCCCTTAGCAGATTTTTCAGGGTTGACGTATTGTTTACCTAACTTGAGCTGTCAATGACAATTTTTCCGCCAATGAATACATTTTTTCTAGTTACTTTTCAAAAAGGTTGATCAGTGTCACTATTAGAATCAGTGACTGCAACCACATTTAATGCTGCTGTGCTGGTTGATGTATAAACAGATACTTAAAAGCCCTGAGCTGAGAATTTATGTCTCAGACACAAAGTGTTTCTGGAGGATAAGGCAAACATGTTTTCAATGAAATGCCACATTTACCTAAGATTATCAAAACTTCTGGTGAGGAGAAATGTTTTAATGCTTTACACTCAGACTTTTCTGAGACAATTAGAGGAAAGTGACCTCTGAGATTTGTTTGTTGGTACTGATTAAAAATGGCATCCAACAAATTCAATGTATTATTATCACCTTATGTGATTAGTAACTACAGAATTCATTTTTTTCATTTTTTCATTTTTTGGATCCAGAATATAAGTGGAGAAACTTGAGAAAGCCTTCACTTGAACATGATCATGCATTTCTGTGACTCTATGTCAACAAGAACTGTGATCACTTATGACACCAGTTGGTAACTGCTGTCTTAAAATAATTTACTCTGGTTAAAAGAAACAGGCATGGGTGTTCTTGCTCTTTTTAATTTTCATTTTTATTGGATAAAAAGGAAGTGTATGAAAACAGTGAGTATTTAAATATCAAGTCAATGTTCAAATGCTGTTGTGTTTTATAAATGTCCTTGTAATAGCCAGCTAACTCGATGCTTAAAATAGATTTTGATGGTTCTCATAGTCCTTGCAACAGTACTAATTTAAACAAGTTGCCACTGAAGGGTGCAGTGCTTTGAGAGAATCCTCAACAACAGAGAATGAAAAGAATAATTTGAAGTGTGTAGCATTTTTTCACATTAAAGATAGAACTTTCAAAAATGCTTTACATTCTCACAGTTGCTGCAGAGTAAGCCAGGTAAATATTTTCCACTTCCACCTAATGAAAACAGGTCTGACAACCTTATCTTCAACTTGTATTCACAAGTAAGCTTCCCCTATTCAATCACCTCTTACTTAAACTATCAGCATGCTTTTCATCCTTTAATTGTTTTCTTTGATGGGACTTCTGAGTCTTCACAACAAAATATGTTCTAGGGTTTTTATAACCATCCATAAACACACTTTCCATGAACAAAAAGGCTCTTTGATGCCCATACCTGTAGTATTTCCCGTGGCCTTTTCTGACACCAGAGGACATATCTCAGATGCCTTTCATTCCCTTGAGGGACTATGGGTATCTGGGGGAAGTCAAAGCAGCATTTTGTCTAGTCTCAGGACAGCCTTACAAGCAACTGAAGCTATAGGCAATATGGGACTCCATCTTTTAAATAAATTAATCACAGCTCAACATCTGCTTCAGTTTTGGAAGCAGGTTCACTGCACTGCAGTAAAAAGGGTTTGTGAAAGATAAAGGACAATAGAAAAATTAAATGGGATGTGCAAAAGACAAAAAGGAGAGGCAGAGACATTTAAAAGTCTATGAACAAAGCAATAAATCTCAATCGTTACTGGGTAGAATTTGAAAACAATGCCATGAGAGTTACCTGGGAATTTCTGTTAACACAATATTAAAAAGGGGTGGGATTTGACATATAATCTCATATTTTCCCCATGTAAATATTAAGAAAAGAAGCAATTGAAAGAAAATAAAGAATTACTAAAATATAAAGAAATAAGAGCTACATAAAAATTGAGAATCGATGTGCAGAGATTCAAAATAAATTGTGGGGATTAAAATAAAGGGAGACTAGTTCAGAAGCTCTACTAGAATCTTGTGAAACAAAAGAAAATGCTGTCCTTTATGTCTGCCTATTACATTCAGACAATAACATGATTTTTTTGCTAGAGGTCATAGCTATTAAAGCATATTGATAGAGGTTTATTCTCAAGAGAAATAACATTTATGTCAGGAAGAGTGACAATCTGATTTTGCCCACATCAATATTCCTAGCTTGGTATAGTCTCGTCTCCCAGACAATAGATTCTATTAAAATAATATATGTTCATAATCCAGTCTGTTGAATTAAAAGTATTTTCAGGAAAGGCAAAGCAATTTTACAACCGTAGCTTTGCTTTCTTAGAAATACTTCTTCTCAATTCAGCACACTGCTTAGGTAAGCACTAATATTGAATACTTTTCATATAGCAATATTAAAGGCAGACATCATGTGTTCAAATAGCAGTAAAATTTGACTTGTTTCTTCAGCTAAATGCTCTTTACTGATACAAAAGGACAGGAACATCATAAAGAGTAGAAACCTTCATCCAGATGCCTCAGAGTACTTTACAAAAGAAGTATTACTTCCTCTCTTCTGCAGTTGCAAAGGAAAGGGCATGTACACAAGGTTTTCTTGTAGGTAGCACCTACAACACAGACAGAGCTGGCAACAAGGGCTGGTGACTACACTCTTTCCATCTCTGGCAATCTGGAAGGCTGAGGCACAGAAAAGCACACATCTTTCAGAATAATATTTTTTTTTTTTGAGGTAGCATCAGCCTCTCTTCATCCTAAGAGATGTTTTTCCTTTTACTAAGAATAATGCAAACCAAACCTACCCTAAGGAAGTAATGAGTATAAACATATTTCAGATGAACTAATAGTGTCAATAAAATCTGAAGACTTTGCTTACTTTGTTTTCATTCAAATAGAGCAAAATTCAAGTCTTCAGAGCTCTAAGTTGTCTCTATCTATTTTGACAGTTCCTTTCTCAAAACTCAAATATTCCCTCCAGGATTCACACCCACGATTGCACTGAAAAGACAATACTGGAAAATAATCAGATTCTGCTTCAGGAAAATGAATAAACCACTTAACAGGAAAATCAAGCTAACTTTTCTCAGATGTTCTTATTCTACATTTTTTTAACTGCTTGTTGAGAATTTTAGCTGAATCTTGAAAGTGTGGAATTTAATTTCCTTGCTTTTATTCCCTAGATGCATGTGATGTTTTTACATGCCAGCACCATCAAATAAAGATTACTTCCAGTTATAATTTACATCTGATGAGCTGGAAACTAGAGAGAGTCCTTACGTATAATGTCAATAAAGGCTTATAGGTGTCTTTCTTGGTTTGTTTTGTTTGTTTGTTGTTTTTTAATTAATTTTGAAGAGTTGGGAAAGTTTCCTCTTTTCCTTTTGAGTGAATAATTCCAAAGTCTGTGAGGCAATAAGAAAGCTATTTTTGACCTATGACAGATGGAAATACATAAGTCATAATTGGAAGATATCAGCACCAACTGATTTCATTGAGACAGACTTAAAATCTAAAAAAAAAATAAAAATAAATTCACTCTGATTTCAGTTGTTATCAAATGCAGTTGATCTATTGAAAATCAGAAATCCAACACACTCAAAAGTGTATAAAGTGGACCACAAACACTGATGGAGCTTGTAAGATTTTCAGAAGAATCTTCAGTTAAGTAGGGCTTTTGGGAAAGTATAATCAGAATTTCCCAAAATAATCAGATTGCCTTGAAAACCTCTGCTGTTAATTTCATCTGTTGTTCCTCTTTTGTGTCTTAAGAGCCAGGTGCACTAATGTGTTTGACTTTTGAGCAAGAAGATCAGGCCAAGGCACCTTTATCCAAACAATGAATTTCCAGAGAGTTAGCTGAACAAGTAATTTCAACTCATAGAGAACTGAATATGCATTTCTGTTTCCTATCCTGAAGAACCTATCATTTAAAAGACAATTCAGATTTTATTAAAATGAAAATCTTCTTCCATGTAACTGGCCTGATTTTGATGTATGAAGTTAATACCAAACAAATCAACCAAATAATAAAATGTATAAAACATAGGAAAATATGAAATTTAACAAACACAAGGACTGGATTCTGCTCCTTGGATTGGGTAGTTCCGGTTATATGTACAGACTGGGGGACAAGAGAATCACAGAATCACAGAACTATTCAGGTTGGAAAAGACCCTTGGCATCACCAAGTCCAACCATCATCCCTGCTCTACAAAGTTCTCCCCTAAACCATATCCACCAACACCACATCCAAACGACCCTTAAACACACCCAGGGATATCCAGTCTAAACCCCGCCTCTTGCAGCTTGAAGCCATTCCCTCCTGTTCTGTCACTGATTACCTGTGAAAAGAGACCAGCACCAACCTCTCTACAATGATCTTTCAGGTAGTTGTAGAGGCTGATGAGGTCTCCCTGCAGCCTCCTCTTCCTCAAACTAAACATTCCCAGCTCCTTCATGTGTTCTTCATAAGATTGATTCTCTAGGCCCTTCACCAGCTTCATTGCCCTCCTCTGCACTTGCTCCAGCACCTCGATATCTCTCTTGAATTGAGGTGCCCAAAACTGGACACAATACTCCAGGTGTGGCCTCACCAGTGCTGAGCACAGGGGCACAATCACCTCTCTACTTCTGCTGGTCACACTATTTCTAATACAAGCCAGGATGCCATTGGCTTTCTTGGCCACCTGGGCACACTGCTGGCTCATATTCAGCCGTTTGTCAATTAGAACCCCCAAGGTCCTTTTCTGCCAGACAGCTTTCCAGCCACACTTTCCCAAGCCTGTATCATTGCATGGAGCTGTTGTGGCCCAAGTGTAGGACCCGACACTTGGTCTTGTTGAAGCCCATACCATTAACATTAGCCAAACAATCCAATCTATCCAAGTCAAGAGGCTGGAAATCAGCCTCACAGAGAGATCTGGGGCTTTGTGTTGATCGCAAGTTGAATATGAGTCAACACTGTGCCCTGGCAGCCAAAGGGAACAACCATGTCCTGGGGTCCCAGCACAGCATAGCTGGGTGGTTAATCGTGGTGATTATCCCATTCTACATCGCACTGGTGTGGCCCCACCTGAAGTACTGTGTGCAGTTTGGGTTGCCTCAATATAAGGACATGGAGCTACTAGAGCATTCAGAGGGCAACCAAAATGGTGAAAGGCCTCAAGGACAAGGCTTAGAAGGAGCACCTGAAGTCACTTGGTTGGCACAGCTTGGAGAGGAGAAGGCTGAGGACTCACCTCATTGCAGCCTACAACTTCCTCAAGGGGAGCAGAGAGATGCTGATCTCCTCTCTCTGGTGACCAGCAGTAGAACATGATTAAATGAGTGAAGCTGTGTTAGGGGAAGTTCAAACTGGACATTAGAAAATTTAGAAAAATGTTCTTCTCTGAGTGTGTGGTCGGTCACTGTAACAGGCTCATGGCACAAAGTCTTTCAGAGTTCAAGGAGCATCTGGACAATGCTTTTAGTTACTTGGTTTAGTTTTAGGTAATCCTGCAAGAAGCAGGGTGTTAGACTTGATGATCCCTACAGGTTGCTTCCACCTTGATGTATTATATGATTCTATGATTCTGTTATCTAACCAGGTTGTTCTTTTCCCCTTAGAATTTGGATCTTGATAAATCACACTAAATTAAGAGGCTTTCTCATACTTCTGTATGGGATATTTTTCAACAGCCATCTGAGAAATGATGAACAGGCACACGAAAGAGTAATACTCAAGATAAACCCTGGGCAGCAACAGCATGGCTATGTATGCCTTTTTAATACTTGCTGTATTCAGACAACATTTCTGCTGTCTGAAGAGAACCATTTTTAAGGCTGATACATCTAAACTGAAACCCAGTCTTCTTGTTCTATTTATCTTATTTATCTGTACTTCTCTTGTCTCTGTCCAAGTAAGATCCAAGCAGAACCTACCTGACACCTGTTTTGTTTTGACTCTTCAGAAAGACAAGAAATCTGAGCCTGAAGCAGAAGATGCAAGACAGTCCTCCTGCCCAGAGGAACATTGTTACTTATTGTATCATGAATGTCACCAGTGGTCAAGAAGATAGAGTCATTTGGCCTATCTATGAGTAGTCCTTTGAGAAAAGCGAGGACCACGGTCTTGGCAGCAATGCAGCTACTCTTTGGACACTGGCCTGGCAAACTCCTTATTTGTCCTTAAAGTATTAGAGCATGTGCAGCTCCCCTGCAACTTAAACAGTAAGAAAGCAAGAAACCAGCAAATTTCTTTTTCATCTAATTTTATTTATGCAATGATGTGGGGCTGGACTACAGGTTTTACGGTAGGCTAATTTTATATTGATCTTAATAAATATTTCCAGATGCACATGCTGGCTTATCGCCAAATGTCAGGGAGGTTCTGGGATGGCAGGCCAGGCAGCATGTTACTTCTATTTTTTTAGCTATCCCTTGGATATCAATAGTGTAACAGAACAGAAAGCACTTGAGGAAATAGTATGAAAATAAAAGTGTCTTGTCTGCTTCTGTACTCCCTATGCGATAGCACTGGTGTTCCTTGTCTGACCCATTCTGTACCAAGCTTAAATCAATGCCATTTCTTTATTAGCATTATAGCTTTCCCAGTAATATGCTGGCTTGATTTTTTTTAATGCAATACCATGAAAATAGACCCATTCAAGAGCTTCTGAGCAGGCAAAAAACTCATTACAGCCTGAAACTCTAAAACACAAATATCCTTTTTTCCCCTCGCCTTTCATTTTCCCTTTTTCCCTTCCTTTGTTTTCCTCTACAAAGATCAAAACATGTTTACATATGGTTGATTTTTTGTTGAGGTTTTTTGTTTGTTTGCTTGCTTGGTTATTTCTTTATCCTACTGTGTCTTTACAATGACACTAAAAAGAGCAATGAAATTATGAAAAGAGGATCCATGGTTTATTATCTATTTTTTTCAGCTTTCTAGATGACATGAATAACTATGGAATTAGTGGAGTCATTAATGAAGTTAGAAGAGATCACTCATAAGTGTTTAAAGCACCCTGATCCATTACTGTAGAAATTTTTGAAGGTTAATGCATGAATCTCATTGTGAGGTACAGAGATACTCACAAGAGCATTAATTTTCATGCTGGTTATCATTCATGGATGGAAGGTGCAGATTAGAAAGCTGAATTTTCAAGTTTTAATTAGCCAAAAGGCACGCCACTGAGGTATATCCCTAAGGAAGGAATCAGGATGTAAACAACGTCACTCGACAGCATGAGAGGGGCAGTAAGACATCCTCCTTTTTTGTAATTAATACTTTTATGACAGTTCAGTATGTGTGCACAAGGTGCTGGAATTCTTTCCTACAACAAAACTGCAACTAGGACCAAAGAGACTCAGTTCTGGTCTTTCATAAACCAGAATGCAAACCTTAAACAGTTTTCTTCTGAAAACTTTGCTATTACATTAACAATGCAATCTTTTGTTTCAAAATTCCAATTAAAAGCAAAATCAATGCATTCTAACAATGCTCTGCTACCCCTACCCTGCATTCATTTTTTTGTGTGGACTGGGCTCAACTCATTTGTACTGAGCAGTCCAGACACTGAGCTCTGGTTTAGCTTTAAGTTCTAGCGTACTGCTGCTTGTGCAGTCACTTCTTTGCACATCATTTGAGTTTAAAATGGAAAGGTCAACATTTGCCAGCAGTGGGAGAAAAGCAGTTAAACTATCTCTGAGTAAACTATTGAATATCTTTAAATGCTATTCAATGGGTGTAAATGTATACTGCCTTCGTGAGCTGAGACTGAAAATTAGAAAGGAACATGTGGGCTGTCTGCTATAAGAGAAAAGGAAACGACAGCTTGAGAAATTCCTCCTTGCTCTGTTTTTTGGGAGGGGGTACCAGAGTCTCCACCACTCAATTTGCAGCTGCTTTGGCACCTTGTAACAATCTGATTTCCTATGGAAACCAGCATAGCTTGAGTCTCTACCATGAGATTGCCTCCAGTGACGCCTGTCCTGCATCCAGCCTGCCATAGATGCTCAAATGATTAACCGTGCTCACCCTTGTCCTTCCCGCTCCTGGATACTGCACAGCTAAATCAGGGGAAGGGGACAGTGTAAGCCAAACTTGGTTCTTTTTTCCCTTTTGTAGGTGAAAGCTCTCAGAAGCCTAGCATAAATGTTTGAATTTTCAGCCTTTTAACTAAGCAGTGTTCAAAGCACAGTGGAGTAGCCATGATGGGCTACATAATTAAGTTCATGTTTACACAGAGACAAAAAAAAAAAAAAGTTTTACGAGAATTACTGATAATCTTTCAGACCAGCAGCACAGTGGGAGTTATTATGAACCAGAAAGTGGTCAGGCTTTTCTTCTGCTACAACTGATTATCTCATAAAATTAATTATTTACCCTGACAAATCTTGGCTCACTAATGCTCAGAATACAAATTCTTCCTTGAGCTTCTTAAAGACACAAAGAAGAATAAAAATCATATAAGCTTTTAACAGCCTTTCATGAAAAAGGAAAACAGCTCACAATAAAATAATGGTCTATCAGATGGTCAGTATATTTTATGTCCTCAAGAGCTGTGACACAGTGACAGCAAAACAAATACAAGACAAGAGAATATAGCTAGAAAAATAAACAACATGAACATGTGAGACAATTGAGTCCTGGACTTTACGTTATCATCCCCACCTCTTTATACTGGCACAGCACAGGGGAGAGTGGTCGCTTGTTACAGAAGACTTTTGCATGTCTTATTGTGAACATAAGGAGTTCATTATGTTGACTTTGGGTCAGGGCACACACACTATACAAACCAAATCAAATGGAAGCTACACATCAATTCAGTGCATACTAGATCACATTTTATTCCTACTAGTGTCATCACTGTATTTTCAAGAATTCCTAAACAGTTCCAATTATTATTCTTTTTCTGGTCTCTATTTTGAAAATATATTTTTAATTATGGTGTATAGATAATTATTTATTTCCTCATGCAAAACAGTTTCAGCAGAGGTAGCACAAGAAACAGCATGTGGTAAGCATTTGGGACAGTCCTGAGCAGAAGACAGTCCTGATCTGGACGAGATACGGGAATACAGATATTTAAATCCCTCCTTCCTGGAAGCAGACAACCTGATTCTAAATTCCAATAAATTAAAATTCACTTTCAGCTCTTTTATCTTGTTTGTTTTGTTTTTTAATTGAAAAAATAACTATGAATAGGAGCTGATTGTAGTTTTGATGTCAGTAAACTCTCTCTCCAGGCCTGGTACCAGTAACTGAAAACAGTGGAAACTACAGACACATATGGAAGAACAAATTTTAGTCTTCTTAGAGTGATAAAGCAGAAATCTCACATGATAGATAGACTAGAAAGCAATTTTATCAGGTAATTGAATTTATAAGAATATGTGATTTTATTGTAGATAACCATGGCCATTTGACTTGTATCTGTGTGATACCTGAATTTATTAATGCCATTGAGTGACAGATGCATGTACACACAGGTATGTTTATATACCATATCTTGAAAACTGCAGGACATCTCCTCCAAGACAGAAAGCATTTTCTGCTGTCACAGCATCATGAAGCTGCTCACGTACATCAAGTAGTTCCTGACGTACTCAAAAACAGTGTGACAGCAAATTCGCAATTATGCTTCAGGTATGAATCATAATAGTAGTTAGTCTTTTGGTGACACCATGAATTAACCCAAAACCTATCTACCCAGCTGGATAGGTTGTCATGCACCATTTGGAAGAGCTCTTCCCTTCACTTCACACAGGTAAGAGCAATGTTCACAAGACAGTGGTGGTTTCATTAGTGCCCTGGGGAACTGCAGCTGTCAGCTAAGTCTATGCTAAAGCTCACTGTGCAACCCTGTATCAGTCCAATCCTTCATTTCCACTCCTATACCCACAATTTCTATGCAAAAAAAGCTAGACAAAAGTCAATGGGAGCTCAGAAAGAGATGGCGGTCTGGCTGTCAGTGGACCAAGACCCCACTGTCCTGCATCCCTCATTAAAAAGCAGTTCTGGATATTTCCAGTAACTGCCAGTCAACTGACACCCATTTGAGCTCAGCTGTGAGGAGATTTCCCTGGCATGCCCCTAAATCAAAGGCTTTAAAGTGTTCCTTGCTAATGAGGTAACAGCAACATAAATATACTTTAGGCTGCTGAGCCTGGTGAAGAGCTGATAATGACACAGACATCTACTCTACCTAAACATTTGGGTAAAGGAAATATTATGAGATACTTTAGGGGGACACTGAAATTAAAACCTAACCAGTAATTTGACAAAAATTGTCATGTCACAGAACTAGTTTTGTTTTGTACCCTTTTTGATAAATGTTTGAAAATAAGCTGAAATACACCCCAAATTCTTTATAAAGGCAAAGGCCTCAAGGAACAGTAATTGTTACAGACATCTTAATAGAAGTTTAAACATTAGACAGAGCTCCTTCTGCCCACATATTTCACCTTTTCTGTTTACAATCACATCCGTTAATAAATTATCACCACTGAATGGGCATGTTCTTTCACTTTTTATATAAGGTCCCTTTTATCTACAGTTTTCCTAAAGAAATAAAGATTGTGCAATCATGCCATGGGCATTTGTCTCTACCTTTCCCTTCTCAGCCCTTACCTTTGAAATTGTCCTTTTTCTTCACATCCCTTGCCAAAGTGGGCCAAAAATGGTATACAGGGTATCCCATAAGTGACAAGAAGATAGACTCTAGCAGCACTTGCATCCTAGAAGAGCCTGGGCTCAAGCCTAATTTGATGCTAGACCCCAAACAAGAAAAAAAACATTCAGAAATGGCTCATATCAAGAAGAGAATCAGGCAATAAAGATCAGGAACATTCTAGTTTACACAAGCAGAGAAACAATCCTGAGAAAAACACAAGGTTTTGAGTGGACTTCTGGATGAGACGGCTCCTGACTACAAAGAACAGCTGAAATATGCACAGTGTGAACATTTTTTGCTACTGGCTAACAAAGTTTAGGCCAAAACAAATCCTAAATAAATAGAGCTAGGAAACTCCAAATGTCAAGTTTTATTATTAATGTGTTTACATTGTAGCTATATTAACATTTCTAATTACATGCTCCATTTAGATAAAATCAGCCATAAGCTGTTTGATTGTGCTGAGAATGATGCTGACAACCATGACAGCTCTCTGGGTGGTGGAGCACACAATCTCACCAAGCTAAGGTGAGGTAGTTGCTCTCAAACTGAAAAGGACACTGGAGAGGTAGGGCATGGTAACAGCTCTGGCGGGGCATTGCCACGGACACCTACAAAGTGTGGGAGTATCGTTTCTCATCATACTTTAAGGGAACCTTAAGCATTCATGTAGATCCCCTTCAGGCACTGGAAGACCACTATAAGGTCTCCCCAGAACCTTCTCTTCTCCAGGCAGAATAGCCCCAAGTCTCTCAGCCTTTCTTGTAGGAGAGGTGCTCCAACCCTCGGATCATCTTTGTGGCCCTCCTCTGGACTTTCCCCAGGATCTCCATGTCCTTCTTCTGTTGGGGGCTTCAGAACTGGACACAGTACTCCAGGTGGGGGCTGAGTAAAGGGGAAGAATCACCTCCCTTGGTCTGCTGGCCACACTTCTTTTGATGTAGCCCAGAACAGGGTTGGCCCTCTGGGCTGCAAGCACAGATTGCTGGCTCATGTTGAGCTTCTCATCCACCATCACTCCCAAGACCTTCTCCATCAGCCTGTTTTCAAACCATTCTCCACCCAGCCTGTATTTGTGCTTGAGATTGCACTGACCCAGGTACAGGACCTTGCACTTGGCCTGGTTGAGCTTCATGATGTTTGCTCAAGTCCACTTCTCAAGCCTGTTCCATTGTAGTCAAATATTTAAAAGTTATTGGCCAGAAATATAAACACGTATATACAGCAGCTTGCCTTGATTACTCTGTGATTACGCCCACCACAAATTTTGCACAAACGATAGATTTATTCCCCATTTTTATCATTAAAATGTACTGGTGACTCAAGCAGGGAAATAATTTACTTGAAAACAGCCATTTACCAAATTCTTAACCCAATAATGACCAGAAAAAGGTCTTATAAGGTTTAGAGCTATATCTGAAGCTAAAAAATATAGAAGAAACAAAGTAAACTGAAACAGCATCAATAATAAGAAATAAGTTGATGCCTGATATTTCTTGAAAATCTTTTTTTGGATTCACTATGGCTTATATGCAAAAGACTTGTTTGTGGATAAGCCATGAATTCTCAGGCAGTGAGCTGATTTTCAAATTACATAAAAGGATGTTATACTATGAAATAGCCTATTGAAATCTCCGTTACACTACAGTGACTGAGATACATGGCAGCCTTATTGGAGTTTCCTGTGTGTGATATGATCATGCTACACAAATATTTGTTGTATTTCTTATTCTCCTTTATTCGATAGAAATGCCTACATACATCTCAATAGTCTGCCTGCTTCTGCTTTTTATTCTTATTTGCATGCTTCTGCCTAGATAGGTATATTACAATAATTTTCACAACTAAGTTTGATTCCAAAAACAGAATAAAAGCAAGGCTACTTGCACTCTCTAGGAAGCCAAGATAGGAATAGTAAAAGCAAAAAGTGGCTGTATGGATCAGTATTCCAAGACCCAATCTTGTTTTTAACTGTAGTCAGTAACTGAAAGACAAGGAATCAGAACAATCATCACTTAGAAAAATTCACGGATAAACAAGCCAACCAAACTATTTATTTTTTAAATGAAAACTTCAGAATCAATTAATCTTGAAAATTACTGTGTACTTTCAGTGAGTCTTTAAATGGATTTCTTTTTTTTTTATTATTTGGCTTGGAAATAGGAAGATGCAACTAGAAGGAAACAAACTGTCATTTTTAATATCCTGCTTTTCTGGGTTCCCTTTAAGAGATGACAGAGGGGAATTAACAAAATGTATTATTTGACCCATATTAATTGTCTAAGAGAGTTACTAAAGTCTCTAGGGAGACTCTCCAAATGAATGCAGTTTTATAACAGAAATTTCAAATTATGTTTCAAGAAAACCTGAAGACAGAGCTAGCTGAACTAGCCATTAAATATAGTATTATGTAAGAGGGTTGTGAATCACACCTATTTTAATAAAAAAATATCTCTCATACTCAAATATAGCCTTGAATATACTCCTCGGTATGGATAGCTACATAAGTATGATAACTAAATTGTCTGATGCTTTAAAGGAGTTAATAAAAATATATTTATATATGTTAGAGCTGCCTCCTGGACCATAACCTAGATTTGTTTAAAAATTTGGGGAAGTGAAGTCAAGATTTACTTTAGATCAGACTGTGCATCCTTTTCCTAATCACTTTCACAAAAAATCATGTGGTTTTGCAGTACAACCATGCATAATAATGCCTATAAAGGTAGGAATATAGGACATTCTCACAAGTGAGAAAACATGAACTGCAAAGCAAGCAGGGATAAACATTTCTGTGACACAGAGAGAGGCACACATCAGAGACAAGCTTTGGTGTCCTACAAATGTCAGATTTGATCTGCAGCTCTTTAAAGAAAGATTCTGCCATTTTTCTTCATATGAAGGGACCCTCAACAAGACACAGTTCTCTATCATGACAAGAGTTCAGTTACTGAAGCTTTACTTTCTTATGTTACCTCAGTACAAGAAGTAACAGGCATTATCAGAACAGCAGGCAATGAAACAGATACATTATTTGTGTCAGATGCAAAATATAATTAGCATTTTAAAAACAGATTAAGAAAAGAACCAAGAAAGAAAAAAGCAACAGAGAAAAAAAGAAAACTCAGAAGGAAAAGTATGATGTAAGGGAAAGACTGTCTTTGCTTGTATGCTTGTATGAAGACTTTCTTTTTTTTTACTTTGAAAACACTTCTATTCTTCATTTATATTATCAGGAAAATATTTTAGATCTCACACGTATTTGGATAATCTATATGATAATTGCAGCTTGGTTTTGGCATCTCTGCACTTGCTCGTATTTACTGTTTCATTCAGAAATGTAGCTGCATCATCAAGGAAAATTTTGGAAGACATCTTAATTTGGTGATTCCTGATCTTCAGAATTTCAATGCCTACTTTAAATATTTTTTTCCTTTATTTTTTTCTCCAGTTTTATTGCATCCCCTCCATAAACTGGTAATCCTCACATGGGCTAGAAGGGTAAATGTGAGATCATGAAATGAAGTCAATTCAGTAGTCTGTTTTCCCCGTGGAGATCCTTTAAAGGTGTCAGATGGTTTATGAACTTGCTTCTTTTCTGCTAAAGAGGTCATAGTCCCAAAGACATTAGTACAAATATTAACAGAAATAACTTTATTTGTGAGTAGCAGAGACAGTGTTGATAAACAAAATCCTACTCTTTTGTCCTAAAATACTTTTAAAATCAGAATCTCTTGCCCAGATGCAGCAATACAGAGGCCTACTCCAGAAGATATCTTAAATTTACAACTTATCAAAATAAAAAGCTGGTAAAAACGGAAGTCTGAAAATAAATTATCAAAATAACAACAACAAAGAAGTAACATGAAGACAAATACCATAAGGACAGCTAAACTGTTTACAATCAGTACCTCACAAATTAATTTTAAACTTTTTTTATTTTAATGTCAAAATGAAGTTGACTTATTCCCCCCCCCCCCTTGGGAAGTTTCTAGAATTAAGCAGCAACCAGTGGCTAGTCCACAGGACATATGTGGCTGGTGGGTGTTAGAGGTCCATTCTTGTGCTTGGCTCAATATTATCTGGGTCCATTCCACCATCCATTACAGAGTACTCAGCCTAGGTTTGCTCTACCAACCCCAGCAGCTCTGACTGCTGGCACAGATGATGGGCATCACTCTTGATAATTTACACATGAGACCTTGACTCTACAAAAATCAATCTACTTTAATTTTCATAAAGCATGAAAGGTAAATTGCCTCTGAGAGCAGGTTTTTTTTTGTTTATTCCTGGGCTTTCAAACTAGCAGATGAAGAACATTGTCATCTGATACTTTAGCAGCAAACATAACATGAACTGTCAATCACAGGTAGTGCAGAGTTTTGCTGGCAAATATAGGAGTGATCATAATAAAAAAGGATTTAAAGCCTCCTTATTATTATAATGACTGTGCTCAACACAATAGCTTTTCACCTGTTCATTGCTATTTTTTGAGTGTCAACCATTCTTTACTATAAAACTTCCCAGCCTAAGCCTCTTCACTGCTCCCAAATCAAATCTTGCCAATTGAGATCAACTGGGTGGCCTCCCCTCAGATCTCATCAGTGTCATTTATTGAATGGCTGTATAATTTCCCATACACCACCAGACTGTCCCCTAGGCAAAAAAGCTGAGCTCACTGCCCCAAGAGTGCTCCTAGACCTTGCAAAGTGGCAGTGAGTTTTCTTTTGGCAAGCCCAGAGAGAGTCTCAGCCTTCTGGTGTCTCTGCAATGATGCTGTTAATGCAAATTTTCTGCTTTGCCCTCCCTCCGCAATATTGTGCGGGGTCATTACAGCCTATGTTGCCTTCATGCAGGAGATGTAAAGAGGCACTGCTACCACTCTGCACTATTAATTCCCTGTGGTGCCCTTGGGCACACTCTCCTCCTGTCACTCCAGTTTTGAGGATGCTCCTCAAATGGAAACACACGAGAGGGTGTTTATTTATTTCCAGACCTATTTTTCAGCTTCCCTTTGATGAGATGCCCACAAGCCAAAGTGCCTGTTTAAAGTCTGCCACACTGATCAGTCCCATCTTGCTGTCTTTTTATGTAAGCTTGCTTATATGCAGATATAATAATTGACATTTTTAATGTAAATGTAATCTTTGTTGGTTATAATCTTGTTTCTTCAGGTTCACCACTCAGGAAACATCACACTTTTGCTCTGCAAACCAACCACACTCTCAGCCCCTACTGCCTGATGTGCATGCCTGCACTTTTTAACCCACCTTCCTCGGTTTCACAGGGTTGTCTATCTCTGTGTTACTCCTGCATCTGATCTAACTCCACTTTAGTGGACCATGTGCACAGTTATAAGCTCAAAAAAATGAAGGGGAAAAAAAACCAACACAGAAAAACCCACCAAAATACACCCCAAAAAAATCTCCACGGAATTAATGAAAAAACAGGAATACTAATATATGAGTTCTAGCACAAAAGCAGGATCAAATATTTGTAATCTTCCAAAGCAGCTCCACTATACCAGTGTAAGAACCTGTCAACATAAAATACATAATGTGTACAGAACACATATTCTATATAGAAGACATAATCTTTACTGGCAGTTCATCTTAGGTATAAATGTGCCCTACCCTAGCGTTCTAGAGATTCACCACTTTCTTCTCAGCTACACTGATTAACTATCATAGAATCATAGAATCATAGAACTATTCAGGTTGGAAAAGACCCTTGGGATCACCAAGTCCAACCATCACCCCTGCTCTACAAAGTTCTCCCCTAAACCATATCCACCAACACCACATCCAAATGACCCTTAAACACATCCAGGGATGGTGACTCAACCACCTCCCTGGGCAGCCTATTCCAGAGTCTAACCACTCTCTCTGTGAAAAAAAATTTCCTAATGTCCAATCTAAACCTCCCCTGTTGCAGCATGAAGCCATTCCCTCTTGTTCTGTCGCTAATTACCTGTGAAAAGAGACCAGCACCAACCTCTCTACAGTGACCTTTCAGGTAGTTGTAGAGACTGATGAGGTCTCCCTGCAGCCTCCTCTTCCTCAAACTAAACATTTCCAGCTCCTTCAAGCATTCTTTCTAAGATTTATTCTCCAAGCCCTTCACCAGCTTCGTTGCCCTCCTCTGTACTCGCTCCAGCACCTCGATAACTCTCTTGAATTGAGGTGCCCAAAACTGGACACAATACTCCAGGTGTGGCCTTCACCAGTGCTGAATATAGGAGGACAATGATGCCCTTTGGAACCTAGCAGTCACACTATGGAATGGAGGCTCTTATTTCTTAAATATATTGTAGTCCAGTTTCTATACTTTCTGCTTTACATACGTGATTATAGATATAAGTATAATTTCTATGTTTTCAGCTTTAAAAATAAAATTAAAAAAAATAAATCTTCCGGACTAAGAGGAAGTATGAAAAATAAACCCAGTCTTCCTTATTGCACATCACTAGAAACAACCTCTTAAAAATAATTACTCTTCACACTCAACATTTCTTCTTCCTCAGAGTCATTGCCACATCTTCTGACTTTACTGACAGGTAGAAAGCCTGTTAGTATTGTAAGCACTTTAGAGTAAACAAAGTTATGGAAGAGAGAAATCTGCTCTTCATGCATTACCAACAAAAGCAACAGATACAATTCAGGTAGTGATTTTTTTTATATTAACTGAATTTAAGAAAAATGCCACACATTTAAGAAGATGCAGAGAAATTCTAGTATTATATAAGATAAATATATATAAAATTTGCAGTGAAATTTATAATCTAGCTATGCTGCTTTCCCACCTTTTGTCTTTTAATCTCTATATGTTTCAGAACATTTTTATTAGAAAAGAAGGGCTGGCTCAGTAAGCTAAGTTTCTGTATAAACTGAATTTAATAGTTAATGACTGTAATACTATGGCTATTCATGTTTACTCTGACCTCTTCTTGAAATAAGTGCTTGTGTGAGTAGCAATTTAATACAGCTAAGAAAAAAATTAAAAGAAGTAAGAAGTTGTAGAAGGCCCATCCCTGGAAACATTCAAGGTCAGGCTGGATGGGGCTCTGAGCAACCTGCTTGAGTTGACCATGTCCCTGCTTACTGCAGGGGGGTTGTACTAAGTGACCTTTGAAGGTAACTTCCAACCCAAAACATTCTGTGATGCTGTGATCCTAAGATGTATCCCAAAACACCACTGAAGTGCTAAAAAGGCCTCTAGTTCTTTAACAATATTCAAACTGATATTACATATCTGGCAAAAAAATTTCTTCAGGTGATAAATGAAATTCACTCTGTCACATCACCATGGTCAACTAATCTGGCTGACCACTATTCTGGGTTTGACACTGAGCACAGTTATGTGGCTGAATGAGTGTCCTCCAGCAGTGAATGCTGGTGCTGCATGGGAGACACAAATCACCCATATTCTTGAGTCATCTTCCACGTATCTTATGCACTACAAGGTGCATGGGTGCCATCGTGCTGCATACCTTTCTCCTAACACTTCTTGGAAGAAGTCTGGAGGCAGACCAACAGTAAACCTCTTCAGGAAAAAAGAAGCAATCTCTTTTTTTTGATGGTTTCATTTTCAGCCCCCTTAGAACTATATTTTATATGAGTATGCAGTCTGCTTCAAAGCCTTCTTCATTCAAAACTGTCTAAGCTCTAGCAAAAGGGGAAAACCAGAACCTGATATTTTTAATATATTTTACTGCATAATATCAGACATACCTGCTCCAAAAACAGCCTGCCAGCAAAAGACAAAGAAACCAGTCCCTTGCTCATTGTGCTACAATTAATTCCCTAGGAATTCTGAAGACTATCTCCCTCTTTCCTGATTTGAACAGTTCATTGCTTGCTCGCAAAATTAAAGGGAAATGGCAATTTTAAAAATATCTCTTCTGACATTCAATCACAGGTTTGCTCTACTTGGTATGTTTCACTTTTGGTCAACAACACATTTTGCTTTCTGCTAGCCACTTGCAACTGTGCAACATATGGCTGAATTGTCACATTTGTTAAAATCACAACATGGTAGCCTTGGGAATTAACATGTTACTCCTTCAAAATAAAAAGAAAAAATTGTTACTAAATTGACTTCTATACCCATTTTTTATTAATAAGGATATTTCATAACAAAGAGTTGTAAAAACTAGAAACGTTCAGACACTTCACTCACCTTTCAGAAATCCCACTTGGGGTTCTTCAGTTATTAGGAAGACGAAGAGGTGACATGTTTTGATTTTAATCCTACAAGGAAAATTTGTCTTTCAGTGGGGCTCTAAATGTTTACTTTGTCACGTCTTCTGTCACAGTAGATAAATAGGAAGCTGTCACCTGGTTGTTTTTTTTCCCACATTTCAGTGACACTCATCAATAGATCTTCCATATTCTACTCTTATAGGATCCACTAGTGTGTTATATGAACAAAAATAGTTGCTCCACAGAGGCACACGTGCTTTCCATTTCCATTTCCATTTCCATTTCCATTTCCATTTCTTGCCCTGAAGTACATTTTTCAGAAGGTAAAATGACGCTCTGCATCCAAGATTACAAGCAAAGTAGCAAAATCACAATTTTGTTTTCTACACTGAATCATAGAATCACAAAATGGTTAAGGTTGGAAGGGATCTTAAAGATCATGAGGTTCCAACTTCCCTGCTATGAGCAGGGACACCTCACTCTAGACCAGGCTGCACAAGCCTCATCCAACCTGGGCCTCCAGGGAGAGGGCATCAACAACCTCCCTAGGCAACCTATTCCAGCACCTTACTACTCTCATGGTGAAGAATTTCTCCCTAATTTCTAAGCTGAATCTACCCTCTTTCATTTAAAAACGTTACCCCCTTGTCCTACCACTGCTGTTTCCAGTGAAAACTCCCTCCCCAGCTTTCCTGTAGCCCCTTCAGGTACTGGAAGGCCACTATAAGGTCTCCCTGGAGCCTTCTCTTCTCTAGGCTGAATAACCCCAACTCTCTCAGCCTGTCTTCATAGCAGAGTTTCTTCTCTGGACCCTCTCCAACAGGTCCATATATTTCTTGTGCTGAGGGCACCAGAACTGTACACAGTATTCCAGGTGTGGCCTCACCAGAGCAGAGTAGAGGGGCAGTATCACCTCCTTGGCCCTGCTGGCCACATTTCTTTTGATGCAGCCCAGCATGCAGTTGGCTCTGGGCTCCAGCACACACTAGTGGCTCATGTTGAGCTTCTCATCTACTACCACCCACAAGTGCTTTTCCTCAGCTCTGCTCTCTAGCCATTCTGCCCCCAGCCTGTATTTTTGCCTGGGGTTGCATCGACCGAGGTGCAGGACCTTGCATTTGGCCTCATTGAACTTAATGAGGTTGGCATTGGCCCACCTCTCCAGCCTGTTAAGGTCTTTCTGGATGGCACCTCTTCCCTCTAGGGTGTCAACTACTCCACACAGCCTGGTATTGTCAGCAAACTTGCTGAGGATACACTCAATCCCATTGTCCATGTATCCAACAAAGATGTTGAACAGTACTGGTCCCAGTACTGACTCCTGAGGGGCACCACTCATCACTTGCCTCCACTTGGACACTGAACCAGTGACCACAACTCTCTGGGTGTGGCCATCAAGCCAATTACTTATCCACTAAGTGATACATCTGTCAAATCCATGTCATGTCAGTTCAGAGAACAGAGAATTACCAACAGTCCATTAGAAACAGCTGTAGTAGAACGTCTCTTATTTTGTAACAAAAAATACTAATGCATGATATAAAAAAAAATTAGTGCAAAAGTGTAAAAATTAACAAGGAAAAAAATAAACTTCTTTTTCTATCAAAAAGTACAGTCTTATTAAAATAATGTTCTGGGTTTGGGGCAGTTTTGCCCAAACTTAAAAAAATATGTTCAAGTTATTTTCTTGTATTGTTCTTTTAAAATAAATCATGCTTGGTTTTACATTAATTTTTAAGTGTTTCAACTTTGATGTTACTACAGCAATACTTAAGGTAAAAATTCCATTCAAGATTTAAGGGCAGCAGAAAGAATCAAAAGGAGCATTTTGATGGTTCTTAATAATTTTTTTTTTTACATTTTCCTTCTCTTGAAAATATCAGTTTTGGGGACAAAAAAAAATTCCAGTTATTCACTTTCCCAAAAGAACATAGTTTATTGGTTCTCAGTTTGCACCACCATTTTCTTTGGTGCCTGCACCAAAGTCAAACTCTAAGTTGGAAACATAAACACATCTTTTACACAGTCTTACAAATAAGCCAAAAGCACAATAATGAAACTCACCTCCTAGCCTTCTCCCCACATAAAACCCTACCACACAGTAACAAAGAAGTTTTATTTAGCAAAGAAACCACAAATTAACCTGACCTTTTGGAAGATCCAACAAATGTTTTTATTTCAGAAGGAGTGTTACTGCCTAATATGCAACCAATATAAGGAAGCAAAAACAGGATAAATAGAGTCTTCTATCATTCCTTAACAAATCATGAATACATTTTGTTTTGAGAGAAAAACTTTGTCAGAAAACACCAATCAGTATATGCAAAAGAGGTAAAAATAGGGTCAATAGAAGTGGCCTCATTAGCACCTCCAGTCACTTGCAGGCAGATTCTATTTTCAACAATTTAAGTTGGGAATAACACCAGAGGAACCAATGGCAACCTGCCACGTGAAGGTCTATGGAGTTATTTTTTGGAGATCATACATGATTGGAGGTATCTGTTGACATCTGTAATTTATAACGACTGAAGGGACAGGAGAACTGAGTTGAGCTGCAGGGCATACAGGTCCTGTCTATACCATGTAACGGTGCCCAGTGCGTAGAGCTCAAAGATACTGGCAACAGAGTCTGCTTCAAGTTCAGAAGCAATATACACTTGACACCAGGGTGAAGCAGGGAACAGCTTACTCCCTTCCTGCTTGGATCTAGATGTTCCTGCACAGAGCAGCTTGAAGCTCTGTGGTGGTGCAGACTCTGTTTCTTCTTTAGGGTGTTTCGTAAATACATCCCTAGGCTATCCAGGTTGGTGTAACCACAAGTAAGAGCCTGGAAAATGCAAATGGTGCAATGAAAGATGAACAACCTCACATTGACTTAAAATAAGCAGCTGTTGAGGAAATGGACTTCATGAAAACAGAGGCTGGGATTCCTCTCCATTTAGCAACAAGTGAGGAATCAAAGGCCAATTGTTTAAACTAATTTTCTCATGCCTTGCAAGAGAGAAACAGAAAGAAATGTGCACTTTCAATGCAACTTACCTTCAGTGCAACTTACCTTAGATAAACATTTAGAACAGACCTAAATGCATAGTTTTAAAATATTACAGTTACATTAATTTAATTACACCCAGGGTGTCTAAAATAGCAACTGTCAGGCTTGGCATAAGAACTTTGATGAGAGCAGTGGGGGAAGAGAGACTCCCAAATACTGATGCTGAAGAAGCAAAAAGCACTTTCCATACATATACAAAAAAACTTGGTTTTCTGTCCTGTTATAGAGATTAAGATACTATATCCCCATTGGCTAACAAAACCCTATGCTTTGAAATGTTGCCATTTGCCACTGCAAACTTTGCTGCGTGCTCATAGCTGCCAAACATGAAGTTTTCATTATGACTCAGGTTCTCCTGAACTTGCTGAAAGCTCCAGGGTGGGACACAGTGGAGAGGCCAACACAGAGGAAGGTGTTGACAAAGTAATTTATGGGATAGAAAGATCCAGGTAAAAAAGGCCAGAGGCCATCCAGTAGTATGGAGGTCTGGCAAGATTATATAAATCCATAGTAGATCTATGCACAATAATAATAATAATAATAATAATAATAATAATAATAATAATAATAAAGGTAGTTGTTTCCTAAGCAATGATATTAATTAATGTATATCTAAATAGTCATTAGACATGATAATTTGCCTTAACTGAATCACCTGAAGTGACGTGTGTAGAACAATACTGCTACATAGTCTTCTGAAGTCTAAAGATTCTACGACACAGTTTACTTAGCTAAACAAATAGATGTCAGTCAAATCTGTGCTTTATATTGCCTGAGATTTCAAGCATTTAAAAAAATTAAACAATCAAACATTGGGTCCCTGCACAACAGGAAAGCCAAACCTGCCACCAGACACAAAGCAGGTATCTATTTGTGTTTACATGTCCTTGAAATGACTTATTTTTCAGCACACTGCAGTATGCCATGAAAACCCAAAGCAGCCTTTCCCTTTACTTTTATTATTAAACACAGTTTGAAGTGTCTGAGTGGAAAAAAGCCCTCTTGCTCAAATCACTTCTAAACTACCACAACCATGTAGGTGAAAAAGAGAGGGAGAGAAATATGTGATTTATCAGCATTGTGTGGCCATTGCAAAGAACAATTTGTGTCTATTATTTAAGGTGGTCAAATATGTCATTCAGGATATCATCACCCACATATTCAGATAAAACACTTGGCAGTCAAAAGAGTTGTAGAACTTCAGCACATTAAAATGTCTCTCTATTAAATGTGTTACCAGAGGTTTTCCTCATCTTCTTGCACAAAAGGAGCATCTCCAGATTGGCATCCTCATCAGATGCAGTGCCTTATACATGAGCAGGGAGGCAGTGACCATATAAGGGCTGGAAGGCCAGTCCACAAATGGACATCTTCATGGTCCTTGCGGCTAGCCTGGAATGCCACCATAATCAGGAGTACACCACAGGAGCCAATGACAAGAACAGACACCTGTCTAGTGTTAGGTATGGATATTCAAGAACAGGTTTGTCCTCTTCTGTCCTGAGATTTGGTGATTTGTAATAGCTTCCCACAATTCCCTCATCTTCAGTTTTTGCTAGTCAGAGCTGTACTGCACAAGAATCTGGAACCCATCACTCTGAATTGCCTGTGGGTCTGAATCAACAACTGCTTTTCTACTAATCCTTATGAAATGAACTGCAATCACTGTTCCATAAACCCTAGTCAGAAAAAAATGAGTCACTCAACTTCCTTACCACCAACCCCACCATCTCCAGAGCAGCTTGATTACTATCTACACTCTCTACATCAATAATAAATAATGCTACAAATGCAGCTGTACCTTACTTGGCCCTCAGTGCTCAGGCATCAGATGTTGTGATTTGGTGATTGCTTCAATGTATCCTCTTTACTAGATACTTCAAAACCTTTCCAATTCTCTCAGCTAATCTATCATCCACCCAATCTGTGATCAAAAATTGGAGCATCTGCTTCTGCAATAGGAGCTGTCCTTTTGTCTATCATTCTCCATTCTTTACAAAACCAGAAATTATTCCTCCTAAATACTGATGAACCAACTTCACCACCAGTATGTGTCCAGTGTCTTTGCCTTCTGCCTTCATTCACTTCATGGACAGATGATCCCATGGATATGTATCCCCTCTGGAATATTTCCTTGCTTTGCTTCCGACAAAAGCTTTATGCCCTCTAGCAACTGTAACAAAAAAGTCTCATGCAGCTTTTGATGATTATTTCTTTGCCATTTTTATGCTATTGCTGTTTCTTTCTGTGTGGTTAAAAGGACAACCCAGCAGCCTAATTTTCCTTACAGGAACATTTTTTTCAAACAGCAAAAATACTGTGAAAGCTGCAAGACACATAGAAGGAAATTGGTTTTATTTCTTATGAAAATAAAATTGAATCTATGAATGAGTTTAAAAATAGCATTTAAGCATTTATGTCCTTTTGATAGCTTGTTTTTATAAACATATATTTTTGTTTAAACACAATTTGGAAGTGTCCATTCAAATATCCCATGGTGCCATAGTCCCACTGTTCCACTGTGATGGTTTTTCAAGGCTCATGAGTGGATTTTGCATGGATATTATCCCTGAGGCAAAATGGAAGACATTTTTAAAAATCTAGTTAGACACCCATACCATCAAATACGTGTATTTGCAATTATTTTAATTAGTCCTTCAAATAAGGATTAGAGCAGTGCTTATGACTGTTAATATGTTATATATTCAGGTAAATGTATGTTCACTTATTTGAATGGGCAATCAGTCTTAATTCTGCTTTCCCTTTCCTCTTTTGGCTTTAAAAATGGATATTAAAACCCAAAATACTATTAGTGTAATGTTATGACTGACAAATTACACCTACTAGAGTAGAGAGATTCAAAAGATGGTTTCCAGAGCAACCACAATCCAGCCAGCTTGCATTTTATGCATCTCCTGAAGGGAAATTCTGCCTCCTGTTCACAGCTGGACTGAATCCTTACAGTCACCCCTGGCTTCAGAGTGACATTGCAGCTGTTTCGTCCCTTTGCAGGCTGCAGCAGCCGTGTGGCAGCTGCTTTCACCGCACCAAGGATCCAGTTACCAACCGCAAGCTGGGGAGAGCCCCTATTAACCACCTTCCTCCCACACTAGGAGCTCTCTCAGGAGCTCTCTACAGCACAGTAATCCATGTGTCCAACCCCACATATGCAGCTATACTTCTCTCTTCTTTAAATTAGCATCTTCCTCCATGAGGATCCAAGCAGGCCCTGGGTCCGGCTGGTCTCCTCCCACAGAGTGCTCAGAAGCTAAGGGCTGAGCAGTTGCAGGGCCAGGGCCTCCAGACTGCATTAGAACTCATGAAGACAGAAGCCTGGACTCACATGCATGAGAAATGCTGACCAAAATCTCATACCCATACAGAAGCAATACAGAATACTCCAATTTAACATCCATAAGATTAATAAAAGCTCCTATTCACACCAGCCTAGCCTTGTCAAACACCCTACCCCCAGATTCATATATGCAGCTCCTACTGAAATAAATAGTAAGCTTGTACATCTTAGGATTTTTGTCATGTTTATATAAACACTGACTACTTGATTTGGTCTTGGTGCTGAGAGTTGAAATCAGTTAAACTATGTTATTTTTAACAGCAAACCTTTCATTCCTTTGAAACTCTCTAGGGCAGTTTAACGCTGGCTATTACATTGCCAAGTATAAAAACAATTTTTTACATATTAATACAGGAATAAGAATATTCTCCCAGCAGGGGTTAATACCACTATAAAGTAACCTTTAAACCAAATTATAATTGTGGAAATCACACCATCCCTGTTAAACCTACTAACACTCAGCTCTCCAAGAGCAGTGGCGACGGTACTGTCACCACGTGTCTCTTTAATACTCTCAGAGCTTTAGAGTGTCAGATTTTGAGCTGATTCTGTGAAGGCTCAAGACTGTTGATGAAAACAACAGGACTGACTTTTTCTTAATTGACTCAGTGGCAATGTTCTTGATGTGGATATTAGGGAAAGACATCTGACATTTTCCACAGACCAGTGCAACAATCTTAAACAAAGTAATTAAAAATATAACCTGAAGCACTTAGAATTCCTTCCTAAGTATGTCACGACAATGTTGAAGGTAAAGCAGTAGACAGAGGTAATACTAAAAAAAAAAAAAAAAAGCAGGAAACTTAATTTCTCGTTTGACTAAGACCAGTATAAAAATAACATCAAAAAAAGTTTTGGGTTTTCAGAGTAGAATTATCAGAAAAACAGTTTTAGAATGTATAGTCTTTTTGTGAATACCTTCAACAATCAGAAAAAGATTAGACTAGCTACTTTATATTACTTATAGTTCTAAAACATTCATACAATCTCTGTTAGATTAGTTTGACTTCAGGATTCAATGGGATTAATACTGGAATCATAAATCTGCAAATATTCTGAATGTTACTTCTTTAATCCCAAAAAATGACAGTGAAGAGTCAATTTACAGTAAACCGTGTAATGCAATCTCTACCCTATGAACAACAGTCACCATTCCCTGTTAATACAACTGGGAAAAATGGACCATGTTATACCATGAAAAACCTTATCTGCTTCTTCCTCATTGCTCCAAACTTTTGCTGACATTTCATCATTTGCCCTTTTTTAAATTTCAATCAATACGATTGCAGGTTCCTGGAGTTCAGAATGAGCTCTTTGTTCTCTTTGTGAACCTTCATGCTCAGTGCTGTCTTTAAACATTAAACAGCAATGCTCTAAGATGAAGCAAAAACAATTAAGGTTATGAAAATGCTTTGTTCCTATATTCGGGATCAAATTTTTCTTGTGAGTTTGATATTGGGAGTCACTTAGAACTCTTGTGATCAAGAGAATTATAGGAAATGTCTTAATTCAGGATTTCAGGACAGTTTGCACCCATTGAATTCAGTTCAGTTCTAGTTTATAATGCATGGTTAATATTTAGAATAGTTTTCTTAAAGAGCAGGCTCATAGACTTGTTAGACTTCTCCATTCTGTCAAAGAAGAATGTACCCTCTTTTGTAGCATAGAGCCCCACCATCCCAGTCCTTCTGTGCTAAGAAATTGAAGGGGAAAAAAAAAAAAAGTATACATATATGCATACAACAAATTCTAATATCTCTTTTGTGTGGTATTAACCAATAGAATTATTCCTAATTATGGTATTTTAACTCCATGTAGCATATGCCAGAATTTGTGTAAATATTTGAAGACAGAAAGATTTTATTCCTTCAACTATTGAGCAAGCTCTTTAATGATTGTAAATACAGCTTTGTATTTTCAGTGAGAGTATGATAATTTAAATCTAGCTTTTTAAATGCATTATATAGTAATATATAAAAAGACCATAATCTCAAACTTCATCCACAGTGGTCAGGAATAGAGACCTGGAAGACTAGAGGTTACACTTTGATGTCATGCCAAAAACCAAAAATTGCTAGAGAGAATGCATATTTCTACTTTTCCTAGAATTGAATGGATTTTTTTTTTCTGTGTGCCATCAATATTTAAATTACCCAAGTAATATAGATTCAGCATAGATGGCAGCAATAAGTGCTAAATTCAACTAATTAGCTGTATACGTACTTGACACTGTCTTGGAGGGTCTAAATATGGAACTATTTGGGAAGTTTTATGGATACCTGATACCTGTAATGTGGATTTGAGGATTTAAGTTCCTTACAGCATACTGCCTGAAAAAAATCTTATACTCTCATCCTGAAAAAGGTATTGCACTTAGAAAGAATAATTTGCTGCAGCAAAAGGTCTGCTGATTCACTGCTGTTTGCCTCATGGTGTTCATTTAGATTAGTGCTGCTACAGTGATTTAGTTCCACCTCAGCAGATAATGAGTCTAAATTTTATTTCAGTTAGTTGTGAAGGTAGGTACTGCAGGAAAAATATCTGGAAAACAAAGGTAAGGAGGCAGAAGAAGCTGTTCACTTAATGAAAATTATTTTAAGGTGATGATGATTCTTCCTTTGTTTAAAAACAAAAGAAAACAAAACAAAATACAAACAAACAAAATAAAAAACAAACAAAAATTTCTGGCAAGAAACCTCATTAAACAACTTGGGATAAGTCTTCCACTTCTTCCAAATCAGAAGAAGCTGGATTTTGTTGATTTTTTTTCAGCCAAGTGAACAGAATACCACTCTGAAAGCTCTGCTAAACACTCCCTCTGTGGTCATAATAAAGACACAGATAAATATAACAGAACTGATGCACTTGAGTGTTTTGCCTGATCAGAGTCTAAGTGACCTGTGCATTCAGTTTCAGCTTTCAAAGAAACCTTAAAAAAGAGCTATCAGTGAATACAAAACTGCTTGTAGGAGAAAGTGAAAAGGACTCTGCAGTTTGCAGTGAGCTGCTGTTCTGTGTGGCTCTCTCAAGCCTGTGCACTTATGGTGCCTGCAGCAGTATCTTCCCCTTCCATGACTGGTCTGTCTCAGTACTCCTTTAGTATGAATACACAATAGAGGAAAAGCAGAATGCCATTCATGCCATTATTGCAATGATGGGACATGGTCAACTCCTGGCAAAGGGATTCAGGTAGTAAGTTCACTTTGGGAGCCAAATGAAACAGATAAAAACAGCAGCAGATATGTCTTTCTTTCTTTCTTTTTTTCAGGCATTAGTTTTCTTTCTCCTTTTTGATACCATGTTATATTTTCATCCTTCAAAATAAGCAGAAATGGCAAAGGTTGCCCCTTTCTGTTACCACAGCACTGTTGCGTGTTTCCAGTACTCTTAACACCACCAAGTGGAATAAGTGAACCCTGCTTCAACTGGTACTCACTGAACAGGAGCAGGAGTGTTATTGTTATTGGCAAGTTGGCAATTAAAGCCTTGACCATCTAAACAGTTTAAATTATTTCACCTGCAGATCTCTAAACAAACT
The DNA here is from genome assembly GCF_020740795.1 of Apus apus. Classification (NCBI taxonomy): domain Eukaryota; kingdom Metazoa; phylum Chordata; class Aves; order Apodiformes; family Apodidae; genus Apus; species Apus apus. The sequence continues at coordinate 105,058,285 of NC_067283.1, forward strand.
TCTTTCATATCCACCCAATACCTCATTAACTAAAGAGATTTTAGTCCCAGAGTGCATGCAAGACCTCATTCTGCCATAAAAATTTACCATTGACTTAGCTGGTACCAGATGAAACCCTAAAAATCAAACTGACCTCAGAAGTGTGATCACATTCCAAACTTCCTAACAAATCTGGAATTTTAATACTATGTGAGCTATGAAGTATGATTTTTGCCATTGTTCTGAACAAAACACACAAAGGGTGCAATTCTTTTGATCAAATATGTTTATCTTTCAAGGTCCCTTCCAACCCCTAGGATTCTATGATTCTATGATCTATAGTGTAGACATCTATGTATGAATTAGTCATATAGATTCCCTCTGGAGTCTAAGGAAAGAAATACATACTTCTGATATATGATGCCTCCCATCATAATGTAGACATCAAAACCAGGCCAGGGATTCATATTCAATCTGTAAAGTAGCCTGTTCTTCTCTATTGACTCGGAAAGGTGTATGGGTGACTAGTTCACGCATGTCTTTCTCATCCATATATTATCAGTCATTTATCTTACCAAATCCAGTGAAATGAGTCTGAAGCAGAATATAGAAAGAAAGAGGAAATACAACTGCCACCCACCTTTAAAAAAAAAAAAAAAAAAAAAAAAATCCCACACTGAGATGCAGGGGAGCTTTAAGAGCTCAGGAAGAGAGGATATTGGATTAGCAATGTGCCAGCTGGCAATGTAGAACAGTGAACCTCTGAGGTGTCATGCCAGATAATCTGGTTACCTTCAAATTAAAACATGTGATGAGTCAATCTTCTTCTTTTAATATGCCAGAAGTTATGGTCTAAGGTAAGTAAGTACTGCAGCTATTCCTACTATGATCTCGGTGTTGCTCTAGTTCTGTTCTCTGAAGTCAGTCTGTTCTGCAGGAGGCTTCCCCTTGCACAATACTGGCTTACAGACGGTGGCATTTGAAACAGAGCTCAGATTAACATTACTCTTTTTGCATAAATATTTCTTTTTCAAATACAAATATTTCACTGCAACACTGGCTGATGCAGATGCCATAAAAATGATTCATGTGATCTTTAAAACTGAGTATTCCATAGTAAAAAAATTAATTTATCAGTTCATTAAGCACTCCAAGGTACTACTCCACTGAGGCCGTAGCTGTCTGCCTCTGACCTGTGCTCATAAAGCTGACAAGCTGGGAGTGTTCCTCTTCTCTTTAGTTTCTCAACAGTGTGTATTTGGCAACTGTTATGTCTAACTGTAACAATTATGCTACTTCATATTTCTCATTTTCATCAAAAAGGATTAGTTTATAATCCTCACTACCATTTCATTGAACTAACAAAGCTGGTTTTTAACTTCAACAAAAACAATCTAAAAAAGCCTGTCATTCTTTATGATTACAAGACAGATTGATTTTCCCTTCCCAATTTGTATAAAACAAAAATAATTCTAGGCTTAACATTTCAACTCCCATGGAAGCATTTGCCACTTCAGGATATTTTTACCAACCTATTATTCCCCTAAATTATAATATTGGGAAAATTTAAAGAGAGCAAGTGGAATGGCAAAGTGTCGATATGGTAAACAGAAACTGTATATCCATAATAAGATTGCCAGTGCAACGATAAATGTGGTATGAATATATATGTATATATGTACTTGAAAATGCTTTCCTAACATTTTTTAAAGACATAAAGGCTTAAGATGTTTGCTTAAAACTACCTCCTTGAGAGCTTAGCCATCTATACACATAACAAAACAGCATCATATTTGGCTCTATATTGTACAGCATCCAAACTGTGTTACACACACTGCTTTCACTGACTACAGAGTCAGCAGTATTATATAGGCTGCCAAGATTTCTTTTCTTATGATTTAACTAATATTTGACATCAAACAAGGCATTCTGTATTTATCATTTGTTTTAGTGCATATTAGGTTTTCACAGAGATGGTATGCACAGAAATGAAGCTGTGTTTCATCAACTACCATCCACTTGTCATATCTCCAAAGTGATTTTCTAAGCAGAACATGACATTGTTGTCTTTTCTAAGCATCTATAATTGCCCATTGGGTGAGGCACACAGATATTCAGTCTGCCTCCATTTAACAGGTCTTCCCACACTGGGTATTTTTTGCTTCATGTGGAAATAAAGTATGGAGTAATGAATACAGGACTGAAATAGTGAGACAAAAAGCAGAACTGGGAATTTGTTCAGAATTCCTATTTTCCTGTTTAAACAATCTTTCTATAAATGTCTGTGGCATCTTTATTTTTGCTTCCTGTCCTGCTCTGTGTTTCGTATCATAAGAATCACATTGTGTGATACCATATATAAAGTGTCACTGCTAAAATGGAGCATTTTCCAGTAACTACTATTACAATAGTGCATTTCAGTATCATTTGTCTCTGTACCCAATGAATAACTGGGAAATGTGAGACAGCTGTTTAAAATACAGATATTTGTAGCAGCAGCCTTTTCCATGTCTTCTGTAAGTTTTAATTTATATTTGCTTATTATATTCTCTGTAAAATCGTTGCACAATAATAAATCATGCACTGATTTTTTCTCATCAGTTAAAAAAAAACAGCAAAACAGTTGTGAGGAATGCTTAACTCATGCAATACATAGCAGACCAGTGAATGAACACCCAGTTTGGTATTCACTGAAAGCAGAAGAGCAGGATGTATAAATGAGAGGCATGTGTCATTAGGGTTTGTATCAAAATGCCTATTACTCAGGTGCAGCTTATAATGCAAGATCCCTCTCACTACAGACATCCAGAAAAAAAAGAGTTATTCTAATTATGCAGTGAATGGAAGAGCAACTGGATGCATTTGCCAGTCCAGAGTGAGGCACTGAAAAATGGGTAGTTGCTAGGCTGCTGCTGCCTTGTGAGACAGGCTTAGGAAACTGTGCTGATCAATTGCATGAAAAACTTCTTATTTCAAACCTCTCCTACACACAGACCTATTTCAGTACCTGGGGCTTTGAAAAAGGGGGAAGAAAAAGGAAAAAAAAAAATAAAAAAAGGAAAAATGTGCATACCAGCAACTGCTAGATGAATAATACTAATATTCAGTCTTGGAATTACTTTATGCAGTCTAGCAATAAATGGTTTGTTAAATTTCAAGTGAAAATGTACTCTCATTTTTTGAGGTAAAACCAGGCTTGTTAAATTAAATTTACATTTTTGGGAAGATGAGGCTTGAGGTATTCTCAGTATTGGGATGGATTTTACTGTACATGAAAAAGGCTGCAATTGGACTCTATGTAGCTACAGTGTAAGTCATGCCAAATTCAGCTGAATTATTTATGTGAGCATGTTATGACTAAATACTGTAATCTACTTTGGATATCAGTATCAATGAACAAAAAAATATCTAACTGGAGACTCCAATGCATTAGTGGTTGTATTAATACAAACTAAATTGGAAAGATATGGATTCAATGGAGGGATCACTCAGTGGATAAGGAATTGACTGGCTGGTCACACTCAAAGAGTTGTGGTCAGCATCTCAATGTCCAAATGGAGACCACTGACAAGTGGTGTTCCTCAAGGGTTAGTACTGGGACCAGTGCTGTTTTACATCTTAGTAGGAGACATGGATGGTGGGATTGAATGCACTCTCAGAAAGTTTTTTGATGACACCAAATTGTGGTGTGGCTGATGTGCCAGAGGGAGGGATGCCATCCAGAGGGACCTTGACAGGCTTGAGTGGTGGGCCCATGCCAAACCCATGAAGTCCCAATGCAAGGTCCCACACCTCAGTTGGGGCAATCCCAAGCACAAATACAGATAGGGCTGAGAATGGAATGAAAGCACCCCTGAGGAGAAGGACTTGGTGGCATTGATTGATGAAATGAGCTGGCAATGTGTACTTGCAGGCCAGAGAGCCAACTGTATCCTGGGCTGCATCAAAAGAAACAAGGCCAGCAGGGCCAGGGAGGTGATTCTCCCCCTTTACTCAGCTCTTGTGAAACCCCACCTGGAGCCCTGTGTCCAGTTCTTGAGTCCCCAACACAAGAAGATCATTGAAGCAAGACCGGAGGAGGGCCAGGAAGATTATTAGAGGGCTGGAGCACCCCTCCTACAAAGACAGGCTGAGAATGTTGGGGTTGCTCAGCCTGGAGAAGAGAAAGTTCCAGGGAGATGTTATAGCAGCCTTCCTGTACCTGAGGGGACGTACAGGAAAGGCAGGGAGGAACTTTTTAAAAGTATTTAGAGGACAGTAGTGATCAGTATTTCCTTCCAAGGCAGTAGATTCTTAGCTAGGATTTTACTGGGAAAGGACAAAAAGCAACTCTCCAGTTTTCTCCAGTTTTTCTGGATTTTCAGGGAGCAGGTGACCATAAACAATTCTAGATTAATACAGGTTTAGTACTCACAGACATTCTCCAACACAAAACCCTCAGATCTATGCCACTTTTCTGTATTTTTGTGTTAATTTGCTGTCCTTCAGACAGATAAGTTTTTTTTTTCAACAGTGTTTTCAGACAGTGTCATACTGCAAATAGCAATAGAAGTTTTCAAGCATGGAAAAGTATCTTTTTTTTCCAATTCAGGTGACAGTCTGAGTATATGTAATATACACTTTTCATATACTCAGAGGACTACAGAAGGGGTTTCTTATTCCTACAGTGCAAGAAGACTAAGAGAAGGACAAGAACTTGTTTCCTGCAACGTAAATGATGGAGAGTGACACAGCGTGTCACAGGGTGCTGAACAATATCATTTGAAAATTCATCCCTGTAATTAAGTTAAGAAATACAGAATAGGAATTGAGCTTTAAGAATTGCCAGCTCTTTATCCATATTTCAAAGAAAGGACTGAAATTATTGGCAATTATAAATTGGACGCAATTTACATTTTGGCAGCAATAGCAGTGTCAGCAGGATGGGGACATAACAGCACTGTCTGAGTGGTAAAATGACCAAGTATCTTGTAAACCAAGGAAAAATAACAGATCCATAGAAGAGAAGTTTTGATTATGAGATGCAGAGGATCAACACATAGCATGAATTAATTCTTCTTAGCCTCATGCCCCTGTGATCCCTGGCATGCACATTGAGGGTTTAAAGAGCTTTATCTATCTGCAGTATGAACAGGTCAGACTGCTCCAGGCAGCTGGAAATTACTTGTGCTGAGAAATGTTGTATAATTTTCCCCAATTGCAGCCAAAGATACTACAAGGCAGCTAGAGAATATACAAAATAATCCTCCCATTCTAGTTTGTAGCCTAAGTGATCTGCAATACATTTATCAAACTAGAATATTCCCTAAACAGTTTTCTGCAAAAGAGATGAACCTCAAAACTGAGAATTTGGAAAGCAGGGAGATTAAAGGGCACAGGGGCTGGTGGCCATGCCTGATGCCCATAAGCACTCACCTACACACACACACATCCGTATTGCACCTCTCTCACAGAAAATAGTCTTGACTTTTTCAATGAGAAGGAACTGTAGGTGGAAATATTATAACAGGGTTTTTTGCCTTTGGAGGCATTGTAAAGATTCTGAAAATATGAGGATGAGACATGAAAACCACTCACAGCATTAGAAGACGGCTAGAGAGTGGCTATGGTACAAGTATGCACCATATATGGTCCATCAGTTAGATATTTATATGGCTAATCTGCAATGAAGACACTACACAAATTGTTGTTGCCATAGTTACAGAGGTCTTGTGAGGCATGTTGTATTGCTCTTGTCTTGCACTTATTTACTAGAAAAAGAAGAAATTTCATCTATTATTTATGTGATTCCTGTTTCTTTTGCCACTTCATCTCCACCCTACGCTACCATACGGTCTCTTCACTTTCCCACAGTTCACTGAACGTAGCTTGTATGATTTCAGATTAGACAACCATGAAAATGGCATAAGATAATTTTCTATCAAAAAATAGTCTCCCATGATCTTCTGCGAACATGAATTCCAGACTGTGCTTTTTCAGAAATAAATATAAAATACAGTTACTCTCAACAAAATTTTCAATTATTTTTCAAGAGTGAAAGGAAACACAAGTGAACTCAGTGGCTAGATCAAGTGCCATAAAGTAAATAAAGTAATAACTGTATTTACTATTTTAGTCTTCAGTAATTCAGCCTTCTCTTGATGCACACTTCATTACAGTATTCAGGAATCATACTGATTTAATACTGGTTTACTCACAAAAATGAAGATGTACTTGTCCTGTAGTTGATGTCTTAGGAAAATAAAGCAGACAGAGAAAATAAGAAATTGCTTCTTTTAGTTATTTTGGGGTTTATGACCTTAAAATATTTGTTGAATGCATAACAATATGGTTGCCCACAACACTGACTAAAACAACTCCTCAGAAAATAAAAACAAAATAATTTATTACAAACAATGCTCCACATATTTCAGCACAGCATTGCAAGCTGCCTGCCTTTTACAGAATGAGAAAAGAAAAAAAAAATGACTGCTTTTTAGACTGTGCTGTGCTGAGAGGTGTGATGGAGAAGGGGCTATGGGAATGTGCGGTGTGCAGACTCTGGGGAACACATCTGGCTACAGTTCAAAAGCTGGAAGGCTGAACAGTGCGTGCCCACAGAGTCTAAAAATCCCCTCAGTTTTTTTTTTATTTTTTTTTTAATTGTAGTGGCAGGGATATACAGTCAAGAATCATCTTCAACAGCTGAGACTAGCATTTCTTACTCAGGCAAGTGGTAGTCATTATGGTTTCACTGTGGTTTCTGTCTGGGCACGGAGTTTTTTGTCACACTGCCTTACTGATCTATGAAATTATTTGCTTATGTTAAGCAAAACCACATTGAAAATAAAGAAATAAATACATACATGTCCTGCACAACATCCCAGTATTAAACTGGAAAGGTACAGATTCGATGGATGGACCACTCATTGAGTAAGGAACTGGCTGGATGGTCACACTCAAAGAGTGGTGATTAATGGCTCAATATCCAGATGGAGAACTGTGACAAGTGGTGTTCCCCAAGGGTTAGTAGTGGGACTCGTGCTATTTAACATCTTTGATGGTGATATGGACAGTGGCACTGAGTGCACCCTCAGCAAGTTTGCTGATGGCACCAATGTGTGTGGTGAGGTTGACACACTGGTGGGAAGGGATGCCATCCAGACGGACCTTGACCGGCTTGAGAAGTGGACTTGAGCAAACTGCATGAAGTTTAACCAGGCCAAGTGCAAGGTCCTGCATCTTGGTCAGTGCAATCCCAAGCAAAAATACAGGCTGGATGGAGAATGGATCAAAAACAGGCTGACAGAGAAGGACTTGGGAGTGATGGTGGATGAGAAGCCCAACATGAGGCAGCAATATGATCTCGCAGAAAGCCAACCATGTCCAGGGCTGCATCAAAAGAAGCATGGCCAGCAGGCCCAGGGAGGTACTTCTCCCCCTTTACTTGGCTCTTGTAAGACCTCACCTGGAATACTGTGTTGAATTCTTGAGCCCCCAACACAAGAAGAACATGAAGCAGTTAGAGCGAGACAAGAGAAGGACCACAAAGATGATTTGAGGACTGGAGCATGTCTCCTACAAGGACAGGCTGAGAGAGTTGGGGCTGTTCAGCCTGGAGAAGAGAAGGCTCTGGTGAGACCCTATAGTGGTCTTCCAGTGTTTGAAGGGGCCTACAGGAAAGATGGGGAGGGACTTTTTACAAGCACTTGTAGTGATAGGATCCAAACTGGAAGAGGGGATATTCAGGTTAGACTTTAGGAAGAAATTCTTTAGTGTAAGGGTGGTGAGTCACTGGAACAGGTTGCCCAGGAAAGTTGTGGAAGCCCCATCCCTGGAAGTGTTCAAGGCCAGGTTGGATGGGGCCATGAGTACCCTGATCTGGTGGGAGGTTTCCCTGCCTGTGCAAGGGGGTTGGAACTAGATGGTTTTTGAAGTACCTTCCACCTCAAACAATTTTATGATTCTATGATTGTATGAAATAAAAAAACAACAACAAAACCCAAAACAACAAACCAAAAACCAACAAAAAACAAACGGTACGTGTACCTGTGAAACAGACTCCTGGTGGCTCCAAATTCTTCTAGGCTCTAAAATAGAAGGTATTACAAGAGAAACAATTTCTTTTTCAGGGGTACCAAACTGAGATACATTACTGCGCTCCCCAGAAGCAGTATTAAAAATGTAGGCACTTGTCCCCTCGCCCCACTGCCATCGCAAGGGCCTGTGGAAGTGCATGTCCAGGCTGCACAGGCTACTTGCTCCTTACAAACCAACAGTATGCTTACAATGGATGGAAACACTTAACCAAAATTCTGACTTGAAGTGGTGGTAAGAGCAGTGAAAGTGTGGCAGCACAACCTTTGGAATAGCACAGCAAAACCTCCTTTTTCTTGTTATGTCCAAGTACCCTTTTGAAAGTCACTCCCCTAAATTCTCATTTAAATAATTTCTCTCAACTTGCTGTATCATTCCAAGAGCCTGAACTTCAGCTGAGCTACTTAGTTACCATCTGTTGGCAGCCTAAATCCATTTGGTTTTTATCCTTCTCCAAATATGGGACCTTTCTCCTATGAAAACCTGCTGAAGAGTCTCCTCCAAATTAAACCCACAACTCCACAGTGACAAGAGCATTTGAATTCGACAGCCTCTCTCTTAAACGTCACATTCTAATCCCAGATTCAAGGACTTCCCTTTTACAGGGATCTCCTTTGCACTGTATCATCCTGTCCTATCAGATTTACTGGGAATGTAATACAGCAGAGGAGCCATCACAGGCAGAGAAACACATGCAGCCTAGGATTGGAGGCTACCACCCAGAACAGTTGTCACCTTGCCTTGCACAGCCCTCTTCAAGCACATACTTAATCTACGATGCAAACACATATTGGTATCACTTACTCATCTCAACACCAAGCTGAAAGAACTGTGATGGCTGGTGACCTCAGCAGAGTCTCATTTCATGTGTGAATAATAAGACAATATTCCCTGGACGGAGATGAATATTCATGTATTTAAACTGAGAGGTGCTGAGCATTCAAAGTCTTTCCTGAAGCCATCTTCCAGTACAGAAGGCACCCTAACAATTACAGATGCTCCTGCTTCTCCTGGGATCAGGACATAAATGAGGCTCTATTTTTCTGTAGTTAATAAAGTAGTTCCAATGCATTCTACATAAGGAAAAAGTAATAATATAGTGTGATTTAGATAACTGCTTTGTACTCTTCAAATGTGCTTATTTGTTCTACTTAGCTGCTTTCAGTGAAGCAACAACATCAAAGGGTTCTAAACAGCCCACCTAATACTGTGAGCACACACTGTGAATCTTCACACATTTGCCAAGTCATATCAAAGTTCAGCTAAATGTGATCCTACATCTCATGCTGGTTCATGGCAATTCTTGAATGTGCTGATTAAGAAATGAATGTGTTTCTCTGAGATTGGAAGTTTCAAGATATAAAAATTGGAAGATCCTAATGTCTAGATTTCAGGCTACGGCATACACAGAGGTGTCTTCTTGCCTAGCTGTTATGTTATTGCCTGTTCTTTCAGGTATTGCTCAAATTTTATCAAAATTTTTTTCTCTAAGAAATAAATAATTTTTTTTTATTTTTTTTTTTCTTCCAGCTGAGTTGTCTTAGATTCATAGCTTCCAATTTTGCCAAGTGAGGAAATCATACCAGCCACATTACAAAGTTTTTAACAAATAGAACCTCAGAGGAACAGGGTCAAGAAGGAAAAAGCTAAGGGGAAATTATTCATGTTCTTTCACTCTCTTTTCTCTCTCAGAACAGTCACAATCAGCAAGAGGTTTACGCTAGGAGTTTAATTAATTATTTGCCTGTCCGCCATGAGCTTCCAACAAAAAAGCTCTCTCGGGGGAATTTCATTCAGTTCAAGGTGTTCATAGCCTCTGCTTTGCCCAGAGACCAGTATAATCCCATGGATGGGCTGCTGAGACTTCAGCAGGGCTCTGGGATGTATACATGGAAGAAGACTTTCACACCAGTCTCAACAAATGTCACACAAACCCATACAGCTAATGTCATTGGTGGACTTCTTTGTAAGGCTTGGGGACCTCACACAGTGCTTTGCCACCAGAAATCTCAAGCTCTCATTGTTGGAAATAATACCATTATAAAGACATATCAGCATAAACTAAAAATAAACAGTAACATTTTCCTTGACTTTCAATGTTGAGAAGTGCTTGCAGCTCCTACTGACTTCAGTCAGATTTGTGGGTACTCAGCACTTCTGCAAGTCATTTAACTCGAAATGGGCTTTTTCAAATACATAGCTGACAAAGCTAATACCAGAGGCAATATAGGCCCACTGCTGAATGAGGCGGGTGCCCTGGTGACAGAGGATATAAAGAAGGCAGAGGTGCTGAATGCCTTCTTTGCCTCTGTCTTTACTCCTGCAGGCTTTCCCCATGAGCCCCAGTTTCATATAGCCCCAGTAGAAGTCAAGATAAAGGAGGAGTTTGCCCAGGTAGATGAGGATTGGGTTAGGGATCAGTTGCATAATCTGGACATCCATAAATCGATGGGTCCGGATGAAATGCATCCAAGGGTGCTGAGGGAGCTGGCGGAGGTCATTGCTAGTCCACTCTCCATCATCTTCAGTAAGTCATGGGTAACAGGAGAGGTGCCTGAGGACTGGAGGATAGCAAATGTCACTCCAGTCTACAAGAAGGGCAAGAAGGAGGACCCGGGTAACTATAGACCGGTCAGCCTCACCTCCATCCCTGGAAAGCTGATGGAACAACTTGTCCTTGGCACTATCTCGAGGCATATCAAGGACATGGGGGTCATCAAGAGCAGTCAACATGGTTTTACCAAGGGTAAGTCATGTTTGACTAACCTCATAGCCTTCTATGAGGAAATTACTAGGTGGATAGATGATGGTAGAGCGGTAGATGTGGTCTATCTTGATTTCAGTAAAGCATTTGACACTGTCTCCCACGTCATCCTTGTAGATAAGTTGATCAGGTATGGGTTTGATGATCAGGCAGTGAGGTGGATCAAGAACTGGTTGAAAGGAAGAAGTCAGAGAGTTGTAGTCAATGGGGCAGAATCTAGTTGGAGGCCTGTGACTAGTGGAGTCCCTCAGGGGTCGGTACTGGGACCGGTGTTATTCAACATCTTCATCAACGACCTGGATGAGGGTACAGAATGTGCCCTCAGCAAGTTTGCTGATGACACCAAGCTGGGAGGAGTGGCTGACACACCAGAAGGCTGTGCTGCCATTCAGAGAGACCTAGACAGGCTGGAGACTTGGGCGGGGAGAAACATGATGAAATTCAACAAGGGCAAGTGTAGAGTTTTGCATTTGGGGAAGAAAAATGTCATGTACCAGTACAGGTTGGGGGCTGACCTGCTGGAGAGCAGTGTAGGAGAAAGGGATCTGGGGGTCATGGTAGACAGGAGGATGACCATGAGCCAGCAGTGTGCCCTTGTGGCTAAGAAGGCCAATGGCATCCTGGGGTGTATTAGAAAGGGTGTGGTTAGTAGGTCAAGAGAGGTTCTCCTCTCCCTCTATTCTGCATTGGTGAGGCCGCATCTGGAGTATTGTGTCCAGTTCTGGGCCCCTCAGTTCAAGAAGGACAGGGAAGTGCTTGAAAGAGTCCAGCGCAGAGCCACAAAGATGATTAAGGGAGTGGAACATCTCCCTTATGAGGAAAGGCTGAGGGAGCTGGGTCTCTTTAGTTTGGAGAGAAGGAGACTGAGGGGTGACCTCATCAATGTTTACAAATATGTAAAGGGTGAGTGTCAAGAAGATGGAGTTAAGCTTTTTTCAGTGATGACAAGTGATAGGACAAGGAGTAATGGATACAAATTGGAGCATAGGAGGTTTAAGGTCAATATCAGAAAAAAATGTTTTACTGTGAGAGTGACAGAGCACTGGAACAGGCTGCCCAGGGAGGTTGTGGAGTCTCCTTCTCTGGAGACATTCAAGACCCACCTGGATGCGTTCCTATGTGATGTACTCTAGGTGACCCTGCTCTGGCAGGGGGGTTGGACTAGATGATCTTTCGAGGTCCCTTCCAACCCCTAGGATTCTATGAGTCTATGATTCTATGAAATTTTCTTGCTTTTCTAATTTTAAAAATATCCTTAATACCAGTGGCACTTCTGTACAAATATGATAGCACAACAGAAGTAGATTTTGCTTTTGGCCATTATGACCTATCTTGGAGCTATTTTCACAGTCATTTATTCTCTTGGCTTCTGTATCCTTTTACAGTGTTAGGACTTCTTTTCCTTTTTAATCAAAATGTAACATTTTGTTATCACATAGAAAAAAAAAATAATAAAAAAATCCTAGCCCAAAACTGCCAAGGAATTGCTACTATATGAGTGAGATATCACAAATAAGAACTAAGCCAACATTTTTAAGACTTCAAGACACAAATTAGGCTTCTCCATTATTATTGACTCTGAAAAAGTAACCTTATTATAATACACCCAGTAGTGTGAAGCTTCCACAGAGGTCAGTGGGAGTTTCTAAGCCCTGAGTGCTTTTTAAATTGAAGTTATATATTGACATGCCTGAAATACTGAATTAGGCTCCTGGCATAGCTTTGCAGTTTGAAAAATTCCTTTATGAATTTGAGACCTTGCATGGGGCAGCTGTGAAATTGCTCACTGTTGTAGTGTAACTTGAGGAGTATTTAACATTTGGGGGGAAGTAAATTATCTCATCAGTTCCTGTTTTATAACCAGAAATAAATGTGATTGTAAAATACCTTTTTAAAGTGATCTTTATATGCATAACTTAATGGATTCAAAAGTTACAAAATATAACTCTCAGCAAGCCCTTTTTTTTTTCTTCTTGAGTGTTGTATTTTTATTAATAGATTGATAATTGATTAATAGTATACGAGTAACAAAATGATATTACATAAGCCAGTGTGAGGGGGGCAGTACAAAGTTAGAAGGCCACAAGACATTCATGTAATCACCCCTTCTCAAAGTTTCAGCTTCCACATTTCTCCAAGTGTGCCCTCTGTGCATTCCCAGAAGCATCTGCTTGGCACATGATTCTTAACATAGGGGAGGAGCCAGAAAGCTCAGAAATTTAAACCTTTCTGGTAAGAGCCCACTTCTCCATTAGTGGGGACTAAACAGTTTCAGATACCTTCTCCTCCTCACATTTCCCTTTTGGTTTCCACGGACTTGTTAGGGACCCAGCCATCCCTGTCCATAAAATATTTTCTGAACTCCAGCTTGAGAACTGTAGTTTGAGACATGTGGCAAATGTAATAAAAATTCCTAAATTCATTCTTGTTTGACCTAGGGTTTCCCTTCGGGAAAAAACAACAAAAAACAACTAAACTAAACTAACAAAAAAAACCCAAAACACCAGCAAACCACAACAAAACAAACAAACAATAATAATAAAAAAAAAGCCCACCAGCAAAACCACCCAAACCAAAGTGGAGGGAAAATAGCCAAGGGACAAAAACTTCACCATGCTATTTTGTAAAACCCTTCTCATGGTTAACTGTCAGCAGAGTCAAGAACCTGCAGATCTTTCCTAGTTCTTCAGCTACTGGAGGTAGTTACATTTGCCTTCTAGGCTCAGGACACACATCTAAGTTTCATTCCTCTGTGTCAATATTCATCGGTTTTGGTCAAGTGCCCCATTAACCTTCTTTTTGGCAACTTCTCAAGCATTTTAGTATGTAGCACATTTCCAGGCTTCTAATCACAGTCTCCTCTGTACCCTCTCTGTTCTATTAACATGCTTCTTGACCTGAAGACACCAGACCTGAACTGATAATGCTCATTTCATATACCAGAGTTCAGTTCAGACACACTTACTCCAAACCAGGATGTAAATAATCTTCAATCTTCTTACTTAGTTTTCTCCTGAATCAAGACTGCAGTACATTAATTCTTTTGGACAATGACCTTGTCATCTCAATATGAACAAGTTATAATCAGATGAGTATCTGCCAAAAACTGCACTCACTGTTCAAGGCTGCTGTGTACAGTGTTCATGTACTTCTTACTAAAGAATTTATTATTTGATGGAGGTCACAAATACTGATCAGCTTCTTAAAAGATGCTTTCTCCTATTTGGCAGTATCTAATTGTATCCAGTACCATTGCTTTGCGTAAGACTGGCATATTTCTTTGTAACCAATGTGACCCTTAAAATGCTAGGTAATTTGACCATTATTTCAACCTCTCATCTTGCATTTTATGGTGCTGTTGTTACAGAGCTTATGTTGAAAATACTGTTGTAGTAGCAGATTAATATCTTTATCACACATTCTCTGACATCAATTCCCTGTCTCAAGTCTCTCACAAGAGAAAGCACCTGACAAGAATAAAATGAAATACTATAAATAGATTAAAAAGAAAAAAAGGACCACACTGGGGGGGGAAGAAATAATGGAATTATATAATGTTTTGGGTTGAAAAGGACCTTAAATATCACCTAGTTCAAACCCCCCTGCATAGGCAAGAACACAAGATAATTTGATTTAGATGCCTCAATTCATTCCATAAGAAATGGAGAAACGTGGGCTCCTGAGATGGCCTGAGACTGACAACTGCCTGAAAAGCAAGTAGGCCGGCTGGTGAAAAATGCCAGAGAGGACATATTTTAAAAGAATTCTTTCTCTTAGGCCTTAGTTGCTTATACATACATGTTAGATTCCTATACTCAAGTAGATTTATAACTAGAAAACAAATCACTTGGACACCACAATTGTGTGTTTGGTACAAAGGAATGCCTCATGGTTCTTTTAGATATGACCAGAGTAGGACTGGCCATTTTCTACATGATTGTTAAAGAACTCAGGCAGGATAGGTCTTAGTCCCTTGACCATATGGATTTCACATCCACATTTTCTACTTCCCAGATGGGCACTTCACTGCATGACTCACACTTTAGTCAGTAGATTTTTATAGTAAATTGCATGTACAACCCCATTCACAACATCTTTGGCTGGGTACTCCAATCTCCATGATACAAAGTCAATGTTTCTCATGCTGTCTGTGTCTGTGCCTGTGCCCATGCCTTGGGGCTGCAGGGCCGAGCAGGTTCAACAAGCAAGTTGCAGCCCCAGGATATAAGGCTAATGTTAGGGATATCTGAAAAAAAAAATGGGAGTTATTCCTTTGAACCTCTTCCTACTGCCTGGATGAGGGATGTTCCCTTTAGCCATGAGGTTGGAAAACACCACCAAGGCTGTTGTGGAAAAGACATGAGCACCAGTTTGTATGTGGTGCTTCACCAGCTGCTGCAACCAGTGCCAAACACAATTCAAGCTTGTCCTGTCACAGGACAGCCAGTGTGGGAACTCTACATGCACAAATGTGGGAAAGAAGAAGCTCTTAGGAAAAGATTCCTTTAGCAAGCATGGCAATCTTAGATCTTCCAAGAGGAGAAACAGTCACCCTTTACCTTGTTTCAAGATGAAATAAGCTATTTACCTGAAATGTCTATCAATCTGTGTTGACTAGAGTGACAAAAGTTAAATGAGATAAATGTCCTTAGACTATCTCTTCAGCAACAAGACAGGTGAATTTCAGGTACAGAAGGAACTTTCTGAGAAAAAGCTTAGCTTCTCAAGGAGCTAATTGCACTAGATAGAATTCTTTAATTCTCTCATATTAATTTGGATGTCTATGTTTTCCCCTTAGGTTGCCTTGTTGATACTTAGGTGATTTTCATTCAGAGTTTATTCAGATTCTATAGGCAAAGGCAAGACAATTTATTTTGTCCCTTGAAGCATAACAAACTAATGTTCTTTTCTAGCAAAACATCATCCTTAAGCAGCTTCATTATTTTATCCCTGTATCGTACTATACAACAGTATCCTATTTTCTGAGGTGACTTCCATGGTACATTATTTAAGCAAGCTTAAGGATGTACTTTGACAGTTACTGATGTTACCCTCCATATGACCCAGCTGTTACATGACAGAGGATTAGTGTCCTCATAATTCCCATTTTAAAAGTTAAAATTGATTGAACAGAACAGGTGCTGCATTATTTGTGCTGATCTTTGTTCTGCCATACCTCATTTTATCTTGTTCAAATAATATTATCTAGGGTTGGATAAAAAGAAATGCAATTCTGAAGGAAGAACTTGAATAATTTGTGGGCATGTCTAGGGTAGTCATTCGTTTTCATACTGAAAAAAAATCAAGTTTTTATCTGTGTTATTTGTTCCTTGAACAAAACCTAAGAGGTGGAAAACTCTTGCCTCCTGATTTAAATGACAAGAAAAGGAAATAATGAGGATTGATTTTTTGTTCTCAGTAAGTGAGATGCTGATATCTGACTTGTATAGAGTGAAGTTTTTCTCATCAGTATGAATTTACAATTTTTGAAACAACTGATTCATATGAACTCCATGTATCAGATTAATGCCTAACTTTGATTGCCGGTCTCCACAATCAAAATTAACAAATATCTCTCTCACACATTTCCTTTTGGACAAGTGGATTTTTTTTTTAATCTGGGAATACTGTATGAGCAGCAATAATCTTAGTAACTTTCTCAAGAATATACTAATTATCTGAATTGCTTGTAGTTTTAACAAAACTTTGTTAACCATAAAAATAATATATAAACATATCACAAATTCTTTATTGTACTATTAACTGAACCTTCAGTTTTTCTCCAAAATTAAACAAATTCAGTCACTGGGACAGTTGGTTCCCACTAGTGTAACAACATGCTGTGCTGGAGAGGAAGTGAGTGTATTATGTATAAATACAGCATCAATTTTACTGCTTTCTTCATAGGATATCTTCTACCATCTCTGGATTTGGTAGCTGGGATTATAGTTTTTGCAGTTCAAAGATAATCTTCTTCCTAAACTAGGATTCAGATGGAGCTCAAGATTTCTGGATGAGAGGTGTTCCATTCAGTTCTATTTAGCATGTTTGGCAGTGATTCTCTTGATTTGTCTAACAAAATGGGCAAGGAGGAAAACATACCCAGGTCTTTGGAAGTCAGAACCATCTGTAATCACATCTGCACTTTAAATAGCATCATCTTTCCTTTCTTCCAACTTTTGCAAGAGTTCCAACAATTCTGGACTGTTCCTCTATGAATTAATCTTGTCCAGCAAGACCTGACACATTTAGCTACCTAATCTGAAGTTAATCTCAGAGTGTTCATCCTCTGAAGTACAGGGATATTATTTTTTTCCTTTTCCATTTGTTTCTCAGTAGATTTTCTCTCACTTTGGATCAAACTTTCTACCCACTTGGGACCAGTTAGAACTTTTAATGTCAGTCCCAAGTAAGTACAGTGTTTTGATACACAAAGTCCTAACTTTCTGTAGGTTCTCCTTTTACTCTGAGGGAAAATTCTTCTGAAAGACTTGAGTTTCTGTTGTTTCAAAATCCAAATTCAGCTAGTTCTTTTAGCCAGAAGGCAAGCAATGCAAAACCACATGCTCTGTCCACCTTCTTCTTCTTTGTTTGTTGTTTGGGCCTTAGGAATAATGTTTTGAGATTTAGAAGCAATTTAGAGGAAAAAGCTTGTGATAAGTTGTACTTTTAAAATGCCTGACACAAAGAAGGCAAAATATTTTATAATTTCGTTTTGTTTTGTCTTATACACAAAATAAATCAATAAAGAGCCAGTATTAAATTCCATTTGGGTTAAATAAAAGTATATTTATCTTAAATATCAATTTCCTCCACTTAACAAATAAAAAAAAAAAGGCAATGTCCAAAACCTCTTCAGCACATGAAAGAAAAGATTGGGATTTTCCTTATAACTAACAGGCAGTGAGTCATAAAAATTACTAAACTCTCATTTTCCTGCTGTGAATACACAAAACAAAAACTGAAGCATTTGTGAACCTATCAAATGGTCTAAAACCATGAAGATGGATTAAAGAAAAATAGGCATGCAGCTAAAATTTTTTATGCAAAGCACATGAAAAATCACAGAATCATAGAATGTCTTGGATTGCAAGGGACAAATAAAGGTCATCTAGTCCAATCCCCCTACAATAAGCAGGGACATCTCACACTAGAACAGGTTGCTCAGAGCACCATCAGCCTGACCTTCAATGTCTTCAGGCATGGGGCCCACACCACATCTCCAGGCAACCTGTTCCAGTGATCCACCACCCTCATATTAAAGAACTTTTTCCTAATCTCCAACCTCAATCTACCCTTCTCTAGCTTGAAACCATTACCCCTTAACCTGTTGTTACATGTTCTAGTGAACAGGTCTTCCCCAGCCTTCTTATAGGCCCCTTTCAGATATTGGAAGGTTGCTATATGGTCTCCCTGGAGTCTTCTCTTCTTCAGCCTGAACAACGCAAATTCTTCAGACTGTCTTCCTAAGACAGGTGCTCAAGCCCTCTGATCATTTTTGTTGTCCTCCTCTGGACACGCCCCAACAGCTCCACATCCTTCTTGTGTTGGAGGCTCCAGAGAGAGCCCCTTCGGAACCAAAGATCTTCTATTTTCCCCAGCTCTAATGCTTAATTTTCTTTCTTATATCCACATTCTTTATGTTGGCTGTTTATTTAGTTTACTAGCTTTCTAAATTATCCTGCAGCATATTTCCCAGCATTTATGCAATATACTTGGAAAAAAAGTAAATTAGAAATTATGAGAATGTGCATTTTCCAAAATAAAATATGGAAATTAAGCTAATTTTTATTAGCATATAATGAATTAAAAAATTGAAGCCAGTGTGACACATTCCAGATCAGCCAGTTAAAAATTAATAGTTCAGGACTAAAGGCCTGTCCTGTGCTAATGGAACTGATAGTGACAAACCTACTGGAAATTAATACTACAAAAACCAGAGAGTGAATAACGAGTCAGAAAAAAAGATGCTTCTGAGGCAACCACTTTTAGGAATTATATAATAACACAATTTCACACAAGCACAAATTCACACTTCCCAAGTTAGAAACAGCAAGACAGAGGACCAGTGAGACTCAGTTTATAATGACACAAAGCTGGGAGGACTGGCTGTTTCACCTGAAGGCTGTGAGGCCATTCAACAAGTTATCCATGGGACAACAATGTGCTCCTGTGGTCAAGAAGGCCAATGGTATCGTGGAGTGCATTAGGAGGAGTGTCTCCAGCAGATCAAGGGAGGTTCTCCTCCCTCTCTACTCAGCCCTAGTGAGACCTCACTTGGAGTATTGTGTCCAGTTCTGGGCTCCCCAGTTCAAGAGGGACAGGGATCTACTTGAGAGAGTCCAACTGAGGCTACAAGGATGACTAAGGGACTGGAACACCTGCCTTACAAGGAAAGGCTAAGAGACCTGGGGCTTTTCAGTCTAGAGAGGAGAAGACTTGGAGGGGGGGGGACCTAATTAATGTCTATAAATACATGAGGGCTGGGCATCAAGAAGGTAGGGACAAGCTCTTTTCATTTGTGCCCTGTGACAGGACAAGCAGCAATGGATTCAAACTCGAGCACAGGAAGTTCCACCTCAACATGAGGAAGAGCTTCTTTACTGTGAGGGTTACAGAGCACTGGAACAGGCTCCCCAGAGAGGTTGTGGAGCCTCCTTCTTTGGAAACTTTCAAGACCTGTCTGGATGCCTTTCCAAGTGATCTGCCCTAGTTTTCAGTCCTGCTCTGGTAGGGGGGTTGGACTTGATGATCTTTGGAGATCCCTTTCAACCCTGACAAACTGAATCTCACACAAAATCTTTCTATAAAAATGACTGGGTAGCTTTGCAAATTTTTTATTTAGATGTCTAATTACAGACACCCACAATCATTATTTTTAGGCTCTAGGCTAAACAAGCTATTGAACTGTCTGTGTAGAACTGGATTTCTCTTTCCTCTGACTCATAGAGAGGCCACAGATAAGCTACACCACAAAAAAAAATCCACAAAAAACAACAACAACAAAACCAAACAAAACAAAATGAAACCAAAAACAAAACACAAAAAACCCAAACACAAGAAAAAACCTCAACCAACTAACCAAGAAAACTCCAATACCCTTTCCCCCTGTAATTCCTAGAAATTAGTCTGGGAACAAAATATTTCTAGATGCTTTTCTAATACTAGATTATATTACAGAAGGCTATTGTCCTGGTTTACCAGAGGTTTACTTTAAGAAGAAACATTTTTACTAGAAAGCATCAAATAAACATAAAACTACTTGGATTTGCAGATTTAAGTTTTAATCTTAATGTTTGTTACAAATTTTTCATGGTTTTGATATGGATAGTAAACCTCCCTGGTAATATCACTACAGTTCCTTTGCAGAAGCACATCTGATCCAGTACATAGAAATGTCGAAGAAATGAGCTGGGACCTCCTTGAGATCTTCTAGTTTGGAAAGCACAGATGGATCAGACAGCCTTTGAGACAGAAGGAAGTTCTGAACGAGTAAATAGCCTTGGGAAGTCTTCTGAGAAGAGAAATGGCCTCCTCTGGGAAGTCAAATTGTCCCCTTCTAGGTCTTTTAGAAAGAGTAAAATGGGAAAGTGAAGAGGAGGGCATTAGATAACGCAACATAACTCTGGCAGAATGAAATAGTTTATACATAGTTTATTCTACAGAGATTCAGATGTGTATTTGCAAAATAAACTCTTCATAGCTGAATAAACACCTCACGTTCAGATTTTCAGCAACACAGATGGCACTTCTCCATATTCTTTTTCTATAGTTATACTGCCACAATAATCTTACAGCATACAAAAGTGTGATACTGCATTAGAATGCATATGAGAAGCAGGATCAATCTAGCAATGCAGAACATCTTTCATTAAAAGCTATTTAACATGTTCCAAGAGATTTTTTCTTAAATATGTTGACCTCTCAGTAGTGTGAGCAAAAAACCAAAAAGCTGTTTGTAAATGTTCATAGGCACACAAGAAGCATCATGAACTTCTGCTGAGGCTGAAGCAGGGGGGAGTGATCTCTGAGGTGTTTCATTATCCAGAATAATTGAGTGCTGTACTGTTGAATCACAGTTGGTACTGTGATTCTGCCCATGTGTCCAGATGTATTTCTGGTTTTCCTCCATTCAAGAGAATATTCCTTCAGCTATGCAATGCCCCGGTCATGCCCAGACATTGCCTGAGGTGTGCCAGCTGGCCCAGGTCAAAACTGTGCCAGACGTATGCTGGAAAAGTGTGGATGACCACATACACACCAGTGCCTGTGTCCATGCCTCTATCTGAAGTAGCATGCTGGTGCAGACGCAGAGAAACTTGTGTCCTCAGCCAGAGTCAGCTTTTGGACCTAACTCCCTCTTCAAATCTTGTATCGAATATTTGAGCTTTGCCAGTGGTATGTTATGTTATGCAAAAGAGAAGTACATGCCATATTACATGCCTTTGGTCTCTCTAGCAATTTTAGAAAATCCTTCATCCTTAAGTAATGGAAGTAGTGAGAAAATATGGGGTCCTGAATTTTTTATGTAAGGGTGGATTCATTGTCAGATACATTGAAGTGCTGGAAACAAACCCAGCAATTGAAATAGCCACAGGCTGAAAAACTTCCTATGATCTAAACACTATTTATCTCCACGAATAAATACAATTCAGAAGATGAAATACAAATCTTTAAATTGATTCTGAATATGTTATTTTCATGAACATTTCTATGCTGTATGGAAATTACTTTGAAAGTAACTTCATAAGCTTTAGTCTTTATTTCAAGCAGATAGCACAAGAATTCACTAACACTCCCTTGACCTTTCCAGCATGGAGTATAGCAATGATCAGACTGCTTAGACATTTTTTATTTTATTTTTTTTCATCAGACTGTTTTCTTCACACGTGGGGGAGGGCAAAACCCAGCTTAAGGCTGTCAAGCAGCTACAGTTTTCCTGCAGATAAGTGCCAGCAAGTAAGTAGGCTAACAAACAGAAATAGTGAAATTCTGTCATCATTAGTTTGCAAGGAGGTTTTAAACAGCAACCTGTAAAATACGAAGTGACTCTTGTTATATAAAATTATATGTATGTACTATATCCAACTCAGTCTACACAAGATTAATGTTTTTACACAGCTGCTACCCTGAAAGAAAACCATTAAATGTCAGGCAAAGTAAAGCAAATATTCTTCCCTAAATGTACATGCAGCATTGCACCTGAGATTTTCTTCTTGACAAACTCCTGTCTAATTCACTACAAAGCTTCCCACTTTTTTTTGAAAAAATAGTCACTCAGGAAACTGCCTCTGATGCACAACTAATAGCTATAAGGATTCTGTAAGAGAAAGTTGATATCAAATACAAAACTTTTGCTGTTATTCAACACAGTAAAAACAAAATCCAACTGATAAGAATTATTATAGAGGTAGCTGAGCAGTACAATGAGGGTACTATTTATTTACAATAAACATAAAGCATTGCACATGTAGAAAATTAATTCTAACCATACAGAAACAACAGTCCCTAGATGAGCTGCTGCCACTCAGAGAATAAACTTTAGACTAACTTTAGCAGTTCAAAGTATCATGTCAGTACTAAACAATGAAAAAAACAATGCTATCAAAGTTGGAAAAAAGAAGAGTGAATAGAACAGAAAACATGAATACTACATTGTGGGCTCGCAATGCACCTTCATTTCAAATGTCTTGTATATTCCTCTCTCCCTATCCCATCTCAGGAAAAGATATAATGCAACTAGAAAAGTCAAGAGGAGAGTTACAAGGAGGGACAACTGTGTGGAGAGACATTATACAGAGCAGAATTCTTCAGCCTTGAAAAACATAACTGAAGTGGACTACAACAGATGTATAGGGTATGATGAATAGCTTGGAGAAGACAAAAAGAGAATGACATTGCTTCTCATGATACAAAACCAAGAGCCATCACAAGATATTAGCAGGTGAAAGGTTCAAAGCAAAGAATAATACATTCTTCAAACAGCACACTGCTCAAGTATAGCATTTGTTGCCATGGAAGACAGCAGAGGCCAGAAATTTACAGGGACTCAAAAAGCAGTTAAATAAATCAAACAACGTGCATGGTCAAGTCCAGAAATTTCTTTGGTCCAGAAACTTCTAATCCACAGACCACTGGAGAGTACATTCCTATCAGTGGATCCAGTATCTTATACTCCTCCAGGTACCAGTAGTTCAGTCTTGGAGGCATCAGATGGACCCACTGCCAGACATTGGAACATGTTGCTCAAGGAGGCGATTGTGTCACCGTCCTTGGATGTGTTTAAATGTTGTCTAGATGTGATGCTTGGAAATATGGCTTAGTGCTGGACTTGGTAGAGCAGGGTTAATGGCTGGACTAGATGATCTTGAAGGTCTTTTTCAACCTAAGTGATTCTGTGATTCTGTGATTTATGTTCTTGCTTTAGAAAATCTTCATGTGTGTTGCATGAAGTGTTTCAGCCATTTTAGACAACATATTTATCCCCATAGCCTGAGCCTATAGAATCATAGAACGGTTTGGGTTGGAAGCAACCTTAAAGATCACCTAGTTCCAACCCTGTATCACACAGTCAGACACTTTGTTAAGACCCCTGCACAGTACAGCCCAAGATAAGGTCTGTGAGGGGTTTTAGGACAGGTCAGCTAGTTTCCAGAGGGGACAGTTTTTGTCAGCTATCAGCAAGAAGAGATATGAAGCTATGGTGATCTCCAGAAAAGAAGACTTCAGAAGATTTGCCTATTAGACTCAAGCAAATCCCCACTCTGATCTGCAAATTTTCTGAAGTTAATTTCCAAGACCCAAAAGAAGACATGTTGGTGTTACAAAGAGTCACTTATTGTTCCATTTCTTTCCCTGTTCTAAAAGGGGTGTTCTAAAAGGGGTGTTCTAAAAGGGATGTGTTGACTGAAGTATTTTTTTCCTTAATGTTTTTTTTTAAAAATATTTCTTTCTTTTGTCTCATGTTTCAGGAAAGTAGAACTATTTTCATTAAAACAGTTTTCCAAGAAAACTCAGACTTAGGTTGTGCAGAATTACAGACTAAACATTTCCAAGCATGACAAATACAGAAGCAGTGTAATAGATTTTTAAAACAGTATATTGCAAACAATTTGAAGACTCCTTATTACTATCAGTCCTACCCTTCATGTAAGTATGAACAGCACTACGTGGGATACTTTTGTAATAATAATAACAACGGTTTAATTTTTAATTTGGTAGAAAGCATATTTGAAAACACCCATGAATCACAAAACTAGATTTTGAGGTGCCTTCAATCCCAAGATGGTATGGGTGAGTGAGAAGAGTCCTTGTTTGGAGGAAGGTTGTAGCTACTTGTACTTCTGACCCCTGTTATGGAGTCCAGTATTTTAGCCTAATTTTTCACTGAAACTGAGTTTGATCAAAATGCCAGGCTACCAATTAGAAGGACTGTTTCTTTGCTAATAGCAAAATGCATTCATAGAGGTGGTAACCTCCAGCAGAATAGTCAAGCTGGCAGCTGGGGATGATAATGTCTTAAATTACTGCAACAAGATTTGCTTCTCTGTTGAAGAACTTAGAGAAACCAAATAGCTGGCTGACTGAGAGTAAGTCATCCTTCACAGCACTTCAGCATTTAATTTTACCAGCTGAGGCCCAAGATGCAAGTTATTTCCACTGTAAAATACCATTCCCTGAAGCTATCAATTCTGAATCTGTTATGAAAACAGCACCAGCGTTAGTGCAAGGATATTTACTTCAGCCTGTTTGAGGCTGGGTATGGCTATGGAGAAGGAAGGGGCTGGCATACGTCGAAGCAACAGGATGCATTTGTTTCCCTCTGTTGCTCAATTCCTCCAGCCACAAGTGAGCTGCAGACAGCAGGGAACATTTATGCTTGTGTGCAGTGTTGGCAGTTAAGATGCTTTTGGAAAAACAAGGGGAATTATGAGTATAAGTGGGACTGCTAATTTAACACTGAAATAAGCCTTATGCTATATCCTTTCCTATACTCGGTGACCCCCCTCCAAACCATTCTTGGAGCTTTAGGTCCACTAAGGCCTGGAAAACTCCAGAAAAAAATTTTGCATTAATCAAATACATGAATGTAAATCAAAAGCTGACAGTCTGTATTTCCAAAAGACATTCTTTCATTTTATAGCTTAGTTCCTGGTAAGGCTGATTAAAAAATTTCCTTGTAAATCAAAAGCCAAATGTTTTGTTTATAAAAATAATAATTTTTTAAAAAAATAATAATTTTAGTTCCTCTTATAAAATAATGATCAGGAGTTTTTATGCATTCACATCTTTATAAAAAAGAGAATTTACCTCATAATAACAGACTTACTTTTCCTTGACTGTAATTCTATGGCAGAAGAACACATTAAAGAAAAGCTTTTAAAATCAGTAGCACAATAACATCCTGTGAAAGATTTTAATTGTAAGAAAACACACAGCTGACTGATTTCATGTACAGTCATACCATATGTTTTTTTCATGTTCCCAGGCTCTAGGAACAAAAGTAAATGACTGACTCTTATCTAGCAAATTATCTATAGGCATCACTGTGATGTTTTTATAAACATTACAGATGCCCACAACTTGGGGTCATGAATTTATTAGGAATCTTGTCCTGCCCTAGAATATACATATTGACATTAACACTATGAAAGCTGAATGACAAAGTTAGATCATAGACCTTTAAATTCACACACGTATAAATCGATATGGATTTATACCATGTATGTTTTAATACCAGGCTGTGTATTGTGAGGTACTTGACTCCCAATATACTCAGGACATTTATAAGTTGGCCCTGGAATTCCCTAAACTTACAATTGTGTCCCAAGTTTCAGTATTCTAGGGAATATTCATTGAATATTGATTGAATATTGAATATTTGATTGAATATAGGAATATTCAATCAAATAACAATCAATTCTAATGCTGAGAAGCAATGCTTTCTTTGTTTTTGTTTTTTGTTTTTTTTTTTTTAACAATAAGGAGAAACAAGAATAAGTCTCTAAAGTATAATTTCTTACAGATATTTCAAGCAGCAGCAATGAACTACCAGTCCTGGAGTTAATTTTGGTTTGTTATCCAGAATTTGAAGTATATTAAACACAGTTGCTGCTTCAAAGTAGTAACAAGTAGCAAAAGTTTTTTGTATATTTAAAAAACTCCTCTTATTCAAGTGCATGAGAGAAGACATTATTATACATGTACCTGGCTGAAACAAGAATTAAAACAAATATAGTAAAATGCCTGTGTGAGATGACAGGCTTCAATTAGTTCTCTTTTGAAAAGAAACACTGTGCTTGTCTCCTGTCACTTAACACTTGGCACATATTCCTATAGACAAAGCATGACCCTATATATATAAGAGACTCATTTAACATGGTTTCTTTTGACTTCCAAAATGCTCCATGCTCCTAGTGAAAGTAGTCATGGGGCAACATACAGTCAGAGAAAGAATCATAGAATCATTTAGGTTGGAAAAGACCTTTAAGATCATCAAGTCCAACCTTTAACCCTACTCTTCTACCATGTTCACCCCTAAACCATATCCCCAAGCACCACATCTATACAACTTTTAAACACATCCAGGGATGGTCACTCAACCATCTCTCTGAACAGCTTGTTCCTATGCCTGATGAACCTTTCAGAGAAAAAAATTTCCTAATGTCCAGCCTAAACCTCCCCTGGTGTAGCTTTAGGCCATTCCCTCTTGTCCTATCACTATTTACATGTGAGAAGAGACCAGCATCTATGTCTCTACAATGTCCTTTCAGGTAGCTGTGAAGAGCAATAAGGTCTCCCCTTAGCCTCCTTTTCTTTAGACTAAATAGCCCCAGGTCCCTCAGCCGATCTTCATCAGACTTGTTCTCTAGGCCTTTCATGAGCCTAGCTGGTCTTCTTTGCACCCCCCTACAGCACCTCAATGTCCTTCTTGTATTGAGGTGCCCAAATCTGAACACAGTACTTGAGGTGGGGCCTCACCAATGCTGAGTAGAGGGAGAGGATCACTTCCCTAGACCTGCTTGAAACACCCTCTAATACAAGTGAGGATGCCGCTGGCCTTCTTGGACACCCAGGCACACTAATGGCTCATATTCAACTGCTTGTCAATCAGCACCACAAGGTCCCTTTCTGCCAGGCATCTTTCCAGCCATTCTTCCCCCAGTGTGTAGCATTGCATGAGGTTTTTGTGGTACAAGTGCAGGACCCAGCACTTGGCCTTGTTGAAGCTCATAAAATTTGCCTCAGAACATCAATCCAGTCTGACTAAGTCCCCCTGTAGAGCCTTCCTACCCTCTAGCAGATCAACACTCCCACGAAATGTGGTGTCATCTGCAAACCTACTGAGGGTGCATTCTATCTCCTCATCGAGGTCATTGATAAAGATGTTAAACAGAAGTGGTGCCAACACTGAGCCCTGAGGAATTCCACTTGTGACCAGCTGCCAGCTGGATTTAGCCCCATTCACCACCACTCTCTGGGCCTGGCCATCCAGCCAGCATTTTATCCAACAGAGAGCATACCCATCCAAGCCATGAGCAGCCAGTTTTTTCATGAGAATGCTGTGGGAGACAATGTCAAAGGCTTTAGGAAATTCCAGGCAGACAACATCCACAGCCTTTCTCTCATCCATCAGGCAGGTCATCTTGTCATAGAAGGAGATCAGGCTCATGAAGCACAACCTGCCTTTAAGAAACCCATGCTGACTGGGACTGATCACATGGTTGTTCTGTATATGGTGCATACTAGCACTCAAGATTATTTGCTCCATGACCTCCCCCAGCACCAAGGTCAGACTGACAGGTGTGTATTACCCCAGATCTTCTTCCCAGCCTTTCTTGTAGATGACTGTCACATTTGCTGCTGTCCAGTCCATTGGGACTTCCCCCAGTTTGCCATGACTTCTGTTAAATGATTATGGCATTCAGGATGTATAGTGCTTGTCTTGAACAATCCAAGAGATAAGTGATGGACTTTGGCACTCAGGATATCTGTTGTCTGTCTTGTGGCATCTGAGAGTTGAACAACATTTGCTGATGGACTAAAGAGATGTCTCAGCAACCTACCCAACTGTCTTGCTTCCCTTCCTGCGATGAGTACCTGAGAACTGGGGAGTTTAGTGTGGGACATGCTGAGATAGGAGACAAAAGAGTTCTACAGCTAGCACTGGGACCACAATACCCAGTGATAACCAGGCCTTGATATGAAAGCCACGGACTTAGCAGGACAAGACAAAGAGTGCCAGTCTTAAGCCACTTCCTAAGACTGAAACTCCACTGCAACAAACTAATCCTGTGGTGCCAGTTGTCTCAGCCTCCTCTTTTGTAATGGCTGATCTCATCAATTAGCCAAACAAAGACTACATAGCCCCTGGCATCATACCTGCCCCCTGCTATCTCTGACGAGCATGGAGAAGATAGAAGGATTTTCTCCCTTATTCAGGGATTTTCTCCCTTATTCAGGGACAAAAGTGGGGGTGCAGTGGGCAAGAACTGTATAAAAATCTGGGACACTATGGGTGCATTTGAAGCACTTCCCCACCAGGAATCACTTCCCCACCGGCGACATCGCTGGACCGTGGTGGTAACTATGCTCTCGTGTGCTGTCCTCCGTATCTCTGCTTTCTCCTTTCTTTTCTGTCTCTGTTTTCCTCCCTGTCCTATCCGCTCTAGGGACTTTGCTGTGTTACTCTAATAAAAGTTTGTTGTGCGCGTGACATCTGACCTCGTTTGTGTCTTAATTTCACCATTTGGGATCACCTTTAAACTTCTTCTCAGGTCCTGCCTGAGAAGGGTGCAGCTGCCGTGCGGCTCATCCCAGGAGAGGGAAGGCAGAGTCCAGCTGCACCAGCCTCCCACTGCCGTGAGGAGTGTTAGAAAGCAATGGGGTTCTGCCCCATCTCTCTTAAGACCACACACCAGCCCCGGGGCCTCTTTGTGCACCCGATGTTGTGTTATCTTTGTGTTGTTCTGGCAAGATTGTAAAAAATTGCCATGTATCCTAATACCGGATCGTGACAATGATGGAAAGAGGCTTGGTGAGCACACATCTGCCAGCTCCTTCAGTACTGGAGCGAAACCCACTTGGAGCCATGGACTTGTATATGTTTAAGTGTCGAAGCAGGTCCTTGACCTTTTCGTCTTTGATTAAGAAGGCTTCATTCTGTCTCTCTCCCTGTCTTCCAGATCAGGGGGCTGGGTGTCCAGGGAATAACTAATTCTACTGGTAAAGACTGAGGCAAAGAAAGCATTAAGCACCTCAGCCTTTTCCTCATCCTTTGTCACTAAGTTTCCCCTCGCATCCAATAAAGGATGGAGATTTTCCCTAGTCCTCCTTGTGTTGTTGATGTATTTATAGAAACATTTTTTTTAATTGTCTTTAATAGCTGTAGCTAGCTTGAATTCTAACTGGCATTTGGGTCTCCAATTTTTTCGCTGTGCATAGCCTTACTGCATCTTTGTAGTCCTTGTGAGAGGCCAGCCCCCTCTTTCAAAGGCTGTAAACTCTCCTTTTGTTCCTGAGTTCCAGCCAAAGCTCTCTATTCAGCCAGGTCAGTCTTCTTCCTTGACAACTTGTCTTTTGGCACACAGGAACAGCCTGCTATTGCACCTTTAAGACTTCTTTTTTGAAGTATGTCCAGCCTTCGTGGACTCCTTTACCCTTCAGGACTGCCTCCCAAGGGATTTTGTCAATCAGTCCCCTCAACAGGCCACAGCCTGACCTCTGGAAATCCAAGGTGGCAACTCTACTGACCCCCCTCCTTACTTCCCCAAGAAATGATAACACTATCATAGCCTCCAACTGCTACTTCTCTTACAAGTTCTTCTCTGCTCATAAGGAGCAGATCTAGGAGGGCATCTTCCCTGGTTGGTTCCATCAGTAGTTGAGTCAGGAAGTTATCTTGCATACACTCCAGGAACCTCCAGGACTGTTCTCTCTCTGCTGTATTGTATTTCCAGCAGATGTGCCTCAGGGATGGGAGGGTCTGACTCCACCATTCTATCTCCCTCTCACATTACCTTTTCGTCCTTAGCCTTTCCACTCCCTCATTCAGCTCAGCCACCAGACTGAGCAGATCACTCACCTGGTCACACTGAACACAGGTGTTGTCTGTGCTGCTCACTGTTGCAAGTGCCAGACTTTGGCACTACCTACAGCCAGAGGCCTAGACTAATTACACAGAAAGTAATTTTGTCCTAGTAATGAAATAAATTCAAAAAGCAATTGAGAATTTTATGTGGGCACAGCGAGTTACTGTGATATCCTGCAAAAAAGAGGTCAGATTACTGTGTCAAGACCTAATACTTCCTAATCATCTCCAACTCAGAAGAGGCCAGAATTAGGTTTAGCCTGTATGGAATAAGCAATTCTACATCTATCTGTAACAGGGTTTGCATGTGTCCCTGATGTAATACAACCCCAAGTCAGAATGAATACAGTATTTCCTCTGTCATATCACACATACCAGGACCTATTAACATGTTTTTTCAGAACTGTTTAAAAACTGTTTGAAACTTTTTACATTTGAAAATGTTGGCCATTTAGCAAGCTGCTAGACCATCTGCTGGTACTCCAGCCCTAAGCACACATATGATCAGAAAAAAGGATGTGTTGGCTGCCTACATTCATGTCTATGTTTTCCGATGGCGCTCAGCCTTGGAAGCTTTGGTGTAGAAATGGGTGCCAAAGTGTTTTGAGTTTAGATGGGCAGCTTGCATAAATAACATTACAGATGCCATATCATTCACAGAAAATCCTGTGAATGTGCCAAAAAATCATAGCAGCAGTTGGCATTATATCTTGTGGAAAGAATAGTCTCCTTTAGACAGGCAACAGAAGGCAAGACATATCATGCTGCATAGCAGTAATTACATGGGAAGCCTACTTTTCATCACTGGATTCAGGACTAGAGCTGAACATGCTTTAAATGGCAAATGTTTGCACTGGAAAGCCAGTTCACCCTCACCCAACAGCAGTATTATCTTCAGCTCCACAACAGTATCTATAGTATCATCAAGATTAATGTGTTGGAGTTCCCCACAAAGTTGCAGAGCTATCCTGCAACTATAGGGAAGTGTTTACCTCTTGCCTGCTTGGATGTATTGCAGAGAGGAATGGAGACAAAATGAAGCCCAAGCAAGCTGGCAGTCTCCCTCCAGTCAGTCAGTAACTCAGTTTCATGTGCTATGACATAATTGCACATCTGTGAAAACTTCCCTTTTATTTGTGGTGTGATTTAACAGAAACTGAATCAGGTAATTCTCCTTATTCTAGTACAGTTGTTCACAGTCCTGTTAGAAAGATTACTGAAATACTGTCATTAAAAGAGGATGGTTCTTCTGTGGCAGATTATTGGAAAGGATGTTTAGGATCAGGAAGAACTGAGCCACAGCATTTCACCTAGCTGGTTGAAGATTTAACACTGCTGAGTCAAGGAGCGGGCAGAAGAAGGGGATTAAACCACTGTAGTTCTCCTGACTAAACTGAGCACCTACTAATATTTTAGCAACTGTTTTTTCACGGGCTAGGATAGGTTTTTTAAATTTTATTTTATTGAGGGGTTTATGGTAGAGTAAAACATTTTTTTCTGTACAGTTATGTAAGATAATCTATGAATTGCAGCAAGTTAACAACAATTGTGTATTTGCACTAAGCAATTACTGTACTCATATATATATGCATCTATTATTTTTTCTTTGCTATTTCATATTCATTCTGATGTTTTATTTTCACTTTTGGCTTTGCCTCACCTCTGGGTGATGAGCTGTGGTTGATATCTCCTCTCTTAGGCTGAGGCAGGAAAGAAATTAAGTCATTAGTAACATTGAGTTTTTATTCTGTCACTCTGGATGTTAACAGTTGCTATCTTCTATCACTATAGTTGTGATTAATTTTCTTTTTTTCTTTTTTTCTTTTTCTTTTTTTTTTTTTCCCCTCAGTGGACTCTCTTAGTTTGACAAGTGTTTATTCATGGCAATGTTTAAAACAATGCTGGTTCTCACAATGTATTTTTGCGATCGAGTCTTGTGCACCCAGTACTCACAAACAGGACTCAATATTAGACCTTGAAGACAGTGAAAGATTCACTAACAGTGAGAGTGGCATCACCCCAGCGGTATGCACTAGTGCTCCAAGATCATGAGCAGCCTCCCTCCTGAGTTTAGTGGACTTGGGATCATGGTCTATTCAATCAGTGAAGATCAGTGGGAACCAATTCATAGAATTATCCTAGGCATTTTTGTATGCTGGAATTTGAAGTTGCCAGAAATCAGAGTTTTAGAACTAAAAAAATTTGAAGTACTCCAAATAGTGCCTTTTACTAATATTTTTTGTATTTAAGCTGGCTTTTTCTTTTATAATAACCACTTTGCTACTGTATGACCAGTGTAGTTATTAATTAGAACTTTTGGACAAAGATGGATAAAAAGAAGGTTTTACTTTATTAGACAGGATTGTGCTAACCTCTGGTCTTACTATCTTTTCCATTGCAGGACAGATAGCCAGTTATGTTTCATAAATTTATTTTTTATAAACTAAATTAGCCCTGTTCAACTTTGTTTGAGGAAGAAGCAACTATTGATTTAGGAAAGAACAAAAATAACTTTTGGTCTTATGATCTTCTGAGCAGTTAGACATAACCCTTAGAACAGAGTTCAATCTTCTGGACTCATCCCAAAATGAATTATAAAGGCTTATCTACAGATGCATAACTATGAAATTCATTTAGCTACAGGTTACACTGTCCTATTTTTGCTGATGGAGGTAACTTTTTCAGAGAGCATTGCAATTAGCATGGTTGATAGCTGATTTGTCTATCTCCAAATCTTTGTATTGACATGTGATGCCTGTCTTAGAGACATGCTTATTGTAGCATACGATTTATGTATCCTTACTTTGCATTTAATTGCTATGACACATCAGAATCAGAATCAGAACCAAAACTTTTGTCCTGGTTTGAGCCAGGATTAAGCCAATTTTTCTTTTCACTGATTTTTTTTTCTTTCAGTAAGCTTTCTTTTAACTAGCAACTGTGTGTTCTGCTAGGCTGATAAGACAGTGGAATGTTTTTCTAACTACTGAGGTTTCAAGGTTACACCTTCACTCCGCCGGCTCAGACACTATAGGGAGATCTCTGACCCCCCCCCCCCCCGTGGGAGGCTGAGTTAGACAGACAGCAAAATTGGCCAAAGATATTCCATTCCATATATCTACGTAAGCTCAAAGGAAGGTCAGAGATCATAGAAGACAGCTTCCTTCTTTTTCTCGCTTTCTCTTCCGTCCATGGCCGGCGTCCGGGGAGGACTCTGCTCATCCATCACCGCCGACCCTTTGGCTCGAGCTCTGCTGACCCTCATAACTCTCTGCTTTCTCCAGCAGCAGCTCCAGGATTCCTCAGGACTCTTCCCAGTTCAGGGGAGTGCTGTGGGAGTTGCTGGGGGTGGGGGGAGGCGAGAGGCTTTTGCCCATATCTGAATATATCTGTATATAATTGTATATATTTTCTGGTATGATTCATTAGTGTTTTAATTAAAGCCGTGTAGTTTAGTTTTCAATCCAGCCAAGTCTCTCTCTTTTTCTCTCTCTCCTTCCCTACCTGGGTCGGGGGGGGAGGGGATCGAGAGCATTGTTGTCGGACCTGAGTCAAACGGTGACAACTTTAATCAGTCCTAATGATATTTGAAAAAATAATACCATCTTTCTAACACTTGTGCGGGGGAAACTATGCAGAATCTCCTAAGCATGAACCAAATTAATACAACCGCTGGATTTACTAATTTAACATCTGAATTTTGCTTAACAGCAATTCTCAGTGCTTTCAGGAACAGGCCTGCTGTTACTAGGAAGGTAGGAGGCACCTTAAAGCTACTTCTAACTGCCAATAGCTGTATATCATTTCTAGTGACAAACTCCTTTGGTCCCACAGGGAGTTGTTGTCAGACTGAGTTGGGCTCAGAAGCTGGCATGTTCTTACTGCGCTCTGTCTACAGCTGATTTGCCTTCTGGATAACTGGGACTGTAGGCAGTGACTCCAATTTCTTTTCCTTCCTTTTCTTTTCTTTTCTTTTCTTTTCTTTTCTTTTCTTTTCTTTTCTTTTCTTTTCTTTTCTTTTCTTTTCTTTTCTTTTCTTTTCTTTTCTTTTCTTTTCTTTTCTTTTCTTTTCTTTTCTTTTCTTTTCTTTTCTTTTCTTATCTTTTCTTTTCTTTTTCTTTTCCTTTCTTTTCTTTTTTCTTTTTTCATGAAATGGACCAAATTAGGCCTGGGGTACTTGGGTGAACTCACAGGGCAACACTGTGTCTAAGCAAAGGAGGGGGCTGGTTCTTCCTCAAACAAACGACAAAACAGAATGCAGACGTGTTTCTCCCTGTAAAAGCCAGTTGTAGAAGCTAGAGGAAAGGAAGCAGCTGTATGAGCTGCACAGCAATTTGAGATGTGGTTATTAAAAATAAACGATAAATAAGAAGTCACTGATAATACTAATAGCCTTTAGACACAAATGGGTATAAAGAAATAGATCTTTAATTAGTATGTAGGATTTTGAAGGCTGGTTTGATGGCATGACAAATCCACATGACATAGTTACTGTTCCAGGTTTATAGTGAGTGTATTTCATCTACTTTTTCCCATTGAAGATATAGAAAGACTTGGGAAATTTGAAACTGAAAAAGTCAGTTTCAATAACTGGATGGGTTGGTTGCTAAAGAAGATAGATAGTTTAGCCAAAGATGGTAAACTCAAACAAATCTATTTCAGAGATATAAAATCAAGATTTGTGGATATAATGCAAGTGGACTGAAGTATACTTGACTTTAGCAAGATATTTGATGAGATTCCACAAAACAGTTTTAAGAAGAGAGTAGGACAGTACAATTTAGACTGTGGTCTTGGAGACAGGTAACTAGTAAAAGAAAACCACAGAAAAAAACCCTACAAAACAAAACCTTTCCTAGGAAGAAGAAATGTTTTCAAATTGAAAAACTGGACTTCATATTGAATAGAATGTAAATTAAGATAAAGTATGTCTCAAGTTTTACAGTCTGTAAAATGAATCTAATATCAATGATTTAAAGCTGTGTAACGTATCTGTTTCTGAAGATCAAGGCCCTTGGCAGAAGGCAATACTCTTTTCTTTTTCTTTTTCTTTTTTTTTTTTTTTTTTTCAGAGAGGATAAAACCAAGTGCACTGATCTGAAGAGCTTTTCAGGGAGGCTACGTGGTCTGTTGGATATAATAGAGGTCTGTGCCAACAAAGAGACATGATTTTTAATTCTAGCTTCTTTGAAGTTAATCGGTGATTTGACACTGAGTGCAGCAAAACCAGCATCTCTTCCAAATATCCTGTGACCTCTTGCATAAGCCATTTAAAATCCAAATAGCTCACATAAATGGAAGAACATCTGAAAAGGGTTGTATGAGTATTAACTAAAAAAGGATTAAATCATAGATACCAATTAGAAGAAAAATTGCTCAACTGTCATTTGTGTTGATGAGCTTTAATCACATACAGCAGACTTGTTGGAGTGCTTAAGAATTACTTTTGAGAAAAAGGGCTCCCCTGTATAAAGACTGTGTGATCTGATCTTAAAATAGCCTCAGATCAGGAAAAGGAATTTATGAGCCTTTCTGACTGTTCTGACTGCTCTAAACACACAGGTAAAAGCAGGATCAGGACTGGGGCAGATTGAAATTAATTTCCTTCAGAACAATGGAAATTTTTTCATTGCTCTTGCATAGGAATTCAATGCAGAACATTGCCACCGAGCAGACAAAATATTCAGAAATTGCAGGAGCAGTGGCAGAGAGTTGCACTGAAGACTGTAATTCAGCCTTAACTGTAACAGCTCAATGTCAGAGCCTTTCCAAAGCCATGGTTATAATTTGCCTTATTTTTAATTTATTATCTTAAATATATGATGCACATGGAACTGTACTGTACTCAGTTACTATGATTGGCTATTTCACTTAAATATTTCTCGTGGAAATGAGAAATAGCCAGTTTAGTAGCAATTAAGAAAGGCAGAAGTGGGAAGAAGGAGGAAAATAAAAAAGGACTATTAGGGTTTTTGGTGATACAACGCTATTTCAGGTACACCAAGAAATGTCTGGTGTAAAAGATAAAAGCTGCCAGTGACACTGTGTTGATTCTGAGGTCTGCATTGTACCAGCTGGAAAGGGCACTTAAGTATTTAGATTTGAGCTGCATTAAGAAACTCAGCACTGTGCACACGTCTGATCCAAACTAGAATTAGGGTCAGCATCAGAGAGCAGACCATATATCTGTGCTGCACAAAATTAAAGATTATTCTAAATGACTGTATCACATTTGCCTAAAATTAATTTAGGTTTTCATTCAATAATGTAGAAACTTAAAAGGAGTATATTCTCCTAAGGAAGAAAAGCTTTATTTACTGATTTATTATTTGTCCTTTTCCTTTTATTCTCAAATTTGTCTGGTTTTGGTTTTGTTTGCTCAGACTATAAGTTATTGAAGTCATAACAACTAGCAGGAGGGCAGAATATAATATCAGGCCTGAATATAGTCTAGATTTGCCAACTAATATTTTGTAGCAGCTCTAAGCCATGTGAACGAGAACATAGTTTGGGGGCAGATGGCTGAAAGGGAAAGTTTCATGGCATGAAATACAGGCAGATAGTCTGCAACTTCATCCTGTAATTATCTGTCACTCCACCTCTGGTGACAAAACAAAGCAGAAAGCAAGAAGGAA
Source organism: Apus apus (assembly GCF_020740795.1). Classification (NCBI taxonomy): domain Eukaryota; kingdom Metazoa; phylum Chordata; class Aves; order Apodiformes; family Apodidae; genus Apus; species Apus apus. Next base: position 105,094,829 of record NC_067283.1, read on the forward strand.
GCTGGAAGAATAAGGAGGACAGATTTGTGGTACAACATGTTGCACTTGAATCCACCTGGGCATGATTCTTGGTTTCTTTACAGCAGGATGTAGAGTTAGACCAGAGCTCCAGTCACTCAACTAGGCTGGATGGATTGAATTACCCATGCCTGTCTGTCCTACCCTGTCTATCCAACATTGAAATGAAAAGACAAGCCCAACAAAGCCACAATAAAAAAATCTTCAAAGTTAAGATTAATTTATATGTACTCATTAAAACTGAAATAAAAACTACATCTGTGAAACTGCAGTTGTCTTTACTCTTAATCAGAAAACCCTGTGTACTTACCAGGAAAATTACATGCAGTGACTACAGAAAAACAACTTTATTTTTTAAAAAACCCTTTATTAAAACTCATTACTTTGTTCTTTCAGTTCACTCTCTGTCTCCAGAAAACACTGAATAGATGTGTAAGCATCAGCCTTTTTAACAGGAGAAAAATGTGGATATAAATAACGGACATTGACTTGGGGAATTACAAAATGAGTGACAGTCTTGGAAAAAGCAGCAGAATAACTTTGCATGAGAAAACTATTTTTCAACAGGAGATTTAAAGTAATAGGAGGTCTTCCATTGGCAGTACTTGATTGTAACTAAACGTACTGTGTATTTGTCAAAAGGAAGAAGACACATGTTAATGAGTCCCTTTTTGTCTCAGCCTCCTGATGGTGATTTCTCTTTAAAAAGCTTTTCTTCCTTCATTGATAGCCAGTGAATAGACGAGACAATTTTGTATGTAATGTAAAATTCCATTTTAGTTTCCTGTTCCTCACTCCAGGTAACAAGCAATGGGCAAAATATGTGATTTTAAAACAAAGTTGGAACACAAAGATGGGAAAAAGGAGAAAGAGGCAAGAAGGTGAGAAGCCAGGAAGGATAAAGAGGATGTGTGTCATTCAGCTCTGGCCTCTATATGCCAATTACATGGCTAGGCAGGAGGCAAATGGGGAAGTAAGGTGAAGGATCCATACATTACAATAAAAAGAATGCTCTTCTTCCCATTTCTTCTGTGGATGTGCTATATTGCTCAGAAGGCAGCCTGGAAGTTGGGAAGGAGGAAATGGAAATTCCAAGTTGACTGAAATAAACAGGCAGAAAATTATTGGGAACTAGGAACACTGCATGTGGCTTTTCCTGGGTAAGCCTGGTTACAGAACACAATAACTTCAAAAATGTTCATGCAATAAATATATTATTAGATATCTAAATTTTCTCACTGATGCATGAGAGGGAAAAAATAAAAATTCAGATTTTTTGCTAGAAGTTTTCAGATAATTACTGCCACACATTAGGTGGCAGATTTTCAAAGTTGTGCTAAGAAATTTACCCATCTTTAGACGACTCTTTAAAGTTAGTAAGAATTCCTCATTTAAGACTCAGTGCATCAATTTGAAAATACACTGTCCTTCTCTTTGGGAGGCGGAAAGCTATTTTTTAGCCCTTCTTTGAAAAGATGTTTAGGTCTTTAGGAGATTTTTCCCTTCCTGTTTTCTATTTCACAATTTATCCCCAAAACACTGTACTTGTTACAGAATCATTTTTTATTTAAAACTGTGTTTGCAGTATCCTTTCAAAAGGCTGTTACTGAGATTACAGGTTTTTTGCTTCCTCCAACTGTGGTCAAAAAGAGTTTTGCCTCTATTATTTTCTCTGCTTCTAGCTTAAGGGTATTAGTCATGCTTTGCTCAAAGGCAAATATCATATTTAAACATATTCCTGAAATTATTATCCATACTGTTAGAATAATGCTGTTTATAAAATTGAATTTCATTGAATTTGAACTGCTAAAGCTGCATCAGCATTTTCATTGCAAATGATACAGTAATTGGGCAGCTATAAAAACAAACAAACAAATAAACAGGATACCATATTATAAAATGTACAATGACATAAAAATTGTATGAAATTAAAACAATCTGTACCAAGAAAGAATTAACGAAAACTTATTTCCTTCACTCCTTTCCCTCAAACTCCTCTTGTAGCAAATAAGTTGATCTATTTCTTAAAGCTTTTTAAACCCATCAAATAAATAAGACTTACAGTGTTTTTCCTATTGTCCCTATACATTTGAAACCAATGTTAGAAATTCACAGCAGTCATTTGCTTGGTTGTAGAGAAGATAGTGTAAAATCACAATGTCTCAATTATTCCAACAAGAATGCTACTAATGAGGATATTTTCATAATACAAGATGCTTCAGAACTGACAAGTAACAAGAAATAAGTTAGTTTGGTACTATATAAATAGGGTAGAAAAAATAGCAAACATTTTACCATTTTTTTAAGGCTTCAATTTAAACTTAATGTAAAGAAATTTCATCTTGCCTTTTTAAGCCTCTAATTACAGTTACCATCCTTTTATTTGGTACCACAGCCTGATGAGACTTATTTTTATACAAGGAGCCATCATAAGTGGAAAGGTCGTGCTCTCCATAATTTTGATTCTATTTTACTGCTTCAGCCTATAATAATATGAAATTTCATCAAACTCTACTCATAAGTTTATTTTTTTCACATATCTAAGACAATAATTAAGGCTAAATATCATGTTGCCTAAATTAAAAGAAAGAACATGACTAATTCCTTTCACTTCTGTCTCAGGAATGCAGGGCAACCACAATATAAGTAAAAAAGACAAAACACACTGCTCTTTATACAAAGAAAGAAAACCACCACATTTTTCAATACAAGTTACTCTAAATATTACAAACTATTTGAAAATAATCCTTTTGATGCTTCTTGCAAAGAGAGAGATTAATGAGCATAGGCCAGGAATGGCTCTCTCCTCTGCACATTGAAGAAAAAATGTTCTTTACAATCACAATTTTGAACGTAACTGAGGCCCTAACTGGAATTGGCCTAACTGAGACTTAGCAGAAACTAAGCATTTTAAAAGGCTATTCTGAAAACGTTTGTTCCTGTTACTATTTGAGATGCACTCTGGGAACACACTAGTGTCCACCTGTCTAGTCTGGAGTACAAGTCTACCTCAAGCCTTGCAGAGATGCTATTTGGCATCCACACTGATAACCCTGCATCCTTACATCTTATAAATAACCACATGCAGAAAAAGATCATTTTTTTTCATGGGATATTAAGGTATCTAGGGAGCCAAGGCTGTATTTAGTATTGTTAAAGAATTACTCAGTGGCACCATGGCATTAGACACCTGGAGGCTTTCATAAGTTTTTTTACCTGCATTTAGGACTTTTAATAACTGAAGCCTAAGTGACTTGCTCAAGTCACAGTGAGGGAAAGATTTGGGATGTTGCACGGAGAGGTATGTAATGCTGCCACTAGGTCGAAAACAAGTCTACCAGGCAGGTAGTGATGACAGAAACCACAGGCAACCTGTGCTCTTCTGCATCAACAGCTGGAGGCCAGACCATCAGAACTGGCAGCAGATGCTTGCATTTAGGTGCCTAAATCACTGCCCCAAAGCCCATGGCAAGGTAAGTGATTGACCATGGCAAGGTAAGTGATTGACCATACATCTCCTGAGTATCAAATTCATTCTTCATCATGGAGGTATCTTTCCTTATCATAGTCAGAAATCCTCAGGAAGAGCTAAAGTATATTGGCTAGTACACAAATATGTTTAAAAGAATTCTTTAAAAATATCACCATCTGAAGGGCCCTAGGTCTGCTTCAGATCCCACATCAACATGTGTTAGCCATTTCATCTCACAGGACCTAGTTTATCAATTTTTGTCTCAGAGAAAATTTTTCATTGGTGTGAAAGGGATGGCAGAATTTATTTCCTACTAAGGAAAAAGCAGACTTGCTAAGATAGCTAAATGGATCCTGGTTCTTTCATGCTTCAATATTTCCACCAAAAGGAACATAGTATTTATTTGCTGAAAACTTATCAAGTTCCCCAGTTTCTGCTGAAGTTCAGCAATTCCAAGTACTCTTTTCTGTAGAGAATTTTAAACTTTTACTGAACTTTCATCTTGTATTAAAGTAAATAAAACGTTTACATTTTCTAGCTACATTATGCATGAAAATGAAGGTGGAAATAACACTTAAGAATAAAACAGCAGTGGGTAGCAGGGATTTGATTACAGATTAAGTCTGCATCATTTTGCTTACCACTAAACTGAATCTTTACCTTGGTGTATCAATGATTAGCATGAGCATCACAACAGCAGAGGAAAGATAAAGGGAGGTAAAGGTATATATATATATATATATATAAAACCCATCATATCTGATTTTAAGACAGTCTTCAGCTATTAATTTCTCCATTGTCTTTTTTTTCCAATAATCAAAATATGTCCCACAACTGTTGCAACAAATATATATTCAAAGCAAGCAATTCAGACCTAGACTGCATACTGCTGTATAAACTATTGAATAAATACTTACAAACTATAAATACAGTTACATAAATCTGGACCTGTTTTTATGTGATTTCTGAACAAAAGACAGCTAGAGTTAACACATAGCTTGACAAACTGTGATATGAGGATGAGATTTCTTATTTAGCAGGGCACTTAAACATGTATATAAACTCTGACACATTCTCAGGTCTGATTAATTTCTAATTTAAGCACACGCTTAAATTATTGCACTTTCAAAAGGAACACTACATTCCTCTCGAAATTTAAGTTAAATATGTCAACTACAAAAGGCTTTGTTACATTTTCTCATTCAGCATGTTGCTGTGGCTGAATGAAAACCTGGTGGCTTCAGTTCCTACGGAAATAACTAAAAGAGAGATTCAGATGCAGAATAACAACACAGAATCATAGAATCATGGAATGTTTTGGGTTGGAAAGGACCTAAAGATTATCTAGTTCCAACCCCCCTGCATTGGCAGGGACACATCCCACTAGACCAGGTTGCTCAAAACCCCATCCAACCTGGCCTTGAACACTTCCAGGAAGGGGGCATCCACAACTTCCCTAGGCAACCTGTTCCAGTGCCTCAACACCCACACACTAAACAATTTCTTCCTAATGTCTAACTTAAATCTACCCTCTTCTAGTTTAAAACCCTCACCCCTTGTCTTAGTGCTACATGCCCTTAAAGTCCTTCCTTAGCTGTCTTGTAGGTTCCTCCAGTTACTGGAAGGCTGTTACATACCTAGAAATACAAAAAATACAGAAATTATTACTCTTCTATACATTTTAAATTGACATATTGGAGTTAATAATTGTACTAACTGCACATATAAATGCAGGCAAACAGAATCTTGTGCATTTTAATAAACAGGCTAGGGTGTCTGCTTAAGGAAAAGAGTGTGGAGAACATTACTCAAACATTTCTTTTGAAGACAGCACTCAATATCAATTAAGCTATCAATAAAGCAGCCATAAGTATAAAATGGAAATTTTTAAATTCTTTTCACCTCCCAGCTGAGGAATTGGTAGTTTGTTTATTTTTTGAGGCCTGATTTTCTGGGTCATATGAATTTCAGATCTGCAGCTAGCAGATATTTCTTTTCCTTGTTTGAAATTCCCCTATAAACCTGTGCAAGCATCCTGCTACTCTTAGACACATTTGCATGACTGTTACACATAGCATGTACTTACTGTACTTAATAATACATTAATTTATATGTGATAGATTTTCAGGGAATTCTTCGCTATTACCAAAGGTGAGTTCTATCCAGGGACTATGTACAATATCCCCTTCCCTTCCTACAGGGTTTCAAGAACCTCGTAAAGCTGATTAAAGACTTACTTCATGGTTATGTACCACCATTCCCTGGATGATATCCCATGATAGGACACAAGTTTTCTTCAAGTCCGTTCTTTCGGTAAGAACAGATAAAATATTTGCTTATGTCCCAGTTTAGTGGTTAGGGCAAACCACAAATCAGAAGGCAGAACTGCTCTCTCTTACCGGCCCCCACCAGGGAAGATCACAGATTAACAGAATCATAGAATATCAGGGGTTGAAAGGGACCTCCAAAGATCAAGTCCAACCCACCTACCAGAGCAGGACTGAAAACTAGGGCAGATCAGTCGGAAAGGCATGCAGACAGGTCTTAAAAGTCTCCAGAGAAGGAGACTCCACAACCTCTCTGGGGAGCCTGTTCCAGTGCTCTGTAACCCTCACAGTAAAGAAGTTCTTCCTCATGTTGAGGTGGAACTTCCTGTGCTCGAGTTTGAATCCATTGCCCCTCATCCTGTCACAGGGCACAAGTGAAAAAAGCTTGTCCCTGCCTTCCTGATGCCCAGCCCTCATGTATTTATAGACACTAATTAGATCCCCCCTCAGTCTTCTCATCTCCAGACTGAAAAGCCCCAGGTCTCTTAGCCTTTCCTTGTAAGGCAGGTGTTCCAGTCCCTTAGTCATCCTTGTAGCCCTCAGCTGGACTCTCTCAAGTAGATCCCTGTCCCTCTTGAACTGGGGAGCCCAGAACTGGACACAATACTCCAAGTGAGGTCTCACTAGGGCTTAGTAGAGGGGGAGGAGAACCTCCCTTGATCTGCTCCTAATGCACTCCAAGATACCACTGGCCTTCTTGACCACAGGAGCACATTGTTTTTCCATGGATAACTTGTTGTCTACCAGGACTCCAAGGTCCTTCTTCATGGAGTTCCTAGACTGTATTAGTGCATTTTGTTGTTCCTTCCCAGGTGCAAGACTCTGTACTTGCTCTTGTTGAACCTCATTAGGTTCCTCTCTGCCCAGCTTTCCAGCCTGTCCAGATCTCACTGAATGGCCACACAGCCTTCACTTGAATCAGCCAATCCTCCCAGCTTCGTGTCATCAGCAAATTGCTGAGAAGATATGCTGTCCCATCATCAAGATCATTGATCAAGATGTTGAACAGGACTGGACCCAGCACTGATTCCTGAGGGTATCCACAAGTTACAGGTCTCCAGCTGGACTCTGCACCCTTGACCACCACTCTTTGGGCTCTACTGTATAGCCAGTTCTTAATCCATCTCACTATCCATTCTTTTATCCCACATATCCTCTCCTTGCTCACCAGGATGTTATGGGAGACAGTGTCAAAAGCCTTGCTAAGGTCAAGGTAGACTACATCCACTGGTCTCCCTGCATCTATCCATTCAGTCACAACATCATAGAAGGCTATCAGATTAGTTAAGCAAGAATTCCCCTTGGTAAATCCATGCTGACTACTCCTAATAACCTTCTCTTCCATATGCTTAGAGATGACCTCCAAAATGAGCTGCTCCATCATTTTTCCAGGAATGGAGGTGAGGCTGAATGGTCTGTAATTTCCTGGGTCTTCCTTCTTGCCCTTTTTGAAGACTGGAGTGACATTGGCCTTACTCTAGTCCTCAGGCACCTCACCTGTTTGCCATGATCTTTCAAAAATGATGGAGACTGGTAGTGCAGTAACATCAGCCAGCTCTCTCAACACTCTTGTGTGCATCTCATTAGGAACCTTGGGCTTGTCACATTCAATTTACATAACTGATCTCTGACCCACTCTTCATTGACTAGTGGAGAGTCTTCGCTCCTCCAGGCTTCCTCTCCGATATCCAGGGTCTGATGCTTATAAGGGCTGGTCTTAGTAAAAACTGAAGCGAAGAAGGCATTCAGCAACTCTGCCTTTTCTGCATCCTCTGTTACCAGAGCTTCCACCTCACTCAGCAGTGGGCCCACATTTTCCCTATTCTTCCATTTACTGCTGATATATTTGAAGAAGCTCCTTTTGTTCTCCTTTACTTCCTTTGCCAGTTAAAGTTCTAAGAGGGCTTTGGCCTTTCTTGTTGCCTTCCTAAACACCCTAACAACATCCCTATATTTCCCCCAAGTGACAAGTCCCTTCTCCCGCAAACTGTATATCTCTTTCTTCTATGAGACTTTCTTCATAAGATCCTTGCTTATCCATGCAGGTCGTTTACCACCTCTGCCTGATCTTCTACTTGAAGGATAAAAGTGGAATAAGAAAGACAGGCCTTAAGATTGGAAGTTGAAAGTTGCACAAGTGGATATATAAACTTATATACAGATATATACAAAACCGATCTCAATGATCACAGGAATAGGTTGGCGAGAGTCCCTTGCAGCAAGGCTGCCTCAGGAGAGGGGTCCATGGCTCCTAATGGCACCTGAGTTGGATTCTGCAGAGCACATGGCAAGCTGAAGAACCTTCGAGCAGCACCAGCAACAAGGAAGGAGGTGCAGGAAAAAGGAGGGGCTGAGCTTCCAGTTCTCCTGGCTTTTATAGAGTCTGTCAGGAAGTAAGAGGTAATACTGACCTCTCTCTGTTCCAGTGCTCCCCGGTCCTTCAGGATCCTAAAGATATAATCTCTGTTTCTTCTTATACTTATCAACAATTTGCTGGATTCACTCAAACCATAACAGCTCAGATGATGTATCTGCTGTGTAATTTCTGTAAAAGGGCTTGAATGGATAACTGAGGAAGTGAAATTTTCTGCAGCTTTTGAGAAGCTATTTAGATAATGTCCTGTTTTTTGAAACATCCACAATATTCTTACTAATTATACGAGGACAGCACCCATGCCTATATCTATACAAATGTTCTGTGAGGCACCTATTGTCTTACACAGGGAAAATACTTCAGACTAAAATATAAACAATTCCATATGTCATAATTTTTCAAGGCATTGATATAACATCTACAAATCTCAACCTGCATTAAGTGAGATATATGGATATTTTTGTTTCACTAGTGCACCCAAAGCAATTGACAAGAGATGGATTAGTGCCATTTTATTTCCATAATCTGAAGGGAGAGCAAGTGACAACCAAAATAGGGCTGTTTGTACACACAAACACAGCAAATGGTCATCTCAAGAATCATAAAGAACTCCAAGTCAGTCAAACTATTTAAAACTGTTACAACCTCACAAGGAATTTCCATGCAAAGAGCAAATTTTATTTTTATGGCCTCTTGTTCGTATCAGCTTGTTTGAATAGCCTGGAGAATCCAGCAAGATAAGATTTCCCAGGCTGAAAATTGTTTACTAGAAAAACATCTGTCATCTTGGGATGCTAAGTTTTAAGTAAAGACAATATCCTTGCCACATAGATGGTGAACCATCGCTAGGGAAAGGGATGTGTGCTTTAAGACAAACTCTGCTTTTAGTAAAAAGGTTGCCATGTAATTTAAAGTGAAATTTTGGGGTGTTTTGTTTTGTTTTCCAGCCAGGACTCACATGGCATGAGAATCCTTAAATGACTTTTTTCCTCCCAGTGACAGCTCCCTGAGGAATTTCTGGTCTCTGCAGTGGGCCAGAACACTTGTGGGGGAGTTCTTTGAGGGTTTTTATTGTTTTACTGGTAAGAAAGCATCACATTCATGGGATGTTAACATTTCATAAATTTGAGCAAGTTTTTAGAGAAGAGCTGTAACAGTCTTAAAAAATCATTTGTACTTGAGCAGTATAATGAAACCAGCAATTTTCTCATCACTGCCTTGAAACCATTAATTTAATCATTGTGATATTATATCACTCTATAAATAAATAATAAAAAAACACTTTCAAGAGTAGATACACATTTTACATGTTATGAATTTCATTTTCTAGAATGAACTGAAACTGTACCTATTCCTTTTTTACCTAAGTGAGTTAAATCTCATTTAATATGAAGTTAATCAATCAGCATGTGCTCAGTATCATTTTTAACTGTCAATAAAGAGATGCTGTAGTCACTTGTAATTTCCATGGAAAAGCAATATATTATCATTCCTTTATAATAAAAAAGTGGTTTATTATATGATTATTAACCTACTAATTGCAAAGAAAGTGTCAAACTTTGTGAAATATTACAAGCCAAGAGACTGAAATTTAGTCCTGGAAAATAAAGTGACTGTATTGTGTCTTATGCAAGCATTCATCACTTCATAACTGATGGTTACAGAAAAATGGATTGTTACAGCAGAAAACAAAACAAAACAAAACAAAAACTACAGAGAAGACTTATGATGATAAATTAAGGAATGTTACCTGTCAGGTACTTATCCCAAAGGATATCCTCTCATGAAACCATCTTCTTCAAAATTTCACTTACACATTTCTTTTCTAATCAACATCTGAAAAAACAAAACAAAACAAAACACCCTTTACTTTAGATGTGCTTCACAAAAGAAACCCAAAGCTCTCATTGCTTAAATAGCACACTTTCTCCTAAATTACTCCTCTTTCTTTCTCCACCAGGCCAACTTTTTATTTTACACTTATCTGACTTTCTAGAACTTCTGTGTTGGTTTTTTTTCATAAATTATCTGATTTTATTGACAGAAAAAAGAGGTGTTATTTATTGGCAGACTATTGCTCAACTGGTTCATTTATGTAAAGGAGCAGTTTAGCAATCTTGTTTGTGGGCAAACCTCCTTCTAAATTGCTTACCAAGTTATAATAAATGTCTGGTTTAAGACATGTAATAAATGTCTGGTTTAAGACATTTATTATCCTTGAAAAAAAAAAGGCATAAAAAATGCTCTGTGTGATGCTGTAAATCAATCAGCTGACAGCTAGACCTGAAAACTCTAAATCAGTGTTAATCTAACTTTGCTATTTTCTTTTTATAACTGTCTACCGTACATTATTCTTGCTTTTCCTTTATTTGTAGATTGAACTAATTATTAGAAGATTTCCAATACTCCATATGAATTTATTGGAAAAAACCTCCCTAAATATATAAAAATTTAAAATAATATAATTACATTAATAAACAGCAGCAGGGCTGTTAAAATATGATCATGAATTTCAAGACCCAAAAGGCACTTCCATCCTTCCGTTCAAAATGTGAAATAATCACAACCACCCTCAAAATAGTTCTTCTGAGAGCAGGTTTGACAGACTGTTACCACAAAACAATTAAAGGTGGTCTGAGTGTGGATACTATGACTCACTGAGGTACCAACCATCTTGTGCTACTCTGCCCACATTCTGAATTTGCTGAAGATGAGTCAGGCCCCGTTTGAACACCACACAGCTACAGCAGCATGGCCAGGGGCAGCTGCAGGGAAGAAAGTTCACTGTTTTAGTTAGTAAAAACCAAAATAATTGAAAATATCATTTTACTTCTGCAGAAGTTTTCATTAAAAGACAAATCTAGCATATAAAAAGATCACCCTTCTCAAAAATTCCTTTTTACTGTTTGCTACAATCTTTCATCCAACAATCTTTGTATCCCCACATGCTTTGCAAGGAGGATGTAAGGCTGAGAAGATGTTGAATTCCCTGACCATTCACATTTCTACCTTGATGGAGTGCCTCCTGCTAAATTATTGATTGGAGAGAGGGTAAAGGAAGACATCTTGGGAGGACCTTAAGCATTAAATCATGCTCATGCTACACTTGCCTTGCAGCCACCTCTTGCAGCAATCTCCACATTTTATAATTACCCTTATGGCAATGTGGTCTGACTGTATCTAAGAAGACACAAATGATTCATCCTACAAAAACTATGGCTTTTGCTGCAAGGGCAAATAAGATTTGTAGCCAGCTCCGTCTGTTAAGGAGCTCAAGCCATCATGGATGATAGACAATACTCGTTCATAGGAGAGTTCTTGTACATTCCCAAGACTTAGATCTCTGCAGAGAGCACACAACCACTTACACTAAACAGCTTGTACACAAGAGAGAACAGGCTATGTGTAACTTGCAAGTATTTTTATGAATTTGAGACTCCTTAGTTTCTCCCAACTGATCCTATTCTTAAGCTTCTTTTAAAAGTTGTTTTGTTTTGTTTTGTTTTTTAATTTAGTAGTAAGAGGGATTAAGAAAAAATGAGGTGAAAAAGCAGAGGTATGTTTTATGAAGGAGGAAAACCTGTAGAGAAGCAAGCTGTCACGGAGGAGACAATAGCTAGTGTAAGAACAAAACAACTGACAAAGCAGAGAATGTGACTAAATTGGGCAGTATTTCACTTCTTGGTCATTGCTGCTGCAGGCATTTTAGAGGGAAATATGATCATAAGAGACAATACTTGTAATGGAGACTTCTGCCGAAAGATTGCAACGTCTAGCAGCTTTGACAGCCTAAGACTACAAGTCCCAGGGCAGACTATTCAACCACCAATTTTATTAGAAATATTTCCTATTAATACACAATTCCTTGCACAGTGCCTTCAGATTCAGACACACAGAATATATAAGCCCCACTGATGAGTAAGACATGCTTGGTCTTCCAGCTGCATTGAACACATTACATTCATTTTTGGTAAGAAATAAACATGTGGGCTTTATTCATGCTCTCATACTAAGCAAAGTGATGATTATACCAGGTGGTTTATAAACACTAATTTAAAATGTATCAATAGCTATCCAGAGCTGTTTACATCATATCAGCCTTATAACCATATTGTACCCCATATTGTACCATGTCGGTATTGTGCCCAACTCAAAATGCAAGATTGTTATGGACTGAACAAGGATGATGATTGGAAGAGGAGGACCCAGGAGAAAAAATCATGACTACTACTTCAGTTTTACTAGGCCCTACGAAATGTTTCCTTTTTTTAGAAGATTTGGAAATACTTCTGCGTGCAAGTTGAAAACAAAAATCTACGTAATTAGGAAATAAAAATTGACACCTTTCACCTTGATACAGCTTAATAGCAACAGACACAGTTAGAAGGGAACATTGGGATGCATCTGCAAATGTGGACAGATAAATCTGAAAATGTAACCAATGCTGCCTCTCCTGCTGCACAGCTAACAAGGCCCACAAGCCACACACATTTCCTAGACGTCTCCTGAGGAATTAATACTAGTTGTTCATTTCATGTCCCTTCCAACACCAGCAGCCTGCATCACAGTAAAAACTGGCACCACAACAGCACAAACCTTTCTTCCAGGAAATGGAGCAATTTTTTGTGCCAGAGATCAAGGCTGTAATATGGGCTTTCTCAAGAGTAGAGTTGTGAGACCAGAAACAACACAGATGCCAACATTGGCACTGCTACCTTTATGGATTGCATATGCCTTTATTTACTGTGAGGCTGAATGCCAATTTTGTCCCCAGTTCAGGCCCTATCAGAGCTTTAGTTTCTGTCAAGGATAGGAAGCTCTAGATGGGAAAACCAAGCAACCCAATTTAAGCTACCAGCTGTCTGTAGCAAGTATAGGAAGAGCTGATGCCATATGGACCACTGCTAACAACCCTAAACTTGCTTATCAGATAGCTCTCTACAATACACCCTCAATATATCCTCCAAATATGGTCCTCACTTTCTTAGTCCTTCTTCACTAGAAACAATATCTCTCCATTCAAGCTACATCCTGACCTGCCAAGATTAAGTTGCCTTAGAGTTCACTTATCCAAGGAAACCAAAAGGGTTGTCCTGACCCTGGATGGAAATGTATTCCTTGGTGGAATGAGATTAGCAATTTACCCTTCAGCCTGTATCTGGAGTCACGTCCATCTGCTATTGTGGAAGGAAAAATTATTTGAGGCATTCTCAAAATTCATTTGAGAAATGTTTACAGATAATTCCACTGCTTTGCTTCCAATATTTGTGAGTTTAGAACTTTTCAACCATGGGACAGCCAGGTTTTCAGGCTGTAAGTGCATTCTTAGGGGGTAGCCCATATTTCGACCTTTACAAGCCAATGAGAACAAAAGGTTCTCTTTTTAAAATAAACAGGGTGGTTTTTTTTTTCTTTTTTTCCCCAGATTTCAAAGCCAAGTTTTATTTTTGGAAAGTAAAGAGAAAAGAATGTACTTGAAATATCTTTCATTATTATTACTATCTTAGTGTTTATAAGATAACAATACACAGATCTTGCCTCCTTTTATTTTTAACTTCTAGATCTCATGCTACAAGAAAATCAGGATCAGACATCCCATTTCATAAGTTGAGGCATAAATGGCAAGACATTGTAACTAAAATAATGAGCAAAGTAGTGAAACATTTAAAACTGCATTCAGCTCTCCGACATCGTAACGGGATGCTGTACCTCTGAGCACCCTCTCTCCTAACATTACCCAACACAAATATTAGTGGTTTAAAAGTACACCAACACAACAAAGATTTTTTGAAGACAAACTTCAGCACTTCCTGTTGACCACTACCTACAGCAAATATTAATAGGCCCTCCACAGTCAAATTTTCAATTCTCAGATTTAAATGAGTTTGTCAGCCCCAGTTCAATTTGGAACACCTCAGAGATCTCTCTGACATGTTGGCTTGTCTGACATTTACTTAAAGAGAATTTATAAGAGCAAATATTTACTTCTCTTTTTTTTCATCTTTTTTTTTCCTTTTTTCTTCTTCTTTTTTTTCACATGAAACTGTTGGTGCTACAAATCTTTATTTACAAATGCTTTATCTTAAGTGTTGACAGGAACAAACACCAGACATATAGATTTGGTACAGACTCGTAAGGACTAGCTTCAATACAATACCACAGATGTGCAATAAGGGTTGTGTTTGGTATTCTCCAGCTGTTGATATTTTCATCCCACACATCACATTTACCGAAATCCAGGAACTGATGCTCAAGACCATACTTGCTGCATTAATAACACATAGCACTGCATTGCACTGAGAAACGACTGACTTCATAGTATTTCACAAAGGTCATTTTATGGGTGAGAAACTAAAGCACACAGAGGAAGTTATTTACCCAGGAAAATCCCAAAGATGCAGAATAAGACATAATGAAATCCAGAGCTGTTGACTTCCAGCCTAGACTACTAGTCATTTCGTATGACTACAAAAATCAATGTAAAAAACATGAGTTTATTCACTATCAGATGTTAACACAAATTTAACTATTCTTGTTTAATGATTTGAGGCACTGAAACACTGTAGCAATGTCAATTTTGCTAGCAGCTCTGGTCATGGGAAATTTAAATCAAATTGCTTATTTCTGCTGAACATGAAATAACCAGATTTTTAAATATGCATATATTATTTTATTTTATTTTATTTTATTTTATTTTATTTTATTTTGGTCTGTATACCAACAGAACAACTCAATACTGTTATAATTCGTTCCAGCAGAGTCAGAAATGAGATATCAGCTACTCTTAAGTCCTCTGTTCACATTGCTGAGAAGAAAACGTGTTTTGGAAACAACGAACCATGATCTTTTTGCAGTGAAAGGGAAGTTTACAAAAGCTGTGTCAACCAACTTCGGAAACCCAGAACACTGTTTTATGTTATGACATATAAACAGAGCAATGCGTGACAAGGCTCAGGGTGATCTGACGACATGGATGAAGTATCCAAAAGTCCCAAGGAGAAAACAAAAAAAATCAAAAGAGAACAAGGCTTCCAAGGTAATCCTTAATTAGGTGTTAAACAAGAGGCCTGTTTTGGGGAGTCTATGACACAAGCAAAAACTGTGTTAGCAAAACGACTTGCTAGTTCTAAATTTTGTTGCGTGCCACTTCTGATCCATTCACAGATAACTGGCATGTGTTGCTATATTCATTGACCTAGGACTGTAAATAAGAATGTAAAAATTATTAACTACATCAGATTTATTCCTCAAAGGGATTTCTTTCTTTTCTATGTATGCCTGCTCTCTTCTCTCATTACTGCTCATTCTAAGAAGAAGTCTGGTATGACCAAAACTGAAGCATTTGTGTTTTACATTAATAAAACTATTTTTTCTTTCACCGACATTCTATATTAGACTTTTTATCAGACAGGTACCAACATCACTTAAAAGCCAAGAACAGAAAAGGGAGGAGGAGGGATATTTTGGCCAGCCAGCCAGGGCCTAGTCACCTCCAGAGCCAGGTGCTGAACTAGATGAACATTTGTTGTGATCACTTGTGTGGCAATTCATATGGCCGTGAGTTAAAAAGATACTGCAGTGCTGACAGACATGCCTGAATACAGTAATTTTAATACCTTTTTATTTGTGCTGCTCTATTAGACAGGGTGCCTTGTCGAGTCCGTATATATTAACATCAGAGTCTGCCAAATGCTTTTTCATTTAAACCTCCCATCAACTGTCACTTGTTAATGGATTGTTTTTTCCAGGACCTGGGACTGTTCTTCCTCTATATTCAAACACTGGCTGTTCACTTGCTTTTTCAAAAGCCATTAGCAGTCTTCTAATTCATTGGTCTATTCAATATGGAACATTCACATTTGAATTGACTTCTCTTGCTGTGGGCAAAATTCTATGTATCCAATGACCAGTAGCCATCTAGGCAAAGATTACAATATTTCTCACATTGTACCTTCTTCATATTAAGCTATCGATGTAGAGTGAGGTCACATTTCATTTTTGCTCTTTGCTTGTAAAATTTTAAAAATTATTTTCTGTTTTTCCGGTTTACAGTAGTTTTTTAAAAACTGTCTTTCATTAGAGGTATTTATTTCTTCCTAGTTCTTGAATTTTAAAAGGTGAGTCAAATTTATGAGTTGGTTAAGATAATGTGGTTAGCACCTTGCACTCCAGTCAGCTTAATAAGATAAAATAAATGTTGCCCAGTGAGTACGAGACAAAAGGATGAAGATCATATTGCTGGCAGGCTACCAGTGTGCCAGTAGGAAGGTTAATTAAGGGCAGAACTTATTGTGACTTGCTCCAAGAAAAATTATCACAGCAATGAAGCTGGACAACTGTAGAAAATATAATGTATGTCTGAGGATATTTTTTTTTTTCTTTTTTCCCACAGAGGTTATTTTCTTTCTGTTAATCTTGGAATGACACTAAAACCCATAAAAGTGACAAGGTAGAATAAAGTTCCTTAGATACACAATATATCCTAGACTTGGCTTATTAAATACAGCCAGCTTCTCAAGGGTAAAGGAATGAATTTTGTTTTTCATGATGCACCAAATACTTTTTCAAAACAGGAGGGAAAAGGGCTTCAGTCTAGTTTCAGTTTTCATTGCAGGGCCCAGGCTCTAATGTTCAGAAGGGCCAGTGAATTTTACACAGAAGACTGCTAACCATGAGTGTCAACGTGTCTCATTTGCTGTCCTGAGATTATTATTGCACTTCAAGTCACTTATGCCTAGGAAGCTCAACACACTCTTCCAGGTAATGTCTTAGTGCAAAGTCAATTTTGCTCGTTAAGAAGAGCTTTCTGATTAATAAAATATGTGAAATAGAATTCCCAGTAAAAGAAATAGTGTTTTAGAAAGTTAATATTAATTTTCTTTCAATTACTTGCTATGATAGAATTAACTGTGTGCAGTGGTAAATGTGTTCCTTGCTGATCAAATGAGGCATTTCCAGCTTACCTAGTTCTTGTGGGGGACATACTTGAAGTGGACCATTGACTTGGTGTGGAAGAGCAATACAGCAAATGCACAAAGTTCCTGCAAGCATCTCCTTTTGGAGTTGATTCTACACTCTGTCAAACCAGTTACACGTGAGGGGTAAAGAGAATTATACTGAAGTTAGTGAAACATCACTGGCATCAAGTCAGTGTATCAGAGTGGGGAATTGGCGTGCTTATCTCTGGTGAAGACTGCAGTATTAGGTGGTTCCTTTTTCAGCCACTTCGCTGCTTCTGTTTATGTGAGATGAGACACGGGATTAACTGAGCTCCTGAAAAAATTAAAGGAATGCATCTGTGGCTCTCACAGAGCATAATAATACTAGAAAATGCTGAAAACCAGCATCTGATTAGTTATATTGCCAAGATTAGCACTGTAACATATCACCTTCCAAAGCTATGCAGTCCTTTGTGACTGCAAAAGTTACTGAGGTCTGTTCTTAGACTTGGATGGTGTCTCTTGATGCTGAAAAGCAGAACCGGTCCCTCCAGGGAGAGGACTGATCATTCTGCATAGAAGAATTCTGCTACAGAAGGTAGATGAGCCCTTCATGATAAAACCTAATTTAGTGGATTTCAATACAGGTAATTGAGAGAATTTTATTTTAGAAACTTGTGTTGTATTGCTATACTATCCCTTTTAGGAGCACAATACATGCAGGATAATTTCTTTTTGACTTCACCCTGCATCTTGCTATAGTTTGAAGGATTTGTCTCATATACCCTACACTGCTGTTTTTCTGGAAAATATTTTTAGCTGTTTCCAGCCTAGAAAAATGTTCCTTTCTAAATTATACAAAATATACAGCCAAGCTCATTACAGGTACCTATTGTCTTCCTAGACAGGCATGGAAATTTTACAGTTTGTTTGCCAATGCTTAAAAAAAAAAAAAAAAAAAAAAAAAAAAAAAAAAAAAAAAAAAAAAAGTGGTTGTCTTTTGGTTTTAATTTGACTTTGTTTTCTTGCCTTCTTCCCCCCAGTATTCTGGTGGATTTAAACATCTAGTACCTGCTACAAGAAAAATCAAGGATGGAAAATACAGAGACCATCCTGGCATACACCATCCACAGGAGTGAGAAGTCCATATTTATATGCCTACACACTGTCATTCCTAAGCTGTTCTGTGACCTGTTTAGTAATAGCTGAAATCCTTGGCCAGCAGCTTTTGTAATAATTTTTTTTTGCTCTTTCTGTTGTTGTAAGTGACAAAAAATGGCAGTCCTCCAGTGACCAAATTAAAACAACTCAACTGCATTTTGGCCAAACCTATTCACACAAGCGATATTATAAAATGTTCTAATTAAATGCAAGGCAGCATATTATATATTGTATTTCTAATTTCAGACAAGTGCTCACCAGAAAATTATTAACAAACTAATATAAAATATTTTAAAAGCTTTTGCAGTCAAATCCATTTGTGGCTGCAGTTTTATGAATAGTTCTTCATTTTCTTTAGTACTGCATGATGAAATTCAACCTTCCAATCTTTATTCCTGACAAAACTGACAGGAGGTATAAGGTTTTGTAACTCTGGCATAAGGTGTCAGCAGCAAAAGATGAGAAGCACATTACCTCCAATGTATCATGGCTGCCAGAAATGCAGGCCCCTTTATGTGCTAGGTCAGAGACTGATACCACAGTGTCTCATTTGATGTGGAACTTAGCATTTCTTCAGTGTCACAAGGATTTTCCTTTGCCTTACCAGGAAGAATGAATATATATATAAGATATATATAAAATCTAGTAAGTCTAGCAAACTATCCACTTTTCCAGCACAGAGGACGGATTATCTGTCAGCTTCAGGTGATGTTTCTGATGGAAACATGGGCTCTGACAAGGGAACTGATTGACAGAAGCAGCATGGACACCTGACATCTTGGACCAGTTACTGCCAAAGTTTGGAGCTCTAGTTACTGAAAAATGGGATCTCCTTTTGCTGTTCAACATTCTTATTTTCAGGAGTGATATTTTTGATCACCAAATACCAGGAACTTGTAGGTTTGTGCTGTGCTTTCTCCTTATTCCCCTAAAACACAGGCAGGACCTGTTCTCAGCAGACACTATTATCTTCACAAGTATTAGAGAGTACCAGAGATGTTCTCTGGAGGGACAGCCCATTGACCTCAGCTCTTCTCAAAACGTTCAAAGAGGCAGGAATTCATAAGGGAAAGAAAATTTAGGCCCTACCAAAATTTCAGTGACATTTTTCTGTCCTAATCCACAATAACAGCCCTGCAGAAGCTGAACCTGGCTTCTTGATATGCAAACCACATTTATAAAAGTCTTAAGACTGCTTTCACAAGGAGAAATAGAGGTTTCATTACTGCAGGAATCAGGTATCTGTATGCCAGAAGACATTTTTTGCAATAAATTATGACAAAGTATTCCTATGTTTGTGTCATTTCTGTCTTTCATCTTGGAAATATTTTGTTTCTGAAAGGAACCTTATCAGTTCTGACGCAGTCAATCTATACATGTGTACAATATAGAGGCATTTATTTATCACCTAGGTGGTACTATTATTCTTTTCAAATAAAAATGCTCTGAACAATGACAGAAATGGTGAATTGCCATTTAACTGTAGATGTTCTCTGTAGTCAGAGACTATAGTATTGAGACTGCATGTTCATGAACACTCACATCATACACGTTATATTTCATCATGCTATACCTGCAGACTTCTTCATAAAAACATTTACCGGAAGTTTTCCAGGCAATTTCTTCTGAATCAATCACCCTATATTTTGTTGATCACACTGTACAAGGAGACAATCTATTTACATACTAAAAGGGTCAATGTTGAGCAAATCAGTATTAAGGCTACATCATTTTTGCATTCCAGTGAAGCATAAAATTATATGAATCCAGGAATTATTTTTGCCTTTTTACCTTCATGTACACATGCCTGAGATATCTATGTGGAGACATGATGCATTGGTTTAGGATAGGTCAGGTGATTGACAAGCATGTTCATATTGTAAGCCTTTCTGATTACTAATAGACATTAAAAAAGTGGAGAGACTTATGTAAAGTATGGGTCAGACTCATAATCTAAAATGCATGATTAGTTCAAGGGTCTGATATTTGCATAATACCTGCTTCTTATTTTCAGACCCAGTTAACAGCATACAAGCCCTCATAATGGGGCTTGAATTACATTACTAGTTTAATTTACTGTATGCAATAATGCAATTAAATACAGACTGCTAAAAATATTTAGAAATTTGCATCCAAGTAAGATTATCTCAAAATATTAAGGACTAACTCTGCTGCTAGTGTAAATTGGCTTAACTCCCTGGACTTGATGTGATTTTCCTCTGGCAATTAAAGTACAAATGCAGCCGTGTTGTTTCCCCTAGATGAAGTTATAAACTCTGCAAGGCTGATGTGCCTCCAACTTATTTCTTCTGGTATATTGTGGTCTGAAAAGACACAAAGGTTGGAACTTAAAATTAAATGCAGACTACTACTTCTACTTTCATGGAAATTATCCAGTCTTTTTTGCAACCTCTATCCCACAGCTCCTATACATGTCACATCCCACAAATCATATGAACATAACTTAAACTTGTTTAAAATATGATTGATGGAGTTTTGCTATTTCCTCTCAGTTTTTCTTCTCTGATTGTCTCAAGGTCTCTCTCTCCCTAATACTTTTTCTACTCTCATTAATCTCAAATGCAGTTACCTCTTATTGTATCAAGTGTTTTGCTTGCTTCTATTCTAATTTCTTTTATTTAAAAATTCTGCTTTTTCACAGACTGCAATAGTTGCCAGATAATTTCAGAGTCCTATATAGAACATTAGTATTTATATTTTAAATAATAATAATAATAAATATTCCATCATTTTTGAGAAAATACCAAATAGCTAGCCATCTTTTTCTGAGACAGACCACATGGCAGGGCTTGGAAAGGGCAGGACATTTACAGGAAGAAGAATGGTCTGTGAAGGCAAAATACCCTCCCTGGCCCTCTTTTCCAGAATTTCCTTCCTGAGGGAAAATAGCCACCACTAAACCCAGCTGCCTCCCTGCCAGCCCTGACAGAGCCCCATTCTTCCTCAGACCTTCTGCTCATCTTCAAACAGCATATGAACCACGTTTGTGTTTGTCTAGAACTCCATCAAGGGAAGTAATAATATATTATTTTTTACCTTCAGTAGTAGTGGGAAGAAGAACCACAGAAATACAAAAACAAGGTGTAAAAACAGCAACAAAATTATATTGGACAAGTCAACATTGCCGAAGGTTATACAAAACAAGTGTTCATTGTAATGTTTTCTTTTCTTGATAGGATTTTGGTTTTGCTGTCAACAAAAAATCACTGTGAGCCACTTCTCCATGGGATGATTATAAAAAAATGTTAATTATTATAACATAGGCATTAAGCTTTCCAGATATTAGGTAACATCAATAACTTTAAGACTTAATCTGAAGGAGGAGGGCAGACGCATTTCAAATGAGCCAGGAAAGACTGCCACATCGTAATTTACAGATACACTTTCCCTTCTCACACAGTTTCCACTGTCTCCACACTTTTGTGACACCCAAATCAGACCTGCTTGCAGAACCGGGAGAATTCAACCTTGTTTAATCTAGTTGAAATATTAAAGATAACTGTTAAAGATCCCCAGGATCCACACCTGATGCTTTATGAAAGCTTAGAATCCATCATCGCCAAAGACCTGACCATGTATTGTGCCTCCTCCACTTGTGGTCCACCAGTGGACACCTTCAGTTCTCACTCAGCATCTCAAGTGTGAGGAGTAAAGCCCAATAGTGTAGCAAATATTTTGATGTTGTCTTTGGTCCTTTTTATTCTGTCCAGTAAATCAATTACTTCTCATTATCAGGAATGAAAATAGTATTCAAGTTTACACAAACTGGTCTTAGGAGGTTTGTTTGCAGAATATGTAGTTCTTCAGTTTTATATTAATCTATAGCCCTTATAAAAATAATGTCTCCAGGGTCTAAAGCATGGGGTTTTTGATAGTAATCCATTACACATTGCTGGGGTAATCTGAAGTGGAATTGTTGCTGTTACATCACAGTTTTATTTCATTTTTCAACCCAAACACAGAAGGATATATGTTCAAATGGACCTCTGAGTATCAGTTGGTCCAGATAGTACTCAAACCTGAGACAATTTTTGTTCATTGCAGTTAAGAATATCTACAAGGACAAGGTTATTACAAGTCCCTGGGCAATCTGGTACAATGTCTGACCAACATCATAGCAAAAAAAAATTAGCTTAATACCTAATCAGAATTTACCCTTTTGTGTGTTATGTCTTTTGTCTCTCACCCTTTCACTTTGTACTTCTAAAAACATTGCTCAGTCTCTTGTGACAGGTATATAAATACATGCATTTTACTTACACAACATCTGTTTTTAATTTTCACATACAACTAAAGTCCTAGAATCATGGAATGGTTTGGGTTGGAAGGGACCTTAAAGGTCATTTAGTTCCAACTCCTCTTCATGTTCAGGAACACCTCCTGCTAGACTTCCCTTTACCTGCTGCCCACTCTTCTTTTGATGCAGTCCAGGATACTGTTGGCTTTCTGGGCTACAAATGCACATTGCCAGCTCATGTTGAACTTCTCATCAATCAACATCCCCAAGCTCATCGCCTCATGGGTGCTCTTAATCCATTCTCTGCCCAACCCATATTTGTGCTTGGGATTGCCCCAACCCAGGTGAAGGACCTTGCATTTGGCCTTATTGAACTTCATGAGGTAGGCACAGGCCCATCTCTCAAGCCTGTCAAGGTCCCTCTGGATGGCTTCCCTTCCCTCCAGCATATTGACCACACCACACAGCTTGGTATCATCAGCACACTTGCTGAGGGTGCTTTCAATCTCATTATCCATGTTGTCGACAAAGATGTTAAATGGTGCCAGTCCCAATACTGACCCCTCAGGGACACCACTTGCCACTCATCTCCGTCTGATATGAATCCATTGACCACAACTTTGTGAGTACAACCATCCAGCCCATTCCTTATCCACCGAGGGGTCCACCAGTCAAGTCCATGTCTCTCCAAATTAAAGACAAGAATGTTGTGTGGGACAGTGTCAAATGCTTTGCTCAAGTCCAGGTAGATGACATCAGTTGCTCTTCCCTTATCTATCAACTGCAGAGGAGTTTTTATGCTATTACTGGCTTATATATTTCTCTATAAGGAAATTTTTAAGAATAACTGAGAAAGTTCTCTCATTGACATCCTCTAGCATACTAGAGACATTATGATTTTTAATGTCATCTGTGGCTTTAATACCCTGGTATTAAAGCAGACATCTAATAAGATGAAAATAAAAGTTCAATAAAACATTAATTTCCAAATAGAATTTATTCAAAAGTTATGAGGTATAACAGCATAAAATTCTAAATAAAATAAATTCTGAAGTATTTAGGTATAAGTGTACATTTCACCTTTTCCATTAAAGGACAGGAATCCATGCACGCATTTGCAGTAACTGCTGCTGAAATGTTGCAGACTTGTACTGAGAAGTGGCCTCTGACATTTGACTCTAGGGTGGGCTTTACAAGCCTGACTTGGGTAAATGGTTTCCTCTGCAGCACAGGTGAAAAGTTGGCCACCTTGGAGAACAAAAAGGGTGAAAGTGCTGAAATATGTGGGTACTCTCCAGTAACATGGGAGAGATGAATGGACACACCTCTGGGTGGGAAGGGCTGGGGAACATACCTTCTCTTTCTTCAGTGAATGCTCTTATAACCTGCCTACAATGCAAAAACTGGGGGCAAAATAGCACACCACCATGGTCCTAAGGCACTGCCAGCCCTGCCTGTCCCTGCCCACTGTTCCCCAGGGTACCCCAACTTTGCCCATGGCCCAGAGCCCCATTTCAGCCCTCCAGGGCCATCAGTTCCTGCCTCAGCAATACTACACTGGGGCTTGTTTCCATGCCAGGACATGGACCCTAAAAAGATGGTCGAGAAGGGGATG
The DNA here is from genome assembly GCF_020740795.1 of Apus apus. Taxonomy (NCBI): domain Eukaryota; kingdom Metazoa; phylum Chordata; class Aves; order Apodiformes; family Apodidae; genus Apus; species Apus apus. The sequence continues at coordinate 105,118,993 of NC_067283.1, forward strand.
ACAAGAGGTCCTGTGAACTCTGCCCCTAGAGCTGGGCACCTACCTGTACGCTTTGCAAAACCATCAGGCCTGTTTTTTTCCAAACTGTATCTCAGTATTAAAGCCATTTTTTGATCTCTTACTGAGAAGCTACTTTCCTAAGGGAAATTTTAGAAGTCCAGAGGGGTCTACTTTATTCTTTCTTCTCGTTGCAATAAAGACCAAAATTGAATGAGTAGGTGGCAATATGAAATGAGGGAAATGGATTTGATCACCCTTAGGCTATTTGAACTACCATGCTTCTTCACGCTAGGATCCTCTGGAAATTGCAGGAAGCCAACAATTTTAAACTGAAAAGTTAGTAATCACTAGAAAGAAATATAAGAATCTCTTTCCGGCTGGGAGAAAAATTGAAGGTATAGCAGGAAGGCCTGGAGGTGAAAAAAACAGAGAGGGTTAGGAAAGGCTATCTTTTGTATGCTTCTTTCTCCAGAAAATGATTTAACAGAATGCTGCTACTTACACAAAAGCAAATATCACTGCACAATTTAAGATCCATTCAGCGAGATCTGCCAGAAGGAGATAAGTTACAGGACATAAAGTAGAAGAATATTCACAGGCACTTATGTACCTTTGCTCGTGATGTAAACTGCACAGTGGGATTTCAGGCAGATGCTGTTATTGACATAAAACTAAAAGCATTCTAATCTTATTTTATGCTGTTTCAGTGCCAGTACAGGTCTACACACTGTAAATGTATTATAATACAGAAAGCAATACATTCCAGTGTGGCTTTAGTGAAGGAGAACAGGCACCTCTGAACAGATACTGCAGTCACTTGAAATCATGCAGACATACACAAGTTGCCATTTAAAACAGTTTGTTGGGGTAGCCAGCTCACCTTACAGTTTCTAAAGAGCATTAACACCATTGATTTTGCCATCCCAAGAAAAGGCCTGTGTGTAGAGCTCTTCAGACATAACATGGAGAGAGTAAAGGGAAGCATTCTGTGCTCAGCTGTGAGATAGCCTCTTCTGCTGCTGAAAAAGGTGAAAAATTGGGTAGAAGGACTAATGTTTCTGGGACAATCACACAACCCTGAGTAACAGTCATGCCCCTACACGCTTTCTCTCAGCATGTACAAGCAAATCAGAAGTTGCAAAGCTGTTTCAAAAGGCTTCCTCAGATTTCTAAGGCACAGTAAAAGGGCCATGGCCCTCTTGCTCTTGCTGTGCTGTGCTTTGGAGTTGTAACTGCCCCTTATGGAGAGCACACTGCAGATTTTTTGGCGGAGTTCTGTAGTGACTCTGCAGTATCTGTGGACCTTAGGAAGAACCAGATGCACCCAGTGGGGATAAAAGTCAGGGAGCCTAAGAGATCACTAACATTCTGTGTAATGCAGTGGCTAAAATAAAGTGCCAGTGTTTTAGTATCTGTCAAAAGAGACATATTTCTAATTAAATACAAAACTGCCTATGGTGCACATCTCTCTCTCTGCAGCAGGAATCCACAGAACTCTTATGCAACCTGGTTAAAACTGCAAGGGTTATTCTCAGAGGCCAAAATAAAACACTCAGCCAGCCAAGAATCTGCCTAGCAATTGGCTGGAAATGTCCAAAGGGGAATTCAGCACAGTGTCCCCACTGTAGTCAGCACGGGGTGTCTGAGCATACTAAGTAACTTAGAGGTTCAGTATGCTATGACCTCTGCCTTTTTAATTCCCCACCTCTGCCAGTCTACTGAAATATTAGATTTTCAGTCACTTTTCCATTCCATTAATCACAGTCAAAAGTATTTTAAAGCAATCCTTGGTCTTCTTAAAATGGAAAAGTCACCACTGCTGTGAACTTCAGTGACCATGAATCACAACAGACTTGCAATGTCTAGCATCAATTACGAGCACAGCTAATTGAAACACAGTCAGAGCTGCCTGATCCGACCGACTCTCCCACCATTAGTTTTAGCTTGGATCATGGTGATTTAAAATTACTCACTTTCACTGCTCTGAAGTGTCTTGATTTCCGAATATTATTAGGGCAATGCCATGTGTTCATGTGTTACCAGATAAAAGAAGAGTCTGCAGCTGCATGAACACTTAGTGCTTACAAATCTGCCACAGATCTTTAGATAGGGAAAATAATCAAATTCTGAGAGCTGCGGAAAAAGAGATTGAACTTTTTCTATGCTTTCTTTTGAACTTCTTCCTCTCGACCCTTCCATTACACTGTTGCTTTCTTGTTCTATCACATTTGGTCCAAGCAACATAACCTGTAAAAACTGATCTTGGCAAGTTATTCTTGAATTCTTCATCTATTCTGTGAACCATCAATGAATGGCAAAGACATGTTTTGATCCCCGTCTTTATCATGCAATGTGCAACATGTTGCAAAAAATAAACATTTTTTGTAACCCAGTGTACTGAAGGTACACTTGAAATGAGGCCAATAGCACCACTGTTCCTAATGCAACTCATGTGCACCTTGTGATGTTGTCCTTCCAGTGCACATTAGGCTTAAGCACTTGGGATAAATCAGATTGAAGTGTGATTGCAAAAGCAAATCAGGGAGTAGAAATATAAAACACATACAACCATGTCAGTGCCAGTTTTGGCCTGAGCATGTAATCTAATCAGAACTTAAGTAAGTATGAAAAAAGGCATTTAGCAAGGTCTTTTTTGCAAGAAACTCACTAAGAAACCAAATGTTGACAAAGAAAATCTGTGGCTGAAACTTGGCCCAGTTCAGAGATTTGCATTGTCACAGGAACCGGGGTATTTAGCATCAACTGTGGTAACACAAAGAAACCTATTGCAAATTACTGAAATATTCAAAAGATAGGTTCTGTGATGGATGACATACAGAAGGGTTTCTCCTTGATTCATCTAAGCCTTTACAATACAAATAATCTCAGTTATAAACTGAACTTCATGGCTTGTCAAGGCCTAAACCAAGGCTGGGATGTTAGGCAGGTCATCACAAACTTCACCACTACCTTTAGCAAGTGAGGTAATGTTCATTAGTTTGTCCTGCAAGAAGGCTTCAGTATGCTTACACTGACACTTGTTTGGATGGCCTACATCTGCCACAGGCAAGTCAGATCTTCTGATGCTGCTGAGATTGAGAGGCACCTAGGAACACAGTACACACTTGGTAGATGCGTGACTGGGAAGTAAACTGTTTCTCACCAGCATCTTCTCCAGATCTCACTCCTACAAAGGCACAAGGAACAGCATTGCATACTCCTCCTGGTCCTTTCCCAAGATCCTTACACACACGTTTCTTTTCCATGTTCTGTTCCTCTCCCAACTACCACTGGCTCATCCTGCCTGTTAAAATGCTTTATCAACCTTATAATGAATTAGCCATATCTAAATATTAAACATTACAGCAGCGTTTGGCCCTAAACAACTAACTTTAAAATTTCAAAATTAATCCAACTTAAAGTGCCAACAACTGACTCACAAATTTCTGGTCTCCAACAATTACCATTAGGAATATATCTTTTAGTGAATTTAGACCCTCACCCTCCTATCTAAGGTTTTTTATAGGCACCAGTGTAGGTCACCCAGGTATGACAAATATGACAAATTAGTGGGAGCTGAAGGTCCACAGTTGGCTGACAACAACTGGAACAAAAATTAGATATCCATAATTGTATTTGTATTCAGTAATCAACTACACTCACGTGGCTGTAACAATCTGGTTTATGCAGGCCTTTTAGTACCCCTGATTTTCCATGGACAAGGTTTTGATCCAGTGACTGCAATAGCCAAGACAAAATGTAGGTTTTTAAATGAAAAATAGCCTGACCAAACTGCTGCTTTAGCCATGTGTGCATATTTAATTTCACTTCCAGAATCAAACTATTTACAGTCACTAGAACCCATAGGAGAGTGCATTAAATAAGCTTTAGAACTCAAAACACACAGAGAGAACAGGCATCTTTAGCTTTTTGACAAATGTTTAAAGAGTTTGAAAAATAATAAAGGTAAAGCCTATGGCAGATAAAAATTCTTAGCTCTTGTTGAGCTTCAGGCCAAAACAATCACATGGATTTTGTGTGAAAGTAATACATTTACCATTTAAAGTCCTATTCCCATCTAAATTCAAAACCACTCATGAGAAAATAAATTTTATCAGTGAAGGTGTAAAATCCAAAATAGTCCACTTAGAAAATATAATAGTTACCAGAATAAATGTTCACAATATACTTTGATGGACTAGCCCCCTTGATAGCCTCAGCTTCTGCAATTATTATGTTAATCTGAAATTCACTCCTAAAGACTCTTGAGAACCTGCAGAAGATATTTTTGTGAGTTGAAATGGTGAAAACAATGCTATTTTACTGCAAATACTAGTATAGAATAGTTCATTCCATAGTGAACTGAGGTGAGCTGAAGTGAACTGTCTGGAAAATCTTATTAAGTCATTCAACTATACTAAAAAATAGGTAATTTTTTAGGAACATAATTTCTTAAAACATCAGTTCTACTAGTCAAGCATGGAGAGATTTTTTCAAATTCCAGCATCCATCAAAACAGACCTGTATCTTTGAACGTACATGGCTTGCTTGCCTATATGCTTGACTAGATTTTCCAGCTCCAACAGGTGGCCTTGTCTGTCTCTCCCTTAGAAATCAATGTGGATTGATATCATCAGATCATTATAGCTACAGCACTTCACATCTTCAGCCAGCTAAAGAGCATTTAGGTTTTCTAATAACAATGGAAATTCCCTATTGATTTAGGGTATATTTACTCTGTAGAGAGTGGAAAGGTCCCTGAGGGCTCCTGCCCACACTCACCTTGCCTCTACGAGCTCCCGGGAGCCCTGTGCAGAAACCTTTGCTTCCCCTGGGACTCAACAACATGGAGCTGGGATTGCATGGCAGCGCACTCAAGCTACTATGCCCTGCACAACCACAGCTCATTCAGCTTCCTCACCCCCTTGAGAAACACTGCACACAAAGATGTTTGGTAGCATGCATTAATTGGTTTGGGGTCTCAGCAGGACTCCATTGAGCTGGATACTATTACTCTCAACAGGGCCATGTGTTGTCTGCACAGGTCATTAGGATGTCCTATGACAGAATAGCACGCCACTTGTAGCTATATGCTGAAATATGCTATAATTGTATTACAGGCCAGCTCATGAATTCATAAAAGGGTAAGAACAGACATTCTTACTAACATAAGGGTGTTTAGCCTAAAACCAGCTTCTCATGCATTCAAATTTATACTCATTTAGTAGCTCTACTCAAAACCAAGCACATAATATTTTTGCAGTGATTTTCCTTTGAATGGCTGAAGAAAGACCATTTTCCATGCATAAAAAACAACACAGGCACAGTTTTTCCACTCATAATATCAACACTATCCTTTCATTAATTCAGCCTTAGTGCATTTCAATAGTCAGATAGGCTAGGACTTTTACTACAGTCTCTTATACCCAGTTGGGTGGTATTTTCTGTAGTTCTATTATCACCTGTAAAAATAGCAGTTACTGATGATGCAATTTGGACTACTGTGGATGTATATACTGAAAGCACAATAGGATAGTTCTCATTGTTCACCTCTAAAATTGTAACTGCAGTCACCTGGCTTTTGATAAATAGATTCAGCAACCTCAGTGCTTCAGAACATCTCCCTAATTTGCCACAAAACCTGCACAAAACCTGGCAGCCCATGTGGAGCATCCTGTAATTGCTAGCAGAACGGGGAATACAGCGTATTTGGATGCCAAAGCACTTCACCTGCAAATATCCACTTACAATTTTTATTACATAAGCTTTTAGTCTTGAACAAGAGCACTCCTATGGCACCGTGTTTCTCTGATGAAATTAGTCAGGAATGTACCATAGCAAATACCCTGATCTAGAATAAAAATGTATTAACAGTGTTTACAACTCAGTCAACTTTGCGTATATCCACTAGGAAGTAAAAGATTTGGCTTGGTTTGTTGAGTGTTCTTTGCTATATAATTAACGGTCCATACCCTCATGTCAAATTTCAGAAGGAAAGTCACTCCAGAGTATGAGCACTGAAGACTATAAAGGGAAATGTGTATTCTTACTTAGATGTATATTCTTAAAAGGAGTTGTGCGATGTTTCACAAAAGTCAACATAAACCAAGAGGTATGACTGCATGCCCTTAAAGAAGTAACACTGCATCCCTGATACAGTGATACAGTAGCATCACAGGAGTCTTTAGCGATATAATGTCATTAAGGAATGGAATTGCTCATTTTCTATTTTCCCTCCACATCCCTTTAAGGGCAGCTACATCTTTCTGTCATAAAAGCATTAAGAGCAGCTAACTCCTTAAAAGCAGCTAACTTTTAATCCTACATTTAGAGTATTCAATGTTATAACGTTATGGGATGTATTTACACTATACGTCAACTCTCCAATTCTATTTCTCCCTCTTCTTTCAAGTTTATTGATCTACCACTGAAGAATATTGTAATTTCTTGTGAGGTATTGTCTTCCCTGATGGCTCTTTTTCTTCACTAACTGAAGTTGAAGATTTGGGATGTAATTCCAGAGTACTTTTGAAAAGGGTAATTTGCTTCTGAGATTCAGATACTATTTTTTACTTTGATTGAGCAAAATACATAAATTTTTCAGTGCTACAATCAGTCAATAAATTCCCCTCAAAGTGATATTTTAACTGATTACAGTCTTATAATCTTCATGTCACTGTGGATACTAATACTCAAAATTAAGAAGCTTGATTGCCATCTCTTTATGATACTTCCAAGTTTACAAAAATTATTAAAATTATATTAAAATTAATGTAATTTTAACAGTGATTAAAGCAGTTTCACACAAGAATGAAGACACTTGAAACATCAGTTCTGCCTGTGTGTTTACATCTATGACAGTGTTTGCAATCCAGCAATTTCATTATGCAACAACAATTAATTTTCTCCTTTTTAGAAGTACCAATCTTAAATTTACAGTATTTTCCTCTCAGTGTTAGTTGCAAAGATAAATCTGGTGTGGACTTAGCAAAATACAATTTATCAAAGGGCAAATGAGAACAGGCAATTTTCCATTACCTTTAGTGGATTGAATTGCACCCTACGACCTTGGCAAGTAGAAGTAAAAAAAAAAAAAAAAGGCAAAATCTATTTTTCTTCTTTTACCCAGTGCTAAAAATGTGACATAACAATAGTACTACAGTATTCTAAGTACTTACTCTGACTCTTCTTTCTATATTGTTTAAAAGCACTACAGTTGGAAGATAAAATATTTCATCCAAGTAACAAATTCAATTGAATGTTGTCCTTGTGCAACGTGGAAATACAAAATAATAGACAGATAATTTAAGGCAGGGAATTATCTTTTTTTTTTTTTCCCCCACTGTCTAGTTACTTTAGTCATAATCTCACTTTGTTATATTCCAATGGAAGTAATTTCTAAAATAGTTCCTTGGAGAAATACTTGCAGTATTTTCAAGGAAAAAATTTTCCACAAGTGACATGCTTTAGCTGCCCTGCTCTGGTCTAAATAGCTGTTCTTTTTCACAGGTGGCAACTCCTCTTTTTCTATGAGAAACAAGACATTTCTGTACCAATACCAAAATGTGTATTTTAAAAGATTAAAACCTAGACATTTTGCCTTCTGCATCTAAATGAACCTCTACAACTTCATGCTTTGAAAAGCAAAGAGGTCAGGATGACCTGTTTCCCAAGGATTAACTTCAGTTCATCTATTATAAACACAGACACAGATTGTGTTTTAGTTTCTAAGTTTTTATTCTGTGAATAAACACTTATATACACAATTGTTTGACATGTGAGGCACTAGGGCAGTGCTTGAATTCTGCACATACCAGGCAAGCAGCCTATAGGGAAGGGAAATAGTGGCTTAGAGACCCTCGGGAGCCGGGTCCCTCACATGTAGTGGTTTTCTCCACTAATTTATGTACTTCTTTGTTAACTGCAATCACATGACCAGCCTTTGTTTCCCACAGTTTTAACTGGCTCACATTATCTGATTTGTATAGCTGTTCTTACTTGACCCTATTACCAGACTGGACTTTTCCCAACCTGAACAGACGACCTCCAACTACACAACAGCATTCACCAGGTCTAAAGTTTTCCAGGGAAACTGGAAATACGTGAATAGATGAAAGCAAACTCTAGTCTGCTGATCATATGCTTAGAGATTTCCTTTTATTTCAGAGAGTGTTCAAAGCCCCTGATGAGGTTCAGTATGTCAGCTGAAGCACTCAATAGTTATTGTTCCCTAATTGTTGTGCCTTAGGAATCAATGACATTCAGTTTTCCTCATAGGCCCTGGAGAACACATGGCAAATACCCAGCTAAGGAGTTTAGGCATCTCAGCGATGAGTCTACAACCACACCAGCAAACCAAACAAGCAAAGCCCATTAGCAATTCAGGTTACAGGATGGATCCAGGGGGAGATGCAGGTCATAGAATCATAGAATCATAGAACTATTTAGGTTGGAAAAGACCCTTGGGATCACTGAGTCCAACCATCATCACTACTCTATCAAATTCTCCCCTAAACCATATCCACCAACACCACAGGTCAGAGATTAAGGCATTTAAAGACAAGAGTAGCAGAAGAGAGCCTGGTTGTGGGCATATAAATATACAGAGACATGCAGAGAGCCTGAACACACTCTGAAACATGTATTGAATCACGTAAATTGCACAACACATTGGAGCTCCCATGCAAGGCAGGCATCCATTAGTTTTGGCAGGACCTCATCCTAACTACAGGCATACAGTTCTTGGGAACAACATCTTCTCACGGTACAATACTATGGTGTCTGTTCTGTAAAAACTTGTGTATCACTGTGCTATGTGCCATGGTACATTGCTGTCATGCCATATGGAATGTAGCAAGGAGGCAGCTGATTTTATAGGAAAAATCAAAGTGAGGAAAATTCCATTTTAAAAAGTCAGAATCACTGTCTTTAAAGTCAAAGAACATGTAGATGCAAAAACTTCTGAGTGTATTTGGGGAAGTCTTGCTTAATCCAGTGAAGAAAATTCTTCACCATGAGGATAGTAAGGCACTGGAATAGCTTGCCTAGGGAGGTTCTGGATGCCCTTTCCCTGGAGGTGTTTAAGGCCAGGCTGGATGAGACCTTGTGCAACTTGTTCCAGTGTGAGGTGTCCCTACTCATAGCAGGGAGGCTGGAACCTGATGATCTTCAAGGTCCCTTCCAACCTTAACCATTTTATGATTATATAAAAATCAGCTTTTGAACACTGCTTTGAATTACTTGATCAACTTCCAAAAATGTGATCGATGCATGCCTGTTCTTTATAATATGGTTTTTGTAACATAGTATAACTACTGAAAGGTTCTTTGCTATTCTCCTGCCAAATATAGTCCTACATGTATAACTGACTAGAGAAATTTATGGAATATTGTCCTTTATAGTAAATCACTATTATTTTAATATAATATCATAGCAGGGTAATGGTTAAATATCCTCCCTCTTGACTTAAATATATGGTAAAGGTAAAATTGGTTAATGTAGATTAAAGGTATTTGATTCACCCCACAGATGATGGCACCAGGAAAAAGGAGATAAACGAGCTCAGTAGAAGTGAAATCTCCCCAGGAAGTATATTAAAATCATTACCGCATATTACAAACTAAGAATGCTGTGTTAACAAATATTCAAGCTGATTCAAGGATCCCAGCAGGAGTAAGAGTGCCTTCTTTCACCTGGAGTTTCTAATTGTTACAGGCAAGACAGTGAAAAACATGGTTAATGGAAGTGATTTAAATAGTATCATACTTTGCTTCCATAGAAAGCCTCACTAGTTGTAAATGCTTAAACTCTGTGATTATGGAGTCAAGCCCAGCATTTACGAAACCACTTGATCTAGTGATTTTCCACCATCACACAATAAAGATTTGTAGACCAGCATTCAAAAGCACCTTTTTGGAAAATGAAGAAACACAGACACAAAAAAGTAGAAAGAAAAGCAGCTCAGAAGTAATTATAATACTTTAAAAATATAATTATTTATTTATATTTATAAAATATATTTATGAAATAAATATTTTTATAGAAGATATTTATTTAAAAGCATTTATTAGGCTTTTAAAAGACCGTAATAGAACAGAAAAATTAGTTTTTTTTAAAAAAGTAAATCTCTAGACTCCTACAGGAAAAATGTTTGAGATCACCTGGTATTACATTCAGAAACAAAACAATCTTAAAAAAGTCTTATCATTAAATCTGAAAATCAAGTTAAAAAGGAAATTAAAAGAGTCTGAGTTGACAACTGAGTGCAGAAGATAAAATATCAGAAAATATTAAGAGCGTTCAACTGGAGGCCATAGTAATCTAAATGCAGGAGTTAATTAAGATAAGTTAGGTATCTAAACTCCCATAGTCAGTGAAATGTATTCAACTTTAATTTCAACATTTACTACTGAGGTGCTAAAAAGGTGTCTGCAGTCAGATCGTGTCTATTACTAGGTTTGGTGTTGAAAGAACTGAAATTAGATTGTCTATATTACAAGATTTGTATTGGGAGAACAGACACATAGGCGTATCTATTACTCAAATCACCTATATTTAGGAAATTAATTCCAAGTGAAATCTTTCACAAAGAAATAATAAACTATAAGGTAGATATTAGCTGGGAATAGCTATGGCCCAGCACACAGGTCCAATGGGATGGTTAAACAAGACATATTCAAACTGATCTAGCACTAAAAAAGCCCTTTAGTTTTATATACCAGAGCATCAGGCATGCAAAGCCCGAATATTTGCATGTGTTTATACATTTTGGTAATCATCTGAACCTCAGGAATATGCCAGATTTTATCCTTCCAAGTTGGGTCACCTATATTAAGTAAAAAATGTATACTTTTAAGAGATTCTGATGACCATGAGACAAGAGAAATTTAGGCCCACAAATGTAAATGCTTATGTTCTTTGATTAAGACTTTAAAGCTTTGATGCTTCACTGTGAAAAGTTACAGCAGAAAATCTACCAGAACATTATTTCATATGTTTGTGAGAAAATCCTCAGCTGGTTGAGTAGTAAAGATAGTATTCATAAATATGTTCTAAATGTTTTTATGACTAAAACAGAGCAACGCTAAGATATTTTTCCATCTGGACTGTGAGAAGTTTTCACTTACACACTGGAAAAGACAGGATAGCTCAGTGCTTTAAAAATAATTGAAGTGAGATTTGTGTGTGCTTAAAAAAGCATGAAAGCTTTTATTTTATTTTAAATGTCATAAATAAAGCACATATGATCATGGTTTCTTAATTCCACTCTTTCTTTGTTCCAGTTGTCGTTTCTGCTACATACAAGAACTGTTGAAATCTGGAAGTCAGATGGAAAGTCTGACACCTCCAAATACGAAAACGTGTAGATATTTTTCACTGAAGATTGAGACTCAGTCAGGAGCATTTTCACACAAAAGACATATTCAGATTACATTGAACAAATCAATAGCCATGGAGAGGTATATATTCATTGAAATACTAAATAATTTCTTCTAAAATTCCTATTATTTTAGTTTATAATTTTGGAAACCAGAGATAGCTCTCTGAGGAAAACATAAGCTTGTGACTATAAATAAAATGTAATTTTAAACTACTGCATTTTCTCCAATTGCCCCTAAAAAAAACCCTTATCCCAACATATCTAGCACAGGATAGAGCCAAAGGCTGCCTGCTACCTTACTTGGTTAAATTTCTCCCACCTTACCTCTCTGTTCCTCCATGCAGCTTACCCCTTCAAGCTACCCCTGAGGTGTCCTGAGAACAATCTAACTTGTACAGCTACAAATAACAGGTCTAAGTTCAAATGACTCTTACCTAGGAGACCTCCTTCTGAGGCAGCTTCATATCACATCCCTACATCCCCCCTTCCAGCAATGTATCCTTCCTACAGATCACAGCTCAGGCATTCCCTATGACCCTCTTCACAACAGACACTTCCACCTCAAATGATGCCTCCTACACCCACATGGTTGTTTTTAGTCTTTGGGGAAAACAGAGTGCTGCTTGTGGTGGGAGGTATATGCCAGAACTTCAGATGATGAGCGTGTATCCTAACTTTGGGAATGGACATCCTGCCTCTGATACCATTCACACTTTCTGAACACACACACAATGCTCTGGACATTGTGAATGCTCATCAGGATAAACCAGCTGGACTACGCCTCACAGACCTTCACAACAAATGTATTTATTGGTGGATTTGACATGGCAACTATCCACATGAGATTGCTGTGGCCAGCTTCCAGGAGCTGATGAATGCTTATTTTTGAGCCATTGTAGAGGCCTGGAAAAGGGAGCCTGGCTAAAATAATTGCCTGCCAAAAATTAGTCACTTACAGAAGCACAGCATCAGCCACTTCTTAGGAGGGAAGAGGATACATCAGAGCCCTGCTATCCACAGGGAGTGCCTGACTTAAGAGCAGTCAACCCAGCTTCTTTAAAGTGCAAGGAAGAATCAACAAGTAGGTAGGTGAACGTGATCTAATTGATACACCTCAATTTCCAAGAGGTTTTTAAAAACCTTTTCATCAAAGACAAAGGAATTAAGCATGCATAGAAAACAAAACTCAGAAGATAGGACGAATGGTCATTTCTTAGTGCAGTCACTGGTCAAATTCTGCATGGATTTGTGCTGGAACTTGTGCTGTTTAAGATACTCAAATTTAATCACCTGGAGAAGACAATGAGCAGGGAGATAACAAAATCTGTAGATGTTGCACAGATATACAAGGCAGTAAGAACAAGAAAAAACATTGTGATTTGGTTTTACTTTAAGGGGCCAAGTGACTAGACAATAAGTTGACAGACAAAATTCAGTGTAGGATGTAAAGTGATCCACACAGGGAAAACCAATCTTAGCTTCACACAAAAAATTATGAGCTCTGTACTGATGATTACCCCTTGGGGAAAAGACTTTCATGTTATGATATATAGTTCCATAAAACCATCAGGTTGCTGTTCTTTACCAGTCAAAAGAGCAAAGCAAATGTTAGGAATTATCAGGAAGAGAATAGAGACAAAATAGAAGACATTATGCTGAACTATAAATCACGTTTCATCCATGCCCTGAATATTGTGTTCAGTTCTTCTCTCCTCATCTACAAAAAGGACATGTAAGTTTCACAGAAGACCAAAAAGGATAAGGAGAGTAACTGAGTTGGCTGGAACTCTTTTTCTGGAAAAGAGGCGCCTTAGGGGCATATAGTAAAGGTCCACAAAATCCTTGGCAACATAAAGAAGGTAGGCAGAAACCAATTGCTTACTGCCTCTTCCGATACAAGAACTAAGGACAAGCAAGCAAGAGCTGAGTTCAAAGCCAGTAAAAGGGAAGGAAATGGTTCTTCATGCAAGTGGGTAGTACAAGCATGGAACTCCATGCTATTGTGGCTGTGAAAAATTGTACATGTGTTTCAAAAGAAACCAGGCAATCACTTTATAGACAGGCAAACACCAGACAAATCCTACTCAACACCACAACAAACTACAAAGACCTCAGAGAATAACCTGCAGTGATCTGAGCAGTTGCAGCTGGATGAGGAAGCATCCTCTGCATGGTGTGAACTATCCAGCCCCTCTTCTGTTCTTATGTTCTGCCTCTAGGTCTCATAGAGAAGCATCTGTACCTGCCTTTCTTAAATGAGTGGCCTACTGTTGATGATCCTGCACTACAGGAGAGAAGGAAGTGGTACTAATGATGCATGCCCAGCACATGTATCTGAGGCTGCATCTGACACCATCCAGGGCACTGTGGTTCCTGAGCTGATCAGATGCTTAGGACTGCAGCATGAGCAGCAGCACCTCTAAGTTTTGGGCTTCTCTGAAAAAAGTTTGTCAAGTCCATCTTTTCTGCAGATACACATGTATCTTTAACTATTAGTTCATTAATAAGTTAAAGACAGCACCATTAAAAAGTCAACCTTTGCTTATATCAGTGCTGTGAGATAAGGTGGTTATTGCTTACCCTAAGCAAAGGGAAAGACTGCAGTGCTTCAGGAGTGCCAATGCACTTTTGTTTTCATGCAGACACTAGATCACTTGTCTAGACTCCTTCTGCTCTTTTAAGACCTTTGCTAGTAGATAGATCCTTACTGACATAGGAATGAGGCATGAACTTCCTTTTATGATCTTCATGTTCCCTTGATTGTTTTGGACACCTCACCTCTGCTTTCTTTATGCAATAATTAATTGGCACTAGACTACAGTCAGAAAGGCATAGGCTCAGCGTAGCAGTTGGCAACCCTGAGTACTAGAATTGGACATCGTGTTATATACCCAACAAAGCTTTTCTTAGTAAAGATAACATAAATCTCTTATCATTTTTAATGCATTGAATCTTGGCACTAAGATGGAGAAAGTTTGGGAGTTTGGGATATCATCTACATATATATATATATATATATATATATATATATATATATATATATATATATATATATATATATATATATAGTCACTACAGAAGTGTAAAAAAAACCATGTGAGAAGCAGCACAGCAGGGGGATGATTAATTTTTAACCTAAAGAGTAATGATCAAGCACCTTTGCCTGCTCCAGCAAGCAGAAAATGTGAAAAATCTGGGTTAAGAAACTTCTAAAGATTATGCTAATCCACTTCTCTTGGTTTTGTGTGTGTTACATAATATTACTTTCTTGCTAACCAGCTTGGATAAACAGCAATGTTGGGTCTAGAAACACATACAAAGTATGAACTTTTTAAAGAATTTCAAGCATAAACGCCAGAAAAATATAGGAGCCATTCTGCTTTAGCTCACTGATTTAAGGGACCTCCTAGATTTCCAGTCTCACCACATATTAAAAAAGAGACCATATCGTCAACCAGCACAGCTCACTTGGCTTCAGTGTGCAAATTTAGATCTATCTAATAAATCAAGCAATCTTAGTCCAGAAACTGCACTGTGCAGGTTCTGGTCTCTGATTACTTGCAGGCTAGGTAGAAGACAAAAAAAAACAACAAGCAAGCACATCACACATAATGCCCCATCATTACCCATCTTGTCTGCAATAAACATTCTCCCTGCACCAAACCCTGAAGCAGATCCAGACCCACTTCTCAGCCACAAAACCTCAGGGCCTCGCATAAGGGCCTGGCATAATTCTGTGCAGTATACGTCCAGCTGACACACATTCAAAAGAGTGGGATTCTTGAGACTTGGCAAGCTTTTGCTGGAGATTTTGGACTTCTTATTTTCAGGTTTAGCCCAGCAGATTTACCACCAAGAATGAGAAAGTTTTTACCACCAAATTCCTATTCAGCAGAAACCAGTACCTAAAGGAAGAGTTAATGCTTTACCAATGCCTAGTTGTTTACCTCAGAAGTACCATTTTCTTCTCACCCCATTTCAACTGCTCTTTGGGTACAGTTAATGCCTTAGAAAAGGTGCCAAAAGGGAGTCTTTTCTCTGCATGAACAAAAATCACTGCTTTTAGCTCTGTTTTATTTCTGTTTGGTCTGCATTTCAGAAGAAGGCTGTCAGTTTAAACAGCAATTTGGAAACAGTGTTTCCTGCTGTATTTGTCTTTCAGACAGTGCTGATGTATGTACATTTTGAAAGGACAATCCTCCTTTGTCTCTCGGGCTGAACATTAAACACTGCCAGAGTAGCAGAGCAGAGGGCCACTGGGAGGTGAGCAGAGGCTGCCAGCTAGGCAATCTGGAGAAAGAGTGATGAAATCCTCTTCTGAGCTACACTGCCTGTCTACTGACAACTGAAAAATACTTCCTTCATAGAAGCTGCCTGTGGTATTCAGTCATATATCATGTATGCCCTTCTGGAAAATAATGGCCAAACAACACAATATTAAAGAGCCTTTTAAAATGGTGCTTATCAGTCACAAAAAAATACTGTCCTTTTCTGTTCTGAACCTCTTTACTATTCAGTACAGATGCTTCACCACAGCCCCGTATACTACCCATATTTCATTTATTTCTTCTTTTTTCTCCCTCTGTTTAGATATACTGATATAACATATAAATACAGGAAAACAGTTATATACTTAAAAACATAAATACAGTCTTGTAGAGAGCACATTATATTTTGTTATGGAATGTTTTGGAAAGGGGTTTAGAAGTTCTATAGATACCAAAGTAAATGAAAATTGTCTCCTACGAGATACACACAGTCAAGCCAAAGATGCAGCAACCTGGTAACAGGGTGCCAGCTCAGCCTGCTTGGCTCCTTAATGCAAGCCTGGTTTCCTTGCCTCTTGAATGAGCAGGCCTTGATTTTCCTCAGTTTTCACCACAATAGTACTGACCTGTGCTTCAACCTCTCTCAGTCTCAAAAGCAGTACTTCTCACTTTGTCCCCTTCCCCTCCAAGGTTTTATGGATATTATTGACACTAGAAAGACTCTGTTCCCTCTCCACCCCCCACAGAGCTCTCACCTTCTTCCTTGTTGATCTCATCTGTAAAAGACCCATACCCATGGCCAGTTGTTCCTCTGTCTAGAGTAGGCTTCTCCATGGATGCACATGCCTGGCCTGCTGCATGCTGAACATATTGAGTGGGAGTCAGTGAATCTGAGGATGTTGCAGCTGCTGTTTGAAGCATCAGCTGGTAACTGTTTTCTCTCTGCAGGCATCAACCCCTGCTGTCAGCCTTGATCCCCTGATGACTAAAGATCCAGTGCTGCACACGCTTGGCACCAGAAGCTTTATGCACCAGCTGCTCTGGGGAGATATGAAGCAGGACGTGAACAGTGTGGAGCATTTTCTTGCAGATGTAAAGCTCAGAGAGCCTACATAAGGGTTTAACACTGAGTATTATTGCCTTTCTTGCGACTGTAGTCTGGCCTTTGAGATATCCTTTGAGGTAGGTATTAAAAGAGAAGAGGTTTCACAGCATCTAATTTCAAGCATCTGATTCACTCTCCAGCCCTGCCTCCCCTCCTTCCTCTTTACTGAGCTCAGGAAAAGCAGATCATCGGAGGCTGGGAGCCCACATGGCATGCAGCTGTACCCACGGCAGCCCCAAGTGACAACAGTCTCACAAGCAGCATTTCCCAAACATTCACTCTCATCAGTCTCCGTTGCAAATAAGTACTATCTTTGGTTAAATATGGGGAACCCAGCCAAGAAATGCCTGAATGACCTGCCTCTGGGCCCCTGAAAAAGCTGCAGTCTGTCAGAGGCAGGTCCCCACAGTAGCCTGCTGGCCCAAGGACAGTTCCTGCCCGCAGTAAGCTCTCTCTTTTCCTCTGTGACAGAGAGGGCTGAGGATGACAAATTTAGAGTTAAGCCTCTTCAAATATGTTTTCCCAGGTAGATTTCAGCTATAGATGAGGACTCTGCCAAAATCTGCCATGCAACTGGTAACAAAGGGTTTCAGGGCCCTCCATGCACCATTCCCCCTCCTTGGGGTAGGGCGCATGACTCCAGGCCAGCCTGGGAATTGCTTAAGCCTCAGCCTGCCCTTCAGGAGAGCTGCTGTCAGGAGACAAGACAGGCCCTGGTGAGACGTAACCCTGGCTTGAGGAAGCTTGCTTTCATGTAAAGGGCTCACGCAAGACCAGCCTGAGCTACACCCCTTACATACGGCGCTGCCCACCTAGGGGCCCCAGCCCAGCTGCTGACTCACAGCCCTGCCCCGCCTCAGCTCGTCCCCATCCCCTGGGAGGTGCCTGATGCCCAGGACTGGTGCTGCCCCAGTGTCCACCGGCTGCCCTGCTTCTGGCTAGGGCAGCAGGATAGTATCCAGTTTTCTCTGGGGCAGAATTATAGAACCAATTTTCAGTTCAGGGAAGCAGCGGTTTTTGAGAAGACTGCAGCACCTGATTCTGTGAGAATAAAGTTAGTAAGGCACTTTTTGTTTTAGTTTGCAGCCAGCAATAGTATGTGGGTTTCCATAGTGATCAAGGTCTCTAGCAGCTTTGAGCTAGGCAGGTGCTAGGCTAGGAGAAGCGAAGCTCAGACCCAAGCTGGCCGACAGACTCATTCCATTCCATAGAACTCACCCTCACTATAAATTGAGAAGTTTGCTGGGGACAGGGCTCTTCCTTAATTGCTGCCATCCCTGGAGAGTCTTGTCTTTTGTTCTGTCCCTGAGGCCTGCTCTGCTCTTTGCTGGGACCATCACACTCTGGCTGGAGCTGCGGTGCTCACTGTGTTTGACATTCGGCATTTACTGCTGGGAGCGCACAGCTTGCCACAAGTATAGTTTTGTATTTCACATTAGTACTGGGATTAAAAGTAGTTTTTCATTATTTTTATTAATTTTTCACGTCAACCCACCAGTCTCCTGGGTCTTTTTCCTAGTTCCCCTTCTTGGGCGGAGAGTGGTCATGGGGTGAGAAAAAAACTGTCTAAACATAGACAGATGGGCACAGGCTGCCAGACCCTGCCCTGCCAGGCCCCTCAGGGAGCCCCTAGAGCCCTCCAGGAGCTCTGACAGACACTGTCCCCATCCAGGGAAGATTCAGGGTACACCACTGCATTGCACACCTATATATATGCATGCCCCTGTGCAACTCCAAGAAAAGCACAGCCCTTCCACCAAATGCCTGCAGTGCACATATGGGCTGCAGCGGTTCAACCCCATGACAAAGAGCAGGATAGAAGCAAAGTGCAGAGGCCAAGGAGCTCCTGAGGGTGACAACCCTGGAGCAGAGGCCTTTACATTTTCCAGTCATGCTTTTTTTTCCCTTTTGTTTGCTGTTCTGGCTTGATTTATCATGTTTATAATGTAAGTGGCAAGTAGGTTAAGATGGAAGCTGTGTCATCCTGTCTTCTCTCAAAAGTGCAGTAAGGACTTTTATTTTTTATCAAGTAGTTACCAATATGCATCTGGATGTTCAAGCAAATCCAAAAGAGAGCTCTGACATTGTTTACCAACTAAGGTTTCTGAAGAGTTAATGCAAAAAAAACCCCTGTGTCTGTTTGCACCTACTTATTAGAAAAAGACAGGTTTTACCAACACATCTATTTTCTTCCCTCATTTAGCACATACTCTGGGTCAAAAGGGCAGATTACTGACTGCAAAGTATAGATTTTAATACAAAGTACAATTAAATGCAGTATGCACGCAGCCAAAATTCAAAAGGACTGAGCAGACAGGGTCTTCAGGTAGCAAGAGCTGAGACCTGAAACTGTGAGCTTCTCCTGAGAGCAGTGCACACTCTTAAGTTCATAAGGGCAGGGAGGTGACATTGCACTCACTCCATTTTCCTGTGTCCAGTTTTAACAAAATCTAATGATCATAAGAAGCAATGACAATGGTTTATTATTACTCACTGAAAGGCAAGAACAATTGGATTTGAATTATTATATAAACTGCTGCCAAATATAATCCATGCAGTCTATTTTATATATGCATAGCTACATACATACACACATGCCTTAGTGGCAGCAGGTAGTAATTTTGAAATAGGAGACACGATATCCTTCTTATACAACTGAATTAAAGGATCCTCAGGAATATGCTTTTTTCTTAATACTTTTTAGGCTCATTTATTTTATGTTACTGATGCACTGACTACTGTTATAATTAAGAGCCCAGATTCTCTCCACATCAGTTTGGGCAACCAGTGGGCTGACTTACCCATTCCTTCTGCATCCTTCATTTCTGTAGCTAAAATATAGATGTTCCCCCAGCTCTTCAGGGGGTTCTTAGCAACAGTATAAATTCAGCACAAATATTTATTTGAATCCCCTTCTCTAAAGTTTCTTGAACCTCCACCTCCTCAGTATGGCCACATGCTGTTGAAAATTGATCCCTAAATCAGAAGTATCCTTCTGTCTTTCCTGTGCAAATGCTTTTAATGTTGATTTTCAGCAGACTTGCTTAATGTATTTTGGTCTTGAAGGAGCTATGTTTTGCAAAGTTCTGTTTTGCTCCCAGCTTCTACCAAATGACATTATTATAAAATCTATTGCATTTTTAATTTTATTTAGACTGATTATCAAATGTTAGAAAGTAAGGGTAAAAAACAGAGCAACCTCTCAAAAAACAAATTCTGGTAGAGGATCAGGAAGAAAGAGACTTACAGAGATTCAGTCTTCCCAGGGCATGAGGCAGAGAAAATGGTCTTTCTGTTTCTCTTCATTTGGTTCAGTATTTTAGATTTCTCTGTGACAGAGCCATATAAAAAGCTACATCTGCAGTGTTTCAGCTCCAACCAGCATTTAACTAATTAAAAATCTTTTTCCCAAGTAGCTTAGGAGAAATAAAAGGACCAAACTATTTCTAATCCAAATGCTTTTGAACTCAGCAAACCCATAGGCTGGCACAAAACCAGGACGGGATAATTCTACATATGGTACAGGTTTGGCTCCTCAGCCACCTTTCTTGAAGAAGTGTCTTAATGTTTCACTATATACACAGGAGCTCATTAAACACGTTATTCTAAGTCTCTTAAATAAAACTAAGGACTGTTAAAAAAAGAAGCACTTATGCAGCTGGAGATTTCATGTTACTTTATTCTGCCATCCCAGCCATACTTACTCATTCACTTCCCTAAGGCTTCCAAGATTACTTTTGTCTCTGATACTACTGTACTCTGCTTTCAACAATATGTCTTTAAATACTTTAATATTTAAGTAATAAATAAACTTAAATAAAGCAGTACTTAAATACTTAAGTACGGGTTTTTACTACCAGCCATTGCAAATGACTCTGGCTATAAGCTCTGCCTCTAAGTTCCTAACACACTGACATTAGATGATTCTCTTCTAGTTGCTGTCCTTGGTAAAACAGTGAACTGTCCAATATAGTCCAGGTCATAGCATTTCTAAGCAGTGATTCACCACTACTTAAGTGAAACCATTTATTGGTCATATTGCATCCCATCCCACATGCTTAGTCAAAAAATAAAAAAAAAAATAAAAAAAATTGAGTTTTCCAATGCAACGGCAGACAAGTTTTGAAATGATGTTGTGCCCCTCTTTCTGTAGATAACTAGAGTGTAGCAATTACTGCAAACCCACCCTCACTCCCCACCCACTTTCTTGCTGAGGAATTAAGCTGGATGACAAACTAGACACTCTCTCAAAATACAGACATTGGTGAGTTCAGTGTTTGCAGTGGAACTACAAGTTCTAAAGAGCAGTTAGTATATGGCATTTCCCAGGGTCTGCTGTTCTCCACACAATGCCCAGGCAATGTGAGCCTACTCATAATACAAGAGGATGTAACAACTGCAGTGGGGCTTTCGCCAGCACAAAGCACAGTGAGTCTGTGCTCCCAAAACACAAAACATTCCCTGACTTTACTTACAAAAATACATGAATAAACATCCTTTGGTATAAAAGCTTATGGATCCCTATGGTAGAATTAGCTTTTCTTCCTTTTATTATTGTTGAAAATAAAAGAAGCAAAGCCATGGTTAAACAACTCAGGAAATGAACCTCAATTTCTAATTGTTTTCTAACCTACTAAAAGATTTGTCTCCTGTGTTCAATTGCACATACCCTTAAAAAAATAATAATATATCCCTCTGCTGTAGATCTTTCCATCTCAGAAGATCTTTTCTAACAAGAATATGCTACATATCACATAACCCTGTGATTCTGAGAAGTGTAGGTATCCCTTAGGGTGTAGGCATCAAGCAAACAGTATGACTTCCTCAAGACTACACAATGAGCTTAGCTAGACATGTGCTTCAGTCACAATGTAGGGTTTTTTTCTATTCTCAAGTATCTTAAGGATTAATCCTGACAACTCTGGTTCAAACTTTATGCTTTTATTAATAAGATCTTTTAATAAAGAAAAAGATGTCATTTTTAAGGCATCCAAAATTAAATATTCACTTTTCTTGTCCTTCTCAGCAAAATAGAAAAATGATTAAAAGGGTGAGGAAGATAAAGTTTATAACACAAAACCATAAAAAAAAGCCAAAGAAGTCATACAGTTTTCACCATAGCCTTCAAAGCATGTCATGAATGTTATAGCGATACTTTCATATTTAATGAAAACTTTAGGCCAATACTTGACCAACTCATTTGCTCAACTCAAAGGCATTATCAATAGTACATAATTCTAATCCTGTGCCAGGTTTACAAGTCTTTGCAGAATGAGACCCTTAGATATCAAATCTGAAAGGTTCATGATTATTAAGCTGATATTTAAAGACTTTACTACTTTAGTGTTGCATTTATACTGGGAAGGTTAAAATTATCATATTCTCCTTGTTTTTACAAAAGACGAAATATTTGAGGTTAGTGAAAATCACAACAGCTTGGGAAAGGGGGAAGATAAAAATCAAAAGGTAAAACTCCTGTTGTTGTGACATATTTTTAAGAGGCTCCCTCACACTCACATGATGGGATGAATGCAGGCTGTGCAAAAGCTAAAGAGGGAGAACTTCTTAGCAGGTGTTTTGCATACAGCTGAGAAATACTGTCTGAGTAATTCGGGTGAAACTATTTGTGTTCCAGGCTCACAAAGAAAGCAAACAAAACAGGAGAGTAGTTTGTCAATTCTGTTTTACTCTTCTCTCAAAAGAGAGAATATCAAGACTGTGATTTTATCTGTTTTGATTCACATGGTGTCTATCACTGAGTTAGCTGGACCCTGCAGAAGAACAACAAAATAAAAAGCAGAGAAAGAAACACACTTGCTGAAGAGGCAGATGAAAAGACAAAAACTTGTCTGTCTCATTTATTTATTTAGAGCTATAAAAACATCCAGAAGCACCTCTCTGCTCTGAATCCCATCTCATGAATTAAAATACCCAGTACTATGCAATATAGAAAAGTCAGCTCATCACAATTCAGCACATAAATATTCAAAAGTTATCATGAGGAAAAATAAGCTGAAGGCTGCTCATCTCTCAACCCAGTCTTCCCCAAGAGCCTGGAGAAAAGACAAATTTTGAAGGTTAAAAAGATAGCCTCAAAAAAAATCTCCAGAACTTGGTGATAATGGCACCAAAGTCAAGGATACCACATAGAGTGAAGCATTCAGAATGCCTTGCTCAACATGGCATTTATGCATAGAGAATGACCATATGGACTATTCAGAATTACTCATCTGTCTAAGTGCTTCAGGTGTTTGTCTTGGACACATGCTTGGTCACAGTGAAAAACTTGAATTCATGGCACACTGTTTCTATCATAAGAAAACTCCAACAAAGCCTATACTACCCCTGGGCTGGCATAATCCCACTGGTGAATTTGTCTCATTCTCCTTAAAATTATATTTCCTCCATGTAATTTCACTTGCATTCAGATACCTGTAGAAATTCTTCCATCAATTCACTTCTATCCCTCATGCTATTTAAGAAAATAAAGTAGGTCAATGGTCAGATAAATTTCAGCAAAATATGAGAAATATGACCTTTTTCTCCCTCCCTTTCCTTTTCAGTCTCATTTCGGAATGGAAAGTTACCAATCCTTGGAAGGATGCCAAAATGCAATATTGTACTGATAAGAACATGAATAATGTATAAAAAGACACTTCAAACAGTGTATAAAATCTGAGGCACAAAATGTCTAACAAGGCTAAACCAAAGGCTTTGTAAAAGTTACAGCAGAACCAATTTGGTCAAGTACTCTTAAGAGTGCCTCATCCCATTTAACTACAGTTGACAATAATTGACAGGTCAAGATTTCTTTGCTAGAAAATTGGTATGAGCCCAGTAAATCAGAGGATGAAATTAAAGACTGTGATTTTAGACAAAAAGCAGCCATTAATAAGGTTCATACATTCAAAGATATTCCAACATTTATATACATATATATACACACACTATATTATTATTATTATTATTATTATTATTATTATTGTTATTGTTATTGTTATTATTATTATTATCATTCTCAAAAATAAAAACATGTTGTCCTGGGAGCCCCAAAACCAAGGCTAGATAACATGATGGGTAAAACTCCTGGGTACAGCTAGTAATTCTCTCCAAAGCTTTTTTGTTGCCTTTTTTTTTTGATTTTTAATATGTTGAGTACCAGATCCATACTCTTCACTGGAGAGAGAACCGAGGCCTTTACTTCTCATTATCTCCTTACTCCCTTCTGCAGACAAACATGAATAAAGCTACACACCCAGAGTTATGGATGAATGAATGTGTATTTAATGTGAAGTCTTTTCTTCATTTAAAATCTGCTCAGCTATACATATATGGTTGGTAAGAGAACATTTTGGATAAAACCATGGCTTGAATACTCTGTTCTGTTTTGGGTCCTCCACTACAAGAAAGCACTCATGTTGTGTCCTGTCCCTCCCCCGCCACACACACGGTGCGCTGGTCAGCACAGGTGAGTTGATTTAAGGACTGGCCAGACTCATTGCTGCATAGGCTAATATCAAGTTACTAACCAGATAAAGGGGAAAAAAACCAAACCAAACCAAAACAAAACAAAAAGCCCAAGAAAAAATGTGTTTCCTTGGAATGTTTGAAGCACGTGATTTCCTGGGGCTATCCTTGCTATGGCACAACATATTACAGCATCTCTGTCTGAAAGCAATGCCCAGTGGCAGAGTGTAGCCCTATGAAACTAAATGCAAGTGATATTTTAAATGTTGTGACCCTTCACAAGATAACACTCAGAGGAAAAAGAGCAAAGCAAAATTCAGCAAATGTAAAAATGTGAGTTGCAGAACAAGTTCTGAAGATGGAAGAAGGCAACAAATCAGGAACCTACATAGTAGTAACTAAGAGCAAGACTGAACATCGTCAAGCAATTCTATCATCATATTCACAGAGCTGTCATCAAGGGTCAGGAGCTGTTTCCTTTATACACAGTGTCACAAACTATTCAGCTGCTTTCAGTCATTGTAGGCTGAAACTTGGCATTCACATAATCAGCTCAAATGCTAATCTGTCTCTAAAAATTACTGAAATAGGATAGGCCAAATTTAGCACTGGAGCAGTAAAAATAATAATTCAGGTATGGTTACATATTGGCTGATAATATGTTATAGTAACATCATTGCTAATCGAATGAAAATTCAAAAGTTCTAAAATACAGCAGCAAAAAAATGCAGAAGATGCACAAAACCTTCTACTTCTCTGTGCATATTAATTAAAAAAAAAAAAAAGCACAAGTTTATTCCTTCCTCCATGTAGTAAAAATAAGTCTACCAATTACATCAGTATTTACATCAAACTCTGCCATTTTCCCCATGTGAAGCAATGGCCAAAACCCATAGGATTATGGCAAAACTGAAGCTGTTAGGGACCTCTGGAGGACACATGATACAGCCTAACTTGAAGCAGAGCCCGTGCTAAGCTGAGGCAAGATGCTCTGCTTGAGAGGATGTATTACTTTCAAATCCAGGTATTACTCAATAGGACAAAACTGAGCCTGAAGCAACAGAATAAGTGAAGGCCAACATTTAAGTGTTCTTGCTTTTGACAATGAACAGATCCATTCAAACAAAAGAAGCTCTAAGCTTCCAGTGTTTTAACATCTAGTTTTTGCAGCAACTTTGCTGCTGATTTCCCAAAATATCCCCGCTTTGGGTCTAAACCTTCTCTCTTTTACACCAAGGTCAATTTATATTTTATATTTTATACAGTGCAGCTGTCAGTGCAGCTAAAGTATGTGAGAGCTGAATCAAATCCAGCTGTTTCCCTTTCCTTTCAGCTGAATTGCAGTTAAATCCTTAATCTTGAAACTGCAGCTTTCCTCTATGGGTTTTTAAAAAGCATTTGTGCAGGATGAAAAAAGAAAGTTATTGTCAAGATTTCTTGTAAGATTCTCACCTCTTTTCTGCCCTTGTTTTCAATTCATTCCTGGCTCAAAATAACAAGCTCTTGAAAATATTTACCAAATCAGGAATAGCATTTGATTCAGATCTTCAAAGAGAGTTTAATGTTGGAACAATTATTTATAGTAAATTGAATTTTGCATGTTCTTTTAACTTCAAATGCCCACTTCCATGACTGTTTCTCACCACATTTTCTAGCACATGGAGCAAAAAAATTGGGGTGGTTTGTTTTTTTTTTCCCAGTATTGCAGTAACTACTGAAAGTTCATTACTCACCCCACAGCCAGTGGATTCCCAGTGCTCTTTACCGTATGGAAGAAGAAAAAAAAAAGAATGGCATAATTGTAAAAAAAATTATAAGTAGAAACAGCTAACATGTATGAAGACTCAATGCAACTTTGATTATGAAGATTTGTTTTTCCAAGTTACAAAGCTTGTGACAAATGACCACCATGATTAATTGCTAATTTTCAGCCAAGCACAAAATTTCAGTCATAATTTGTTACAATTGAATAACCCCATAGAATACTTACTTATTCAGCCACTAAAAGACTAAGTTTGTCATCACTCCAGACAACAGCCAAACAGAATAATATAAATGGATTGAAAGGCAAATACATTTTCAGACTGGCATATTGTCCTTTCACCAGTATCCCCCACATATATCAATTTGTGTCATATCTGATATATTGATAGCAGGGGCATTGATGTTGACATGTTTATTATATTCCACAAGTAAGGTTCTCTCTTCTTAAAATAACAGGGTCAATAAGACATGTTAGAATTTTAAAAGTCTTGCCTTGAGACTTAACCTTGAATGTATATGCCATGCATTGTTTTTAAAAAACTAAAATTATATTTAGCTCTGTTGCAGGCTGTCATTTTGACTTACCCATGCTTTTAAGAAATGGGTGCAGCAAATGTTTGCAATATTATGTATTAATTTCTCCATTGTGTTTAGAGTGTGTCTATTCAAGCAAATAACCACAATATGGCAGAAGTTATAAGGATAATTTCAGAGCTGGGGCAGTAATTACGTTCCAGTCAGCTTCTGAAGATAAGTGAGTTTTGCACAATTCTGTTGATACAAAAAAACAACAGAAAATATATAAGGTAAATATGAAGCTCCTAATGGAAAATGGTCCAAATTCAATAACAAAAATCTCACATCATTATTACAGCATCTTCAGGAGGATACTGCATTTGCTTAAAGGCTCTGTATAACTTATTAAGTTTTCCTCTCCTCATATCAAAAAGACCTCTGTTTCAATAAGCAAACAGACCTTTCTCTGACCTCGAGCTATTACACTGGAAAGCATGAAACA
The DNA here is from genome assembly GCF_020740795.1 of Apus apus. NCBI lineage: Eukaryota > Metazoa > Chordata > Aves > Apodiformes > Apodidae > Apus > Apus apus. Next base: position 105,145,995 of record NC_067283.1, read on the forward strand.
GATATTTGGGAAAAAAAACCCAAAACACTAAAACTAGTAATTTTGCCTAATTTCCAGAGTATTTTCCAGCTGACATCAATCCTAAAGCTCTGCTGTAGGCATGCATTCATTTCAGGGTCACATTCTCAACGTTTATTCAGAATGTATCCCTTGGCTTTGGACATTCACTTTCTGCTTCTCTGTGGCACCTTCTATTTCTTCTGCTTGTCCCACTGTCCTGGTTTGAGTGAGGACAGAACCAGTTTTCTTCTCAGTAATTTTACTTTTCAGTTAAGTCTCTTCTAAGTACCTGCAATTGCTGAAATTAACAGCATATTTTTCAGCCAGTGTCTGCTTCTTGGACTAATAATACTCAATGTTTACAGTTACTGCTGGAGAATGGTATGCAAAAAGGCTCTTACTCCTATAGAGACCAAGGTCACTGCTTGGTTCTGCTAAACTTCTTATGTGCAGGAAACTAAAGAGAGTAAAAGGGGTCACACCTGCGACCCTCCTCTGGGGAGGAATGGACTGGGCAGGTGACAAAAATTGACAAAATATTCGATCCCATATGTGTCATACTCAGCATAAATCTGAGGGATCATGAGGATTAAACTCTCTTCATCCATGGCTGGCATCCAGGGAGGATTCCATCCATTCATTTGGCTTTGATCCTGATCCATGCATTCCTGAATCTGTGAGTTCCTCCATCTAGCTCCCATCTGTCTCTGACCCCAGGAGTCCAGTCCAGGACACTGCCAGGGCCTGCCCTGCAGCCTCACAGTGACATGAGTGTTATTAGGGGGACACAATATTTGCTTTGTATGTGTTTGTATATATTTGTATGTATTTCATTATTTTCTTTTTCATAATTATTATTTTCATTAAAGCTGTGTAGTTTAGTGTCCAACCCATAAGTCTCTTTTATCCTCTTTCCTTTCCCTTTTCGGGAAGGGAGAAGGGTCACTAGAGAGCATCTGTCAACTGGTTTAATTGCCAGCCCAGTGTTAAACCTTGACATCCACACAAACAAATATGCACAAAACCACTGAACAATACCCAGAAAAATCCCCTTGTTTTAAATGGTTATGAGTGTTATGTTTAATCTGGAGCCTGTAAACAACTGTTTTGGTTAATGGATTCAGAAGAAGCTCGACTTACGTTTATCAGCAACATAGGGAGCAGTTACATTTTCTTCAATAAAGACTAGCTAAACTGGTAAGTCCTTTCCAGATACAAAATACCCTTTAAAATATGTGAGCATTTGCCCAATAAATCTTTAGCCGCTTTCCAAATGGATCACTTTAATGCATTTTTAAATCTCAGTCTTTGTCTGTTTGTAGACAATAGGCCCATCGAGCATTTTGTAAACCCATGCTTTAAGGGAGGATAGGGGCAGTTGGACTAGATGACCTTTAAAGGCTCCTTCCAACCTAAAACATTATAGGATTCTTTAAAGCTAAATGTACAGTGTTATTAAATCTTGATAGAAAATAGAAAATATTGAAAATGAAATGTGGACATGCTCTCTGTTTTTCAAGACAGTGTTTGAAGAAATCATTTTGATACTTCTATGAAAGAATAAACAAAATTTTCCCTTACTTCTGGCTTTTCCTACTTGGTTTACTAGACAAATCCAAGCTATGTCTTACAAAGTGGTGTAGAACATCCTTACATCAGCTTTCTACTGGTTTTGTATTTTTGTTTATTAATAGTTTTTGTTTCTGAGGTTGAGAAATCACTGCAAATTAGGTTGCAAGCCCCATCAGGTTCTGCTTTCTGTCTGCAGTTCTTTTCATGTCAAATACATATGAAGTGTTGGACCTTTATCTCTGAGTGGGAGCTAACAGCAGCAGATCTAGACAAGTGTGAGAGTGGAATTAGAAATTGCCAGTTCTATGATACCCTCATATCTATATATTAAATTCTACACGTCTGATGCTCAAATATTAGTAGATTTGCTGTGGAAGAACAAGCTAGAAATTGGTCGCTTCCCATGTCATGATCTATCTGCAGCTTCATTGACACTTCAACAGAGCAGTGCTGCCCATGTTAACATGAACTTTACCTCCATACTACAGTGACAGAAGGTTTAGGATGACTGTAACGTACCAGGATCGTGAGATACTGTGAGTCAGCATGGATTACCCAGGATTTTTTGCAGATGGATGTGGCCTTCCAGTGTCAAGGTGGTGTGGTGCTTTATGCAATCCACAGGGATGGAGAGATGGGAGCCAAATATTTAAGCTAGATTTAAAAAAGAAAATTGGCTTCAAAGTTTTCCCTGTGTTGGTGATTGAGAGGTTCATTTCATCTATAATTCATTAATAATGCAATAGTCCATTTAGAATAAAGTAAATTCCATTTTTTTTCATATTTATCCCACGTGTGAGTTTAGAGAGGTGTGTAGATTGACATAAAACATTTAAGCTGTCTTCTAGGTGAAATAAACTACAAAAGCAGGTGTTACAAGAAGTAAATCTAAAAACATGCAAATTTTGAGATTCACTTGTCTGAAATGCAAAGGCCACCTTCTGTTACATCAATTTCATCTTTCATTGAGACCAGTATTACTGAAGATTTACAGAGATATGACTAGGAACAAAATCCATTTCCTGATTTTTCAAATCAATCAGTGAAAAGCTGATAAAAAACGATTTCTTATCTATTCCCTTGGTTCCCAGATGACCTTTCTGTAAATGCCAATGCATCCCATTTATTTTATCACTAACAACAAAACACCTGCATAAAGCTCTGGAGGATAGAAATACATCACAGTAACTTGTCACCACAGAGTTTCATACTCTCTGATGTGTTTTCCTTGCTCAGATAATATTTTTGCATCCCTTTTGTCTTAAATAGCACACAGGAAAGACACTTGTCTTTACTTCCACTGATAAAGAATCCAAATCAGCTTAATTTGCTTGCAGCATAGCTGAATAGCTGTTCAATATACTGAATTAGTATATTCCCATTTCCAGAATCCATCAGAAAGTCTATCAAAATCAGTCTTGCTCCATTATCCTATATTTCAATTAAATGAGAAAGCCACCTAGACTTCAAATTAGAGTATCAGTCCCTTTCATGACCCTTCAGTTTCCTCAGCCAGTTCCTCTGCATCTTTGCCTCAGTCATTCACAGGCCTGTGTGAGAGATGGGGTAAGTCCGGGTCCAGATCAGTTGCACAAGCATTTTGAGGATGAGGGAGAAAGAGTTATTCAGAGTTATACTATTAGGCAATAACTGGCAAAATAAATAAATTAAAAAATAAAATAATATGTGTATCTATCAAGTTTAGGTAAGCATGTCCTCTCAACAATTCCAAAATTATCTTTTTGATTATAAGATTTAAGTTAAAATTGGTACTCTAACAAAAAAGTAATTCACCTTGCTTGAGACATGGGTTAGTTCACTTGTTTTCACATTGTTGATTCTTACCTAATATTTGGACAGAAAGGGAAAACCAGACAGCACAGTTTTACATGGTTTTCTTTCAAGATGCAGTTAACTAAAGTTGATGTTGTCTCACTTGATGCTGAGAAAGGGCATACACAGAGCCATGCAAATATAAAAATCTAAAGTTAAAACAGTTAAGATTTAAGCTCACATCCAGCAGTCTTGGGGTTTAGATCCACTACATGAAGTTTAGTCACCCAGAGCTTATGGTCAGCAGGTTATGCTGCCTTTCAGATGCGGTGAGTGTGGCTTGTCTCCTGCTTGATAAGTCCTGTAACACTCTTCAACTGGTCACACCTGATCTTTCAGGATTCTTTTTCCCCTTTTACCTCCCCAGTTAGCCAGAATACTATAAAGATTTCAGAATCTTGTAGACATTTGCATCCCAAATATGTTGATTATGCCAATCAGGAAAGAAGAAATCTGTCTGCACCTTTCTTGTTAAAATTAACGTCATGCACATTCTTTTTGCAGTCGTACAGCAAACTATAGTGACTCAGCAGCATGTGTCTAATGATGGAGTGAGGGGATGAATAACTGAGAAAAATGTGAGGAATGCCAGAAATGGAGTAGGTGTCTATAAGCCACACCTACCACTTGTTATTACCCCTACCTCATCTCAGAATAATCACTGCTTCAAATTTCGCTATGAAAAACTTCCAAGACCACAGCCTTGTGAATAAGGATATGCTTAGTGGTCTTATGCATATGGTTATCTATGACCTTCTCCATGGCTTTCCCAAACTTAGGCATACTGCCTAGCATGCAACAGTTAAAACAGGATAGAGGGGTTTCAGAGTGCACTCAAAGCACATTTCCCTGTTAGAGAAGCACCTCTTATTCTGGTATCCATGCTGAAGGGCTGGAGCAAGCTCATCATACAACTGCAAGAACGTCTGCATATCCAAATGTTCTGCAACCACTTTTTATTTAAGTCACCACTACAGTGTGATCCTGCCACTCAGAAGTGATGTGCTCTTCTCAAAAAAGTTGCTCAATGAAATACAAGAACCTGCCGTTCTTCTGAAGTGTTTGTCATATCCATTCATCAAAAAAAAAATTTGTCTACACTTCAATACACCCATCAGTCAAATTTGTAATTAGGAATAATTTACATTTCTGAATACAGAGTGAAAAGACAGCCAATCTATAAGACAGATACAGAATTCCCTCAAGAATCCCCAAGTAAAAAAAAAGATGTGTGAAGGACACTGAAGTGTGTACATAGCTAGATACTGTGATGTAGAAAGCATTATGAGACACAGAACAGAAATTGGAGGAATCTGACACTGAGGTCTAGTACTTTGCTGAACTCTTATATGCTGTGGTAAAATACTCCAGAGAAAGTCATGGAAACAGTGCAGGTAAGCAGAAGGAAAAGTCTGCAATGTGAAAATCTGCAACATGGAAATCTAGAGGTCACAGTTCTGTTGTGATCAATAGAAGGAAAAAGGCAGTTGCAGAAAACCACTCCTCTCAAACTACCACTCCTACAGAAGACCAGATCTGTCATGCTCTACAAGTGATGTAGGCATCTTATAGCCTTCCAAAGTTAGAGGAGATAAATTCCACCCACTTGTGATGAAATATGTTATATTTGAGACAGGAATTGACACAGCCTTTTGTGGTGAGGACAGCTAGGAACAGCAAAAGTAACCGAGAGTGCAAGTGCTCTGACTGTGATTGAGTCCTCATCAGAAGCTGTGATAGAGACTGTTACTTGCTTAGCCATGGCCTGAATTTTACCTGCAGGTATTACTTGGAAATATCTGTTTAATATTTTCTTAGTCTCTAAATAAACAGTTTTTAATCCATCTGTGATCCTCATACTCCAGGATATGCATGTGTAATAAGCATTCACTGAAAAAAAGAATGCATAATAAATGGAGGAGCTGAGGCTTTTTAGCCAGCATACATGACAATCTTCATTTTGCACTCAAAATATTCAAACAAGCAAAGAGAAAAAAAAAGAGCATGAAATGGTCCTTCCCATCCTTCTGTTCAACAGCCCTATCTACCCACAAATAAATTTCAGGAAAAACAGAAATTACTCCAGGTTCTGTGTTTTTGAGTTCTTCAGGGCACTATTACCTTCTCTGAACCATTAATATCTATAAACAAAACTCAGCAAAATATCTAAAAATAACTAAAACATAAACACAGACTATGTTCTGCATCACAAGATGATGCCTGCATTTTCCTCCTGCCTGGAATATCCGTGTTTTTCTGGAACACTCCAGTCTGTAGAGGATCCTAAAGCTACATGGACAGTAAAGTTAGTGCTTTGGAGGCAAAGCCTGGTTGCTTTACGCACATACATAATCCCACAACACCTGCAGGCCAGATTTTCCCTTCAGTGTCTCTGGTGAAACTCTATAGAAAGTTAATTGACTTCTGTTAAGATATATACACTAACTAGGTCATAACCTACCCCAGTGAGAATGTTGACAAGATCAGAGCAAGCAACATCCTTATAGTCTACACAATTAAAAGCCTCCCTTATATTTTCTTCTAAAATTTTAGGAAAGAGAATCATTTGGTAATGAAAGCAAAAGAAACTGCAAGCACATGTGATCTTGCTTTTCTTTTTTATCTATTCTGTTTCACTCTTTTATGATAATGTTTTCTATAGTAAAGAAAATAATATTCTTATTGGCTTTTTACTGTGAATATTCCCTGGCTTTGGCAAAACCACATTGTTTCCTCTAGATCTACTTCATTCTGTAAATTCAGTTTGCTTGTATCAATGCAGAAAAGCAATTTAGTGAGTCATACTTTATTTGAATGATACATTTTGATACTTTTACAATATCAGTTACAAAACTGATTGAGAACGATTAGTGTAATACCAGGCATTTGACTAACATAACTGAATGTTGCAACAGTGACATTCAAAATCAAAGCAGAGGTACAGTGTGTGTCATGAGTATCAAAAGAATAATGATCAAGTCCTTCATGTAAAGTGTTACATATTACATTTAATAAACAATGGTCCTCCATCTAAGCCTCTAAGTATCAATTAACTAAAGAGTTCAAGTTCTAGTTCTGAATAGGATTTATTTTTTTTCCTGCCTCCTTTTAGGACTTAGCACCTACTGTTCACTGTTAAATCATTATTCTACAACTTCAGAGCAGAGTTCATGTAATGAAAATATCCTTTGCTACCTCTATCAATTAGAATAATTTAAAACACAACCTAAGTGTGACGGAAGAAAAAATATCTCAGCACACAGACTCTGGCACTTGGGTCTGGGGCATGGCAGAACTCAAAGAAACACACAATTCGTGTTTGTGCTACCCTAAGTCTGGGCAGGGTTTAGCTACTATCACAAGCAAGAAATCCACAGGCTTTTCACAGCTATGTTGGTTAGTAACAGCAGCTGACACCTTTAAGATGTGCTCTTGACTTTATTCCAATGTCCCTTCTCCACAGAGATTCTTTGCTTTTGAGCAGGTCTTGTACCAGTCTGAAAGTGACAGCAATGAAGCACGAGCTTTAAGGACCTTCACAATTCATCCGTGTTCTGACAAATTGTGTTAATAGTCCATAAACACTATTTGTATTGGTTTGACTACTCGATATTAGCTTGTCGCCTTTCCACAGTGATGATCAGATATCCAGTGTAGAGTAAAAAACTGTAATTGTAGGTCATGGGGAGGAGGAAAGTGACAACAACAAAACCAAATCAAAACCCCCAAAAAACAGGTCAAAAATTTGGGTTAATCTCGCTTGACAGAATATAAAAAAAGATACTGTAATAGTTTCCATTTGTTAAATGTTAAGATAATCCTTTAACAATGTAGGGCAAAGACACCTATCAAACTTCATAAGTATGTAAGTATGCAGTGAGTGCTGGCCTGAGAAAACCCTTCTCTTAAAAAGGAAGGATGCAATCATTGTTTTATTCTCTTGACTGACAGGCTGTGCTTCATGCAGATTGCTGCAAATCATCTTATTAATTGTAAGTGTGATTATGTTTGATTATATGGTTTCAGTGTCTCACTAGGCCAGTCAAGAATTTCCCCAACTGATGCAGGCATTGTGTATTTTGTAAAATGAAAAGACAGCCCTGCTGCCCAGCAGCCAGAGGGTATGGCTGGGAAGCAGCAGGTGCATCCACAAGAAACAGGGGGAAACACCAATATCATTAAAATTGTACAATATCTGCTAACTAGTCAAGCTCTGTGTGATGGTAGCTTCTTTTGGTTGACTAACCCAGCTCATGGACTTGGACATCCTGTCCCCATGTGGAGGTGGCAAACTGCCCACTGGTTTCTCCCTGATCACTTCTCAATTGAGCTGTTTTCATATTGCCACAACTCTCTGATGTCAGGACTTGCAATGAGCAATGCAGATAAAAGGCATGAGCATCTCTCTCTTTATCAAAAATCCCTTGCACACAGTTGCAAAAATGCTGGTATCAAGGTTATTTTTTAACATCTACAATTTTAAACTGCCAAGGCTAAAAATCTCTCTAGCAGCTACTGCCCTGGAAGAAAAAAAAAAAAAAGACAGTGGGAACCATATGTTATTGGTGCATTCTAATGTTCCCCTCCTACAACAAGTGCTTTGGCATGCAAGTAATGTACTTTTAATACCACTTACAATAAAAATTTTCCAACCTTTTGTCCAACATACTTTGTCATTATTTCTCCCAGACAAATGCTGTTCCACTGACTCAAAATACTATTTCTAAGGCTTGAAGATAAACTATTTTATGAACTTGTCTTATAAGATACACATTCATGTTGTTTGCTGTGGACCTTCAAACAGACAACAAAAATGTTCAAACAATAAGACACTGCTAATAATGAAACGGTTGTACACAGATATATCACTGCAGCAAGGGTCTTGTTGTTTTGGAATGGCCGCTATCTCAAAGAGCTTACCCTGTAGGCAGAATGGGAACATTTAAAAAATTACAATGATTTTGGAGAAATGCTACACTGGTCTTACCTTCTAGGCAAATAGTTTGGGGAGTGCTACTGATGAGCTTTTATGTGGTTTTGTGCTCACAAATAACAGACATGGATTTTTGCAGTTATTTGCAGTTGTCTTGTATCAACAAATCAGAAGTGAAGGCAAATAACATGGCTGAATGATTCCTACTTCCTTTTAAGCCAGCTGAGAAGTCATGCACAGAACATTTAAAAGAAACTGAGTGACATTCACTCCTGAGCACAGCTCATATCTGGAGGGTGAGGCCATCACAGACTTCCTGCAATATGTCACAAATGACCCAGGGGCATTTCACAGTCAGTCTCCTCTAGTTTCGAGCCTTTTGCAAGATGCCAATTAAAGATACATATTTTTTTTGAGTGGTTGGTTTCATTAATGCCTCAAATATAAAAATATATTCACAGAGAAGTGAGATACACCAGTAGTTTCTCCTCTTTTCTTTTTTTTATTGTTTTTGTGAAAAAACTTGTTCATCTTAAGGTGCTCAATCCCTTTACCTTTCAGTCAGCAGATTTCATGGCTGTGTATTTCCTTCACCCTGGCAAATGTTCCCAGCAATGTGTATCTCTGCTATAATTAATCTTGAAAGAAGAGTAGACATGCAAATTGCCATTTGCTCTCAGTGGATTATCTAGATTCAGGCTTCCTACACAATAAAAATAAAAGTTACCTCTGATTCTTCCACATATCAAATAAGCCAGACAAACCTAATACACAGGGTGGATTCACTGTATTTGATGTAGGCCTGTAAGGATTTCAAACATATATTTTCTCAGTGAGGATGATTTCTCATAGTTCATTCACAGTGCTGCTCTTTTCCTCTGCATCGGTTATCAAATCATCATTAATCATACCAGAGTCTCCACCATTAATCATATCAGAATCTCCACTGCCATGGGAAACAAATAAACAAAAAAATGTATATGGGGCTAAGATAAGACAAAAAAACCCACTTACTCTGAGATCAGTGGCCAGACCAGGAGTGATGCTCTTATAGCTTTCCTAGCTATTGCATAAGATGAAGCTATGACTTCCAGTAATAACAAGTCAGGAAACCTTGGCACGTAGCACAATATACTGTGAAGCATATGTCCAAAATGTACATCAGCTTTCATTTTTATTAATGTAATAAATTAGCCAATTTAAAATAGCTAAATGAGCTACAATCAAAATGGGCCTCCAGGCTAGAGCCACTGTTACGATTGAAAGCCATTCTGCTAGCAGGATATATGTTAAGATGGCAATGACCCTTAGACACTTCTGTTTCTCTTTGTCTGAGAAACTGTAGAGATTAATCACTGGGGGAAACCTGAAGCCTGTGCAAAATGTCTCTCTCTTAAGCTTTTAATACTACTCTTCTAAGAATCCTTCTCATATTTATCCTTTTAATCTTGTCATCAGGTTGCAAGCATATAGAGAATGAATCTTCTCTCTGGTTTTGTATTGTAGGGTCTCTACACCGGGAACTGCAGGCCCATGGCTGGAACCCATAGGTACTACAGTATTCCAGATAATTACACCAAGTACTTTAGGTTGTCCTTTGAATTGTTGTTGGACTTTGGCTGAGGGCTGAGATATATTAACTCCGCTATACAATTCCTGGATTAGAGCTAACATACCCAGCCAGCCTGGGGTGGAACCTATTCAAGTGGATGTACTAAAATTGATGGCACTGTTGTACTGAAGCACATCCCAAGAAGGACCACATGAAGTTTACCATCTCCTGCTCAAACAACCTAATATAAGCAAGTAGAACCTTAAAAATTAGTGATTTTTATATAACACATAAACAAGGAGGGGAGAAGAGAGGAGAGGAGAGGGAAAAGGGGATGGGAAAAGGGGATGGCAAAGAAGAAAAGAGAACGGAGAATGGAGAGAGGAGAAGGAAGGAGAATGGAGAAAGAAGAAAGGAGAAAGAAAACCTAGGTCAAATAACCTCTTTGCAATTGTTTAGGTTCGCCATAGTTTAATGACTAATGCACGACATCATGTATAAAGTTACACAAATAAGGCAGGAGCTGAGCCTGCCAGCAGTGCTCAGTACTCGATGCAAACACAGTTACAAATTAGCTCAGGCAACCAGTAAACCAGACCAATAGGAAAGCTGCTTTTTGCAACCTTTCCACTTCTGGGCACACGAAAATCCTTATCAACTAAAAATAAAATGTTTCATTAAAGATCCCAATGCATTTGTTAAACAAGGAGAAGGATCTGTAGGATAGTTAGGGGCATGGTTTTGGCGAGGTAACTTGCTCTGAAGGAATCAGCCTGCCAACATACAACTGGTGCTTACCATGCAGAGCAAATTCAGATTACATTGCTCGACACTGTGAACAACACCTTCGGCAGCTTCTCACCCAAGAACATGTTTCTTCTTTTCCAAGATTTGGCCTCCTCTACAAGACACTTTGCTAAGAGTAATTTGCAAGCTGTGAATGTGATGATAGCCTACTCACTCAAAACTTCAGCAGTGAAAATATGGAAAGGCTGTTGTATAAAAAGATAGCTAAATAGAATGGTTTAGTTTGACAGAAATAGAAAAGATGACTCAGATAGGGAAAAAGAGCTCTTTGCCCTTTAAAAAATCACTCTCGTTCTTCCTCTTTCTCTAACACAGGAGCCTTTCAGGGACAGTCTGGTGATGCTGCATTATTGATGTGATATAGGTCTCCAGTGGAAACAGATGTGATATGTTTGGTTTTCTCTGATAGCCTGGGCTAAACACAAAGCAAATTACTGAATGTCAGAAGACCCGGGTTCATCGAGACTGTTCAAAACACACTTTTAAAAGAAGTTCTTAAATAATAAATCTTACATTTCAAGCCTGTTGCATAACCAGAAGTTATATATGTACTAAAAGAAATGTGTCCCAAGTGATTTTGCTGTGACAAACTGCAAATGACATTAAAATGTGTATGTGCAGCTTTAGGATTTGTTTGTTCTCAAACCAGGTCCTGATACTTGGAGTCAAAGACATGTTATTGCACAGTCTGGGTGTACACAGAATCATGGAATACTTGAGGCTGGAATATATATAACTTAACTGAATATGCATAATCTCTCTGACAATTTTCCCAAACCATGTTGGATCCTTTTAAAAAAAAACAACCAAACACCATAATTTGACACCATAAAGTGTTCTATTTATTGCCCCTGGGTTCCTGGCAGGCTGTTTTACAACACAGCAGCCTTCCCACACAAGAAGTCAAGCAGAGGTAGAAGAGAGCTGGTTTGGCCGAGGTTAGGTCACCCTACAGCCTCAAGAATCCAAGGCCACTTTACAAAAAGGCAGATTCAGCCTATCAGAAGACCACGCAATGCACATTAGCAGCAAACCCAAGCGCCACAGGATGAGTTTTCAGCATTTAATGAGATACCTGAGATTTGCCTTTCTAGCTCACAGGGCACCTTTAACAAGACTCGACTGAAGTAATCAGCAATAATCTCTCATGAATAAGAGAAGTGTGATGGGATATGCTAGATTATGTCTCATTTAGGTGATAGCTTCAATTTAATCAGAGTTTTCATGAAGTAGTTCAGAAGGGAACATCGTTTCCCAGTCTCTGCTGAAAATGAGATATCCAGGGTGACACTACTGATGTATCTCAGCTGTGACTTTCATCTTCTGACACTTTCTTCATCCTTTCACCTCCTTCTTGGCTTTGTTCCTAGGCATTCTAACAAACTTGGTGGGGGGGGGGGGGAACAAAGGTGAGGTGATTGTACCTAAGGCTGGTGAGACATCACTAGTCAGAAGGAGAGCAGTGGTCTTCCCACATCGCGTGACTGAGTTCCTACAGGTGAGACCTGGTGAACCCTGCGAAGGACTAAGGCAGTGAGAGGAGACAGGACGCCACGCTGCCCAGGAGAGGGCCGCCCCGGGAGGGCTGGCACTTGCAAAGAAGGGGTAAGAGAGGCTGTTCCTCGCCCACGGCCAGTCGCTGGTCAGACGAGAAGAAAGCCCACCACCCACTGACAGGCAGCGACCGCCACGCACAACATGGCCAGGCCGGGCGGGGCGTGCGGGGTGGGGGGAGTGGCCTCGGAGGGCGTGGTCGGCGGGGCGGGGCCGGCGGGACGGGGCGGGGCCGGCGGGGCGGGCGCAGGTGCGCAGGTGGCGGGGGCCGCGGCCATCCTGCCGCAATTTCCCTGTGTCACGGCTCCCGTCTCCTAGCAACAGCGCCGAGTCCGGCCGGCAGCCGCGCACCGCCCGCACCGGCGGCAGCGGCACAGGCAGCGGCAGCGGCTCCGTCAGGCGCGGCCGGTGGGGCGGCCCCGCGGCGGGAAGGATGCAGCATGGCGAGAGGGCAGCGCTCCCGCGGAGCTCCCTGAGGGGGCCGGCGGCGGCGGCGGCGGGGCCGAGGGGGCGGCCGGCGCTCGGCCCAGCCCCGCCGCCCGCTCGCCCGGGGCCGTGAGGGGCGGCGAGGCGGCGGCGGGGCGGGCGCCGCGTGGGGATGCCCGCTCGGGCCGCAAAGTTTCTTCCCCGCGGCGGCTCGACCGCTTCCCGAGCGGACTTCTCCCCGGCCCTCCTCGGTAAGTGACCGCGTCCCCCCGCCGCCGGCATCTTTAGCCACGGCTCTGTCCGCCGGAGACCCCCGACCGACGCCTGAGCGGAGCGCGCCCAGGGCTGCCACCCGGCGGAGCTCGGTGCCCGGCACCGACGGCGGGATGTTGCGGGGCCAGCCTGGCCGTGGGGCAGCCCGCAGAGCCAGTGGCAGCCCCCGCGGGAGCCCCTTGCTCCGCTGCCGGAGCTCCTCCTCGGCGGGGAGCAGCCGGAGCCCCGGCGAACCCCGTCTGTGGCGTCCGAAGGGTGGGAAGGGGTTAAACCGGCTCCCGTAAATACCGTGAAAACCGCGTTTGGTCGTTACCGGGCACGGTCTGGGTGGTGCTTGAGGGCTCACCTGAGGGGCCGGCGGCGGTGGGCTGGAGTGGAGGTCGCGGCCAGTTCGCGAGAAATCTGGCTCCAGCCCCGGCGAGTCCCGGGTTGTTTGACTGCGTTGCGGTCGCTGGCAGTGGCCGGTGGTCCGGCGGTGCCCTCCTCCCCCGGCCGAGCTCCGGTCCCTCCGTCGCCACAACTAAGTGCCAGGCGATGCTGAATGCGGGAGGATGTTCGGAGCTGCTGGCCATTTGTCTCAGCCGCGGTAGATGACACGGGCTGCCTGGCCGGTGGGGCAGCAGAAAGAATGAGATCAACAAACCGGCAGTTAAAGCAAAGCATGCTCCATAATTACACTTTTGCATCAACAAAAAATGCGCTTTTGTTTTGGTTGGTGTTTTTTTTTGGGGGGAGGGTGTCTTTGTTTGTTTTTGTTTTTAATAAATAGTTTAGAGATAGGAAAGAGAAGTCTCTCTCTGCTCTTTGTTTTGAGTGTGCAATACCTCGGAGAGTAATTTAACAGTGTCCTCCCTGACAACACCTTCCTTTTCTGGGGAAAATACAAACAGTAAATGGGGCACAAAATTATGCATATGTGGCAAATCTGAGCATAGAACAGAAAATAAATGAGATTTAAAAGCTGAACAGGGGAAGGAGAGCAGGATAATACTTCTTTAGGTGCTTACTTTACCACCTTTCAGTGCAAGGATTTGAACTTTGTGAATCATATTATACTCGATGCTGTCATCTTTTTCTTCCTTTAAGAAAAAATAATCAGAGAGAGAAAGGGGGGAGGGGATCCTCCTTGTGGATAGCATGACGGATTATCTTCCAAAAAGAGTTGCAATAGTGCAGCTCCTACATGCTGCATTTTGCAGCTCGGATCACTGAAGCAGAGAGATGACTTCTGATAGTCCAGTAAAACAAAAGCCCAAAATACTCGGTGTTTAGTTCCCAGTCAGTTTCCCTACAAGCAGTCGTTGCTGTTTCCCCAGGTGACTCGCAGAGGCTCGCTTCTCCTTTTAATAAGACTTGACACGCCATCTCTTACCTGCCATCCACCATCTCCCCTTTCAAGGCCAGGGAAGGGAGGGTGGAAGATGGGATGGGAGGGTGGGTGGAATTTGCTGCTGTTATATAACAGTTACCTGGAGCATCATCACACGTTTCCAAATCAGGGATGCCTCTGGACCGCAGGCAGGAGATTAATTTCTGTAATATTGCAGATGAAGTGCAAATGGCTAGGAGAAAACTTTCACAGGGCACTGCTTCCTAGTATTCAAATGCTTCCCTTGTGCCTTTCACAGCAATTCCTTTCCTGCTCATTTATGAAAAGCGAGTAATATGTTTAACCATCCCCCTCAGTAATGTGTAAGCAGTGTAATGAAACAAAATATATCTATAGATCAAATATATTGTTTTCTGGCCTTTATTTCCTCCATCCCTTCAAATCCTGTGTGATATAACTAATCACAGTCTGTGTGCAGAGTAATCCCTGACCATGTTAGAGACTGGGGCTCAGCATCCTCTGAGCTCTGGTGCTTTGCAAGCTTCTCTGAAACCAGAAAGATCCCTTTTCTTGTCTACACCTGCAGATACCACTCCCTTTCTAATTTACCTGGAGTGTAAAGAAATTACTTAGTAGTTTGGCAAGAATGTAGTGGGGCACATGGCTGCTGTGATGCTTTCGGTCTTCCTGGGTCTTTCTCACACATGGGAGCTATGTGGGCAAGGGAAATCAGTCTATTGGTGCCAACCCCTGTCCCACTTGTTGAGGGTTTTAATTAGCAGGAGTTTGAATGAGGAAGAATGAATGGACACCTCTTGTGCTACAGGTCTGACCCTGGTCCTTACCCTCTTCTCCCTTTCACTGCAGGAGCTGGAGTGGCAGAAGGGGGAAGTTGTAGCCAGCCATGATCGCCACTGGAGGCCTCCTGAGGATCTCAGCCAGGAAACAGGACCCCTTGCGACCCCAAAGCCAAGTCCCCAAACGCAAACGCAAGGCCAAAAAGAAGCGCAAGAATGACGTGGTGGTGGTGAAAGGCAAGCTCAAGCTGTGCTCCCTCTCGGGGCTCATTGCCCTCTGTGGCATCCTGGTACTGCTGGTGGGCATCGCCTTGGCCGTGGTGGGCTACTGGCCAAAGCCCAGCCACGTGTACAGAGAAGGCAGCATCAGCGGGGGCAGGCAGCTGGCACCGCAGGGTGGCAGCCCCAGGAACCGCTCCCAGAGCCAGGAAGAGGCACATGCAGGGATCCATCCAGAGTCACCTCACAGAACTAACACCACCACTGCTATCACCCGGGGGTCCCCACCATCACCCCCCACTTCCTTGTCCCCCAAGGCCTCAGTGGGTTTTCTTTTTCGTCTTTTCTCAAGCTACTTGCATTCAGACAAGTTGAAGGTGCTGGGACCCCTCATCATGGGTATTGGCATCTTCCTCTTCATCTGTGCCAATGCGGTATTGCATGAGAACCGTGACAAGAAGACCAAGATCATCAACCTGCGTGACCTCTACTCCACTGTCATTGATGCCCACAGCCTGCGGGCCAAGGACGGAGGCACCCCAGCCTCAGCCCCTCTCAACGGCTTTGTCAACTACATGCAGTCCCGAGGCCTGGAGCTAAAGCCTGGCAGTGAAGGCCTAGGTGCTGCAGCCATGCTGGCCAAGAGCTCCTGGCCACCAGGACTGGGTCTCTCCCTTTCCCCACCGGACCTGGCATCCTCGCCACGGCGTTCCTCCTTCTGCACCCCCCCGCAGCCGCCCAGCCTGGCTGAGGCTGTGTACAGCATCTACCAGGAGCGTGCTGCCCTTGCCAGCAGCATGGTCACCAGCCCACCCTGCAGCCCGTCAGAGAGCTGGGGCCGGCGCAGCACAGCCAGCTCCATCGTCGGCTCTTCCTTCAGCACTTTCACGCTCCTGCCTTTGGCGCCGAGTGGTGGAGGAGAAAGCTGGCGAAGGCCGCCTGGGGAGCGGGGAGCCCGGGAGATCCCACGGGGGGAGTTTGAACTCAGCCTGACAGACCTCAGCAGCAGCCGTGTTGATGGAGGCTGTGGGATGAGAAGGCACAAGCTGTTTCTCAGGCGGCAGAGTACAAGCTGCTTGCCTGATGCCAAGCGTCCCCTTTTCCCTGAGCCATCTCAGTCTCCAGCTGCTAGTAGGAGCCCGGACTCCAGCCTCTTGGTAAAGGCAACTTCTAGCTACTCCAAATCTCTGGATCTGGGAGGGTCGCCCCCCTCTACCCCCCCTGCCATCACCAGGACGGACTCCCAGAGCTCCCAGTCTGAGCCTTCCAGCAGCAATAAGGGCTACAGCCACCTGGAGGAGGCAGGCACCTCCTTGGAGTCAGTTGCCAACACCCCAGTGAGTAAAGTCCAGGATTGTGAGGAGGAACCAGCTGATAAAATGGACCCCCTCACGGCTACCAGCAGAGAACAAACAGGGGAGCAATCCCAGCAAACTCGAAGACAATACACAAATAAAGAGAAACTCTTTATGATTTCTAGGTCGGATGCTGCATTAGAGCTGGAGGATGGGGAACTGGAGAGCACTGGCATCTAAACAGCACCAGGAAGGCGTAAGGACACCTTGCAACCCTCCACACTTTCCCCTCTTCTCTGTCACTTTGTGGACTTGGGAAACCAATGAATATCCAAAGAGCTGCAGTGTGTTACCATTGAAAATTGAATTCAGTAAATCCTGTAGATGACTCCAGAAAGAAAAAGAAAATCCTTTCTGTCCAGTCGTGATTGTATGTTCCATGTAAGCCAAATTGTATTTAATATCCATGGTTCAGCAAGTTCTTTGGATCAGATTAATACAATTTCGGACAGTATAACTGTGCACTTTACTGTTTTGATTTCCAAGTGCCCCTTCTTCTCCTCTGATTTCTTTCTTGCTGATTTGCCACTAACTGCTTGAAAACTGCAGGCACATTTTTAAGCTCAAGAGCAACGTGGTCTTCAGATCAAGAAAGCCGAGCTCTCTCTTTGTTGTGGTTCATTCACTAAAAAGTTTGCAAGGCCTTAAGGATGATGTACCTTGACAAAGAATGAGTTTGTTTAAATTCTGGAAAAAATGACAATTTAGGAGAGACTGGAGTGGAACAGATCTCTGACAGTTTTAGTTAAAACCATTATATTCCTGAATCCAAAATACCTACTACTATGTGATACTTTATTAAGTATTATTACACATGTATTTACTAATAGCATTAAAATATTTTTTTTAATAAAACATTTACAAACAAAACTGCTACTCAAAAAAACAACACAACAAACTCCTTTATTTTGGTAAGTAATTACAAATATCAGAAACATTTTTTTTAAATTATTATTTTATTTTCTGTGAAAGACTGTAGAGATGCTATGAGGCCGAACATTTGCTTATGCTTTTAAGTGAGTAATTAATCGTTTAGGAGTAATTTCAGAATAATACTGTTTCACTCTCTGAGAAACCATAATTCAAATCAATCAGCAAATGCTGTCTTCAGTTTTAACAGTGCTCTGTGACAGCTGAAAAAATGTGTGATTTTGACATGCTAAGGAAAAAAACAATTGAAAGTTTGGCCTTCTATTAAAATAAGATGTTTAGTGCGTAACACATTAATCTTGAACCGTAGCATAGTCTTGCTGGATTTTTCACTTCCCTTATAACTGTTTCATTAAGCCTTTTTGCTGTTACAGCTCCTATTCATGAATGCATGTGCATAAGCTTAATTTTAAAGCATAATGATAGCCTTGTCAATCTCGTAGCAGTTGGCCCCATTGAAGTCAGCAGCAGTTTCTCACTGACTTCAGTGTGTTGAGGATTTCTTCCTGCATGAGGAAAGCACCAGGTTTCTTGAGGGCTGGAGAATGCCTTGTCTGTAGGCAGATTTTTGGTAAATTGATGAGCTGTTTCATTTTCATAGCTGCACCACGGCAGGGACTCCTTTATTTTGCCAAAACAGCTTTATGTGCTCAGAAGATTTTGTCAATACTTTTTAAATATGGATGTCACATTTCCCTACTATGGGAAGAGAAATAGACATTGAACAAATACAATGTGTAGGCAGGCAAGAGTCTGTTGCAATTAAAATTTTTCTTATGGTTTCATGTTTTAAAATGCTTAGTTATGTATTTAACTACTTACATTACAACACATTGCAAAATAACTATTACTATATGCAATTGCATTTGGTAACCTAGCAAAATCCTTTAATAAATAAGGCTAATTTGTAAGAAAAGAAGAAAAAAGAACAATTTGCCACGTCAGAGTCCTGAAACTGCAGAAGGAGAAGATGCTTGTTCTCTCAAGCAACAGAGACATCCAGGTAGCAATATCTTTCTTCCTGTCACTGGCAAACAGTAATTTGAGAGTAACAATATTAGTATGGCATTTTTTGCTATCAAACCTCTAGCACACAGCTGGCAAAAAGATGTTGTTAAACTGCCTGGACTGGCCCAGATCAGGCACTGCATGAGGCGGTGAGTGGGTGGCTCAGCTAGCGATGATGTTAGTACGGGTCTTTTCTTTCAGTTCCCCATGGGCACTGGCCCTGCACTTCTGCTCCTTCACCTGATTTCCAGGAAGATTTATGAGATGTGTCTGAGCAGCATTACCCAGTGCTGATGGAGGTGCTAGTTACTGACACAGCTGAAGTCCCCCTGCTTATGTTCCATGCAAAAACCCTTCATGGAAATGCAAGGGAAGAGGCAAGTTGAGGGTGCTAGTCACTAGAGCATGGGGTTCTTGTGAAGGTGTGGCAGGGGTTTGTTTTATTCTGAGAGGGGAAAACAAATGCTTTAAAAAATATTCTTAGTATTTCTTTAGTCATTCAAATCTACAGTGTGTCCTGAAAAAAAGCCCCTGGTTACTTCTTAGGTTAATTTAAAAGAAAGCAACACAGTAATTCTTCTGATTATTAATTTACTGCAAAGCTTTTTGAATAACAAAATTACAACAGAGGTTGGGTTTAATAAGTGAAAATATAGCTTGTTCTTGTGTTGCCAAAAAGGGTGTGAAACATGAACTTTCATCAGTCAAGTTGGATTTTTTACAACAGCTAGAAGTAATACATAGATTAACAAGCAGAGAAAGCTACATTCCTCTGTCTGCAAGCTATCAGAAAATATTTTTGCAAATTTATTAATTAGAACTATTCATGAGCAACTCATGCAGCATTGGAAGAGAAATTTAACCTCTGTGCACCAGCCATGACTGCTGGTGCAGAGAAACTCAGCAGCTGGTAAGGAGCTGAGCCTTTCCTTGTGACATCAGAAGGTGATGGGAGTGCTGAGGTTTGTGTGTTGATCTTTTCCTGAGTCTCTCCCAGCTGGCCCTGACCGCTTCTCAGCGTTGCCAGGGTGCCCCTTGGCCGTCGTTTGCATGTCCTGTCACATACTACTGCATTTTTCTCCATCTAGTCTCTTCCTTTTAACCTTCATGTCCAGTATCCTGCCACCAAGTGCTTTCACCATAGCCCTTGTCAAGAGCTGAGAAGCTGCCTCTGGTTACCAGTATCTGCCTGCCTGCGTTTTGCAGAAAGAGATGTGGTCCCACATTAAATGTTTATTAAGAAGGAATCATTAGTCTCCCTCTTTAAAAAGTTAAAATGTATGTTAAGCTAGAATACCTAGGCATAAATTTTTGCTATGGAAAAAACAGAAGTATGTGGTTTATTTTGCTTTTCAACAAAAAATAAGTGCTATTATATTTGTATAAAACTTTCAGAACCCTCAAAATATTCCCATCACTACATAGAAGGCTGTGTCTGTTTGTTATGAGTATAGATGCTTCTTGGACCAGTCTAAGGACACAGGCAAATGCCCTAATTGTACTTCAGTTGCTGCTGTTTATTTCTAAATCCTCAGGACTCTGGAGAACCTGCTGACATCATCAGACTGTAACCCAGTTCTGGCACAGTTTTCACTGGCTAGCAAAGCATTTAAAATCCTTGTGTTAACCTGCCTCACTTGACTGATTTACCAAACTCCCCAACTGTTGGCATATTAACTGATCCTCTACAAAAGATGATAGCCCAGATTTGTTACCCTGTGTTGTTTAGATACATTTTTAAGAGCCTTTTTGATGACTGATGCTGTCCAACAGTGAGCTGCACATCCAGTCATTTGATTAGGTAACTGTTAACACAGATGTAAGACTGCAGTCTGAAACATAGTGCAGATTTCCATAACAGCCAAAATAGCTTACAGAGAAGTAGCAGCATGACTCCAATTAAACAATCATTTTTATTAGAATTAATGGAGATAGCACAATGATAAAGCTTATTGGATTTCAGCAGGAGTAATAGCCTTTGATAACACTTAACAGGTTGGTGGCTTGTGTTTTGGGTTTTTTTCTAAATGAAAATATATTCCTGTGGATGCAATAAAACAGGACTATTTTTAGTGACAAATGAGAATTACTAATAATTTAAGTAGATTACCAATTAATGCTTTGCCTCATTAGCATATTTCAGTCCCTCAAATTTCTCTCTCAGCAACCAACCTCTGGCTATAATTCAGCCAGAAATCTAACCTTGCTACACAAAACCCCCACAAAATACAATTACTCAACGACAATTAAAATCTTAATAATTAGTAAAACTATAGATTTTCTTTTTGGTCTCTTTTTTATCTTCTACAGCAAATACATCAAACTTTCCTCAGGAAAAAAAAAAAAAAAAAAATTCTCTGTCACTTTTCCATAGCTGTCAACAGCAACAATGCAATGCTTTATCCAGGCTGCTTAATTACTGATTTTCAGTTTGGGCCCACAAACAGTGAACAAGATGCACAGCATGTGCAGGCACAATCTGAGAGGATAAACAGGGTCTCACAGCGACAGGAAAAAAAAAAATCTTCCATGGAAGAGTATACTGTTACAAATTTTATTTCAGAAGCCACACTCTCTATTTACCACTTCTAGAAACTCCAAAGCAGAAATGTCTAAGTGAGCGCACTAGAAAATAGCTTTCACTGTAAGCATGGAGACAGAGGTAGACCCTGGAGGTCCAGGCTGGCATGATCAGCTGAAATGGTATCCATGTCTGAACAGCAGAGCTCTGCTACTAGCAAAGACCTACCTGGATCAGAGGATACTTCAAGGACTTGAGTATGGCCTGTGTTCATCCATTGGTTATTTTTTTATCTACATTTTAGATAGAAGAAGTGGCTCCACAGTACTACTTTTAAAATGTGTTAATATTTTAAATTAAAATCTCAGTCTGTGATGTTCCCTTTAACCTCATCTGCAGGAAAGAGTTTCAGTCCAAGATTTTTAATATTATTTGTTCTTTTTTCCTTTCCACTCATCATGTGTTTGGTTCTGATGAGGGCACTGATACTCTCAGGCAGGAAGGCAGAAATGAGGAGAGATTGTCTGGCTTTAGAGAAGCAGCCCATTCCATGCTATGCTTCACAGCCGAAGTGAAAAATGGCAAGTAATAAGTGAATGTTCAGCATTCAAATGATTAATGACTTATTTTCATAAAGGTTTAAATGAAATCCAACTTAGAAAAAAACACAAGTCACAAGGCCAGGGTACAGTTATTGCCAAACAATTGGAAGAACCATCATAATATTCACTGAAATATCTAAATACATTGAGACAAAACATGTTTGTTTTGTTTTATTTTCTGTGAATTGTAAAAGACGAGATGTTTCGATACCCGCCTTCCCTTAATATAAGATGGTGCAGTATCATCACATAACCTAGGATTGCTCTTCTTCATCACCAGTTGTAAGGTTTGGTATGCTGCTGACACACCCTCTCTGACCTGTCTGGGAACACACTGAGGCCACACCATACAGCTCCCATTTGTCACTAACTCAATCAGCCACTTGCATAGGAGCAGGACTTCATAATATGACCACCACTTCTAGTCAGAGTTGGAGATGGTAATGACTTTGCAAATGCAGGTGTCTCGGTACAGGATGCAATTCCCTTCACACCTGGGAGCAGCATGGAAGCCTGGGGTAGGGTCTCACAGAAAAACTACCTGCCAAGGCCTGGCAAACTTGTATTTCTGTGGTTTGCCACACAAGAGGCACCAGAGGCAGCTCCATCACGATAAATCCCCAATAAGCTAATTATGATACTTCTGCAATACCATGAAATAGGCTTCACTCCTCATTTCTGAAGCATTCTTCAGATCTCTCTAAGTTTGTGTTTATTTCACTGGCTTTATAATAAAAATTCATTTTAAAGAAATGAATTTTGGTCTCAGAGCCTTATAGAAATCCCTATTAAAATAGCATCAGATGACCTCACAGTCCTTAATGTATTTCTCTCTAACATGCCTTTGGTACAGAGCGTGACTATCCTCCTCTTTTATTTAAAAAAAAAAAAAGCACATAGATACATCCAAAGACAAAGTGTGCAAAGACCAGATTTATTATTTTTAAAGGAAGAAGAATATAGGCACCCATAAGCAGTGATGACAACATGGAAATAGCTATCTCTAAGGGATGTTTCCAAAGCACACAAGTATCCTGCTGCAGAACAGAGCCTTGAACAGGAGATCCATCCCTCATCTTTAACAAAGTCTGTGAGACACTGCATGTGAGATACTGAAGTGCTAATCTGTTTCACTGTCTTTCAGACTCATTGCATACAATATTACAAGAAATAACTTGGCAAAAGCATAAGACTTTCCAAAGAGCTCCCTGCAGAATATTTAAGGACATGGGCAGCTGATGCCATTCTCTTTCAGAGGAACTTAAAATGACAACAGGAAAAGCCTGACACTGCTTATTAGTTTACTGTGGTAACACAGCAGAAGGTGATGATAGTAGCAGCTCTTGGGCTTTTGAAAACTTGAATCTGTCTGCTGGCACTACTAACTTAATTAACACTACAGGCTGCCTTCGTGCTTGAGAATGTAAACAGGACAGTTCTTACCCTTGTGTCTGTCTTTGCAACGTGTACAGCGTCTGGAGCAGCAGCACTGAAACAAGGATAGGTGCTAAGGCTGAGTCTCTCACCATCTGATCAGAGACTACCTGTAGAAGGAAGTTGCTTCTTTTAGATCCTTAAACATTAACAAAGCATTTTTTAAGGAATTGTTTGGAACTAACATGCAGGAAATAAGAAACACCTGCCTAGCAATGTTTACTGCAAGGATCTCCTGCTTCTCTCCTCTGGCACACAGAGAAGATAACCTGATTAAAAGCTGTAACACAGTTCTGGGATCAATGAGCTCCTGGTGCTGCAGCAGTGCTGTGCCTCAGCAGCCCTTCAGCAGGTCTGTGCTTGTCACTGACAATCTGGGAGGAGAGGGAGTGGGGCTCATGATGAGCTATGGAAGGTCAGCAGCAGCATCAGTTTGTAAGTCAGCTGGCAGCAGGGCACATCACAAACCCCAGGAGCCACCCAAAGAGCAAAGGAAGCCAACAAGATTGCAGGTTGCATCATCACTGGTGTCACCAAGAAGGCACAATTAAAGATGGTAGGCAAAGGAGAGCAACAAGTCACAAAAGTTCCTATTGCACTTATCCTCGTAGCTTGGGATTGTCAAATGTGGACAAAGCAATGACAAATTATTGCAGTTGCATCAGCAGCCAATGGTAGCACTTGGCGATTAGCATCTATAGTTGGTACTGACTCCATTGTAACTCATCACAGCCTCCATAAGAACTCTGTGCAGCTCTGCTAGCTTCATCCTAGCCAAATGGAGGCAGGGAAATAGAAGGCTTTCCTCCTCTCAAATGGGAGAACCTAGTGCAATGGCTAAAATAAGTCACCACCTCATTCTCTTCCCACAGATCTGTTGTCTCCCTGAGAGGCTGGACCACCCCAGGCCCATCTGGGCTGCAGCAGGCCTTTTCTCCTGGCTTGGCACATGCATCTGTCCTGCAGAGCTGCCTCTGTCTGATGAATCCAAGGGAACCAAGGGGCCTGAAATCAAGGGAAGCTGATACATTCAAAGTAATTACATTTGTAAAGCAATATTAAGATAAATGTTTCCTATATATTTCATTTCACCAGCAAAGTGGTCCAGTCCTTTGCTTAAACAAACCTTTTATGCTGTCTAATAATTCACCAGCAGGTTGAATTAATTCTCATATAGGCAACAGATTTCCCGACAGCAATGTTTTCCAGCAAGCTGTATTAGATATGTATCCAGAATGTTCTGTAGATTATCTTGTATTTAGTTTACAGTTGTAGATAAATCTCACTAGCAATTTAGGTGAAGAGACTTTAGGAAACACTGCTGCAATAAAAATGCTAGTACTGTTTTTCAGCAAAACTGATAAAGAAAATAAACACAAGGATCTTGTTTAATCCCAGCCAAGATAAATGGTTGGGTGGGAGACAGGAATCAGATTTTGATCAACAATAGTCCCTTTACTTAGAATTACCATTTTACAATTCAGTCTCTTGCTAGAAATGGAATTTTCACCCCACCAGCATGCAGAAATTCCTAGATACTTTGATAAATTTGAGTTGTCAAAACATTAGAAATTTAAGGCATAAGTTGTTCAAATTATTTTAAAATGAGTTGTGGATTCCTCTGAGCAGTTTGAATGCTTCTAAGTTACAGGGAAATTAAAGATTACCCCTAAATATCTTTAGCTGTTCTTGAAGCATTTCTTCTTTAACACAAAAACAGAATACACATAGTAACATGAGGGATGGAGAAGCTTTTTGTTAGCAGCAGTTCAAGTGGCCTGAGTGGCATCAGCAAGTAATATATCCATTTCAAACACATGCTGATAAATGTTCCATACTAGGGTGCTGGTTTGCCTAATCTTTTTTGCCTTCCTCCCTATCACATGAAATGATAGCTTATTTGTATTACATACACATAGTAAATGGGAGCAATATCCAGTATGCAGCCTTCATGACTCTGAAATAGTGATTAATGCACTGGGCTTACCATCTTACAATATAGAAGCATTAGCAGGCCTTGGTTTATCAGAAAGAGTCCTGAGAATTGCTGTTTCTCCTCTGTCAAGGGCTACAACTTGATCAGCTTTTGTTTAAATGACTAATTCTGCTACAGTACAGCATGTAAGCAATTATGTTATGCATACTGCTGCAACAAGGCATGTAGAAATCATAATGTTTATGTACAACTAAAATACATTACTTTTACATAGCCCAAAGAACTGAGCCAAATGCTGAAAGCCTAAATTCTGGTGCAACACATGGAGTAACATATGTGCTCAGGGTAAAACAGGTGTCCTAGATGGTGAAGGTAATGAGGAAATAGCTTATCACAGCAGTGATTTAAAGGCATAAACATTGTAATCAGATCTGTTTAGGCTGAATCTGCCACAAGTTACCAAAAAAAAAAAAACACACCACAAAAAAAACCCCAACATTGCTAAGGAGCCCACCTGCAGCCCATGAAAGCAGTGGCACGTCAAAAGGAGAGAGTTCTCCCCGTGAGTGTGCCACTTAGTGTATCAGGCACATGGGAAAGGGCCCAAGTTGAGGCAGGAGTGATTCCCATAGCAAGAACATCCTTAGTGCCAAGTCACTGTTTTTGGGCCTTGTACCACTGCAGCTGGTGTGTCCTTAAGTCCTGAGTGTATGTTGCTTCTCCAGAGACTGGTGAAGCGCTTCCTTACAACTGAAGGCTGCAGCAACAGTCTCAGCATACTGCAGAGTCCAGCATGCTCAGGAATTTGCTCTTCCTCCACCATTTCCTCTTTCTTCCCTCCTCTCCTGTTAAATACAACACACTAGTACCAGCTGTTACGTTTACATGTTCCAGACTGGAGCCAGCCTGAGACAACACAGCTCATGACACTGAATCCTTGCATTTTGCTGCTGCCCCTCTGTGTCATCCACATAAACTGAAGACTACATAGAGAATTTGCACCCTCTCTGATCTGACACTAACCTTTGTAGGTGCTGGTTGTTTATGTGCTGCTCTCTGAGGCCCTAATGCACACTTACTGGTACATTTGCTGCAATTCCATTTTGTGCTGGCTTCATTTTCCATTTGCAGTTAAATCAGCAGTACACTTGCTCGGTTACTCCAAGTAGGATTACAGCATCCCAGAAGCTTTGTGATGGCTCAGTACCCCCACTGCAACAGGGCTCTGTAAAATGGGCTTACAAGCAATGGACTAATAACTGCCAAAGTGAGCTAGCCCAGAGCCACAGCTAGCCAGAGTGATGCTGGACATCACTGCCTTGCAGCAATAGACTGAGGCACAAAAGCATCTTGGGGATAAAGAGAACATGATGCAGAAAGCACTGTTCTTGCTGCAGGGTGTTCATTACCTAGAAAAATGGATCAAAGGCTTCCAGCTGGGAAATGCAGTCAGATACAAAAGCATCATGGAAGAGCTAGAAGTGTGGGACCACAAGGCAAAGTAGATAAATGGAGTGGGGGAAGAATGAAACAGGAGTAACATAGAAAGTAAACAGCAATGGGAAAAGACAGTTTTAAAGGAAGGTCAAGTGCTGGGGGAATAAGGCAACTTCGCAAATTCTACAAAGATGTGCTCCTGATAATGGGAAAATGATATGTACTTTCAGTTTGTGAGAGGCAGAATTAACTATGTTAGTGTATCTCCTGAACATATAAAGGAGCTAGGGAGACCTCATTTTAAGCACCACTTTCACATGCACTACCACCTGGTTTCTATGCACAAAAACATCGATCAGTTAAGCAATGGCTCTCACTTTCTGCTCTTCAAAACAGTGATGTCACTGCAAGTCCCGCAGCCAAGAAGAGGGGTGGCAGCAGCCATGTGGCACATGTCGTGGGCCATTTCCCACACCACAGAATAGGGTGTGCAGGCACACAGAGGAATAGATGCTTGGCCCTTGCCTTCAGTGAATACAAAGACATGGACAGAAAAGGAAAAAAATAAAATAAAGCAAATACTGCAGTAAGAGTGTCCCACTCCTATCAGCTAATGGTTTTCCTCAAAGCTTAAACTCCTAGGAATTATGAGGCAGGTTAGCATCACTTCTTACACAGTTAAGTTTTTCTTGTACCAGCAAAAGAAGGCTTAAAAAAACATGAGTGATAACAACTCAGTATGGAAGGGAAGTTACAATGTCCTGAAACAGATCTTTATTTTTTTTCAGCCAAGCTAAAAATTTCACTGGGTTTTGACTGACAATATTATTGACCCTGAAAAAAAACATTTATTCATAAGTCACATCTACTTTGTAAAGGGTTTCATAATAGTACCTAGAGGCTTGCAATTATTCTGGGTGAAATTTTATATTTTGTCTTCAAATAATCATCTCTGGTCCCTTTGTGTAGAATTAGTAGGTAGATTCATTTCAAGTATCAGCCTCAGAGGCTATTAGGGGAGTTTCAGTAAAGCCCAAGAGCAAAGATAGACCTGAAAGAAGAAACCTCCTAGAGCCACATCACCCTCCCCTTCAGCCAGCCAAGGTCTCTGTTAAGGCTGTCTTTCCCACAAGTCTCCAAATCTACGGAGGTAGCAGCCCCCAGGATAAGACTCAAGAATCAAGTTCGTAGATTTTACACAGACAAAAGAAATAATTTTGTGAAGCAGCATGCTCAAATCAAGTTACTGCATTGCGAGGCCAAGTATTAAAAACTATCTGTTTTTTTCATATGCAAAAAATCTTAAGTTTATTTCATGAAAGAATTCCAGCCCACGATGTTCAGATTTTGGTTTGGTCTCAACAGCATCACCTGGGTGTCACCAACAGCACTGCTGCAGCTGGAATGTAAGGTTTAACCTCAAATTAACTTTGAAAAATACTTATGAACCAACCAGCATTTAAAGTTTAGTCCTCTACCCAAAGAGGATTTATCACAGAAAACCCTAAACAGGTCTTCAACTCTAGTTCACTACTCACAAGTTGAGCAGCTGCTTCTGCGAGAAAAGAGAAAAGTAAATATTTCCATAAACTTTACATGTTTTAGAAACCCAGAGTAATCACATCCTCCTTATGCATTTACTTGGCAAACATGTCAATATTTAATGCTTATTCAACATTATTTTATTCTTACTTAACAACATAAAAGTTGAAACAGGCACCTACCCTGTGGATTTCTGGCAAAGAAGTGTATAAACTAATCTCAGACAGGTGAACACCTCTCCTCTATACATTAAGCAGCTGAAGGCTGAGAGGCCCGCAAGCAGCTACATGGCAGTTTTTCACTTTGAAGATAATTGCTGAAGTGATATGTGCAGTTTAAAAAAAAAAAAAAAACCTGCAAGATTTGTTTTTCTACCTCTGATCCAAGTTCTGAACTTTAAGCAGAGAAACTTAAATTCTCACATCTAGAAACTTAGGAAAGATAATTTAAAATAACATTTCTGAAAGTAGTTGTCAGAATGTTTTCAGCTGATCTTAAAAGCTGTTTTCTAATTATAGGATTAAAACTCAATCTCCAGAACAGAAAAGAAAAAGGCCTGGGTGGACATTTGTCACAATTTGACTGACAATGTTCAATACTAAAATAACTTATTTTTCAGAGGGTACTTAATTTCTCTCCAGTGAGTGTGAAAAGTATGTTCTAAATATACAGGCATTTCAGGGTCTCTTTGAGACATGCTCCATGTTTCTGTTGCACAGGTCAGTGACCAAAACCCATGGTAGGAACCCAGGTTCAGAGGTGTTAAGCCTACACAGTGCCTAGACAGAAGCCTTTCTAGGCATGACTTTGAAAATGAAACTGTACAATACAATTACTCTAAATTACATAGGGTTTCTGGGCACCCAGATGTGTTGTCTTGTCTCTAACTATGGGAAATCATTATCTTTGTAGGAGCGGCTGAGAGTTGGCTTTTTGAATGAGGATTCTAGTCAAACTGTCTTTCAGTCCTGCATCTGCTTTTAGTTTCATAGAAATACGGTGGAAAAAAACCCACTCGGCAGATTTCCTAACAGACAAAAATCCATAGTTTTGGTCTGATCCACCCCATCAGCATTCCAGAGTGCCATAACCAAGCCCTTCTCTTAGCTGTCTGCAGCCCTTCAGCTGGGGGTCAGCATGAAGATGCAAGAGTGTGGGACTGTGCAAGAAACAGCTTCAAGGCCAAGTAGATGATTTTTAATCAGAGCTTATGAGAAACAAAAGCAAGTTTTGGTAAATGTTTTGTATTAAGGAATTATTATCTTCTACCTGCACGTAGAGAAAAAATATAGGGCTTTTATTGTGTGGTATACTACCCAGGCAGAAGCCATACTAATGACAGCAGAACACAAACATGGAAATTAAATGCCCCAAGAAGGTCAAATCACTAGTCACCCTCAAAATTGCCTGCAGCCAGGTGATAACCTGAAGCTACCACCTTTCTGATGGCGCTACTGTGCCAACAGAGGAGGCTGGAAACTTGCTGAGGTGATGTGTAGATAAGAAAGAGGATATCAGCTCTCTTCTGCATATGTAGAAGGTACAGGGCCTCAGGAAGGTAAAACCAGCTGGACTAACCAATATAATCTTCATTTATTTTAACCTGCATATATAGAGCTCTTGCTCAGTTGCATCACGTGATGTCCAGAAGGCAGAACTGGCCCAGCTATTCAAATGGCAAAGGCCATCTGATGTTCAGTGCCTAACTGCAGCCAGCATTCAGGCTTCATCAGCCATGAAAGCAGTGAGATGTTGTCAAAGCCTCCTCCTAATTTACTTGGAAAATAATCATCACTGCAGTGCAATCCAGCATTAAATTGTTAAAAAAAAAAAGCCACCACACAAAAAAACACACAAAAATCAGTCAATGAGTAACATTTAATGCAAGTTCTCTCCCATCCCAATGTTGTACCATCATTTCAGTAATTCACGTTACATTAAACTGAACTCAATTAGAAGAAATTAGCAGATTGCTTTATCTTCTACATGAACTGTTAGTGCTTATACAGAAAAAGGCAAGTTAGAGGACATAAATGAAAAAAATAAAGAACAGTAAATGCATGGATCAAAGAATTAATCCAACTCACTTCTGGACCTAGACTTCATGGTGTATTTTCCCTACAGTAGTCATAAAGGAGGACAATTAATTTG
Source organism: Apus apus (assembly GCF_020740795.1). Classification (NCBI taxonomy): domain Eukaryota; kingdom Metazoa; phylum Chordata; class Aves; order Apodiformes; family Apodidae; genus Apus; species Apus apus. Next base: position 105,176,207 of record NC_067283.1, read on the forward strand.
CCTCAGCAATATGAAGATATTTTCATTTCAGAAACTCTCTCCCACCTGTCCTACTCACATCAGAAGTGTCTAATTATATTTCAAGTAATTTGAATAAAAAACACCAGGGGACAAAGTCATGACTGAAGCATAGCACCAACTAAATTCAAGACTTTTTTTATGTTCTCTATCATAAGGCTGAAAATATGTTGTCATGATTTCAACAGCTTAACAGAAGCTCACTTTGACTCAGTTGCCAGAGACTAAAGATCTGAATATTCTATTTGGTAGATGTTTGGGTTTAAGCACTATTGTAAATCGTCAAGGTTAACAACAATGATGCAACTTAAGTACTTATTTTAACTTAATGTACCAAAACATTGTACTATACTCCCTAGATAAGTGAGATTAATTACCCCACAATCATCACAGTGATCCTAAACCAGAATTAAACTTAAATTGGAACCTGTAGACATTAAAACCCCAAAATTTTATGAGCACAGGTTCACCACACATTTGCTACACTCCAGTGCCATCTGTCTATAAAAAGATAATTAACATTTTCAATAAGAACAGATACAGCTTGTTGTAAAGTGTACTTGGTCCTAGACCATTGAAGCCACTTAAATTCCTAAGATGAATGACACTGCTGATCCTTTTCTGAATTAAGAAGTCATTAAGAAACACTGTTTTCTCATTTATATTTAAGGCCAACTTCTCTGGAAAAATGCATGCTGATACCAGGATGAGAGATGGAAGTCTCTCTCAACTACTCCCTAAAATTAACCTGAAAGTCTTCCTCTAGCATTCAAAGACCCCAGGAGAAGCTGCAAATAACTACGCTGGAATTTACATTTAGAAGACCATTCGGGGACAGCCTTTTGAAAATCCACAACCTTCAGCGGAGTGACACAAATAAATGCTCTGCCAAGCGCTGCAGCACAAGGGACCTGACCCAGACTCCGGTGCAGAGGACAAAGCAGGTTCATTAAATGCAGAGCCTTCCCTTTCCTCCTGCACAGTGGCACTCTGGTGGGTTTTGTTTCCCTCCTCCCTGTAAAGAGGGCACAAAGGCAGGGTGGGATTTTTTTTTTTTTTTTTTCGAAGTATGGTAACAAGCTGAACAGGTTTAAAACAGCCTGCTGTTAAATTAAGAACGCATCCTAGACACTGCCCAAAGGTGTATTCCCACACACCATGCAGGGGAAGCAAAACACCATATGCTTCATGCTTCTAATTTGGAAAGGGGGAGCTACTTGATCACGCACTTCCTTCGAAATGCACTTTTTTCAAGGAAAGATGGCGCTTTTCAAAGGCTAAATATCGCTTTTCAAGGAGCAATTAGAGCAGAAAAGGGAAGCAAAACACTTTCCAAGTGCCCCATTACTTTCCTGCGCCTCTATTGCACCCTTTACGAACGCCTGAGCCTGCTGCCAGCGCCGCAGTCCCGCTTCCCTTTGCAGCCGCCGCTGTTTTTCCAGCAGCACCATCTACCGGTGTCCCCGCCGTGATGCTCCGCAGGGAAAAGCTTTGTGGAAAGGGATACCTCTCCCTTTTCCCCGCTTCTTTGTAACTCATGAGTGCATGCGAAACTGCACCACACCCGTTCAGAAAAGGGCTCTTCTGCCTCGTTCCCCCCTCGAGGCGTTGTACAAAATAATCATCATGGATCCTTCCTCTCCTTTTCTTTAAGGAGAATTATTGTTATATCACAGTTTATTCCAAAAATATTACCATAAGTCAGGCAACATAATTTTCTGACTTAATAGCTAGTAGCCAAAGGAAAGCACATTATTTCACGAATGTTAGCAACTAAAATAACCTACCACTTACAGACATGAAATGAATGATTTTGTCACAGTCAAGGTTTGGAGTTTAAGGTCAGGACAGCTTGTAGGGATTAGGCACGAAATGTCTTTAGGCAGTACTCAGAGGAAAAGGCAGACAAAGGAAGGTGCAAGTGGAGGATGTATGCCCAGAGCATGGGAGCAAGTGGGGCATGAAGAAATGCGGTGAAGATAGAAGTGTGCACATAAGTTGTCTGGCAACAACTTTGGTATCAATGAATGATTTCTGAATTTCCTAATCCTATAAACCAGAGCGCTCTTGTCTTTATAGTACAGGTGCTCACACACCTGCATTGTAGGGTTCTTATTTAGACCAAGGCAGTTCACCATTACAATATTCAGTGATATTTCCTTCATACTTTGTGACATCCTTGATACATTCCTTCTACTTTGTGACATCAAGAGAGACTGTTTTAAGCCAAAAAAAATAATTTGCTATCCCATCTCAGCCTGGTACAGCTCAGTACCACCATGGTTGCTTGCCTTCTCTACCATCACCAAGCATGGGTTCACTTCGCCAAAGACTGCAAGAGCTTTATCCTGAACTCTTTGGCTTGACAGTTGTATACTCCATTGCTTCAGTTTTCTGCAAGTGATCATGTTATCTTTGCTTTTTCTTGTTCCCCTTCCACATTCTTCAACACATCTGATCTTGCTGGCAACAGAGTACTGACTTAGAGCAGATCTCTCCTGCAAGATCAGCTGCAAGAAAAGTCCCATCTGTAGCTTCAGGCTGTCCCTTCATCTCATCAATTTCTTTTTCATTACTTGCGATTGAAGCCTCGGCAATATTTTCAGACAGTTTATCATCAGCTGCTACTGAACACGAGGCTAGCTTGCAGCTTGCACCAGTTGCTCTTGTTTCAGCCTTTGCAGTAATACTTGAGTCTTCATTGCTTGCTTCTCCTGCATCTTCTGTCTGCAATTCTTGCTCTTTACTTTCTTCTGTACTGTGAGAGCCCACGTTAATTGAACACTCACAATAATAGTAACCAGATTCCTGCTTCTTCTTACGCATAGCACAAAGATCTATTTGACTGAAGACCTCTGTGCCAAAATAACTGTCTTCATATTCTTTATACAGATCCGAACAAATTTTTCTGAAGCCCTAAACAGAGAAAAAGCCATATGACCTTACATGTATATTGTATATATAAACACAAAAAACCCCATGCACTTTAGAAAGGTACAAGATGTATCAAGTATTTTCCTAACAAAACCTAGAAAATAAATCACTGCCTCCTTCCCCCCACAATTAGGATAGCAACATCAAATTTGGTAGAATTTAGGTTGATACTGAGAAAAATTAGCCTTCACTAATGAAATCTATAGGAAATTTGGCTTTTGCTGTATCTTCTACCTACCCCAGCTTCCTCCACAAGCAGAAAAAAATGCCAAAGGTACAAAATCAGATCAATTTAATGCCCTCTTATTCAAATGCACCCACCTACATAGTTTTAGATATTTCAAGCAAGTTCACAGTCACCACATCCATTAGAAAGATGTTGCCTAGCCTCCTGAATTCCTTTCAGAAGGAATTTCTTTATTTCGTCTAAAGTTTACATTGCTCAGTTTCTTTCCATTGCCACCTTTACGGGCTGAAAAAAAAAAAAATAATCTGCCCTTTGTGTACACATTGCAGAAGAGTAGTTTAACTGCATGCTAGAGATTAGAAATTAGACAGAGCTCATGTACCTTCTTCCCCATGAGCAAAGTAGTATTCAAAAGAAATTTACCTCAGTGACTTACTATAAAAGCTCTTTTCAGCCTGCCAGAAGAAAATAAAAAGAAAACCACAGCAGCTCTTAGATAGCTACCAAGCACTGCTAGTATCCCAATGGCCAAATAGTACAGCAGTCAAGGCATGTAACTGGAAGCATTTGCTTCTACAGATGTTTTTTTCAGATGTTGACACATTTTTTTGAAACCAGGAAAAGTAACTGCCATTGCCATAATAAGGGCACATGTTAGAAGCCACTGTAATTTAGGGCTGCCAAGGTTTAAAACCAACAGTCCCCCCATCAGAGTAATTTCTTTGCCATTCTATCTCTCCATGCCAATGAGTTCACACACAGGACCAGCCCCCCTGTACAGGTGTCACCATGGATGTGCAAGCAATCCAGCAATTCCACAGTCCCTATGGCTTTAATTCCATCAGCAATAGGCTGCCAGTTTAAATAACTGGCTCCCACTAGGCATTTATTCCATAGCAAACAGCATATGCCAGAGGCACACACGGAGATGAAGTGAAGGACAGATGAATCATTAAGCAACAGGGAATAGCCTCCGCCTTCCCGTAACCTAATGAGCAAGCAAGCTAATAAGGCTCCAAGGAGACCCTTGCAGCACAGTGCTGCAAGGAAGTCTCTATCTATTTGTTCAGCCCTGCCCCTGAATGCACAGGAGTGCACAGTTACAAACCACAAAAAGTCTCTTTTTACAAGCTTCCCTCATTGTAATAACAGCCTTTATGGCTGGCAGACATGCATAGCCCATGGCATGGGGGTGGCAGGAAGATGGCCAGAACGGCCAGTGTCACCTGGACAAAAGCAGCTATGAATAGCTTTGCAACTAATCACATAAACCCATTACACTGCTGCCCCTGACGACCAAAACACTTCAAAGTGTAATTAAATAAACCACACCTTTTTCTGCACCCCAGAGATACCCATGTGTCAGTCAGAGCTGGGCTGCTCGGTAGTCAAGAGCCACATGTCACTTTAATGTCATCAGGTTCAAGTTCTACTGAACTGCAGAGGTTCACTGAGCATCAGCTGTTTTCTGGGTAATTCAGGAGGAGGACGGAAACCTGAGCAAGGTCATGTAATTGAAGATAACTTATCAAGTAGCCAGAAGGGGGCAGGATTAGGGCTGCCCTTTAACTTAAAAACTGCAAATATTTTAATACAAGTATGTTACAGCAGGATTGCTACTCTCACCACCCAGAGAAGACCACAGCAATTTGCAGACCTGCACCAAGGGAATCTACTTAAAGCAGCATAAAAAGCAAGAACAAACATTTTCCACCTCTGCAGGAACATACTTGATCCATAGCTTTTGCTCTGGCATAGGCAAGCACAGGCAATACCCAGCACTGCAGCCTAACAACCCACATTGACAAAAGCAACTCTTAGTCTACATGCTGGAGAAGGCTCTTTCTACAGATACTGAAGTGAGTGCTCTTAAGATATAAACTGTTCCCTTTTGGCTCATTGGAAAGAGAGAGGTGAGAAAACCTGAAGAGCCCATATTTTATATTTATGCCAGGGGCACTCTACACATTTTGAACCCAATCAACAAACAGCACATACTGCTCCTTCGGCAGCTATTCAAGTTAAATAGCACACAAACCAAGCTATCTCCAACCTCTTGGGATCTTTAGACACACAGCTAAAGTCAAAGATGCACAATTTCCCAAGACCAAATATTGCAGTTGTTATTTTAAAAAGAACCAGCTGCTCCTTCCCCACAAAAATAAGGTCTGCAGCTACACCACCAGTATCATCACATACCTGTCTTGTTAACACAGTATCACTAAAATTTTAAATATAAACAATGAGTGTTAGTAATTGTTTCTCAAGCTTCACAGACTAAGCACTTAAGTTGCACGAAGTACTTGAATTGCATCCTTTACTACAAGGAAACAGTTATTTATGGTATAAAGAAAGTAATTACAGCCAGTAGATGGCATCATAATAACTAAAGTAGTTTTTGTCTCATTCATGCTTTGGAATCTTATGTTTAAGAAGGATGATTTATCTTCTGCAATCTTTAGGAATGGGATATTATAGAAGTAGTCAGTTTTCCTTCTTTCTTTTCCCATTATATTTTGATTTTGAAAGAGATGCAGTGAGTTGTCATGATTTTCAGTTGATGTCAGATCTCAAAATACATACACACTGATCATCCACTTTGATCTCTGAGATTAAATCCTATGCCTAGGGTTGAGCCTTATTAACCTCAGGGATATTTGTACATGGACATGCAGACTCCACATGTGCTCTAATAGGCAACTTAACATACAGCCCTGCTTTACTTTGGTTTCATAGTCCTGATTTGTAGAATAGTATTTTAGGACCAAGGGTTTTAGTGTGCAAACAAATTTGGATGCAAATGAGCAATGCCCAGTAGTCCAGGGAAGAGCAGAGGATATCTGAACTTCAGGAAGGTTTTGACACTTTTTCCTATAAGAGCCTCAAAAAGAAGCTGATGAGTGTATGAACACAGCAAGGTGGACTAAAACTAGTCAAGTCCAGAGGGTAGTGATTGGTGGCAAAACGCCAAGTTGTAGGATGGTAACTAAAGGTGTACCCCAGGGATCAATACGGGGTCCAGTACTGTTCAGGATCTTCATTAATACTCTAGATCATGGGACAGAGTGCACCTTCAGCAACTCACTTGTGGCAAAACTAGGAGGACCAGCTGATTCACCAGAGTATCATGCTGCTATCCAGGGGGACCTAAACTGGCTGGAAAAAATGAGTCAACAGGAGCTTCATGGAGTTCAATAAGAAACTGGGAAGTCCTAGCATTGCTATGAGCAATCTCATGCATCAGAACAAGCTAAAGACTGACTGTAAAGCAGCTTCTCAGAAAAGGCCCCAGGGGTCCTGTTGGACACCATGTTGACCATGAGCCAGCAGCATGTCCTTGCAGCAAAGGCAACCAATGGTATTCTGGGCTGCATTAGGAGTGTTGCCAGCAGGTCAAGGAGATGATCCTTGCCCTCTATCTACTCAGCACTGGTGTGGCCACAGCTGGAGTGCTGTGTCCAGTTTCAGGCTCCCCACTCACTTGGTATTCAAACATCCACAGCCCTACACATGTATATATTTATAAGCAAGGAGACTGCATATGTGAATCATACTAAGGAGGACTATGTGTCATATCTGGTGCTAGAGATCGAAGAAAGAACATGCAAGAACCTGCAGTTTACTTTTTTACTTTAAACTTAATAGTGAAAGGAAGCATGGAAATACTTTGGACAAAAGTCAACAGTAATTCCTACATTCCTATTGTCAATTTTATTTTGCAGTAGATGTTGCTGATGCCTGTACTCATGAAATTCCCAATAGGCAATATAAAAGAAAAAGCCTCCAGCACAGAACTATCAGTACTATCCAACTTTGATTGTACCAAGTATACAGGAAGCAAGTATCAAGTCAATATGAAGTGCTTGAAGTCCACAAATACAAGGTCATTTTCTTCAGCTATTATAGCATTTTCTGTTTTTTGTTCATGGCTCCTTTAGTGTTTCAGGTTTGCAATATATTGACCTCATAAATACAAGTAGTCTTCCTGCAAAAAAGAGCAGGACAATATTCCACTGGGAAATGAGCAATCTAATCAGAGTTGTTTTTTACTTTAATTGTATGTGATAAAATCCCATACAATGCTGCAGCAAAGGTTAGAAAAACACATTGCACATTTCTAACATAAATCAAGACACCAGCCTGACTTCCAACATGGCATTAATCTTGTTCTCAGATTAATATTGCTCAGAAGCCACCCTGCCCTGTGCAAACAGCTTGACATTGTGTTCTTGTACAGATTTGACCAGCCTCAGCAGAAGGGAAGCACTCTGTACACTACAATAGAGCCATGCACAATATGAGCAAGGGACCTCATCTCTTCCAACAGATTACGAGCTGAGCCAACTCTGTTGGCCAGTCTATACACAAGCTCTGTTAAATAATATAAATTACATTTTTTCTCTAGTTTTGATCATAATTGCTTAAGAACATTATAACCAAGAATTTCATTAGAAGGAGAAAATATCTAGAATGTACTCCAGTAAATAGAAATAAATTGAAACCTAGTTACTTACCCTTCGCTTCAACCTTGGTGCTTTGGAGAGCTTAAGGAAAGTAAGATGTGGTTTAAAATCTTTGCTCCCTGAAATGTCAAGATTCATTTCAATAAAGCATTCTTCTACAGCTTCTGGTAAAAAGATAAAGAAATAAAAACTATAACAGTTGGGAGGTAGGGAAAAAATATTTACAAAAAGGTTAGACAAAAAGCCACTATGTCTTTCTTGAGCAAGATACACAGTTAAGACACACAGCAAGTAATTAGTTATACCACCACAGGCAAGTGAAAAATAACCAAAACCAAAGTTGTGCATGACATACGGTCATATGCTGCAAACCTGAAACTAGATCCCAATTTTTATGTTTGTGGTGCAATTCCTTCCAAATTCACAGTTCTCCTATCACAGTGGTGCAGCCATGACCACAGCAGCCCTACCAACCACAAGATGTAGCACCAGTAGCCGCAGCTGGGGAGTGTAACAGGATTCTCCCCAATTGTTGCAAAAAGCAATGCAAGAAGCAAAGTGCTTCGAGCAAAGTGACAATATTCCCCAAACTCGTACAACTCTGCAGCACCTAGAGCAAATAAAAAAATCACAAACATAGTATTCCTTCCCCAGATTATATGTTAGGTGGTGTTGATGGCAGTGTCCATTTGAAAGTTTTTGGCCACATAATTACAAAGCAATACATTTTTATTCTGCATAGAAAGAAGTGTGTATGTGCAGAACATATTCTTCAAGGTCTTTCAGCTAAGGATTGCAAAGACAAGTCAAGCCAAGTTGGTCTACACTTGGTTTTCATGAATTTCTGAACTGGTCACAAGCACAGTGAGGCAAAGGTTGTGAAAGATACAGCCCTACAAAGTCTGACAAATGCAAAAGATTAAGTCCTGTTCAACAGTTCACAGAATCACAGAATCTTAGGGGTTGGAAGGAATCTCTAAAGATCATCCAGTCCAACCACCCTGCCAGAGCAGAGTCACCTAGAGTACATCACAAAAGAATGTGTCCAGGCAGATTTTGAATGTCTCCAAAGAAGGAGACTCCACAACCTCTCTGAGCAGCCTGTTCCAGTGCTCTGTCACTCTCACAGTAAAGTTTTTACTCACATTTAGATGGAGCCTCCTATGCTCCAGTTTGCACCTGTTGCCCCTTGTCCTATCACCAGACATCACCAAGAAGAACCTGTCTCCCTCCTCCTGACACTCACTTTACATATTTATAAAAGTCAATGAGGTCTCCCCTCAGTCTTCTCCAAGCTAAAGAGACCCAGCTCCCTCAGCCTTTCTTCGTAAAGGAGATGTTCCACTCCCAGTTGTGCTTAAACAGTAAAGAATAATTTCAAAACAACACTGAAAACCTTGGCTAGGGCTACAATGCTTAGGACCTCTCTCCAGGTCTTTATACCTTGACTGTATAAAAGGGATAAAAGTGAAAAATCAACATCTGCCCTGGCAACCTACAACATTTACGTGGTTCTTCCTGCCAGACCCCCACCTTGCCACTTATCTTTGTTACTCCATAATTGCTTAGGCACTGGGAGAAGCACATTCAATGATGAAATTTGTGTTAAAAATAGCATTCCACATATTTGATGAGTGCATTGCTTGAAATCATCCTACTTCCATTTGAAGTTTACATGTATAAGGAAGTTTAACTACATGTGTGTTTACTAGTTTGTCTCATGCATTTGTATGAAGGCCAAGTGTTTGGCTTGGAGTTCAGCTAATTAAGACATTAAAATGTTTCATCCCCCTATCTGCGAGAGAACAGCAGCTGTGTCTGTCTGGTCAGTTTGCCAAGGCAACAGCTTTATGTTTTCCAGCTGGAAAATATAAGAATAGGATCCAGTTGCCTGAACAAGTATCTAATGCCCCTTTTAGATGCCCTACAGGATGCCCACCTGGCTTCCAGCTGCCATTGCAAAAGGATAGTGTCCGGTTGTAGGTTCAATGTGAATGTTACAGATATTTCAGGGCGTCCAAAAATGGTACTAGTTTATCATAGTTAAGTACCAAATAACCCCTAAAGTGCCTCTGGTACTTTATCAAATAAAACACATTAACACAAAAAGTTTCTGCATGTTAAGTTACTTGTTCCCATGCCAGTAGGTCAAAGTACAACAAGCCCCAAAGTATGCACGCAGCAGGAAAGCATCTAAGCTCCTGCTAGGAAAACACTCTTCCCTACATATCATCTGGACAAATAACATCCTGTAGACTCACAAAAACATGCAAGTTAGAGCTTAGGGTAACAAAAAACTGAAAGTAGCAGCTCCTTCCACCCAGCACCAGTACTACCCTCAGCACAAGATACAGATCTGCTGGAGAGGGTCCAGAGAAGGGCCACAAAGATGATCAAAGGCCTGGAGCACCTCTGCTATGAAGACAGGCTGCTCAACTTGGAGAGATCTTATAGCAGCCTTCCAGTACCTGAAGGGGCTACAGGAAAGCTGGGGAGGGGCTTTTCATCAGAGAAGATAGTGATAGGACAAGTGGAGAGACAGAGAGGGGAGATTTATGTTAGATATTAGGAAGAAATTCTTCACTGTAAGGATGGTGAGGAACTGGAATGGGTTGCCCAGGGGTTTGTTGATGCCCCATCCCTGGAGGTTTTTAAGGCCAGGTTGGATGAGTCTTTGTGCAACCTGGTCTAGTGGGAGGGGTCCCTGCTTATAGCAGGGGGATTGGAACTAGATGATCTTTAAGGTTGCTTCCAACCTTCACAATTCTATGATTCTGTGATTACTGCAAGAGGAAGGTCTTACTGCCATGAGCAGAGTTTCATCAGAAAGGCTGATGATGAAAGTAAGGTCAAGGTGAGGAACCATCTGCAAGAAGTCAGCTTAGGAACAAGATTCATAGCTGATGTCCTGCCAATGTCAGGATGACGGTTTTCCAGACAGTCTTCCATAGTTCACTTGATAACTATCCTCAGAAAATTCCAAGACATCTTAAGCAGGTACCTCTCTTCCAAAGAGGACAAGGTCATTAGCAACAACAGAAGCCCAGTAATGCTTAGTATTTACCAATTCACTGCATTTAATTGATCGAGAGACAGGACAACTCTCTTCTTTGAAACTCAAGTCCACAAGGTGGGAACAAAGTAAAATGAAGAGCCAGTCACCTATTTTTATGTTTTCTAATGCCAAGAACACTTCCAAGGTTCAAAAACTTCATTAGCACAAGCTGAACTGTTAAACTGTTGTTGACAAGTCATCAATAAGGGTGTGAGAAGGCAGAGGCAGCTGGCAGGAGTAGCTTGGCCTTTGCCAGTTAAGTCATTTGCCCATCATGCTGCTGGAAAAGGCAGTATTTGAAAACCCACATCTATCCCATGAGCAACCAAGAGAACAGACTAAAAGGTAAGAAGAAACACTGTTCATCATAAAACAATTTGATTTCTATATTGCAGGAGAGAGGAAGGAAAAAAACAAGAATTTCTTCAGAGATGTAATTAAAAGGATAGATATTTATATATATTAACAAAATCCTGACTCATTAAGTTCTATAAACGGTCAGAAGTTATGCAGAAAGGAGAACAAAACTGGAGATTACATCTCTCTGAATAGTAAAGCCATTGGAGACAGAGTTAACAGCTTGAAAACTGGCAACTTGTCTCACAGTCAAGGAATTATTTCAGGCAATCAGTGAATAATCATATTGCATTAAAAACCATGCAAGAACTGAAAGAATATTCCTGGGGCTTGCAATCAAAATTTTTCTCCTCCATCTCATTAAGAAAGATTTCCAAAACCCTGAAAACGTAGGTTATCTGGGTAGAGAACACAAAGGATCTGCCACCCACTATTGTAATAGCTTTTAGAATTAATGCAGCTCCAATGTCATTAAAAAAGAGAGCATCATAGCACACATTCTGCAGAACAAAATTAAACAGTTCTTCTGGTACTAAAATAGCATTATAAAGCTTGATCTTGTAAGCTATGATTCATTAGGTATAAAATTTTCAGTTAAGCAAAACAATGAGTAAAGGGAAAAAACAGCAGTAGTCAGACGAGAGAAAGGAAGTATTCACTTCAGCATCTTTCAGGAATGAATGAGGAAAGGTTAAGGTGGGAGGGCTTCAAAACAGTCAAGCAGTCCTTTCTTTCAATGGCACTGAAATATGTGTGTGTCATGGACAGGCACATACTAAGTAGGACCTTAAAGGAAACTGCATCATATGCCTTCTACTTAATTATCTTCCAGTCAAGATTATTTTATGTTAAAGACTTTCAAAGAAACAATTTGGACATGAGAAAGTTTGTTGTCGTTCTAAAACTAATAAGTAGGGACAATGTTAGGATACCTTCACAAAAAAACACAGCTGTTTTGGGTCAAAATTATCTTTACCATGGATGGAATATTAAGGCAGGCCAGAGTCAAGCAAAAAGCAACAGATAAGTGTCTAATTTTATCTAGCTGAGGCAAGGAAGCTGTTCATATTGAGGCATTTTCTGCCTACTTGTGGAAAAATAAACAGGAGAAGAGACCAGAACTACTATATCAAAGCTAATAACTAGGGGACATAGGAAGCAGCTTCAACAAAAAGAACAGTCTACTCTGAAAAGTCATACCCTTTGAAGATTATCTAGAGTCTGTCCTGCATGCCTTTTTGAGAAGCACTAGTTGAACTATACTTCCTTTTTGCTTAGTGTGAAAATAGCAAGGAAAAAAGTATATTGATTATTTCTGCTCTGCTGGGAGTGGAAGCCCAGGACACAGACTAGGTTTTGCATTGCAAGCTAAAGCAGCTCCTAAGAACAGAACAGATCTGGGGGGAAAGGAAAAGAATCAAGCCCTTCTGAAATGGTACTCAGATGCAGTTAAGCAGGTCAAAGATCTGAAACATCTACATGAACCCACCAGTGCTTTGGGAAGTGGACACAGGACATAAGCTACCCATACTTCTGTTCCATCTTGTACAGTGGAAGAGAAAGACTAATTTGCCAGTGCTACATGTGTATGCAAACACTGCTCTTCATCACCACCTGTCCCAGAGGTGTTCATGATTTCATGCATACTCCAAAAGGAGTGCTTGCAAACTTAACTGGGGCCAACACTTAAAAGGTTCCCAGATTATTAAAACAGAGCCCCAGTTCTGGTGTCATTTTGAAGATCCTGCAGGTGAAGGCCCCTGTACATCACTGGCCTACAAGATCCTGACAAGATCCAGGGTAGTCAGGCTGAGATGGCCTTGCTGTGTGATTGTGACATGTCAAATGCCTGTGCAACTCCCCTGTCCCACTTAGTACAGATAATTTATTTTGGCTCTCATGCTCTGCAGGATTCCAGTTGCCAGCTTCATACTTCAGAAAAAGAGGAGACAAGAAGGAAGGCAGCACATCATGGCCATGCACAGCAGCTTGGGCCAGTGCTTACATGTACTGACAGACTCTACTAACTGGTTTACCACAAGTGGTAGAGACTCAGATTAGGTACTTGCCTGCAATTCTGTTCAGTGTTTTCTGGTCTTCCTCCAACATTTTCACATATATCACTTGATTGTTAAACTGTCCAATCCCATGAAATGTCATTTTAAGGTCTTTACCCTGCAGTATGGCTTCTATTTTAGTCTTGCTCTGCTTCAGTGCCAGAACAGCCCTTAAAAAGAATACATATATTCTGATTATTTGATTAATACTTATGGAAATATTGTTACATTTTGATACCAGACAGTATACCTCATTTTGACCACACTGCAGCACTATTTAAGGCGTAACAAGCACACCATATTGCAGTGCTAATTCTTTTGCAATAGTTCAAAGATGCATAGGCATTTAAAATACATTGTTTTTCAGTAACTTCAGTCTTCGCTTATGTATTCAAAGCGAGTTTTGCAAAGTGAACATTCAAGTCATTAACATGCCAGAAACAGCTATATGAATATGTTGCTGAAGAGTCAAAAAGGGTAAAACTGAACTTACATTTCAGTGATGTAGTTTAAATTTGTCGCTTGCAATTTTCAACTGGTTCACTAGTTTTATAGGAAGCACATTTAGTATTTGTCTGTATTATATTCTCTTATTCTAGGACAGCTAATAAAATATCAAATTTACGCTTATTTTTGGAGTTCCACATCCCATTTCAATAAAATTTAGATGCACACCTCACTGTGCACAGAAATATTTTTTTAAAAAGTGAATTCCCCAAAGACATTAACACTTCGAATTCAACCATTTTTATTAATGACATAGAAAAAGTCTAGCTAAAAAGTTTGTAAATGGAGATGCCAACTCTTTCATCAACTTAATAGCCACTGAAGATTCACAGGTGTCCCTCTTTGCCCTGGTGTCTCAGGAAAGAGGATCCTGTCAGTCTTCAATTTTGAGCAGAAAACTTCCACCAACACTTTATTATGCTGCAGTCTGTTAGAAGCACAAAGACTGTAGGACACCATCCCATGGGTTGCTGCAGCCTCTATAACCATATTCACTTTCTAATTACACCTAAAAGAAGTTTTGTCTGCATTTTGTTTAAAAATCTTGGATTTGTGTAAAATTAGTTGAATAGAAATTGGGCCAACCCAAGGCCACTTCAGCCAGCAACTCCTCACTACTACATTGGAGTTACTATAACAACATGGGAGCTATTTCTTTCTGAGACTCCTGGGGACTCTGCAGATGACAATTTGATGAGGACAGACCTGAAGGTGGAAAGGGCATGAATTATTTGCAGAGGATCTTGCTTCTTCCACACTGATAATAAGCAGGGCTAATCAAGACCTTAATTTAATGTCGAAGCTAACATTAAAGGCTGCTAGAACAACTTCTGCCCCAAAATTTGAAGTGCCTTCCCCAGCACTCTGCAAAGGTCTGGGCCAGTAGTTTCAGCAATGCTGTTAAGCTTGAGAAGTGAGAATACTTGGCTGAACATTTGAAGGCAAGCTTTTATGTGACAGCACAGAGCAGTAGCCACTGAACTACAGTCTCATTTAGTAAAGCTCTGTAGGTAGGCAGAACATAAAGGATGAAAAGCATTTGGCAAGGCAGATCTGCTTCTCATTAGGTATGCCCTTTATTTTTATATCACAGGCACACTTCCCCTCTTAAGTTCATTAACACTACTTAGCTCCACTCACCTCCCTAACCAATTGATTCCCATTTTGATTGCTGCTCTTCACTACCTTCCTATCCTCTTGGGTGAGAGCCTGCTCAGTAGCAGCACTGACACAGGTTTTTATTACTGAATTATGGTACATGGTGTCTTCTGCATGCAGGCTCATTAGCCCATATAACAGTCCTCCTATCTTTTTTTCCCCTTAGGCCCTCTGAAAAAGCCTGTGGGATGTACAAGAAAGCAGGTAATTTTAATGTCAGGCACATACACAAACCTGTCACATGCATCTTAATCCCGCTTAACTTGCTGCCTGTGTGGGCAGAAGGGGTTTTTTTCCTGCTCATTCTGGTTCTTTTGACATCTTTCCAGCTAGGCTTTCTGCTTTGTGCCCAAGTAGATCCTGTGTCACAGTCATGTGGCATTGAGGCTTTACTGTTAATCATTTCCATGCTGGTGTGTGCCAAGACCCGAGGAGAAAGAGCTACTCTTACCAGGTTCCCACCTCTACCAGGCAATGCCATCCCAGACACACCTACAGGCCTTCCCTCCCTGCCTTCTCATGCCAGGAAATCAAGTTTTCCATTGTGGGGCAGCAGCATAAAGCTAGAAGAAAAAAACCTGCAGTATACTGGCTTTATTTACTGGACCTTTCTAGCAGCTCTGTCCTTCCTGACCACAGGGTAGCTTTCCTTAGTCATCTTCCAATATCCCCATCTTAATTCACAGAGCTCCAGTGTCTGCCCCCAGCTTGAATTACACAAACCAGCAGCTTGGAAAGAAACTAGACAGATTTTGTTGTTGTTGTTGTTGGTTTGGGGTTTTTTTGGTCATGGTTTGTTTTGGGGTTTTTTCTTCTTAATGTAACAGGTCCTATGAGCTAAAATTCTCCAGCTGATACAAGCATGGCTGATCTGAAAAGCTGTGGCTTCTCAAAAGGCAGCAGTTCAGGGAACTTCAGATCGATTGAGTTAATTTGTAGTAGTAATACAGTAACACAGTAGCAATACTATTTGCAGCCATGCTGCTTGTTCTCTTCACCCCACAGCAGATACACAACTTCAACCTCTCAAGCATCACATCTAGATTTTGTAATGATCTTTCCTCAGAGGTATTCACAACAAGCCAGAAACTGATCAAAAAGGTCTAAGAAATTGTGTGTAGGCTCTACTAAAACATTATTCACAACAGAAGCAGTAAGGCTACCACATTTACAGAAAAATTAGCAGCACTTGAATTTTGCAGAATTCTTACTTTTTTACTTCTTCTTCTGTTCTCAAGTGAGCTACTACTATAGTAAGGTGCATAGTTTGAACAGGAAGAAGAGCCCTCAGCAGGTCAGGTTCTTTAGTGAATATGAGCTCTTGGACATCTTCAATTCTGTCCAAAATCTGCAATGCAGTAAACAGAAGTCAGGGAAATAAAGTTTTCTTTTAGAGTGCTCAGGTATTACTGGAAGAATTCAGAATGCTGAAGATTTACACACCCAAAAAATGCAACTCAAGCTGAAGCCAGGAATCCACATGACAAAATCCTCCAGATCTATCATGTAGCAAATTACAGTTTCAATTTCAAAGTTAAGTTGTCAGGAATTGATCTGTTGTCCTCATTAAAGCCCACAGGCTAAACTCAGTTCTCATGTGAGCTAGCACCCTTATATCTTATAGTAGGTCTGAATCTGACCCTAAGCATCTTAGAATAAAGCTCACAGCACTGTGTAAATATTAATAGAATCTTCATGCAGTTGTCAGTTGTTAATGGACTGTGAAAATTGAGTAACATTTCCATAATTAATCTTATGCCATTTTCTGATTACAAATTGGATCACAGATTAAACCAATGTCTCTTCCAAAAGGAAACTGTAACAGCAAACAGCACGGATAAATTAGGTAAAAACACTGCTTTCTGAGTTGGTACTTTCTAGAACTACATAGCCACTTTCTGGCACTTCTGGGTCTATCTGTGCCTTTACACAACTGACTCCAAAGAAAGATTGTTCAAAATTATCTGATAAGTTTTATACAGCAGTTGTGGGAACAACACAGTAAGAAGAATTGAATCACACAGGGACTAAACACCTGGTGAAAGCCTTTGCTACAGCCAGGAACAAAAGATAAATCTTGTTAAAGTCATTCATAGATTTTCCAATTATTTCACTGAGCAAATTCTGGCTTACATGCCTAGGTGCTCACACATGTTAGAGCTCCACTTTATCCATACATAAGCTAAAACAACTGGATCAATGTTTTTGTTTTGCTGTTTTTCTACATAAAGCCTTGGCAGTGATTGTGCATTCCCATAAACAGTCCTACAACCTGTACAGCAGAAGAGATTAGTATAACAAGTTTCAGATAAATATCAAAGCCACACACAATTAAGACAATCCATTTGAAGATACAAACAGCAAACTCCCTGGATTCACAAAACCTTACAATTACATTTGTCACTACAGAAAACACATCACTGAAATGGCTCTTACATTACAGTAATTCCTGCTGTAACTGAGTCACAGTTTATTATGGCCTGCTATTTACAGCACATTTGCTTAGATGTTGAAAACACAGAGCAGAAATCAAACCATCAAGTTGTCTGACCGCACAAACTGAAATATTTGCTAGGATAGAATAGGATAAGTATTGACAGCAGTCCTACAAAGCAACCTCATGTTCTTTTCCCTTGCCAGGTCTTCCTAACAATACTCTTCAAATAAGAAAGAAGATCCTCCTGCCTCCTCAATTGGAGGCTCTGACAGACGGGAAGCCAAGTTTGAGCAAAATTCCTTCATATAAATATCTAATTATTGCAGAGCAATTTTTATGTCTTTTCTTATCCCTTTTTTGTCAGCTTCACAAAGGTCTCCAGAACTTTCCGCTTCTTTTCGCATAGGAAGAGTCTACCTTGTACCTACAACTTTGTTTTATTTTTGGTGGATCAGTGTGTAGCACTTTTCTACAAATGCTGTGTTTTGGATGGGATGGCTTTTTTGGGTGAGGGACAGGAAGGAAACACTTGACATACTGAAAGCCTGAGACCACAGCATTCCTAGATCCAAACCCAGCCCAAACCCACTACAGGAGCCTGATGTCCAGCCTCCTGCATGCAAAGGGGAAAGGGCTGCTACACCCACCAGGACTGTAACAGGGTTTTTACTTTGTCCTGTTGAAAGGAAGGAAAATGAAGACAGCCCTAGTTTGTATCATCTGGAGAGCTCTCAAAAATATATGGGAAATTAATTCTACCCAAAAAACTAACAGCATCTCTACAACCCTTCTGCAAGGGGCAACAAGGCTGACAGTGTAACAGACAACCATGTTGTATGTTCAGTGAGGTCAGGAACCTCTGCATTAGAGGTAAAATCATCTGAAATTGTTGATAAGCTATAAAATAATCCCATGCATATGTGTATATATGTATACACTCATGTTTATTTACTCACCCTTCACATATATATATATAATAGGCCTACAGTACCACACCCTTCAGTGTTTCCCTCGCAGAGCCTCACCCAGGGCTGTCTCAGATCACTGCCACCCTTAAAGGCAGCACTTAAGAGAAGCATAAACTGGGAGTATCTTGACAGAGCATCCAGTCGTCCCTGACGACTCAGGGTCTTCTCAGAGTTGAGAAGAAAAGAAGAAAGAGGGGAAGGAGATTCATAGAGCTGTGCAGGATGTGGTCACAGGCCATATACTAGGACACTCAAATCTCATTTAAATAGCAGAAGTTAGACATTCGTGTCCCCTCAAGCTGTTCCATGATCTCATTCCTCAGATGGCAGGAAACTTTCTGGTCTTCAGCCTAGATTTATTCTTTGCCCGCTTCATACCCATTTGTTTCTCTGCCAACATTGTCTTCCAGCTTACAGTTATTTTCCCTTCCTGGCATTTATCTTCATGACATGCTCTGCACTTTTGTTCACCTCTCAAAAGCCAGTCATATGTAGAAATCACTGAAAGTTATATGGGGCCATCCTCCAGATAACCTTCAGAGATGATTGTACTCATGACAAAGCCAGAACAAATAATTGCTTATCAAGAGGAAGACACCTTTGACGTCTGCAACTAACACATACATACGAGTTTCTACACTTAACTAAGGTAAAAACAAGAATTCAAAAGCCTGCCAAAGAAAACTACTGTGCTGCAGCTGCTTGTCATGCTGCAAAAAAGGAAAAAACGTACAACAGATACAGTCATCCTACTTAATTATTGCCTTTCAGCAGTGTAAATAGAGTCATGCTAGATACTGCATGAAAACCTAAGCTAGAAAAAAAATTCATGTTATATATTGCAACAAACTATTTAGTTCATTGGAAAAAAGCACCATAAACTAATAGCAAATGCTGGTAGCCAAGGGTTATATGTTCACTACATTCATACAAGCTTACATTCAGATTGTCTTTCCAATTTTCTTTGTAATAAAAGATCCCAAGATGCATATATATTATAAACAATAATTCACGCAGTTTATACTGTTTCTCCATTCTACCAAGGCAGTTGGTGATTCAAGACTTCCCCCTGCCTGCCTCTGCTAGATGGAGGTGTCTCTTTCTTGTCTTTGCAACACAGAGATTTCCTCTCTTCTCTGCACAGTATATTTGAGTGCACCTGCTGCCCCTACATCAAGGTTCAGTGTGTGGGGCATGTCCCACCTCACAATGCTGTTGTTCATGAGCAAGAGCAGAGTCCCAGGCAAGAGGGGAGCAGCAGGTGCTGGTAGAAAGTGAGGGCTTCTGCTTTTGCACACCTTGAGCTGCTAACCAAACGTTGCCATCAGCAAGCCAGAGTTACCAATGAGATGCTGAAGGACAAAAACCCTCTTCCTAGTAAAGGTACTGATAACACTGCTTTGGGAATTAGATGCCCTGTATCCTTCTTCAGAAAACTTTGTATGGGCTTCAAAATTCATATCAGCAGAATAGAAATGAGTAGTCAAGTAAAGCCAATATTTTTCTTCTTGCATTACAAAGAGACATAGTTTTGTAGAATTTAGGGGGCTTCAAAGCAGTCATACATAACTGATTAAAGAAAAATACTGAAATCTGTCTCCAGCTTCAGTATCATCTTTGGAATGTATTTCCATAGATTATAAGACAGCACCTGCAGTATCCAAGACCTACAAGGCTATCTTGAAATACTGTTGAAGTTTACAGTGGTTACTGGAATACTTTAGGACCCTTGCAAAGTCTCTAAAAGAAAATAGTTGTATTTGGATTTCTGCTGTTTGCTGTGTTTTAATTTAAAAGCATGGAGGTAAAAGACTTGCTTTTTCAACACTGCTGCAAACATGGGAATCAAAGAGTATAGCATACCTGGATGAAGTACAAGCATGCAGACTCCACACATAGCTTCTTGGCATTAACTGTCTACCTAAGACTTCAGGGTAAGCTTGTTGGGTAAGAGATGAATAAATAATAAATTAGCACCCCTTCTCTCTTTTGCAGAAGAGGAAATTTTGATTCTTAATTGAGAGCTTCAGTGGGGAAGCAGACAAACAGATTAGTACAAGTTTGTTGCACTAAATATGACTGTAAGACCCTGTAGGATGGGACAAGGCAAGATGGTGAAAGATACTGCTTTCTTCTGAAAAAAAAAAAAGATTACAGAATAGAAGATATTATTGAGGAGAGATGCATTCACTCAGACCTTTCGGAAAGGCCAATGGCAATCCTCAAAGTTATTTTTCCTAGTAGTAGCAAAAATATTCCTGTGTTATTGACCTATTCTAGCTACAAATACAAATCACAGCACTACAAAGGTTGCTATGGTGAGACTTAACTCCATCCCAGCCAGACCCAATGGACTGCTTCAGATAAGAGAGCAGAATCAGAGCGCTCTGGGCTTTTTAAAAAGCTTTGAAACCAAGGTAGCATTAAACTTATGCTTAGCTTCATATTTAGGGTTTTTATTTGCTTTGATTGAACAACTACTTCAAAAATACCTGATCATCTGTTATTGGAATAGAGACAAAATAATTTGGAGTCTCCTGTGGACGTTTCTTAGACACTTCTTGCTCCAGGTGTTCCACCACCACCTTGGGCTCTTCTTGGGCATTATCTTGCACCAGCCTCTTCTCTGTAGCACTTTGACCTTGCTTTTGTGGGGGCAGGTCTCTTTTTAGCTGTTCCTGCTCTTGGCTCTGACCCTGCAGCTGCTGCTCTGTCACCATCCCATACAGGGCTGCTTTGTCTCCAACCTCCATGCCCGGTAACTCCATCACTTCCACTTTTTCCTCTTCTTGGCTCCAGTCCTGCTGGGGTTTGCTCTCCTCTCCTTGATCCTGCTTTTGACTCACAACTCCCTGAGGCATCAGTTCCACCACAGCCAGTTCTCTCTCACCTTCAGATCTTGCCATTGTCTCTCCCTGATTCTGTTTTTGGGTCAGCTGCTCTCCGCTCCCTAACACTTCCTCACCTTGGTCCTGGAGGCAGGTTACTTCTCCTAGGTCATGGCCCAACTGCAGCTGCACAGTGACCTTGACGCCAACCATTCTGCATCCCTGCTCCTGCGGCTGTACCTGCACAGTTACTTGTGGGAGAACTGGCCCTCGGCCCTGCTGCTGTAGCTGCACCTGAACAGTCACCTCTGGAGCCTCCCATCTCAGCCTTGGTTTCTGAGGCCGCACCTGCACAGTCACCTCTGGGGCCTCCCACCCTTGGTCCATTTGTTGTGTTTCCATGTTTGTGGCCATGCCTCCCTGTGCTGTCTGCCTCTGTAGCTGCACATGGACACTGTCCACTCCCTGGGGCTGCTGACCAGGAGACACCAGCTGTGCTGCTGAGAGATTGTCTCCTCCTTTCCCCAGCTGTACTGATGAACGGGGCTGCTGAGCTTCCTCTGGACTGTCATCCACCTGAACCTGCTCCTGTACCGTCTCTTGATGCCTACTCCTACACGGCTCCTGTTTTACCACCTTCATCTTACAACACAAAAGCTTTCTTCTCCCAAGTTGGGAATTCTCCAAGATCCTCCTCCTCTTTCTTCGGGGCTTGATGTTTTTTAAAGGAACTGGAAAACAAAGAAAAAAGCCTGACAGCTATCAAAGGGAAGAACCACTTACAATAGTTCAGTCTATGTTCAGCTCTGCAGTTACTTACTACAGGGACAGGTTACAGTAACTTACTACAGGGAGCTCCAACCAGGCCAAATAGCTCAATCTAAAACCCACTAAAGAGCCCACCTCAGGATTAAACCACTGCCTCTAGAGTGCTGTTCACTCTCGGTAGTCACGATATTGTGGTCTATACTTCTGCCTTTGCCCTGTTTAGGTTTCACATACACTAAGGTGCAACTACACTGTTTCATAACACACAGCAGTATAGAAACAGGCCTTAGAAAGGAACTGCAGGTACATTATGTAAAGGTAGTTACTGACAGAGATCCAGCTTGAGATAACAGCCTCAGCCAGACTCCAATGTTGAATACACCTTGAATCAAGTTTGCCAGTGAAGCTTTGATCTCCTGTAACAGCAACCTTTCCATCTAATCAGACCAACACACGCTACTATTTTTTCCTCCTAAGTACACATTACTGTTTTTTTCTGCCCCAAAGTCCTGCCATGTCCTCTTCTACCTTAAAATCTCCCATTTATCCTACCCAATTTCCATCTTCTCTGACCTAAAGCTGCAGAATATATGCTTTTCTCTTCTATACTGTCTGCACAGAAGTAGAGAAGGCACGAAAAGCCCAAAGAGACTTTTGCTGCTCGTTTCAGATACAAACTCCACAGAAGACCAAAGAACCAAAACCAACATCACCAATCAGTGCAGCTCTTCAGATGCAGTAGGTCCAAATGAAGTGCCACTTTTTAAGATAGACATCTAAGCAAATAAATTCCACAGAGCAAACAGGATTAGTCTGTATGGGAAAAAAATGCTTGACCCCAGGTTACAACCTGCCTTAACTTCAAGCCCTAAGTCATGGCAACATTGGGTTTTTCCCCTGAAACTTCAAAAATATAGGCAGATATATTTGTCATAAATCTGCTCTCCAAGACAACAAAAACATTCAAAATTTGCAGGAAAACCAAACCCCTTCCTGCCCTCACAAAACCCATATCCATGTAAAAGTTACAATTAAATAGGCAAAACCTAAAAAGCTGATAAAAAACCCAAAATATTTTAATATTGGGCAATCCAAGCCAAAGATAGTACAGATGCCTCCCTATATGAAAAGAAACCACTTTTTTTTTTTGCAGTAGGCTAAAGATGAGAAGCTTAAACTCGCCCTGAATTCATATGGAAACTATTATACTTTCCTTCAAGAATCCAGATGTAGGAAAGTTGTTCCAAGGAAAGGGCTAGTTTTAAAAGGATATTTGAATCCTTGCATATATTTCATACACAATTTCACTAATCGGGTATTTCCACGTCTTCTATTCAATTATGCTCTAAGAATGTTGTTGACTGTATGTCAAATCTAATGCCTTAAAGAGACACTAATGAAGATTTTTAAAAATGCAAAAGACCAAATGCTTATGGAAATAGGATGATCCTACCTCTGGAGATGAAGCACTGTGGTCATAAACTAATTATAAAATGAGCTATTACACATTATATTTGTGTCTGGGCTCCAACAGAAAATTTTGTTCTTCTCAAAGAATGTTTAATCAGGGATATGCAGAGTGCCTGATCAGCTAGTAGATTATCCATAATGAAAAGCAAAATCTAACCTAGCACTGCATCCTGAAACAACATAAAACTTACTTTCAAATATCTCTCTGATATCAGCTTCAAGAAAAGGAAGCTCTACCATTGCTGTCACGTCTTCATCACCCAAAGGCAGAACTGGAAGAAGAGAAAAACATTGAAGTCTCCCAGAAAGTCCCTTCCAAACATGTAACTGCTGTAGAAAATGCTTGTGCATTTTTAAAGTACTTGTAATGGAATGGCAGCTGCTGAGACTATTACACTTCTTTGCCTTCCTACAGTCAGGCTACTTGAGAAAGTAAATCTCCATTTCTCTTTCAGAAGTCATCACATCTGGTAAGCCTCAAGCTATGTAAAGGCTTGGTAAGCACATATTACTACAGTTCAGTAAAATTCAGAGAACACAACATCTAACTCCTATGTAAACAAGTATTTAAATCATGTAGATCAATCAGAAATAATGTTTAACATGCTTAGAGAGTGACAGCAGGATTCACGCCCCTAAAACTTCATAAACCCCACAGAAATACTTGCCTTATTATAATCAACATGCAGCTGAGCCATAGTGCAACAGAGGTTTAGACAAAAAGTTTTTAGCACTCAGCCTAAGTTGCTATGTAAAAATCTATTAAAACACATAACAGGTAACAAGCTGCCATAGTGGTGGAAATTCGTTGTTGGTTGTTGCTTTTCCTACATTAACACAAACACATTAGCTCTCTTGCATTTGTGCCTGCACAGGAGCCTTGGGTGTGGATTTTACAGACTATCATCAATGTAGCAAAGACAGAAATTCGACAGCTCAGTCTGAATATAAGAGTGAATAGGAAGAAGTTTCAGTGTCCTTTACAAGGTAACGGACAATTAGGTTTTTCAATAGGTAACATCAGAGTACTCTTATCAGAGTTGGAGTTATTTCCCTATGCTATTTTGCTCTTAAACCTTCATGCTTGCACATCTACTGCAAAATTTTCAGTTGACAGTCCTACCACCTAAAAAGGTGCAACTGTTGCCCAGCCACCCCAACACTATTTGCAAGTCCACAGATCCCTTACAACCATAGCATGGCTGTCATCAAGTCAAGAATTAAGGGCTCAGGATTTTTCTGCCTTTACTTGGTACAACCTGAGCTTCTTGGAGGCTGATGAGGTAGCAGCATCTTGGTCCTTCAAACACTTCAGAACTTGTTTAAAAAAAAAAAAAAAAAGCATGGCTGGAGATCCTGACTGCTAGCAGCATCCCAGAGGGCTCCAAGCCTTCTCCAGACTCCTCCCACTGTTATTGAACCCTGCCAACCCATTTAGCCCAGGTGACTACACCAAACACTTCTCCATCTGCAACAAGCTCCAGTGCAAGGCAGGCAGCCAAGAGTCAAGTGCTGAAGACTGCAATCTATACAAATAAGAAAGGCTCCTGCCCCTGTAGCACTTAAAGAGCCCTGAAATACACTTATAAGAGTCTAAAAAAAAAAGCTGGAAGAACACCCAAATGCATTAAAAAAAAATACATTTCAACTACGAGGACAGCTCTTTCTTCAAATAAGCTGTTTATTCTATTTACAGTCTTTTGCAAGACCAAGCTCCTGCAGACACCTGTAATCTCTACCAGCAGCTCAAAATCAGCAAATGCACAAGCTCCAAAGGCAATGTTCCTTCACCCTCAGTCCCAGGCTAGAGTCTGGAAACAGCTACTAAGTCTCTGACCAGTATCCTCCTTGATCAAAAGGGTTCGGAAACACCCAGAAGGAACGTTGACCAGACCCATGCAGATGTAGACAGCATTTAGCAAAAGACCTCAGTCTAACCTCTGCTGCTTCTCACCCTTACAGGAGACTGACATGAATCAAATGCTCAATGTGAGTGACAACACAATCTGCTGCTCTAAGTTTTAATCTTCTAGTGTAAAACAACCCCCCTATGTCCACCTGATAGCATTGTTAGCATTAAGCTACCACACTATGCAGAGAACCTGGAAGCCAGGCAACGCTTTCTTCCACCCAGAAACACAGCTTTTGCCCTACAGGCAAGTGCCACAGGAAACTGCTGACCAGGTAATGCTGCCTCAGTACCTCTGAAGGATGATGTTGAAATGAGCTACAGCTACCTTGCCTTGTGCAAAACAGCCTCCCTGAGCAGAAAATAAGCCACAACAACAGCTTTTATATACTTCTGCTTCATCAGATAGGTCAGGAACTCCTGAGCTGTGTGACAGAAAGTGACAAGCATGTTTGCTGGCACTGGTCTGGGAAACATAGAAGTCTCTTTATAGGCCCTGCTTTCTGTCCCAAGTGCTTCCTCTCCCTACTTAATCACAGGAGAGCAAGATGCAGATGCAGCTCAGCAGGCTGACAGGCAGAGTTTTTTTCCCAGACAGAGAGGCTGCTTCAATGACTGGGGATAAATGGAAGAATTGCCAGTGTCCTGGTCAAGCAGTGACACTTCACCTGAATGGCTTCCTGGGGCCTCAGGGCTCCCCCTGTTCCTCTTCCCAATAGTTTACTGAAATAATCTGATGTACATGAGACAAAAGGCATTTGGAGCAGTCAGATCTGGGTGCCGCAGAACAAGTTTTTCCTCTAAGCAGTACTGCCCTCTGTCAGCTTGTGCCTAAGGCATCCAACTCCTCCAGCCATGCTAGAAGAGCAGTTATACAAGTCACTTTCCTCAATCTTATGATATATTTGTGTGGTCTTCAGGCTTTATTTCCCCCAGAAATAACTACATGCTTTGTAGTAGAGTGGACATCTTAGACACACACACAAGTAATATTCTTGTTACGAGGCCATTTCAGATGTAAGCTCACCCACTATTAAGTAGGAAAAGAGGAAGAAGCAGGTCAAGCAACCTGCCATAGATACCCTAGAAACAATGTTTCTGGATGAAGTTACATCATCTTTTAAGTCATCACAGTATGCCACAAAATCTGCTAATTTCTTTCCCTTCCAATTACAACTAAATTAAATTAGATCAGCAGTAAGCACATAGAATTTATTTGGCCCGAGTTCCTCCTTCTTATCCATTTATTGCACCTTCTTAAGTGTGAAATTTTGTTGCAGTTGACAAGAAGTGATAGCAGGAAGAACTGAGGAACCAAGCTTAAATACAATAAACAAGTCAACAGTATAATATGACTTTAGCTAAAGAACTTGTTTTACTGGGGCACATTTTGCCCTGTGTCCCTGTACCTTTTGCTAGAGCTTTAATACAGGACAAGGGTGAAGGTGAAAGAAAACACAGAGCCACAACTAAGTAGCACAGATTAGAGACTGAGTGTTCAAAATCACCAATGTTTTCAGGTCTGTATATACAGGTTTCTTCACAGTCTAAACCCAGACCGTTCAGAGTGAAGTCATCAGTTGACTTCTTTGTGTGTAGTGTTATCTGTTAATCAAGAGGCACGGAGGTTCAAGAGGTTCTTGACATTTTCATTTATAAGCTTATTTTTCCCAGTATAAAGGTGACAAGATGAGGCAACTCACACCTCTCAAAACTGACACTGGATTAGATATCTATTTTTGTCTGACCAGTAGCCAAAGTAAAAAATGAGTAGGTCATTCCAAACTGCTGTTTTACAGAAGGCCACTAACTCCTTACCAAAACTGTAAATTTACAGGGTTTGTTCACCTGCAGAAGCAAAGTCAAAGAAAAAGGGTGGAGGACAAAAATGAGAGAAACAGTAGCTAGGAGCTGAACAAGACTTATGTTTGGTTGAGACCATTGGAGTCAGCTACACTCACCTTTCGTACAGGCAACATGTGGTTTACAAAGATACTTTTTCTTAATAGCTTGTTAGGATTCAGCACATTGTCAGACCACACTGAATGAATTGTTCCCAGAGTACAGATGAAAGATAAGAAAGGCTTGACTTGTATTTAATGATCCACCATTAACATACCTCTATGTGGGTAGATTTTCAGCATTTAGTATGCATATAATAGTGAGGACAGTGTCTTACAAAAGGCCACCACTATCTAGTGGAAAAGGAAACACCACTCCTCTGAAGTGGAACACAGTTATTAGCTTTCAAAGATGGTGTGTGGCTTGTTTTATTAGCCATTGTTTAAAACACTATAATTAGAAAAAATGTTAGATATGCAAGATAAACCACCCTCCCTCAAACAATAATGCTCCCCTGTGAGTTACAGTGGTTATACACTGTGTTAGAGGAAGGGTTTTAGAAGCTTCTTTATACTAGAATGGTACAACTGTGATTGTGCATCACGCCCACCACAGCAAAAACTGATACACCATAAAACATGTCCCAGTCACTGCTTTTCTTTATGGAGATGTGAGCAGCTATTAAACAGCAATTATCTTTGATACTGTACTGATATTTTAGTTAATACAGAGGCAGAATTTTTTTTACTTCTTCAACTGCCTTAAACTGCAATATCTACTGGCCCCACTTCCTGAGGGAAGCGAAACTCAGTTAAGGTGTAATTCATTTAGCTATGTTACTCTGCATTTCAAAGTGCATCTTTGTACTCTCTAGAATGAAACAAGAGTGTTACCCAAGATAAACTTAACATAATTTGCATAAGATAATCAGCTAGCACACACTTGAGATTGCTTTGAAATTTGGTAGGCATATCATTCAAGCAAACAAGCGTTCTTTAAAAAGGCAAGATTCAATCACTTTTCATACATGAGAAAACAAAATACCAAGACTGAAGTAATAATTACAAAGGATGAGGTTACAATCAGCCACTCACCAGCATACCATACAGTCATGTCCTGACTGGGTTACTTCTTCACAAAGATGGCACCTAAACTCTCACCAAAAAGGGAGGCTAAAACCAAGACTGATCTGGGAAACTCCTGTTATGCAAGGTTTTCTCTTCACTCGGGCAGAATCTTGGCCTGGCCCTCCTCTCCTGGACACCTTTGGCTGCCACCAGCTTGACCCAACCTGGTACTTTCAATCGCCCTTTGGCACCAGAACTTCTGAAGAACCCATGCACCGGGTCAGTTGTATGAAGGACAGCTACATCCACTGTGAGTGTCTTTATTTCAAAGCACTTTTTGAGTGCTAAGGTGAGGCTTAACACTGCCAGTTATACACAGAAGCCTACTATGCATACGGATTTGGGACAGCTCAGTCCAGATACTGCCCCCTTACTCTATCACAGAATTTCATATGACACTTCTACGGATTCTGTTATCTCAGCAGTATTTCACAAGTCAAAATACTATCTTAAGTGCTTGTTTTCCAGCTATCAATTAAGGAGATTAATCAGAAGTACGGAGCATTACATCACCTCAGCCTCTGCTTATGATAGCCTCCAGTAATATCCAGCCACAGCAATTGTGTGCAATATAACATATTTACTGAGTAAACTAATGGCTCTTCTTAAGTACCTCATATCTACTTGGAAAAGCAAATACAGATTATTTGCTCCTTTTAAAAAAATAATTTGTAAATAAACAGGAATATCTGGGTGTCTCCATCTGACGTGACTGAATACCCAGCCTTGAAGAGAGAGGGAATACCCTATCTGAGCGGCTAAACCTTTACAAGTTTAATTTATGCATAATTCCAAACTCTGCATGACCATCCAAACCACTTGTTGTCAGGTCCTTAGTTCACACCTGCCTGCAGCCTCACTGATCAGCCAAATACACAAACACTGTTCAGGCAATAAGCAGGAAAGGACTCAGGCTAAAGCATTCTTTAGGCTAGAAATGTGCACAGTAGAGTACAGTATAGCCAGGGCATCTGTCAGCTGTGCAGTGAATGCTGCAGAACATCTGACCACCCTGCAGCATCCATCCAGCCTTCTTTCAGCTACAGCAGCCTGGGATACAAATTGGGCTAGAGGCAGGCACAGAGCTTCTGAAGGTCAGCATGCTCCTCTCCAGAGGAGCATACCTGAAGTACCAGAGAAAGTGTCTAAAACCCATAAAAAAACCATTAAATTTTACTTGCATGGGGGCTGGAGATAGTAAAACAGGTGTAGTTTTGTTTCCCTAGAACAAGTAGCCTTAGATAATATTTTCCTTAAATAAATTATTTTAATCTTCATCTCAGCTGCTAGACTTCTAATTGTCAGAGAGCCATAGTAAGAGTCATGGGTTTTGACACTACACATAAGGTCTGATTTGTACATATTGTACAACCAGGAAAGTATTTTAATTATGCAGAACTCAAGTTATATAACACAATTACACTTTTGGCATTAAAAAATTGGTAGTTTAAGTATTTCTTTGCAAAGCAACTCCCATTATCTTTTGCTTCCTTATTAAAGCATTTGAAACAGCATTTTCCATTCTTCAGTCAGAGTAATGTAACAATAGATACTTGACTGCAAACTTGAATATTTTTCAATAATGTTTAAGAATGCGTATTACACACACCTCCTGGGGAAGG
Organism: Apus apus; assembly: GCF_020740795.1. Taxonomy (NCBI): domain Eukaryota; kingdom Metazoa; phylum Chordata; class Aves; order Apodiformes; family Apodidae; genus Apus; species Apus apus. The sequence goes on from NC_067283.1 coordinate 105,205,914, forward strand.
TTTTAAATGTTAATATATTTAATATTTTAAATATTACATTTTTAATAAAAAAAATTGTGTGTGTATTGGTGTACGTAAACACAATGAACCATTGAGTCACAACCTGGATGATTTTTCTGCCATGTAAACAAATGTTTCTGCAGTCACACTCCTGTTGCAGTTCATCCTGCACTAAGGGACTGCATAAGTATTCAGATGTGAAAGTGCATGTTTTTTTGTTTTCCCCAGCTTCCCTACCTGAGTGCTCAAAGGAGAGCTCAGCAAAATCAATGTGTATGTATAGTCCAAGAAAATGCTTCTATTTCAATAAGTAGCTCACATTATGCATGTCTTCTGTTAGAGGAACACAGATCCTTCTTCCAAAGATGATATAAAAGCATCTGAACAGGGGGATGGAAACTGTAATGCAAGAGGCAGTCAGTGGAAAGACATATGGAGGCAGAGAAATAAGAGATATCAGCAGTTGGCAAATCTCCTCTTACATTTCACATTCATATGCTCACCACATTTAGACACAAAGACTGTATCTAACACTTCAGCACCAAAAAGAGGGTGGGGTTTTGCTTTTTTTTGTTCTCCAAAGAAGCACATGCTATTCTAGACATACCCCTGTACAGCACAATTATCCTGCAATTGCCAATCTGCATTTTGTATTACAGCCATGATGCAAATATGAATTGTCAACTATCATCCAATTTATACTTTCCCTTTGTGTCACACACAGAATCAACAAGGCTGGAAAAGAACTTTAAGATCATCAAGTCCAGCCTATGACCAACACCATTACATTGGCTAGACTGTGGCACTAAATGCCACATCCAGCCTTTCCTTGAACACACCCAGGAATGGTGCCTCCACCGCTTCCCTGGGAAGTCCATTCCAATGTCTAATCACCCACTCCATGAGGAAGTGCTTCCAAATATCCAGCCTAAACCTCCCCTGGTGCAGCTTGAGGTGATGCCCTCTTGTCTTGCTGCTAGTTGCCTGGAAAAGCAGCCCAGCCCCCACCTGACTGCAACCTCCCTTCAGGTAGCTGAAGAGAGTGATGAGATCCCCCCTGAGTCTCCTCTTCCCCAGGCTAAACAACCCCAGCTCCCTCAGCCTCTCCTCATAAGACTTTCCCTCTAGTCCCTTCACCAGCCTCATTGCTCTTGTCCTGTGAAAACACAGCAGAGGGAACCGAACAGAGAAAAAAAAACTTTAATGATTCTTACCAAGTAAGTAATTTTCTTAAATTGAAGAACAGTTACTGGGTATGAAGAAAAGTTACCCCAAAGCTCCTTTCTCTGTTCACTCTAGCAAGACAATGCCCACTCAGTTTTCTGTTTCCCCAGTGTTTGGGGTTTTTTGTTTGGTTTTGTTATTAATGCCTTTGGGTTGCTGGTAAATTTTTTTCTTTGCTGTTTTTGTTTTTTTTTGTGGGTTTGTCTTTGTTTTTTTTTTGTGGGGAGACTGCAGGAGAAGGTTGGTTTTGTTTTTTCTTTGGAACATATTTCTACCTGCATTACTGCAATACAACCAAGGGAGAAAGTCAAGAACTACCTCTCTTATGCCACCAAGTGCTCACTGTAATACACTTCTGTCAAACTCCGTGGTGCTTATGCTCTTTTGTCTGGGGGACAAAAAAGTCATTTCCCTCAATGACAACAAAAAAGCCAAAAGCAATCTACTTCCAGTTATCACTATGAAAGCTGTTACTTCGACCACAAGTCTACAAAAACCTAAAACCTATATTGATTTTTTTCTGGATGCTCTGTTAGAAGGATGTGTTGGGACGGAATGATCCCTTGGTGTACACAGGGAAATAACTACCTGCAGCACCTGCACCAGCTTTCCTTGGATGAGTTAGGAAAGCAGCTCATGACAGGATAGGGAAAGGTTACCTCTGACTTCCTCCTAGCATGTTGCCACAAGAAAATTAAATTTGCTTCACAAATTTAGTCTGGTACTATACCATGTTTCACTAAACCAAACAATATACCCAGAGTTACAAGTTACAGGATGACACAGCTAAATTACAGGTATAATTTTGGACAAAGCTCAGTTCTGTATTTAGATATCCAACTTACTGACCTTCAGAAGCAGCAGATCATATTAAATGCAGAGCTTCCCTCCTTTCCATCCCCCAATTATTTTTTTAATAAACATTACACTGGGACATCCCAGGTGACATATCTTTAACCATGAATTCCCAAATGTGACAGCTAAAACCTCACCTCTCACTGTAGCCTATTAACCCTATTACCTAAGCTCATGTGTAATTATCAACCATAATGCATTGAGAGCTTTCTACTTGCTACAATTATGGACACAAACAAAACTTCTTAAGCATCCATTAGGAAGCCAACAAGGCACACGCTTGCCAACACTTGAGTAAAACAGGAACAAATTAATTGCTTTCATATACTGTGTTTGTTGTTGAGCCTTCAAAGAAAAGACAATCCTGAAAGATAACTTTTCCATGAATTAAATCTTATTTTGCTAAGATACTCTTGGGGATGAATAACAGATCTGGGTATATGTTAGGCAAAAAAATTCTTACATGCTGTAGCTTATGCAGCATGTCATAATTATTGTAGGTAGGTACTTATGTTCTAACACAATTAACATGGCACAAACATCTTGGAAATATTTAAATTTGTTATGGTTTAAGTTTTATTAAGCACTTAAAGATAGGTCAGTTACCCACAGAAGAGGAGGCTTTTTGCTAAGTCAGCTACCTCCACCTGAAATGTAATGCTACATATATGCCTTCCAACACACAAGGAGGAGCAGGACAGGAAATTTACAGCACCTGCCAGATGAGATATTCTAGGGAACAAAGAAATGGGGGCTTTTGAAATGTCAAGTTTATTTCTGTAGAAGTTCTAACAAGGCTATTACTCAGAAGAGTCCACAGGAAAATATTACCTTATGCTACTAGATAAGAAATTACTATATATATTTGGTAGAATACACATACAGCACATGTATAGACTCATGCCTTCTTTAGAAACTATTTTGAGTTTTGCTTAGGCACTGAAGAAAGAAACAATACTATACTCTTAATTAACTGCTCAAATGAACTATAAAAAATTATTTACAGGAGTTATTTTGTCTATTATGGATTTTTAGAGAGTAGTAATTCACCTTTCCATATGAAGAAGGAAGCACACGAGAGACAACACAAAGCTATAAATACTATTAATTGTGGAGTAAGGCACAGTATCATTAAGAGTTATGGAAATTGTCCCATCTCCTTTAATCCTTTTGCTTCTGACAAGGAGGTTTTAAGAGAAAGAGTAATTGAATCTTTCCATCAAAATCCCAGTATGGATTAAAACCTTGCCAAGAAGAAACTAGCAGTTTTAGAACTGCTTTAGAGGCATGAAATAACCCAGAACCTCAGAAGCTGCGCCTGGAATGAGCAAGCAGCTGCACCAGCAGCATGAAAGAGACAAAAGCATCAGCAGCTTCAGAAGCAGTTCAAATACAGCAAGAAGAGACATCAACTGTAGTTGATCTATTTAACTTCATTAGATCATATTTGGAAGCACGGCAGAGAGCTGAAGGAATATACATCTCTTTGAATTAAGTCTTTCAGAAAATTTATCTTTTGATAGTCTGTTCAACATCTCAAGATAGTCTGACACCATTATATGCAACATTAGTATGAGGAACAAAGAACACCACCAAAATAATGACTAATAAAGGAGCCTGGAAAAAAGTACTCTGGTCTGGGAGGTGTCTGGTTCTCAGATTTAAAAATATAGTAACAAGAGTCCTCAGCTACAGTTTGTACACATATCTTCACACACATCCTGTGTTTATGTATACATATATACATCTTATAACCTAAACGTGCATTTTACTTATACAAAATGTTGATATGTATCAACATTAGAGTATAAATCAGCTCCCTCATTCCCTAACCATGGATCTGATCTGTAGATCAGAGCAATTAACTGAAGGGAGCAATTCCTCACACCCAGTAACCCACTTTGTCTTCTCAAATTAAGACATCTCCCAAAGCCATGCTTTCATTAAAGCAGTTAGAAAGCCTAAAGAAAGTCACAGCAGACTTACTGCATAGCCAAGTGGAAAGGAGGCAAATTGGAGTTAAGACAGTTATTCCATAGGTGAAAATGAACAGCAGCCACAGACAGGCTCTCGGGGCAGCAAGACAGAACAGGCAGCCAGAGCTCAGTGAGGGAGAAGGGCAAAGCAATCCCCTCTTCTCATCACATCTTGCTCAAGCAGCACTTCCCCAGTCCCTCAGCAATACTGTAAAGCCACAAGATAACTCCCTGGAGGTGATGAAATGCTCTCAGCTACAGGCTACCCTCCCTCAGGCATGCTACTAAGAACTCTCAGGGCAAGGTAGACCTGCTTTACCAGTGCTCATCAGAACTTCTTGGGCAAACAAAACAGGACATTTACACTTCAAAGCCACAGATTTGGCATCTTTCCAGTAAATACCAACTTCACCTTGAAGGTGTTATCAAAATCACATGACAAATCTAAAGAACAATGTTAAGGCTGATAGAAACTTTATTGTCCTGTTTTTTTGAAAAGCATCATGACGATCAATGCTAAAGCAAAAACAAAAAAATAGCACACACAAGTTACAAATAAGTGGGACACTCTTGTCATTAACTATTCCCAGTGGCAGTAGCTTATTAGGCCTACAGTCAGTTGGTAACAAACTTACTTTTAGGTTATTATTCAAGCTGCATGTCTTTGAAGGCCTATTAAAGGCAACAACAGGGTAGCCCAGCATACTAAATAGCTGTATCTTAGAGGCACAGGTTTCGACAAACATACATTAACCAGTATGTTGGTGTTGAAGGCAAATTTGCTCCAAGGACAGACACTAGTTAAGCTTAATAAATAAATGGAAAAAGAAAATAATTTTTATTATCATTTCCCCCATTCTCTTTAAGAAAGGAAATACAGTTTAAACACACTTGGGTTTTGCTCCTCTTGAGCTCCCTAATCACTTCAGCATCACAAAAAGACACAGCCAAAAATGGAAAACAGAAATATAAAATAAGAAACATACAAACAACTCACAATCTAGATTCATAGCAGACTGCTACCTCCTGCTAAATAAGCCAGGACTAATGGACAGTGCTACAATAAAAATTAGAAGTCAAGGAACACATTTCAAAGGGAGATCCCCTTAGATATAAAAACAGAGTCATAATGTACAATACAGAACCATAATAAATAAAAAGCCAAAATACAAACATGATGAGCAATTAGGCTTTCTGCATATAGTAGTTACATTTTACCCTCATTAATAACAAATTAGCTCAGACCACAACATCCTCTATCTCCTCTCTCCCAACCCACCAAGTCCTATTACCCTTAATTATTTTTCAATAACATCAGCAGGAGCCATTATATTCTATTTCTCCATGCACTGCATGCTTCTATAATAAGTTATAGCTCTTCAAAGATCAGACTATAGCCAGGAAAACAATTATGAAAAAAAAATCAACTAGCTGCTTATTTACCTACCTGCTAATAGCCATACTAACAACTTATACAGCAATGTTTTAAAATAAACACCTTAGTCAGCAATATCTGCTACTTTACACATACTCAAAACTTTTGGTTGAATCTCACACTGCCTGAAGGAAGAGCTAAGGTCCTGGGATGGTTTTTTATACCAAATCCAATTCATATGACTGAATGTGACCCACCTGCACCTGTGGCAAATAAAGTGGTCATTCAGAATAATAATAAAAAACAAACAAACAAACAAAAGAACAAAAACAAAACCCTGAAGCTGAACTACTGCAAGTTGAGGCTTATCTGATATATTGGGAAAACAGCAGGACAAACACTGATACAACTGAAACACCACCAAATACTTCCTCAAAAGCTTTATTGCTTTAGCCTGGTTTCTGATTCAGAACACCTGAGGCTCTTGGACACTCTCAAGGAAGTGTTAATGAATAAATGCCTAGGGCTGGTTGTGCTCTGCTTGTGTAAGTGCTTCTGTTCACAATGCTTCCTTTTTTAAATTTTGCCCTCCTTGTGCTTTGAAATGTGCTGAGAAAACAGTCTTGGTGGTATTTGGAGATGAAGTCAAGCTAAGAATGTGTGTGTGACAAAGCTTTGCAGAGAAAACAGGTTCTTTAACGTGATGCTTCTAAAGGGAGGTATTTGAGTTGAGGTTTTTCCAGCATTTTGAAATTAATAAATTGAATAGTATTAATATGTGCCCCTAAGTGAGCAATAAGATTAGGCAGAACTGTAAGTGTCTAGGTTACAATTCTTACAAAAGTAGACTGACCTTTGAGAAGGCAAGGAAGTTAAGGCAGTAAATACAGGCATTGCACAGCTTGCTGATCCTACCAAATGTTGTTTTCCCTAATCATGCTTTGAAGGCAGAATGTAGATTATGTTGCTGGAATTACCAATTCTTGTAGTATAATTCCTGTTGAATACTCTCTCCCTAGTATCTTAGGGCCTCCATATTTTTTAATAATAAAAAATAGATTGCATTAGGTCACAACAACTAATGACATCTTTATACAGTGCTGATATGCATTTTATGAAAAATATTTCATTCAAGCTTTGTTAGGGGTCAAATGAAAGATGGAATGACCAGTAAAACAGGAAGATTCTGAAATCATCTTACACAATATATCCAGAAACCAAGGCTATTTCCTTTTCCTAAGTAAATACAGTTATTAAAGGAATTTTCTGTAGTAGTGAGCCCAGACTATTTATGGAGGTCACAGCTGGGTTGTATTCTCCCGACTTTGACTCCTTAACCAGCCTGTCCTCTGCTTGGAATATTGATGCAAAGAACGCCTCTTGTGGAGGCGTCTGCCCCACCATCCCTTGGCACCCTACTTCTTGTCAGAAACATGAAGTAATGACTGGATGAACCCATAGAAGGCAACTGGATAACACACATCCAGCACAGAGACTAGTGCTATAAACCCCACACAGTGAAGTCAATCTTGTGGGAGAAAGTCCTCATGGTAGGAAACACTAAACCCTCACTGCTGGACCTGAGATGAAGCTAGCTGTGCTACTGCCACTTGGACTGTGATTAACTTATCCTTACCACTAATCTGAGCCAAACAGGGCGTCCTCCCCTGTTTCCCTGTTGGGGCAGGGAACTCTAACCTCCCTGGGGTCGCTCGTGGACTGTAGATACAATGGTTCATTGTGCAGGAGAGATGCAGCCATGTGGTGGTGCTACCAGCAGTCATTCTAGTAGATGTTTTGTTTACTATTATTGCTTGTGAAGTTTGGTTATTATTGTTTTATTAATTTTGTAGACTAAATGAGTATTTGAACCAAGCAAGGGTCCATCTGTGCCTCTAGCACAGTCACAGCCCTGCTAATCTGTGTCCTGTTGGAGCACTCTAATGAAATCTGGTGCCTGCTGCAGGGGCAGAAGGTGTTCATGGTTTTGAGATGTGTGAAGGGACAGCCTGGTGGGCAGTGAGAGGCTGTTCTGCATCAAATATCTGTCTCAGAAATAGTCTACAATTTTCAAATGCTCCCAAGGAAGGAAAATTGTAGTTTAAAGGCTTGAATTACTGTTTGTATTATTATGTTTTATTTCTTATTTTGTCCTATGACACAAACATAGTCCTGAATTTGGACTAGATAAATAAAATCTATTGGACTTCAATAAAATATTTTTATGGTTATCTAAATGGGTTGCTCCAGAATTTAATTACTGAAGACTCATCCATTCCCCATTGTGAGTCCTGTCACTTGAACAGCTGACTTACATTTTGAGAGAGATTGTTTTGAAAAAAAAAGTGTTGAAATAAAAATGCTTCTACTTCTCTGTGTTTTAGGTTTGAATCAACTATGTAGGTGTCCTCCAGAAGCCTATAATGTTTAGCTGTTTTGTTGTGCTGTCTTTTGAAAATATTATCAGAGCAATCCTTGCCTGGAGAGTGTTTTCAGAGGAATTCCTTGCTTTTGTGTGGAAATTGAATGCCCTTTACAGATTTCATACCTTTCTCTACCATTTACAGATGCTGTGCTGAACATTTAATCTCAGGAATGTTAACCTTTCTAAACTTTGAAGCATAAAAATATTCTACTTACAGGCTGGTATCTCCTTAAAGGAAATATTTAGGGTTTTTTTTCACATCTGGTGCCCAAGGTGCTGCTTTTCTGTCCAGATCAGCCTCTAACAGACTGTGGCGTAGAAGGAGGAGAACTTTTGCTTAGGTGAGCCCAAAATACTCATTTTGGTCCTCATATTGGGTGTGCAGAGACAACTAATGGCAGATGAGCAGTAAGTTGTGACCCACTAGTCTCTCTTTTTGCTTTTTGGAGATAGATTTGATTCTTCTCTACTAGCAGACACATGACAGGATATGCTTGGTGGTATATGCTTGGGAATTTCTGTGTGTAGAACGTGTATGTTTGGGCATGACCCTGAACTTAGACCTGCACCAGATGCACAACACAAAGTAGCTTTTGCAAGATGTCTTACGGAGACACAGTGGAGGGGTGGTGATGGCGATGCTGTGTCTCCTACATATTTTCCCACCAAGTGCTTGTGCAACATGTGCAAAAGTGCTATCAAACTAGATGTCATCTACCCATAGATGGCCTTGATTTAAACAGCTGTGCAAAAAATGACAGAATCTTTTATGCTATCTAGCTTCTGGAAGTGGCAAGAGCCTACCTAACACAACACATTGGGGACAGATAAAATGCTCATGTACTTGCCAAGAGAGAGTTAGGAAAAAACAAATTTCTAGCTCTCATGCCTTCACTAAAAAGCATATTAATTTCTTAATTACTGTCTTGTGAGATTATCCTTTAATAAACAGCTGGTTTGAAAGCACCAGCCAGCAGTACCTGGTATGTTTTCCTGTCTACTGTTTGTCCATACTCCCACTACTCTCAATGGAATATTCTTCTGGAGCCTATTTCTCTGCTTTGGCTAACTAGAGGGAGAGCCTCATGGCACTATGGGCAGACCAGCCAGCCACCTCCTTCCTCAGTGGAGAACAGCAAATGTGTGAGGCTAAAGAGACAAACAGGTGAAGTGTCTAGGAACTATTATATTAGGTTTTTTTTCTTTAAAGATCCTTGAAGTTTGTCTTCCAGGTACAATTAGCCAAAAATCACATAGGAGACCTAACAGTTAACTTCTCTTTAACAGTCTGTTTCCAGGGATGTCATTCTCTGATTTTCTCCAGTTCCTGAAGAATAATTTGGCTGCCTGTTCAAGCTTGATTTGAGTGTGATTCCACAGCTGCAGAAGCCTATTGATATGTGGTGGTGAGTAAATCACCACATTTTTTTCAGGGCTCAGCTGTTTAAAATATACTGAATGCAAAATCACTGGTAAGTTACAATGTGTTTAAATTACTCTAATTAAAGCTTCTGTGGTATGGCACAGTTCATGATATTTCATTGCAAATTATAGCTCATGTACCTACCATGGCAAGCAGGTGTTATCCCTTATCTCTTTATTCAAAAACCAGAAAGAATGGGAAGAAATAAAACTTTTCAAGCTAAATTGCAGACTAACTAGCTGAAGTCTTTTGACAAATTTTTTAGCACCTCTACAATGAGACAAACAGTTAAATTGTAGGTCAGAAGAGCTTCATCTGATGGTGGGAGAAACAGAAATCCCTCCATAGGAAGAAGGCTTTGGTCTATTTTTAACAAGTTGGTTACACCATACAAAAGGGTGCACTTAATATTGCTCATCAAGCTGTGCACCATACTGTGCAGATTGCAAGTCTTCCTGCTGCAGACAGGAGGAAGTCAAACTCATTAATGACAAGTGGATGTTAAACTAGTGGGGATGGGTGTTTAGGAAGGGTGAGGCTTGTGATTTTGCATTAAGATGAAGACCACCAGGAGAATCTTTGGAAATATTTCCTGGCTTCACTGAAAATAGGTATTACGGAGTTTCTGGAGTCTTTTTCATGTTTCTTGCTAAAGCTTGAGTTGTTCTTCCTTTCTCAGCCAGGCCAAAGACAGGTCTGTGTGTTACTGATTCACTGTAGAGAAATTTCCAAGCAATATCAACAGTGGTTTCCATCCAGCCAGGCTGCAGTCACCCAAACTTGGTATGGACTTGCCCATTCCTGCTGCAACTGTTGTTATCCATGAATCTGCACAGTTTAATTGTACGTTTAACCTAACTGTTTAGATTAACTTGTGGTCTCAGAAGCTTTGGGAACCCTGTGTATGACAAACAGCACCGTGAACTGGTGAATGTGAAGGGCGTAGATGTGACACAGAGTTTGATGAAAATGTCATGCATCTAGGCCTGATGTGACTTGGGATGGGTATGTAGAAACTTGCACTTCTACATTAATCTGCTCTGAGATAGCCTCTTGTGACAAATTTTAGTTCCAAGTCTAAACTCTGGGTTTACAGAATATCTTTACTTTGGTATTTTGAAATTGAAAGTGACAACAGAAGGAGGAAAAAGAGGAACACAAACATACATAACATGGGGAAGAAGGTGCTGGGAGCCCATGAAGAGCCTCAGAGCTATAGTGATATTGGAGGAATGGATTGGTTTGTATGACTGGAGCACTGTAAACGATGTCTGCAAGCTCTTTAGGAAGGACAGCCTGGGCCAACAAGGAGAATGTTGCACAGTATGCAGAAAAAAACATGAAATGCACAGAGAACTGTTATGAAACAGGTAACAGGCTTGCCTAGAGCTTACAAGTAAGGAAGAGAGGGGACATTGTGGTGAATGTCTGCCACAGATTGATCAAGAGCAGCAGCTCAGGAAAGCTGAGTATGTAGAAGAAGCCTCATGACCATAGAGGGTACTTACAGGAAAGGCAGAGACACTCAGAAGAGCTGGTTCATCTTCCTAGGCAATCTTCTCAAAGGGTAAGAAAGGACTGTTTCACTGCTCAAAAAAATGAACATGTCAGGATGCCAGCTTGGTTGAATATGTAACTCCCAAGTGAGCTCCAGCACAAAGGAAAAAGGTAGAGGCAGGGACAGCCTACCCAGAGGCAATGCAAAATTACTACCCAGAGCTATTCCAGGGAGAAAGCTTGGAAAGAGAAGCACATCTGGATTTGGCACTGGATAGATGTAAAAGGCAAGTACCTTCTATAGGCACTTTGGCAGTAAAAGGAATACCAAGAAATATGTTGGCTTACTGCTGCCTAGGAGTAAGCCAACCTAATGGGAGAAGACATTGAGGAGGCTTTGATTCTTAAGACCCTCTTTGCGTCAGCACTTATCAGCATTTATCAGCAAGGTTTTATCTCAGACCTCCCAGTCTCTGTTCTCAGTAACAGCGTTTAGAAAAATTATGTAGAGGAAGCCAGCATAAATATCCCCTCCACGATAGAGGAGAATTGAATTCAGGAACAGAGCTGAAGCAGATGGCCAATAACACACAAAACTGCTCTTGCTGTTCAGGAGAGGTTTACCATTACTGGAAAAAGAGCAGCCTTATGCCCACTTTCAAAAAAGTAATGAAGGAACAACTATAGCCTAGTCAGCCTCACAGAAACCCTTTCCAGGTATGTGAAGGACATAAAATCTTTGGGAACAGCTAGTACAGATTTACCATGAGCAAATGGAGACTGACCAACCTGATTGCATTCTGCAACAAAAATGGTGGGCTCTGTGGAGAAGGAGGGAGAGGTAGATGTTGCATACCTCTACTTTAGCCTTTACCTTGATGGGGTTTCCCACAGTAAACTTGTAAGCAAACTGGGGAAATAAGGGCTAAGGGGATTTATCCCAAGGTGGATAAAAAAACTGGGTTTTTGGACTAACAGTAGTGGTCAGCAGTTGGAAGTCGTGGCAGCCATAAGCAGTTTGTTTCAGGGTTTACACAGTTTACTGTCATTATTGATCATCTGTATGAGGGGATGGAGTGCACTCTCAGTAAACTGGGGGGTGTTAGGAATTTTGGGGAGAAGCAGCTGAAAGACTGAAGGGCAGGACTATTAAGCTGAGGACCCTTAGCAAGCTGACAACAACCTCATGATGCTCAACAAAGACAACTATGGATTCCTGCATCTAGAGTGGAATAACCTCACACATGCATTTGGGCTGACCGGCTGTGGAGCAGCTCTGCAGGATGAGACCTGGGAATCCTGATGGACAGGTTTAACATGAACCAGCAACACACTTTTATGGCAATGGGAACCATCTGCGTACACGCATGACATGACAGAGAAGAGGCTGAGCAAAGTGCTTCTTCCTTTCCTCTTGGCACTTGTGAGACCAGATCTGGAGCCTCAAGTCCAGTTTGAGGCTCCCCAGTACAGGAAATACATGGACATGCTAGAACATGTCACAAAGATGTCTGGGGGCTGCAGCATAAGACATAGTAAAGGAGAGGAGAAGGAATTGGCATGTTCAGCCTTAAAAAGCAAAGAAAAAGGAGATTAAATTGCTGTCTACAAGTAACTGTGGGGGTGATTACAGAGGCGATGGGGATAGATTTAGCAGTACATAGTGACAGGGCAAGAGACCCTGCTGCATCCTGGGTAAATGGCAGTGGTTAAGCTCTGTAACAAGTTGCCTGGAGAGACTGAGCAGCCTTCATCTTTGGAGAATGCCAGACCTTCACTGACCAAACCCAACCTGTTTCTTGATCTCTGATTTAAATATTTTATGAATACCAGGGCTGATAATTGTGCTGGTTTGGTTCTGGCATGGTTTCAGTAATGGGGGAGGGGCCCAAGAAGTGGCTACTGTAAGAAGCTACTAAAAGCTCCCCCAGGTCAGGTGGCCAAGAGGAGGTTGTTAGAAAGACAGATGCACCTCCATGATTAACATAAGAAAGAGCTGATATAAGACCTGAGGAGAGCAAGCAGCAGAGGAAGGGCTGTGCTGGAGACGTGATAGCAGTGCCAGGGTGAAGATCCTGAGGTTGGTGAGGAAGAAGGGGTAAGAAGGTGCCACTGAAGATGGCAGGCTGTTCCTCTGCATTCCTGGAGGAACACAGTGGAACATTCCCTGGTGGTGCCAGGAGGTGCAAATGTGGATTTACAGCCTGTGGACTTGGCACTTCAGCTGTGGAGAGTCCTGTAATAGGGGAGGAGACTGTTCCCGAAGCAGCCCATGACTCTGTGGGAAGCCCAGGCTGGAGCAGCTTGCTCTGGACCTCATGGGAAGGAGTCATGAAGGAGAGGTTCATGTAGGACTCTCTCCCATGGGAGGGACCCCATGGGGAAGCAGGGAAGGACTGTAAGGGATCCTTCTCAGGAGCCACCAGCCTATGAACTGACTCTAAACCCCATCATCCCCTGTCCCCCTGTGCCGCTGGGGGGAAGGAGGGAGAGAAACTGGGAACAAAGTGATTTGGGTCCGGGAAGAAGGGAGGGGTGGGATAACATATACAAGCCCTGCTCTGTGTGTTGTCTGTGTCCTGTGTGTGTTTGATTAGTGTGATTTTTTTATTATTATTTTTTTTTTCCCCAAGTTGAGCTTGTTTTGCTCGGGACCTTAATCGGTGAAGAACCCTCCTTGTCCTTTGTCTTGACTCATAAGATTTTAGTTGGTCTTTGTCCCCTCCCCAGTGTGAGCATGTGGGGAGGGGGTTGGGTAAGTGAGAAGCCACGTGGCTGGTTCTTTGTTGTCATGTTAGTCCCAAACCATGACAATAATTTATTGCTATAATCCTAAAGATTGTGCAAAATATTTACTGACTGTCATAGAATCATATGATGAATTGGGTTGGATTGGACCTCTAAAAGTCATCTAGTCCAACCCTCCTACAATAAGCAGGGACATCTCACAATAGAACAGATTGCTCAGAGCCCCATCAAGCCTGACCTTCAATGTCTTCCGGGATGGGCGCCCCCCACCTCTCTAGTCAACCTGTTCCAATGATTGACCACCCTCATATTAAAGAAGCTCTAGTTTAGCTGCAAGGACAGGTTTCTTTAATACCGAGGGCAGATGACCAAGACCAGAAACCACCCGCCATTACATGACTTGTTCTTTCTGGGTATTGAAGTTAAGCTTTGTTTTGATTCCCGAATTTCTTTTTCGGAGACACTTTCTAAAGTTTTCCTGTTCTCAAGCCTTCTCTGTCCTCTTGTCCAAGATTATTTTGGCTTATTTCCCTAAGCTTTTTCCTGGAATTTCAGTCATCCTGACAATTAGAATATCTTTAACTCTTTATGAATATTAAGTATTTTCTTCCAGATTCTGGATTGTGTCTTAGTCTTCTGCTTAAAACTGAAAAAATATCTGGTCAGAAATAACCCTAATTGCAGAGAATATAAAGGTCTAAAGTACACACTCAATTAAATCAATACTTTAAAAACCCCAACATCAAAAGACACTTTTTTTGCCAACAGCTGGCCTCTATGCAAACACTTAAAACTGAATTGGTTCTCTTGGATCCTTGCTTTTCCTTATACAGCTTATATCAAATATGTAACTGTGTTTCTTTTTACTGACTTTTGCATCTTTCATTTTGTCTCAGAAATATCCTCCACTTCACATTGGTCACTGCTTTAACTTCACATTGGTATTCAATTAAACTGGGCACTTCCTCACTATTTCGATACAGCCATTTACTAAACCCTTCTCCAGAAAGTAATCTGACATAATGGATGTTTCACAAGCCCCATGTGGGCTGACATTACTGAAGCTGTTCTTTATGTTCTTAAGGTAGAAACTATGCACTCGTTTTCAGAACAAAAGCTTGCTCTTAGTATTGATAGAAATTTTTCAGCGAAGGAATTTGGTCTACATATTCATAATTGAGCCAGTCTGTAAGCACAGTAAGAACAAAATCTATGAATGTCCTAAGACAGAAGTTAAATAATTTTAAAATTAAACTTTCTGATTTGATATTAAATATGCAAAAGGTTTTAAACAGGTGTTGTTTAGGGATCCATTAGTTAAATGCAAATAGTCAGAGGTTAGTATTCACATACACATCTCTCTGTCCACTGAACAGATGCAGCATCATAACTAAGGACAAAAAAAACTGATAGAAGGGAAGCAGTCTGTCCTTCATGGCTAGCTCAACACGAAGCAGAAGGAAACGCAGAAATAGTCTTCATAGTTCTTATTGATCTCCCTTTATATTGTTGCAAGATAGAAAGCCAAGCTATTTATTGACTGAACTTTGGATAGCCACCTCTGAGTAGCTCAGCTTTCACAAGCAAATCTTACAGTTCAGTGAAAATAAAATGCTGTATGCTGTCAGAAAGTGTAGGAAGATGTGAGGTTACAAAACAGATGTCATTTTTCTGCTTTACCAAATAAATTAAAAAAATATTCAAGGTTAACCTTATCACAGTTGATGACAAAACAGAAGGTGTTGACATGCTTCTGAACTTATATTTCTCTCATTTTTATCATAGAATCATAGAATCATAGAATCCTAGGGGTTGGAAGGGACCTCGAAAGATCATCTAGTCCAACCCCCCTGCCAGAGCAGGGTCACCTAGAGTACATCACACAGGAAGGCGTCCAGGCGGGTTTTGAATGTCTCCAGCGAAGGAGACTCCACAACCTCTCTGGGCAGCCTGTTCCAGTGCTCTGTCACTCTTACAGTAAAAAAATTTTTCCTGATATTCATCTTAAACCTCCTATGCTCCAACTTGTATCCATTACTCCTTGTCCTATCACTGGTCTTCACTGAAAAAAGCTTAACTCCATCGCCTTGACACTCACCCTTTACATATTTGTAAACATTGATGAGGTCCCCCCTCAGTCTCCTTTTCTCCAAACTAAAGAGACCCAGCTCCCTCAGCCTTTCCTCATAAGGGAGATGTTCCACTCCCTTAATCATCCTTGTGGCTCTGCGCTGGACTCTTTCAAGCACTTCCCTGTCCTTCTTGAACTGAGGGGCCCAGAACTGGACACAATATTCCAGATGTGGCCTCACCAATGTAGAATAGAGGGGGAGGAGAACCTCTCTTGACCTACTAACCACACCCTTTCTAATACACCCCAGGATGCCATTGGCCTTCTTAGCCACAAGGGCACACTGCTGACTCATGGTCATCCTCCTGTCTACCATGACCCCCAGGTCCCTTTCACCTACACTGCTCTCCAGCAGGTCAGCCCCCAACCTGTACTGGTGCATGGCGTTTTTCTTCCCCAAATGCAAAACTCTACACTTGCCCTTGTTAAACTTCATCAGGTTTTTCCCCGCCCAAGTCTCCAGCCTGTCTAAGTCTCTCTGAATGGCAGCACAGCCTTCTGGTGTGTCAGCCACTCCTCCCAGCTTGGTGTCATCAGCAAACTTGCTGAGGGTACATTCTGTGCCCTCATCCAGGTCGTTGATGAAGATATTGAACAACACCGGTCCAAGTACCGACCCCTGAGGGACTCCACTAGTCACAGGCCTCCAACTAGATTCTGCCCCATTGACTACAACTCTCTGACTTCTTCCTTTCAACCAGTTCTTGATCCACCTCACTGCCTGATCATCAAACCCATACTTGATCAACTTATCTACAAGGATATTGACAAATGAGCTAAGATATTTGTCAAAGATTGGCAAAATACAAACTCACAAGAATGGAAACTATAATAATTTATTTGGAAGAAGTCCCGCTTGCCTACTGAAGTTCTCAGACCAAATGTAATTATGTTCCTATGTTCATATCTCATTTAGCAAATATGCTTGCAGAGTAATGTCACAGCTCCAGCCTGGCATCCTCTGGTCACAGAGGTTTCTCCCCAGGAACCTTTGAATTTGCAAGACGTGTAAGTTTGGATTCTGCATTGGCAGAGGACTGAGGGACCTGTTTGTGGGGGGGCATTCCATGTCATCTGAGGCAGAGTCTCTAGGTTCAAACAGGGAAGGCAATGCAGCCCTTGATGTGTCACACTCCAGACCCTCTCACCAGTCTCTAACAAACTCAGGAATAAAAGACTTTGAATACAGCTATGCTACTTAGGAGAACTTTAGGGTAATATATGTCTCCTAGTCTCGTTCCAAGGAAATAAACTTGTTAATGTATTAAGAGCCTTGATTAGAAATTAGACTGAGCTCCACACTCAGTGAAAAGAGATCTTCAGCACCCCTTTGTTGTATTCAGAGGAGGTGGAAATTTTCTTCATGCTCCATATCTAGAGATAGGTGCAACCATTAACATTTGAGCAAAATCCATTAACTGCATACCTGGTGACTTGAATATTACTAGAAGTAAATATATCTTCTCATTTTTCACCCTCTTACCAGTAGAGAAAGTTTTAAAAATATTTGAACTCAGTTCTACAGGAAGAACAACAGAAGAAAGTGGAACATGCAAATAAGTAGAACAAAGCAGAAAAATTTGACATCAAGACTAAAGACATCAGCAGACAGGGATCAAGTCTACTGTGAAAATCCCACAATCGGACACTCAAAATCTCACATACTGAACTTTAATTTTTAACTCCAGAATCTTTTCTGCACAGCTAATGGGAAGCTAATGACAGCTAATCCATCTTAATGTTATTCAGGCTGCTTTTCTCCACAGCTGATCTGAAATACCTAGCTATCACTGCTGTCTTTGGGTGACAAAAAAACCACCATCAAGTTTCACATCTAACCTAATGACCTCTTATATTTATCTAATCAAATAAAAATTCAGGGCCTAGAGACTTTCCTCCTCCAGTCAAGGCAGAGCTAGCAGTTTCTTCCCCTGGAATGATCAGCCATGGAGGGATCCAGCAAGGCAGAATTGGAACTTTTTTCCCTCTCCATTTAGAGCCTCAATGAGAGTTTACAATTTGCCTCTCTTCTGAAAGAAATTAATTTCCAATTTATATCACATCAGTTACAGTGCTAGAAAAGTAGATGGACTTTTGCTGGCATTTTTCTAAGCTTCTTAAAATCATCATGTCTTAAATCCTGTAGATAAATATTCACAGGATTTTCAGTGTAAAACTGGTCCTTTTGGGGTACTTGTTATGAGCAAACTTATAAAAGTGCTGCCTGGAATGAAATGCAAAGTAACCACATCTTGGATTAACAAACATAAATTTTAAAAATAGCTGCTTCTAATTACTGAGCTCTAAATCTTAAAGTCAGTGCAACATCAAGGGGCTGCTTTTCTTTATTGAACGTGAATAATATTTAAAAGTGAGATGTCTTCTAACCCTTTAATTTACACCTTCTAGGGGCAGTTCTGACTCACAGTTTTGATTTCTCCCTATTTTTTCCTCCATGGATTGCAAAAACACATTTCAAAGCCTAGAATAAATGTAAAGACCTGATCCAAAATTCCTTGGCAAATGTCCCTCCTATTGTGAGAAATATTGGCTGCCAAGAGTCCAAGACTAAACTCTGTAAGGACAGAGATTTTCCAACACTTTTTAATCACTTCAAATATCTCTTGAAAATCAGTTTTTTGTAAATCAGGTGGCTAAAGCTTTCTTGTTGGTACTGTTCCATAGTAGCATTCCTTTATCCTTATCTTGGACATTTCAGAAAATGAAAGGAATGCTCAGCTTCTGTGTGTCTCTTTTACCCAAAACACAGAACATCCATGTACCTCCAACTCACACAGAAAAAAGGATTTGCATTAAATGTTATCACCATCAAGCTCTGCTATTCCTCTCAAAACTATAGGGGAAAGCTATTATAACTATGAAGGATCAGTTAAGGGAAATGCGCTTTAGCCTCAGTGTTGCAGCCTCAGAACTGAGACAAATGAGATGAGTTTCATTCACAACTGAGACAAGTTCATTCAGTTGTTCTTTACATCCTACTAATGACTTGTAACTTCTAGTAGATGAGGGTTTTTTCTTTACTAATGGAAAAAACATTTCTTGACTGATTTTATCTGAAGCCAATTGACTCCAGAGATGCAAAAGGCAGGTGGTGTGGTGGGTGATCACTAACCTTTTGACAGTACATGCCTTGGTATGGGGGAATGTTTATTAAACAATGTTAACTTGACTTAAGGCTGACTTTGAAGTTTGCTCTCTAGTGGGAAAATCTATCTAATGATTAAACCATGGAATTAGGCTCTTAGGACGACAGCTAATAAAAGCCTCAGGTGCTTATAAGTGGGATGCTGCAACTGTTCTTTTTTTACATACGCTGACCACAATGAAATCTAAGGAGTGAAGGAGATAATTTGAAGCCTTTCTCTGAGCGAAGAACTGCTTCCAGCCAGCCCAAAGAAAGGATTAGTACCAGAGCTAAGGCTGGACTCTGACCTCTTTAGAGGCTAGGAGCCTGAGGGAGGCACGCAAGGTGACTCGCAGCAGGGCAAAATTCGTTGAACCAGAAGAAGAGGTCTTAAGGAAGCTGACTCCACTTTTCTCAGCTGTGGCATGCAGCTGCAAGCAGGCAAGTTCTGCTTGTGAAGGGCTGTTTTCCCCAGAGCAATCACAGCAGAGAAGAGTAGAAATGACCCTGAGATCAGACACCAGAACTTGGGGATCTCCACCACACCAGGGCTGGGATTTAGAAAATGTGGTGATGTCTGGAGGGGGCAAGCTCTTTTGGGTGGAGAAGGGAAAGTGAGCATCATTTCCTGCCCCTTTGCACAGCTGATAAGTTTGGCTGAATGGATGGGAGCACATATTGCTGGTTCTTTTTCTGTCCCTTCTGTGAAACAGAAGTCTAGAAGACTTAGAGGAGATGTACTCCTGCAGTGTTGTGTTAGGACTCCCATGAATGCTTAGCACTTGCCTCGCCCAAGAGAAAGGAAGCATTGCTAAAGCATTATGTTTAATGCGTTCTAAGGAACCATTTTGGTTTTTTTTTTCTGTAGCCAAATACACAGCACGAGCTAAAATGGTTACAGCAAAGCCAAGAAGGGATCTTCAGAGTTTAAGAAAACCATCTTAGAATATGCAATTTGGTAAGACTTGTTTTACAGTGCTTTTTAAATACCTGTCAGAATACCCTCACCATTCACAGTGTGGTGTTGCAGAATCATCTTGGTGCCAGCACCAAATTTTAGACAGTGAGGCCTAGATATTTGGAGACATCTAGGTACTCATTCATATGAATGCAGTGGAGCCTGGGGATGAGCTTTAGTTCCCTAAGCACAGATGGCCAGAGCCTTTTCTGGTACCTAATGGTACCCAAATCACCTGTGGAGGGCAGTAGACATGGCGTGGTACCTGCAGGAATCCTGTACTCTGCTGGAAAGGCGGCTGAGGAGGACACCCTGAGGGCAATATGATGGCTCTGGGCACTCAGGTGAAGCTCCTCGGCCACTTTTTGGGTTTCTAGGGGCAGTGATACTCAGGCTGGCTCTGTCTGAATGTTGCACTGAACAGCCTGCCTCAGCCCTCACTGGGGACTTCCATACCACACTGAGTTTTGCGGAGGAAGGCGGTCACAGTGAGAATGATCCACGTCCAGATTCACAGCTTTCCAAGGAAGGAGTATTTTTATTCCAATCTGTGAAACCTAAGTGAAAATTTGAGTCCTAAAGATTATACTTCATTATGTGTTGAAAAGCACCACAAAGATTTTTGGTGCTTTATTAAAGGTTTTTAGTATGGATGATTGCATATATCCCAGCCAAAATCTCTTCCATCCTACATAGGTATTTATCTCAGCTAGCAGATTTTGTTTGCTCAGATCCAAATTAGAAAGTATTTAAAGCAGATAACACATCTCTAAAAATATACTGAATTTACAATTAAGCTTTAGCATTCTCTTGCTAAATTTCACACATCTCATTTGATTTCTGAAGTGAAAAGGTAAACACAGAAATTTCCTTCACGAGTTCCCAGGTACTGCTTGCAACAATAAAAGCTGAATATTTCTCGTATTACTACAGTGTATTTCAAGTACAGAACTAATGGCTATTCCCTTCACAGACAAGAAATCAAGCTTCTGACTGCAGGTTTTCTTTCTCTTTATTGGTAATGTAAGCTCCTATGCAAATTGGATGGCTTCTCATCAAATCCAGATGAATATAACAAGGGAGGATGGGACAAAATTACTTCTGTCTATCTTAACAGGACTTTTTACTAGAATTGACTTTTAATGGCTGTCACGGTTTGACTCAGGATTGGCAATTAAACCAGCAACATTAATCTCAATCCTCTCCCTCTCCCTCCCAGGTAGGGAAATGAGAGAGAGAATAAGGAGAGAGATTTTCTGGATTGAAAACTAAGCTAGACAGCTTTAATTAAATACTAATGGTAAAAAAAAAAAAGTATGTACAATTACATACAAATATGTTCGGGAATGTGCAAAACCCTATTGCTTCCCGGCACCCCCAGCAAGTCCCAGGGCATCTCCTGAGCTGTGAGCATTTCTGAAATGTCCCAGAGCTGCTGGAGAGAGTGGCAGAGCAGACAGGAGCTGAGGGGAGAGTTATGGGAGTCAGGAATGGACAAGCCTAGGGAACAAAGGAGATGGATAGACAGAGTCCTCCTCAGACACTGGCCATGGATGGAAGAGAAGGGAAGAAGAAGCAGGAAGGGCTTGACTTCCATGATCTCTCACCTTACACCAAGCTTATGTAGATATATGGAATGGAATACTTTGGTCAATTTTGCTGTCCATCTAGTCTACTCCTTCCTATGGGACAGCTGCAGACACGATTCTTCTGCTCATTCAGCATCTGAGGCCATAGATTAAAAAAGCAGAGCAAAGTGACCTTAGCATCTTAGCAGTAACATAAGCATTCCAGCATTATCAGTTCACTAGCTGGATAACTTGCTGCTTACTGAATGAAAAAAATCAGGAAAAGGAAATCTGGCTTCATCCTGGCTCAAACCAGGACAATGGTCCCAAATCTTGACAGGTTAAATTATCACTTTATCCAGTTCACATTCTTGTTAATGTGTTTTAGCTGCAGTGCCAAAGGTTAGGGTAATGGGAAGAGCTGAAAACAGAATGGCTACAGTGAAACCAAATTGCTGCTTGTATTTAGATAATTTTGCTTCTAAGTGACAGTCCATCAAATCTCTAAATTGTTTTCTTTGCTACTTAAGAAAGTCTTTGTTAGCGTTTGGGTGTCAGGAACTAATGAAAGAAGCCTTAGAAGAAAATGTGCAGATTCTGTAAAAGTAGAACTAATATGACATACAGAGCTTGTACAATTCTATAATTTTTTACTTTCGTGAGGTGGGACATCATAAAAGATATTTTTACAGAGATTATGTATTTCTATTTATCTCTTAATTTTTAAAAATAATGTTTTCAAAATTCAGGTTTAGCAAAATATCCTAGTTATTACTAAGATATTTTAAATATCCTACATTAAATCACTAGGACATTTTAAATCTCTACATTAAATATATTTGCTGTCTTAGTACAATTCCATTATTTTTTGCTAATGAACAGTAGAATATAAGAAAACTCACTTTTAGAATCATACAGATCTACTTTAAATTTTATAACAAAATCCAATATAAATAATGTCTTGAAATACTCAGTTATCCAAAACTTAAAAGGACTTCTGTTAATCACTTTACATGACACCTCCTCTTCCCCACCCCTGTTGGTCTTTGCTTGATATGGCCTCAGAACTGCTAGCTCTTCACCTCTTCTCCATCTCATGATTCTTCCAGTTACAATGCAAATACTCCTAACCTAATTGGAAAAATAACAGGAATTATCGCAACAAACTGATATCCATCTCTTGAGTTATATGCTCACAACCAAATATTATCAACACTCATCAGCTGAAGAGTTAAAACTGTCACTATGCTTTAATGTTTGAGTACTTTATGCTCTCATATTCGTGTATATTTTTCCCTGTATTTGCAGTGCTGTCCCACTTGGGAAGAAACATAATTTTGTCTAGCATTTAGGAAGCTACTTCTGTGGAGCATTAAAGTTCGGTGAGAGAGCCCAAGATGTCCAACTGCGTTGGGGTTTTGATGTATCACACAGGGGTGTGGCTTTCAGTAGAGTGCTGAGAAGATACTGTCAGGAAAAATGGAGCCCTGAGCGGTCCACAGCAGTTTTAAACTAAAGAAAAAAGCAAATATGACTGTGTGGTCTAATGTTTGTGCTTGGAAGTTTGAGAGATCTCAAATAAGGAAAAATATGATAACAGAAAATATGCACACTAAGTTTTAAACAGAATTCTGAATTAGTTGCAGAAAGAAACAGGTAAATACAAATATATACAAATACCTATAAGATACCTGTCAAAGGCTGCAGAAGAAGTTTTCATTTATTAAGTTAAAAAAACAACAACTAGGTATCACTGAAAGGAGCCTGGCTTCATCCCCTTTGCACCTTCCCTGCAAGTATTTATAGATTTATAAGATTCCCTGAGCCTTCTCTTCTCCAGACTGAGCAGTCCTAAATCTCAAAGCCTTCCTCACAAGAGAGATAGCCCTGTCCCTTCACCATCTCTGTAGCCATTTGTTGGACTCTCTCCAGTATGTCCATGCATCTCTTGCACTGGGGAGCCCAGAACTTCACCCAGCACTCCAGCTGTGGCCTCGCCATTGCTGATCACTTTGGCACAGACTTCATGGTAGAAGCCTTTGATAGGCAGCTACCTGGGACAATCTTTCCCCTTGTCATAAAGATTGTTTGCTGCTGTGAATTTGAGGATTAGTAGTGCCCAAATACTAAGCTGAAAGGTTGGGAGGAAAAAACAAAGGGGCTGCACATATGTAGATAAGTTGATCAGGTATGAGTTTGGTGATCAGGTAGTGAGGTGGATTAGGAACTGGTTGATGGGAAGGAGTCAGAGAGTTGTAGTCAATGGGGCAGAATCTGGTTGGAGGCCTGTGACTAGTGGAGTCCCTCAGGGGTCGGTACTGGGACCGGTGTTGTTCAACATCTTCATCAACGACCTGGATGAGGGTACAGAATGTACCGTCAGCAAGTTTGCTGATGACACCAAGCTGGGAGGAGTGGCTGACACACCAGAAGGCTGTGCTGCCATTCAGAGAGACTTAGACAGGCTGGAGAGTTGGGCGGGGAGAAACATGATGAAATTCAACAAGGGCAAGTGTAGAGTTTTGCATTTGGGGAAGAAAAATGTCATGTACCAGTACAGGTTGGGGGCTGACCTGCTGGAGAGTAGTGTAGGTGAAAGAGACCTGGGGGTCCTGGTAGACAGGAGGATGACCATGAGCCAGCAATGTGCCCTTGTGGCCAAGAAGGCCAATGGCATCCTGGGGTGCATTAGAAAGGGTGTGGTTAGTCGGTCAAGAGAGGTTCTCCTCCCCCTCTATTCTGCATTGGTGAGGCCGCATCTGGAGTATTGTGTCCAGTTCTGGGCCCCTCAGTTCAAGAAGGACAGGGAACTGCTGGAAAGAGTCCAGCGCAGAGCTACTAAGATGATTAAGGGAGTGGAACATCTCCCTTATGAGGAAAGGTTGAGGGAGCTGGGTCTCTTTAGCTTGGAGGAGGCTGAGGGGTGACCTCATCAATGTTTACAAATATGTAAGGGGTGAGTGTCAGGGAGATGGAGTTAGGCTCTTCTCAGTGATGACCAGTGATAGGACAAGGGGTAATGGGTGTAAATTGGAGCATAGGAGGTTCAAGGTGAATATCCGAAAAATTTTTTTTACTGTGAGAGTGACAGAGCACTGGAACAGGCTGCCCAGGGAGGTTGTGGAGTCTCCTTCACTGGAGACATTCAAAACCCACCTGGATGCGTTCCTATGTGATGTACTCTAGGTGACCCTGCTCTGGCAGGGGGGGTTGGACTAGATGATCTTTCGAGGTCCCTTCCAACCCCTATGATTCTATGATTCTATGATTCTATGATTCTATGATTCTATGATATCAGCATTAAAAGTACTGTTCTGTCAAGAGTAAAATCCTTGTTTCCTTAGTTGTACTTAGAAGGTTTTTTAATATAGATTGAAGTTATTATTCTGGTCAGTCTGGCCAGCCTGATGTTCAAGAGACTTTTCAACACATTTTTAGAAGTTGAATTCTCTATAGTCTCACAGAGCAGTCTGAACTGCTGACTTTTTTCCCTTTTAAGTACCAGGCAACAGCTAGATAATGCTGTGTGCCATTATTTTCCTAATCTATGTAGTCTATATAATCTGTAGGAGTTTCTTAATATTTTGTTATGTGAAGCAATTTCACAAACTCTGAAACTGGAGAGCCTGCAGATAAGTCAAATCCACTTCCACAGAGCAAAGCAGTGCTACTCACACATATCCTCAAATATGTTACTGAATTTGAAAGCAGCATTTCTGGTGTGTCGTCCCTATGTTGTCCCCTCACCAGGAAAATACAGGGTGGAATCATCAGTAGAGACAAGTTGCTATCAGCAGGATCAGAATGGCGGATACTTCTGCAATGATTTTCTATTGTTTCAGAATTTGGATTACTTAACAGGTGTATCTTGCAAGGTCCAGAGCAGTACTGCACAGACTTATGGTCTCCCATGGGAGAAAGAACTAGCCCACTCCTCTGGTTTGGCACAAGAATGGCCACTGCAAACTTGCATTGGGTGGAAGTCCTGTTTCCCTGAGGGGACACAGCCTTTGAGGAACCACCTCATGAGATCTGCAGCTGCTGAATGCAGGAGGCTGCTCTGCACCTGTGCCCCAGAGCTGCTCCACTGTCCTGCTCAATCAGCTGGGGATGCTGCTCACATTGATTCAGCCTTTTCTCAGCTTCTGCAGATAAGCCTGCAGAGATGTTCAGGTGTGTTGGGACCCTTTACTCCCTCCTAAACACAGTATGGAAAATTGGTTCTGGAAATTGTATGGAAAAATGAAAGGAAGAATTTGCTGCCTACACTTCTCTTTGATGTAGCACCAGACGAAGGCTACAATGCTCACTGCCACCCCAGTGAGCAGCCAATCCTGTCAGGTACTCCACCTGCTGCTTTCTCACATCTTGAGAAGTGGGCAATGCAAATGCATTATCTGTGGGAAAAGAATTTTGAGCTGACATGAAATAATCCCTTTTTTTTTTCCCTAAGGAAAGGTAACCAAACAATACAACCTTACTATCTACAATCCCAGCAGCATGGAGCATTTCCTGCACGAAAGCTGTGCCACAGTCTCTAGGTATACCTTGGAATGAAAACAGAAAAATTTAATATCAGTTCAGTAAATATAACTGTATTTATCTTAACAATAACCTCTTCTTTGTGACACACCATTTTCCTTTCCCTCCTTGCAACTTCAAGAAAGAGTTTTGGAAAACAAGTTTTTGAAATACCTCTGTGTGTAGAACTTATTAAATGAGTCTGCTCCTTTCAGTATAAAAAACGAAAATAGATTAAAACTCAAGTCATTTCATGGTCTGAAAAGAGTGTCAATAAAAGTGAAATAATGTTTGTACAATTTAGTAAGGCGGGTTAACCTTTCGAAGAACACAGCAAATGCTTTGTGGAAAAAGAAATTACATTCACATGTCCTTTTGCCTTCACAGAGGTAGTTTTGTAATATATCATGAAAGAGCTGCAGATACATGTATTGAATGGCAAGTATGCAGATCGTTGCCCTGTGGCAGATTTAAGAAAGACGACAGTCAAAGTACACAGAATTGTCTGAGATATCGGTTGCCATGTCAGCTTTGACATCTGTTTTGGAAGAATTTTGTCTGTCTCTAAAGCAGTGTGATCCTCACCATACAGTCACTTTGGAAGTGTTAGCTAGTCCACGTTGTGCTGAGCACACTGATGCTTTGAAGTGTCAAAAGCAGCTTGAGATATTTTAGCAATATATAAGCCCATTTCCTTTGACGGAAGATTCAACACAAGGCTGTGGGAGAGTGAAATTTCTTCTGGAAGATTACACCCATTGCTATATTAAGTGGCAAAAATCTTGCAGTCATTCTTGCCTTTGAAAATGATGATCTGAAGTCTGACTCAGTGTGCTCATTTGCTTCCCCTGATTGGGTGGCTGAAGCTCAGGAAGAGTCTCCACTGAAACAAACTGACTGTGGCTGTAGGGAAGGAAAGCTCTGGGCTTGAAAGAGCCCACAAGTGTGTCTATCCAAAATGGCAGACACAAGGAAATGTGGTACAGTGTGGAGAACTCTGTGCAGTTTAATAATTTTCCAACGAGCATTTTTTCCCCGTAATAGCTTGTTGTAATCTAAAAAAAAAAGTTCATTATGAATGTATTTTTTCCATTCCGTTAACTTGAGAGACTTTTACAATTAGAATTCTTAAACCAAACTCATTTAATGTTCAAAAAGAGAGAATTGCTGCTAATTAAAGATAACAGTAAATCAAACACATACTGTACTGAATATGATTACAACAGCCAATATATTGAGTACTGTGAGACATATTTTATACTGCTGGTGGGAAAATAGGCTGTGTCTTCTCTGATATTGCAATTTCCCCCCTGCTCAGGTAGCTTTCCATATTTGGGCTCTAATTCCCCGTTTGTCTTAGGCATTGCATTGCAAGCAATAACGAAGATGTACTTCCTACCAGTAAATGATGCACAGGCACCAGAGCCAATCCTTCTATTGACACTGTCTGTTTAAGCAGCTACAGATGGTCCATCAACCCTCTGTGCTAACAGAGAACAGCATACAGTCCTCATAATATTTCTTCACCGTTGCCTTCATCCCCAATCCTTTTTCCCTTACATATTATTGTAGCAGGCCACAACAGAGCGGAGCTGGTTAATAAGCGAGGCATAAAACAAATTAATTAATTGTTTGAAAACAAACAAAATCAATCAATTTGAGAGGAATATTTAGATACTGAATTAACTGATTAACAGCCAAACCTTGCATGTCATTAAAGAGTCTGTTCAGTAGCATTCAGCTCTCCACCTCAATGACAGACAGAGACACATGGTAACTTGGCATCAAATTAGATGCCAATTTACATGTGCTTGCTGAATTCAAGATTCTTTTCAAGAAAATCTCCGGATATATAAATATATATCATGGGCCAGATCAACCCCATGCAACGCTGCAGGCTTGGGGAAGTCTGGCTGGAAAGTGTCTGGCAGAAAAGGACCTGGGGGTTCTAATTGATAAGTGGCTGAATATGAGCCAGCAGTGTGCCCAGGTGGCCAAGAAAGTCAGTGGCATCCTGGCTTGGATTAGAAATAGTGTGACCAGCAGAAGTAGAGAGGCGATTCTCTCCCTGTACTCAGCACTGGTGAGACCACACCTGGAATATTGTGTCCAGTTTTGGGCACCTCAATTCAAGAGAGATATCGAGGTGCTGGAGGGAGTATAGAGGAGGGCAACAAAGCTGGTGAAGGGCCTAGAGAATCAATCTTAGGAAGAACGCTTGAAGGAGCTGGGAATGTTTAGTTTGAGGAAGAGGAGGGTGCAGGGAGACCTCATCAGTCTCTACAACTACCTGAAAGGACATTGTAGAGAGGTTGGTGCTGGTCTCTTTTCACAGGTAATTAGGGACAGAACAGGAGGGAAGGGCTTCAAGCTGCAACAGGGAAGGTTTAGACTGGACATTACGAAAATTTTTTTTTCACAGGAAGAGTGGTTAGACACTGGAATAGGCTGCCCAGGGAGGCAGTTGAGTCACCATCCCTGGATGTGTTTAAGGGTCTTTTGGATGTGGTGTTGGTGGATATGGTTTAGGGGAGAACTCTGTAGATAGTAGGGATGATGGTTGGACTCAGTGATCCCAAGAGTCTTTTCCAACCTGAATAATTCTACAATTGTATTGAATAAATGCTTAACAAGACACAGCCTCAAAGTCTGTTGTATATATAAGAATTAGTTAGGAGAGTCTAATTTTGTCTCAGGAGTGACCCTCTTCCTTATGAGGTTGTGGATATACAGTTGAACCAGCATAACTCAAGTAGTCACTTTAAAGTGTGAATTTTAGCAGAGTCAATGATCTTGATATTTCAGACCTTGCTACTAGCACAAAAATTAAATAATGGAACAAGGATACTACTCCTCTCTTGGAGGACTTAGAAATGTTTTAGGATACTTTGGCTGCTGGGAAATGCTAACTATGCTAGAATGATAAACATAGTCCTCAAGTGATTCTCTGTAGATACTGTTTATCTGCCCAGCTTGCTGTAGCTAAACCAACACGAAAACCACAGCTGTGCTAAAGACATGCAAGTGCTCCTGTACAAGGAATAAGTCCATTCCCTTTTAAGAAGCAAAACTACCTTCATTCTCACTTGTAATGGACTCAGGCCTTGTTCTGAAAGTGCAGAAG
Source organism: Apus apus (assembly GCF_020740795.1). NCBI lineage: Eukaryota > Metazoa > Chordata > Aves > Apodiformes > Apodidae > Apus > Apus apus. The sequence goes on from NC_067283.1 coordinate 105,234,884, forward strand.
TACAAAAAAGGAGTGTAACTTTCTCTTGCCAGTTTTGCTCACTTTCGGGGCTCTTTGAGCTGTCAGAAGGGGACAGAAACCTATAGTTTGTGAGAATCAGGTCCACTATACTTAATAGCACAAAGAAATATTTGAGATCTGTTCAAGAACTAAAAAATCAAGCATTAAAAAAAGCACTATGCATTAATTAGATTTGCAATATATCACACTTCTTCCAGATCAAGGACATTATAATTAAAAATGAGTTTACAGATTTCAGTTTTCTCTGTATGAAAGAGTCATCCACTCTATTTTTATCTCCAATTGTTCTTGGCAATCCATGCCAATCTGGGAATGCTTTGAATTTTGGTCCAAAACCCTCCAGTAAATGACCTCATTAAAAATATAGCAGTATAGCATAAATTGGCAGAAAATTGTTGCTATTTCCAAAAGGTTAAATCTCCCAATATATTCAAATACTTTACCAAATAAGACCACCTGTGCACACAGGTGGAGGATCTCTGCTACTTACGGACATGGAAGTGTTCTGATTTAAGCCCTGTTTCTATATTTATTCTGATGTATGCAGTCTCTCAGTTGCGATGAAGGTCCAACTGGTGTTGCTTTTCCAAAACAGATGTTTAAAATCCACAAGAATCAGTTGGGACAGCTCTGAATTTTGTAGATGAGGCCTTGCTTTTGCAGCTGCTTTTAATAATCTTGATATTTGTTTCATGGCATTTCCGTGGATCCAGAAACATGCACAGCACCATTTGTAAGAGATGCCCAGGTTACTTCTGTTTACAGACAGCAACAAAAAAGAACAGCAACTATTTCATTCACATTTCTCAGCATGTGGGACTCAGAAGTAGAAACATTGCTACAAAAAAACATGGAAAAATGTAGATAAGCTCAGGGCTATTTTTTCCTTAGAAAAGAATCACTAGTGTCTGAGCATTCTTGGACTTCTGTTGCTCAGAGCACCAACATGCTACATCTTCAGTGTAAACTGCTGAGAAATTGTGATGTTGACACAGCATTCAAAGGGTAAGATTTGTTCTTGCATTTTCAATCAAGTAAGAGCATGGCAGATTATTTTATTAATTCTACAACCTAGTACACATTTCTACATTTTCATAGGTTTAAAGGAATGGATTCTTTAAAAAGGAATATAATAAAAGCTTCTTTCGGAAGATGTATTTTTACATCTTTAAACAGAAATGCTTACAATTCTGATTATGTGAATCATTAAAGAAGTATTTTCCATTTTTTTCTGGAATGTTTTTTTGATGCTCTTGGAAGTGTTTTTGACATTATCTCCTTCAACATTTCCCATTACAGCCAATTATTTTATTATGCCAGAGTAATACCCTAGAGTCCCTTTGAAAGGGAGTATTCCCTGGGCTCAAGGACTGTTCTTGCTGCAAGGAGCTGATTATTTCATTAAGCAAGATGGAGTAAGGGCTCAGCCCTGAAAATTCCACACAGGCTTGCTGTCACTTGCAGTCCTGAAGACAGCACCATGGAGCATGGCCACCTAAGCAGGGCCACCTTGCTGCCTGCCAGGCAGCAAGTGCCTGCCAGCTCCTCAGTGCTCCAAGCTGCAGGCTGAAAAGGACAAAGATACTGACCAGTCTGTGCTCCAGCACCTCACCTTGAAGGGACAGCCTGGAGGTTACCACACTTAATATCCAACATCCAGCGCATGTTTTTGGGCAAAACTGGTCTTGGCATGCAGAAATGATGATCCTCTGATCACATGGTGTAGTGGGTCAACTTTGGCTAGCTGCTGGCTGCCCAAAGAGCCACTCTCTCCCTCTCTGTTGAAGTTTAAAGCTGGGCCAGCAGCTAAATGAATGACAGATGCTCTCTATTAACCATTCTCCCACCCCAGAAAGGGAAAGGAAAGAGAATAAGGGAGAGAGACTTATGGATTGGAAACTTAACTACAGAGCTTTAATGAAAAAATACTGATGAAAAAGAAAATGAGAAAAAATACTTGTGTATATATAGACATATATATATATATAAACACTATTATGCTTACCCCTAATAATTCTCTCTTCCCACCAAGGCTGCAGGGCCTTGGATTGTGGTGGGATTGGCTTTACTTATTCCACATCTGACTGCCAAAAATAAAGGTCTGTAGAGCCCAACTGCCTCCCCTAATATTTGTGGGGGGAAAAGACGGTCTCTCCACATCGCTGAAGGAGAGTGTACCTTCATCTTCAGTACTGAAGTGCAGACTTCCAGATCTTTAGGAAGGAGCCTTGGCTTAGACACTTATGGTAGAGTGTGAAGATGCCAGGTGAAGGAGAAGAAAGGCTGGGGTCAGGGCAAGGGATGTGTGTGATGTCCCTATCCAAGCACACAGATGGTATTTAGGAGAAAAAAACCTGCCTTGCAAGTGTATTGACTTTTTCATGGAGTATCCCAGGGGATACGGGGCCACAGCTGCTGTGCTGGGTGAAAGCCTGTCTGGATTACATTTGTTCCATCACCTGTTGCAAATGGGAAATTATATTGTCTATTTTAGAGCCAATGACAGACTTCAATAGTGAGCAAATAAGCAAGGACATGCTGGCTCTATTTTGACCAACTGCAGCTCCATGAAGAGAACACCCAGGGTAGAAGGGACCTAAGCCCTGGTAAGGGACTTTTCAGCAAAATGGAGGAGAAAATTTGCTTTTTACCATTACAGAAAAAAAAAATAAAGGAAATAAATAAACAAATAAATGTTCTACTTTCATTATTTTCTGCTAGAAAAGAGATCTATTTGAACTCGAGTTTCAGTTCAGAAGATTACAGTTTATTTCTAGACACTGAAATTTATACAGAAACCAACAGGTTTTCCTGTCTAAATAAAGTATGGGAGGAGAAGCTGTACAGCATACGGTAGCCTTAGAAATCTTAAATGCATGTTACAGTGAAGATGGGAGAAAAACAGCTACTAATGCTTAACATGTTTCTGAATAATCCACTGTGTTACCATGATAGCTGGAACTGGTACCTTGAAAGAAATCATGCTTGTGTGAATGTGGCATAATGAATGACAAAAATAACCTTGGCTCCTCAAAAAGCTGGAGAAAAAACTAATCAATCATGTTCTGTCTCATTCTTTTTGAACAACTATTGTTGCTGATAACAGGTAAGTAAATAGAATTTATTCTCCCAGTGGAGGAAAGCTGAATTAATTGCCTGATGATAAGGTTCCACACTGTGAGCATATTGACTGCAGATACTTCAAGCTCGAGGGGGTGTGTATGGTCAGAGGTATACTTTTTGAAGAAATAACGCATTTGGTTTTAAAGGCTGTCCAGCGGATGATGTTCACCCAGAAAGGATTTGCAGGCTGCATTTTGGTGCCTTTCTCCTTTACAGACCTGGCTTGACAGTCCCAGTGCTTTCCATTCAGTCAGGCATTCCCAGCCCAGAAATCCAGGATAAGGCTTCACAAATGTGGGAGTCAAACCCTTCAGAGCAAGTCTCATGTTGTAAACACTGCAAAAAACCTTCTGCAGGCTCCTACACATGGAGTGAATCTGTTCAACCCAGGGAAATAGGGCTTGGGTGCTCATACTCTAGTGGCTCATTGACTTACTTGCCACTGACCATATTTGACAGCAGCTGTAAAGGTATGGATTATTCAGGTCCTGAAAGTTCTGTGAAAATACACAGTAATACAGGTCAAAAGACCATCCTAGTGCTTCTGCCAAGGGGAAGGCTTCTGTGTAAGTTAACCTCTTACTATACATATGAACCAGATAAAAGAAATAATGCCTGATTTGCAGATTAAGAAGCAATAAAACAGAGATGAGGCAGTTTTTAAGTTCAGAAATCCCTGTAGGAACTATCACTATAAGAATTTTATTAATGATTAGTTACTTCTCAAGTAATTCCCTCCTTCTGCTCTTCCTCAGATAGTTCCCCTGTTAACCTACTACAGCTCAATAAATACATTTCATTACTGTGGAGCAAAATAAAATGCCTGCTACAAAAATTTGCTTTACAAGAGCTGCAAAAATGGTGAAGATTCACTCCCTGTGTGTGGAATCAGGAAAAGGTCTTCTGGATGAAATATTGTATGAACACTTAATTGAAGACTGTCTCACACTGAGCACACACATGGGGTGTGTACTGAGTCCCTGTTAATTCTGGATGCTTTTCTTGAATTCTGGGTGCTTTGTTCTGCAGCCTTTTCCTTTTTTTTATTATTGTTTGATTGTGCTTTTTTTTTTTAATTAAAAGGCTCATTTGTAGTTGTTCTGGAGGGCTTAATGATTTATTCAAAAAACAGGCATGCATCATTTGAACTTTAGTATTAACCCAGCAGTATTGTTTATCCCCACAAGTACAGTTTAAATCTTTGCTCTTGATCACTTTCACTACTGGAGCAGTGGGGGGTGGTGCTAGACTGCAAGCCAGCAGTTTGGAAATGAGGGAAGGTAAGATTCACACATCATTATTGGAATTCTTAGATATTGACTTACAGCAGAAGGGTGGAGATGCTCCTGGGATCAGCCCGGCTTCTTGGAGGGAAGAAGACCCCAGTGGTTACAGACCTTCTGTCTCCGTGCTGTCTCTTTTCACTTCCCTTTGCTTTTAGTCATATTATTTGGTCTTTTATCGCCATCCATGTCCACCACACATCCCTGCATACCACCCTTTATCCCTTATGTGCTTCTTCTGCCTCTCCAGTCCTTCTTTTTGCATGAACAGGTCCTCCCTCAGCATTGCCACCTCCTCAGATGCATTTCCTTTCAGGCTCCTTCCTACTTTCAATCTTGAGCAGGGTCTCCTGCCCCTTTAGCTTGCAGAAGCCCCCACACCAGGATGATAGGCTTTCTCCTTTCAGGGCTTACATTTGTGCATAGCCACACCTGGCTAAGGAGCAAGCTGATTGCAGGCAGCCCTTCAGAAGACAAGCTGCCTTCCACAAAGCTCTGAAGAGCTGAAACAATTAATTTGTCATGTGATCCAAAGGAACAGTAAGGCCAGTCCCTTGCCCAAAGGAGAAAAAGAAAAGAATGAATGTAATATTTCTTAAAATAGGTGTGACAGTAGATGCTTTCCTCATCCCACCCACAGAACCTGTTCTGTTGCAAAACACTGGGAGTGGGGAGAAGTGAGCTGGCAGAAGATGTTTTTCCACATGAATTACTGCCCTGTGGCTACTGAAAAAGGCCAAAAAATTGGCCATCAGATGGACACCATCAGTCTGTGTCATGGTGGGTCCTGCTCTCCATTCTGCCCGGTAGACCAAACCTCTTACAGCAAGGGGACAAATGTCTTGGAGAGGGAACCAAGCCAAGAGTCTGCTTTTCTCCTCTTGCAATCTTTTTGCAGAGAAAATGTTTTCTACTCAAAAGCCCAGTTGTCTCAAAACCTGTGGTAGATGTCATGGCTGTATTTGCAGACCAGTATTGCAGAGATAACAAGTTGTGGGACTATCTGTTGTAATGAGTCCAGAGAAGGGCCACAAGGATGATCAGAGGGTTGGAGCATCTCTCCTACAAAGAAAGGCTGAGAGAGCTGGGGCTCTTCAGCCTAGAGAAGAGAAGGCTCCAGAGAGACCTTTTAGCAGCCTTCCAGTACCTGAAGGGGGCCTACAGGAAAGCTGGGGAGGGACTTTTAACTAGGGCTTGTAGTGGTAAGGTGAGGGCTAACAGCTTCAAGTTGAAATAAAAATATGGTAGATTTTTATTAGGTCTTATGAAAAAATTCTTTAATGTGAAAGTGGTGAGACAATGGAACAGGTTGCCCAGGGAACCTGTGGATGTCCCCTCCCTGGAAGTGTTCAAGGCCTGGCTGGATGGGGCTTTGAGCAACTTGGTGTAGTGGAAGGTGTCCCTGCCCATGGCAGGGGGATTGGAACAAGATGATCTTAAAGATCCCTTCCAACCCAAACCATTCTGTGATTCTATGATTCTGTCTCAGCAGAGGAGCTCTGAGCTTGGCTGAAAGCAAGGCTTTTGTGATTCCCATCCTCACAGAGCCACACAATGGCAGAGAACTGTGATCCAGTAGCAAAGCTTTTATCAAAGCCAAAATAAAACTCATATATAAATAGAATATGAACCAGGTCATTCTTGCCAATCAGAGTTTGCAGACAGTCTGAAATAATAGCTCTGAGCAATACATAAACTGTTCCCATTCTTCTCAATGTGGTGCTAACTAGGAAATCTAATTATCACAATTTAAATGTCAGCATCATTAAATATTTTGCTACTGAATACTCTAGCAGAAACATCCAGCTACTGTGCTCTTATTACATTACCAAACCACCTCCCACATTTTTCACTGTGTGCCAGATGCACCACCTGCCTCCCCAGTCACCAAAACCTCCAGATTCCTCCCCAAAATTCATGGGCTGCAAGCTAATTCAGCATTACCAATTCAACAGCCTGGAACACATCTTGAAATGGAACAGTTTGGGAGAAGATAAATAAAATTCAGTGCTGAAATGAAGAGCAAAAGGGATATTTTGTAGGCAATAGCGCTCATTTCATTCAATATAATTCTGATTTTAATATTCATTTTTTAATTCACTTAGATAAAACAAGATGTTCATGGTTGCATTTATCTGGATCTGCCATGGTATTTCAGATAGTTTCACTGCAGTTTGTTAAAGAGCTGGTAACAAGGATGTTGTCTAGAAAAATAACTTAACACATAAATAAACACAAGCACCTGTCACCATATGGGGCCACCAGCAGGCTGCTATGGGGAACGTGCATTGCAAACCATCACTTCTCTGAGTGCTTGTAATGTCCATAAAATAACAAAATATTTTATAGAATTTATCTTTAAAAATTGTGGGTTTAAGGTAAGACTAGAAGCTAGAGTTATGATCCCGATGGGAAAGACTATAATTGAATGCCTGCCTGCAAAACACATTTAATGTGAATGTCACCAGGCAAGCTGCAGAGATGGACAAAGTCAACAAGACCTTCAAATTAATACTCCAGTATCTCTGTATCAGCAGAAATTTAAACATCTGCCCCAAGAACTACACAGATCCTGAACAACCAGGTCTCTGCTCTATTGCTTTCTTTCCAGTTGTTCAGGTGAGAAACGTGCCACTGAAAGATGTCTCCCTAATGGTGTCATCTTGGACAGGAAGACATAAGAGCTTTTTATGTCAAGGCAGGAGTACTTACCACAATCTGTCCCTTAGAGAGTAACATTGCTGTCAAAATCAAATTTAATTCTTTGTAGTTTCAAATCTGGAAACACAAGTTTCTTCTCAGAATCATCCTTAGGTGAGGATGAAATTCAAATTTTCATTTTAAAATAGAGGCCAGTACCGTCTATCTATTTGTGCCAAACTTTTCCAGTTTGCCAATTTTCTTGAAACAGGGAAAGCATAGTTTGGACGAGTACCCACTGTGTACTCAGAATAGATCCTAATTGTGCTTTTGGAAGTAGCTAATCAATGAGCACTTTAATACAGACACTTGATTTCCCATCACTGTCATCACTCTATAAAACTGGCATACTGCACTTCAAAACTTCCCTCATTAGGTATTCCATAGAGGCCTTTTTTCACTCTGGCTTATCAGCTCAATATATCCTTTTCTGATCCTAGAGTGTCTTGACCAAAAAGTATAATTTGGGCTACTGGTTGTTTTGGACTACATCCAAGGGCTAATTGAAAGCTCTTTGGATGCAGTTCTGCTATCAATTTTGGAATGATAAACCAGTGGGAAAAAAACAGGATTGATAGCCAGGCCATGGATCCTGAAGGTCCTGAAGTTTGTTAGCTTAGCAAGGAGCCAGAGAAGAACAACCCAGATGGGAATAGCATTGGGATTCTTATGGTATTTTGTTCTTGCTCTGTCTTCTCATCTCTTTCCAGTCTGCTTGTCCTCAGAGCACAGAGCATGTGTGGTTTCCCCACAGCCATCCAGAAGGAGAGAATTAGCGGTCTGCTCCATGCCATGATTAAAGAAAATAGGCTTGTAAAATAAATACAAATCGACTGGGATGTGAATATTGTCACTGGGAATGAAAACAAACGGCAGATTTTAAAGTAGTGTTTAAAAATCTACCCATCCATAGAAGAAAAAAATTAGAAAAATAACCAGATATTCTGTAGAGGCTCAAAACTGTTCTTCAGCAGTCTCTTAGGGCTCTCCAGGGAAGAAAAGTCTCTGGAGATGAGGGGCATCTTAGGTCCCAAAGCAAGTCTGCAGCAGGGTCTGGAGCTGATCTGAGTCTCACAGGATGATGCTGGCTGGGAGTACAGTATTCCCAAGTAAGCAGTGCTTTATTGTGTGCCATGCTGCAAATACTTTTGCTGTTCTGATCTTACCAAACTCTGAACTATTCTCTTTTTTACTCCTGGGGGATCTCACAAAGGAGAATTCTAAACAAACAAACAAAACCCTTCTCTTTGTTCCTGTGTCCTCTGACTCTTCAGTGAAATTCTCCCGTGAAGAAGAGGCCTGAACTGGAGTTGAATGGATAAGCTGAGCTGAATAAATACATTTTTATGAGCTGGGAATCTCAGAAGCCCTCAGCTGTGGAAAGTGCATTGTTATAGATCCATCAAAGAATTTTAAAGTATGTCCAAGGCTCTCAGTACTAGTGATATTTGACCTATAATAAAAGTAGTTGATTTGGCATCATCCCCTCCAGAAAGAAAACATGCTAATGGCTTATTATTTAATAAGTGATTTCAATGGAAACATTTATAATTCTTTAATAATGTTTTCATCCACATAAAGGGCATCAAATCAATGGTAGAAGTCTTCGCTAAAGTAAAAAAAAAGGGGTTGGAGAGTCAATGAAAAGTCTTTCACTTAGCTCAAATAGTTTGCATAAGCAATATGATGAAATTTCCACTTAAAAAACTATTTTCATTGAAAATATGAGAATTATTTAAACAAGAGAGCATCTGTTACCTGGTATAGCATTTATTCTAATACAGGATTTTTCCTGCAAATGGCTTATTAATCAAAACTCAAAATTAATGTTTTTTCTTCCACCTATGTGTGCTGTTGTAATTTTATTTTGTATAGCAACTTTAAAAGGGATTTGGTTTTTTGCCCAGTTTTCTTTCTTTCCAAGTGAGTAAACACATATATAAAACAGATACAATACATAACACATACTTGCAAAAACTTTTAAAGAAGTTTTGGAAAATTGCTTAATTGTAGAAATTAGAAGCATTAGGATGGTTACTGCATGATTTATATTGCAAGGACGAAAAACTCTGGCCAGAAAGTAGCTGAGTCATATTTACCTCTCATAGGTGCCAGCCAGGTAGCTGAAGGCACTCAAAGATATTTGTAAGCAGCTCTAGAGTGATCCCCAGGCCAGGCCAGCTCTGTAGCACAGTCTAAGGGAGCCATTTGAAGAGTTAATTAATTGAGGTGAAATTAAGGAAAGGGAAAAGGAAGTAAAGACTGGAAAAGTGAGGGATTTCAATGGTTATTTGTTTGACTTTGAAGCAAGTTTGATTCTCAAAACCCTCATGTTTCTGTTTACCAGCAGTACAAAAGTTCACTGGTGAAAATTTTTATGGAACAATCAGTCTTAAATACGTATTTCAAAATATTCATAGAAGGACATGTATTTGAAAACAAACAGTAGCATTTGTAATGGCTAAGGAAGAGAAGTGTATCTCACACTATTTGCCTGAACAACTAGTAGAGAGAATTCAGATGTATTTTCTTCATTTTATTTATTTATTTTCTTCATTTTATGAATTCATTTTTATTTCATAACAAATGCTATTTTGTTTATTTTTCTTTCTTGCAAGGTGGGATTAATCTAGATTAGTAAGAAAGGCCTTAGTTCTATTTAAAAAAAATAAAAAAATAAGGTAAGGACCAACCACAGGACTCATCACTATCCAGGTAAGAGTTACCCAGATGTACTGGTGCTTATTAACCAGAGGAGACAGAGCTTTCCATTTTGCTGGAAGTACATACTGTGTTTGAAAACATTACTCATCTCTCTATGTCCAAAATGTCAGTGTGGGAACCTAGAAATGTTCTTCCCATTACACCCATGTGGGAGATGCTCTGAAGTCTGCAAGGATGCGATTGTGCCAAGTGGTTCCCACATCTCTTAAACCCTAGAGAGTTAATGTCAAAAGCAGACTGGAGCTTTGCGGAACTAATGAAAATTGCCCGTGTCGCACAGCCTGGTGGTTTTAGAGTTCTCCACAGGATTATTTTTTTATTAGGGCCTTGCTTGGGCCTGGGGTACAGTGAGTGAAATTGCATTTGGGTCTGACAGCACGATATCCACCTCTCTCATGGTGTGAGCTGGCCATTAGTAGCTGTATCAGCCACACTGGCCAGTCACAGACTGGAACAAAACTGGGAATATACTTTAGGAGCAATTGTTGATGGTTTCCTGCCTATAAGCAAGATAAAACAGATTATATCTACAGTCTCATGGCATTTTTTTCATTTTGGAATGGTAATATTTTTCTAGACCAAAATACAGTTAAACTGAGGAGTAGAAAAAAATGAATCCTGAGCTATCCTAGTTGTCTTTTGATAGCATCTGCTATAGATGTGTTTGTAGGATTGAGGTTATAAATCTAGGATTTTAATTCTAGAATTCTGAAGGTAAGAATATTGAGTTTATGCTGTCAAATCTTTAGCTCTGAGTCGTTCCTCCCCTGCTAATAGATGGAATGGTTTTGCCAATGACTGTTATTGACTTTTTTTTCCATTCTGGAGCTCAGTCAAAAGTATTGTCATTTTTCAGAAAAAGCATTTCTGCAAGAACAACATTTCTTTGGGAGTTGAACTTTTACTGTTACTTCTACTGCAACATCCTTGTTACTTTGTGGTAAAGTTATTCCATAGGATTTATTCTCTGTATAAAGGTCTAGGACAACCAATAAAAAGTTATGCAATTCCTACAAACATCTGGTATCAATGTAGGATGATTTAATACAATATAAATTGAAAGTTTCTGTGTAAGACTTGGGATAAATTATCCTGCTTAGGACAGAGCAGTTGCTAGTATCACAAATCCATCTTCACTGTGAGGAAAAGTTCCTCAGCACCCTCTTTCTGATTGAACTGTCTCTCAGCCTTTATCTTTTGTCACAGTAACCTTACACAGTCAATATCCATTAGCCATTTTCCTTCTGTCTTATTATGAATCTGAATGAAGTTCTCAAATTCTTCTCCAGTAACCTGCTTTTTAGCTTTATTATAAGCATGAAATTTAATCAATAGTGTTCTAATTCAGGGGTGCCTTTAAAGGTTATGTTTAAAAGCAATTTTGTTCTTTTAGATGCTTTACTGAGAAAAGTGCTCAAGCAGTAAAACCACATACAATTTTATCAAAAAAATGTAATACATATTAAAAACAGTTTTGTAAATATCATAAAGATGTGAAAGTTTCTCTTACCAAGCTAAAAGTTGAAGGCACAAATGCTACATGGCTAGTCTGATTGTAATATTAATTTTGAAGGCCAAGTATGTCCTCTGAACTGGCACAGCCACAGCCTTATCAGAGAAATGGTCCCACATAAAACACACAAAGCTGATCTTCCTCCCATACTACTGATCATGCCTTTAAGGTTTTATAACTATTTTCTTGCTAGAGTGTCAGGCTCCAGTCTCTACCAGAAAGGACCACGGAGGCCCCACCAAAATCAGTGCTGTACACTCCTTGACACTACCTATGACTCTGGCATGTGGCGTGTATGGCATGATACGGGCAGGTGTGGTTCAAAGTAGCTAGGAAAGATTTTTAGCACTTACATTTGTTTGTGAAAAACAGACTGACAAAACAAGTATTTGCTGCTGCAAGCAAGACAGCCTTAAATGTGTGAAGTATGGCATAGAGGGACAAAAAGCCATGAATGATTAACATAAAAAGTTACAGCTTTCACTAAAATAATACATATGTGGAAATGTGCATGAATTTTTGTTCTTTATGGATTTTATCTATTATTTAGTCTTTATACAAGAAACACTCAGAGTATGACCCTCCTGCATTGTTAATATCCCAGGATACCAACCTGCTGCTCTTTCCATGCTCTTTTCAGTTGCCTCACCAAAGTTATGACCATAATGAGATCACCACTCAGTCTTGTTCATAATTACAGGTAGGGCTTGCCTGTTTGGTTAGATTTTTTTTTTTTTGCACTTAGTCTCCACATTAGTATTCAGGTTAGAAATCTTAAGCAAAGCAAACAGCTCTCTTCTGTGGGACCAAGTTTCAGAAGTGGACAAGCTGTATCCTTTTCTTACAAATTCACTGTCTTTCCAGCAATATTATAAAAAATAATAACAAAAAAAAAAAGGCTTCAGTTTTAAACTCCACTCCTTGGATTAAGCATAAAGTTATGGTGTCGAAGAACTGAATTTAGATGTATCTACTCCACTGCTTTGGCGATTGTATGCATTTGATTCTACTGTGTGGAGTTAGCAAATTGTTTAAAAGTACTCAAATATGTCAACATATTTGTAGTTATTGAGCCTAATTGATGCTATTCTGTATTTCTTGATGCATTATCTATGGTTGTCTCATCCTTCAGCTCATTTGAAGTCTTTTGTTTTTTTAAGTAGGGCCCTCATGAATGTTAATAATCTCTTTCTTTCTATAAGTAAGAAGCCTATTTGTGGTCTTGTTTTAATCATTAATTTTGATCCTTTTTCTCTAAATTGAAAATTTTAAAAAATAAAAAAAATTCTACGTTGATGCTCACCCGAGACAAACATTGTCTCACTGAGGAATTGTTATCTTCTGACTTTGATTCACTACTGTGAAGGGGCTGGACTAATTTTCTGCTTCTTTTTTTTTTTTTTTTTTTAACGATACACATCCCACTTGCTTTTGCTAAAATTTTTGCAGCTGTCAGGAGGTTTAACCCTTCCTCTCCAGAATTTGAAATCTGTGGGCTAAATAAGGAGAATAATATGGTCTGAAAACATGTGTAAGCTCATTAAAAGCTCCTGCTTTTTAAAATAGCATTTTCTGCAGATGATCAGTCTTCAGTGTGTGCAATGGTCTTTTTCTAGCAGATCCATGATCTGTGCTGTAAAACTACATATCACAACCAGAGGCTTGTTATAGTAACTGTAAATGCCACAGAGGAATGCCATAGTCAAAATATAATGTCTGTCAGGATGCACCTTTACAAATTTTCTGATCCTCAGAATGTTTTCAGCTCACTTGTCATCTTTATTTTCTCCACTATAAAAGCTTAAGCTTTAAAAGAAAATAGTAAAAAGGCAGCTAGATGAGTGTTCTCTCCTATATGTCTTTTTAGGTTTGTGGCAGCTCACACAGAAATAAAACCAGACTCACCTACAGCTGGACCTCAATCTCCGTGTCCATCCCAGCCCACCTCTCTCCGCAGATGCAGTGCCTGTCTGCTAGAACACAGGCACAGTTGCTATAGCAAAGTGTGATTATAAGCACCCACTATTGCACATCGTCAAAAGAAAAAAGAAAGAAAAATGAGAGAGAAGTCAAAAGCAAGGTAATCTGCAACTTGCAAATGTTGTAAGATTATAATCTGTATTCTCATCCTAAACTTGAGGGGAATCTGAATTGTTCACTTCTCTCCTCTCCCTACAAATCAAGGTTTACCTCCCACCTCCAAGAGCTACACAGACTTGCCACAAGTTTCCCTTTGCTTCTACAAGTCGGGTACACAAGAAGGTAAAAATAGGGGAGCTGACATGATGTGCTTTGGCCATCTGAGTCCTTAACACTGCAAAGTGGGAACTGAGAGACAGGGATTGATAGGGGATCCACCAAATAAATATTCCAAATAAATATTAATCTGTCTTGAACTATGAGGTTTGTTCTGAGGATTAAGCCATATATTTCTGTCCCACTGGGTTACTAGACTTCTTCCGTGAGAATTGGCACAGAAACATGGGCCAGAATTTTCATCTTCAAATTGGAGTTAATTTTGATGCATCAGTGAAAAAACCTAGATTACAAACAGCTCAGACTACAGAATCATAATTTCCACTGTAAAACTAAAAAGGTTCACTCAGATGTGACAAAAAGCATTTTTCCATGGTCTTCATGGACATGTTCAAAAGGGAAGCAGGCATTTCAACAGTCTGAAAAGGGACACATTTAAGGCAAATGTAGTAAAGCTTTGCTGCTCCACTACTTATAGCATCCTGAAGGGATTTATCATGTCATAGGGGTAGAGAGAACTGCTGCTCTGGAAGCATTTCCACAGTCAGCCCCAGGAAATCAAGCTGTGACACACATCTGGATAGCTCTGTACACAAATGGCACTGCAGTCAGAGAGTAGGTGCTGGCGAGGAAAAAGCAGTAGTCCATGCACAATTGCTCATTTCTGCAAACTATCAGTTTGACAAGAACCACAAGTAGATTGGTCAGCTAAAGTCAGGTAAGAAGGGTTTTTGGCAGAAAATGGGGTTTCTTTTATGCCACAGACCATCCAGACACAAAACCTTACCTGGAGAGCAATCTAAAGGACAGTTGACTATTATGTTACCATTTTGAAAAAGCTATCAAGTCAGAAGGAAAGCTATCAGCACAGAAGGAAATGTGAAACACTAGTAGCATGGCACAATTCACTGTTTGCAGTAAAATAACAGGTGTGGAAGATTAATACATTCAGAGAAATCAGAACAACCTAAAAAATTCATCAGGCTGGAGGTATTTAAGCAGCTGAAAGAGTTATTAATACAAATTAGATGTTGCTTTACTGTTTATCCCTAAAGGAAGAAAGGTTTCATAACTTTGTGGGAGAAGCTGCATAGCTCTGAGGCTGTCATACCCATCTTTTTCAAACTGTTTTGTGAGAAGTGTTCTAATTTATAGTGGGATGGGACTCTAGCCAGCTTTATGAGAAGCTGATTTAAACGCTGTAGGTTATACAATGTTGCAGTTAGATGAGGGTACCCCTTGCACAAGCCAAAGTTCGCAGAGTTCTAGGGTTGCTTCAAGTTGGAATTGTTCTTACAAGTTGGGTATAATCTGGTTGTTAAAATATAAGTAATTTTTTTCCCACCATCATACAGAAAGGACCGTACATTAGAAGCTGTCTTCTTGTTTATGAGATCTTTTTTCTGGGCTTTTTAGGCTTGGAAAGAAAATAAGTCATTTATTCTGTGCTACCTTTCTGGGGCCACACACACACTCTGCCTGCCCAGCTGCCTGCTCGCTTTGTGCTTCTTTCCACCCACAAGCCAATGCAAAGCTTCAACAAAATTAATGCCCCATTTCCTGTTTTAGCAACCAATTTCCAGTGAAACCCCTCTAGCCACACAGCCCAGCCTCCGATCCAGCCTTCCTATATTGTGTTGCACCTTGGGCGGCGGCTCGTCTTGTTTCAATTACCGCTAAACAAATGAGCCTGTAATTTCTCTTTCATTTTGTTTGAAAGGAAGACGATCAGCGTGTGCTTCCACTTCAGTGTGGTCTGTCATTGTCCAGACTTCACACTTGCAGGCAGACACCAGTCCTGTCCAACAAAGCAATATGCCTCGTGCATATTCAGGTCAACCAGACCAAGGACAGAAGTTTCTCTCATTTCTCTGCACTTTTGGCCTTGACTGACGAGCCATTATAGGGCAGAATGGCCAATCTACAATATTGTCATCTCCTTCATCTTGACAGAGCTTTCTGATCGGAAGTTGTCTTTTTTTAATTTGAAACATGGGAGTGTGCATTGCAAACTTTGAAGAGAAACATTTCCATTTCAAACTAAAGACCATACCTATTTTGCATCACTAATTGGGAGATACATGTTGATTTAGTTAATTTTTCAGATTAATGCAGACATAAATTTAATGGCAAGGGATGAAAAAAATGGCCTTTATTTTACAAGCGTAATATGGTTTTAATATGCTGGTGTGTTTTTAATAATGTGTAGGATTTTTTCTTTCATCAAAGTCAGAAAATGGAATCTCAGTGTAGTATTTTGCTATTTTCTTGTTGAGGAGTAGGAAGAGTGCTGCTCTGTGGGATATCTGAATTACACACAGAATCATAGAATGGCTGACATTGGCAGGGACCTCTGGAGGTCATCTGCTCCAAACCCCCCTGCTCAAGCAGGGCACCTACAGCAGGTTGCCCAAGGCCATGTCCAGATGGCTTTTGAATATCTTCAAGGAGGGAACCATTACAACCTCTCTGGGCAACCTGTGCCAGTATTGGATTGCCATCACCATACAAAATGTGTGAGGGGGTTGTGTTCAGATGGAGTTTCTTGTGTTTTAATTTGTGCCCATTACTTCTTGTTCTGGCATTGGGGACCACTGAAAAGATCCTGTTCCCTCATCTGTATTCCTTCCCATCAGGTATTGATGTACATTGATAAGATCCCCCTGAGCCTGCTCTTCTCCAGCCTGAACAGTCCCAGCTCTCTCAGCCTCTCCCCATACCTCAGAAGCTTGGGTCTCTTACTGATCTTCAGGGCCATTAGCTGGACTCTCTTCAGTAAGTTCATGTCTCTTCTGTACTAGAGAGCCCAGAATTGGATCCAGCACTCCAGCTATGGACTTACCAGTGCTGAGCAGAGGGGAAGGATCACCAGCCTTGACCTGCTGGCAACATTCCTCTTAATGCAGCCCAGGATACTACTGGCCTTCTTTGCAACAAAAGCGCATTGCTGGCTGATGGTTGACTGCTTGTACATCGGGATGTCCAGGTATTCCTCTGCAGAGCTGATTTCCAGCTGATCAGGCCCCAGCACATACTGTTGCCTGGGGTGGTTCCTCTCCAGTTGCAGGACTTTGAATTTCTCTTCATTGAACGACATGAGATTCTTATCTGCCCATTTCTCCAACCTGTCAAGATCCCTCTGGATGGCAGCACAATCTTCTGGTGTATTCGCCTCTCCTCACAGTTTTATCTCATCTGCAAACTTGCAGAGGATGCACTCTGGCCCATCATCCAGACCATCAATGAAGATGATACACAGTATTGGCCCCAACATTGAGCCCCTGGGTACACCTCTAGTGACTTGCCCCAGCTGGACCTTGCGCCACTGACTGCAACCCTCTAGACCTGGTTATACAGTTTTCAGTCCAATTCACTGTCCACTTACCTAACCCATACATCAACAGCTTATCTTTGAGGATCTTATAGGAAACAAAGTGAAATGCCTTACTAAAGTAAAGGTAAGCAACATCCACCACTCTCCTCTCTTCCATCAAGCTAGTCACCTCATTGTAGAAGGCTGTCAGTCCACTTAAAACCTCAAATAATGTATTTCTTCTTCTTTTTAGGTTAAGCTATGGAGGCTGCAATGGCAGCATTTCATACGACGAGATACTAATTCACAGTACTTTATGCCAAATCTTTTCTGTATGATTTGGTAGATATGCACTACAGATTGTTATTATTCTGGAATTCATTGAAATTGTTCACTAAATAAGGACATAATCAATAAATAAGGAAAGCTCAGGTGACATAGCAATGGCTCTGTCATTTGCAATTTTTTAAGAATAAATGGCATTTTCTTATCAACAGTGAAAAATTGCTCTTCTGACATGAGGAAAGAATGATGTTAAAGCAAATTGCTTTCATTGAATGAAAATAAGGTGTAGGATGAATTTAAAATACTAGATGGCATGATGTGGACATGTAATTACTGTCATAACTAGCTATAAATGACCAGTTAGATCATCTGGTCAAGTCCCCTGTAAATGCTAAACTGAATTTTGCATTCATTTTGTATTGTTTTAGGCAGCCTGTAAACGTGATAACAATATTTTTAAATAAAAACAATCCTGTGGTGTCTCAGAAGTCTGGAGAGAGAGCGAGAGAGAGAGAGAGAGAGAGAGAAATATCACATCAAACTACTCAATGCTGATACTTCAGGTTAGTCTCATTTCAGCTTTACAAGAAGAAGCTGACAAGCTTTAAAGGAGGCCTCACTGCAGAAAGAAATCAATGATAAAATGTACATTGATTTCAATAAACCTGTTTTCAGTCCTGAAACTGTGCATTTGCTGGCACAGGGACACTGCCTCTTTTTGTCTTTTAAACATCATGTGTGCTGATGATAGTATAAAAATAAAGCTGTGGATAGCTCTAATCTCAGATGATAATGGCCTCAGATTCGAAAGCAGTCCTCAGGGACTGGCAAATTACAACAAACACTGCCCTGGTCTGTCTAACAAACCCCATTGATTTAAAATGACCAGGCATGGGCAAAGCTGCTTTTGTGGTGTGCAGTTTCATTTACTGGAAATAAGGCTTTTAAACAAGTGCTCTTGGATTTTGCTGTAAGCAGGAAAATTGTCAGACAAGAAAACTTTTCAGGAACTGATTGGCACCAAACAGGAGCGAGGATCTATGCCGCAGCGGAAGGCTGGTGGGATGCGTCTGGTGGGTGGAAGATGCCAGAAGCCAGCTCTGCCATTCAGTGTGCCAGGGATGGCAAAGCCACAGAGACCCTTCAGAAAGGCCTTTCTGCAGAGAAAATGCCATCTGCATAGCATATTACAATAGCACTTACTACTCCTTTTGTCTGAACCCAAATTTAGTTGTAAATCTATGACTCTGGCCTCATCCTCAGAACATGGATCTTGAGAGGGGCTGGACTCCTCCTTCATAGTCTGAGCAGCAGCCAGAGACAGGCCCTGTGCTCTCCCACCACTCAGTCACCTGGCAGTGCGTTAATAAGCAGTGGCAGATAACACATTATTAATTAGGTACATTTAAAATAAAAATTAAAAAAACCCCATACCACTGCCACACAAATAAAATGGAGGGCCCATAAAAGTTTGAATATATGAGGCCAGCCCACACTAGGAAGTACTGATATGTGTGGAAATAATGATGCTCTCTGGTGTAAATTGCTCTTTAGAGTGATGCTGTAAATACTTTTCCTCGTTCATCACCCCACGCTCAGAGGCCCTGTGCTCTCCTGAGCTGGCCTCCTGAGGCTTCCACGTTCACATCATGGCCAGAGACGAATGTCCTCTCTGTCATAAGCTTTCAACTTTATATCACCTACTACCACAAGTTGTCATGCTGGGTAACAATAAATCAGATTAACATTCTTCTAATGTAGCTTTCGCGAGGGACCCTTAGCAGGGGAATTTCAGAGAGGGGTGCTTGGGATGATAATTTTAGTAAGGAGAGACCTCTCTATGATGTGCTAAAAGCATTAACCACAATATCAGGAAAAAAAAAAAAAAAAAAAAAAAGCCTCAGAGCTGCTGCAGTCTTTTAAGTAAATACATAAGAAACGTATGTAACCATCTCCTGCAACATGGCTTTAGAAATATGAACAGAAAGTATGGGAGGAGGGTCAGTGTGATTTGTTTGTATTTTACCTGCCCCAGAACAGTCTCATTTCCTGATGAAGACAATGACTTGGCACAACTTGAAGCCCAG
Organism: Apus apus; assembly: GCF_020740795.1. Taxonomy (NCBI): domain Eukaryota; kingdom Metazoa; phylum Chordata; class Aves; order Apodiformes; family Apodidae; genus Apus; species Apus apus. The sequence goes on from NC_067283.1 coordinate 105,254,189, forward strand.
CAAGTCAGATTTCTCTCAGCAGACATCCTGATCACTCTGATGGATATTTTAGGAACTCACCATTAGTTCCTTTAATTAATGCCTCCCCGGCAGGGACTGGAGCAGCCTTTACCCGCATCAGCGGAACAAAATACTCTTCAGCCATTTTGTCCAATAAAGCAGGGCCTAGCAATTGCTTCCGAATAGCCTGAAGCCAGTTCCCCTAAAGCTCCAGGTACTTGCTACCATTCATGCCAGAGCACCAGCTTCTCCTAGGAGCCTTCCCACCCCAAACACTGATTTTATAGCACTTTTTCTACACCCTTGGTTATTGCCCAGAGCACCCCTTGACCTTAGCAGATGTAAGAAATCCTTTACATCATGGGACGCACCACCAGGGGAGTTTTAGATTAGCTATTAGAAGAAACTTCTTTACTGAAAGGGTTGTTAAACACTGGAATAGGCTGCCCAGGGAGGTGGTTGAATCAGCATCCCTGGAGGTGTTTAAAAGACATGTACATGTGGTGCTGAGAGGCATGGTTTAGTACTGGACTTGGTAGAGTTAGGTTAACAGTTGGACTCAATGATCTTACAGGTCTTTTCCAACCAAAATGATTCTGTTATTCTTCCTGCAACAGCCAGTGGAAATCTGCATGGTGTGACCCAAACTACTTTCCTGCTCAGAGCTTTATTCCTCGCCTCACAGCTCTGCTCCAGCTTGGAAGCCCAGCCTCACTGTCCTCAGCTGGAGCTGTGTGGCCCTCGGTGTGACAATGCCAGCTCTCAGCTGGTGCTCACCTGCTGATGCATCAGCCAAGGCCAGGTCCCAGGTCCCAGCTCCCTCACCTTGCCCTGTGCATCCTGCCATTGAACGGAGACTTTAGCATCTAATGAATGCTTCGCAAATAGCAAAAAAATTAAGTCAGGGTATTTAACTAAATTTTGCCTCTGGCTCTTTGAGCCCATCATGTCTTGCATATCAGTTTGCAAAGCTGTAAAAGCGAGTAACTGCACATAGTTCCTCAGTGAAAGAAAAATAAATAAATAAATAAATAAATAAAAACCGAAAGAAGAAAAAAAATTTAAAAAATGCAAGTGACCAGGAAATGTGCTTGCCACAAAACTCCCTTCGATATCAAGATGTTCTTGCTGAGTCAACCTAAGCATAACTTATCACAGAAAATTATCTCGTCTGCTGAACAAAAATTTCCTCATTGAAACTTCAACCTTTGCCACCAGTGGCTGGCACCCCATGCTCTTCTCACAAGGAGGTCTCCCCCACATATATCCTTTGAACTCTTAAGACTACGTGTAGTGGATTTCAGCAATTATTTGCACAGCAGGCAAACTTCGGGCAGAGGTGGCCAGCAGGTGACCTGCTGGCTGAGGGCCAAGGGGCACCTCAGCCCTTCCTACCACAACCTAGTGCTGTGGCACTTGGGAGGGAGCTGGCCTGCTCCTGCCAGGGAGGTGACCTCCCCTGCCACTGGGCAGAGGGATTTGCTGGGCGTTAAGTGCCAGTGCTGCGTAGCTGGCAGGCTTTCTAAATGCAGCGATTCTGGCTGCCTGCCACAGAGGATAAGTCAGCCTTGTCGTGACTTACAGACCTGGGCAGGGTCAGGTATAATCGTGGTGTTAATGACTTAGGCATGACACCTAAAGGGGCTGGCCTGGGAACGCTCTTCCTGTTGCCTGGTAGGACATCTCATAACCACTTGGCCCAAGACAAGTCGGCCCTGAGCAGCTCTGGTTCTTCCTCAATGTGCTTTTCTCTGGGAAACTTCTCACTTCTCTGTGGGTATTGCCCCCCACCTCCCCGTGTGACTGAAGGTTTCCCATCCGGAGACGGTTCTGTTCACAGAGCTGTGATCTCACTTCTGCAGAGGTTCAGGGTGGTCAGTCCCAAATTCAAGGCGGGGATTCCCACTATCTGGAGGTGACAAAGTGTCTTTTTACTCTCCCACAAGTGCAGCTGTATCCTCATTTGTCTCCCCCACACTGTCCTTCTCTGTGTCTTGCATGCATGGGATACCTATACTTTAAACAAAAAGCACTTGCAATTGCTACGGGCCATTGAGGGAAGGAGACCAAAAGGATGGGGAGACAGAGTTTTCTGTTGGGCAGTGTGGCTCGAGAAGTCCTGAGGTTGCTAACCTGGTCTTATCTTTTAGCTGTTGCAAAGATGTTTGTGGTTTCCCTGGGTCTGTCAGGGAGCGCTCACCCTGTGTCACTCTGCCAGGGCTACCGCTGCCTCCTCACGGCGTTGAAGCCCATGTTCTACTAGTCCTTGCTGGACGGCAGCCTCTGCATCGGAGCCTCTCAGAGCCAACTGTGGTTACGCGCTCCTCATAAGCCTAATGACACGAAATGATGGCACAAAGCGCCGTTACAGAACTGCTTTTACTATTTTCCAGGGAGGGGTGGCAGAGGGAGCGGATGCCCCGTACCTCTCCTCGCCTGCTCCCCGGCCGGAGGGGGCTCGGAACCCTCTGCCCGCTGCCGCCCGGGCGGCCCCGCACCCCGGTCACCCCCGCGGGCGCTCAGGGCGCTCCGGGCGGGCGGAGGCGGGGCGGTGGCAGCGGCGCCGCCAATCGGGAGCCGGGGGCTGGGCCGAGCCGCGCCGTGCCGAGCCGCGCCGTGCCGGCTGCCGGAGTCTGCCGGGCGCTGCAGGTGGGAGCCCAGCTCCGCGGCGGCGCGTAACTTCGGCGGGCCAGGGCTGTCCGCGCCTGCCTTCCCCGCGGAGAGCGGGAAGAGGCGCCTCCCGCGCAGCGGCGGCGAAAAACACCCACCCGGGGCAGGCTCAGGTGAGGAGCCGCAGTTCCCCGCTGCCCTCGCTTCCCCGGGCCGCCCTTTACCGACCGGCCTCGGCTCGGCGCAGCAGGGCCCGCCGGGTCTCGATGCGCAGCGGGGACCGCCGAGCTGTCCTTGGCTTGAGGTCAACGGGGAGGGCCGAGGGGCGTGCGCGGCCCCGGCCGCCCCCGCGGGGCGCCGCACCGCTCCGCACCGCTCCGCGGGGACGCCGGGTGGGGGCCGCGGGTCTGCGGTCCGGGGCCGCTCCTTCGCCTTTTTCCTTCTCCCCCCTCCGCGTTTTGCTTTTGGCTGTTGGGGGTGTCTCGTGTCCCCCCAGGTCCTCCCAGCCGCGGGTAGTTTCGGGGTGCGCAGGGTTTGCCCCTTCCCGGCGGCGGCGCAGCGCACCTGCCATCCGCGGTGCGGAGCCGGACTGCGCGGGGCCGTGCGGTGCGGGGAGCGCTGCAGGCGGGTACGGCTCTTGCGGGAGACTTGTCCCTCAGCCGCCCTTCCCGCCTCTCTCACCTCGGCGGATCGCGGCATTTCCCGCGGAAGATCCGCTTGGGGGCTGGGGCGCAGCAGTGGCCGCAGGGCAAAGTTACGGGGCTTTTGCGCGGCGTGGGCGGCTGCGGAAGGGGGATGGGGAGGGGGGGAGCCGCGCTGCGCAAGCTGGAGCACGGCCGCGGGAAGATCTGCTGGTAAGCCCAAGGTGGTGCTGATGGGGTGGAGGGAAAGGAAGGGGTGGTGGTCTGTAGCCCGTTTTTGAGGTGTTAATGTAGTCTTGGGACCGGTCCTGATGAAGCCGCAAGGTTTTGCGGGCGGCGGGGTCAGTGCGTCTTTAGCCTTAAAAATGTCTAATAGTGGATATTTATGATGTGTTGTTCCCCCCCGTCCCCCCATTTTAATGTACCTTTTCGGATGTTTAAAAATTAAAACAAACCCAGAACTACTCAGCCGGTGACATCCACATTTCTGTAGTAGCAGCAGTTCATGAGAAAAGTGATACTATCAGGGGAATTAAAAGTAGCAGCAGTGGAGCCCCGGGAGTGGTTGCGGATAGCGCTGCGGGATGGGTCCCCTCAGGCTCCCTGCGTGCGGGGAGCAGCGCGGGGGGCACCTGGCTATTGGGGAAGGGGTGGGGGCGCAGGGGGCTGGGGCTGGAGTTCAGGGTGTAATGCAGAGCTGGAAGCACCGAAACTCAGCATTTTGTGCACAGTTCAGCGCCGGGTGGCCATTTTTCTAATTTTTTCCTGACAGGCTGTTGGACCTCCGAAATGCTCATCTGGGACTTGAGAAACCACCCCCACCGCCCCTTTCCTAGGGTTGTTTCGGTGCCAAGTGCTTGCATTTTTTGATTCCCAAATCGGTGATCCTTTGTCAAGCTTTAAAACCTCATGAAGATGTAGCTAACTATTAGCGAGAAGGATTTTTTTTTTTCTCCTCCCCGCTCTCTGTCTCTCTGGAGTTCATGCGCTTGTTCCCCTGTTCTTTCCAGAGGAGGATTTAGCCCCTGTCGTGATGGCTGAAACGGTGACACGCAATTCAGTGTGCTGCCAGATGCTTACCTTCTTTCAGAGTTTGGGATAGGCTCAGGCAGCCTTTAAAGCTTGCTAAGAGGATACTGTTATACGGTTTCCTCCATTTTTGGGCTATATTAGAAGCAGCCTAAAAATACCAGATCATCGTTCCTCACACTGTAACTACATGATTTCCGAAGTATGGTTTGGGGTTTTTTTTGTGTGTGGTGGTGGGTGTTTTTTTGTTTGTTTGTTTGGTGGTTTTTTTTTTTGTGTTTTGTTTTTTTTTTACCTTGGAAATTGTTAGTCCTGGATCCTAGTAGGGAGCTACTCTGCTATCCTTGTTCTTGTAACTTGGAGGCATCAGTATTGATTCTGTATCAACAGTTCCTTAACATAAAATCCTCATTGTTACAAAGGGTTGGGTATTTCAATAAAACTTCCTAACAAGCTATCCCCTGATGTTCCTAGAATCCCCCCAGTCTTTGCCAAGTGCCATAAACATGTGCAGTTAATGTAAATTTATTGAGAAAATGGCCTTTGACTTTTTTTTTTTTTTTTAATTGGGAGGTAGCAGGAAAACAGATTCTCACTATCTTAGTACTACTCCTTCCTGCAGCAGAATTTATCTTGGCATGTGAAGTTTCTTTCAGAGGTGAATGTTATAGAAGTCCCTTGCTCAAATATTGGTTGCACATTACTGCCCAGATCTAGCTTAGGAAGGCACTTTACTATCTCATGCAACCTTATCTGCCGTTCCACAACTTCATAACAAACCCATTGGAACATGAAATGACCTTGGAAAGGCATCTTTCAATCTGACACAAGGCATTCTCTTACATGCAGCAGCAGTGCTCCACATAGAGCTGATGTTTTGCATTGATGCTTCTAAACATTTTTTGGGGGGGGGGCTGGGTGTTTTTTTGTTGTTGCTTTGTGGGGTTTTTTGTTATTTTTTGTTGTTGTTGTTTGTTTGGGTTTTTTTTTGAAAGAGGGGAGGGAGATGGGTGGAATGTTGAATTTGAAAGGAAAATATTTTTTTTAAAACAGACCCACTCAGCTGAAGTTGAAGCACCACTCAGCTGAAGAAGAGGTATATTAAGAATGTACATATGATAGTGACACTTAAAGTCACGGGTGTAAACAAGACTTTAGTTTTAATCAAAGGAAACCAGCATTTCCTCTGCCAGTTCTGATTTGTTCATTCATGAGATCTTCAAAAGCCCAAATTATTAGTGGGACTAACTGAAAGCTAGTTGGGTGTGTTAAATGGAGAAAAGAAGTGATGAAGTCTGAAGGAAGCTTTGCATTTAACTGTATTGCTTCTATGTAAAAAATATTCCAGAATCCTTTCAGTCCCCAAAATGCTGTTTCTCTGGAAAGACTACAAGGGAACTTGAGAATTAGCAGCATGAAGGGGAGTCTTGCAGCTGTCAAGGGAGTCAATGGAGGTCGTGCCTGGCTAGAAAGCTTAATAGGATTTTGGCCCAGATGCTTGATGTGACAAGGTTTTGCAAAAGGGTGGTGGACACTTTGGTACCCATGGTGGTTTTGCCTTTCAGGAAGATGGTGCCTCCTGTAGAAGAGCAGTGTCTGCTCACAGCCTTCAGCCTCAGGAGCTTGTGGTACGAGTGCCACCTGCTGGGTGATGAGCAGGCTTTATATAAATTATACATTATTTATATTAATATATATGTACTTGAGTGTGTATACATACATATACCGTTTTTATGTATATGTTCATTCAGTATGGGTGTATGGCTTTTTCATAGAGGTGTTCCTGGGTGAACCTGTGGAACCTTGCTAAGACCTGAAGTTTCTCACCTTCTGAGGACTTACCACAGCTTGTGTTTTGTGAAACTCAAACAGCACTTAGTTTTTTTATTGCAAGAATAGAGGGGAGATTTTGATACTGATGATGTTTAATGCTGCCTTTGCCTTACTGAAAGCAATGGGGAATTTTCAGTCATACATCTCATTGCTTGTGATGTGCTAAGCTTTCACAGTTGTTTCAGTGGTCAGATACCAAGCTGTGTAGGTAGAACTGTAGACTTGAAATGGAGACACAGCAAACCAACCTCAGCTTTACATTATGTATCACTTAAATGTTAAATCTCCATTGCACAACTGGTTTCATAATTTCTCATGTCAACAATCTTATTTCCATAAAGTTTTATGAGCATCCCATTTTGATACAAAATAGCACTTTTCATTTAGATTGCCTGAAGATTTACAGAATTTGCAGGATATTTCTGGACAGTCTTTTCCATTTTAAAGAACATTTTTTCATATGCACACTTTAATAACACTTGCATGGAAGAGTAAAATATAAAAGTTTGATTATGTCCTAGAAGTTCCACTGGCAAGTGAAATTATAAATCTGAATGTGACATCATCCCCAGCAATGGTTTTCTGATTTCCATTAGTTTCCATCTCTTCTAGCCCACTGGAGTATTGGCTGGGATGCTGTTTAAATAACAGTTTGACTCAGCTGGATCTGGAGTTAAATCCGTTGCAGCATCAGGGCTTGTGCTTGTCATGATAGTATCAGGGGAAGATGCATAGCCTCATTTTTGGGGTTTTTTTGGACAGCTGACCTCATTAAGGCTTTATTGTTTATTTATTTCATTGTGGAGCGATGCCAGATGAGTCTTTTTAGCCTGCCTGAGGATTAGGAGCGAATCCAAGCTGAACCATAAAAGTTTAGAGGAAACTTTAAAAAGCTTTCAGCTGGAAGACCTATATTGATGTACTTCTGTGATAAATGGATAAAATGCTTCATGTGGGTTTGAAAATGTGTTCCTTCACTAGAGATCTCTATGCTGGAGAATGCATAACAGTCAGGAATGAGCTGATGGAGCAAAAAGAAAGTAGTGTAATTGCAGAGTTCATCTTAAAGTGTGATTCTAGCAAAAAAAAAAAAAAAAAAAAGTAAGCACCTAGCATATCAACAGAGATTACAAGATAGGCTTTTGAGGAGGGGGACCCACTGTAATAATGCATAACTAAAGTTCACTGTCCCCTAAATCATTCACAGTTAATTTGATGCTTGAAAAGTTGTGATTTCAGTGTCTGATGAAGAAGCAATTGACCCTAAAATTGCTGCCTGTAGCTGAAGTGATGTGTTCAGTCTCATACCCAGTGTCATGCAAAAATAGCACATGAAGAGAGGCAGGGGGAATGCAAAATGTCTCTGTGGTCTTACTCTAATGTATTTCTCCTCACCCTAACCCAAGAAACTACCATGTAGTTTAGGCAGTGGATGCTGCTGCAGTGCATGAGGCAATTTACATCCCATCCATTCTTCCATCCCAACACGGTCTATCATGACTTTTTTTTTTTTCTTTCCCCACAAACCTTCTGAGCTGCCGAAGGAAAGCTGCCCTTATAATGTGTCACACTTCAACAATCACCTTTTGTTCTCACTCAGAAATGCTTGTGACAATAATGACAATATCCACTGATATTGTCAGTGGAGATGCTGCATTGCTATCCCTCTCTCCTGCCCCCTCTTCATCCTATATGAACTAGATTGGCAGCTCTCCTGCACTAGTTCTACTGTTTCAGAGTCATCCAAACCCTTTGGTTCCTTTTCTGCACAGTATTTCCAGGTGTTCCCACCTATTCAATATCTACCTCTCATCTTCTAACAAGTTTATTGATGTTCATCTTGCTCTGTACCACCATCAAAATCTTGCTTTCCATAATTTGAAGTTCTGTGTTTAGTCAGGTCACTCAATGGCCATTACATTCCTTGTTCTCCCGCTAATCTCAGCTTTCCTTGCACAGGGAAAAGGCAGGTAATATCTTGAGGATAGTCTGTAGCTGCACTCACACTGACAGTAATGGTGCATGGTCAACTCGCTGGGGAAGGACTGCCTTTCACAAGGCTGACAAGAGAAATCAGAAATTAAGACAAATCCTCTGCAATCTCTTTTCCCTTTCCTCTCCAATATCCTTCATGTGAAGGCGTTGGAAAGACTCCTGTAAAATCACTCTTACAAAAACAGCAACACAAAAAAAGTTGCTTGCTGGCAGAGTGGTAAATACATGAGCAATCGTCATCCTTCTTCTGCAGTCTTTCGTGCTGTCTTATTAATGGGCCGTGGAGGCAGAAGAGGAGGAGGTAACTCATCAACCGGTATCCGCAGGGGGGCCGCAAATTAGTTGACTGTGCCAGTTATGTTTTCCTTTTTGACACCAACAGATAAATTTGCCTTCATATGGCATAGTTTCTGCAGGGATTAAAATGAAACCACACCGGGGTCTGTGTGGGCAGCTCATTGCCTTGGGATTTCTGGGAGCCAAAATGCTGCCCTGGCCCCAGGCTCTTTCTCTGGGACCTGGCAAAAGATACCAGAGTTGTGAGGATAACTGTATTCCTAGGAACAGTTGGTTTGAGGAATTTGGATGGTGAAAACATAGGAAATGGGAAGGTTTCCCAATCTGTTGCAAGAGAGTTTGCAGTGACCTTTGGCTTCTTGGCAGCTTATCAGCTGTGGTGCTGCTTTCACAATGGTCAATCTGATGATGATACAGCTGCTGGGAAAAAACGGTAGTGCTTCCTTTGCTGCCTCCTTCTCCTCTCCTCTGCAGGCTTCAGTGCTCTTCTCTTCTGGTGTCTCTGGTCTTGGGACCTTTTGCTGCTCTTTAACTTGCAAACACAACTGGTCTCTCTCATCAACAGAAGAGCATGGCCTTCACTGCCATTGCACTAGCACATGCTCTTTGTTTAGGTTAACCCAACACAATTGGCATTTAGTACAGATGTCTTTGGAGAATTCCCTCTCCAAAGGAATAATAAAAAAAACCCAAACCCAACCTAACAAAAACAGCAAAAAACCTAAATGTTCAATTCGTTGAATGTTTTGGAGCAGTTGCCAAAAGAAATTACCATTCAGCCTGAGAAGGCTGTAAAATTCATTCTTTGGTATTTTATTAATAGGAGAGAAGTGACACTTAACTGGGTTTCGACACCCAGACACTTTGCAAGGTCCAAATCCAGAAAGTTTGTTATTTCAGCTTGGGTGTTCTTGACAGTTTGCAGATGTGTAACTGTGCTTAGGGACTTAGCTGTGGGGTAGGCTGCAAAGAACAAGTTCTCATTCCCCTGTCCTTCACTGAAGGTTCTGAAAATGAGCAGTCACTGTGGCCTTTGGTGGTTTTGGCTTGCTTTCTTGCCAAATGTTACATCTCATCATCAGCAATTTAGAAATGTTGGCAGTATGAGAAAATAATACACTTTTTCTGTATGTGATGTTGCCCACCTGTTACTGCCTGATGGGGGGGAGGTACAGAAATATTTGATGTTTTTTTTAAGATCTATTTTTCCCCCCCTCACAGAACTTTCCTTATGAGGCCAGCTTTGACAGATCATTATTAGACTGTAACTATTATTCTTTTATCAGTATGTCATTGCTATTGTGTTTTTTTCATTCCTTTTTAGAGTAAGTTGGGAGCGTAGGTGTATGTTCAGTCCATTTAATAGGTTATCTGAAACTGTTCTGTAATGCAGACTATAGAACACAGAAGTGTTGTGTTGTTCATTGAATCTCAAGAGTTTTTTTCTTTTTTTTTCTTTTTCCCTTCATTTTCCTGCTGATTGCTGCAACCATGGACTTCACAAACTGGACAAATGTCTGCTGCCTGGAATACGGATGATTTTGGTGAGTCTGCAAAATGAGTTTCACTTACTTATGCTTGCTTGACAAAAGGAGGAGGAGTATTATTTATTGGCAGTTCAGCTTGATGAAAGCTAAGTCTGCTTTTGGGATGTTCGTTTTGTAGAAGCAACAGGCAAAGCTTACTGAATATCAATTTTCTTTTTATGAAGTGTTTTTTTTTTCTTACTCTGTTTCATTGTTGGCAAAGGTGAAGGAATTAACATTCAGTGGATTAATTTAAAATAGTGTCATTTTATGAGATTGATTGTTACTGCTTTTGTAATATTTTTGAAATTACTTTTGTGAAAGACACTGTGAAGCAATGGCTTAGAACATTTTAATTTTTCTTTTCTGCCTTATTCAGTTTTTTCTGCAAATAGTTCAGACAGAAAATGATTAATTCATTGGATGGCTTTTTGGAAAAGCGCTACACAGTTTTCCTTACTGTTCCCAATACTGGTGTTGCCTGCGGTGTGAACTTTGAGAGATGATGTGTTGATGGTGTGTTTGCATTAATACTGTACTAGAATTTTATGTTAAAAGGGTTTCCATCCCACGTAGTCTCTGGGGAGATCTCTTTTTAAATTAAAAAAAAAAAAAAAAGCTTAATGCTCTGTCAGCATCATGTTCTTTACTCGTATGCAGACAGCTGTCCTGTGGAATACCAACCTGGGGGTACCTGCTGTTGCTTCATGAGGATGGGGCTCTGGCAGTTTGGACTTTCAGTTAAAGGTGACTGGATAGCTGGAGGGAAAATGTTTGCTGTAAACCTGTCAGTCCAGGGATCTGTTCCAGAAGCATGCTTGGAGGTGGCAGCATTCACCCAGTGTTGTCTTTAGGACTAAAGCTGCCTCTGCACGCTGACATGAGGCAGTTGGCAGCTTAGCAGCCTTGGGATTTAACTCTGAGCTATTTAGACCTAGCAGGAGTGAGTCGTTGCTACTAATAGGCTCAGTTAAGGAAAACAACTTGCCTCACCTCTCTCACCTGTGTGGTGACAACCTCACACATGCACGCACAGCCTTAAGTCTTGAGGGAGGAGGTAAATATGGTTCAGGCATGGCGTTGGCCATGGGAGATGTGAGTGTTCCCGGTGTGGTGGTGGCCTGGGCCTGGGAAGGTGTGAGAGTGAGTGTGGGGCTGGGCACTGGCTGCTCTCCAGCAGATTGCAACTGGGTTTAGCTGATGCAAGCCCCGTTGGGGCTGTGGGGGTTGGCATCATCTCTCTCCCTCCCCCTCTTCCTTCTCAGGCTCTTCAACATGCACAGTCTGCAGCACCTGAATCTTGCACTGATGCAAACAGCTTGAGACCGAAAGACGAGTCTTAAACTCAAGAATTTCTTCTTAGGCACAGCTTTGGAGAAATCTGAGAGAAAACCTGATATTTTGCTTTTGAGCGTTTCCAGAGTATTGCTGCTTAATCCTTTTTATTGATCCATAGATTATGCCGGAAAGCCCTTGTCTCAAGGCAATATTCAGAGTCCTGGGGGATAATGGCACTAATCACATTTCATATGACCTTTCAGGCAGGATGAACATATGTTGCACTGCTGCATTTTCCTCTTCTCTTAGTTCCATTTATATACCTTTTATTCCTCAGCAGCGTGCCTTAGGAGGGCAGTTAAGAAGCCGTCTGCATGACTGGTATATGGTAATTTGGAAAGTGAGTAGCAGTAAGGTCTGTAAGTGGACTGGTGCTTCAGATTGTTGTGCTTTGATGTGCTAAGAAGCCTTGATCAGCCTGAGAGAGTAATAGCTCTTCTACCCAGGAAGAGAACTAATGCATATTTACTGTGATGGATGCACTACCCAAGACTCTTTGAGTATAAAAAAAACAAAAAACAACAGCAGAGTGCATTCCTCATGGCTTTGCTTCAGCCTGTATCTTGCTTTTTTAGCCTATTTTTGTAATGCACACGAATAATTGGCTCTTCTATTGCACCTATATAAAGAGATGCCACTTTGATATCTGGAAATGCAGTAATATGAGCGCTGAAGTCCCACCGTCACCATAGCACGTCAGGAGAAGCTTGATGTGATCATGTGGACAAGCATCTGCACCCAAGTTTTATTCTTAGATTTATTTTTCACTTTCATTGCAATTTGGTTATATTTGAATTTTTGGCAAACGCAGTTAGAAAAGTTAAAATCTGAAACAGTAATCTGCATCAAAAAACAGAGCATACTTTGCATAAACAGATAAATATCAGACCTAAAGTATAAGGAATTATTTCCTTGACTTTTACTAAAAGAGTAGAACTGATGTCACACCAGGCTCTTCCCAGCAGTGCGTGGTGGAAGACCAAGAGACAGTGAGCACCAGTTAAGACAAGAGAGGTTCACAGTGGTTACTGGGAGAAGTGTTTTCACACCAAGGACAGGCGGCCAGCCAGGGCCACAGGTTCCCCAGGGAGGCTATAGAGTCTCTGTCTTTGGAGGTGTTCAAGACCAAACTGGACAAAGCCCTGAGCAACCCAGCTGAATCTCATAGCTGGCCTTGCTTGGAGCAGGAGCCTCAACCAGAGGACTCCTGAGGACCCTCCTAGCCTGAATTATCCTCTAATCCATTAAAAAACTCTTGAATTTAGAGCCTTTGTGCTTGGAAGAAGAGTGAAGCAGTGGGGTCATGGAGGGTATTGTGGTAACAGCAAGGCTGGCTGTGGCTATTGTAACAGGAGGAGGAGAAGGAATGCAGCATTTGGCCAGGCTCGTTCTGGAGTGCTGTCTTGGGCCATCTCTGAACATTGTTGCTTTTGGTTTTTAATTGCATAAAACAATTAAAACCTGCCACTTGCTGCTTCTGAAGAAACTGCATGCTATTTGTATTACACCAACAGTGGCTGTATCACTATTTTCCAAAATTTTGGAAATAATCAGTTGACTTCTGTTTGTATCAGCTAACAAACATAATTTACATCATCAGAGCAGACTTCAGGAAAACTTGATTCTTCATGTAGAAGGCTTCTAGTCTTTGGGAGATATTTTGTCTAGTTTTTTGTTTGGTTGGCTGGTTTTGGGTTTTTTTGTGGGTTTTTTTGTTTGTTTGTTTTGGTTTTGTTTTGTGTGTGTGTTGTGGTTTGTTTTGGTTTTTTCCTTTAATATTGGGCTTTGGCTATTCCCAGTCCTTCAAAAATTATGTGGAAGTGCAAATAGGAGGCAGACTAAAAACTGGTTGATTGGAACTAAATAGGAGTCAGATCACCAGTGTCAACTATGGGCTTACGAGTGGTGATGTGAAGCCAAACAGCTCTTGTAGAGGTAGGGGAAGAGAGTAGTGGTCAAGTTACCAAGGCAGCCTTGCAGGGTGGCATACGTGAGGCTGCAGAGTGGAGTGTGGGTGGGTCAGAGGTGGCCTCCGTGGCTTTGGAGGAGCAAAGGACTGCTAGGGGTTTAGACAGCTCCCTGAGCAATCCTTTCCATTTTCAGGAAGATGGCCTGCAATGCTGCAGTTAGTCCAGAAAAAACTTTAAAACAAACATAAAATGTACAAAATGCACTATTAGTAGGGTATGGGTTATGAACACGTGAGGAAATTAAGTGTTTAACCTGATCTCAGTATTTCTGTTGCATTTCTAGTTTTGTTGGTGTGATTTTTCATTACTCCCAGAAAGGAGTGAGTTTAATTTACAGGTAGACTTTCCTTCTTTGTGTTTGGAGGCAATGTAGGTGAATAAAGTAAGCAACAGTTAGTAACACCAAGTGGGATTTCAAAGCCTTTCACGTATTTTTTGCACCTTTTTATTTCTTACCACTGTCTGCTTCTACCCACATAGCAAGTGAACTGTCATTCTTGCCTGTCATGCCCCAGCTGTGATGGGATGGCATCAGTGGGTGAGGTCCCAGTGGGGCCACAGCGTCTTATTCTTTCCATATGCAGAGGCTGAAAGCCATCAGAATTATTGCTGTGAGAAACTAAAAGCTTTTAACTTTACCTTGACTGCAACAATGCTGCTCCATGTGCCTGCACAGTGACTGTTTTCAGAATTATGTTCATGTAACTATCGTGACTTTATGTCCACTTTTCCACCAGCCTTCAACAGTACACTGGGTAATTTGCCTTTTATTTTAATTTCTTTTATACGTATGCAAAGCCTTTGTATTTCTTCTTTTCTGTTGCTTTTTCCTCCCCCCATAGTTGTTCATTTTCAGTTGTTTCATGGATAATAGTGCTGATGAACAAGTATTTCGCCTGACACACAAAAGCATAGCTGTAAAGAAAATGAAGCAGAGAAAATTACAGTGGCAAAGGTTTCTAAATTATAGTTGTACAGGAAGATTGTGATAAGGAAGTAGTTAAACATTACTATTTAGTCAAACCTACAACTGTGGCTGATACTTCGATTGTCTCCTCCTTTTGCTGACACTTAATTTGTGCGATTGGTGAGATACTCTTTCTGCTAATAAAGTCCCTGTTTTATTGAACCAAAAGCTTGTGAAAGTAAATGGGCGTGTTCTCCCAGATGGTTTTAGGTCAAGTGCCAAACAAATGCTAGTTATTTTCAGATTTGCTTTTAAAAGAAATGTTAGGTGGTTGTTATATCCAATGTTTAAAAAAAAAAACAAGACATAAATCAATCTGCCCACCTGAGAGCAGATGGACGTTCCATTCAGGTATATTGGAAAACACGAGTAATGTGATAGGGCTAAGTCATGATATTCATAAACAGGAGTATTAACAGTTGAGCTGACTGTGTGCTTGCTACAGCTGGAAAGCCTGTTGCTTTTATGGTAGCAGTTTGTTTGCTCGCCAGCTCCAGGTCTGACAGACAGTCCAGGCAGATGTGAGCATTGCCCTTGGTGGAGTTGAGTGGTCGCTTGTCAGTGTGATTTTAAGTACAAGTCACCATCTCTTAGCAGCAGATCTCATGTTTGAAGACCTTTGTTTAGTTTCAAAGCATGACAGCACTAATCCATGAGACCCTGAAGAAGCTTTTATCCACAGGAATGTAGGACCAAGAAAGTGTGCTATGTAGATCTTTAATGGAAGTAAGGAATGAGTAGGGTCATTTGAGAAAAGCTTGCACTTTTCTTCATGGACACTATTTTTCCATGTGGAGATTGCCATTAGGATCCATGTTGGTGGTTGGTAGTAACTTCCCTTGTCTCTCCTCCCAGGCCATTCAGAAAATGTCCTAAGGCAAGCTGTGTTACTGCGGTTAATTTTATTTGAGCAGGATGGATTGCCATCTGTGAGCAAAAGGTAGTCTTCTGTGGTAAAGCTAACTGCCTTCGTGCTTATCTTAACCTTGATGAAGCTATTACCATAGGTTTGTTAGCAAAAGAGTTAGGTGAAGGCAGTGGCCCGGACTGAGCAAAGGTTAAAGCAATCAGCAATAGCTTGGCTGTCAGCAGAATTGCATTGCTGGGAGCTGCATCTGAGGCTTTGCACAACTTTATTGTCTGCTTGGCTTTTAGCTGTTCCTGCGAGCATGTCCTTCAGCAAGCTAAGGAAAGACCAAGGGTTGTCTGCGATTTCTGCCTGCCCTTTGCATTGCAAAGCCATTCCAGAGTGTGGCCAAAATACTGCAGAAGTGGCAGTTGTTTGAGGTAGAGCCTGAGATAAATGGATTTATCCAGTAACCATGAGGCTGCTCAAGTTGGATCTTAGAAACTTTGCTCTCTTTTATCTATCTATCTATCTATCTATTTATTTTCCTGTTCTTCTTTTCTCACCAGAGTAGTTGTACTGAGGTTTGATGGTGTTGCATCCTATTTTTTACTCCAAAGCTCACTTATCACTAGTTACATGTGCAGTAAGTTTTGAGAGAGCTGGTGGTTTTATCAAGCATCACAAATAAGCTTTTTTGTTAGAGCTAATTCAAATCAGCTGAAAAAAGATGCTGTCCTATTTAGTAGAAATTTGAGTGCTAAATGATCATTTAGTGGGAATCAGTAGAGTTTATTTTCAAAATAGGTATCAGTCTCAGTCCTAATTCTCTCAACCCAGCATTATGTTTGTCATGTGGCACTTTAAAAATCTGCCTAATTTATCCATGTATTGTGAGTCTTTTACACCAAGCTAATGGATCTGTAGAGGAATATAAATTCTTTTGTAGTTGCCCAGTGTTAAAGTTTGTCAGTTTATGCAGAGATGAAATTGCTGGCCTGTGTATGGTTTTTGCAGTAGCAACAGTCACTGCAGCTGAGTCCTGTCATGTTTATGCATGACCAGATATTGCAATCAGCTGGTAAGGATTTGCTGCAAGGAAAGACTTCATTTTTCAGTCTTGGGAAGTGGGCTCCATCTAGTGTTTAATTTAAAGGTTGGACTCCGATTCCTTTTCTTGAATGTCCTTGCAGTGTGGATAAAGGACATAGAGGAGGAATTGCGATGGGCATCACTTTTGTTGATGATTCTCTGGAATGTGACATTTTTCGATACGGTCAGTAGGTGAATGAACCTGAAACACTACATCTGTCTTGCATATGCACTTGAAAATAAAATACTCCTCTATGGAATGATACACTGCTGGAAAGAAATTAAAGTAGTGTGACAAAAAAGTGACCCTGGAATATTTTGTAGTTGATTTTTACATACACCCTCACACTATTTGATGTGGCATGTTGGAAACCAGTCTGCAAAATCAAAATTGGAAAGCTAATTGCGGAGCTCTTTTATGAAGTAATGGATATTGAAATGTGGACTGGATATTAATATCCTGTCAACGTAATAGTTTTCCAATGTGTAATGCTTCTCTAAGGAAGCATATGGTGTTCTGTTCTTCCTTTTTACAATTTTCTTAATATTTCAGGTTTTGTAGTATTTAATCCTCTGGTAAAGGCTACTTTTTTTTTTTCTTTTTTTTTTTTTTCCTAAGGGATATCATGTTTTGACCTAATTTAAGTTAAAACAGAAAAGTATTTTATAGTCCCATGTCTCCAGTGCCCCGATAATAAATAATGCAGTGAAACAGAGACAAGAAGCGTGAATAAGAAGAGTTTATTTTTTTGTATGTTCAAGGTAGTGTTGATTCATTCATCTTCTACTTTGTGTTGAAACTGGATCAGACTGAGAAAGCTGAAATACGTAAGACTTGAGCACAGATTTGCCTTCTGTACTTACCTCTTACACACCAAAATGAAGAAGCAGGGACTCAGAAATGTCTCATCTGGAGGGCACGGCAGCAAATCTGCAGTGAAGAAAACCTGGGCTGAGGACTGTATTATGAGTATAGTGGAGTTTTGTCTGGTTGCATTTTTTCCTCCTGTTAAAGGGAGATTTGAGGCTGCTTTCAACAACCTTTTGACCTGAACTCTGTAGCAACCTTGCATCCAGGCCTTGAGACCGATGAGGAAGGAGGGAGGTGAGCACGGTCTCTGGGCTAAGCATGGCTGCAGGCTAGAGCCACCAACCCTGCCCTGCCTGCCGCCCCCTGCCTGCACAGGGTTGTCGCAGACCTTTGCTGTGACTCAAAGGCACGGTGGGGTTGTGTGACTTGCTTCCGCAGTCAAGTATCTTGAGGGCCAGGGACCAGAGAGCTGCAGAGCACCCTGCACTCTTTCAAAGGTGGAGGAGAGTCCCCCACCCAATGCCCAAGACAGCTTTTGGCTTGTTTTCCACCCCTTGCCGGAGCAGTGGGGAGTGCAGGCTGGGATCCGGTCCTGTGTCATTGGCAGAGACCCTGCTATTGTTTCATCTGTAAAATATTTGGGGTCTAGGCTTTCCCGTTGACACTTGGGAGCCGAGCGTGGACAAAGCTAATGGGAACCATCTGGTGCTGGGAGGGAGCAGTGAGATTGTTTCTTTGGCTGTGTGAACATGGGGACCTGCTGCAGCAGGGTACTGAGGCGCCTGTGTGTCTGCAGCATGTGGGGAGAGGGTTGGGAGTAGGGGATGTAGAGGGCACCTATGGGAGTGGGGTGTGGGTGATGAAATCCCCCATGGCGTGGGGGAGCCCTTCTAAGCCCTGGGTACAGCCCAGGAGCCTCTCAGCTTTGGGCTGTGCTGATGTCACTTGGCTAAGGAAGGCAGCCCATAGTTGTGTGGGGTGATTAGGGTTTTGTATGTACACACATACACACTCTGGACAACTCATAAATTGTATTTTATTTTTTGCTTTTGAGACACTGGTGTAGTTGGCAGCCTCTGATCTTCCAGTCCTATATAGCTTAGTCTCTCAACCCCACAGAGATAGTGTTGAGATGGACTTGCTGGACTGCCTGGGCTTTTTTTGCTATTAAATACTAATTTCTGTAGGCAAAAAAAACCCCATTTCTTCATCTTTTGGATATATAAAAAAAAAACCCAAACAAAACTAACAACAAAACCTCAAACAAAAAAAGCATTCTTAAATCCAATTTACTTTTTTTATGCAACCTAATTTTTTGTTTCTTCTAGAGTGGACAATGAAAGCACCAGTAAGTTTGTGTCCCTTGAGGTCTCTTGGTCTTACAGTGATCCATTAGGTGTCTTGTGTTTTTTAAATTACCTATTTAGAAGCAGTGATGACACTGCGGTTTCTAAACAAACTTTGAAACATCTCTTATTTCTTTTAAATCCTGTAAAAAAACCCTTTTCTTTCTTTGAACAAAATCAAGTGTGGTCCAAATCTAAATTGCCACTGTGCCTTTAAAAGCTATTTGTGTAATTATACATCAGAAAGGCAAGGCAGAGGTTGGACCAGATGATCCTTGAGGTCCCTGATTCTGTGATACTATGATCAACTGTAACAGTGTGCTGTGCACAAACCAGTTTGCATGGTAACCAATTCTGTACTTCTAGCTGAGGCTAAAATGGACCACGAAGGCCTTACAGTTGTTTTTTGTTGTCACCCACCAGGTAGTGGGACAGGCCATCTCACTCGTGTTTGCTTTGAATCTGTGAGAGGTGGGATTTGAACCCATGCTGGTGATCGTGGTGCTGTCTCATGGCCAAGATAGTTGGGTTTGGTGCAGGCAGGGGAGGGAGGGTCTCCAAAGAGTTGTCCCTGTCCCCTGCTTGTGGTGAATTTAGTGGAGGAGGGAGGAACTGCAGAAAGGCTGGATTTGGTCATGATGCTGAGCTACAGGTGAGGGAGTGGTGGCACCTGAGGAAGCTCTTAAACAGTGGGTGCTGCTGTGTCCAGAGTCCCCTTGCTGAGCATAGAAGAGCCTAAAGTGACAAAGCAAATAAATGCCCAATAGTCCCTCTGCACCACAAAATTGCAAGGTTGAGGATAATCTAGGGGAGAGATGCTTTGCTTTGCTTGGAAGAGCTGTTGCAGAGTTTATGGCAGTAATTAAAAGGAAAGAAAAGTCTCAAGAACATAAGGTTGGGAAGGTGGTTCTAGTGCATGAAAATTTGGTCTGAAGCTTTCTGATCATTTCTGTCACCCCATTAGGGGAGGAGAGTGCTAAAATAGAGATGAGGAGTGGGAAGAGCAGAAATGATTCAGGGTTTCAAGTAGTGCAGGTAAATGAAGAAGATTTAATTAGTCCTGGCCTATTTAACCTGAAAGGAAAAGAAAGCTATAAATACAGGGTGGAGAAGAAAAAAAGAGGTAGAATATTAAGAAGACTTGACTATTTTGGACTCGGTGTCTCCAAGTAAAGTTAAGGTCTAAAATAATTTATTAGCCATCCACATATTTTATTTTATGGTAGGAGGCAGCAGATATACAATGCACTGTGGAAGTAAATAATATGGATAGGCAGTTGACATCTGCTAATTGAAAGACCAGGCAGTGTATTTTGAGAGAAAGAGAATACACTAATACATCAACTGACGAGATTAAGGGTGTGAAGATTACAAGATCCTCAATTTAGAACCATCTTTCTTGCCTGAGGAGGGCTGGCCATGGTATGGTGTGCTCCTGGGTGCTAATGTTCCTCCATGTGGTGGGCACAGCACCCCTGTCATGGTGGGTGTATGTCCACCTCTCTCTCACATTCTTCTCTTTCCCCTCCACCCCCAAACACAAGCCAACTGGTTTTGGAGCCAGACATAGCCAGCTCTTAGAGCTTTGCATTGGTTTTGGTTACCTGACTTGAACTCTTTTTTCCCACTGCTGGAGAATGATGTCTTTGGTCGTTAGGCATCTCCGAGTGTAGCTGCACGACCTCTTGGGTCTGCGCCATAGTAGCATGTGACATTGGAAATTTATGAACTGGAAACCTGCTGCTAAAAGGACATCTGTTTAAACTGGAGGAAGGGAAATCAAGAAGGCAACTTCACTGCCCTGAGATAGGGAGGGTTGCTTTCACGTCTCAAACTGTTGCTTTTATCATTAAAATGTACTTTTACTCAGGGAAGAGATGGATCTCCTAACATTCTTCCTCCATAATGTACCTGTAAGAAACAATAACAAATATCATTGTATTTTAGCTCTTCTCACAAGTTTGACATTGTGATTTGCTTTTGTTTTCTTCGGTGCTGATAGAGACATTAATGGTTTCTGAAGGAAAGCTTGCTCTAATTTGTAGACATTAAATTGGTAAGAATTTGCTTGCTGTTGCTGATGTAATTTCTTTGACCTCATTCACCTGGCATTATAATCATATTACTGAATCTCAATTTTAAAATTGCAGCAGCTAATAGAGAAAACCTTTGCTTTAAGTGTTTTGTTGGCTTGATCTAATCTGTATCCTTAATGTCCAGTGTGGGACTGGATCCAGCTTTTCAGTGCTGACAAGTACCTTTTAGCTTCATTTATTTGTTATGGGGAAAACAATTTAAAAGCTTAGTTATTAAAGACACTTTTTAAAGAAGAAAGTAGTGAAATTGCCCAGTTTGAAGACAAAAGTTATACAACTTCATATCTAATCTTAAATAGCATTATTAAAGCCAAATATCCACCATTAAAATCACTTGAGGTTCATTTTTGTTACAAAACCCCAGAAGAAGGCCTTCTGACATACTTTGTGATGCAATGGCCAAAAAGTACTGGTCTGCCTGTCGTGCACTATGCAGGTTAGATGTAATCCAGGTTTTATTAGCTTGCTTTGCCAGACTGCCTGCCCTTGCAGTAAGTGTCCCCTGTGATTGAAGCCCAAGCACGTTTGCTCCTTGAAGTAGGTATGAGGTTAGTCAGAGCTACTTGTCATCTGATTGCTGTGTAAACAGCAGTATAAAACTAGATCGGACTGGAGTATGCAGTAACATAGTATGTTTTTTCATTTCTTTCTTAAATTTGTTATAAAGGGGCAACACCCACCTGCAACTTTTTGACTCTAGAAAACTGGGATATTATCTTCGTTTGTCATTTAATGCATACATGTTCTCATATGTCAAAAGTTTTACATATTTAATTTTTTTTGCCCCAGAATGCATAATACAATGTTGAATTCCTGAAGATCTTTTTTTCTTGATAATTCTGATTAAGGGAAGAATTGGCAGCTGTTCAGTGGTGGGGGGAAAAAAATGCTAAATTAATATTGAAAGAGAGGAAGAAGAATTTCATTATTTCCAGAGATAATTTTACTTTTTGTTTGATTTGATTGCTTTCACACTGTCATTTGCATTAACATGCAAATATTTCTTCCTTGCTGTGCTGAATGTTGAAAGAGATAAAATAAAGCAAATTGCAAAGAGAAGCAATGAAGACAAATCTTTCTTCCCAAGGAAAATGTAAATGTTATCAGTACCAGGAAACCTTTTTTTTTAAAAAGCATGCTTCTTAGAAAAGTGCAATAATCAGAGTTTTGAATATTTAAAGATCAGTTTTGTCATTACATCAAACTAGCTCAATCAGAGCGGGAAAAACACTGTATTGATAAACAGTAACGTCCCTGAGTGAGAGATTTGAGGTGGGGTTGTCACTAAAGTTTATTTTTAGAGCTTCCAGGGGCTGTTCAATACTAGCACTGCACAGGAGTGGTGGCATCTTGCCTCCTGGTCTGGCTTATTTCACCTACTTGTGTTTGAATGTGTTATTTTTTTAATAGGAAATAAGCCATCATTTCTGGGATTTTTGGAAGTTGTGAAATACACTGGTATTTAATTTTCTTGAAGAAGGGGGGTAAAAAGGTGTAGCTAAACTAAAATTATGTAAAAAAAAAAAAAAAAAGACTTCTCTGTGGGAATGACATGATTTCTTCCTGACCTGTATTAAGTTCTAGTATCTGCCAATTTATGGTTGAGAGAAAATATTTAAATAATTTTTAAAATTATTTTACAAAGAAGGTGCTCCTTGTAAAACATCTGACTACACTATATCTCAGACCAGCCTGATCAACAACTTCTTACATATGTTGCAGTAAGAATTTGTTAGTACTATGTTTAAAATTTAGTGTGGTTGAAGTTACAGTGGTACTACTCCATATGTTATTAAAATGGCTTTCTGCAAAATGTCCAGTTAAAAAAAAAAAGAGTGGGGGAGGGAAGCCCCTTTTGCCTGAAGCCTGCTTGCAAGAAGGTGGATGGGAGAAGAGTATGTGCATAAAGAGAGGTCACAGACTGCAGGTAAAGCAGCAGATGCGAAGGCCATCACGCAACTCAAGATTAAATGAGACTATGTTCATGCACACACTCCACATCTCCTTAAGACAGGATATGTGAGTAGTCTCATTAATGTCAAAAGGCTCCCTCATGTGCTTGAAGTTAAGCGGATTTATAATTGTTTGTTGGATTATGTCCCAAGCTGTCTTGCAAAAGTATTGCTTTTAATAAATTCCTACTGCTTGATGCAAAGAAGAGGGAAGAAAATCTTTGAACTGCCTTTTGTTCCACCAGAAAAAGGAAATAATGAGGCAGAAATTTGGAACCCTTTTATTGACAAATGCAGTCACTTAATTTAAATGCACCTGCGGCTCCCTGGAGGGGTCTCTTCCCCTTGAAGTCCTGCAGTGGCTTTGCCTCTCGTTGCCTTGTCATGTTACTTCTTGCAACACTTGCATGCCCTTTTCCTGCCCTGCTACCTACAGATGTCTCCTTTGGATCTCCCCCTGCTTCCGTCTCTAAATGATTAACAGCTCTCGACCTCAGCAGGCAGTCGTGCTTGGCATCGTACCGTGGTGTCCAGCGCTTGCTGTCCCTCCGTGCCCTCTTGTTGTGCCTCTGCCTGTGCTGTCATTGCTCTAGCAGGGTTCTGCCTGTCGCCTCATCCCTGTGCCACTAACTTCCTAACTCCCTGCCCACCTCATGCCTTCTCATCCCTTCAGGTCATCTGCTCACCCTGGGCAGCTGCTTGGGGTGCAGGGCTGAGGAGGCTGCTGGCTCTCTGCACAGACACGCAAGTGGCTGGATGTTTTCCCGTTCTTCACTTGAATCCCTCTTTTCCTAATTTAAATGCTACGTTTGCATTTAGCAGTGCTTTCCATTTTCCTCCTGCTCTGATTTTCGTGGCTCTCCTGATGCTGGAGCAGGGCACTGCAGACCTGATGAAACTTTCTGACTGAGATCAAAATGGAATCACAAGGCCCAGGACCCCAGGAGCAACACTAGAAAGCATGTTTGTCTTTGGATACCCTACTAGAAGAGCACATTTGAACTGATTTAGAGTTTGAAAATAAACTTCTCTTTGAGAGATTGCAGATTCCAGTAGGCTGAGAATGGACTTCAGTGTGTCCCAGAAGTGCAGCTGTTCAGCTTGTTATTGTCTAGAGTGGTCACCAAAGATGACTTTTTCTGTCCAGGCATAAAAAATTTCTTAGGTTTCTGGCTCATGACATTTATTCCATAAATATTTTTTCATTATATCAAATTTCTCTGAGATTTTGGATAGGAATATACTGAAGTACAGTGCTTAATTATTTTTTTCTTTTTTGCATATGTAACATGTTAAATAAATGCATCTTTCATCCATGACCTGGCTGCTGTGTTTTGCAGTAAAGATTGTACTTTGACCAGCAACATAAATACCTACTCATCTATTGAATAAATGTATCGTGACACTGATGCAAAACCTCTTCTCTTTTCACCTCCCCATGAGGTATTGCTTCTTTCTCCCATGCCAGTTCTCTTCTGGAAATGTTCTTTCTGAGCATGGTTAAATGGCAGCCCAGTGATAGCCTGGGTTTTATTTTCATCACTGAGAGGAATGGTGCTAGCATGCTTGAGAGTGTTTCTGCAGAAGGTGCATGACCATTTTGGCTTTTCAGGATAAATTCATTCTTTCCTTCTCCTATGGTATAATGTTTTTAGCTTAGAGCTCTGCTTATCCAGTGTAAGTACATCCTTCCCTCAACTCTTCCTTCTCTGTCTTATGTTCATGGTCCAGCTCCTTCCTTCCCTCTCCTTACTCTGCCTCCACTTTCACTTAGAGATTTCTTCCAGAATGACAGCTGATAAAATGCTGAGTGGCCCTCTTCCCTTCTATAGAATTGTTTTGATTGGAAAAGACCTTTAAGATCATCAAGTGCAACTGTTAACCTAGCACACTGCTCACTCCTCCACTAACCCATGTCCCAAAACACCACATCTACACATCTTTAAATACCCAGGGATAGTGACTAAACCACTTCCCTGGGCAGCCTGTTCCAGTGCTTGACATTGGAACATGTTATGGTATGTTTAGTTCTTTTTCTCTCTTCAGCAAAATAAGACAATTCTTGCCTGCTGCCCTTTTCTAGGTTCTCCTTTCCTCTGGCTCCTGTACAAAATGCAACCAGAAAAGGACTTCTAATAGCTGCCAAGTTTTCAGACCAGTTACTCAAGCTGGGGAAATTGTTCTTGTGAGCTTTTTATTTTCCTTAAAGCTTTCTTTTCTGGTGCCACCCAGAGAGAAGCAGTGGCTGCTGGTTACACGCTTGCTGGACATCTATGGGCTTCTCTTGCCTGCCCAGCTGTGTCCTGGGGGCCACCTCTGTCTCCAGTCCTATACCTGCATTGTGAGCCCTGCCTCGAAGCTGCCTTTGGGAGGGGTGCAGCTGCAGCCACTTCATGCAGACATACCTCCTCCTGATAATGAAAGTGATAGAACATTAACAGGCTCTTGCATAGGAGAGACTAGCATTTTGTAGTTATTAATCAAATCCAAATATCCTTGCTTCCAACAGCAGGAGGTTGGGCTCTTGGACCCAGGACAGAGAGAGCTTTTCTGCATGGTCTTTGCAGCTTCTTCTGTGTGCTGTCCCCATCTGGAATGGTGTGCTTTGACTCTAGTGATTTTTAAAAATTATAATTTATTAGTTAGAGATTTGTGAGAAGGGTGTTCCTTTCTCTTTGGGGCAGGTTGTAGTAGCTCGGTACTGAGCTGAGGGACATCCTCACTGGGGTGTCTCAGAGGGTAAGAGTTCATCAGAGCCTGGTGGTCAAGAGCAGCAACAACTTATGGGAGGACACTGTAGCAGCATAAGACACTCTTAAGAAAACAATCCGTTTTCCAGAATCCTGTCCCCAGAGATCCATAGAATCCTGGGTGACATCTGTGGCCTCTTGTCCAGCAGAGCAAGCTCGTCCCTCTTAAAACCAACTATTTGGGAGCACTGTTGGGAAGAATTCCTGCTAGCTAATTATCAGCCTTCAGCATCTCCTCAGCCTTTTTTTTGAGTTGAATATGGGAGTCAAAACCAGCTGTACAAGCAATTTTTAAAAATAATATATGTGAGAAGTTACTTCTCCCAAATAAGCTGCATTTTGCCTGTTGAAGCCATTTTGGGGTGGGATTTTTTTTTTTTTTTCATTCTGTGTACTAGAATTAAGTAACTTCTACTGGTTTGGAAGTTTCCATGATAAGGCTACATCTATTTATATTAAATAATAACTCAAATGTAGTAGGAACAGCTCTTCATTATATTAATTAACATATGATGCCTTTAGATTCATATGCTTGAAAGTGATTAATACACAATGCAAAATTAAGTAACTTTCTGGTTTATCCATTTGCTTGCTTACAAGCTGTTTCTGTAATTCCATGTTGAAATTAGTTTTCCTGCCTGGCCTGTATTGTAGCAAGACCTATGTTAGAACATAGTAAGAGGAGATGTAAACAGATCATAACTTCATAGAGTAAGGTCTACTGATGTTTAGTTTTTAAAAGTGTTCCTTCCTCCCCCCTTTTTTGAAAACAAACAAAACAAACCACAACACAAAAAAACACAAAAAAACAATCAAGAAAAAGTTTATATAAAGCAACACACGACAGAGAGATTAGAGTCTCTTATTCCCTCCTAATTCCTCTCCCCTGCCCCAAATTTATAAAATGCACGCACAGAGTCCCCTGGGCGCTTTGGTAATTACATTAGCAGAGGTGTTGCTCAGGTTTCTGTGTTGCATTTGGTGGGTGTCACCTACAGTGGCCACTGAGGAGATGGTGAATAGGGTGGTTGGTGGCCAGTGGTTATCATCACCAAGGGATGGAGGAAGGAATGCTTTAGAAATGCCAAGCGAGTCCCAGGCACTGGTGGCTTTGTAGAGGAAGGAAGCTGCCTTTATTCAACTCTGCAAACACTGCATAGAGTTGTCAAAGTCTCTGAAGCTTGGTAAGTTGTTCTAAAAAAGTATTTAACTCTTTACTGTGAATTGTTGGTATAAATATAGCTGTGCAGATTAAAAGGGAAAAAAAAAGGCAGAGATCTGTATGCATTTTGTTCCTGACACAGGCTCCCCAGTATTAGGGTTTTTTCTGTCTTTCCTCATACAGAAATAGTCACCCACCCTCTTTGCCTGTGTAAATTGCCCTTCTGTAATGAGATCAATGGACCTTCACCAATTTACAGTAGTAGAGAATAATTTGGCTCATTATGCATTTGATGAGATACGATCTGGGAGGCTATCTTTGCACAGACAGATAGTAAAATAAACATTAAGGCCTAATAAAAAATGACATCTTCTCCACCACTGTGCTCTCACTGCATAGATAAGGGTATGTCATTATATGTGAGCAGAGCAAACGTATCTGTGGGTCAGCTCCGTGGGTCACCCTAAAAGGCTTTTCTCCCTGCTTCTGTCTGTTTTATCAGTCAAGGTGGTAAGAGATTCGAGTTTAATCTTGGGTTTAGCCCACATCCTGGCAAAGTGCAGCTGCTCTTCACACAGACAGAACTGTTTTTTGTCTAATGAAAGCACAAATCCTAGTAAAGTCTCTTAGGCTGGTACCAGGCTGATGTTAAGGTTGGGTGGTTAGAACCAGAATTGGGATTGAAAATAAAGCCAGTCACCTCAAAAATGGTTGTTCCTGCAATTTGATTAAGTAAGTAATCAATCACCCTTTGACAGCCAGGTGGCTACAAGCAAAGGTTTCACATTCTTATAGTTTTGGTGCAGATTCTCAAAACCTCCACCACAAGCACATCTTTGGAGACTGGGTTGTGCTGCCTGGCATTGATCTTCCTTCAGGAAAAAAGTTAAATGTGCTTTCTTATTTTTTTTTCCAAATAAAATATGTTGCAGTGGTATTTTCTGTGATAGTGGTAAGTTACGTGTTCCATCCCTAGTGCTGTGAGTTCTAGAAATGGAAGTGAGAGAGTAAGACGAAATTGACTGTGAGATGTGAGGAAGTGAGGAGTGTACTTTAAAAGTAGTAACAAAAATTATGTGAGGGTCCTCCTCTTTAGTCTATTTGAAGAGCTAAATTTGTTTTCTCAAGTTTACACGTATCTCAAATTAGTAATGTATTAATATAAGAAAAGGAATTTTGCTGAAAGGTGGCTCTTAAGACTTTTGTAGAGAAGAATGTATGAAGGAAGGTGCTCTGCTGCTGGCCATGGTTACTGTGTAGTCTTTTCCAAATACTTAAAAAAATATGTTTTTTTCTTATATAAAAATATTTTTCTCCTTTTGGTAGCACTTTCTGTAATGAATTAGATGATGTTATATTTCTGGTTTATTTACATCTTGCTTGTAGACTTTTCTGGAGTGACTCCTTGCTCTTTATGATGCATGTGATATTTTTACCAAACACATTAAGAGGAATGGGCAGAAAATGTCTAAAGAGATCACCTTCAGCTTGAAATTTTCAGCCTTAAGAGTGCAAAAATTCAGAGCACTATGGGTTTTTAATTCTGCAGATGCTACCAGTGAGTAGGGTTGGGTTATCTCAGTTCTTAGCAATTGCACAACTCTTTGCCAGTTTGTTTTTGCATGGAGAAGTAAATCATGCTTATAATACTAGCAGACAATGTATTTTACACACTTTGTGGGTTAGGAAGCATGCAGGAAAACAAAGATGGCTTTGGTGAGGTGGAATAATCCTCTAGCCTCCTCCTCAAGGGGCTTGGGTTTAATTTCAAGGCTATGTTACTTCAAAATAACCCTTTTCCTCCCCTAAATTAGCACTAATGACCAGACTGGAGTGTTTTGGCTGTTTGGTGAGGCCTCCCTGCAATGAATTGGAGACATGTTCTTCTGTGGCAGTGACCATGGATTAAGTATCTGCAGACACCTGGAGCTGCACTCAGTGGATGCTTTGCTTGTTTATCCCGCAGCTGCTTTTAAATGGGTCTTAACAGGGCTGAGGTCTGTGCTGCAGAACAGGCACAGGGCTGCGGGGGGGATAACATATGAACCTGCTGTGTTTCAGATCTAAGGGTGATGTCTCCGTAAATCAGAAGCACTAGCTTGCTTAAAACGTACTGCATTTTGTGTGATTGCATTTTCTGATGTGGGATGCAGAAGATGCTGTGTGTCCACTGACACCAAAAACCTTCCACTTCTTATGCAGTGGTGATCCTTGTGAGATACACACGTTTGCCAAAATGGCAGAGGTCCTTCTCATAGAACAATCTTCATAGGTCCCTTCCAACCATGACCACTCTGTGATTATGATGCCCAGTGTGGGATCAACTCCAGCCATGGGCTGCCTCCTGAAGTAGGTGGGAGCCTCATGGGCTGTCAGGCACCTGAAGAGGTTTTTCAATTGCATCATAAATTTTGTCACTGAGCAGCAGTTTATTTTGCCCCACATAGTACTGATTTCAAGCTAGGGAGGAAAATTAAGGGTAGGGTTTCTGTCTTATTATTTTGTGTTCTACCTAAGTGCCTCCTTTTACTGCTGATATCAATGGGGAGAGCAAAAGCAGATGTCAGGGAAAAAAAAAGGCCTCATGGTTTTTGTTGTTTGTTTACAGTATGTTTTCCCTCAGCACAATTCTCATTCATTTGCTTTGCAAGTACCCAGGTAGGGCCGTTTGTCCCAAGTTCTGCAGAAGGTCCATGAATTAACATCTCAGTACAGCCCCTGCATCCTCAGGAGTGTGCTCAGGTAGCTCCCAGGCCCAGTGGTAGGAGTCTGAAGGAAGAAAGGCTTGGGACACCAAAGGGATTTTGTGTAGCACGTTATCTGAGCAGCTCTCACAGGGCTGGAGCTTCAGTGCCTTCTCTGGCATCACGTATGACAGGGAGGCAAAACATCTCTTGAGAAAGATGCACCCTAACCATGGTGCTTCTGGAGGTTAAACCTATTACCTCGAATTATTCTCAGAAGCTACACAACAGCTAACACAAAGCTTTTTTATCTATGCTGATAAGTGGTGTGATCTGAAATTCCATTTGATAATTGGACAATTGCATTTCTTCTTGTTCCTCACAGCTTCCCAAGCCAAGGCTGTGCTCAGAGCACACTGCAATCCTCTAGTCTTGAAGTTCATCAGCCAATCTGGGCACCTACAGCATAAAACTATTGCAGGCCTGCTCTTCTAAAGTGCAGCTGAAAACACAAAATGAATTGTATATGAGAATATACAGAATAATTTTGGGAAGTGAATAAGCGGGGTGTTAAACATTTTTAGAAAGTTTTGTAGACCTATGCTCTTTATGTTGCGTAAAAATGTTGCCACAAACTTTTATGAGAGTCTGTTTTCTATCTTTCATCTCTTCCATTTTATGCAGTATAAGATTTTACAAGTGAATATGCTCTGCTTCTGTGAAAGAAGGTAATATCGGCTCCACATGTGATTTCATTCTCTGCAGAGGTAAATTTAAACCTAATGATTCCTTACAGACTGAATCAGCCATTCTTCCTTTTTTTTTTTTTCCTTAATACTTCGCTGATGAATACAAAAGTAATTCAAACTTTGTTTTCCAGTTCTTTCCCTCCTCTGCTGGCAGCTGGCAATTCTTTTGCTGTGATGCATATCAAATCACAACTCGCTGAGACTTCTCAAAACAAGGCGTGCAATGCTCTCGTGTTGTGTGTTCCTCAGGTTTACACCTTTGGTTTGAGAATATGCTGGTAGATATGGAGTCACTGAGGACTGTTGATCTGAGAAGCCTGAGAAAGATTCTATTTCATAATTTAAAAAAGAATAGATGACACCTCCCCCAAACTGTTGCTCAGAAAGTCATCACTCTGCTGCGGCTTTTTATGCCCTTTGCACAACCTTTCAGAATCATTCGCCTTAGAAAATTGAATGATGAAACAGTCTTGACAAAATCAAATTGAAGGCTCAAATAACAATGGGTGCAATTGTAATGTTCCTGCTGCTAATGAAATGTAATTTAACAAGTCAGTTCAATAATTTGCTTCTAAACCCCAGAGTAAACTTTCATTCAGTGTCTGTCAAATGTAGGATACCTCAAGCCTTGCAGATGAAGCAAAGACCATGTTTATAACCCATTTACACTGGGAGCCAGACTGTCAATGTGGAGCCCTGCCAGCTTGGGCCAGATGAGAATCTAGCTCCATGCAGAGCACAAAATCTGTGGTATTGTGACCCAGACATCCAATCCAGTAACTACAACTGTAGCTGAATTGCTAGCAAACAGTAATTATATATATATATGTATTTTTTTGGTCAAAGTATAATCATGTGTCAAGTGTAGCTGCTGAGGTCCACATGCTGTTATTATTGTCATCTGGGAGGCTGGGCAGCCTTCCTCCCATCGTTCTGGCAGAGGGCTACCACACAAGGAAATCCCCTAGGACAGCAGCACGTGGAGCTTTAATGCTTTGGGAAGGGACAGAGGATGAGGTGGAAGCAAAGTTTGCCAAAGCATGTACACAGGGACATGGTTAAAGCATTTTTTCTGAGGACATTGCAGTTTTGCAATGCCACCCCTTGGCAAGGGCAGGTGATGACATCTCTGCTGTGATCACCAGCAACTATTTTTGTATGGGGCCACACACTAACCTTTCTGAGGGAGAAGCCAGCCACATCACTTACTGGTTCAATTGTAGGAACTTACATGGCAATTAGCATCCTAGCATCAATACTTTGCTTCAGTGGTGATGGATGAAGTGATTTACCTTCCATGAACATTTTATTTGAGAAACAATTCTTTCTCTATTGTGGGCAAGGTGTCATTAAATGAGAATTTCACAGGAATGAGTCAGCTAAATCCATTTCTTTCTCCAGCTTCCTGCTTTTTCTTCATCTTTTGTATCTAATATTAATTTGATTCTTTTAGAGACTGCCCTTTTAATTGATTAAGTAGACCTGAAATGCAGGGGATATGTTGCCAACATTTTTAACAAGATGTTCCTTCAAAAAGTCATCCATCAGCTTCATGCTCTGTTCAGAGGAGGGGAAGAAAGAAACCTATCAATTCTACATCCTTCATCTCATTCCCCCAAAGATCAATCATTCCTCCATGGTCCTTGACTGTTTTAGTACTTCCTAGCACACATTGATTTTTGCATACACTCCTGTGAGGGTAGTTAATTTTCCCAGAAGCAACACTGGAAAAAGCTTAACCTGTTCCTTCTGCAAGAAGGTGTTTTGGGGATGACTTCTAATGAAGGCTTCAGGAGCAGAGTTTGCACTGTGTTACTTGGGCTGCTTTTGAATGAGGTGAATGCTTCGTATATCTCTGACTGAGCAGCAGCCAACTCAGTCCTAGCCTTGGACAGGAGCTGTTAAGAGAAGTTCCAGAATTCAGGTCTGAATGGGTCTAGGTCTGGACCTGCCAGGGGTCTTTATGGTCCAAAGATGTTTTGCCCTGTTGAGAGTGATTCCTGTTCATTGTTTTAGTACCATTGCAAGGATTTCTGAGGAGTTAGGAAGGGAGAATGAAGCTGCGTTAGTGGACTAGGAGGGAACACTCTGAAGCTTAGCGAAGAAAAATGTTGAGTACTGCATGTGGGGAAGAGTAAGTCTAAGCAACAGCACAGTCTGGGAGATGGCTGCCTTAGTAACAGCTCTTCAGGAAAGGACCTACAAGTCCTTTTGGTGGTTAAGCTGAACCTAAGTCACCAGTGTGCTTTTGCAGCAGTGAAGGCCAACCACAGGTAGATCATAGAATCACTTAGGTTGGAAAAGACCCATAAGGTCATTAAGTCCAACCATAAACCTAACACAGCCAAGTCTACCACTAAACCATGTCCATGATTACTAAAAAGAGCATATCAAGAGAAGTCTCCCCTGTTCAGCAGTGGACAGGTGGCATCTGGAGTTCTGTGCCCAGTTTTGGGTCCTGCTCCCATGGAGGAAAGACTTACAGTTTTAGAATGAGGATTTTCAAGAGAGCAAGGATGCTGAAGGACATAATGATGTGCCACGAGAGGAAGAAAGTGTGGCCTTATTTATGCCGGAGAAGAGGAAATAAAAGCAGAATCTTATGAATGGTTTATAGATAAGGTGGATCAGGCACATCTTGAAAGTTCTTCACAGCAAGGCGAATTCCTGTTAGGTGTAAATAAGCGAATTTCACAGTAAAGATGAATTAATATAGGTTGCCCAGAGAGTATGCAGACTTTTCATCCTTGAAGATACTCAGAAATTGACAGAACAAACACTTGAGCAACCTGATCTAACTTTGAAGATAGCTCTGCTTCCAGAAGGAGATATGACTTGATGATTTTCAGAGACCACATCCAGCCTGAATTATTCAATGATTCAAATAAAATCCTATGCTTTATAAACATTTTTTTATTTTTAGCAGGAATGACTGCTAGTCTGATGTTTCTTATGGAAGGTGTTTTTTTACCCATAATTATTCCTGATTTTAAACACTTGGGTTAACCCTTTTATCCAAAAGGGGTGTGTGCCTTGCCTGTCCTGGAAGAGAAGGGATTAGTTTTTTCCCAAGCTAAAATTATCTCAACTGTATTTTCAGGAATGGAAGGATAATATATTGTTTTACCTGTATTCAAAGATTCTGACAGTCATTCCTCAAGAATTCGGTTATTTTTGTGCTTTCTGGCAAAGCCTATTAGCCTGGCAGGGTGTGTGGCTCTGGCAAGGCCGTACTGTGTGAAATACTGCATGGAAACTTTGTGGTCAATGAGGATTTGAATGAGTTGGTAAGACTAGGTCTGGATGGAAAGAAAGTCTCAGAGAGTGGAGAGTATAACAAGGATCAGAATGTGGGGAGAAAGGAGGAAGCAGAACAGAAGCAAGTCAGAGGAAGGGACCAGAGGGTGGTACCTTTGCTTTGTCCTGGGTAGGACTTGTTTCAGTGGTGTGCTCCTATTTGCTTTTTGCAGAAGGGCTGTATTAAATGGGACGAGGCAATGCAGGTGATGAAGTAGCAGACTTGACTGATCGTTCAGTCCTACCCATTGCCCCAGAGCTCCCTAGTGATGCTGTGTCACTTCATCTGAATTTTCCCCCTTTTTGAGGGTTGGGCTGAGATTTGAGAATTATAATGCAAAAGTGATGAGCTGTAGCAGAAAAAGTATAGGGATTGTGCTAGAAGATAGTAACTGGTATGAGTCCTCTTCTCTAGGTGGGCATCCCAAAATGATGGATGCCTTTGACTTTAATGTGTGTGGCTCAGTCTCCTGCGTAAAATGGTGGCTAGAAAGATGGTGATTATTGGTATTGATAGCTATTCTTGCAGGCCTCATTTATCACTGTTAAGCACTACAGGAAAGCATGTGAGGAAATTGATAATTCTGTCTCTACAGCCCAATTCCTCAAATACTACTCACCCTTTAGATTAGATGAGGCATCAATTCCTTCCTGGTCAAAAAACCCCAAACAACAACAAACCCAAAAGGTCCAGAGGAGACCTGAGGTTTGATATTAGTGCATCAGTAGAAAGCAACTTAATTCTGGCATTTCTGAAGTACTAGTTTTTGTAATATTAATGTTAATTTAATGGATTCTGTTGAGTAACTTTATCTATAACATTGTTTTCCTATTTCAGTTTTGTCAGTTTTCTTTTGTAAAAGTTGGCTCTAGTGACACGGATCCTCTGAAGTTGATCATAGAATCATAGAATGTTTACATTCTCAGCATTATCCATGTAAAAGGAGAAGGCCACAAATGTCTTTGCCCCATCCAAAGAAAATTAAAAATAGTATTTCAGAGGCACAGGAGGCCTTTCTGCTGCATGGGCTTCACCATCCCTTTCACCCCGCTGATAGCAAATGTGTATTTATTTCTTCTGCATTTTGGCTCCTGCCTATGATACTGTTAGAGCTTTTATTTTTAGAGTTGCTATCTTTTCTCCTGCTGCCATATCTGTCTGCAGAGTATTGCATTCCTGCCAAGTTACACTTGCTCTAGACACAACATAAACAAAATTACATGTAAGAAACGTGAAGTTGCTTGGATTCCCTGTGAAAACTAGTTTTTGTTTCAAAATAATTTCACTTTAGCCTTGTTGCTAATCTTAATCCTGGCTATGTAAAGCAAAGGTTGTCTGGTGTTGATGTGTGCAGGACATAGTGTGCTTTAGCTCTTACACAGCCTGGGATCTGGAGATGCTACTGGAGAAGTATTAATAATGTTATTTATGTATATCAATAGCAAAAGCTTTCTCATTTTCATACTGACACCTGAAAATCATCACTAGAAGTGTTAAATAATTGGAGAAGGAAAAGAAAAAGAAAAAAGAAACGATAGGTGGAAAATATTTGTCTTTCTTTTAAATGTTGGCCAAATAGTAGATGGTACTAAGGTCAAAGGATTTTATTCAGTGTCCTCCAAGGTCTGTCTGCATCCCAAGTCATAGAATCATAGGATCATAGAATGGCTAGGGTTGGAAGGGACATTAAAGATTTTCTAGTTCCAACCCCATTGCCATGGGGAGGGACACCTCCCACCAGACCAGGTTGCTCAGAGCCCCATCCAAGCTGGCCTTCAACATTTCCGGGGAAGGGGCAACCACAACTTCCCTAAGCAACCTGTGTGTGTGTATCTCGCCACCCTCACAGGAAAGAATTTCTTCCTAATGTCTAACATAAATCTACCGTCTTCCATCTTGAAAACATTCCCTCTTGTCCTACCACTACATGCCCTTGTAGAAAGTCCCTCCCCAGCTTTCCCGTGTGCCCCCTTCAGGTATTGTAAGGCTGCTATGAGGTCCCCCTGGAGCCTTCTCTTCTCCAGGCTGAACAGCCCCAACTCTCTCAGCCCATCCTTGTAGGAGTGGTGCTCCTGCCCTCGAATCATCTTCGTGGCCCTCCTCTGGACTTTCTCCAGGAGCTCCATGTCCTTCTTATGTTGGGAGCTCCAGAATTGGACACAGTACTCCAGGTGGGGTGTCACAAGAGCCAAGAAAAGGAAGAGAATCACCTCCTTTGAACTGCTGGCTACACTTCTGATGCAGCTCAGGCAGCTCTGGCCTTCTGGACTGGAAGCACACATTGCTGGTTCATGTTGAGCTTCTCATCCACCAACAGCCCCAAGTCCTTCTTCAGACTGTTTTTGATCCTTTCTCCACCCAGCCTGTATTTGTGCCTGGGATTGCCCCGACACAGGTGCAGGACCTTGTACTAGGCCTGGTTGAACTTCATGCAGTTTGCACAAGCCCACCTCTCAAGCATGTCAAGGTCCCTCAGGGTGGTATCGCTTCCCTCCAGTGTGTCGACCTTGCCACAGTTTGGTGTTGTCAACAAACTCACTGAAGGTGCAATCAGTGACGCTGTCCATGTTGCTGATGAAAATGTTAAATAGCACTGGTCTCAGTACTGACCCTTGGGGAACAGCACTCACCACGTGTCTCCATCTGGACATCAAGCCATTAATCACCACTCTTTGAGTGTGACCATCCAGCCAGTTCCTTACCCAGTGAGTGGTCCATCCATTGGTTCTCTGATTGTGAAGACTATCATGCCAACCACAAGGAAAATGTAGGCATGTGCCGAGAAAGTAAAATACTTATGCATGAAGAATCCTTATTTTGAAGCTAAGAAAAAAAAAAAACCCTGCAAAAAACCCAAACAATTCCAAATAACTTTGGCTAGTTTTAGTTCAGAAAATGCCTGTTTTCAGTTAGAATAAACTGAAGAGTAAATACTTTGAGGCTGAACTTCAATAGCATATGTTACTCAAACATTGCTTTGGTGACTTTTTTTTAACTTATGGAAGAATCACAGAAACAGAACTGAATTGGTAATTTGGATGGGTCCTGATATCTGATTCAGTGCTGGCACAGAAGGATCTAGCTGCACATCACAGCTCTTTCGGTAACAGAGACCCATTGAAAGCCAATTTTCGTTAAGGCTGTTTTTGGAAAAGAGGTGTAGATGTTATGAAAACACATATGCAGTTGAGTTTAAAAAAACGCTTTCATTGAGAAACACAGAATTATTTGAGTATAATGAAGATGTTAATTTTATTCCTGCTTGTTTCCCTCCTCCCTTGCTCAGGGGCTGGTGGCAGCTTGTACCCTGCCTCCCCCAGCCCATTTCCCTGCCTGCATGCCCACTTCTCTGAGGTGCTCTGTTTGCCTTCTCTCTGTGGCAGGGGACAAAAATGAAGCTTGGGAAAGAGCAGTTCTCCAGACCATGCCCTTTGCAAGTTCTCTGCAAGAACAGATTGGTGTGGCAGGATTGGTGAAAACTCTGGCTATTCTGTGTCTGCTTGCTGTTTGCTGAGATAAGATACCATTGTGAAGTGGAGCAACCTATTTAAAAATATTCTTCATAGTTAGAGAATAACATGGGTATAAAAGAGGGAAAGACAGGGTTGTGTTATGGCCTGGTTCTGCTCTTGTAGCACCCATTTAAATTCCCATTTATGTTTTCCTAATACACTCATCTCCTTTTTGCCGCAGAGCTATTTTAATTGAATTTGCTTGTTCTGCCTGCCATTTAGCTGTGAGCTGCCCTGACTAAAACCAGTTTCAATGCAATAACAAACCAAGCTGTTTCACTAAATTTCCGGTGTTAAAAGCAGCTGACCTTCATATGTTGCTGGGGAAAGGAGGGGAGTCTAGCAGTTCTAATGCTGAGAGCCACACACAAAATCTGCTGGCGCGCATAACTTGGATGAGAAGTTATTGTAACTGCACTAACTACCTATATTAAACACAGTTGCTGCCTTTTCTGTGCAAGTGCATGTGTAATTTTCAATATCGACTGCATTTGGAATTGAACTCTCAAATGGGCTGTGATCATATGCTAGAATGCATTTGGGATGAGTATGTATTTTGTAATAATTAGTTCATTACTAGGCACAATTTAGCCATTTATCTTGAAAGTACTTATTTCAGTTATTAAAAAAAAAAAAAAAAAAGGAAAACCAGAAGTATTTAAAAAAATTCTTCAACCGATACAGCGTTACTACTATTGTGGGAAACACAGATAAAGGGATGGAGTCAGAAGTTAGTTTCCCATAATACACATTTGTACAACTGTACAGCTATTAAAATTATCTTTGTCTAGTTTATTAAATAGAGCAGTTAGCCAATGCACTGTTTCTCTTTGACACTGTATTTCTGTTGGATTTGTTGGGCCAACTGCTTGACCACCAGAAATACCAGACTGCACAGGGCAGGGACTCCCTTGTATCATTAAACTGAGGAGTTTTTCCATATTTTTCAATGGTCTTCACCCACTGAAGTCTTGTGATTAGATCCGTTTGTTTCAGAGGGAAGTATCTTGTTTGTTTATGCAAAACCACTGTAGCAGATATTGTATATGTACCTTCCTTTATTATTGATTTTTTTCACCTCTGCTGTATTCTCCAGGAGTCCTGATAGTTTGTTTCAGGCTCTTGTTGAGTGAGTGATAAGATTTTCGAACAGAGGTTCAGAAAGTGTCTGTTGCTTCTCAGTGGTTGGGTTGGAAAAGAATGTGTCAAGATAAGGCCTTTAAGTAGCACCGATGAATAACTGATGTGCAAGAAGGCAGAGAGGCTTCATA
Source organism: Apus apus (assembly GCF_020740795.1). Taxonomy (NCBI): domain Eukaryota; kingdom Metazoa; phylum Chordata; class Aves; order Apodiformes; family Apodidae; genus Apus; species Apus apus. The sequence continues at coordinate 105,291,965 of NC_067283.1, forward strand.
TTTGTTTATTTTATAATGCTGCTTTAATTCTTAGTTTTACAACCAACACAACTGTTCAGGCAGAGAAGTGGTCTTGAGAAATCTCATAATAACTATCAGATACTGCCTGGGAGCAGAATATGCCATAGGAAATGGGGAGAGAGGGCTGCTTCTGCTAGATTCCTCCTTTCCTCCAACCAGTGTGCTCAGATTCCATGCAGCTTTCAAATAAAATTTTAAACCTGTTCATTTAAAAAAACAGTTTGGCCTGACTCTGGTCATGAAAATCCTTGTACTGCTTATAGTAACTTGAGCATAACACCTCCTAAAATAATTTACTAGAAAACAATAGATGTTAAAACAGGTCGGTGCATTCTCAATGTGATGATGAACATTTGGACAAAATGTTTTGATTATTTTTGTTTCTCATTCTCATGCGCATGATTAGTTTGACTTTCTGTTATGCTAGCAAGTAAACTTCATTACAGTACAGTGAAGACTACAAAAAGTAAAGAAAATGATTGTCTGTAGAGATAAAAGAATCCTGGGTAAGAGCAGTTTAGTTTATATTGATTGTCCATTGTTAAGTCTGAGTTACACAATTCTGGATTGCTGTTACTAACTAAAACTCTTTAAAAAGTTGTGGGGTTTTTTGTGAGTTAAGAAATGTCATGTTATTCAGCATGATTCATACTACCTTTCCATGTTTAATTTTCTTCTTCTAGTAGCAGACTGTTACAACACTCTTCTTCCCTTCCACAAGTTACTTTACTGCTCTTTAGAGCCATGAGGCTTAAGCAAAACCAGGAGATTCAATGAAAGGGGTGGGAGGAAGAAGGTGGGAATTGAAAATCTCAGGAAGGCCTGGTGGTTTTTATTTCCCAAAATACATGTATAGAAAGAGAACCTGATATAGAAAGAGGTTAGGAGCATCGGCAGTTTGGGGAAGAGAATATACAAAGCAATTGAAAATTATCTTACTGCTACATTGCAATGCCTTCTCTGAAAAGAATGTTAAGCTGGTTTCAGTCCTTTTGGCTATGGTTCATCTATTCCACAGAAGCTAGGTTTCTCAGGTCAGATTTGTTATTGGTCCTTCATACAGAGCTGGGTTGACTACATCCCAATACTTAAAATACAGGCATCCTGCGACGTGATCCTGGTATCATTGGAAGTTGTGTTCAGGCATACATTTGCTTGGGTACTCAAAAACACTGGCTATGTTCTTCACCTCTCCAGCCCTCATGTTGTTGGGCGTTGCAGTTGTGGAGCTGAGTTCCCACTACAGGTCTCCAGCTTGGTGGCTCAGAATGTGAATGTGCTCCGCAGGCCAAGCTCGATTGAGCCGCACAGTTGTGAGCAGTTCTCATGTTCTGCTTGTGTCATCTCTGTGCACACACAGTTGTTCCCCATATGTAAAACTTTTAAATACTTGGGATTGCCTAAGTATAGCTTTAGCAATTTTCTGTGAGCCAAGTCCTTATCCTTAACTTAGTAAGTTTTACGCATTGTAAACAACTGCTGTAGGTGCTTAAAAAAATGCCCTATTTTTCATCACTTTCTTTTTCTTTTGTAAATAAGGAAAAACAAGCAACTCTTCTTTTCTTTCTGGAAATTTTAGTTTTATTTTCAGGCAGTTTATACAACTAAACTTTTCACGATCTGAAGTGTGGACTCCCAAGACAAATTTTTAACAGTGTCTTTGACAGTGATTTTCTTCTTTCAGTTAATGCAGGCCAATACATTTTGAAGCTTTTGTTGAACAAAGCAATATTATATAAAGACATTTATTTTAGAGAGAGAGACTGACTTCATCTGCATTTTGCATAAAAAATGTCTACACTATGAATTAGTGAACTTTGAACAGAGTACCATGAATTCTTGTCCTACCAATTTGCATCTTAGCTTCTCCAAGTAGCCATCACTCTCCTTTTGATTTCAAGTTATCCATCAGCTTCACTTGACTTTTTGTATACCACCCTTAGACAGGGAAAGTGGTTTTATAGGCTTCAGACACTAAAAAAGGTAAAACCAAGAAGTGGTTAAGAGCAGTCACTGTACTCCCGGTACAGAAATTGAGGGTATTAAGGATCTAAAAGACAGGAAAATAGGATGTAACATGCTACATAATCCTACCATAATAGCTTGATTTGCATGTATATAATGCATGATAACTGCTGTTTTATGGCAAGTTTTCCAGACGTTGTAATTGCCTGGTGAATGTTGCTCTGCTCTGCTAAGTTCCTTGACTGATGAGTTCTGTACAAACTTTAGACGCGCCACATAATGCGATGTCTGGGAAGTTGCAAACTGAAAATTTTATTTGATTAGTCTAAATAAAATTGATAAATAACGGAGAATGTGATTTTAGCTTTAGAGAGGCTTTGAAGAAGGTAAGTGAATAAAATATCCACATTGATGCTTCAGCCTTTGCAAGAGACCTTACAATTCACGTGCATTTCAAGATCCCAGGCAGTTACAGAAAAGCAACATTTCACTTTGCTTTACTTTGCAAGTTAATCATTGGGGAGTTTAACTGCGGAAGTCCTAACTTTAATCATAATAGTGGACATATGTCAGAGTATTTGATTTCTATGGAGTATAAAGAATTTATTTCTCTCAAATGGTAGACTTTTTGTCGTGTTATTCTAAGAAATGTTCATTATAAGGTGGTTTAAAAAAAAATTAATTGCTGCTTATTAAAAATTGGGAGAAAAAACCAAAACCTGCTAGTGAGGAATTTACTGATGACAGGAGAACACTTTTTCTTTGAAGCTCATTTCAGAGTACTACACAAAAATGCTTTCTGGCTGAAGGGATTTGGCACTCTTTCACCCCAAGAAATACATTGTCACGTTGTGGTGTAAACTCAAGACTGAGTTCCCCGAGGATAAGCTGCTCTATCTCCTGCCATTTTGCCTGGGTGGAACATGAGAGCAAGAGCTCAGGTTTCATCATTCATCTGTATAATCACTTTCAGGTTCCTTCAAAGAGTGGCAGAATCCCCCCAAAAGGAAAATAAAGCACAGCTTTGCAGGCTTAATGCAAAGCAGAGGGATGGTGGCGGGGAAAGATGTGGAGGCTCTATACCGCGAGACACTGCTGCAGCATCTTTGATGCCATGCATTCAAATCCACCCTGTGTAGTGGTAAGAGAAATGAAGAGTAACAGTGGCAGTGTAGCCATGGTGGTCTAGGAGAGTCTGGAGGCAAACCTTGCCCCTTGAAGGGAAACATTTTGCTTTGGCCTGAGCTCAGCTATTAATTGTCCTGGGTGGCCATAGCGGTCAGGTAGCCTGATTCACTAATCCAAGCATATGTTGTGACAGACGACCAGCAAGTGCAGTGCTGCCTGTCAGCATGCATATAGCTACTGCATATGGTCTCCCTTGCCTGATAAAAATATATGAAGGGAAGTTGAGTGTGCTGGGCTCCATGGTGATAAGGGTAGAGTGCAAAGGGCAAGGAGTAGTAATGAATCCTTAGGAACACAACTTCTCCCATACTTAATTTTCGTCATTCAAACTTTTCTCCCCAAAATGTGAAAGGAACACAGGAGAGCAATTCATTGAAGAGATCCAAAACCTCTGAAGGCTGTTTTATTAGTTCATTTATTTGGCTTTCTTACGTTTTCTCTTAATTGCTTTCTTCCACTAAAAGTAATTCTTAGACTATAGATTAGCTGCTGTATGAAAAGTGATAAATTGGCCCAGACCTCCAGAAATTGATATGATACCAAAGTTAGAATTGGAGGGGTTTGGGACATTTTGTTCCAAACTAATTGAATAATAGAATTTTCTTGCAATTGCAAAGGAAACAAGTGTGTGCTGCATATTGTGTAAATGCAATGCTTTGTATCAGTGCCACAGTGTTTTTACTTTGATAAAATGTTTGTGGCTTTATTTCTACAGTTATGTGTCTTGTCAGGAGAAAACAAAGTCTTAAAGTGAAAATACTCCTTTTACAGCATTATTGCACTTTCCTGGCACCTCAAACATCAGTGAAATTCCAAAGGCAATGGGCTCTGGTTACTTTTTTTAAGAACACTGATATTTGATGATACGTGTTAATAGGTATAATGGGAATTGCAAATTTTTCCTAAGCAGCTTCATGAGTCAAAGCACAAACCGATGGGATCAATGACCGTGGTCTTATCAGAGTTGGGAAACTGAGGACTGTCACTGTTTGTAAGCCCTGACACTTAACATGATTTTATCTTGCGACAGAGATTCCAGTACCACTCTTTCTGTTTGTTACTCTGCTTTGGGAGAAGAGCTAGCATTAAAACCTTGAAAAGTGTGGTGGTTTGGCTGCTGTGAGCAGTACTTTAAAGAGGACCTTGAAAATAATTTGACTGACACTTGAGTAGAAAGAGTTCAACATGGGGAGAATGCAGCCTGTATCTCTTCACAGGCTTTCTGTAAATATTTTTTTTGTTTGTTTGTAACCATGGAGACCTGCTTACCTTTAACTGTGATCAGTGGCACTGGGTTAGTCCTCAGATATGCTGAATAAATGTTTGTATGTTACCTGATTTGGGGGAGGGATGGCAAGGCTTTGTCTGTTGTCACCTAGAAAATTGATTATTCACTGAAATCTCTGTATAGATTTCAGTTTCAACTGTAGAAACTCCAGCACACAAACTGATTTTTTTGGTTGTCGTTTTTTGATGTGGGGTTTTTTTGTTTGCTTGTTTTGTTTTTTAAGGTGATTACGGGGTTTGCTACATTTATTTTATTACCAAAAACAAGTTGTGAGCCCAGAAGTTTTCTGGGAAAGAGGCAGAGCATTTCTTCTAAATGCAGGGTCCTTACTTAAGCTTGTGCTTTCCTATCAGCCTTTTTTTTCCAAGTAACTTTAAAAGCAGGCAAGTTGGCCCAATGCTTAAGGTGTTGAGGATGTTGCTTGGCAACTTTGGGCTGTGTGTGTGTCTTCTTGGGAGCAGCCGGACAGATGTTTGCACACAGGCTGACTGGGGGCAACCTGGTCCTAAAATTGTTGGTTCAGGGGATGTGTGGTAAATCAAACATTTGCACTGTGAGAGGCTGTTTGTGATACTCATTATTTGCAAAGTGTAAAAAGCTTTTCAAAAGGGTGAGAGGCTGAGATGCCTTTCTTGGATATTTTTCAGTGCCTAGGACACAAATATATATCTAATTTGTCATGTGGGAGAGTGCAATTTGTTGTTAAAGCTGTGAGTAGAGGATGACGTTGAGATATTTTTTTTCCCCCTCTCTCTTTTAATATAACAGTAACATTTTTGTTCTGTTAAGAGTATTTCTCTTCAGAGATACAAACCCAGATCCCTCCAGGTTGTTTTGTGGGTCTGTGTCAAGTTAGCAATTAGCTGCACTTCAGTTAGAAAGAAACCAGGGGAGTGTGACTCTTGACTACTTTTTAATCCCAGGATACAATACCCTGGGTGCACACAGGGCACCCTACTTTAAGGCATGCCAGTATATTTTGCCAAGGGAGTGATATGAAGAGCCTGGATTGGTACATACTGATTTTTCCTCCATGAGTACGGGCAGAGTGAATGAGGTGCAGGAGAAGCTGTCAAAGCAGAGGGAAAGGAGGGCTTTCTCCTTTTCTTACTACCTTCAACTTAGCTTTATTGGCAGTGTCCCATCCACTAAATGTGAGACTTAAACTGTAAACTGAATTAGAGGTGGTTTTTTAAAGACAATGCGTTTTAAATGCATCTGAGGAACTATAAACATAAGCTGGAGGAGCTCCTGGCGGTGTGCAGAGGTGGTCTGGTAGCTGGAGGTGGACTGGCCCCTGGGAGCCCCATCAGGCAGGGCCTGAAGGTTAAGGATATAATTTTGAGCCATCGCTGACATAAATAAAGGCTGGTGGCCAGCACCACAGTCTGAGGCCAGGACAGGCTGGTGTGGCTGCCAAAAGAGGCAGCAGCGTGACTGTGCCGTCATCTCCACTTCTCATGTCACACCTGACCCCTTGCTTTTCAGTCGCATATTGGTGAGATATCATGGGGAATGGTGCTGAGGAATTGATCAGATTTATTGTCTCTCCCCTTTTTTTAGTTTTAACTTGGATGACTTTGCCTGCTTTTTTTTCCATGGCCTTAATAAATGCTTGTATTAACTTGGTGAACAGGGCGGCAGGATGGAGGTGGGAAGGAGCAGACAAACAGGAAAAATGGAGACTTTTCTCCTGTTGGTAATATGGACCTTTAATGGCCTGGGAAAGTGTGGTAGCTGGTGGGATGGGGACAGGCTGTGAAGAGCAAGGGCTTTGTCTGGCTGGGCATGCTTGGAGCAGGCAGGGACAGCCTGAACACAGGTCCACATCGTTGGTTTGTGAAGAGTAGCTGCTACTGCTTTTAACATATTGTGCAAAGAAAGAAGTAGGAGCAAGAGGAGGCAGATGTGCACTTTTTAAACTAGAGACAGAAAAATTGCACTGTATATTTGAGGGTTTTCCTTTCTTGCTGTTTTCTTCAATACTCATAGTTAGTACATTAAAAATGCCAGCCCTTTGTCTTTCAACGAGTCAAGTTTACTTACTGTCAAATATCAAATCTGGGTTGTCTACTTTTCTGGCACTCTGAGAGAATAAAAATGGAGAGGGGTAGTTTGTCAGGAAAGATGGCTAAAGAATTTAAAATCCTTCTTTAGACATGCCAGGTTAGAAATATTGTAGTTCTTAGGCATCTTTGGAGCTAAACTAATCTTTTAACCATAAAAGAAAAAAGCCTGTGACATGGCCCCCAACACAAAAAGGACATGGAACTGTTGGAATGAGTCCAGATGATGACCATGACCATGCTCAGAGAGTTGGAGCACCCCTCCTATGAAAGCAGGCTGAGAGAGTTGGGGTTGTTCAGCGGGAAAAGAGAAGGCTCCATGGTGACCTTACAACAGCCTTGCAGTACCTGAAGGGCGCCTACAGGAAAGCTGGGGAGGGACTTTTCATATGCTTGTAGTGATAGGACAAGGGAGAATGGTTTTAAACTGGAAGAGAGAAGATTTAGGTTAGACAATAGGAAGAAATTCTTTCCTGTGAGGGTGGTGGGACACTGTCACAGGTTGCCCAGGGAAGTTGTGGTTGCCCCCTCCCTGGAAGTGTTGAAGGCCAGCTTGGATGGAGCTTTGAGCAACCTTTATCGAGCGGGAGGTGTCCCTGCCCATGGCAGGGAGGTTGTAACTAGATGATCTTTGAGGTCCCTTCCAACCCAAACTGTTCTTAGATTCCATGATCTTTGCATTCATAGTGGTAAGACAAATAGGTATAGGATAAATGTGTTCATCCTTGAGCAGGACTTCCTGCCTTTTCTTAATAACACTTTTGTGATAAGCATAAGCATAATTATTCATTGTACTTTAAACATGAACCTACTAGTGCTTCCCCTAATTGATATTAACCTTTATTAAAATGGGAATGAAGTCTGCTGGGTGCTATGCAAACACTTGTTAAAATGCCTTCCCTACCTGGTAGATCTTGCAGCTTAAGAAGATAAACAATATAAAAGCACTTGGGGGCTGTGCCTGTTAACCTGGCCACTGAGAGTCATTTTATTATAGGTATCATGAGTAAGAGGTATCTTAAAAAGTGATTTGTAGAAAGCAGTTATTATTCAGTGGCACTTCTATTTCTGATAGTGCTTAATTCATATGAGCATTGATTCTCCTTTGAGTCAGTGAGACTTTAGCTTATGTTTAAGGTAACTCCTACTTAAATCCTTCTCTGAATTAGATGCTTCATGAAAGGAAGACAGAAGAGCTAATGATAGTTTTGAAACTAAAATGCAAGACTGGGTTTAATGGCAGGGAAAAGGGGGAAGGAAGGTATCTGCTTTCCTGTTTAACATCTCACAGGTAGGGCAAACCAGCATGCACTGTGGGAATAAGGACAAAAAGCCACAATTTCATGGACTGAAGTAGATGAACTCAACAGAAAGCACCCCCGTAAAGGAGAATGGTCTGTGTTGACCTTGGTAGAAGTGGTCACTCTCTAGGAAGCTCTCAGTCCTGGAGCTGCCAATAGGAGATGACAGTTGTCTTTGCTTCCTTCATTGTTAGGCTGTTTAGGAACCTTACTTTAAAAAAAATAGATTTGTGTTGAATGCTTATGGCATATTTTCCATCTTTTCTGTTTCCTGTAGTCGGTGTATATTAAATCAGATTACAATTAAACCATATTAATGATTATGCATAGACAAAATGAGTTAAAAATTAAAACCTTGCTGAGATAAAAAAGCTTCAGTTTATTTCTCTATCTGAAAACTAATTAATGTGTTTTGTGCACAGCCTCCAGTGCATCCCAAACCATCTTAGTTCCATCAAACTTTGATTACCTGTGGTTCGTGATGGGAGTTGGAGAACTGCTGCAGGATGTAATAGTTTGATAATCCAGTTTATGCTGTCAGTCAGAAAGTAGCTACAGATATGAAAGTGGCAAAGGGCTGTGCTGAATTAATTGCAATAAATCTTCTCTAGGCAAGATTTCAGTTGCAGAAGCACTGGGGCCAAATTTACTGATAGTTCCTTCAATAGTCTTAAAATGGGGTGGATTTGGCACTGATAGGCAGAGCAAGACTTGCATCAAATGACAGACCAAATAAATCCCTGCAATGAGGTCAATAAACCTGTGTCAAGAATAAATCTGATGTGCTGCATCATTTGAATTGCTCTAATGGATAGCTCACCTGAAGGTTTACTTCTTAGGTATTTGAAGACAATTAGAAGTCTGTGGGCATTATATTTGCATTGAGGGAAGACAGAATTGGAAGATTTGGTCACATTTCTAAATCTTACCTTCATCTGCTGTCTCACAGCAATTGCTCTTAATTATGAGAATCTTGTTTCATTGCCATGCGGAAAGCTAAGCTTCATGAGTCATGAGCAGAACAGTTTGCTTTTAATAAATTGAAGTGGATATGGTAATAAAAAAAACACAACAAAAAACAGTTTGACTCCAAACCCATCTACCCGTCTAGACAGATAGTGCCAAGCTCCTGTCTGCTAAGAAATATCTTCTTAATAATGCTGTAATAATGCTACTACTTTTACAGTACTTGCCATTTTTCAAAGTACCCAGCTAATTCATCTTTGGCTGGGCTTGAGATGGCCTTTTGCTGAGTGTGATAGCATTTTTCTGTCTTCTTTTCCTGTAATATGCTATTTTGAATGCCATGTCCAATCAATTATGGAATCACAAGGATGTTTTAGGCAGCAGTTCCCAGGGCTGGGCAATAATCCTTGTCCCTGCTCTTCCAAAGTCGCCTATTCATCCTTTCCTGGCAGGAACCGTGTGTCTCCCCATTCCCCTCTCCTACAAAAAAAGCCCTTGCCGTGGCCAAATATTCTGTGCAGGCCCATTTTCCTTACGGCTGCCCTCCTTTTACAGGCCCCCCATGGGGAAGGAGAGTTTGTGTGTTGGCACCTTCTCCTTCCCCACCTCTGATTTACCTGCTTCATGTCAGAGGCTGCCTTTACTTTTATTCTTCCCTGGCTTTTTGTGCCAGGATCTTCTCGGTTCCTTCCGTCCTCCATTTGCAGGCCTTTTCCAAGAAAGTTGCATGTGTTTACCAACGGGGGGAAACTGGAAAACCAAAAAGTGGATGGATGGATGGATGGATGGATGGATGGATGGATGGATGGATGGATGGAAAAGGGGTTGGAGGGCAGAGCCTCCTGCATGTTTCACCCATTTCCCCAGCCTAGCATCAGTCTCTTGGATGATTCTGTCCATAGTTCGTAGAGTTGGGTTCAGCATGTATTCTTTCCTGAAGAATGGGGTGCTGGGAGCAGCCTGACTTCGAGACCAGCACAGAAGTAGTTTGGATGTGCAAATGTGCTGCAGTGGAGGATGCTGGTCTGGCAAAAAAAAGCGAGAAAGGTATCTGACACAAGGGGAAGGAAACTGCTTTGGAGAGGAGGAAGATGAAGAGATACTTTTGTAAGAGCAAAGGAGGAATAAAGGGTTGGGAAGCCCCTGACCAAGAGGTATGGTGGTAATGAAGGGACTGGGGAGAAGAGGCTGGGTGGAGATGGAGAATGGGGTATGATAGATGTGGGAAGAGGAACGGGGATGACCTGGCAGGCACAGCCTGGTAGAGGTTCTCTGCAGTCATCAAAATGGGGAGGAAATGCTAAGTGTGTACGGTCATGCAGGGAACTCGTGTCTAGAGAAGCAGGATGTGAAGGACTCAAAGGCTGTGTTCAGGGCACACTGTGTGCCATTCTGTGTCCCACCCAAGATAGTGCTGCTTTTAAATGAGCACAATGCAGGAGTTAAACCATTTTCCATGGCAGGCTGTAGAGGCTGTGTGTCTGGCTGCTGGCAGGGAATTTTGTGGAGGTGAGAAATGACCGCCTTGGGCTTAACCAAGCCTGATGCATTGGGAATTGAGACAAACAAAAACTCTAATGGGACCATTAAACTCATTTGCTCTTGCTTTCCAAGTCTCAAACACCACCTCAAGAAAGGCAAGAAAATAGCAAAAATAAAACTGTTGTCCCATAGCAAGATGGGAGATCAGAAGTCTCTTCTAGTGCTGCCTAGACTTGTCATCCAAGCTTCCTTTTGTGTAGACACTGGGATAACTCCAGTGAAGTGTGGGGGGATCATTCACGTTTCCTGCCTCTGTGAGAAGAGTATGGATTTGGGCTTGGAAGAACAGTTACTTTAAATACTAACTTAAAACTGCAGGTTCACAGAACTCTAAACTTCCATGGAGCTTCCATCTGACATAATTCAGGGCAAGCTGGCCAACTAACCCATTTTGGAATGAGAAATTAACATTTTAAAATGAAAAAACCCTCAACATTCAAAATACTGCGAGCATTGAGAACTCGGAAAGTTAGGCCTATACTAGTAGTCCAGAAGTATCAGTTACCTCGTATCTGCTGCAGAGATTTTCTGCTTGTAGGAACAAGTTAAATCAATGTGCTGAAAGCCTTCTAGATCCTCAGATGCAAGATGGTATAAGATATGCAGTATATCCACAAAAGGAATCAAAGAGTATATTGCAGCTGTGGGGCGAACCTGCCTACGGTTCTGCTCAAGGACACGTGTTGTTGTGAAGCACTAACCCTCCAGCAGTGAGTGTATCTCTGCCTAAAAGCAGTGTCAACACCTTCCTCCGTAATGTTCAGTACAAGAGCTGCAAAAGGTTGAGCTGGTTAATACTGCATTGTTTTTCAAATAATATTTCCAAAGTGTCCCGGCTTGCTTTTGAGACTCAATTTGATTCAAACCAACTCAGTCCTTTTCTTCCTTTTTTTTCCCCACTTCAAACCTTGTTAACTCTAATGTGTGTCTTAGCTGTCAAGCCCATTCCTGTGTGATTCGTGATGACTTCCAGAGCTCCTGGTGGAGAAGAGTATACAAGCCTTTTTCTTTCAGCTGCATGACTAGAGGTATGCCTTCTCTTAGTTGATGGCATGCCTTTTCCTTTTGAAGTCTCTCCTGCATGTTACAGTGTGCCACATCTCCTACATGGCATTCCTGCATAGCAGGTGAGGGAGGTGTGTTTCTTGCTACAATTCTACATAGAATACAGAGCAACACAGTTTTGCAGATCTGAGAAATGGTACATCTGCTTATTACTGTCATAACTTCTTTCCCTTCTTAAATCCCACAGAGATGCTGCTAATTAAGGGAGATACATTTTGCCCCCCCACCCCCCCGCTCGATTCATATCAGAGGCCTGAATGTAATTTGTATCTTATCATTTTGGAAAGCTCTCAAACACGCTACCTAAGGAGAAAATAACCCTGATTTATCTGCTGTGTTGCAACAGGACTGAAGGTGCAGCATGAGAGCGTCTCGATTCGTGGCTCTCCCATAGCAAGGCATCGCTGCCCTTCCCACGACCAGTTTCTCCCCCGGAAAAAAAGCAAGTTCAGCCACTTCTGGCCCCTCAGAGACGTGAAGGAGCAGTGCTTCTGAGCACCATGGTGCTGCACAGTCTTAAATCCAATAGCTGCTCGTATGCATGTAGTTCGTGGAGAGCTGAGTTATGTGCTTTCAGAACAGCTACATATTTACCAAAATGAAATGGTGCATGAAGGATTATCCCCTACCAAAAAGCTTTTGTATGCACTAGGAATTTTTTATGCTTTCCGACATGTGGCATGTGGTGGTCTGTACTGTAGTGAAAACTAAAAAGTCTTTGTTGGTTTTACGTTACCCTTTCTGGATCAGGAGCTGATGTGTGGCAGGACCTTTGTTTTTTTTAGTAATGCTGTTGAGTGAAATAAGGGCCAGATTTTAAGAACATATGCTTTGTCATTGGAAATTAAAATCGAGGAGGCTGGTACCCCCACCCAGCAACGACACCAGAGATAAATCAAAGCCAGACCTTGCCAATACGCAGCTTGCTGCTTTTAAGTTCCTAGGGAGTCTCTCCATCGCTAGGGTTTGGTTGCAACTGCAGCAGCTAAACTCATCTGTCTAAATAGAAGAATTCATTTAGCTGAGCCAATAACCAGCTGGATCCCTCCGGACGCAGGTGGGGATCCCGGTGCCGGGCGGGGAGGGGGGAACAACGACCCTCCGTGCTGTATGGGGAAGAGGGAGCTAATGGTGGTGAGAAACCTGCCAGCATCCAGCTTTTGCCGTTTAGCGCGGCGTGGACATTTCCCCCCGCTCTCCTTTATTTTTTTTTTTCCCCCCCTCTTTCCTTTTTTTTTTTTTTTTTTCCCTTCTCTCTCTCTCTCTCCCCCTTTCCTTTTTCCCTCCTCCCTCTCTCCAGAGGAGCCTCCGCAGCCCTGATTTGCTGGGAAGCGGCGGAGGCTCGCTCTGGGCAGAGCCGAGCTGCGCTGCCGCTGCTGACGCGTGGCCGCTGCCGCCGGGATCAGCCCCGAGCCCACGACCGCCGGGAGCAGCCCAGCGCTCCGGGACCGCCGGGAGCAGCCCCGCTGCCGCCGCCGGGAGGAGCCCCGCGCCCCGGCCCCGCTGCCGGGCGTCCCCGGCGCTCCCCACGGCTGCCAAGGTACCTTCCCGCCGCTCCCGCCCCCACTGTCCTCCCCGCAAGGGGAAGCGGAGGATATGACCTAGAGGGGAGGGTAAATTGCACCCCCCTCCCCTTTAGCAAAAATATATATACGTGTTTATATAGATAAGCCTCGTTCGTAGGAGCCATTTTTAAGTTAGCGGCTGCCGAGGGGCGGCGTGTGCAGGATGAGGCCGGGATGCCCAGGGGGCACGGAGGAAGGCAGCCACCCTTTGGGTGCCCCCCGGAGAGCGGGGAGGACTCTGCGGGGGGCACCGCTGGCTGCGGCTGGGGCCGCGGGACACGGACACGGCTGCTCCCGCCGCAGCTGTGCCGAGGGTGAGGTGGAGGGGGGGGTGTCGCAGTTGTAATTTTTTGGGGGCGATATGCGTTTCTGTGGGAAACTTCTGTAGGCGGCAGAGGCGCGGCCAGGGGGGCTTGTCTGGCTTGGCAGGACTCACCCCGAGCCCTCTGAGCCCCGGGGCTGGTGCCGGGTGCCCCGCTCACCTGGGGGGGCACAGCGCCTGGGCAGTGCAGCAGTAGCCGCCTCCCCCCCCTCCCCCCGGGCCCTCCTCTTCGTCATCGTCCGGCCGGGGCTACGCGCCTTGCGGTGTTGGGGGGGCTGTTTCCCTCCCCCGCCCCGGACCGTGGCTTCTGCAATGCGGTGGGTGTGGTTATGTACGGAGCACATCGCAGCCCCGGACCGCTGCAGTGGCAGCGCCGCGCCGCCCCCGTCGCTCCACAGCCCCGGCCGGCAGCGAGGGGCCCCGCCGCCCGCGGGTGGGGGAGCCGCTGGGCCGGAGCTGCTCCGCCCCGCGCTGCCGGGGCCGCCCGCGGCGGGAAACGGGAGTAGGGCGGGCGCCTGCCTGTCCCCCTGCCTGCCTGTCCCCCTGCCTGCCTGTCCCCCTGCCTGCCTGTCCCCTCCCTGCCTGCCTGCCCGGGCGCGGGTTTTCCAGGTGCGCTGGAGAGGCGGCCCGAGCCGTGTGTGTGTCTTCCTCCTGCCCCCGACGCCTGTCCCCGCGCAGCGCGGAAGTTGCGGTGCTTGGCCGGGGCTGTGGGGAAAGGAGAAATAGAGACCCCGAGGGTGCGGCCGGCAGGAAGGCTGTGCAGTTCCCTCCTCCCGCATCCCGGCTGCGGCACCCGGGTGAGCACAGGGGGGCTGAAAGAAATAGTTTCTTTATCTTTTCAGGTGTTCTTAGTTTTCATTCAGAGTTGAAACTTTATCTTGTACACCGAGAAGCTTGAAAACTCCCACCCCTATAATGAATGAAAGCAGCAAAATACTCTGGCCTTGCACCTTCTTGATTCTTCTTTTTTTCTCCTGGGGCTGTGCTTGAGGGGGAAGGTGGCATTCAGAAAAGGTGATTATCACACTGAATGCTGTTTGCCAGCTTGTGTTTGAGGTAGGGATAGAAAGTATTTCCTCAACATGTATGTCGCTTGGAAGTCGAAGGGAAGGTACCTATGATGTTTGAAATCTTGGCTGTCAAAATAACTGCAAGCCAGAGGCCTTACTGCCAAGTAAAAGCTCTGGGTTAGGTGTGCCCCACATGCATCTGTCTTTTTACAGTGTGGCAATCTGAATTACGTCTTTTTTTTTCTTTCATTTGAATAGTGTCAGCTCTTGCCTGTGTCAATAGGAAGGTTTGTATAAAGAAAACATAGCTAAATCTCATAGCAAATGAGAAAATGAGCAAAGTATGTGTTTGAGCAGTAAATCTTAGTCAGATGTGATTGAGTATTTGCTTTTCTGTAAATCTATGGAGAACTGTCATTTTATAGCATATTAAAAGGTCGAGATCATCCTGCTGCGTCACTGATGTGAAATTCATGGGTCTTGCTGCACCTGTGTGTGTACATGCATAATGTAGGATAAGTGAATACAGCTCCACGGGTCTCCTTGGGTTGGAAAGTTTCAGCTCTACAATGATGATGAGACCTGCATGGCAATAGGAGAGCCCGAGAGCACTGCATTGGAAGTTTATTCCAGGAAGGCTCCTTGAGCTGTCAGCGTGCTGTAGACCTGCTTACTGCAGCAGAGAACACAAAACACTTTGAGAAGCATTAAAAGTACATTGATTTTATTAAATCGGAGCAGCACAGGCATTCACATCCCTCCATTGTTGGTGCAGCTGATGGCCTTTTCTCCCCAAAGGCTGCCCCAAATGACCAGGTAGCTGGTAGGATGCATGTCAGGAGCTCACCCGATAGGAGCCTGCTTCTGTGGTGGGCAGGTTTTGCCTATGGGAGGAGGAGGAGGAGTGGGGAGACAACAGGGTGTGGTACCATGCCCAGCTCCCCCCCCCCCCCATGCCTCCGCCTTGGCGGCTCTCGCAGGGTTTGGCTGTGTCTTGTCTGCTGGGGAACTGCAGCAAAACTGGAGAAGTCTAATTTTAGTTGGGGTTTTATTCTCTCTTCCAAGAAGGAGCAAGTGAAGGTGAAGCTACAACTTACGTAATTTTTTAATTAAACAGGGTGAGGTTGTGGGTTTTTTTTTCATTTTTTTTTAATTTTCTTTTTTTTTGTCGGTAGTGTAAACCTGCTGAATATTTACTCTTTGATGAAAAATAATCACTTTTCACAGGTTTTCCTTTGAAGGCTGAGGGCTTTTTGTAGATAATATGGGTACTGGTGGTAGGTTTGACCCACAGTAGCATGCTTATACCTGTATTTGTTAGATTTGTTGTTTGGTGCAATGGCTGTGAATTCCTTGGGGGCTATGCATGATTATTTTCTTAAATATGTAAAAAGCTACTTCTTTGTATTTTGGGCATGAACTCGAGTTAACAGAAACTTCTTGAAATGTGTTAAATGTGTTATTCACAGTGGATGACATTCAGACTTGTTTCATGGAAATCTCATGGACTAGTAAATGACTGCTTGTTGTCTCAGAGAAAATATCAAGCCATTTATAAGTGGTTATAAAAGAATAGTTGTTTCTCATGAGATGAAGCATCAGCTTTATCTCTTGAGCTACAGTGTTTTCAACATGAAAGTATTAGTAACTGTCTGACTTCTTCGCATGGAAATACATCTTGGGGTGAGAATCTCTGTACATTCGGTGCACATTCAATATATATTGGTCTTTGAAAACAATGAGTTGGTCCATGCAGGGAGGGCTCTTCCATGAGTCTGCAGGATTGTGCTTTTTCAGTGTGTGTAGCACGACTCTGGGATATTGTGGTTTAGCATCTTATTTGTCACATTTTTAACTGAAAACATGACTGCAGCATTTGAATTTTTAAAGTGTTTTGTTCAGACATAATTTCTGTCTAACCAAATTAAAATAAATGCATGTATATAACTTAAAAATATATGATTCCTGTCAACTAAGCTGAAAATTAAGCTGAAAATATGTTTATTCTGAAAGATCGTGATGGATTGTTTTTATTTGATACAGAAGTTGTGGCATATGTAAAAGAGTGATAGCCAGAACTAGACTTAAACAAACATCGCTAGGCAGCTTGAATCAGTATGGTAAAGGAAGCCTTTACAGGAGATGAACTACTAAAAAGAAGATGGATTAGATAAATTTTATAGCGTTTGTCTTAATTTTTAATCTTCAGTAACAACCATTTCTAATGGTTGGGGAATGGTCTAACATTGTGTATATGGGCACATAGCACTTCCTTACATATTAGCCGGCTACAAACACCCAAAGAGACATACCTATTTTATTTCGAAAGATCTCCATTTCTTAAAATGAAGAATACAGATAGCGGAGGGGAGGAACGTAAGCAGTTATCTTGGCTTTCGTAGGAATAATCCCATAGGGCCTTTTGCTCCTGCCCCTGCCAGTCTCAATTGTTGTCACAGGAAGCATCGGTGCAGAGGAAACTCAGGAGTATTGTCGAGGACCAAGTATCTGTGGAAAAACAAAAACGGGTCAGTATTTGGGACAGCTGAGTTAATCTGAGACAATGTGCTGTATAGACAGCAAATTTGGTATCTACTACATCCTTCCTGAGTAATTGATACAATGCAATTTGAGTAATTGTCAGCTTTTTGTCTCTGGAGGAAAACGAAATATTTACTTTTTACTTGGCCTTTGTATTGGCAGAACTGGTTGTTCTGAAGTTAGATAAAAGCAAAAAGGAAGTTTATTTTAATATAATATAAATCACTTACAAATCTATTTGCATCCAATGAGACAGAGTATATAAAAGTTTTAAAAGTACACAGAAGTAAAAAAAACTTTTTACATAGACCCCTTCAATTTTTATGCTTTCCTTTATTGATCTTGGAAAGACTTTGTATGCCACAGACAGAAAATCCCTTTCGGTGGCTTCACTACCTATTAAAACTGATCTGTTGGCAAGTCGAGAAACAAAAGCAGTACTGAAATCTGCATGAGTATCATCCACCAGATGTTTCATCCCACTGAGGAAAGTCTTTGGAGGGTTAAAAAGAGAATGTGGAAATGGGGGACTCGCAGCATGTGGGTGAGGGGTAAAGGTCTAGAAGAAATGGAAAGCATATACGAATATGAGGAATATTTCAGGAAGGGAAAAGTAAAGGGTAAAGTGGGAAAAGCAATTTTGAATACATGCTCACGTGCATGTGTTTGTATGAAAAGTGTGTTTACTGACAACTGTGACAGAAGGGGACAATCATAGCACTACTCTCATGAGTTAGAGGTGGGAGAAGAAAGCTCCTGCGTGGAATGGAGAACAGTTGATGTTTCTTTGTTAAAATTTGAACTATCAAGGTATAGTGTGCTTCTATCACTTGGCTTTTACTGCAGCCTTTTTCCTAAAATAGAGGCTGGCTTTTGATGCCACATGGGCTGCAGGTAGCAAGTGGGAGAGTGTATTTGAGGTGGGGACAGTTGACCCTGGCAGGTTCTTGGTTAGAGCCCTTCCAATGGATGATGGGATGTTCATGTGAGAGAAGAAGGGGAAACACCCATCTTCAGTCTTTTTCAGACTAGAGCAAACCACACAATTAGTCCTGTGGTTTTGCCCTTCTCTTTAGTTGTGTCCTGCTTCCCCAGCCAGCCTGTTGCTCCTACTGCACAACCCCTTCCCCTGGCCATGGTCACTGGCTGGGTGTCCCTTCCCTCCTGGGGCAGGAGCCTCTGGCATTGTCCATCTTTCCCATTACCCAGGAAGGTGGCTGAGCACCCTTCCCCTCCTCCCAACTTCAGATTAACCCACCCCTTTTAGTGGCTCAGCCTTAGCACTCTCCACTTCCCCACAAGAGGTGAGTACATCCTGGGAGGCAGCTGCAGGCTCCAGCAGCCTCTCCCCAGTGGCAGGAGGTGACATTGCTGGTGGTGGTGGAGCAGGAGGAATCCCTAGTGGTAGAGGTTACCTTGTTTACTCCTTATGAATCTGAGGTCAATTATGTGTAACACCTCCTGGTTTCCTATGACATACTGGCTGCAAATAAAATCTTGTTTAATAAGCCAGCAAATGCAAACAGGCTGTGAAGAGGGAAGGAAAAAAAACAACAAACAGAAAACTCTTCCAGACCTAGGAAACATATGTTTATGCTAACTGAGAGACCTGTTCTTGCACCCTGACTCACGTTGGGGAGTATCTTTATCTGCCAGTCTTCCCACAGAAATCAGGAAGCCTGTCTGTGAAGCAAGGCTTGATTCAGTTTAGACAGAGGCAAAATCTGACCCTACCAAATCATAGCTTAGGTCAGGAAGCTGTAATCTCTCTTAAGTACCCTGGAGGTGATTGCTTCACCAGGTCTGCTGAATTCATTGCTGTTTTCTTTCAATTAAATAACCACTGTTGCAGAGCATGAGTCGGGACAGGCAGCGCTCAGCCCCTCTACTCCTTGGTTCCCCACAGCTGCACTGGAGTCAGTATGTAGTCATACACATCTATACAGGGAGAAACATTGCCACTTGTCTGTGGGAATTATGTTCAGCAAGAAACCTAGTACTTCTGGTTTGTTCCTAGTAGCTGTTCTAAACCTTACATACCAATAAGTATGAGATTTTGATAAAAGCAAAGGTAGTGGGTGAGTGTAAATGTGTACTCTTGAGGAAGCAAGGTGGCTGTGGTTTAGCCAGAGGGTCTTGGTAGTCCAGGCACTGGTTGCACAGAACCCCTTGCATGGGGCATCTGGCACTGGTGTTGGCTGGGGAGGGCAATGGGCAGCTGCCCTGCCAGAGGTCAGGACCTTGCTTGGTGTCAAAGCAGGAGTGAAACACAGACCTTGCTCCTGCTTGAGGGGCTGTCCCTAGGCACGGTTGGTCCCTGTTTGTAAGCAGGTTCCTTAATTGATCGCTTACTTATGGCAGTACGTTGCTGGTTTAACCGTGTGGCCCACTTGGCAAACACTGATGGAAGATCTTGAGAGCAAGCCTGGAAGGAGGGGCCCAGCTGCAGAGTTGAAAGCTGAAGTGAGATGGTGGGTTTTTTACCTTAGAATTTGTCTTTTCCATTTCTTCTGTCTCTCTTGGATCATTCCAAAGACTGAAAGTTTTGGTTAATTTTATGTGCTAAAAGGGAAACACTGTAATGTAGTTTCCATTTACTGGAGCATTATTCTTGTACAGCTGGAGCTGGCAGCCTTTCATTCCCCTACCACCTCCTTTTTCTCCTAAAAATAGCAGCATGCTACAGTGGGATTACAGGAGAGGCAAAAGGATGTTTCCCGAGCAACAATTTTTGCCGGGTGGTGGTTTTGCTAGCAACAAGAGCAGATTTTGGGGGAATCGGAGGGAAATATAAATAGGAACAAAACAAAATGGGACAGAGGCAGAACTGGAGTGGAGAGGACAAAGCTAGCAGGTGGGATAGACAGGGGGCTTCACTCATCTGTGTAACAGCCAGCCTGGGGAACTGGAAGAAATCTCAGCCCTTGAATCATTTAGGAGTTGCTGAGATGGGGCACTCAGCAGCACTGTATGGGTAGCAAACTCACAGTGCAGACAGAAGGCATGGGGAAGATGACCTAATTTCCCTCTCTGATTTCAATGATTTATTAAAGAGTTTTGCAGGCTTTCTCTTAGCAGTCTTAGAGCTGGAATTTGAGGCATGGCATTTAGGAGGGTCCTTTAATACTGTGCCAGTCAGGGCTTTGATCACTTACTTGCATGGTTAGTGACCTAAGTGTGGGTAATTCTCCACTCCAGCAAACAGAGGTAGTGGACAGGCTCTGCTCCAGTTCTAGTGTTGACGTTGTCTTGCATTATATGTTCAGTCCTGCCCTGCATGCACATACAATGATGATAAATAATATATTAACGTACTATAGTAGATATCTTGGAAAAATATATTAAAAAAAATGACCATCCCACAACCCATGTCTCATGCTGTCCTATTTAATGGTACCCTGAAGAACGAGACAATAGTTGATTTGTCTTAGTTTATTCTAGTCTTGGGAGTCCCTTTCTGCCTGTAATGGGTTGGCAAAGAAGAGCCAGCAGACAACGCTTCTGCTGCCATCGCCGGTCCAAGTCAGGGAGAAAAGACAGCTCCCACCTGCTTCTTCAATATATATATATTCAACTAGGCTGTCTACATAAAGCACGTGCCTACTTGCATCTGCACATAACTTAAGTATGCCACACAATTATTGTGATACTGACATAACTGATCCTGATCAAATTCCTTCGAAACCCTGCCTTTCTCCTGGAAGTGTTGGTGTTAAGGTTGTTACTTCTTTTCTGTACTCACTAACCAGTCCTTGCAGAGCCAAATGAAACCATCCAGAAATTCACATTTAAAGTTTGAAAGTGTTTTATCCTCAGATTTGTTGACTTCATCTTCATTGGTCAAACCTAAAACTGTTTTTCTTAGACTTGCATGATATATAAACCATAAATATGGTCCTTTGCAGCTTCTCTACCAACATGGTAATGCAGAGCACTAAAGCCAGTCCTTTTCTCAGCCCGAGGGGACAGTGATTGAATTAAGGTTGCAGAGCTGGAGAATTAAAGTTCCTTCTTTAAAAATTTTTACCGACTTCCCACTTTTTTGCTCTAGGAATGGATACAAAATGTCTCTTGCAAGGTAACTGATATGAAAGAAGATGCCCCTTGTGACCTTCTGGTCCCATGATGTTGCCTTGGAGAATGCAATCATATAGTTTGTGGCAATCAATAGAAGTTTTTAGTATCTCCATAGAGTTGCAAGAAATCTTGCTCTGCCTTTTTTTTTTTAATTAAAAATGCTGGCATGCAATAGATGATGTAGCAACAGGCCATCATGTTATAAAGAAACACTTGCACTAAGAAGGTAACTGTCATTCTCTAACTTCCAAGCAGTTATAAAGGGATAAAACAGATATATTTACTACATACTATGTTACATAGTTTACTTAAAACTCTTTGCTACCTTCTTTTAAGGCACACGAGGGTCTTGTCATTGTTCCTAGGTCACAAAACTGAATTTACTTCCTTGATAGTGTCCTCTGTGCCTGGGATGTTGTAAGAGGAAAAATTGCTGCAGGATGAGACTTGGCAAACAAATCAGGGTCTCTGCCGAGGAAATACATTGTCTGTTCATTTTCTAAACAAAAGTGGTTCAGCTGAAGTCAAGTGTTTTGTGTCTGGTTTCCATTGGCTGTATTTTGATTTTGTAAAGTAGATGTGATAAGCAATTATTTCTGCTTACATGTCGCTGTTTAAAAAATACCAGTAGTTAAATATTTCTTAATTAAATGTTGACTGCTGAGCATGTTAAACAAACTTTTCAGAAGTTCAGAAGGGATAGCACAAACATTAACTAGAATCTGAATAAGTAATGAATGGGATTATTTTCTGCTTGAAAATATACTAGTTTGAGAAGTGGGCTGTGCAGAAGTCATTCTTTGACTAGTGGCACGTTTAAGCCCACCATCTTGAGATTCTCAAGCAAGGCTTTCTGGTGACATTTGGCCTTCGTTTTAAGACCTTTTATACCTTATCTATTTTAACCTAGTATTCTGAAATTGTATTGTATGGAAACCCCAAATTAAGGTATTCTGTGGACATTTTTAGAACTTTTATTTCTTTCAGAATTCCGGATAGATGCATAAAAAGGATATTATTGATCAGTAGTATTAGAGAGATACAGAATTAGTACCTAAAAGTGGTATTTAACATCACTTAAGATGGATGACAGCTCTGCAAAATGCATGCTATCTTCCAGAATTGAGGTGGCAAGGCATCATGACAAGTGCAGTCTGTTAGAAAAAGGCAACTCCTTGAAAATGTAGCAGGAGCTTGAGTTGCTGAAGTATACTCCCATAATAATGCAATACTCCCCTTCGCCTTCCATAGGGAAATGAAATAGTGACTGGCAGTAGGTAAAACTTTCATTCAGGTATGAATGGAAAGCACCTCAAGCCTCCTTCACCCTCTCTGCCAGAGCTGCTAGTATGGAATGAAAAGCTCTTTCCTGGCGCAGATTAACTCCTCAACTTTGTCGCCTTCTTCACAAACCGCAGCGTGTTTTATTGGTGAGGCTGCCCAAGGTTCTCCCCTGCTTCAGAAAACTGAAGCCAAGAGGTGGAAGTGGGGTCCCTGGCCCTCCTGGCTGCTTCACCCCGGGATGCTGCCAGATGCTGCTGCCCATCTCCAGAGTGTTCTCCAGTAACTTCTGGGGCTGGTAACTGACTGGCTGCTCTGCTTGAGCCTTTCTTTTAGGCATTGCAAAGGTGTTTAATTTAATTTAATTTGTCTGGCAAAAATTGAAATTGCATCAGTCACACCTCTTATAGAGTTATCCTGTGATTAAAACTGACAAATAGTTTTCAATGAAACACTGTTTTCATGTTTTCCTAACCTCTCAAAGCATTCATGTTTGAAGCTTGAGATGTCACGTGCGCTCTTCAAAATTCACCTTTAAAATATGTTTAATATAAGGAGGGAGGAAAGCATCTCCTATAGTTTAGATCGAACTTAAGGTATATTAATGTCCGCTTAAAGTGTTGACCTTTCTTGCCACTAGGAACAAGCCATAGCTGTCCAAACTTTGAATTTTTGCACCTGTCTGGTATGATCTCTTTGCTGGGTAGCGATGCTTTTAAACTCAAAACCCAAATGATTTATCTTCTGGTAGCCTACCAAAATAGCCTTATGGTAGCTGCTAAATCCTGCACAGTTACTGAAATATTTAGCAACATTGAAATCTTATTGTTGAATTGTTAACCTCAGCCAGCAGGATAAAATTGAAAATGAATGTGTTCCTTTCCTGAATGTGCCCCTGCTTTGTTTAAATAGCGGAGAACTTCCAGTAAGGCTGAAACCTTCATCCCCTGTGAAAGCAGCCTGTGGTTTCATAAATGCAAAGGCTGGATCTAATCACTCAATGTATCTCTGCCACGTGAGGCAAAAGGCAAAGCCAAAGCATGCTGTGACTCCTAAACACATTCAGAAGAGACATGGGGGTGGCTGACCCTGAGCATCCCTGTATCTCCATCAGCAGGCGAGGCCATTGCTGTGGGCTGGTGACATTGCTGATGGGTGCTCACCAGTATTGTTCTGAATGGAGCCTGCTCCCTGTTTGTAGTGGTAATGCTTTGGCTGTCAAGGAAATGTTGCCCTTTGCTATAGCAAGTAGCATTTGGAGATGTTGGCTTCAGGTGTGCTGAGTTGCAGAATTCTGGGATTGAGGATGCCATGTGTGGTTGTCCAGACTTCAGGTTAGGGCTGGATGAGCTTTGTGGGATCAGAGGCTCAGGAGATGTTCTAGACATTTGGGGCTCACAAAACTAAGATGAATTTGTGGCTGTCCGGTGGTGTTTGCTGGTCCTGGATCTGCAGGGAATGTGAATCATCATTCTGTTGAAGCTCATGGCATGTGTGCACCAATTGTTCACTGCTCTGACCTGCTCTGTTAAGCTGCCCCAGCATTGTTATCTCATGTTACCCCCCAAAAATGCGGTGTTTCCTTCAGACATTTTTCCTTTCCTTTCTCGACTTTGCAGCCAGTAATTTTCTCATAGAATACCATGTCCTCTAGAACATTCTAACAACAGCATCAGACAATAATGTTGCCAACCATCTTTACGTTCAAGTAATAATTTACATGAATCTGAAAAATGGATCATAAAGATTGAAGTGTTAACCTCAGATTACTGTTGCAACTTGAAAGTAATATGTTTGGATTTTCATTATGTTTATTCAGAAAGTCTTTCTAAATCCTAATTATTTTGTTGCAGAACTGCTGTTTAGACCTTGGGCTTTGTAAGTGGTGGTGGTTATACAGTGCTTACCAATGTATTTCCAGTGCAAAATGTGGAAGCATGTGCAACTTTCATCTGTTAGTTTTTGAGCTCTTTGCATTCCACCTGTTGGTACTGTAAAAATGCATTAGTTCAATTCTGTGATTCTGTGAATTATTAAGATAATGCTACTTGGCCATTTAATTTCCCTAGTAAAAGATGGGACAATTGGTAAGTGAATGGAAGGTTTTTAGCCAAAAACCTGTAAGTGTAAGAGGCTTTGGTCCCAGCCTATGGTCTTAGAAATTGGAAAAAGAGCTTTTTAGAGACTACTTAGAAACAAATGATGGATGTTGGTGCCATCTCTGAGTGTGGCAGCTGGAAAGTTTAATTATAGGCTGGAAAGTCAGTTAGGGATTAAGGAACGTGTTAGCAGAAGGGATGAATGTTAATGACAGCTGTTCGCTGTAGGCTTC
This sequence comes from Apus apus, assembly GCF_020740795.1. Taxonomy (NCBI): domain Eukaryota; kingdom Metazoa; phylum Chordata; class Aves; order Apodiformes; family Apodidae; genus Apus; species Apus apus. The sequence continues at coordinate 105,316,495 of NC_067283.1, forward strand.
AGGGAGACAAAGTACATGTAGAACATAAATAAAGTGTAGGGCCAAACAAATGGTGGCTTTGAATGTTCAAAAACTCCAGGTCACTTGTGCCTTGACACATGAACCTGATTTGTAGGAAATAATTTGAACGGCTCACGTGGAGAGAGAGGTGTGTGTATAGAGAAGAAAAATTCCTCCTGCCTTTGTTTCAGATCCCCCAGCACGGACGAGCTTGTATTCACTTTTGGAAAATGGCACCTGGGCCAGGGATAAATATAAACTGGGAGAGAAGCATGCACCGTACTGGGCAAGGGGCGTTTGTCTGAGAGGAGGAGATCTGTGCAATGAAACGTTCAGGGCTGAGGACCTGAAATCCACGTGTTTTGCACTGGCTGTTACTCTGGTCCCGGAGAGCACACTGCCTGTGCCTGCTGAGACCTACAAATCAAAATGGGTCTGAAAACCCATTCCAGCCTGCATGGGGTTGGTAAACACACTGTAGTTTATGTTGCAAACCTGCACCAGGTTGAAGGAAAAATCCAGATGCTTTTGCCTTTAAAAGTGTATAGGTTGAGAAATAGTTCTGCATCTCCTTATCTGATCTATATGTCTTGTTATATGGAGCAGGTGGTGATGCTGAGATTAGTAATGTTGCAGATTGCTAAGGCAGTTATAGCTAATACAGTGCTAAGGCTGAATCAGTCTCCTCTTTCTGTCACTCTTTTCAGGATTGAGTTTTAAGTTTTTTCACTCAAGTATATTACATCTGGTCTGCAAATAGCTTTTTTGTTGTTGTATGACACAGGTTTTTCGCTATATATATATATATATTATTATTTTTTTAATGAGGAGGAGTTGTGAGGGATTCATGCCAGACTTACTCTTCCTAGGTGCATACATGACTTAATAAATCTGCTTTTTAACACGTCACAGTAACCAGAGGTCATTCTTTGAGAGGAGAAAGAATGATAGTGTGAGCCATCTTTTGGAAAAACAGCAAAAAAAGAGTCCCAAAACCAAGTAAAAAAAGCCCCCAAACCAATCAAAATAACCCAACAGCCACCAATCATCTCAAACCAGCCAAAAAAACAAGTCCCAAAACCAAGAAAATACAGCATTTTTGTTTTGAAGTGTACAAAACAGATGTGCAGTAGTAACCTAGTGGAGTTTCTATTCTTATTTCAAAGGGTAATAGCATATGTGGAGAAGTTTGGATTTACCCCTGTTGGATGTGAGTTTTAAGATTGCTTTTTATTCAGCTGCAGCAATTGATGGGCTTACCTTACAGACTGCTGTGGCAGTGTGGTATGTTGGCTTGTGCATCAAAGGAATAAACTATGGGAGTCTTTTTTCCCATCAAATCAAACTAATTTGAAAGTGTGGCATTATTTATAATGCATTTAATAGATTTATAGCTGTACATTATTTTCCTTGACAATTAAGAGCTTGTAGAGCACAAAAATGTGTCTAGATTAATAAGCTATGAAATGGTCCTATATGAGACTTCTGGGTGTTAAAGCACCAAGGTTGTTGCAGAAAGGTAATAATTCAGCCTTTCCTCACATAATTCAGTGGGACCAGCCATAATGAATGTATGGCTGCAGTATATAAGCTGGCTGCTTGAAAAATAATGGTGTAATAAAAAAATTGCAGTTTTTTGGGTACTAGCCAATTCCAGTTACAACCAGAGCTGGTTTTTGGTGGAGAGTAGCGGCTGGTTATCCTGCTGATGGCATTTTCTGTGCTCATGTGAGTGCAGATGATGGGGGCTGGGGCCAGAACCCAGTGCTGGGTGGGTGCCATGGCACGCAGGGGCTGCCAACTCCATCATTAACCCAACTGCTTCCCGCTCACCAGGGAGGGACAAAGGTATTTACACCTCTTATTCATGGAGGGCTTACCATCCCTGGGAAGCTCTCTGGTGATGGAAAAAAAAAAAAAAAAAGGCACTTCATGTGGTATTTGAAATGCTGGACAAGAATTCACAGCAGGCATTTCCTCTCCTCTGAAGTGTGAGTAGAAGGAGGGGGGAGAAAAAAACCCTAATAAAATACAGCTTGCTTTGGGGATAGTGAAACTGTATACTTGAACCTGTTTTACTTGAGGTTATGTCAGTGTGGGTCAAGTAATGCACTGAACTGCAGATGAAATAGTAAGAAATAAGAGGAACGCTTGCCTTTCTGAGGGCAGCATGCTTTTATGAGACCATAAAAGATGACAAGTAGGGTGAAGAGCCTAGGTTACGTGTGTGTTGGGAATTTTGTCCTTTCTCATATGCTTGCATATGAAAAAGAGAAGAAATCCTGAACTTGCCCAGGCTACTTTTTTTTTTTTGCGGGTTGGTTTGCTTTGTTTCCAGTTGATTCTTTTTTCCCTCAGCTTGGAAACCCCGTTAATTACAGCTGTAATTCTGAGGCTTAGATGCAGTTCTGAGCATAGAGGACCCTGCCATGTTCCTGGTCTTATTTAGTGCTAATGGATTATAGAAGAAAAAAAAAAACAAACAGCGGTCTCAGAACCCCGCCCTGAAGTATTGCAAGCTGTTTTTCTTCTTAAGAACTCCTAAATATCCAAGTCCACACTTAGATCTATTTAAGCCAGCTTGAACTAGCTTCTTTGCAAGTTTTCAGTCATCTGAATGCCAGCCATTGTCTAGCAACTGTTTTGCATGGAATATTATTCCATATTGGCCTGTCAGGCCATTCCTTGACATTGTGTCCCTGTGGCACGTTTGCTCTTGGTACCAGGGAACAGGAAGAGTAGATGTTCTTAGTGGTGTAATGTAGGGTGGGGTTTTGTTCCCTCTTAAAAATCCAGTATCAAAACTATTCTTAAAATACAGGTTGAAAGAATTAGCCTCAATCAGTCTTTTGATTTTCTCTGGTAAGGCAGAGTATGTATTTCATGTCCATAAGAAGATGCCCAGATTAACCTGAAATTACAGTCTTTCCTCACCATTTACCTTTTAGTTCAATAGGGGTTGAGGCAGGCATTTGCCAGCATACCAAAAGGGACCTGACACTTCTGTTGCAAATAGCTTTTCCCCAAAAGCACTGCTTGTGTTGAAACAGTTTCGTTCCTGGCTTGCAGCCATGGGTTCACCTAAGCATATTACAAGAAGTGACAGGTAGACAGAAGTAATACGTATTTTAATGTGCTTGACTCGGCTGGAGACCATAAAATGGGGTAGACCAGACTAGACCTCTCTGGCAGATGTGAGCTTGCTCCCAATTTATCAGTAAGTTAGGACACTGCCAGCACTGCTGCTGAGGCTCTTGAAAGCAGACAAGAACATTGTGTTCCTTTGTTTTTTGGAAGGTGTTCTCAGCTCCTGTGAACCTGCTACAGCAAACATGCTGAGTGGTCAGCCCAGCTAAGCTGTTAATGACCCTCACACATGCCCCACACACACTGAGGTGACTGCTTCTGGAGTGAGTGGAAGCAGTGGATGGAAGCTGTAAGTGAAATATCAATTATTTCACATTGTTATTCCGTATTATTTTAATAAAAAAGAGTATTGTGGCTTGAATGTGCTTCAGATACAGGGAGCCACAGTTGTTCTAATATTTATCATGTGCATTCTGTCACTGAAACTAGATCTTGTACATTAATAATTACTTATTTGAATTATACCACAAGAGAAGGAACTTCTAAACTACATTTTAATAAATATCATAATGATTTAAATAATAGATATCTACCTAGTGGATGTGTAGGGTTTGTTACTTTTTTTATTGAATATAAGGTAGCTAAGATAGTTTTTTTCCACTTTAGGCAGGAGTTCAGACGAAACAGGGTGGGATTATGAATGAATAAAAGATTAACATTAAGTTGATAGTATCATAATATGATCAAAATACTGAGCTTTCTTAATAGCAGGTGGTATAAAGAGGAGTATTGTTTTCAGACATAAAGCCATCCTTGCAATCTGTTCAGCACCAATAAGCACAGCTGATCTTCATCTGGAAGTGGTGTTTGGATGCTACTGCTTGGGAAAGAGATGGGTTTGTGAGAAAGAGACTAGAGGAGAGAGAAAAAAGCCTGAGAGAGGGCTAAAAATAGGAGTTGACAGAGGAGAGGGTGGTCTGAGGGTAGAGTGGCAGCCGTCTGCAAGCTGCGGAGCCACGATGCACATCAACTGTCGTCAGGGTGAGGAGGAGTGTGCCTACATTTCAAGTAGGAAGAACTAGGTCAGACTTTTTTGAGAATTTTCCTGAACAGTAAGGCTAGGGAGCCAATGGAATAAATTGGGGAACACGGAAACTTCAGCATTGTGGGATTTTAGTCAAAGGTAACATAAATATATACCAATTAGAATTTAGACAAGGGGCTGGGAAGGGGACCACGAAGCACTGGTGTCACTGTGCAAAACACTTCGGAACAGTAAGCTCCCTAATTAAGATCCGGCGGGTATTTGATGTGATCATTTTGTTGGTGGTGCTTTTGGCATACTTGCATGGCTGTATCTTTCAAAAAAAGTTTGGTGGCTGCTGCTGTAGGGTAATTAATGCCGTTGTGGAGCTGGGGGAAAGATTAGTTGGTTTCTAGCTTCTTTGCAAACCTTTGAAAAAAATTATTTCTTAAGGGTGAAGTTTCTGTGGCTCCAGCTGTGGTGGAACACATGCATATAGCGAAGGCGCCAGAGAGCAGAGTGGGTTGGACCCCAGCTGCACGGTACCACTTCCCGAGGGCATTCATGACATCCAGGGAGCAGGGGGGGTGGATTACTTCATTCATTTTTTAGTTCAGATGTAATGGCCATGTGAGTATTGGCATGGAGATTTCTGTCCCCACAGAAAACAGATTTCAGAGTGAATAGAGGAGGGGAAGGAGAGGTAAAATGCAGCTCTGTCATTTGTCTAGCACCAGCCATAGCTGCAAGAAGACATTTTTTATTTTCACAATTTATGATGAAGTAGGGAGTAATTCTCTGTATTTTCTGCATATTTATTAGCTCCTAAGAAGGTTGAATTGTACACTAAGATATCAAAATCTTTGAAGTTAAACTTTAAAATTATGAATACTTTATTGGGGAAGTCTTTTTGGTAAGAAGCGAAACAGTTACCTTTTTCCCCCCCACATAATGTAGAATGTAAATACGATTAATTTTACTTGCTGTGATCTGAAGGGTGCTGTAAGAAATGGATTGGCATAAAATAATCAGTAGGTACAGTGCACAGTAGTCCTTTGTCAAGTGCCCAGAGAGTCTTGTATTACGTCCTGCACAACATCAGGAGGAAGGATGGAGAAAGCCACCATTTATGGATGTGTTTCAGTGATTTGGGCAGTTTCCTGTTTGGGACACGAGACAAGTTTGAAACTCATTACACTGAACAGGATCTGGTATCAAAGTCTTTACCTTTATTTCTGAATTGTAGGATTTTATCTTAAATTAAAGTAGACAATTTGGATTATTTCGTAGCTACCAAATTAGTGATTTGTAGCCTTAAATACACATTGTCAAACATTCAACAGAGCTAAATATGAAGAAAAGTATGCAGGGAAGGAAAATAATTCAGGTTATAAATTCATTCATTCCTGAGTTAGGAAATAGCAGCATCTAGCTCTATTACCTTCCCTTCTGCTTTCAAATTATCAACTTGATATAGAATAGATTTATTATTTTTTTTAATAGTCCCTGTCGAGTAACCTAGAATGACTTTTGTGACTTAGTTGCTTTTTTTGAATCCCCAATTATTTAGAAGCTGCAAAGGACGTTTCTTCCTCTTTCTGCTGCAAAAGCTTCATTCAATCATATGATGGCAGGTGTTGGAAGGGACTTTTGTAGGTCATCTAGTTCAACCCCCAAGATTGTCTGTTCCCTCTTTACTCTCATTTTTGTATTTAATCTGCATCACTGCCAGTCGTCTTTCCTTCCTCTAACATCTTTTTCTGACCTCTGTCCTGCAGGGGCACTTCAAGCCACTTGGTTGTCCTCATTTTCCCAACCCCTTCTGTCCTCTCTGAGCGGCTGTTACTTCTGTGTGTCTTAAGTCCAGTCATACATTTTGAGGAGGAGTTGCCAGATCTGGTCACATACATTTTCAGAGAAAGCATAATCCAGCACAATACTATGTCAGGAGTATATTATGTAATTACAATATATATATACACATATAGTATAGTATTTCAGGATTTAATAATAGAATCATAGAATGCCAGGTTGGAAGGAACCTCAAGTATCTTCTGGTCCAACCTTTCTGGGTACTACTATAGTTTATATGAGATGGCTCAGCACCCTGTCAAGCTGAGACTTAGAACTGTCCAACATGGGGGAATCTACCACTTCCCTTGGGAGATTATTCCAATGTTGGACTGTCCTCATGGTGAAAAATTTACCTCTTGTGTCCAGTCATAATCTCCTCAGAAGCAGCTTGTGCCCATTACCCCTTGTCTTTTCCATGTGACTCTTTGTAAATAGGGAGTCTCCATCTTCTTTGTAGCCACCCTTTAAGTCCTGAAACATGATAATGAAGTCTCCCCAAAGCCTTCTCAAGGCTGAACAAACAAACTTTCTCAGCCTCTCTTCATATGGCAGGTCCTTCAGTCCTCTAATCATCCTTGTGGCCCTTCTCTGGACCCTCCAGCCCATCTGCATCCATTTTGTAACCTATAATAGATTAAAAGGGTTAGACCCTCCTTAAAGATAGCTATTTTTTTTTTGTCGGGCTGTATTGGATGCTGTTCTTCAAATCCTTACAGTTTAGTGTAGCAGCACAGATGGTGAAAGATTTTGACTTTGTTGTGATGCTGTGTGAAGACACAGAAAGCTTGTTCTTAATTCCTTGTGGAGGTCATCATGCGAAGGACCTTAAGAACTTAACTAGTATGTATTGGGACAACATGTGCACGAGCTTGCTGTGCTTTGAAAACACGTAGCTAAAATGGTCTTAAAACACATAACCAAAACATAACTGAAGCTGGGAGAGAATCCCACTTGCTAAGTGATTTTAACTGAGATGGCTCTACTCTGCAGACGCCTAGATCTGCCGTAAATTTTCTTGTCGTCCGTGTGTTTCCACTCTGACCGATTCATTCCTAGAAGTCTCTGCTCCCAGACCATCTGTAGGGCTTGGTTTGCCTCCAGCACAGCTATTTAACAGCTGGCGGCTTTGAGTGTCAGGGCCAACTGCTGCTATGTGCATGTGAGTTTTGGGGGGATGTGTTGAACAGCATTTCTGGAGCTGGCAGTTTCTCCCAGTTGATGGTTGGACATGCTGTAGTCTGTGTAGAGATGAGAAGATGGAGCAGGGGTGTCATGGGCTAGCTGCTTATGCCAAACAAGCAGTATTTTTGTAATCTGTAGCAGATAATTAAAGCACTGGGGAACATGGAGATCCCAGAAGAGTTCTAAGTAACCAATCTGGCTGTCTGATGGCATGGGTTTGGTTGTTTAGACTTGCAAGATTTTAATTTGTTTGGGGAACCAGTGGTTTCCTGATGTGGTGCTCCAAACTGGAAAGTCTATTACTTGATATTACAGGGTGTGTTTTATTTTCTAAACTGACATGAATGCCCAGGAGATACAAATCTAAGTATGAAGTGAATAATCCATTTTAGCAAAACAAAAGCTATTAAAGCTAAACATGCTGTGATGCCTCATCATGTAGCCTTGCTGCATCAGACCCTTTTAATGCTTTCAAAACTTGAAAAATGGGGTGTAAAATTAGTATGATAATTGGGGGAGAGGATGGAAAAACCCACAAAACAGGAAGATGCACTCCCCAGGCCTCAGCATGATCCTCTCCTCACACAGAGCTGCCTTTATTTAACTAGGATCCAGCACGGATTCAGGGGTGGTTCCTTTGTTTTTTTTTTTTCACTGCCTGTGCCTTCTTCCTGCCTTTTCTATCTGCCTGAGTTTGAAGTTTTAATCCAGCGTTCAAGAAAACCTGCAGCTCTCCCCAGTGATGGAGAGCAGGGGCTTGTCTGGGCTGCCATTGGGAAAGCCATCACTCAAGCACCGTCTCGCAAGGCCCGTGTTGGATGTCTGCCTCCAATAAGTGATTGATGACTCCCCTTAAAATTAATTTAAAATGGCTCGGTTCTGGGCCGGTTTATGGGAAACACTGTGGCCTGCTGAAGCTGAGCATGCCTCAGGGCAGCAATAGTTGTGGGCCCATGCTGGGGCTGGGTGCTGGGAGCAGAGCTCTTGGCTGCAGTGCTAACCTGTGTTTTGCCTGGGACGGAGCAGCAGTGGAGGATGGACATGGCAGTGGCTGGCTGGAGGAGGCATTAGCCCGCTGACTGCAAAACGTCTGTCTTCGCTGCCCCAGATGCCTTCTTTTTTCCATCTCTGAACCACACTGGACTGGAGAAGGCTACAAAAATGTAGCAGAGAATTCCTCCCAAAACATAAAAATAGAGGAAAAGTATTCCTTCACTGCAAAAGAAAAATAAATAAACAATGCTACATTGCTTTTGCAAATGATAGACTGGGGAGGGTTTAATTTGTCAGTGAGCAAGCAGTCCTTTGTGACTCTTAAGCACCACTCAGTAAAATAAAGCAAAAATCAACTGGTTTCTTTGAACTCTAGTTAGTAAGATGTCTAGGAAATCAGAAAAGCCACGTTGGTATTTTAAATTAGTGTTCATAATTTTTGTTTTACTTTGTATTCTTTTACGTCACCTGAGCTGGAAAGAGAAGTGTCTGGTGCGAGGGAGCAGAAAGCCCTTGGAGGAGATGCTCTGATCCATAGTTCACCTGTCTGATTCCCTTGTTTCTGTGAGGTTAGGCAGGTCACCAGCTTGGGAGCACTGGAGCACAGACTATTTAGGTAGTGTATGAAACAGAAAATATTGTTCACAGGTGTTACAGTATTGTGGCTGGAGGCTACTGTGGTCATGTAGCACACCTGCCATGTGTCAGCAGCTCATGCAACTTTTTTTTTTTTTAAATTTTGCATTTATGCTATTTTCCACTCAGTACAAGAGAATATGAACTTTTACAACCTGATGCCTAAGGCACACTCGGTCTCTGTAGCATTAAATATAACTTTTAAATAGTGAATAATGCACAGGAGGCCCCATGTGAGGGTTTTGGCTCCAGAGTGATTCAGAAAGGTCAAAACCTCACATAAAGGTAACCTGAGTAATCAAAGTAATTTGTCTGCAACAAATCAGGGTGTGCCATTGAGGGGTCTTTCTTGCCTTTTTTAGTTGCTGAATGAAATACTTATCAATCAAATGTAATCAGAGCACTGCAAGTAGTTTTGCTGTGTTTTCTTTTGCCTGGATTTTTTTTCTGTAACTGAATGAGGAAAGGGTGAAATTGGAGGTGTTCCTATGCAGTTCTCTCATGACAAGCATCAGTGGGATACTGCTGTAGACTCCATTACTGGTTCCTTCATTTCCTTCTTCTCCTCCTCACATCTGCTTACCTCCTGTAATTCCCTGTTGTTTCTCATAATACTTATTTATGATTTGTGTATTATTATTTCTGTTCTGCCTTACCTTCCTGCATTTGCAGTATTTATGTGGATTAAAGCTTTCTGGTGAGTAGAAAGCACTTTGCTGGAGTCTGTTTTTAAGCAGCAGTTCCTTGTATTTATCAGGAGTCCTCCTTTTACCTTTTGGGTTTGTTTGGGGTTTTCTGGTGTTTTTGTGGGTTTTTTTGGTTGGTTGTTACTGGCTTTTCTTGTTTCTCTGTTTTGTTTCTGTTGGTGAATTTTATTTTATTTTTTAATGAATGACACAGCAGTCGGGTTTGGGCTTACTTGCTGTGCACTGCTGTAGGTAGACTCAGCGCTCTTAGGAAGGTGTGTGTTTGCCAGCTTGGGTCTGTGGTCTCTTCCAGATGGGAGCTGACTGCAGGAACTGTGGCATATGAGCAGTGGCTGTGTCCCTACTTTTGGAGCTGGTGTGTGAATCCTGGCAGCAGGGGATAAGGTGGACAGAGCCAGTTCCCACTCTTGAGTGCAGGGAAGGGTGCAGTGGCAGTTGCACCCCATGCCTGGAGACCAGAGATTGATGAGAGAGTACAGTTCCCTTCTTCCTCTGGTAAATCCATGTCTGGCCATGAGCAAAACTGCTTTGATCAGCAGGCCAGGGAAAAAACAGCCCAAATGGGCTATGGTGGCCTGATTTTTCTTGTCCTATTCAGAAGTTAAAGTAGCCTTGAGGCGCTCTAAGTGATATGAGTTCCAAAAGGTGATTTAGTATCTTCAGAGAAGCTGGTCAGTCATCCTCTTAATCCTTGTGTGAAGAAGGGGCAACAGAAATTGCAGTTATTGGGGTTTTATTGCTGTGGGAAGCCACCCATCAAGAGAGCAAAAGAGGCCTGCATAGTTTCAGGAAATAAAAATATCCTGTGCATCCAGATAACTCTGAAGCAGAAGTGAAGACACGCATTTTGTGAATTCGGAGTTGCCAACCCAAGAGTGAGAGGTAGCAAGGTCAACAGCACTCTAACTACTTACGCTTTATAAATTTGCAAACATAGAATTTTGCTGCTGCTGCTTATCAGTACGTAAGTCTCCAGTGATGACTCCACATGGCTATAGATAGCCTCTTCTTCACTTTCTCAGTTGCTCTGAATCCCACTTGATGCCAGTCAGGTTCTTGCTCCACTGTTAGCAAGTGCTTGATTGCTTTTTGTCAGCAAGAAGCTGGTATGTATTGCAAGGCTCTTATCAGCTCTCCTCTCACTATTCCCTTTCCCAGGCTAAACAAATTGAGCTCCTTTAACATTTTTCCACTGGTCATGTTTTATAAACCTACTATCATCCTTCCTACTGTCTTCTTGACAGTTTTTAATGCATATTTTTCAAAAAATATAAATCCCAAACTGAAATACAATATGCTGAATACATCCTGGTGCCTCAGAAGGTGGAACAGTTTCAGCTTCATGTCCCAGACTGGAATTCATCTTGCTTATTGAGTAACTTCAGACCCTCATGCCACTTCATCCCTGCTGCCTCACCCGTAGTTTCCCCCTCACTTTCCACTTCCCAAGTCCATGCTCCAGTTGCTGTTAGCCTTATAGGAATGTAGTCAGATTCAGTGTTTATATGGTTTTCTGTCAGATGGCTTTTCTCTTCCTTATGTCTGGTGAGATGCCAGCAGTGTGCCCTAGCCTCCCCAATGTGATGCTGAGCATGGGTCGGGCATTCTCCTTCCCTTCCTTCACTGATGCTGCAAGGGCTGTGATTCCTTAAATCAGTAAGTTCTCACAGGTTGTTATTGTGCAAATGATAACTGTTCATAGGCTAGGGTTTGGATTTCTTTAATAACTTGTAAACCTTTTTTTCTTTTTTTTTTCTTTTTTTTCTTTTTTTTTTTTTCTTTTAATAATTTAAACTATTTCTGTGATTCAGTCATGAAAAAGTCATGCAGGGCTGTTTTAAAAGTCTTTCTAAAGACAGGCTCTGTCTTCTGTATCACTTTCTTCTTCTCAGCTGGGACAGATGCCCTTTCAGAGAGAGTGAGAGAGACATTACAGAATTTTGACATAACTTTTGATACATTCATGTGGACTGTTGGGGGCTTTTTTTCCTAATCTCATTGTTTTTACAGGATTAGAAATCCTTCAGCAGTGTGCTCCAGTAAACTTCTCTGGCTTTAAAAGTACACCGTCATTTATTGTTTTTCCATTACCACTTTTCTTTGTAAGATTGGGTGCTATGTTGGATCTTTTAATTTCTTTTAGACCTTACCTGGCCCCTCTGGCAAAGCGGTGGTTTATGGTTTAGAGGTGATTGATGGTAGTTTCCCAAGCACTGCAGGGACATATTTATATTTAGATAAAAATATATAGTTATGTATATGTATTTAAGGTGCATGAAAATCATATGCAGAAGCCAGACTCTAGAGTTCTCAGAGTACTTCAGAATGAAAACCAAAGAAAACTAAATACTTTTTGAAGGTCCATAAAAATCAGCATCACTAACAGCAGATACGATTTTAACTTCTGCAGAATAGAGCAGCTGACTTCACTGTATTTCTGTGACTCAAAATATAAACATTTAACAGTGGTTCCTGCTGACTTGAAACCACCTGGCTTATGGATGCGTTCTTCCCCTACTCCATCGAGCCTGTGCTTGCGCATCCTGAAAGATGCCCCAGGTATCTGGACCCAGCTAGCTACTGTGGAATGAGGCACTGAATAATTCAGCCATCCCTGTGTTCAGTTAACAGGCCTGGGTTTCTTTCTAATGTAGTTATAGACTCTTATGTTTGCTGCATCTCTTGCTGATTCTAAGTCACTTTTCATCCTAGTCTTCATTTATCCTTTTAGGTTGATGCTGGTGTTTTATGTGCATCCCTGAGTCACATGTCCTTGGTTCTGCTTTGATACAACCCCTCCCCACTCCCATAATTTAAAAGCTTCTTATGCTTCCTGTTCCCACCCTTCCTAGGCAGCAGATGATTTCTTCAGAAACACTTGGCTGTAATTTCTTTTGATAGTGGTGCTGGAGAGATGCATGCATGCCTGGGACGGGGAAGTTTTGGGTCCTTATGGGAAATGCAAGTGTGTCACCCCTTTTTGTCCCCTCTTGTGGAGAACGGCTGACCTCTGAAGGGAGTATCTGTTGGTTTTAAAGTGTACCCTCCACCTCTTCCACATTACGCAGCTCCTCCCTCAGATGTTGCCTCTGTTTTTCCTTCTTTCATCTTAATGAAGAAACTTTAAAGAAATCTGTATCATGCATGTTCCTAGTAGGCCAAACAAATATTTAAACTCCTGCTATGTTTTGCAACACCTTCAAGCAGCCTTTTTTATTTTTTGCTTATTAACACCACCCTGTCCTCCCTGAAGTGTCTCTCCTGAACCTCTCCTTGGGCCCATGACTTGTGCCACCATATCTGCAATGTCATTCAACCTAGTGTGCTGTGCTGTCACAATTGTAGCTCATAGAATCAAAGAATTATTTGGGCTGGAAGGGACCTTGAAGATCATCTAGTTCCACCTCTACGCTGTGGGCAGGGACACCTCTCACTAGACCAGGTTGCTTAAAGCCCCATCCAACCTGGCCTTGAACACTTCCAGGGAAGGAGCATTCACAACATCTCTGTTCCAGTGTCTCACCACCCTCACAGTGAAGAATTTCTTGCTAATGTCTCATCTAAATCTACCCTCTTCCACTTTAAAACCTTTACCCCTTGTCCTATCACTACATGCCTTTGTATAGCATCCCTCCCCAGCTTTCTTGTAGGCCCCCTTTGGGTACTGGAAGGCTGCTATGTGGTCTCCCTGGAGCATTCTTTTCTCCAGCTCTCTCAGTCTGTCTTCAAACAAGAGGTGCTCCCTCAGATCATCTTTGTGGCCCTCCTCTGAGAGCAGAAGGGGTTTTCAGGCATTGGAACAGGCGGCACAGGGAAGTGGTGGACTCACCATCTCTGGAGGTATTTAAAGGATGTGTAGGTATGGTGCTTAGGGATGTGGTTTAATGAAGGACTTGGAAGTATTCTCAGTTAAGATCACTGAGTCCAACTCTTAAAGATATTTTCCAAGCAAAGTAATTCTGTGATTTTATGAAAGAGCTGTTTTTAACTCCTGGTGAAGTGCAGCAAAGGTCCTGCCTCTTGCCTCTCCCAGGGACCCTACACCAGGCTTTTGTGGCTTAAGTGTCATGGATCTGAGAACAAATCACCCAAATCAAAGAGCATCAGCAAATAATGGTTGTTTTCCTAATAAGGAACTCAAATGAAATGAAGTCAACTGAGATTTCAAGCAATTTGATGAAAGCTGTTTATATTTCAAGCTTAGAAGTCTTTTCTTGCATGTATTCTTTTCTTGAAACATATATTGACATTTCTGTTGTTGCTCATAGCAGCAATATTGTTCTCCATATGCTCTTCTCATCAGCATCTCATCATTATCAGATAAATATGGCTCTCGTTAGGCAGAACATTATTTTTGAAGTATGGAGTCATTATTTTGTTACATAAATTCCAAATGTGGACCTTGGCAATGATTTATAACAATATTCAGAAATTATTGTAATTAAAGGAGAACTTTCCAGAAAGAGATTTAATTAGATCAAAGAAGCATTTAAATGTAAATAATTAATCTGTGCATACAGGAAATAGTGGCTATGTATAGTTCATTTAATTGTACTTGGTTCAATTTTGTTTTGTCATTGCATTGCAATTTATTCAGAATTAATTTGCAATTTCTTCTGTAATGTGATTTTCATTTGCTTAATATAGCATATATTTTCACTAGCATGTATTTATGTATAAATAAAGGTTTATTAATGACTGCTGGGTTAATTAAACTGTGGCCTCTGCTGTCAATTAGCTGTGAATTTTGTTGCTCAGTAGTTGCAACCCAGAAGGTCTGTGCTCAGAGAACAGGAGACAAGGAGTCAAATAACTCATTGAATGTATGAATATATACAGTAGATTGTCATTGTCACTTGCTGGAGGGGACCAGGTGAGATAGCCTGGGCTTTGCCTGCTTAGAGAATTATTAATAGAAGACAACATGATTTTGGTTCCTGTACGAAGAAAAGGAAATTATGTGTTTCAAGTCCGTAGCAAGTAGTTGGTAATGGAAACGGTAATCTTCCAAGCTGCAGTATGTGGGTAGCTGTAGGTACCAAGGACTAGCTGTGTTGGAAGGTTTTAGGATATAGGCTTTGCTCGTGGTTTGCAGGTTTTGCAATCTGTATGTAATGTCTTCACTTTGTATATTGTAGTAGTATGAGATTTCTTTTCAGTGATTAGATTTAATAAAAATTATTTTAATAAATGTCATATAGGTTTTTAATGTTTTTAATACTTTCATAGTATATGAATGTTTATCTTCCCTTTATTCTTCTTCTGCAGCACTCTCAATCACTTACATTTTAAACCTTTACACCTTTGAACATACATACTTTTTTAACCTAATTTGTAAGTAGTCAACACAGATTAAAATAAGCTAGTTCTTGCCTTATTTTTCTTTTTCTTTAATTAAACACTTGATTTTCATACTGATTGAATTTTGTAGCCAAATTTACTTAAACCTTACACTTTACAGTATTACTAGCATCTGTGTTAAGTTTGGATTCAGCTAATCTTTTGGAATCTTTGAATACTGGGTTGTAAGCCAAAACGTAGCTATCCAAGTACACATCTGGCTTGCATAGTATTACCTCATTTGTATAAGGTGGTGCTCTTAGTTTCTTTTCATTAGTTTTTTTGTTGTTGTTGTTTGCTGAAAACGGGAATTCGGTAACGAGGGTTGTGCTGGCAACAAAGAAAGTTTCAAGAACTTCAGTGATTTGTCTTCCTGTACTGAAACTTGCAGTAGAAGTCATTATTTTGGTACATAGCTGAGTATAGTAAATAAACAAACAAAATAAGAAAGATAAATTCTTAGCCAGTTATGTGTGTTTGACAAATGTTTAGACACTACTAGCTATTCTGTCTGGATTGCTGCCTACAAACAAAATAAATGTTTATGGTGTTAAATTTCCTGAGATGGCTGTGATTTCTTTAAATGAGTGAAATACTTCCAGAGTACTTTCGGATAATCAGCTGTTTGCTGAGGAAGGTGAAACATCCTATGGGTTTGCACTGAGAGAGGAATGTTGTTTTCTGTCTTGTAAGTTAAGTATTTTCAATCTGCACTAGATGGAATGAGATAAATCTTAACAATGCAATAATCAGAGGAGTTTGTAAGAAACTGGATTAAAAATGTGTTTGCTTCTGTTTATGCCTGTAACAGAATGGTGTGAAATCAATACTATTTTGTTCTCAATATTTGTTGTTAAACATAGTAGTTTGCATAGGGAACTAAAGAAGAAATTTGGAAATGAGTAACCTTGTGTTAATTAAGTCCATCTGCTGTCTGACTAATAACAGGAATATTGTATCCAGGGAATCACTTATGCTAAAAGATTTGATAATGCACAGAAAGTTTTCTAACAAAGCACTCTTAGTTCAAGAGAGGACTCGTGCAACTGGAGAGAAAACCAGTCCCAGAGGATAACTCAGAGTATTGTCAGGCTCTGCTTCATGTGGGAATGTCCTGGAAGAAGTTAAGAAGGACATTGTTGCTCCTTGAGATGCAAAGTTATAACTGGCAAGAAGAGCAAGTTTTCATCTCTTGCTACATGAAGTTGTGTTTTATGGGACTTTTTAAAATAACTGTGTTTCCATGCTCACGAACAACCAGGATGCAGATGATCATTAGGAAAGAAGCACTGTAGGGTGCAAAAATGACCTTCCAGAGAGAGACACAATGTTGGCAGCTCGATGAAGACCAACTCTTGATTTGTATTGGCTGGCAATCTGATCCTGTGAAAATTAATGCCTCAAGATACTTGGGGTGACCATTTTCAAACACCAAGTCTGATAGGGCTTCCTATTTACACTGCTCTAACTCCTATCAGAAGGGGAAAAAAAAACAGACTTTGTGCTACAGCTTTAATGCATTACACTTTGTATGGGTCATCTATGCTGTTTAGTGGTGTTTGATCAATGATTTTTGTAGCTGTAAGATTTTTATTACTTCCTATTCCATAGTTTCTGGAAAATAAAATATATCTTTTGATTTTTATTGAAATAATTATTAATTTGCAGTTCATATCTTCATAGACTTGTGCAAAGCATGGGTTTGGGGAAAAACTTGTGAAGTTTGTGGTGACCCACGTGCTTTCAAAGCAAGGCAACCTTAGTAGCATTGGATGAAGAATAGTTTATTCAATGTTGACTTGACAGATGGGCAAAACAAAACTCTGAGAGATTAACAGTGTTCTGCAATTTAATTCTTAAAACGTACAAAACACAGAGTGGCTTAATAGAATTGAAAATGGAGGATGTATTTGTTTTATCTACATTGGAGGAACTCATTTAGGCTTTCTTTGTAGTGAGTCAGATGAAGTCTTGCCTAGTGTGTGATTTGTCTCAGCTAAAAGCAGACAGCTAAAATAGGTCAGATGAGTTGCTCTCTGAAATGCCTGGTTTTCTCCACTGCGTATGAAGTGGCCATCTTACATGTGGACATCTGAAGTTGGATTAGATGATTGCCTGTCTGACTGTCACATTTTAAAAGGCATGAGTTAATTGTTGCTTTTTGTAGGTGCTAAAGACAGTTTGTTAAGCAAAGCATTTTAAAAGGTATTTTTGACCTAACTGTGTCAGTTTGAGTATAGAAATTTATGATGTGTTCCTAAACAGGTGTATTATATGTTAGGACTTTGAAAACATGGCCTGAAGCATAAATCTGCCACATAGGCTTTCTAGTTCTGCTTCTCCCTTGTGCTGTTCCAGCATGCAGAGGTAGCAACGTGCGCTCCCATCCTCACATGCAGTGCAGATGCTGGGCACTTGCCTGCTGTACTAAGGCATATATTCACTGGAGAACTGTCGTGGTTTAAGTCCAATACGACAACAAAGAAACAGCCCCATGGCTGCTCACTAAACTCTCACACACACACTCTCTGGCATGAGGAGCACAAAGCTCATGTGTTGAGACAAAGGACCAGGAGGGTTCTTCACCAATTAAGGTCCCGGGCAAAACAGTCTCGACTTGGGGAAAAAATAATAATTTCACACTAATCAAACACACACAGGACACAGACAACACAAAGAGCAGGGCTTGCGTATGTTACCCCACCCCTCCCTTCTTCCCAGGCCCAAATCCCTTTGTTCCCGATTTCTCTCCCTCCTTCCCCCCAGCAGCACAGGGGGACAGGGGATGGGGTTTAGAGTCAGTTCACGGGCTGGTGGTTCCTGCTGCTCCTTCCTCCTCAGGAAGAAGGATTCCTTACAGTCCTTCCCTGCTTCCCCACGGGGTCTCTCCCATGGGAGAGAGTCCTCTATGAACCCCTCCTTCCTGAGTCCTTCCCACAAGGTCCGGAGCTGCTCCAGCCTGGGCTTCCCACAGAGTCACGGGCTGCTTCGGCACAGCCACCTCCCCTGGCACCGGGGTCTTCCATAGCTGCGTAATCATAGTCCACTGGCAGCAAATCGACTGGCCACAAATTCAAAGTCCACTGGCCAAGTTCACCCCTCCTGGCTCCTTCAGGGAATGTTCCACCACGAGTGCAGGGGAACAGCTGCCCTCTCGCCATGGGTTGCAGGGAAACTTCTGCTCGGGCACTTTCTTCCCCTTCCTCCTCACCAACCACTAACACTGCTTTCCTTCCCCAGCACAGCTCTTCTCCCCTTAAGTGCTTCTCTGCTCAGGTGTTATCTCAGTTCTTTCGTATGTTAATCGCAGAGGTGAATCTATTGTCCCTCTAATGGCTCCTTGGCAGGGTTTGGGGCAGGGTGAGCTTCTCAGCTTCTTACTGGAGCCACTCCTGGTGCCCTTCCCCTGCTACCAAAAACCCCACCAAACCAAACCAGAACAAGAACTTAGCCGTGAAAGTGCAGAATGCATAAATTAGTTTGAAATAGTAATTGGCCTCATTTAAAGCATTTTCTGTTAAGCAATGTAGCTTATTAAACATTTCAGTAAAAAAAGAAAAAAGGTGTGTACTTTTTTGTAATCTTGAATAAGCCTGTTTCTACTAGTAAACACTGTAGTATGTGTTAAGAGATGGTAGTTGCTTCCTAGCAGATGAATTAGCAGATGTGTATTCTGTGGAAGTGCTTATAATTACATAGTAGCTATGGTTACCAGGTTAAAGAAATCATGACATGATGAGGTACAGAAATAGATTGCAGCAGACTGGTTTGGTTTTGAGTTGCTTAAAAGCAAAATGCTCAAGGATAAGACCATGAGGTCTAAGAGTGTATGAGTAACAAGCATAAGAGCAATCTCTCTTTGCTGAACTGACACAGAGTCTGCTTTTTCAAATCCTTGTTTTGATACAAAATCACCGTGTTTTTTAAAGCTGGGTTTTGCATCTCTATTGTTTGAGAGTTGGGTGCCAACTATGGGTGTCACATATTTGTAATGAAACTATTTATCTGAAATAGTTAAAATTTTAATTAATATTGCTATTACTTAAATTTTGTTTTAGTACTGACAAAGTTAAGTTCAAACAGACTTTTCACATTCAAGGAAAGTCATACTCACTTTACTTTAAATCTAACACTTAGAATGACTTAATGGAAGTATTTGTCATTTCTTTTGGATGCTCCAGCACTTGGAAAGAAATGGCAGAAGTGTGGGTGGTTTCAAGCAGGAAGGACAGAATTGTGCCAAGAACAGTTGTACATTTGCACTGATGTTGGCGGGCCCACTTGAGATGTTTCTAGTGTCTGTGTTGCTTGGAAGTGTCGAGTCCATTTCCAAAAGGCAGTGCAGGTGTTGAGGAGTTCAAGCCCTGTTAACCTCAGTGTAAAGAGCAAACGTTTTAATATGTTCAAAAGCTTCCACATGGTTTAGAAACTCAAACTGCAGTTTATCATTTTGGATTTAGAGCACTCAATTACATGAGCTTTTCTTAATATTTTGCTCTTCTCTCACAAATGATGGAACTGTGTAGAACTTGATGTCTGTGTGTAACTTCAGAGAAATCTTTTGGACCAGGGAAGCTTTCCTAGGGATCCTCATTGGGCCAGTAATAGCGACTTTCTTTTTAAAGGCCGTACATATTGAGACTAAAACTTTGTGGCTGATGTTTCTCCACTTTGTAAGCCTATGTCTGCACGTTCATGGCTCTGAGATCATACTCAGTAGGTCTGCTCACCTTGTTTTACAGAATAACCAACCATGACTACAGAATCGGGATCGGACTCCGAGTCCAAGGATAAGGAGCAGGATCAGCAGGAGAGCCCTGCGCAGCAAGGGGCGGCAGAGACCCAGCCACAGGAGCAGCAGCAGCTGAGCGAAGAGCAGCAAAACGCACTTGAGCAGTTCTCAGCCGCAGCAGCCCACAGCACGCCCGTGAGAAGGGAGCAGGTAAGGGAGCCTGGGCACACACCTGCTCACTGAGTGCAGATGGGTATGTGCCCACTCATTGCTCCTGGGAAACAGCGAGCATGGTGTGTTAGGAGCGGAGATTCATATTCAGATAGACACAGAAGGCTGTTTGGTGTGATGCGGTAGATTTTGACTGGTTGGTGTTTTGCATTTACGAAATGGTTCTCTCATAGAGTGTTTTGAAATTCATGCCCTGCTCTGTTCTTTCAGTGTCAGTTGCTATTCAGCCACCGGCCAGATCTGATGCAAAGCGTAGTACCAAGTATTTTACAGAAAAGCCTTTCTTAAAACCAGATACTGCTAGTTCATTTCTGCCTCTGGTGCTTAAATATAAGGACTTACAAACTAAGGACTTATTAACTAAGTAGGAAACAGCTTTGATCCTGTATTTGCATAGGTAGTAAACAGTACCAATCTTTAAGAAGCTGAAGATGTTTTCAGAGTTAATTTCTTCTTTGACACCAGCAAAAACTGATTTCATGCTTGCTTGTCTGATGTGTGAGCCATGAAGATGCTGTGGTCCCATAAGCTTCTTGTAGGTCTGAAAAGACTGCATTATAATTACTTTAACTTTTCATGTAATAGGTTTCAGAAGAGCTATCACATGCTTTTCCACTCAGTTTACTGTTGCACTGATTAAATTGGCTGCCTTTTTTTTTCCTGTTAATATAGATTTCACAGGCATTTTACTTCATGGGTAAGTGACACACAATTAATGAGGTACCTGCAAATTGCATCCCTTAGCTCTGTAAGATTATGACCACCATCTGAACACATTCACCTTTGAAGGGTGGAACAAGTCAGTCTAGCTCCTCCTATCCTCCACCCTTTAAAGAAATTCAGATTGTTTGAAGTGGGGTCATGTTATTTTACCTAGTTGAGAGATGGTGCTGGTGATTCTAGAAGATGCAAGGTGTTACTTAAAATCAGCATGACTGCTCCTGTGGAAGCTGTATGGGGCTGGCTGTGGTCTTGGGTTTTAAGCTTTTGTCCACAGAGCTACAGCCCAAACTTCTGTTGGTGGGGGAGAATAAGCAGTTTCAGATACTAAGTATTTTTTTATATCCCTCCTTTAGGGGTGCATTATCTAAATGCTTTGGACAACAAATGTTTCTGGGACCAAATTAAAAGAGGTTTCTCATGTCTGACTTCTAATATCTCAAGAGGTAGACATGACAGGGCAGGATTTCTAGTGTTTATTACTATTGAAGAACAAGTATTGGAAGAAACACTTACTTTCTTGATTACTAACCATTTTTACCATTGATAACCCTTGATGACCCTCAATCCATGGCCACCAAAGACGCTTCTGCTCATGCTCCAGCATCCACCAATTGTGTGGTGGGATAAATTTGATCAGAAATAGATCAGAAACTGCACGTAGTTAGTTTGGGCAAAAGAGGCAGGACTGCTTGTCCAAAATGGAAGGGTGCTGCACAAACTGGTCATTAATTTAGAGTGTAATTCTATCATACATAGGCATATGTATTATTCATTTTGTTCTTCCAGACATCTTCAATAATTTTTCTGCCACAAGTTTTTTGTTTTGGTTTGGTTTTTTTAATCTCAAAAAACCCAAAACAAAACAAACCCCAGAGTAACTACAAGACCAGACAAAAAACTTAAGCACCAAACCTGTCTATATGTGTTTACAGAGGTGTGAGTTTTGAGACCTGAGGAGACACTCTGGTGTGCTGCGCAATCCCCTTTTTCCCCAAAGATCACCTGTGAGCTCATGTCTGTGGAAGCCTTGGTAGAAGAACTGGGTTAGTGAAGGGACGTGTGAGACCTTCCCATTAAGATTACTAGATTGAATCCAGAAGTGCCTGTTGTAAACTGTCTGCCAAATCCAGCTGCAGTAATCACAGAATCATGGAATTATAGAATGTTTAAGATTGGAAGGGACCTTAAAGATTATCAGGTTCCAACCTCCCTGCTACAAGCAGGGACACCTCACACTAGACCAAGCTGCACAAAGCCTCATCCAACCTGGCCTGTGACACCTCCAGGGAGGGGACATCCACAACCTCCCATGGCACCTAATGGTGAAGAATTTCTTCCTGATGTCTAACCTAAATCTCCCCTCTTTCAGTTTAAAAACATTACCCCTTTTGTTATCACTGTCCTCTCTGGTGAAAAGCCCCTCCTCAGCTTTCCTGTAGGACCTGTAGGATCTACTATTTCATAGTGGCTTAAGTATCTGTATTACAGGAAAGAACCACTTAAATGCAGCACTAAGACACAGAGCTATCATCAGTGGTGTCACTAAAAAAGCCAAAAATTGAAGGAGTAATGGGTATCATGCTCTTGCTGTCTGTAATTGCAGTGAGGAGGTTGATGATTTTTGCTGTTGCTCGTATGAGAGAACCTTGGGAAGAAAGATTTAAGTTAATGATCCATGACAGTGACTTTTTGCTGTCATTCCATACTCATAAAAAGAACATTTAAATGAAGACAAAAATGCTTCTTCATGTTGAGATTAGCAGTTACTACAGAAATTTGTATCAGGTATAATAATGCAATTCCACTATCTTCCTGCCTTCCCATCTCGTTCAAAATGAGCAAGAGGATGTTGCACAGGTGGGGCACTGGCACTTCTGAGCAACTATCATAGGTAGACGGGATTAATATATTCTACAAGTTTGATAATGTCACTTCATACCCCAGTGAGAAGCTGTGAAGTATCAAACATCATTACTGTTGGATCTTGTGGCTCCAAAGGCTGGCTTTGAGAATGGGGTCCAGCTTCAGAAGTGGTTGAACATACTGTGTCATAGTAACATCCAGTAATATACATAGAGGTGAGAGATCTTTTGCTCAGAAAACACAAACCCTGAAGCAACTTGAGTTGCACTGGAATTTAGTCTACA
This sequence comes from Apus apus, assembly GCF_020740795.1. Lineage (NCBI taxonomy): Eukaryota > Metazoa > Chordata > Aves > Apodiformes > Apodidae > Apus > Apus apus. Next base: position 105,339,151 of record NC_067283.1, read on the forward strand.
ACACTGAAAATACTGCAAAAATATAGTATTGGTAAAGTATTTTGAAGAAAATGGAACTGTGCTTTCAGAGTTCAGAATAATTCACTGACTACATGACTTTTTCACTGGCCATTTTTTTTTTTCTTTTCTTTTCTAGATAGCACAATGTCAGGTTTTCTTAGGAAGAAGAGACTTAATAAGGTCTGAGAGTACCTCAGTGTCTGAACCTGTCAACATAGTTTGGGGGATCTTCTCTGATAGTTCTTGGCATGTTTTGTTCTCCAGACAAATGAGAGAAAAACCTTTGTATGATTTTTAAACTAGACCCATTCCCCTGATCTTAATGTAGACCGGAACCTTGACAAACAAAATAACCTCAATAGTATTTTTTAAATAATTATGGATAAATAAGCAAATGTCTGCTGTAGTCTTGAGATACCAAGTGTCTTAATGAAGGAAAATAACCACCAATCCATTAGGATTCACAGAAATTGTTTGCAGATGGTTCTAAAATTCGAACGGCTGCTTCATGCCCTTGTTTGTGTGGGATTTTCTCTCAAGCAGCTTTCCTGTTCTTTTTTGAAAAACTTAAATTCCATGCATCTGGTTTTGTTGGTTTTTTGGCTTTGGTTGTTTTGTGTTGGGGCAGGCTGTTAACTATCACATGAGAAGTCTAATGAGCCACCAGGTATGATAGCATGTTTTTTCCCACCCTGGAATGACATTTTGCACCCACACACATACATGCACCTTCCCTGGTAGATTTCTTGACCAGGAATTTTCTTTGTGCAGAAATCATCCAAGAGCCCTCTTCCTGTCAGCAGCAGTGCAGCTCTTCACAGAGGCCCTTGCAGGAGACATCTACAGTCTTGTTCTTCTCTGGGTACAGTAGGTTGGGCCACTTGCCAGGTGGCTACGGTTGTGGTGGAGGGGCAGCTGGCCTCAGGCCTTGCTCTGAGCCTGGGGGGACTCTCCGCCTTGGTCACAGCCACCATGAGCATGGAATGCTCAGTGAACAGCTAATCTGCTGACATACACTTTGCCTTCATCCTGCCAGCCTCGGTACACAGGGACCTTGAAGACCGGGCACAGAGCTAGTGGCCAAGTGCTGGGGGGCAGGAGTCCTCCAGTGCTGGAGCTTGAGGGGGAAGAGATGGCTGGCACTGGACTACTCCTGGGGAAGAGCTTCCACAGCTCAGGGGATGAGGCGGATTCTGAAATCACCTTTTGTATTGCTTTTTTATCTTTCTAGTCCCACTATCTTCTAGTCTTCCACTGAGGGAAGCCCAAGAGACCTTTGCTATGCCCTCACTCACAGGGAAAAGAGGAGTGTGGGTCTTCCCTTGCCTCTTTGCAGTTTGCTGGCACTTGTGTGGGAGCTGGTGCACTTGGTAGCAGGGCTCATTCCAAATTCCTCTTTCCCCTGTTCACCTGAAGGCAGAGAGGAAGCTTATGGCTTGTTTGTATGAAACCTCTCAGGGAAAGCTCCCTGTCATTTGGCAGTACAATGTTGTTGCTGGTTGTACGATGCAAGGTTGTTCTGGTCTCAAAGCAGATTAAAGTTTCTGGATGGATTTGCTCCATTCTTATGGAGGTTTATTATATACAATAAATGGAAACAGATTTGGAGGATTAATTTACAATATATTTCCAGCAATGCTAGTTGCTTGTTACACTGAAATAATTCAGAACCAAAACAGTTCAGTTTGTTTTTTATTTCCTTGTAGGAAGATAATGGAAAGATTTTACATATTTTTTAATTTTTATTTCATTTAAGCTTTAGCCTAGGTATTACTGCATTCCTGTTGAGGTTTGGTTTGGATACTATCAGGGGCATAACTGATGAGAAAGGTAATGACTCCAGCATAGTGCTGTTGCTAGGAAGGGTGAAATGCTGTAGAGCAGTTCTGGCTTTCATCTAGTCCTGTGGGGAGGACCATGGGCCTTGCTGTATCATGGTAACTCTTCAAATATTCTGACCCTCAGATAAACCCAAGCAAAAGTAACCATGGTTATTACTTCACTCCCCTTTCCCCTTTCAGATAGCACCTACTTCTCACTGGCTTGAGGGACTTATCAGGCATCTGTGGAGAACAAAATTCAGCCTCTGGTCCTGTAGTTATCATCCATTAGCCAGCCAGCTGCGCATAAAAGTAATCTGGCCCCTCAGTTCCATCCTGTTTGTTTAACCCTTTGCTGGGGTGCTTGAGGAGCCTTTCACTCTCCCAGGCATGTCTGCATCCTCCTGTGAATTCACAATGTCATGGGTTGGTCTGTCCTCTCCTTCAGGGAACTGTTTTCTCACCAACAGCAAAATGAGTGCTAACCTGATAATATTGTCCTATTTGTATGACATAATGGAAGCAGCATGTGATTTAATAGGTACAGGACTTAATACCAAGAAACTGTAGGAATATCTGTTCATTGCAACATTTGCCAACTATTCAGCATTTCCAACAGACTGAAAAAACAGGTTCAAGAAGTCCAAGTGGGATTTTGTCCCTACAGAAAAAGCAGGAGCCTAAAGGATTTTCATGCATGCCCCTCCTTCATGGGTATTCTGTACATTTCGGTGTGAGAAGTAGGGGCTGGGAGGAGTATAGGCAATACAGGAAATATTTTCAATAGATAAAAAAAGTGTCCTGCATCAGAGGCCTTCTCATCCAGGCTCCCCACTAGGCTCATTTAAATGCTTGGGTGCAGGGTGCATAGTGTACTGCATTGTGTGATCATTTTATCTCAGGACCACAAAGATGATCAAAGGGCTGGAGCACCTATCCTACAAAGACAGGCTGAGAGAGTTGGGGCTGTTCAGCATGGAGAAGAGAAGGCTCCAAGGAGACCTTATAGCAGCCTTCCAGTACCTGAAAGGGCTACTGGAAAGCTGGGGAGGGGCTTTTTGCAAGGGCTTGTAGGGATATGGGACAAGGGGTGACAGTTTCAAGCTGGAAGAGGGTAGATTTAGGTTAGACATTAGGAAGAAATTCTTTAGTGTGAGGGTGGTAAGACACTGAAACAAGTTGCTCAGGGAACCTGTGGATGCCCCCTCCCTGGAAGTGTTCAAGAGCAGGTTGGATAGGGCTTTGAGCAACCTCGTGTAGTAGCAGCTGTCCCTGCCCATGCCAGGAAGTTGGAGCTAGGTTATCTTTAAAGTCCCTTCCAACCCTAGCCATTCTGTGATCTCACTTCAAAAATGCATCTTTCCTTGTCTTTATAGGCCACAGACAAAGAACAGGAGTTTGCTGCTGCGAGTGCAAAACAGCTGGAATACCAGCAGCTAGAGGACGACAAGCTCTCTCAAAAATCATCATCTAGCAAACTTTCCAAGTCTCCTCTAAAGATTGTCAAGAAACCAAAAAATATGCAGTGCAAAGTGACACTCCTGGATGGATCGGAGTATGCATGTGAAGTCGAGGTAAATTATGTTCTGTTTTTTCATCCTGTTGGGAGGAAAATAATTGAAATTAGATTCCTAATTTAAGTGGAAGTATGATTGGCCTGATATTTCACTAATGCCATGTACAGAGATACTTCTCTTGTCTTCTCTGGAGGTTGAAGACATTGCACAGATTTGAGCTGGATGAGGGATCATGAGCAGTCCCTGGAACAGCTGGAGACTCTGGATTAATTTTATGTCAGCACATGCCACAATAGAATGCAGAAAATTAGTTATGGGCAGCAAGGCCTGTAAACAAAGAAGGATTTGATCTCACAGGGCTCCGTTTTTCCTTGGTACTCTGCTGAGTTGAAACTCACAGTGACTCACTGTCCAGACAGTAATTCTGACCATCATGAGATTAGCAGGGGCATGAGAGGCACCCAGAGGAGGAAGGGGAAATGTTGGGAGCAAATACCAGTGACAGTGGTGACGTTTATGTGTTTCTCCCCTATGTCCGACTCTGTCTGAACATTACTGACAGAGAGTTGCTGCCATCCCTGCTGGAACTTTGCCAGATCCCTGCTTTTGGGAGGGATGGTCTTTACTGCACTGTGACATACTGGTCTGTGCCTGTGGGCAGACCCATGCTAAGGAGATGCCTTGCCTCCAGCTGCAGAATGCCATGGAGAAGCAGAGCATGAAAAAATTCATCATCTCGGATGCATGTCCCCATTCAGCCTTTCCAGCCCTGTCACCAAAGTGGTCTTTGGGTAGCGAACCAGCCTGTCCTGAGCCTGTGTTAGGTCAGGAGGTCACAAGCAGTGGCAGGGAGGGGAAGGATATGTATTGGAGGGCTTGGCAAACCACAGAACGTGATGGATAAGAAAAGCCACCTGAGGAGGACAGAAGAGTATAAAGGAAGAGGTGGGATAATATGCAGGCTTGAATGGGGAACCTGCAGGGAGCACCAAGGAGAGAGGGTGGCGGAGAGGAGTATCTGACCAGAAGTGAAATCCTGAGGTCTTTACAGTCAGATCACACTCAGACATTGCATCTTCCAGCTGCTCTTGTTTTAAGTGCTTTGGAGAATGGCAAGTGAGGAAGAACTTAATGATTTTTGTTGAACTGCATGCAGCTTGACAGTTTGAGCCATTTTTTTCTATGCTAACACAGGAGCTGTGATTTTACTACGCTTAAAGCAACTCAGCAGTCGTGCTGTCGAGTATCTTTAGTTTAACTGGCCTAGTCCTGTGTTGTTTCATTCAGACTAGCAATAGCTATCTGGCCACATACTTTGTGACAATTAAGTTGTCATTTCTTGACCTGTGGGTCCCAGTTTTGTCTGTCAAGAATAGCATGTTAACCATTAAGCTGGAAAAATGACTAATATGAGCTTTGATGGAAAGAGTCAAACTCATTTTAGTTTTTGCCATTTGCTTGTAAAATGTGAGTCACTTTTTGGAATACAATCCAGTACATTTTACGAAATAGGATTTCTATGGAAATCTTGCCTAGCAGGCTGAACTTTATGAGAATATAAGATGGATCAGAATGAGAGATTTGTTGCGTTAAACTTCAACTTTAAACAAAAAAAAATGCTGTGAATAATATTTTTTTTTTAGGAAGCTTTGGTTTTCCACTGAACTTGGACTCTGTTGAAGTGTTAAACTGCTAGCATGTAGAACCCATCATGTTTTATTGCTTGTAAGATTTCTCTGCTTTGCAAGTTCTGAGTAGCTCTTGAATAATATCCATATAAATTTTGTATGCATTTTTTCCACTTACACTGCTGAAATATTCTGAAGTTGTATTGACTGTCATCAATAATCACTTTATCTGCTTCTGAGATTGTTAGAGAAAAAGTATATGCAAAGAAAGTTTGTAGGACCAGGAGACTGAGAGTATGTCTCAGGAGATATTTCAGGAAACCATGGCAGAGGCTGAAGGTGAAGTTCTCCTACAGCAATTCTGCATAATACCAAAGTTCTGTGGCTGTTTCACAGAAGCTCAGTGCTTCAACATAAGAAGTAACCTGTCAGATTTCAGAAAAATGCTATCATATTTCAAGGATCATCTACAAGTGAGCTTACTGTAAAGGGGAAAAAAAAAAGTAGTGGAAGACCTAACAAATTATGGAAGTCAGTAAATTCACCAAGATAATTCCTTAAGTGAAAGGGGAGAGGGACAGACAATGTATGGCAATAAAATATGTAATATTTCCATTCCTTATGTTTAACCCATGTAACTGCATCTTGTGATGTGGATGGTGGCCTAGGGTAAGGATGTGACAGTCAGTGAACGTGAGTCAGAAATGTCATCCCATGTTGTCAGCTCCTGTCTTCCAGCTCTGTCTGTATGTCATACTTCTACCCATTGAAGGCTACAAAGCAGTGTAATCTAGAAGAACCAGAAACTTGGAAGCCTAATTTTGAGCTAGAATAATAGCTCTGTTCATGAATCTTAATTTGGATGTGGGCCAGGTATTTATCCTTCTGGAATTGCAGTTCCTACTCTGGGAGTTGAAGATGATTATGAAATGTGTCAGTTACACTATGGGGTGCTTTGCAAACGACAGATGCTTTAAAATATGTTAAATATTAATACTATTTAAAGGACCTTATTGCTCTGAAGCAGAGCACAACCTACAGCTTAGCAATTATGTATTCATCCAGGTAACAACTCGACAGCCAAAATTGCATGTACTCACAGACTGAGATGTTTCTGAGGCAGCTTTGGTTAATCCATCTATCTTTCAGTCTCTCTCATGTCCAGTACTTTGCATTTATGACACCTTGAGTTTTTCGTATTTGTACAAGATATATCTACAGGGGAAAATGTAGCAGAGGTAACTTCAAAGCTGATATTAATAGTGGTTCATCTAATGTGCTGTCCTTTTGGTAATAGGATCTTAAGCAAATGCCAAGTAAAAGCTTTCTCTTGAGGCCTGACAGTGTTACTGCCTGTGTGCTGTCTCTTTCCTGACCCAGAAAGTCTTTCATGCAGTAAGACATTACAAGCCAAAACCCGGTGAAGTTGGTAACCCAACGAGTTCATTCCTCCTCCAAAATTATGAAGTAGAAGTGTTAGCATCTGTACCCCCACTACTGCTCTCATCTTGGGGCCTACAGATGCTAGCAGCCAGCTTATTTAAGAGCAAGGGTTCCTTTTGGAGATGGGATGACCACCTGTTCAGGGCCAGCTGTTGGCTTTTGGAGCAGAAGTATTAGCTGTATGCTGACATTGTCCCTGTTGCTGTCAGAGACAGCCTCAGAGTCACTAAGTGGTTCTCTTATGTCGTGAAGAAGCTGGAGGTCTCTAGTGGGTGCTCAGTCATGGGAGATGACTCGGTTTCCTTAAGAGGGATGCTGAGCAGTGTTGTCCACCTAGATGTCCACTCCTTCTGGCAGTGGTTTTCCTTGGGCTCTTCATCTCACTCTCCCAGCCAGCAGCAGGATCAAAAATGTTTGTTGTCAAAAGCAGCCAAGCCCACAGCTGGGGCCAAAACTGCACTGCAAAGAGGATGCTGAAGCTGTCTCTCTTAAGCAAACTAGACCTATACTTTGCATTTTTTGATTTGAAGAACCAAAGAGAAAGCAAGAACCAAGACTGTGAATTGATTTCAGATAACCTTAAAAAAGACAATTCAGGCTTTTCCTAAGATACAAGAAAACAAGCAGATATAACTTGTTTCTGGCTTCCTCCCACTTCAATTAATGATTTTTCAAGTACTGTAGTACAATTACACTATTTCTAGGATTTATTTACTTTCTCTTCCTGCTCTGACCCATCTCCATTTTCTGTCATCTAGACTACTGCATTTTAATTTAAAAGATGCAACTGGAACTAGCTATCATCCTGTCCCTTACATGCAGCCTTATTTGAAGTGTCTTCCTAGTACAGGTTGGAATTTGCCTTCATAATTTCTGATCCTGTCTAAACATGTATGTGTTATTAATCACAAAGTGAAATTAGAAAGCTACAACATAATCTAAAGAAACCTTAAAAAAATTAGATTTTACTTTCAAAGACTCCGCTGACTAAGCCCATTGGTAATTTATACTTTTTCTTCGTTCTTCTACTGCTCAGTCTTTCTTACCATGCAAGACACCAGTAAATGAAAACAAACGTTTCCATGGCAGCCTGTCTGTGGCATCTCTGCAGCCCTGCATCAAACAGGGTGAGTTGCCATAGGATTCAGACAGGCTGCAAAGCACACAGAAAGGTGACATCTCAGAAAGCATTACTTGTATCCCCTCTTCTTGGCAGGCAGGGGTCAACTGAGGTAGTAGGGGATTTGTAAAAATACACAATGTTTGGGTTTGGGTTTTTTTTCATCCAGTTTTCTCAGTCATGCCGCTGCTGGGATCCGAGCAGTAGTTGGGTGTCCTGCTTTGTAGCTGCTGCTACACCTTTGTGATCAATCTCTGGTGGCTTCCTTCCTGATAGAGACTCCATTTTCTTAATGGGTTTCCCCACATCCTCAGGTGACTTCATAGTAGCACACTTGAGGTGAAATGGTGAGAAATTTTATTTCCATACGTCTGAAACCAGGATTTATAACGTGGACAGAGGCAGACTGGAGTGAACAGGTCCCTTTCTGCCCTGCACAAGTATATGCTGAAACTCCTTTTTGGAAACAAAATGGACAAGAAATAAATGGATTCTCAAATAGAACAGAGTATTGCATTTCACATGAGGTTTTCTTTTTCCTGTTAGAAAGTGAGAGTACATGGATGCTTCCTTAAAAAATAAGTCGTTAAAGATAGTCATAGGCTTGGAGAATAGAGAACAAGCAGACCTGTTTCTCCTCTGCCACCACTGCCAGAAATGAAAGAGAGCAGTGCCTGACTTAGTGCTGCATATGTTTCTTTTCCTGGTTTTCCAAATCTGCCTTGCAAGACTATCTCTGGAGGAAAAAATGCCTCTGTGTTTCTGTATGGCAGTGGGGGAACTCATGCCCCATTGTCCCTATCCCTGTGTGGAGTCTGGGCTAACCCTTCCCCAGGAGCCATCTCAGCATGGACCTGTGCTCTGCTTTTGCATGGGAAGTTTAATAACATGAAATTTCTCATCCTTATTGAGGTGGGGTTTAAGGTCAGGAAGGAAACGTCTCTATTAAGATGCACTCTGCTTTCTGAAGGATACCGTTTCAGTTACCCCCTGCACATTTTAATTGTTTAATGAATTCCACACAGTCTTTTGCAAATGGGCTTTACATGTGAAACTGATTACTGAATGCAAGAGGGATTTTTTTAATCAGTTTTTTCCTTTTGACCTACTCGTTGCTTACATTTCAGTTAATTTAATATGAAGAGCTTTGTTTTAGGATTTTCTTCCTTCCCTGGGAAGTGTTTCAATAAATGTGACTGGGTTGAGATGCATCATGGTCATTACATAGAATGTTTTCTGTGCCCAGACCCACTAATTAGGGCTGACTTAGATTAGCCAAGGGATTCAGTAAAGATCTATGTTACCTGACACATGTCAGTAGGACTCGTAGTATTGCCTGAATGTATTCCATCTGAGTAGAGTTAATACACAGCTCTTCTGGCTTGCTTTTTCCAAATACTGTGTGCAGCTTTTAATAAGTTAAAATACTTGTCAATTCAGGAAGCACAGTGTTCTGGAAGTCGATACTGATGTTGTCCAGCTCATAATAAGCAACTGAGAGGCTGAGCAGAAAAAGGCTTTTTGCTTCAGTTTGGTAATTGAAACAAAAATAAACATGTTAGGGCTACCTTTTTAGCGGTTTTTTTTTATCATTGTATATATTGTTAAGGTTTTTTACTGAACCTGAAGAAATCTAAACTAAAAAAAAAAGGTCACTTCAGGTTGAGCCAAGTATTTTGGAAATGCGATGAGGCGAAAGGAAGATGCTAGTGTGGCATTTAAAGTGTTGGAGTGTTTCCTCCTCAACAGGAGAGGCTCAGCTCCCCCGCAGCTCCTGATGGCTGGGAACATCTGGGCTCTGTGGTATTCAGGGAAAAGGTCTCTTCTAACCTTGGTAGGAACACACAGCTAAGTGATTAGACAGCTGCGGTCTCTTGTATTTCCTCTAGTTAATATGCAAGTTTTTTACAGAGACTGAGGGAGAACCAGAGATTAAACCCAGGTCACTCTTTTGGATGACACACCAGCTAAACAGCAGGTTGGGCTTTAAATTCCACCATTTGGCACAGCAGAAGACATGTTCACAATCAAAATAAATGCCAACTGTTCAAAATAACAAAAAAAAGTTCAATATATTTGTATGTGTCCTCTCTACAGCCATTCTATGCATCTAGTCCTCTTGTCTCTTGCCTTTTGTTAATAGTTTCTGAAAATTATTTGGGTGGTGAAATGATGGATTTAACAGACAAAAATCCTCATTTTCATACTTCAGAGGCACGAGCTCTTTTTTGTAATGGTGAAAATTATTGAGAGGTCAACCTACATTAACAAATATTTTCAGCTGCCCTGAAACTTAATTTTCTAAGGAATAAATAATTGGCTGAAAATTTCCTAATGGAATGTTGCCTCTGGTTCCCTCCCCTTCATGCACCATTTGGACACAAGCCAGGAAACAGGAGCTTGTTCTTGATCTGGCAAAGTTTTTTACTTTTTTTTTGGTCACTCACCCCCCAACCCAGGTACTGCAAGGCTGATTACACATTACTCAGGACTGTATCCAGGCAGTTCTCAAATACCTCTAGAGGAGGGAGCTCCACAACCTCCCTGTTCCAGTGCTCTGTCACTCTCACCATAAAGAAGTTTTTTCTCATATTTAAATGGACTTCCTGTGTTCCAGCTTCTGCCCATTGCCCCTCGTCCTGTCACTGGGAACTACTGATAAGAGTCTGGTTCCATCCTCCCTATACCCACCCTGTAAATACTTAAGGCATTAACAAAGGCTCCCCAAGCCTTCTCCAGGCTAAAGAGTCCAAGCTCTCTCAGCCTTTCCTCGTAAGAGAGATGTTTCAATCCCCCAATCATCTTTGTTGCCCTCCTCTGGACTCTCTCTGGTACTTCCCTGTCTCTCTTGAACTGGGAAGCCCAGAACTGGATGCAGTATTCCAGATGTGGCCTCACCAATGCAGAGGAGAGAGGGAGAATGACATCTCTTGACCTACTGGCCACACTCTTCCTTATGCACCCCAGGATTTCATTGGTCCTCTTGGCCACAAGGGCACGTTGCTGGCTCATGGGTAATTAACTATCTACCAGGACTCCCAGATCCTTGTCCTCAGAACTGCTTTCCAGCAGGTCTATCCCTAACCTATATTGATGCATGGGGTTCTTCCTCCCCATCTGCAGGACCCTACAGTTCCCCTTATTGAACCTCATGAGGTTCTTCTGTGCCCAGCTCTCCAGCCTGTCCAAGTCACACTGAATGGCAGCACAGCCCTCTGGAGTGTCAGCCACCTGTCCCAGTTTGGTATCACCGGTGAACTAGCTGAGGATATACTCTGTCCCCTCGTCCAGGTCATTGATGAATATGTTGAATAAGACTGGACTAAGTGGATAATGTGTCCATTCACCCATGACCATCCTCCCAGATAAGTTGCTGATTTTCTTGTCACTTCCTGGTCGTGTTTCTGCAAAGTCTCTCTGCATTTTCTTATGTTTCCTGCTCCAATTCTGCCTGTTACCTGGTCCAGCTCCCGACTGAGCCATGTGAACTAATCTCTAACTCTGTTGCTAGTTGTTCCTACTTTATAGGTGCTGTCACCATGTTAACACTTAGGATTTTCTGTTTCCAGACTAGAACTGAAGTAGATGTTCACTTTGTTATTACTGCCTAAAAATATGGGCTGTCATATAAAATCCTAACAACTCATATGGGTGATTTTTTCCAGCTGAGCTCCATGTGGGATCACTGGACTTTTTTTTATGTTTTCTTATGCCTGTCTCTTCTTAGAGTGAACAAAATACCAGAGAAGGGACAAGGTGATGGGGGAAATACAGCTTGTAAAGCAAAGCTTTGATAGGCAGCAAGGTCTGTCTCTCGTGGTTTATCTTGCTCTGGCAGAAGTGGTTTTTGATCTGAAGTGGGTAAAGCTTGGATATAGCTTGAGAACAGGCTATGCTGTTTTTCATAATAACCCCAGTGTTGATGGTGTGATAATAAGATACCCCAAATCTACAAGCCTGATCATCACACTGCCTCTCCTGTCTCAACAGCATCTTTCTGTGCTGTGGTTTCTGTGTGATTTGCGGTTGTTTTTTTTCCACTCCAGCTTGGCAATGTAGGTCAGGGAGAGCTCTCTGGCTTTTAAATTCATATGGCAAGATTACCCTGTAAATCAGACTATGTTGACCGTAGAGCTTTCTTCAGCTGAAAATAATAAAAAAAATGTTTATGGCTGATTTTTGCTGACATATGCCAGTAATCATTTATGGTACACGTAGTGGTTGGTTCCCCTGGCTGTGTCAGTGCTAGGCTTGTGCATTGTTAGCAGTTACACAGGAGGGATATGTGTTTGTGGAGCTCATCCAAGTATAGGTGGAATAAGGAAAATATTTATATGTATAATCCCCACTGGAAATCTTCAGCTGCTGTCCTGAGTCCCAAGAAACCCACTTGAGTTATGACAGAGTGTTTTGAAGGAGGCAGCAGGGCAGACAGGAGGCATTAAGCCAGTGTATCAGCTGCATGTCTAGTTAAAACCCAAGCCCAAACAATCTGTACTTTCAAGAAAGCTGAGTAAGGAGGGATGCTTTGTTTGAAAAGCCTCCAAAAATTGTGGAGTATGGTTCATGATTTTATGTCAGAATTTAGCAAATGTGTGAGACGAATCAGCATACTGAGAACAAAACTGCTGTTTGAGAAAGTATCCACTGTTTTTTACCTTTATCAGAGAGCAGTGCTTGTAAGCTGTTGTCAGATCTCCATTTTTACAGCACGAATTCTGTTGATGCACTTGGGTTGCCCAATCATTTGATAATCATCACGTTTGATGGCTCTTTCTGTAGGCATTGTGCACATGCAGCCATGACTGATGTGCTTCCACATATGAAGATGTGCTCCAGAGTATTTATTATTCCTCAGATGCCTGCTTTTGCTGCTTTGCATCACCACGAGCACACAAACTGTGCAGCACACATGTTAGTATGCTGAGAGGTTGTGTGATGCCAGTGCTGGTGTGATCTCTGCTGCTGCTTTATAAGGCAAAAAACCTAATTTGGTTTGATGCCAGAATCAGGACTAGGTCACCAATCTTCTTATTGGGATTCAGCAGTCCCCTGGGTTTTTTTAGATTACTGATGGCTTTTTAGGATTGCAAGCTCAAACAGCATTAAAGAAGGTTGCCCTGATAAAAACTATGTCATGTTACACAATGTCATTCACACTTGGTGCAAGTATGTAGCTATAGCATGGACAGTGTTACGTATTTATCTAAATGCTTCTATGAAATACTTATAAGCTAGGTGTCAGAAAAGGTTATTTTCAGGAATGGTAATACATTTCAGTGTGCTGTACTACAGTAAATATCAATAAGCTGATAAATGACAGTACTACCATGATGGGGAAGAAAAAGAAAATAATCAGTTGTCACTGTATTTCAAAATACCTTCTAGCCTACTGTAAGTTTTCTTATGTGATGTTCATTTATACCAGCAAAGCAGTATGGGGTAGAGTTCTAAATCAAGAAGCAGAGATAGGCAAAACAATATTGCAGGTTATATTTCATACTATTAGAATATGTTAGTCACCTACTGGGATGTATACGCAGTATACAATGTCAGTAAAGAAACAGAACATTTGGAGAGCTTGTGTTGGCGTGCAGCTTTCAGGAAAAGCATTGCTTTATATGAAGTATATTCGTATTGGGGAAAAAATGTCTTTTTAACACAGCTTGTATTCAACTGTATATTTCTGAAATTGCATAGCTCTTAGTTCTTCCCACGTTAGGCTAAATTGTATTTGGAACTGTGACCTGGGACTTTTCCAAATGCAGTTTACTAGTGAAGTTTCATTAGTAGCTATAGTTTAGCATGTAGATTAAATGGTATTTCTTCTTGACTACCATAAAAATGAATGTGTTTTGCTTTGAAGCTCTCATTTAATTGCCTTTCTTTTTTTTTTGTCACCTGAAAGGCTAGCAGAAATGTCTTGATCAGTATCTCCTACACATGCTAGCAAACTGCTTACAAACCATTTGAGAGTATTATGTCCATCCAAGGGTTACATGTTCTCATAAATGGTCATATGCCAAACCCAAGATTTTTCCTTAATAAAAAGTTGGAGTAAAAAGACCAGATGAGTTCATTTCTTTAAGCTTTTCTGTGTTTGCCTGTGTGGGAGAGGGGAGTAAGGTATTTGTTGTTTGCTTTGTCACTTTATATGTCTTACTGCTGTCTTTGATGTACAAGGTTGTACTGGTAACTGCAGCTAAGTTTTTGATCAGTAGCGGAAGTGACTTTCTTTAGAATGTTTTGTATAATGCCTAGAACATTGCTCTCAACCACTGAACTTTCAGATAAACTAAATGTTGATGTTTCTGGAACTGCCAGTGTCATTTTCAGCAAGGGCAGCAGGAGATATCGGGGCCTAAATTCCAGTGGTTAAGTCATGTTATACTTTTAAAAGCTCTCATCCTGCAAGTTAACCGTGTCATTTCTTAAGATATACTTCAGTAAACCAGAGGAAAACTTGCTGATTTTCTGCTAATTAACACTCCAGGAAAGAGTCTTCATCCTTCTCTTCCTCTTGGATGCTCCCCACTGGGGACTTCAGTTGAGTAACAATAGATTTTAAGAAATTTGGGGGTTCTTTTCTCCTTTGTCACCTTTATACTTAATTTTATTTTCCTCATGGATAAAAACTGGAATAGTGTGAACCACACAAAAGCAAGTCCTCTGAAGATGCAAAATACAAATATATAGAAGTGTAATGAACTTAAACTTCTTTGCAATTGCTTATTCCATTTAAAGTCCTTGGGAAAAATAAACCTGATATTTTTTTTGTCTTTAATCAAGAGTTGTTCAAAAAACACATTCTCATTTCTTGGACATTTTCTGGCCTAAAGTGCAGTGATTCTTATAAAATCACAGAATTGTTTTGTTTGGAAAAGACCTTTAAGATCATTGAGTCCAACTGTTAACCTAGCACTGACAAGTCCACCACTAAACCATGTCCCTAAGCACCACATTTACACATTTTTTAAATGCCTCCAGGGATGGGGACTCCACGACCACCCTTGGCAGCCTGTTCCAGTGCTTAACAACCCTTTCTGTGAAGAAATTGTTCTTCATATCCAATCTAGACCTCCCTTGATGCAACTTGAGGCCATTTCCTCTTGTTCTATCACTTGCTACTAGTGAAAAGAGACCACCCCCCCACCTTGCCTCAGCCTCCTTCCAGGTAGTTGTACAGAGTGATAGGGTCTCCCCTCAGCTTCTTTTTCACCAGGCTTAACAACCCCAGTTCCCTCAGATGCTCCTCATAAGACTTGTTTTCCAGACACTTCACCAGCCCCAGCACTGAGCCCTGGGGAACACCACTTGTGACTGGCCACAAAGTGGATTTAACTCCATTTACCGCAACTCTTTGGGCCCTGCCATCCAGCCAGCTTTTCTCTGCAAAGAGTACACCAGTCCAAGCCATGAGCAGCCAGTTTCTGCAGGAGTATGCTGTGAGAAACAGTGTCAAAAACATTAGTAAAGTCTAGACAGGCAACATTCACAGCCCTTTTCTTATCCACTGAGTGGGTCACCTTGTCAGAAAAGGAGATCAGGTTCATCAAGCAGGACCTGCCTTTCATGAACCCATGCTGACTGGGTTGCCTGTTTTTCCTGCATGTGCCACATGATGGCACTCAAGATGGTCTGCCCCATAACCTTTCCTGGCATCAAGTTCAGACTAACAGGCCTGTAGTTCCCTAGATCCTCCTTTGGGCCCTCCTTGTAGATGGGCGTCACGTTTGAGAACCTCCAGGCTACTCCCATGTTTGCGAGGACTGCTGGTAAATTATGGGAAGTGGCTTGGTGAGCGCTTCTGCCAGCTCCCTCAGTACCCTTGGGTGGATCCCATCTGACTCCATAGACTTGTTTATATCTAAGTGCTGCAGCAGGTTGCCAACCATCTCCCCTTGTATTATGTGGGCTCCATTCTGCTCCCCCTGTGCTTCTAGCACAGGGGACTGGGTATCTGGAAATGATCTGGTCTTGCTACTAAAGACTAAAGGCAAAGGCTAAAGACTGAGGCAAAGAACGCAGTAAGTACTCCAGCCTTTTCCTCATCCTTTGTCACTATGTTTCCCCCTGCATCCAGTAAAGGATGGAGATTCTCCTTAGCCCACCTTTTGTTGCTAATTGATTTATAGAAACATTTTTAATTGTCTCTTATGGCAATAGTCAGATTTAAGTTCTAGTTGGGCTTTGGCCCTTCTGATTTTCTTCCTGCATAGTCTAACAACATCTTTGTAGTCTTCCCTTAGCTTCTAGGATTGTTCAGTTCTGCCCTGTGTGTCTTGACCAGCTCAAATGCTTTCAGAAAAAATATGGGGAATGTCATAGGATGTAGATTTTTAATTTGCAGATAAAATGTGCTCCTTGCCACAATGACTGTGTGAGTCTAGGACCTCCAATTGACTTCCTGTAGATGGAGAAGCACCGTGATGTGGTCACCAGGTCCTCTGCATTTGGAGCCAGACTGTGTGTTCACTTACCCATCAATTTGTATATGTTTGTGTATGCATGTGTTATGTGCATTAAATTATATACATATTTGCCTACCCATATTAAATTACAGCATATTTGTGACAGTCAAATCCCTCCCCCAGAAATGGGATGCTTGGTACAAAACTGATCTTGGAAGCTTGCATACACTTCAACTTGCAAGTAATGACTGTTTGCACAAGTAATGTTTTTTTCTGGGATTGGACATATTTTTGTGTAAGCTGGGTAATTCATGAGGAAAGAATGAGAAAGTGTGTTGTCAGGAGGCTGGAATTTAGCGACTGAGAGACTCAGCTGGAGGAATTTATGGGAAGAGAGTGCTCACTGCAGCAAGTACAAAGTATTCCTGACAGCCAGTTAATCATTTACATTTGTTTGTGTTGCAAGAATAATTGCAGAAGCTGCAACGTGGGGAGGGAGAAATTTTCCCTAGTGTATGCCAGTTATTTCTTGCCATATACATTTTAACTTTTGTGGGTGTTTGCCTTGCCTTTGCACAGAGGAGATTACTATGTGGCCCATGCAGTGTAGAAACCAAAGTGTCATCAAAAACAGCTTGCAAAATTAAATGTAAATTGAAACTGTTAAATGAAGGAAAATCAGTGGTCTGGTCACAATTGGAATCTTTTTCATCATGCACATTGCAAGTGAAAAAATTAGCTAATACTCCCCCACTAGAAAGAAAAGGGGGAAAAGAAGAGGTTAGTACAGCCACATGCCAAAATACATTACAGCATGCAAGGCTAGAGCCAGCCTACACATTTATACAGAGCATTGTTAAGATCCATTGGAAAGTGCAAATGCTAATTAGGAATGTGAACCAGATAACCTCAGCATCAGTTAAAGTCCAATTATTCCTACCAGGATTTCATGATACTAATCTGTTTGTCTTTCTTCCAGCAGTCGAGCCCAACTAGAGTTATTACAGTAATTGTAGGGAGTTTAACGCCAGGCTGGTGTTTGTGTTGCGTTGTTTGCTGGCTCCCTGACAGCTTTTCTGAGGAAAGTGGCAGTGTCGTGTTTGCATGTGTTCTTGCAGAACTATGTGTGTGAACTCCTTCCATTTAAAACCCAAGCCCACAGCTGTGATACTTGCTCATCTTGCCATGCTCCTTGACTGGACAGAAAGGGGGGGCAGAGTTTCAATTCAGTGGGGCACGCCCTGACCTTCTAGATACTATGCAACGGAGATGATGGTTGGTGGTGGCAAAAATGAATCTCCTTACAGTTGTTTATTTGGCTGTGGAACTCTTTCTATCTTTGGATTTTCCCTTGTCTGTAAAACTTGGTCTGAATCTTATAATTGCTTTCCTGCAATTATATGCAGGGGCATACCTGCATGCTGCAGCTTCCTCCCCCAGCCCTTGCTCAGCATTTTGCATCCACATGAGACTGCAGCATCAGATGCAAAAATAGAACTGCTCCAAAATGTGACACTGTGGAGGTTGCAATAGCTTTCATTTCTAGGAAGCTGAGAGGGCTGTTTTGTGCCCTTCAGCTCCTCACCCTAGTTCCCTGTCAGTGGGAGGAAGGTAATCTACTTGTAAGTAAAAATAGAGCATGAGAGTAGACTGACACTATGCTTCAATCAGGTGCACAATGATTAACCCCTTAGCACCTGCAGGGGTGCACAGGGAGCACAGTGTCACAGCCACAGTGGTTGGTTGGGGCTAGGAAGGCGCCTGGTTTGAGCATGGTGATGGTTGGCCCTGGGTCAGGCCAGCTGTGGCATTGCCTGGCTGCTGTCTTCAAACCCTGAGATGGAGGCCCTCAGGCTTGCTTAGATAGCATTCTCAGGGTGGTATTGCCTCTTCAGGGAGAAATTTGTCAGACAGAGGGTTGGATTTGGTCTGGAAGAACTGAACTAAAACTGGGCAAAATGGCTGGTCCGGTAGGTTAGAGGTTACCCAGCAAGCTAAGGTGTGTTAGTGAGAGGGTGTATCAGAAGAGAGGCTCAGACTGTATCACCGAGGTGTATGCTAAAATGCCCCACAGATGGTTGCAAATAGTTGTTTTTCAGGGACAACACAGTACTGCCAAACCAGGAGCCACACAGCAGCTTCAAGGACACACTTCTCTGATGTGGCATCTCCCAGCATGGGGCAGCCAAGCCTATGCTCTTGCAAAGAAGCAAAATTTGGCTCTTGGAAGTGGCACTTCTGGATCTTGATGAATTTTCCTTTGGCATAACTAGCCTCTGGTTTGAGAAGGACCATCCAGCACATAACATCTGAAATCTTTCTGATGTCTTCCTTATATCTCACCAAATAGCAAAGAGGGTTACTGGGGTTTTATTAGTACCTGCATGACAATGAAGTTGGTGTCACATCTTTGTATTAAGTTGCTGGTTGCTCATTTCACTTATAATTTTCCCATTGCTTATCGCAGTACAGTAACATATGTTTTTTGTAGCTTGATTACTACAATATAGGGTTTGTTATTACCTGAGAGTCCTGATGGATAACAAGGTGAGCAAGAGTCAACAGTGTGCCCTGGCAGCAAAGGCAGCCAGGGGCATCCTGGGACACCTTAGGCAGTATTGCCAGCAGGTAAAAAGAGGTGATCATTCAACTTCACTCAGCACTGGTGAGACATTTGTGCAGTGCTGGGTCTAGTCCTGAGCTCCTCAGTACAAGAGAGACATGGATGTACTGGAGAGAGTCCAGCAAAGGTTCACAAGGATGATGGAAGGACTGGGGCATCTTTGCTATGAGGAAAGGCTGAGAGAGCTGGGACTGCTCAGCCTGTAGAAGTGCAGGCTCAGGGAGATCTCATCAATGTATACAAATACCTGATGGGAGGAATAAAGAAGACAGAGTCAGACTGGACTCAGCAGTACCCAGTGCCAGGACAAAAGGCAATGAGCTCAAAGTGAAATACAGGAAATCCCATTTAAACATAAGAAAAAAAAAAAAAAAAATAGTATGAGGGTAGTCAAATGCCAACACAGGTTGCCCAGGCAAGATGTGGAGTCTCCATCATTGGAGATACTCAGAACCAAAGTGGACATGATCCTGAGCAGTCTGCTCTAGGTGGCCCTGCACAGGGGGACTGGACTGGGCAGTCTCCAGAGGTGCCCTTCAGCCTCTGCCAGTCTGTGCTTCAGTGATTGTATCAATGCGCAATATTGTATTTTGTGATGGAAGTATCTATAACAAAGGCTTGTGTTTTTTTCACTTTAATAATGTTTATCATAAGCACATTAGGGTTTATGGGCTTAATCATAATAAAGTAAAACTTGGTCATTATTTTTGTACATTAAGAAATACCAGACATTGTACCCAAATGTTTGCCAGTGAGGTTAACTGACTTTATAATCTTGTTCTCTGCCCAGAACTAAGATGGAAGTACTTAATTTTTTATCTCACTCTCAGAGATGTATGATGTTACCTTGGTGTGATGGCCTTGTAAGAGGACAGGGGTGGAATGGACAGTTATGGGCTGAAGAAGCTGACATGGAGAGGCTTGAGCAATGGACTTTCTCTGGGGAAGCCACCTGGGGGATGGAAGAGCTTTTTGTGACCTTCAACCTCCCGAGGAGGGAGAGGCTCAGCTCCAGAACCGTGGATAAGCTGGAGAGGAGAGGCTGCTTCTCCTTCCCTTTGCAAGTGGGAATTGCTGGTGGGCACAGACTTGCCAAGTTTGTTGCTGCTGGCTCCCTTCACTGGGAGCTTGACTAAGAGGCTGTTTATTCCCATTCCAGCTTTAAGCAAGAGCCCTAACCTTTATAGTGCTGCAGGGAGCTGGCTCTAAAAAGTGAAAAGTTTTTGCTCCTGGACTTTTGTACCCATTTATACTGTTCAGTCTATGTTTTGCATTCTTCTACTCTCTTGATTTTCCAAAGCTTTAATCTCATTCATGCCTGAAATATAGCTAAGAATATTTCTGGAGGAGAATCTTGCCATATTTACCTTTCAGAAAAACTTTTCTTTTACAGGAAATTTTATATTTCCAGTATTTTATAGCGTGAAGTCTAATATTTTTTTCATTTTTCTTGTCATCGTCTTTTGGACTGCTGAGAATTAGTTGTCATTTTTGACATTAACTTGTTCCACAGTAACCAGCAGACTGTCAGTCTTCTGTCTTAGACTTGTTACCCTAAAATAGTGGAAAGCAAAGGTTTAGGATGGGTTGAGAAGCTGTGTGAATTTGTAACTTGACCTTTCCTCCTCCTCCCATTTTCTTATGCCAAAGTAATGATACCCATGCCTTGTCTGGCTTGCTTATTTGGGCACACAGTGAAATGAAAGCAATTAACAAGAGCACGAGAAGTCTTTTCAGTTTCTTTAATTATATATTCCTAACTAAACATCTTAATTTCCCACAGATTAATGCAGTAGCCTCCCCTCACTGTGTTTTTGTGCAATGTTGTTTTAGAAAGAGGATGTGCATGCTAATGCTACATGGATATAGAGCAGCAGTGCTGCATATACACTGGTACACAAGGAGGTACATGGGGATTTGGAGGGCATCAGTTGTGGCTACATTTCCAGGTAGCCTCTGCTCCCCAAATGACAAGAGCCCTCTAAATCCTGCTCTCATGGATCAGGTGTGACCTAAGAAGAGGTGCAGCGACTAGACTGCAACCTGAGGGTCATCTGTCTGGACACTGATGGGATGTTTCTGTGGAGAGTGAGAAGAAGAGTGGTCCTGGTAAGGCTTTGCCTGGACCATCACCACTTCACACCTGGTGTCTGGTGAAGAGAAGACCTAGTCTGGGAAGAGCTGTCAGTTATACATGGTATTTCTGACATCCTGTCACAGCACCAGCAGGTCTTTCCCATATCCTGATGCAGCAGCAGTTTTGTGGAAAATGGCTGAGCACAACTTGGGCATCTTTGTACAGGAGGAAGAGGTTTAATTTTGTTATGGATAAAAATTGAGCTATGCAAGTTCTTCCAGGCTTGCCATACTTATTCTCACTTGGCCGCAAAGAACAAGAAATCCTGAGCACTGTTTTTTTTCAGTTGGTTGGTTTTTATTACAACACAGCCCCACACAACTGTTTCCTGCAATTCTCTGTTAAAGTGCTGTACCTTGCAGCTGCTAGCTGCTGTTTCTCAAAACTGACATCTGTGTAACTGCATGGATGGGCCACGTAAAATAGCTCCTCTTTTGGCCTTGTGTCATTCCTAAGAGGACATTGAAGTGTCACATTTCAAATACAAGTAAATGATGCAGTGGTTCAGGCATAGTGTTTCTCAAAGCAAGTGTCCTGTAGAGCTAACTTCCTTATTTCTCTCCATTCAGTACAATTATTTGGTTTGCAGGAAAAAAAATGAAATTTGGCAAAATAACAGCATTGGTTGTTTGTAACAGAAACATGACTGTCTTGGCTTGAAGGTGCTGACTTGGTACCTCTCTGCACACCAGCAGTCGATTCTTTTTTATCTGCCTGATCATCTCCATGAAGCATCAAGTATAGAACCGCCTACCTCTTTTTATCTACTTCCAATTTCAAGGCATGAAGAATTAACTAAATATTTGAAATTACAAAGGAGCTGGGGTATAGTTATGCTTTCTACTACAAATTGGAAAGTGTGTTGCCAGGAGAAAGAGGCCCTAAGTGTGTTTCCTCAAATTATGCTGGAAGATACAGTAAATGAAGTTACAGCAATATGCTCGCAGTGCACTTCTGTGCCTGTTTTTTCTCAGCTGGAGGACATTTGTCAGACTTTGTGAGCCACACTCATTGGTTTCCCCATTGATAAAAAGGTAGAGGGTCCCTTTCTAATGTGCCATCAGATCTGCATTAGAAATACCAGGAGGTTATGCTTCACAACTCCCTGCATCATTTCTTGCACTGCTTTCACAGGGTGTTCGGCACCAACCCTCAGTTCTCTCCTTTCCTTTTCTCTTGGCTTGTTTTCTTCTTCTAAAATAGCTGGAGGCTGGTGTTGGGCTCCATGGGTTTGTTGGCATAGCTGTGTCAGCTTGGATTGTGAAATATCCATGCCCCGGCCAAGGCTGCTGGGCTGGCAGCATGATCTGTGGCAGCTCTGTTGGCAGAGATGTGTAAATCCAGGGGCTGCATTCTCTCCTCTTTTGTGTCAGCCTCCTGTGCTACATTTGAAGCAAGTAGCATGTTTCTAGTCTCCTTCAAGTCATCTGTATACTACAGAGGGCAAAAATGCAGTGCTGACATCAGCCGAAGTATCTAGGTGTATGTGTATTTGATATAAAGTAGGGAGGTTGTTTCCTTTAACTGAGTTGCACTTACGGAAGCAGGCAGCAATGAAACAGTGGCTCACGTAATTTTGAATTGCTCATTGTCATTAATGCATATCAACGTTGGCATACGTAGCTTATAAAGAAGGCATTTCTGTCTGTGTTTGGCTTTTTGGAGGGTTTGTTGTTTGTCTTTTTTTCCTCAGTGTCATGTATAACACTAAGAACTAGGATGACCTGAATTTTTACTGTCCAATATGAGATACTATGAAGCTTCTGCTAAGGGCTCTTGCTGTTGGCAGTGAGAGATCTCCTCTAATGTGTTAGCAGTCAAGAAGGTTAGTGGGACACTGGAAAACTGTTTTCTTACCCAGATGCATTGCCAGTGAAATACTAGGCTTTTTCAGTGATTTCAGTAGATGGTGTGTCGTTCCCCATACTCTAGACAAAAAACGATCCTGGAATCAGGACATATTATTACCAAGGCAAGAAATAGCTCCACATTTGGTTTTTCCCCCAGTAGATTGACCCCTAGACACAGCTCTGATAATCAGTGACAGAGAATATTTTGTATCTTCGTTTCTTGTTACTCTTGCATACAAAGAACACTCCTGTTTGCTGAAGTAGGACCTCAGGACCCATTTGAAATTGTAATTTCTGAAAGAAGAGATCTTCTAATTAAAACTTGAAACGTGACATGACTTATTTTTACCTCTGCCAATACCACATGAACTTTTACAAAAAGCTGATCTGCCCCGTTCAGCAGATGCTTATGAAACTCTAGATCAATAGGTTTGAAAAATGGATGAGTTTAGGTAAATAATTTTGGGGTTATTGATTTGAGAATTAAACAGACAAAATGTTATTTTAATGCTTATTTTATTTTGCATGTGTGATCTTTTTTCCAATTCATTTCCCACAGAAACGTTCCAGAGGTCAAGTGCTATTTGACAAAGTTTGCGAGCATCTGAACCTTTTGGAAAAAGACTACTTTGGGCTAACGTACAGAGACACAGAAAACCAAAAGGTAACCCATAAAACTGTGACTGACCTTTGGCATGTGGACTTCAGAGCTCCACAAGACACCACCCCTCAGACACTCACGAACAGTTCAGAAGTTGTTGCCTTCCTCACCAAGTTCCATAGATGGAGCTGGAGCTATTGCTTTTTCTAACTCTATACCCCTCAAGAGCATCCTTTGTGTTTCCCTGACTTCCCTCTGTGTTGGCTATTTATGACATGAAAGAAGTTAACAATTTAGCTGGTCCTCTCTCCAGCATGATTTATTTCTTTACTATCATAGATGAAAGTCAGATTTACATTCAAATATAAATGTAAATCATGTAATTCTAAACTGCGGCTTAATAGTAGTATGGTTGGGATACAGATAGGTAGGAGTTGATTGGCTGCTTCTGCTAAGTGCTAAAATAAAGAAAGGCTTTAAGTCTTGACTTGCGTTATCTGAGTGTTAGCGTTGATTTGGCTAAAGACATAAGTCTTCAGAAGCAGTTGGCAGCAATAGTGAATCACATTCTGCTTGTCTGCATCTCAGCTTCAATGTTAAATAAGCTGTGTATTAATGGTGTCCAAGATGATCTTATGTGCAGGTTATATATATGTATTATTTTGGACATGTTATGATGAAAGAGAGAGTATCAAAGGATAATTCATGTTATGTGTTTTTGGCATTTAAAGGTAAACATTTTGAAAGAAATCAGTAACCAAACCTTTTAGCAATATGTGCCGTAGCCCATCAGAGCTTACCCGGTGAAGGTCTTTTGTGCTTTGGTTGGCCTGAAAGGTCTTCCCTGATGGAGCTAGAGCTATTACAGCTTCTTCAGACATTTGTCTTGTGAAAAAAACAATTTTATATTCTAGGCTTCCATTATATATGACACAAAATAAATCAGTCCTTTTTTTTTTTTTTTCCCGCTTTCCCCTTTCTTTATAGACTTCTAAATATAAGGATTTTATTTCTGTTTCAGAAAATCACTTAAGCAGAAACTTGGTTCATGCCAGTGCAAGGTAACACTTTAGCACTTGCTTAGTTTTGAGTTGTGGTAAGAGTTAGGCAGATGCTTAAGTACATTTTTGGGTAGTTGTGGTTTCCTGTACTGGAAAGAGGAGAATTTGTTAATTAACAGGTGACTTAGAAGTACCAAAAGAGTACTGCCTGCCACCACGTTTCTTGGTCAATAACATGCATATTTTAAATATCAAAATACTTAGCAATTCATCTCCATCCTCTGCCAGATAACTTCCAGCCAGACAATAAACACGCCCATATCACATTTTGCCTTTGAAAACAGAAATCCTGATGCATCTTTTATTTTTTGGTGCATGGTGTTCTTTTGTGCTCAGCAATAGCTGGAGCTCTTCAGGCTCATGTTTTGCACCATAGACCAGGTTTGGACAGCTGCAAACTGTTTGTTTTTCTTGGGAGAGGATTGTTATGTTCTGCTTGTTTGCTATTTCTTTAGTATTTATTTTTCACTGATACATTTGTTTATCTTCCTTTGGAGAAAGTGGAACTTTCCTAGGGGAAGTAAACTTTTTGTTCTGGGCTGTGTAACAGTTCAATTGTTTCTGCTACAGAACAAGATGACAGCAGCACTACGAGACCCCAAGCTGCTGTGCACCCCTTTCAGGGGAATTCTGTCTGCTCCTTCGCATCTGTGGAGTAGCAACACATCACTGTGATAATTCCCCACCTCTTTGGGAGGGATTTTCTCTTGCATGTTCCCTGGGCTCAACGTGGCATGGATGGGGGCAGCCCTGGTGCTGCAATTCTGCCTCTGGTGTTCCCCTGCCCTCTCTCTGCCTCTGTGGAGCCTCTCATGCCCATGTCAGGTTGCCAAGGGGGTTGTTCTCTGTTCCATGCTTGCTTATCCTTTTCAACCCTTCCAGGATTAGAGCAAAAAAGCAACCAACCAACCAAAAAAAAAATTCTTAACAAGCTTGTATAAATTTAATTTTCCCCAAAGACACTCTGAAAAAAGGTTTATGTGGATTTATTTTATTGATTTCTATTTTTTTCTTTTTTTTATTTCAAACCATTCACCCCCCTAGTGTCTGGGAAGGTTGATAAAAATCCTGCTGCTACTCAGGGTCGCATTTTGAAAATTAGTATTATCCCTGCCTACTGCTGCTTCAAGGAGAGCAGGGTGGCAGATCTTTGTGTGTTCTAGCTTTGACTCATAGCCTTGTTTTAAAAATAATGTTTATTGTGGTTTTTAATTCAACTTGAAAAAAGGAAACATTTTCTTTGCAGAATTGGTTGGACCCTGCCAAGGAAATCAAGAAGCAGATCCGAAGTAAGTTTGTTACTGTTTGTGTGTTTATTTGAAGGGGTCTTGAAAACTTTTCTTTCTCATGTGTCTGGATGCTAAAAAAATCTGCACAAAAAGTTTCTTCTCACAAGCCCTCAATGCTTGTGATGGTGTTGGACCCTAGTGCCGCTGGGCAGGGATGTGAGAGGCAGAGGGGGCTCCCCAGCACATTAGCAGTCACTATATGCCCATCACCCAGCCAATCTGATCCTCTGGGCTTGTTTGTGAATGGCTGGGGTTACTCAGTTTTGGATCAAAGGGTCCATCCCACTAGGACTCCACCAGTAGTTCAGCAGCCCCCTCTCCCCAGCCCCATTCCCTCGGGGTGAGGAGACAGGTGAGACAGGGCCATGGTCCCCTTCTCCATACCTTCACCAGAAGAGTGTGCTCCCCTGGGGAAACAAAGCTGATTTCACAGTCTTCTTTTGCATCCTTTCCTGAGTCTCTGGCACAGAAGTTACCTGCATCTTTCGGGTATTTTACCTCATTGTAATTACAGGCGGTTACTGAGGCTCGTAACATGTGAACTTGCATTGCTGAAAGCAACTTGACATTTGCAGAGATGCAAAAACCTGAAGTTTGACATTAAGCAATATAACCTTACGGACTAGGCCGCACATATCAGTTATTTATTTGCATTACTAATCTTTATATCATACCCAGGAATGCTGCTCATGCCTCGTACTGAAATACACTCTAAAATATCTTTCCTTCCCACGTTTCAAAAGCTTGAACTTTGCTCCTAAATTGACCATTCAATTCACAGAGACCCAGTCAATT
This sequence comes from Apus apus, assembly GCF_020740795.1. Lineage (NCBI taxonomy): Eukaryota > Metazoa > Chordata > Aves > Apodiformes > Apodidae > Apus > Apus apus. The sequence goes on from NC_067283.1 coordinate 105,365,446, forward strand.
TTCTGCTTCACATGAATATTTTAAAAAGCTCGGTTGTTAAATTTAGCCATCTGCTACATTAGAAATTCAAAAACCTCTTAAAGGAAAACCTTGTCAAGACTTCCAGGCTCAAAATTTGACCTGCCTTTTTTTTCTCTCCTCACTTTTTAAAACAGATCTAAAGTTTGTGTGTGTGACTTCCTTGGACAGGAAAGCCTCAGTAGTTTTTTTTTCTTCCACATTTTGTAAATTATCTTTTCTAGTACTTGTGGTTTTACAAGCAAGTATATCTGGTAGTTCACATTTGTTGGGTCAGGCCTGGCAAATTAATCATTCCCCTCTCCAAGATTCAAATGGTTAATTTACAATGGGTGGATGGAAAATTTCCCCACTTACTATGAGCAACCACACCTTTCCACCAGTATTGTTTTCATTATAAGTAAGTGATCTGCAATAAAAACTACTGAAAATCTGACTTTTTTTTAATCTCTTGAGAAGATGGATCTGGAGAGGAAGGTGCTGTAGACCTTGATGAGTCAGGTTACGCTGATGGCCAGTGCAAGTAAAACAGCTCAGCTTCGCACCACTGATTTGAAATGCGTTTAATATGTGCCCAAAGCTGTGAGGTAGATGATGAAAGGTTGTGACAGCGAGAGATTAACCAAGGCAGAAGAGTCTCATCCTGGACTTGACGCAAGGGACAGTTGTATTTGCAGAAGATGACAGTGATCATTTGCTTGCTCTGTACAGTTCAAGTTTGGAACAGGACAACAGTGGAAAAGTAGGGTGTTACCCGTTACCCTTTCCAAAACATTTACATATAATCCTTCTAAATGCTGGGTGAGTTGTACAACACTCAGATATCCATGATTCCACTGCAGACCACAAAGATTTCATCCCAGTGGTTGAGAAATGAGGCTTTTGCCATGTGTGCAGGCCCTGGATTGCCCTCCATTGGTTATAACCTGCTAACTTGCACAGTGTTAGGTTTTATTTAAACCCCTGCAACCAAGGGATGAAGACCCCTCACTCTGGTATCTTAACCATCCATACTGTATGATAGGCTACATCATAAATTTGTGTGCACCAGAGGAATAAATTTCTGGGCCATGGCTTGTTCCCTCTGTCACCCTCAGGCTTTGTTCCCAAAGTGGACCAGTCCACTCCTGATGGGACTCTGCCCCATCCTTGCTGCAGGCAAGACTTCCTTCCACCATCTTTTATGGTCCAAGGGGTGGAAAAGTTCCTAAAATCAAGAAGACGAAAAATTTCACCAAGAGCTTAAGTCCTGATGGTAAAGTCAAAAATCTTGCACATTGAGCCTGTTTTCTTGGGTGCGTGGATGACCCAAGTGGATTGGGCTTTGCATGGGATGAAATTTCATTGTTGTTTCTAAATAAATACTTCCAAGCACCTGATTAGGACAACCAGACAGTATTTCCAGGCAAATGGACATTCAGTTTGTCCAGCATACAAGCTATCTCACTTGAAAGTACACCAGATACATCTTCTAACCCCATACTCTTTAGGAGGTACCTAGGCACAAGATGCATCTGCCTTGAAGATCATGGGAAAATCCTACCTTGCCAGTTTTATAAGGAAAACTCCTGTTTTTCACTTTATCACAGTGATCTATTTCTAGTTAGATTTCCACTTTGACATCAGTGTGTTTCAGAGAATAGAAGTGCCATTACTTCAGCTTCAGTTTCTTGACTACAGAAATACTGTAATTTACGTGGTAGAAGTATGTGTAAGAGGTATATACCACAAGAGAGGCCTTGGTGAAAAGCCTTGTTACTGCAAAACCACTGTGTTGCTTGTTGGCACCCTGTGATTTGGGGTTTTGTTACTGCTTTTTGTTTGCATTCGAGACATGAGCTCATATAACCTGCCCCTTTTTTCAGAATAGCTTTTATATATACATACTATGTTCAACTCTTGATATTCTTGATATTCTTTCTTTAGTCTTGATATTCTTTCTTTAGTCTTGATATTCTTTCTTTACAATATTTAAAGCTAATACTCAAAAAAACCCTCATAACATTCACAAACTGTGGTGATGCAAACTGGTCTCCATCCCACGGGTCACCTAAACTTACTGAAATAACTAAATAAGAATTCCTCAGTGTTACGTACTTCCTTTCAGTCATACTCTCTGTGTTGGTCCTTGCAGTTTTATCTGCACAATACTTTCTGTCTGCTGGAGACAGAAGCTATGTGCTGAGGCAGCACTCTGAGAGGATGCTGTGAGTTGTTTTGAGTAGCCAGACCTCAGCACATCACCCCACTCGAGAGCCTGTTCGTGCTCTGGCTTGTCGTGTTTTCAGCACCTCAGTGTTTTGTGTTACTGGTTTTTAAAGCTTGTATAGGCTATGTTTTCAGATGGTTAATTCCAGTAAACATTTTTGGACTGAGGGTTCTTTTACTGTTAGTAATAAATTACTGATCCCTTAGGGCTATCACTTCAGTGGAAATCTTAATAAATAAGATAAGAGCTGTAAAGTCTGATCTAATACTGTAACTGTGAGAGGGAAAAGTAGTATCTTTGGAACAATGTATGGGGAAATGATACTATATCCTGTTGTTATTAATTGTGTGGCTGGGGTATTTTTAAGTCTGCTGCAAACAGCATGAGCATCTCTTCTTGCGCTTACAGTTTACTTTCGGTCAACCTATGTTCTTTTCCAGGTGGTGCTTGGCAGTTTGCATTTAATGTGAAATTCTACCCTCCAGATCCTGCCCAGCTATCTGAAGATATTACCAGGTGTTTGAAACATTAAATACCTTTCTAGAAGGGGCTTAAGAGCTGTTCATAGTAGTAGTACTTGCACTCTAATTATCCAAGAAAAGGAATGTTTTGTATTCCCTTTGATGTCCTTTCCCTTATGAGCTTGTGGAAAATCTGCAGTGCTTTGGCAGAAAGACGCCAGGAACAATGTCTGTTCTCTGAGCTAAGACGACTTTTTATTTTCTATAATTTAACCCTAAATCCAAGCTTTTTCAATATACATATTCCTGAGAGTTGATTTTGATTTTCACAAAAATGCTTGATGCCCAGTTTTGACAGTGGTAGATTATTATCAGTAAAGTCATAGCTATGAAAGTAAAGAAGTGGAATGAAAATAAGCATGTGTGTAAATTTTGTATGTCATTTGATGAGGTAAGCAGTTGATGTGCATGGTACAGGGAATATGGTGGTAATGAATGGCTGCTCCCTGCTGTCCAAGTCATTTAGCACTGCAGTCTGCACCTCTGCTCTCTGGTTTTGCATACTGATTGCAAGCACAAGCAAAAAAAAAAACCCAAACCTCACCTAGTTTCCTCCTTGGTCAAAGGCAAGAAAACCTTGGACCCATGACAAGTTTTATACCATTGGCAAGCTGTTCTCTAGCCTGTTCTAACATTTTGCAGCCTGTGGATATTTTTAACTTCCATTGCTTTGTGGACTGCTTGTTGCACGGTAGCATGAAGCCTTTGGCTTAGATCAGACTTCCCTGTGCTACACTTTTGTGCAGAAAGGCAGCGTACCAGGAGTTCACACTCAACAGAGGTCTTCCAAAAGAAAGGATTTGTTTTCTCTTCGTGTTGACCTCAAATCTCCCCTGGGAACTCTGTGCCTTCAGCACCAAGCCAACACTTTTCATTTTTTTTTCCTGTTTTCTTTTATCTGGTCACCCTTTGTACTGGTTATTGCTGAGGTTTTAGCAGCATGTACTGTTTCAATGTATTGTTGAGAAAGCTCAACTGTTTGCTCATGAGACAACTAACTTTTCTTGATAGCTTGGAGTTCACCTACCCTTTAATGAACCGTATTTGGGGCTTTTAATGGTTTTTTCTTCTTAAAGAAAATAATTATCAGGTAGCTATATGTCTTAGTGATTTATGATAAAAACCTGGTATAATTAATGGATAATTCTCCACCTAGGTCACCAAGCAAAATAATAACCTATTTTATTAAAAAATGCCCGTTCTGCTTTATAAAGATAAATAAGGCATTGCTGTCCATAAGTTAGGCAAGGTGCAATGTTGGGTTTTTTTCAAAATTATTATTATTATTATGTTTGTTAACACCTGAAAAACTTTGGCTTTGAAGTTGTCTGCAAATTAGTAGAAAAGCTCAGGCCTATGCCAGCACTCTTTTGGAGGCAGCAGTGGAGTGACACTTTGTAAGCCATCTTGGTGTTCCGTTACAGGTACTACCTCTGCTTGCAGCTGAGAGATGACATTGTGTCAGGCCGGCTGCCCTGCTCGTTTGTCACCCTGGCCCTGTTGGGCTCCTACACCGTGCAGTCGGAGCTCGGTGACTATGACCCTGACGAGTACGGCAGCGACTATGTCAGTGAATTTCGCTTTGCTCCGAATCACACTAAGGAGCTGGAGGATAAAGTGATCGAGCTGCACAAGAGCCACAGGTAGGCAGGGGCATTGGTGTGGGCTGCAGCCTGCCTTCAGGTACTGTTCTGGCACATCAGGATATCATAGAATGGTTTGGGTTGGAAGGAACCTTAAAAATCATCTAGTTCCAACCTCCCTACATGGGCAGGGACACCTCCCACTAGACCAGGTTTCTCAAAGCCCCAACCAGCCTGGCCTTGAACACTTACAGGCATGGGGCATCCACAGTTTCCTTCGACAACCTGTTCCAGTGTCTCAGCACCCTCACAGGAAATAATTTCTTCCTAATACCTAGCCAAAATCTATCCTCTTTCAGTTTAAAACCATTCCCCATTGTCTATCACTACATGCCCTTGTAAAAAGTCCTTCCTCAGCTTTCCTTTAGACCCCCTTCAGGTACTGGAGGACTGCTATAAAGTGTCCTTGGAGCCTTCTCTTCTCTGAGAAGGGGCTGAACAACCCCAGCTCTCTCAGCCAGTCCTCACAGGAGAGGTGCTTCATCATCTGGACTCATTCCTGGAGCTCCAGTTCCTTCTTGTGTTGGGGGCTCCAGAACTGGACTCTAGTCCTCTAGGTAGACTGGACCTCTAGGTACTGGACCTAGTACTCTAGGTGTGGTCTCAGGAGAATGGAGAAGAGGGGGAGAATCACCTTCCTTGACGTGCTGGCTGTGCTTCTTTTGATGCAGCAAAGGATATGGTTGGGTCTCTGGGCTGCAAGTGCAAATTGCTTGCTCATGTAGGGTTTCTCTTCAGTCAACACCCCCAGTGTTAAAACCTGCTGCAGTATACCTAGTAAGAGTGTTGTTTGGACATGGCTTTTGTCTGAGTCTTTGGTTAGAGAATAGCTTTGCAGGGTGGAAGATAACAGGGTCTACACCAGAGCTTTGGCCATCTGGCTGTGTTTTTGATAGGCTGTGAGTGTTTTCCAAGTGCTGGATTTTGTTTCAGTCTCTGTTTCCTTAACAATGATGGTTAGAATTGTTTGCTTTCCTCAGGGGAATGACACCTGCGGAGGCTGAGATGCATTTCCTGGAGAACGCCAAAAAACTGTCCATGTATGGAGTAGATCTCCATCATGCTAAGGTATGGACTATAGTTCTTTCACTGGTCATCTTTCTCCTTTGGCATAGTACTTGAACCTGCGGGATCTCCCTGATTTATTCTTTTTTGTTTCAAGATGGGCATTTTGTGAGATATATCATGTATCAACACAAAGAAAGATGACTCATGGGATAATCACAAATATATCTTATAAATGTAACATAACATAACCTAGACATTCAAAGATGTTGCACATAACCCTTTCATGTTGATTAAACAATCAAATTATTTAAGAAAGTGCTGAGTGGATGGAGCAATGAGGAAAAATATTAGAAGCTGTTGAGAGAGTGATCAATTGTCATTTCATTCAGGTATGTTTTCAAATTTAATAAGGCCAACTATGGTATCTTAACTAGATAAGCAGATCATTTCTAACACTGCAGAGAACTTCTAAGAAATTATTTAGCTGTGATGGAAACCTATTTAGATTGCTGGTAATGGAGAGACAGCGACTTGTCTCTCTTTTGAAGTATGGTCGTTGCAGTTGACTGGAAGGGCAGCAGTTCTGCTGGAAACATTCTCCCACAATGAGGTAGTTTCTCTAATAATTGGCAGGTTAAGTTATGAGTAAAACATCACAGAATCACAGAACCTTAGGGGTTGGAAGGGACCTCGAAAGATCACCTAGTCCAACCCCCCGCCAGAGCAGGATTACCTAGAGCACATCACAGAGGAACGTGTCCAGGCGGGTTTTGAATGTCTCCAGTGAAGGAGACTCCACAACCTCTCTGGGCAGCCTGTTCCAGTGCTCTGTCACTCTCACAGTAAAGAAGTTTTTTCTGATGTTCACGTGGATCCTTCTATGCTCCAGTTTGTACCTATCGCCTCTTGTTCTGTCACTGGACATCACTGAAAAAAGCCTGGCTCCATCTTCTTGACACTCACCCTTTACATATTTGTAAACATTGATGAGGTCACCCCTCAGTCTCCTCTTCTCCAAACTAAAGAGACCCAGCTCTCTCAGCCTTTCCTCATAAGGGAGATGTTCCACTCCCTTAATCATCTTTGTGGCTCTGCCACAAAACCTCCCAGTTCAGTGTCATCAGCAAACTTGCTGAGGCACACTCTGTTCCCTCATCCAGGTCGTTGATGAAAACACTGAACAGTACCGGTCCCAGTACCAACTCCACTGAGGGACTCCACTAGTCACAGACCTCCAACTAGATTCTGTCCCATTGACCACAACTCTCTGACTTCTTCCTTTCAACCAGTTCATGATCCACCTCACTACCTGATCATCAAGACCACATTTCCTCAGTTTACCTACTACGAGGATGCTGTGGGAGACAGAGTCAAATGCTTTACTCAAATCAAGATAAACCACATCTACTGCCCTACCATTATCTATCCACCTATCCACCACATGCTCATTCTTACTGTGGCTTGGGAGGGCCGTGTGTCAGTTGTCTGTTTTTTGGTTGTCTGTTTTTTGGGTTGGGTTTATTTTCCCAAATAAAGAATTACCATTTTGGTCTTCACGCTTTAAAGTAAGGCTAATGGATTTTAATGTCTTTAAAGTTAGCGAGCATCCTTGGCAAATGAGTGTTGAACAAAGAATTCTGAGTTGTGGACACTGCTGCATTTTGTGTAAGGGTCAAATTATTGCCAGCCTGTTTTTATTCTGCAGCAAATCCTTTCAAGAACCAAGATAAATTTGCAGCTCACATCTTGAAAGGGCCTGCAACTGCATCCCTGGGGCATTTTGTAGGAGCTGTGCATGTGTGTTACAGAATTCAAGGCAATCTTTTGTGTTCTGTTAATTGCTTTTACTGAAAATGAGAAATCTCGATATGGCTCAATGGGCAGCACTCTACCAGGAGGCACACTGCTGCTTTCCCTGTGTTTTGCAGATAGGCACAAAATTTTGAGGTACATTTGGAACAGAGAGAGAAGTGGATTGGGGAACATCACTCAGTAGCTTTTTTTTCAGTATCCTTTGTTCAACACAAAGAAATCTGCAAAGCAACAACAAAATGAGTTCCTGTTCTAAATAAGTTACAAGCTTTGTTACTGAAAATTTAACAGCATAGCACTGAGGCCCAAGTAGTTTTTTCAGAATATTGGAGAAAGGCTGTAAATTTAAAAATGGGATGTCCTGAGATAACCAGGATCTTTTTAATGGTAAAAACCACTACTATCCAGTTTTACTGTTTGCATTTTTCCTATGGAAAGACTTAGATCAATAGAAGTTGGTAGACAAGGCCATCTCACTCTAAAGTGGTGTTCTTAATTTCAAAAGCTGCGGTACTAACCAAATTGGATCTGTCTGTGGGTTAAGAAACCCAACAGTAATTTTGGAAGCAGAGCTGAAGGTGGGAAAAGTAGACTCGGCATGAGAAGTAATGTTGAGTTTTAATTAGGCCTGCCAGTGAGATCTGATAGTATCAGGCTAGGGGACAAACATCTCTGTGGATGCCTTTTAGAAGTCATGCTGTGGCAGATGTCTCTATGTAAATGTCTATTCATTAAGACTGTGCCAATATCTTAGGTATTCAACAGATGCTGGACTCACCAGCTGCTGTTAAAACTAGTTCTCCATTATCCAGCACAAGGCTACAATAAAAAATGTGTTCAAATAGACACATTTGTCCTTTGGGTTGTCACTGCTCTGATGAAGCTCCTCGTTTGTATGCTAAGCTGCAGGGATGTGCAGCTCAGTGTCTCATGCCTCAGACATTACCTGACAGTTCTCTGTTCCATGCAACTACATCGCTCCTGAAATAAGCCCATTTCTTTTATTCTGGTTTCATTTTTTGCCAATAATATCACACTGAAAAGCTGTTTCTGACACCAGCAAGAAGGTGTGAATGGACTTGGATCTGCTGCAGAAGTGGGCATCAGGGAAAAAGGCATTTCAAATAAGTTTTTGAGAAAGTATATCAGAAGAAGGAACCCCTTGTGCTGGCAGCTGTGTGCCTTACATGAGCATGTGTGCCTTTCAGGCATTTGCCAGGCAGTAGGACTACTGGCAATGAGACTTCCTTTTTTAGAATGTATTCATTGTATTTAGATGTTACTTTTTGCTCAGGAAACTGAAATTGAAGTCCACTGAAAAAAGCTAGCTTTTTCTCTTCTGCAATACCTAGAGCTTTATCTAGAAAAATATTTAGAAATATTTAGAGAAACCACATTTAAGGGCTGATACCATCATTGTTGGAATATACATCCTCTATTGGTGTATTTTCTAACACAGAAGTCACTTTCTGTCACTAATTCTGTGTTGTGTTTCTGATTTTAAACCAATATTTTTTTTTTAATTCAAGTTGTGCTGTAGCCATTTCATCATGACTGACCTCGCATGACTTTATGTTGATTTTAAAATGTAAGCAGGTTTTCACTATATGCTTAAAGGATGGCTTATTGGGAAAACCAGAGGAAAACAATGAATTTGTTTCATGATTATATTGGGCAACATCTTCATAGCTTCTGTTGCCAGACTTCTGCAACTTGAAGTTATTTTAAAATAACTACCAAAGAACTCTGTGCTTTAAGGTGGTTTGTTCTTTTCTCTGGCAGTGTTATTACTTAGCTACATGAAGAAAAACACAGAATTATAGAGTCTAATGGTGATAGCAAACAGTGAAGTTTTGTTTTAGACTATTTGAAAGCTTCTAAAGAGAAGTACATACTTCTTAAAAAATATTTATTTATGGGTATATTCAAATAAGATTGTGGCGAAATCTCTTATAGTGGTAATGTGTCTGACCTACAGCTTCCCTGTCAAAAAATGGGTTATAGCACAGGTGTAGGTTATGGCACACTTTTAAAAGAATCTTTCTGGTCCAAATGACCAATTTGCTGCCTGCTGGTCATTTCAAAGGGAAAATACTGAGCACAGGAACGACAACATTAAAGAAACAAGGAAACCAACTAAAGCCAAGATGAATCTAAGCATTCACAAGGCTTAGTTATGGAGATGAGTGCTGCTGGGAGAAGTAAATTTGTATGCTGTCCTACTTACTTTCAATCTGATATTTATGCTAATAACACCCTTTTTTTTTATTGTGCTAATAACATTTTGCTATATGATTATTATCGTTCTTTTAATAACATAAAAAAATTCCTCCCTTCTCCTGGAATCTTTCTAAAAATACAAGGAAACACTCAAAACACAGTTTCTCTCACCCTGCCCAGCCTTACTCTTACTTGCATGAATGCAGTCAATGAGTAGGGTAGCTCTCCGAAATCAGGTCACTACAGCTGATGCATTAAAAAGATGTCGCTCAGATAGAAACATGGTATACAGGAATCTATAGTACTGTGGGATGTAAGAAGGGACATGTCCAACAAAGTGCATTGCTTGCTTTTCCAGGATTCTGAAGGAGTGGAAATCATGCTGGGAGTTTGTGCAAGTGGTCTCTTAATATATCGAGACAGACTCAGAATAAATAGATTTGCCTGGCCAAAGGTTCTGAAAATTTCCTACAAGAGGAACAACTTCTACATCAAAATCCGACCAGGGGAGGTAAGGGTGTCCTTAGTGAATTAAACTGAAAAAAACCCAAACATGTTCTCATTGATTTGTTGATTTTTCATGTCTTAAATGCCTGTAACATTCCTCTCCATTTATGTGTTTTAATTTGTGCTTATTTTCTTTGAATACTTTATTTAAAATACAGCTAAATCTTCTTTGATGTTTTTCCATTTACATACAGGAACTAACACAAAGAATAAACATGGCCATCTTTATCATGAATACTTTGGAAAATTAACATACTGCTTATTCATGGAGTGGTCATCATCCACTATCATGTTGTTTATTAGATTAATGCCTATTCATCTTACCCACTAGGAGATGTAGACAGGCCATACCACATTTTTAAAGCGCATTAGGCTAGTAAATTAGGAATCTGAATGGAAATCTGGAGACTGATAAAAATGGAGTCAAGAGTCCATCCATCATTCAGCATTTTTGGTAGCTGCATGCATTCGATCTCCCAGGCTCGCAGGAGCTTATGCTCTGGCTCTGGAGAAGGTGATGTGAAATCTCGTACAGTGAGTGCCCTCTCGTGGCTCAGCCCGGTGGATAGCAAATACCTACTTGACAGGTCAAGCGTGCAAGGCAGAAAGAAGATGATAAATCTTATAAAAAATCCCAGGAGGAGGTCAGGCTCATCAGAGGCAAAGAAGTGTCTCCACTTTAAGTGCTGGTAGAGTAATTGGTCTGTGGTAGATGAAAAGCCTATACCTGTTCTAGATGGTAGAGCTGTATGGCAGGACTGGCATTTCTCCCTTGTTGCAATGTGACAGTTGGGAGCACCATGCTGGTGTGTCCAGTCCTGGCTTCAGAAGTGACCTGGGAAATTTCTTGGAGCACCCCACTTGTCCCAAGGCCTGAACCTGTTTTTAGAGCCCTAAACCAAAATCCATAAACCTACATCTTGTGCACCTCAGCAGACACAGTTTTAGTAAGCAAATTTGCAGTCTTGAGATTGATTTTAAAAAAACCCACAACACAACCAAAAAGAACAGTCAGTGATGTTCCCAATGCCTGCACTCAAGCTCTCCACCACAGAAGTCTTGCTGAGCTCTGCTGGTCTTGGTATGGAGCAAGCACCCTGTCATCAGGTCATAATTCTTACGCAAAATAATGCAGTCTCTCTCCAAATTACATTCAATGATAATGTGATTCACCATCCTGTGTGTCACTTAGATCATCTTTATTGTTTTGCAGCTTCCTGCCTTGCTTCTCTCTGTCAGCTCCCCGTAGGGATCCAGGCTTCCTTACAAGTGCCCTTCTGCCTGAGTTTCCCTGGTCACAGCAACACTGCTTCACCTACCCAGCTGTCTGCGTGTAGCCATCAACATCTTACAGCAGTTGTAGCTGGCACAGCTTTTGCATCTGGAATATAAATCTGCAGCACAACCTAGAAACGTCTCTTAGTATCCCCAGCCAACTCTTTCAATTACCTGTCTTTTCCTCATCCTCCCCAGGAGATAAATTAGCTAAAAAAAATGTGATTTACTAACTCTAGTTCTTTCACTGTAAATCTCCTTAATCTAAGGCTGTGTGAGACCAGATCAGTCCCCAGGGACTATTGCTCCCCTCCAGGCTATTATCAGGCTTCCCACTGTTGTTTAAACTGGTGAAGTTAAAGCAGTAGGGTTATAACACTTAAACTGTGTTTTTCTCAGAACTCTCCCAAGTCTTAATTGATCTCTTTGTTACTATAGGGCATAAAACATCACTGTCACCATGAAAAACCTCTTGCTCATTAACTGAGCTTCCCCCAAAAAACAATCCTCAAAGGTTGCCTTTGATTATCACTCAGCTTCCTTCCCAGACAGTAGTCTGTATTTTATGTATATATTTTATTATATACATGGCCATATACATTTACCCTTGCAATGAAATTATATAGGCAGAGGAAATTAGGATGAATCTGTGTATGCTGTCTAAAAGTAGATGCACAGCATCGCATACATTTTTTTCTTTTTTCCTACCTAGTTTGAGCAGTTTGAAAGCACTATTGGGTTTAAGTTGCCAAATCACCGTGCTGCAAAGCGCTTATGGAAAGTGTGTGTTGAGCACCATACATTTTTCAGGTATGTGGATTTCTTTTCCTAAAGGTGTGATATGAAATGCAACAGAGAAGACCAGTTCTGTCAGCAGAGACAAAACCCTTCAAATTAAATTGTCTTTTTGATCACAACTTGTCTCTGAGCAGACAAGGGAAGGTTGTTCCTTCATTTGAAATTTGAAATGTTTCACCCAAATTATTCATACTGTTTCAGACAGATATTGAATGTTTAAAATCACCATATGGTCCAAATTAATTGTTTTGCTTTATCTGTGCCGTGATATTATCAGCTGCTATAATTAAAGACATGAGAGAGACTTCAGCAGTTCTGCTTGTATAGGGAGAAAAACTCATGGAAAGTTACTGGGGGATGTGAGTAGGAATTTAATTTTTTTTTTTTTTTTTATTTAGTTACATATGAAAATGCAGTAGTTGGTGAATACCCAATCCATAGGTGTAATTTTAATATTGCTGAGGAATTTTGCAGCTATGTTTCTGACACCTAAGATGACCTGAAAAAAGTTTGGGAGAGTGGAATAAATGCTGTAAGTACTTTGTGCTGAGATAGACAGCAAGGAGATACTTTTGCAGTGGAAATGCAAGAGGGTGACATTTACAATGGTGTCAAATGGTGTGCAGTGCTTAAAAACCCCTCTCAAGATGTTTGGGAGGATTGAAGAATTTCTCTCCTTTCTTAAACCTATTGGTTCAGGCAGCCTGTATGTTCATATGAAATGCAGTCTTACTAGCAAAAGATCTAAAAATAAATTTAATGTGCATTTTTGGGGTGTTTTCTGATTTTTAATGGGAAATCTATGTCTAAAAGCATATAATCCATAGCAGGAGAATGGCTTCTTCAGCAGACTCCCATAGCCAAAATACAGAGGATGGGAAGGCCTGGAAAATATCTGCATCCCTGTGAGTGAATACTGGCCTGCATCCACTGGAAACCTGTTCTGGCCCTGTCCTCACCATAGCAGCACTTCTGTAAATGTCAAGAACATATCTGTGTATTTCAGCCCAGGTCAGAGCCCCTGATAAAAGGAACACCTTTTAATTATTTTAGGTTGTTTTGTTTGTTTGTTTGTTTGGGTTTTTTTAGGGTTTTGTTTTGTGTTTTTTTTTAGTTTTCCTGATGAGAAGATAATAAATGATTTTCAAGCAGGAAGGGACTGAGTTATTCTTGCCCATTAGGAATACCTCAGCTCTTCAAATGCATTACATAAGTGGTTTTGTCATGCTTATATGAGTGGCATCCTTTTTCCGTTTTAGCTGAAGACCCATGAGGCACAGGCTATGATGGAGAGTAACACCCAACAGTCATCTTCTCTCCTCCACTGAAATAGTGGACTGAGTTTTGGAGGAGGGAGAGTAACGGGTGTACTACTTGGTGTGTTTTAGGCTCCTCCTGCCAGAAGCACCTCCAAAGAAGTTCCTGACACTGGGCTCCAAGTTTCGCTACAGTGGCCGGACACAGGCCCAGACGAGAAGAGCCAGTGCCCTCATAGACCGTCCTGCACCTTACTTTGAACGTTCTTCTAGTAAACGTTACACTATGTCTCGCAGCTTAGATGGGGGTAAGGTCCTCTTAATTGGCTTTGTCAAGAGTTATCGTCACAGTGGTCACTGCTTTTGATTAGGTGTAACTCTTGTCATCTCATCTCCTTGAGCTTCGGCTGAGCGGTGGAGGCTGTGAGTACCTGCACGTTCACTGCGGGGGTAGGGGAGGATGCAGAGAAATACTATGCTAAGTGTACTGCTGTGGTCCGTAGAAAGTCTGGAGAAGGTCCTTGGGAGCCCACTGTTCCTGGAGCCTCTTGCCTTGGCCTCAGACCTGCAAAGCACTTCTCTGCTTTGAGGAAGGACAGGGCACCTGGAACTGCCAGCCTGAACAAGTCAGGCTTCAATGTTTATGCAGGGTTTGCATGAGTAACTGTTCAGGCTTGGGTTTAATTTGTTTTTTCCCCTATGTGGGTTTTTAATTTAAGTATATGTTACAATTCATAAATGAATTATTTTCCTTGATTGAGTAATAACACTTGCTTCCAATTACCTCACATCCCAGTTGGATGTGCACTAACAGGCTTTTTCCATATATGACTTTTGAAGATGAGAGATGCAGAGTAACATATGCAGGTTAATAGTGCATCTTTCCTCCTTCTCTCTTTTTCTGTGTTTCATGGAGGTCATAGTTCTGCTGCTGCCATAGATTAAACCAGCATGCCATTCAGGGTCTCAGCTACTTCATCAGGTGTTACTGTGTCATCTATTGAGTAAAAAGAGATTGTAGTTTATTTTTGTAGAAAAGTGGTGAGACTAAATTTAGAATAGCTACAGTTTAAAAATAAAATTAAAAATAAACATTTGTGCATTCTCCTGCAGCATTTCACAAACAAACTGCAATGAAAATAGCAGATGGGTGGGGAGGGTAGAAGCTTTCATTTAAAAGTACTAGTGACAAGCCTTCTTTTCTCCCCCCTAAAGGTGCTGCTTGTCATTAATTATTTTGGAGTCTTCTAATCCTGTGTGCTTCTTGCTCGTTACCAAGCAACTGGTGACATGATTGCTGTGCATGTGTCTCAAAACAGAAATTATCCTTCTGCGTTATTTTGTTTGTAACATCCAAACAACACGTCTCACTCTACTCCCTTTGCTTTCACCCACCTCCTAAGCTCATTCCCAAGAGGCAAGATATCTGCAGTGCTTTTCCCCAGCATTTCTTAGACTCTGCAAGGTTTTTATGATGTTAATTTGTGTAAGTGCAAATGGGGAAAAGAGGTTTTTTAATCAATGCTTATGATTTCTTCACTAATGTTACTATAATGCAAATGTGGCTGTGACAGTCCATATTACAATTACACTGTGATCCCAGCCCTGTCATTTGTTACAGATACAAATAACTTCATAAATTTGAATAGTCTTGTTGACTTAGAAATTCGTTACACATTAGTCAAAAGCAGGGTCTGTCTGGGTATATTATTGATGTTTTGATTACATTCTAACTGTAAATTTACTGTTATTTCAAAATCATTCATATATATTGAAGTTTGCTGAATTATTTAATGTTTAGATCCTGAAATATTCTGATTCAGTCTACTGAATTCCATACTATCACTTCCCAAAATGTTTTAGGATAATAAGCTCACTTAACTGGCAGACTTTAATACTTAAAATACAAAGATCCCACTTCTTGATTGTCAGATATTATGCCAGTGTTACATCAATATTGTCGTTTCCTGTAATGCAGCACATTACTTACTGTGCATTTGATCTGCATTGTGATGTTCTGCCAGATTTCAAAAAAAAAAAATCTCTTCCACCCCCATGGCTGATGTCATAGCTGGTTCTCCTTATGTTTCCTGCCTGATAACAGTTGCACTGCATTGATTTTTTTGTGGTGTTTTACTACAGTAGTGCTTTTAATAGCTTGCTAACGTTTAACAACTGTAATGCACACATAGCTGCAGAAATGTGTGTATACACATCCATGATACATGTTTATGCATATAAAAGCTACAGGCTTTATTTCAAGTAAACGGTTTGTTTAAATGTTATGCACATGCTTCTGTTTTCCTGAAACATGACATAGTTGTGTTTTCAGCAATATCTCAAATGTTTTACTAACCCAGCTTTTTAATTTTATGCAACTTCTCAGCAAAAGCTATTTCAGACTTTCCCTCTTTAAATATTTGCTTTTAGCATCAGTGAATGAAAACCATGAAATGTACATGAAGGATTCTGTGTCTGCTGCAGAGGTTGGTACTGGCCAGTACGCCACAACAAAGGGCATCTCTCAAACCAACTTGATAACCACTGTGACTCCAGAGAAAAAAGCAGAAGAAGAGAAAGATGATGAAGAGGGCAAAAAGAAAAGAGCAGAGGAAGTCACCCCGATTTCAGCAATACGCCACGACACCAAGGTAGAGTTTGGAGGTTTTTGTATTAATCTGACCTGCCTGGAGAGCGCTTGGAGAAACACAGAATTGTTAGGGAGGGACAAGATACCTAGTTCCCTGAAAGGAAGCTAGGATACCCACAGTTGAATGAATGTGCTTGTACATGTTTGAACCAATATTTATATAGTCCTGTTGCATTTCATATGAAGTTGTAAAAGTCAGTTCCTGCCTTGGACTCTTTTTTGAAATCCATTTAACAGTCAGCACAGTTTTTTACATAGCATTCAAGAGCTCCTTAGGAAATACCCAAAAGCAGCTTAGCAGTGCACGTTTTGCTCCTTTGGTCATCACTAGTATTTCTACTTCAGTATGGGCATCTTTTTTTTCTTTTTTTTTCTTTTCTTTTTTTTTTTTTTGGTCAGGGCAACAAAATAGTTCTGTGTTCTTGTATGTAGCTCTGTGCTTTAAACTATTATATTTTTCTCATTTACTTCTCATAATGCTCTGTTTCTTTGCATGTATTTCAATTAAGGTATTAATATGCTATTATAAGCTTTTTTTCCTGGCTTACAAAAGCGTTTGCTTTCCTCGTTTGAAGTTTTGCATTGAAGAAAACTGTTTTTTTGATGGTTCTCTGCTCAGTTGTTAAATTTGATTCATCTCTCACCATATCCAGTCTCACCACCGCATACACATACACATATGGCTGTGCATTGTATCTATTAAGTTATTAAAGCAGGGTAAATCAAACAGGGATGGAGAAGATACTGAATTTCAGAGCTTGACAGAGAAGAGAAACGAGGGTAGAAAACAAAACTATCAGGTGTAAAATGTTCTCTGTTTCCTTTATGTTGAAGAGAAGATGTTAAATACTGCATCTAGGATACCATTCAAAAAGTGTACTATGGAATGCACTTGCTAAACAAGTAAGATTTATGCTCTTAATTTATGAGGAACAACTTTGATATATATGTCTTTACACCAGCCAAATTGTCATGCATGTAAATGTTAGAACCTGAACTTCTGGCCTTACTGTATAAGGCCACGATGAGCTACATAGCTGAAGGATCAAGACCTGAGTAAGAGCTGCAATTGAGGTACCAAAAATCAGAAACTAATGGAAATACTGAACATTGTACATGATAAAAGATTTTCTTTTGAAAGTGTGGACTAGCATTGTAGCATTAAAAAAAAATATTCTCTGTAAAATTTAACTGATTCCATTAGTTTCTGCATGGAGAAACTGATGAAAATCAAATATGCTGAGAATATCCAATAGAAAAGTAGTTTTGTTCCAAGTATTTGTTAATTTAGGTCAATGGAGAGATCAGCTGCATTTCAAAGATTATATGTTCCTTATATGTGGCTAGAAATAGTCAAAGATATTTTCAGGAAGATTTTTTGATGGTACTTAAACATGCACAAATGAATTATCTTTAGCCCTCGACCCCAAGAGGTGAGTTTTGTGTAAACCACCCATTAACAGAGCTTCAGTTCTTTAAGCCTACAGATATGTCAGTCCTGCTTCCTTTGGACCTGTTAATGCTTTCCTCATTCATTATAAAAAGAACATGGTGTCAAGCAACACAAGACAAATTTAAAATTAAATTTGTATTTAAGAGTATGTAAATGTTATAGGTAGGTTTTCAAATTCTCCACTAAGACATTTTTTCTCTGTTTTATTGGTATGTATTTAATACCAGACATTATTCTAAATATTAACACTGCAAAAATGTCAATAAGTGAACAGGCTGTATTAGCAAAGAATAAATTTACTTTGGCTTTTTTGCCAAATATAAAGAGAAGTTCTGTGTATTGAACTCACATTTAAGTTCTGTGAGTCCAACAGCATTTAATTTTGACTTGATCTTGCTACATTAAGCCTATCAAGAAGACATTTGTGAGCAGTTTGAAGTTAGGCTTTGTTTTGTTTTTTTTTGTTTGGGAATACAGATTGCCTGAACTGATAGATTTTGTTGTTGTTGTTGTTTGTTTTATTATTTGTTTTTTCCTTCTGTTCTGGTTAGAGAAGAGGGAGAAGCAAAATATTAAGGGGAAGAAAAGGAGCTCTTCTGCGTAAATATTTGGCTTAAATCCCATTGCTACTCTTAATATGCACAGTAAAGATGCGGCTTAGTAGCTAGCATTGGTGCAGCCTGTGTCTAAATCTTCATTGGCTCAGATTTAGCACCAGCTTGTACAGGCAAATGCTGTTTTGGCTTTGAAGACATCCTCCTCTGGGGAGCTGGGAGTGGCAGTGGGAGTGAAATGCCTTTCATAGGGATGTGTGGTAGAGGGAGCACTTAGGGGTTGGTGATGGAGCCAGCATGCCACTTTAGCTAAGTGCTCTTCACTGACTTTGGCCAAAATGTCTCTGATCCATCAGCATCATGGCAGGTCTGTTGTACTGGGGTACTTCGGTGGGGATGGCTGTTGTCCTTCTATATAGCAGTTGCAGCTGCCTTCAGGGAGCATATTAGTTGATGGTCACCCCTCCTGCTGAATCACCTCCTTCCTCATACCAACTTTTTGTCTTTGAATGACCTCAAAGGCTGGTCAAGTGCTCTATAAGCGGCATATCAAAGAAAATTCTGCTTGTTGATAGTATTTTTTTATGTTGCAGTAAAATTTGCAGCAGGTGCCTTGGGTACATTTTCACCTCTTCACTATAGGTAGAGTCACTTTTTCACTATGTGGCTGGATGGGTCACAACACTCTCTCCAGTCAGCCACCCTTCAAGAGAGCACGGGATCTGCTAAGCCAAAACCCTAAGCTCCTTTCCTTCAAGATGCTGCTGAAGCTGTGGGGTGCAGTGTAGTGGGGGCAGATGTCCTGGAGGTGACCAGCCCCCCAGCGCTGCCTGCTCCAACTCACAGCAGGGCCCTGGGGATGGCCAGTGGAAGCCAATCTGGGTGGAGATGGGAGCTAGTTATATTTTTCCATTGATAATGACTGATAGACAGATTTATGCCCCTCCCCAGTCAGAACATGTTTTATTTAGTTTTAGGACCTAGATATATATTATTTTTTTTTTAATATTGTCATTGAGGAGTTTGGACACATAGACTGTTAAAATCCTTAGGGTTATAATTGCTGCTGAGCTTGTCTAATGCATAGATGGGAAGCATCTGGCCCCCACTGGGTCTCCTTCTGGCTGCAGGAATGCTGTCACCAGCAGTATTGGTATTCAGAACACATTCCCTCATTTCTTTGTTGCTCTCCACGTATTTTGTGTTTGAAAACTCCTCAGGAACTGAAGTCAGTCTTACAGTAAGTGGAAATTGGCAGCACCTGAGACTCCACATACGGCCATGAAGTTTTTAATGTAAATCTTGTGCTGCAGATGACTAGAAAAATGCTTAATCAAGAAGTTGCCTTTTGTAAGCTGTAACCCTGATTGACTAATACCTGTGGAGTGTGGCATGGGAACACGCACCATTTAACTAAGTGGAAAGCTGTGGTGTTAAAATACTGTTTATAATTTTATATATATATATATAATTTATCATCATGGAAAAAAATTAACTAATTACAGTTTTCTTTTTGTCCTTTTGCTTTTGCGCCTTGTTTGCTGCTCTTTCTCTGTCCCCAGCCATCTTTGCTTGGCACTGACTCCCGCCTCCCCTCACCATCCCCGCCGCCTGGCCCCCATGCACCTTCAGCAAAGCTGCGCCGGAGATGCAAGGAGAGCACTCGAACAAAGCCCTTAAGTTGTGAGGCACCCAAAGAGAGCGCCCCAAAGCACAGCGACTCGGATCCAGACTCTGACAGAAAGGGACGAGCTTGCTCTACTGAGCAAGACATGTCTTTTGGCTATAAGCAAAAAGCCAGCAAAGGCGGAACGCTGTTTTCCTTCTCCTTGCAACTCCCAGAATCATTCCCTTCCCTCCTGGATGACGATGGCTACCTGTCGCTCCCTAACCTCTCCGAAACCAACCTCCTGCCTGCCAGCGTGCAGCACTACCTTCCCATCCGCTCCCCTTCCCTGGTGCCCTGCTTCCTCTTCATTTTTTTCTTTCTGCTCTCTGCCTCTTTCTCAGTGCCATACGCCCTCACTCTCTCCTTTCCTCTGGCTATGTGCCTCTGCTACCTGGAGCCCAAGGCGGCCTCCTTGAGTGCCTCACTTGCCAATGACCTGAGTGACAGTTCAGAGGAAGAGGTGTGTACCTCGGCATCGAACACACTCTTTTTTGTGTTCAGTGCTTCAGTCCTAACCAGTGTTAGATTGCTGCAATAGTGGTCCTACTTTCAGAGCCTCATTTCTGTCTGTGCTGATGTTAGAAGGGGTGTTTTTGGTATTGTTTTTCTTTTGGTTGGGGGGTTGTTTGGGGTTTTTTTCCTCCTTTTTTATTTTTTTCTCGTGTTGGGAGTGCAGCTTGGGGCCCAGGTTTAGGCACAACACTGTGTGATAGTAGCTTGGTTTGAACTGTGTCAGCTGATGCAAAGTGACTTGCACTAAACAAATTGCTGCTGATCAGCTCTCAAGTCTTGTATCTGAACCCACCAAGACCTTTTCTTCCCCCTTCTGGTTTATAGTAGGGTTATAATAATAGTGAGAATTAAGTACAATTTATTCCATAATTATATATGTGTGCATATATATGTGTATGTATATACATTACATTTATACAAATAGCCAGAAATAACAGGCACCCTCACTTCAGGGTGTTTGAAATTCATGTGGACTCAGCATTTTGCAAGAGGCTTTCAGCTGTAACCTGATCCCAGAAAAGGTTTTCTGGTTCGGTGAAACCTGCATCTGGATTTTCAGCCTTGATCCCATCTCTGCTGCAGATTAAATAGTTTTCCCATGCTTAAATCCAATGTATCAGTGTGAGGTCAGATTGGGACAGCTGTTCTGCAGCTGGTGAGGGAGCAATGCTATGTGGGCTGTCTTGCCATTTGCAGTGTTTTATTAGCACTGCCAAAATGGATGTCTTGAGCCACCAGGGTTATCACAGGTTGATAAACCAACTGCAGGAGGAGTCCACAGTGGTTCTTTGAACTGTGGATATGATTATGTATCCAGAAGAGTGAAAGAAATCTGCTTGTTTAAGTAACAGAGTAACTGGCACCTCAGTTTTTGCAGGAGCCTAGTTATTCTTTGTTGACAGAATAAAATGATGAGTTCATTTTTTCCTCATTTTTCCTTTTTCCCCTTCATCTCCAAATGCAAAAATACAGTTTTTGCTTTGTAAGTTTTAAAAAAAACCAAACACTTAAATCAGACAATGGCAGACCAGTTGGCCATTTGTAAAAAGCTGTCCTTGGCCTCTTGTCGATGCCATTGCAGGAGTCGTCTTCGATAAACCAGCTTGCCCATCTAAACATTTGTGTCATCTGTTCCTGTTGGTTTTGTAGGACTTGGTGCAGGATTTAATTTCCTTTTTGTGGAAAGCCAAAAGTCACATCAATTTTTATCTTGTAAAAGCATTGTCTTTAGATGCTTTTGGCTCTGTGATGCCTAACAACTAAATAATAATGTGTCATTTCTGATAAAAGGCATGCAAAGTGTTGCTGTCTCATTTTGTGTCCTCATTTTGAGATAGCATTTAAGTCTCAATTTGCATTAGCTCTGCACTTGGATTAATCTAGTAGCAATAACAGCATTAGTACCATGCCAGCTCCAGAGGCAGTAACGAGACAGTGTTTATGTAATACATTCATCTTCCTCTTTCAGAAATGAACACTCTTTTTCATTAGTAAAGTTAGGAAGTATCGAGCAGAAAAACTTCTAAAATAGGCTTTTTTGTGTCTCTCTTTTACGAGGGTGATTACTCTGGCAGTGCTTCCTGGCAGACAACACAGACTTGTGCCTAATCCAGGGGGTATTTCTTGTTCAAAATATTGCATGAAAGTATGTTTTAAACTCGGGCATGTCTGCATTACATTGGCAAAACAAATCACAGCAGTTACGGTCGCAAGTTAGAGGAGGTTCAGCCGCAGCATCTCGGGAGGTGGCTGCCTTCCCTTCCTTCTCACCTGCTCACCAGCCCCACCAGCAGCTGTCCTACAGCACATCTCAGAGTTGAGCCAGACCTTTCTTACCCTCCACTCCAGAGGAGACCTGCCTTGCTTAACCTTAATTTGCCACTGCCTTCTCTGTGATCACCCCAGAGTTTTACTCAAGTAATTAAGTAATGCTGACTTTGACTCTGTGACTGTTGATTGGCTTATTAGCAAACATGTTAGTTACAATAAAACAAATTTTATGCCTTATTTAGGATTTCATTGCTGTTATGGTAAAATAAATAGAAATTTATTTTTTTTTTCGCCCCAGTTAGCAAAAGATTGCACACAGTAATGTAGAGGGCTACAGCCAGTCTCCTGAACCAATCTCATAGCTTGTTGAGCTCTGTTCTCCCTTGAGCAGTGGATCTGGAGGCAGTCCATGCTGTCAAAGACAGAATCTCACGCCTTAGATTTGATTAGCTTCTGTATTTGCACCTCAGCTAGTATTTCTGTTGACTCTTCTCTAATGTTCCAAATTTCAAGTTCTTAAATGAGTCCTATATGCAAGACTTGTGTTATGGTGCCTTGACACAGATCTTTTAAATCCTTTTAAATGCCTAGATTCATCATTAATTTCTCTTCTTTTTTTAAATAGCAGGGACAATGCATAGATTTTTTTAAATATTGCCATACCTTTACAGTTTCTTAGAATCATAGAACGATTTTACTATTTACAACCTTTCCAATTGCTTATAATGCTATAAATACATGAGATCCTTCACTCATAAAAAACCCCAATTTTCTAACACTTCAGAGAAGGCAGTTAAACCAGATAGATAGTCTTTTTTGGCATTTCAATTAAATTTAAAAGTAAAAGTGGTTATTGCTTGAAAAATTGCATATAACTTGCATTCGTGCACTTGCTTAATAGTGCAAAATGCCTGTGTATTCTTCTGCCTGTCATACAAGCACTACAGATTATTCAAAGGAAGGAATAATGGAAAACAAAGCAATGAAAAAATATCAAAATTGCAGTTTTATGAAACACTGGAGTTGTCAGGAAATGACAGAAGATAGGAAATTCATAGTTAAGACTATGATTCTCCAGATTTTTTCTCTCATGTTATGCTGATGTGTTTGAGGATGAGATATATTGACCTAGCTTTAAATTACCAGCCTGGGTTACCTTAGATTATCTAAGGACCACAGAAAATCACTAATCGAAACCAGAGTTTTCAGTGATGTTAAAACAACTTGGATGTGCCAGTCTGGGGCAGTGGGGAGCACTTTCTTTACTTACTAGTTTTCCATAAGCCTGCGTAACATCAACAATACTCACTTGAACTCTCTTCTCAGACTGTAGCAACCAGCACCTGACTCTATTAAATCTTGACACTTGGGTTCTCCACTGAATCATTCTTCACAGTGTCGAGCAAAGCAAGGATAGATCAGTCTGTGCAATGCTGTGCTTTGTTTCATTTTTATCACTTGTACCTAGTAAGTGTTTTTAGTTTTTTTTGGGGGGCGGGAGTAACTTTTACTTTCCTCTTGCTTTCATCCATATTCTTAAATGGAATGAGAAGTTTGTTTTTGTTTTTTTTTATTCTTTTAATGACAGTTTTCTTTCTTTTTACTATTGTTAACAATATCAGCTGGTCTTTATTGAAACCGAGTGGGATGTGAGCCTTACCATTATTCTGCAGACAGACAGTAGATGGGCTGGGGGTATGGTTATTTGAACTCCTTGGTAATGCAGACAGCCTCATGGTGTATAAATGTGGAAACAAGAACAACTTCTGTACAAATGAGGGGCTGAAAGTCAGGTGACTGTTAAAGTAGCCTTTTTTTTTTTTTTTTAGTTATCTTTTCCCTCTCCAGATAAAAAAAAATCAAATACCATATTAATCTATATTGGCTTGAAAAAAAAATTGGTAAATCATTTTCTTTTAAAAAAGCATTATGGGAGGAAAAGTTTATTTGAAAATATTAACCTTTTTTTTACCCCAGTTTTTTTTTAAAGCCACCTGGCTTTCTTAAGAAAAAAACAACAAAAGAATCTGCTATTCAAATAACACCTTTCCAGCAATGTTTCATTTGGCTTATAAATTTGTTCCAGTAAAGCCATATACTGTGTACAGTACGCCTTGAGTCTTCCTCTGAGTCTGTTCTGTTTACTAATATAGCACTTTTATTTTGCTTCTTTGACTTGTGCGTGGTTTGAAAAGCAATGCCAATGCAATTCACAGGGATGTTGAATTTAAGAGTTGCCCTGTGTGAGCCGCCTGTACTGATGAGCTGGGTTTATTCTTTATTCCTGCCTTCCTCTCGGGACCCGGTTGCTTTTCTAACCAAATAGACTGACAGTGAGCAGACGGATACTGCAGCTGATGGTGAGACCACTGCCACTGAGGTTTGTACAGTCGCCAGCACCCAGTTAGGGCAGGGGAGAACATTTTGCCTCATCTCTTCCTGACCCTGAGCGCCCAACTGCATGTCTCCCATGGCGGTTCAGGGTCCCTCCGCTCGCCTCTGCATGAACAAGCCTGCGAATGCAGGGGCTTTGCTGGGGGAGTTGAGTTTTTGGTGGTCCCTATGAGTTCCTCTAATTTCTGTTTGATCTGGAAACTGTGAGGCCTCTCTGCTGTGTGGATAGAAGGGTAGTGGCAGCGTCACCCCCGTCAGTGCTGCCCAGCTGGGAGGGTCTTGCTGGCCATACTGTACCCTTCGTTGTTCCATTTGCTTGTTTGCTCTTATAATCTGCAGCCTGTGTAAGAGAAAGGAGGGTAAGAAGACCTTAAAAAGCAGTTTTCAAATTTTCTCAATAAAGAAATTTCCAGATTGTCATAGAATCATAGAATGGCAGGTTGGAAGGGACCTCAAGGATCATCTGGTCCAACCTTTCTAGGTAGGAACAGAGTTTAGGTGACACCCCACACCCTGTCAAGCTAAGTCTTAAAAATGTCTAGTGTTGGGGAATCCGCCACTTTGCTGGGGAGATTATTCCAGTGTTCAACTGTTCTCATAGTGAAAAATATTTTTCTGGTGTCCTGTCAGGATCTCCCCAGAAGTAAAGCACCCATTCTAAACATCTAAGGTTTTCCTTGAATGTAATACCATGTGTTGTCTTCACGTATTGCCACCAGTAGCCCAGGTATTGTCTTCAGTGGAGGCTCTGTTATGCTTTCTCTGCACTGAGAAGGCTCGTATCCACAACACGGTATATAGACTGTGCAGGCGAATTCAACCCCATGTGACTCCAGTGAAGTGCATATAATGCTTTCATAATTAATGTGGTTACAGCTGCAAACATGAGCTGAATTTGGTCTGACATCTGGTAGAAGACAGAGTCTTATCACAAACACTACTGTAGTTTTTCGGAAGGATCTCATTAATATTTCAGACCACTTTAAAATTACCATCAAGGAAAAATTCTCTGTGTGATGTGTCAGGGCAATTCAGCCTCAGCTGTAAATAGAATAGATTTGAACTGAGTTATAAAGTAATTAGCAGATAAAGATTTTTCTCATGGGTCATTTGACTAATTAGGACTATATGAAAAATTAATAGTAAAATAGTGGCAGGAGCATTAAAAGAATGCAGATGGAGCAATGACATAAGGTCTGTTGAGATGAGTCAGGAGTACAAAATGCTTTGAAGTGCCTCTTGCCCTGTATGGCTTTATGCCTTCAGTCAGTAGAGAAAGTAAAACATAATCCTAAAACTGTGACATTTAAAATGTTCAGTTTATAAATAAAAAAAATGCATTATGATCTCCCTAGCTGCCATTTTTGTTTTAGGGAAGAAGATTCAATTAAAAAAACTCAGTTTTCTGGATACCTGGATACCTGGATTATGGATACCTGCTTTTCAAAAAGCATGGCATACTTGCCAGCTGAAAATTCAGCCCTCAGGAACGAGGCTGCTTGGACAGTCCATATTGCATTGCTTGAAGTTAACGTGATGCCTGTGCCATTTCAGAAGGCTGCCACTGCAAATCGATCCTAAAAGAATATACACAGGCTAAATATGAAATGAAATTATATAAATAAATGCACTGGGGCTAGGGAAATAACATTTTAAGCAAAATAAATTAAGCAAATAAAATGTGCTTCATTCTGTAATGGTAAGTTTATGCAAAGCTTTGCCTGTAGCCCAGGAGATGTCATATCTTTAAGCTCTGGGATTATGGACTTCCAAAGAATTTGCTGTTGCTGTTTGGTCCTAAACCAGCCACAGTCTTGGTGAGAAGGTCCAACTGCTGACCTCCAAACAGAGATCTATGAAGGTGGAGTACACCAATGATATTTATAAAATGAAAATATTTAATATCCCTTTGTTCACAATTAACAAGTTTGAAAAGAGGAGGCTTGTCTGAGTTAGAAGAACCGTGCAAAGTCAATGCGTCTGCTCCTTCTCCTTAAGCCCTTAGCATAGAGAAAGTGTGACCTTAACCTAGCATGTTCCTCTTGCCAATTTTTGTAAAGCCTTCGGCCATACAAGTGGGTAAGGTGTTGTTTTCCAATCTTTCTCATGCTGGCAGTCGGATCAAGAGGAGGACGGAGATCTAAAGGCACAGGTACAGAAACGAAAGGCCCAGATGTTGCTCAAGTCTCAAAGTTGGGGGTGTTCACCTCTCTCAGCATGTTATTGTCGGTTCTCTGTGAAGAAATGTGTAGAAACAGCATTTTGTATCCTTTCAATACTATGTCCCTTACCTTTCCCTTTCTTTTTCACTTCTTTCAGAATAGTCTGATTAAGCGAATACAGGGTGAAAATGTGTATGTCAAACATAGTAATCTTATGTTAGAGGTTGGTATTGGTATATACCAGTGCATGTACGTACCTGTGTGTTAGTTTTAGTGGTAAACTGTGAATCTGCACTATGATGCATGAATTGTGTATTCCCACCTGCTAATAAATCAAATAGATTTTTTTTCTCAGATTATGGTGACTTCTCTAACTTGTACTATAAATATATATATATATATGCGTGCGCGTATGTGTGTGTGCATCCACGCGCATATGTATGTATGTTTGAAGCCTCTTTATCAGGTGTAAATTATAGTGATACGGATAAGCTCTTAAAGGAGTATTTTTATACTCACTTGTACAAGATATGCTATGCTGTTATCTTTCAAAATGCCACATTTTCACAGAGTGTTGTGTTAGTGCTGTGCTCCCCAGCTCCCTGAGATGTTACTTCCCTCTTTACTAACCAAGTTGTGTGTTTTGGCTCTAAAATTTGGTTGGCTTAGGATGTATTACAAACTGCTCTATTCTTTTAAAACTGTCCAGGACCTAGACAAAACCCAGGAAGATCTGATGAAACATCAGACCAATATAAGCGAGCTGAAACGCACCTTCTTGGAAACCTCCACAGAAACGGCTGTGTCTAATGAGTGGGAGAAGAGGCTTTCCACATCTCCCGTTCGGCTTGCAGCAAGGCAGGAGGAAGCTCCTATGATTGAACCACTAGTGCCTGAAGAGGTCAGCGTGAGCTGAAAGGCTGCCTTACCTATTTGTCTATTTGGTTTTACTTATAACAGCTCTCAGTAGACTCAGAGCCTGTAGTTAGAGGTCATTCCCCGCTTGCAGGTGCTCCCTTTTTCTCGAGGACTCAGGCTGTAGCAGTAAACATGCAGGGAAGAGCAGATTCCTGATAGATAGATAGATAGATAGATAGATAGATAGATAGATAGATAGATAGATAGATAGATAGAAAGAAAGAAAAATTAGAGTCTGAAATTCACTGTAACACACGTGACAGAATTGGGTCTTTCTACGAGTGCAAAATGCAAGCTTACTTACATGTTTGGTGAGCTTGAGGAAATCTGGCCATGCGTGAAAGAACCCATGAAGGTGATGGAGAGAAAATTTAAATACCAGTGACAGGTTGGGAGCAGCAGTGTAGCAGGATGAATGGAGGTACCAAGCTAGACAAGAAAATATAGAGCAAAGGCCAGAACTCTCTCAGTCCTTGAAGGCAGGGGAGAAATAATGATGATAATTAGACCTGCTTGGCCAGTTCCATGAGAGAACCAGTAGTTGCTGCAGTCTGCTGGATACCACGTTGTTGAAGACCCGATGCAGGTTGCTAAGCATGTGCATTTTCATGCAGTGTGCATGCGTGAAGAGAATTCCCTCACTGTGTAGTCTTGAAGTTTGCTAAAGCTGTTTTTTATTTCATTTGTGGGCAGATAATGAGATGGAGAGGTAACAATGTAACATTTATGTAGCCATAAAATATGTAGTTCTTAAAAAAAAAAAAAAAAAGAAGAGTGTTGTTTTAAATCCAGTGAAGCAAAGAGAAATATGCTTGTGTGGTCTGCACAAAGATTAATTTTTATTTTTTTTTTTGTGAAGGGATACCTGGTTTCTGTCTCATAGGAATGATCTTTATGGTTACCACTTGGTTTTAGCATTACAGACCAATAAATGGTCATAAAATTTGCTTCTGTTACCTCAGCACTGTTGTAACGTTATAAGGAGCTCTGCAAAAATTGGCTGGAAAGTATAATTCAATAGAGTCTTCAGCTTTCCCACCTTAGACGTTGGCATTGCAGACCTGCAGCTCTCTGGGGAAGGTAATCCCTGGAGGCACCCAGATGACACACGTCAGCTAGGTTCTCCTCTTAGAGAAAGGGGTGTTGCCAAGAAAAAGGCCCCTCTTCTCACATGTTCATATCCATCTAACGATCAGCTGATACAGATATCAGAACATGCATTAGAGTGGCCATCAGGTTGTATTAAAATATGTAAAAAGTAGACTGGATCTCCAAACCTTACCTTTTGGAGAGAGTACTGAGGAGTCTTCATGTTGCTCCGACTGCCTTGTTCAGGAACATGTTAATTCGGTTGTGGT
The DNA here is from genome assembly GCF_020740795.1 of Apus apus. Lineage (NCBI taxonomy): Eukaryota > Metazoa > Chordata > Aves > Apodiformes > Apodidae > Apus > Apus apus. The sequence goes on from NC_067283.1 coordinate 105,394,154, forward strand.
TGAAAATACAGGATTTCTGTCTTAAAAGTAAATTTGTAAGTATAATAAGCACAATGAATTCAACATATACTAAAGATGTAAGGAACTGTTGAGTTGGCTGGCTGAGCATGAATCAGAGGACTGCAGGTGAGGCAAGCTTAAAACCCACTCTCCCAGTTCATTGAATGTCTTTATTACTTAAGAAATTTAATAACAAATTTTAATTTAAACACACAAGCAGCAGAAAAGCATGACACAGTGATGTAGGCTTCACCCTGATGAAGCATTATTTAGCCATTCATTTGGAAAGGAAAAGGACAGGACTTATCCTTATCTGGTACCTCTTCTCTTACTCTTTTTGCTCAAAAGCAATGTTCAGTTCCTAAGTAAAGGATCTCAGTAAAGTACAGCTGTCCCACAGAATCTCATCCAAATGAAGGCATTTATGTGGAAAAATATGGGTGGATTTGAACTAGAAGTTGAGTTCTGGCACTAAGGGGCCTCTGCTGTAGGTAACATCGGACCATCCTTTTTGGTCCTGCTAAGTGGGATGGTTCTAGTTCACATGTCCTACTGAGAGAGGAATTTTTCAAGAAAAAATGGAGGCCATGCACAGGTCGAAACCAGCACCTTGGTGACTACTAAGAAATACAGAGGCAGTCAGGTTAGAGAACTGTGGAACTGCACTGTGTAATAGCTTCTTCTAGTGAAAGAAGTTACACATTTAAATTAGCATATCCACATTAAAAAGTATTCAGTGCTGTTACCTGTAGCTCTTTAATATAATGAAACAAGAACAGAAGGGAAAATAATCCTTTTCAAGATGTGTACTTTGAGTATTTGGCACCTGTGTGCATTTGGTGATTTTAACTTTAAGCCAGTCTAGTCAGCAGTTGTTTTCTTACAATAATAGTGGAAATGAAATACTTTGGTGTTCTTTAGTTATGAAATGCATACTTTTAAATATCTGCCATAATTGTGGCCAGATAGCTGCAGAAAGTGAAAGCCATCATATTAACAATCTCCATGATGATGTTTACTCTGATCTGAAGTGGATTAAACCAGCACTTCAAAAATAATGAAGTTATTAATTTCATTAGTCAGGGAGATGAGACATTTCTCCTTTTCTCTTTCAAGTTTCTAGAAGTTTTGTATCTTTCTTTAAACATGTACCTTTCTTCACAAGGATGTGGAGTATACATATTTAAAACAGCACCTTAGGAAAATGAGTCTTTCCAACATTTAAAACTGTCCCAGTTGGCCAAGTTGCAGAGATACTCTTTCCATTCTCACAGCATTGGGAGGTGCAGAGGAGATAAAGATGAGGATTTTGGTGGCATGCTATAGAGGATAATACAGTAGTGGTCAGCCTTCTGCATGGTAACAAGACTCTCAGACCTCACATACCTGTAAGGAGAAGAGGAAAGCTGGATTCTTTGCAGAGAGCATCTTCTGCCTCAACAGAGAAGGCTGCAAATTCAGGAAGAGCTGAATCCAGGGTGAAGGTGGAGGGGCATGTTCTAGGCTATTGGTGGAACTTGTGGAAGTTGGCACCAGAGTTAAATGAATAGTAGAAGATCAAATTAACACAGTGCATCCACACCCAGCATTATTCAATTTACGGCTTTTCCCTGTTACACAAACAGTATGCTTGTGTCTGCTTTGTATTCATCACAGAGAGATACTGATTTCACTTCTTATTGGAAATTTCTTTGCTGTAAAATTATTCTGTTTAATTCTGTTTCCTAATTTACAATGAAATGAACTAGAGTGGAGAATTATGATGTAAAGTATAGTAGACTATATACCCTCCATTTACTAAAACCATTTATTCCCCTGACATTAGACCAAAGAAGAAAGAGAAAAATCAGAAAAACTCATATTTTTGCAGAAGGGAGGTACTACATTCCTTGAATTGCAGGTAAAAACAAATAATACTTTCTTGAAGTGCAGTCTGATAGGCTGGCAATGATTTCTTTTTTTTTTTTTTCTTTTTTTTTCTTTCAAAGTCACTTTAAAAAAAAATTATTTCATAAGTTCTAGGGGGAGATGTAATCTGGGGGCCAAATTCTGAGGAATGCGAACCCTCCAGAACTTATGGCTTCCTAAAAGAGACTGATTTCTCTGCTAGTTAGAAATCTACTTGCACGGTGATATTTGTGGATGTTTTTTGCAGTTGTGCATGCATTTCCAGTGTAAGCCTCGCTGAGAACGTTGTGGTGAATGGGGCACTTGTGTGATTAGAATTAATTTCCTTTATATTGTCAAGTGAATTCAGGTTATGCTGAGTGATGGTGAACTTTGTATTCTTATTGGTTTTTCTATTAGCCAAGTGTGATAGAGAAGAAGCTGCAGGAAGGAGAATCTGCTGGCACTTTGGTTACTTCTCATCAAATCATTATCCAGAAAACTATCCCATCATCCTTAGAGGTTATTTTTAATTCATTTGATTTTAAACTAGTACATTTGCTTAGTCAAATACAGAAGTTATGATCTTAAGGTCAAATAACTGGATGCTGTTTGCATAGCCAAAGCAAATCAAAAGTATATTTGCATAAAGAGGAAAAAAGATGCTGTGTGAAGTTCAGTTCAGTATCTGTAGTAGTGTAGTGTTCACTGTGTTTGGTACTTGATGTAAACAACACTGAAGGGGGTTGATGTTATTCTAATGAAAACAAGGAAATGCAGCACAGGCTACAGCTACATATAAATCTGTACTATTTGAAAACCTCATCAACAGCATATTTGTCCCAAGTGGGGAACAGTTATATGGGCTTATTTGCCTTTTTTTTTTTTTTTTTTTTAATTTGGTTTTGCCTGTAGCATTTTAAACCATTGCAATCTATTATTTTTAACCTCAGGATTATTCCAATAATAATTTTAAGTGATACATTGAAATGCTTCCCCGCTTCAAGTTACCACAGAAATAGTGTGGCAAAAGTAACTTTTCGTGCCCACATTATATGAGTGTCTAAGGGGAGGGAATCTTCAAAGGAATTGTATTTTGCCTAAGGTGATGCTGTTTATTTGTTTTATATCAGCTCTAAGAGGTATAATGATAAATGTTACTATATGCTTTCAGAAGTGGCAGCATTATTTTTTTTAAAGTCTTCGTACTTTAGTGCTCCTGAAGTAGAGATAAACCCTCAGATATTCTAATTTAGTTTTTATATCTCAAATATAGGGCACTGAGGATTGGGTTATTATAGACAAAGTACCCTCTGAGGTAGTTGATGGTGGATCGCAAAAAAATCTGGCATACAAAGTAGTGACTCTGAGCAGTAAAACGGCCTTTCCACCTGAGATATTAAAATCCAGTACCATTCTAATGCAGAGCTTTGAGGACTTGGAAAATGAAATACAATCCAAAGAGGAGAATAAGCAGAAAATGTTCACCCTAGGAAAGTCCTATGATACCATATCTGGGAAAGTTGTAACCATGACAAGTAAAGCTAAAGAGGGTGAGAAAAGAGTACAGCCTTCAGTAGAAGCTTTGCAAAAAATGGGAAGGGAAGTGCAAGAATCTGTGGAAATCATTCCAGTAGTGGCTGAGTATGAAATCCTTGAGCCTGTCACTGATGGGAAAGCCAGGCGGGGATCCGACGTGCAGAGCACAAAAAGAAAGCTGTCTGACTCCCTGACACCCATAAAGGAAGCAGAATCTCAGTTGCCAAGTCCTGAAGAGGAGAGTTTGAAAAAGACACTAAAGATGGACGAGGATTTGCAGTTACATGGTACACTGGGAAGCTTGCAGCTTGGCAAAGCAGAAAAACACCTTGGCAGTGAAGCTGTAAAAGCTGGGGCATTTGCCCGGAGAGATAAGAGCCTGTCTGAGTGGAGATATTCCAGAGAACAGCCATTTACCATTGCTACTGCTCACTATGTTACCGAGTCGTCTGCATCAAAAGTAGTGGTAACCAAGTGGCTTTGACTTCATGCCACGGTTTAAAGATTAAAGCATGACTTATTTTAGGCAATCCCCTCACACCACCCTACCTTTTGGCTCTCTTGCTGCCTGGCTTTATGTTGACAGCAGCCAACCCAGCTTATTTTTTCCCCCCTCATACTTTGAATCTGTCCCACGGTCTGAAGCAGACATTATGTAAGACTTTCAACCTTTCTGGTTTATTTAAAGATCCACATTACTGAAATGTAGTGTTGCTGCTGTGGCTTGTTATTAAAAGGAAATAAAATGTTTGCGTGAACCAGCAAAATGCCAACGCTAACAACTGTGCTTCCTAACTATTGCTTACTACAGCCATTATGAATTTGCTCTGATTTATTTTCCCATTCTTTTACTGTTTCCAACCTCTCCTTGCCCCCGCAACCTTCTCTCCCTTTCCTTCATCTCTGCCTCTGATTTTGGCAATTGGTATGTCTGTGCATGTGGATCTGCCTTTCTTCTGTGTATGACTCTACATTTCTTTGTCTATTTAGACTAAACAGTCCACCGGTGAAAAAACCTTGGATGGTTCAGATATCTTCAGTTTAATAGAGTCTGCCAGAAAACCGACTGAGTTCATAGGAGGGGTTACTTCTACTTCTCATAGTTGGGCTCAGGTGGCCGTTTGATTCCCTTCATCAGTGTTACAATTGCACACCTGTTACTTTTTTTTGTTTCCTGTGTGTATGCATAACTCAGAACCTATATAGCTAATGCATGTATTCATGTGCCTTTTCCTTTGTGACAGTAGACCACAATAGAAACTTCACCAGAAAGAAAAACAAAAAACTGCATGTTTTCTCTCATCTGACTTTATTTTGGTCATTTTGCAGGGTGCTGTATTTTGCCTTTATAAAAGCTCACGCAAAAATGCCAACAAGAAAAAGAATGTATTTCTTTTCACTTTTAAAAATAGTGATTCTTGCTTTGTTGTTAATTTCTACTATTCTGTTGTTGTCTTGAGAACAACAATCCATGCGACGTGAGAGAAAAAAAATGGCAAAATGTATCACTCATTTTTGTATTTATGTTCACAGTACATTAAGCTGAGGAGCTGCTGCAAGTGCTGTGGTCCTCTTCTGATGATGAAGGTTGTTTGTTTTTTTTCTCTTCAGAGAATAGACACGACAACATCTCAGGAGATAACTTCCAGTGAAATGAAGCAGGCAGTACAACCGCATCAGGATACAGTGAAGAAGGTTGTACAGGAGACTGTAGTTATCGAAGAGAGACACGGGATGAATGTGCATGTGAGCGGGGATCCTGCTAAAGCGGCTGAACTTGTGCTGGATGCCCAGGCTGAGGTCGCGTCGGTGGTGGCTGCTGGCGTGAAAGGGAAGGAGGGCTCTGCTGGGACTGAGGGGGCGAAGGAGGAAAAAAGGCAGGAGGCTGGGAAAGCCCTGAGCAAACAGGAAGGAGCTGCTGCTGCTGCTTCATGTGAGCAAGCGGAGGTGCACAGTACAACAGTCCACCTTTCTGAGTCTTTGGAAAGAAAACCTCATTTTGAGGTAACTAGTTATTAAGTCGGTCATGCCTGTGCTGAATTGTGAATGTAGGCAATAGCAGTCCAAGTGCATTCGGGTCATGGAAAGTAAAGTGTACCAAGGTCGTATGGTTGTATTTTTGCAGCAGGCAGTTTGTTCTGTTTCCTCCTTGTGTGGCACCTGCAAGGCTTGTTGCTGGTTTGCATCATTGGCAAAATGCCATGCATGTTTTACATAAAAGCGCTTTTCATGCTACAGAGAAATACCAGATTTGGTGGCAATTTATGAAGTGGATAACAAGAATTCAGCTGGCATTCTCTTTGGGAAAGTCCATCAAGATTGGCAAAGTTTGTGTCTTCAAAAACAGAATATATAGGTTTTTCCATGCTTAATACAATTGTAAATGATTGCACTATGTCTTAAACCCAGGTTCCTATCTCCTCCCCCATTAGCAGAATTTCAAGAACTGCTTTGCAGAAGGGTTAAAGAACACTTGTTTTCGCTCTTTTGTTCTGAGAGCTGAAAGGAACACTAAGCCTGTATAGGATTTGTTCTCCTGTCATATTAAGAAAATGTAGAATCACAGGATCACAGAATGGCTGAGAAGGTTGGAAGGGGCCTCTGGAGGTCATCTGCTCCAGCTTCCCTGCTCAAGCAGGGCCACCCAGAGCCAATTGCCCAGGACCATGCCCAGATGGCTTTTGAGTATCTCCAAGGATGGAGACTCCCTGGGCAACCTGTGCCAGTGTTCAGTCATCCTCACAGTACAAAAAGTGTTATCTGAAATTCCGAGGAAATATCCTGTATTTTCAGGTTGTGCCCATTATCTGTTGTAGTGTTTACATCTTTTCTGAAGTTTGTTTTTGTTAAATTCACGACAATGCTAAATGTTGCCAGCATTATATTCATGTATGCACCACTATAATCAAGACACTTTTATCTTCTCGGTTTTTCTAAATGCAGAGCACATCTTAGTTGTTCCTGCAACTTTTCCCAGGCAAAAAAAAATATAATCTGAGAAATCCATAAGCTTTACTAAATGTTCCCATTCCTTTTTTTCCTTCACGCAGTCGCCAGTTGTGAAGACTGAGACTATCAGTTTCAGTAGCGTTTCTGCTGGCGGGGAAAACCTTGAAATTTCAACAAAAGAAGTGCCAGTAGTCCACACAGAAACAAAAACTATTACATATGAGTCTTCTCAGGTAAGAAATTCTAATTTAACATGATCTTAAAGGACCCATGCTTCTTCACCCATGCCTTATTGTAAACTGTTCTGAGCTGCTCAAGTGTGGAATATTAGCATGAGGAGGTTGTACTTATACATAGCTTACCTGAGGGTGACTGTGTCCTTGTCCAGGGTCTTTTGAGAACAGTGATGAAATTACAGATTTCAAAGCCCCAGCTTCTCATCTGTCCTCCTAGAAGTGAAGGGGAGTCTCCAGATGCAGACAGAAATACTGACACACTAATGGGGTGCATTTAGCAGTTACTTCCCTACCATTAGATACTCACTTTATGAAGAGCTGTAGGAACAGGGAAGTTCAGTTGGAAGCCCAGTTCCTGTGCCCCCTGTGCTCAGGAGTATGTTCTGATGGCTGGTTTTGTGTTTTGGTTCCCTAGGCGGATTGCAGTGCCGACTCAGAGCCGGGTGTATTGATGAGTGCGCAAACGATCACATCTGAAACCACCAGCACTACGACCACTACACATATCACCAAAGTGAGTCCTCAGAAAACAGGGAAGTTTTTTGTCAAAAGAGTGTATGTTTTCTTAACTTCAATTATGTTATTTATTATAAAATGTGGATGCATGCTTCTATTCCCTGGACAAAATCCCGTCTATTTTGGGTGCCTGTCTTCGTTCACCTGGTTTTGGCTATACTGGCTTCATTAACACATCATGCAAGGACTAGATGAGTCCTGAGAGTTATAAATCCTTAGGGTGTATCTATGCAAGCACAAACATTGCTGTGCAGAGACACTTGAGTTAGCTGAAAATACTGTCTGGATTTGGAAGCAGCGTAGCCATATTGGCATCATATGGCAGGAAGGAATAATGTGCCTGAGTCTCCATTGACATGACTATACTGCCTTTGAGACTCCTGAGCTGTTATCCCTGCACCGTGTTGAAAACACATAGTAAATCTGTATCATGTAGTCATAGCAGGACATTCAGTCAGCCCAGAGACACTGCAGTCCCATTGCTGGCTGGTACCCTAAGGAACTTGACTGCAGCCAGACTGAAAGCTTATGGCTTTACAGACAAATGATGTTGTGTCTTCCAAGTTCCAAGATAGCATCTAAATAATAGTTCCTTCCTTAGCAGAAGCCCTCTTAGTGTAATGGCAGTTCTCCTGCCAATATTCACCAAGGACATCATTTCATCTTTCTGCCATGAAATGCATCCTTCAGTAGATGAGCTGTACAAAGGCCATACCACCTTGTATGTCCTTCTGAAACGTGCAGTTGTACTTAGATAGGTCTTAGTATGAGTTGTCTGTACGACCATTCTTTTCTTCCTGGGATGAATTTACCATAAATACCTGCCATTTTTGACAAACGTCTCTCTTGACGTGCATGCCAATTGATTAGAATAATTAAATTGTCTGTGTTGGAAGGACCTCTGGAGGTCATCTATTCCATTCAGAGCAGGCTAACTTCAAAGCTGCTCTAGTTGCAGTTCAGTTCTGCTCTGTGTGTGCTATTGGAGATAGTTCAATTTGTCTTCCGAGTTCCTGTGCTGATGGTTTTCTGGATGAGTAGTGGCACTCTTTAAAGTAAGTTACTGACATGCATTTGTCCCTCCATCTAGACTGTGAAAGGAGGCATCTCAGAGACAAGAATTGAAAAACGAATAGTCATCACAGGAGATGCAGATATTGATCATGATCAGGTAAAAACTATAAGCTGCTAAAGGCTTCCCTGAAGACTGTCAAAGAGAACATTTCTAAACATTGCTTTAAAGGATACTATTCATACTGGCATGCCTTAACTTAAACTGGATTAGTAGTTAAATCAGTGATGGTATATTTCATATTTTAATCATTTTCCTCATTTGTAAATTGTTTATTATCTCATGGATCTCTCCACCTTGCTACTGATCATGCATGTTCCACCTCCTTTTTGTTTTTGCCCTTCTGTGGTTTCCTTGGGATAGGCGCTGGCTCAGGCAATTAAAGAAGCCAAAGAGCAGCACCCTGACATGTCAGTGACCAAAGTAGTGGTACATAAAGAGACAGAAATCACACCAGAAGATGGGGAGGATTGACCACAGGTAAGAGGACTAGATGATTTTCCTAGGCATTTACTGGGCTGGCATGTTGCAAAGGTTGTTTTCCTATCATAATTCACCTCTAACTCTGCTTTCTCTCACTGGCATTTGCAAGTTGCATTTTTGCTGATTATCACTTCTGGTATTTGAACATAAACCACATTCAGCTCTAAAAGTCTTTCTTCATCTAATGGTGCCAGCTGGAGAAAAAGAAACTACTCATTTGCTTTTGTTGGCTCTCTAGAAGTCCTCATTGTCCATGCTTTGGTACAGTCTAATTTTCTAATTCTCAAGTCGAAATAGAATCTGTTGTCTGCCTCTATGTCATTTAAGAACAAAAATAATTTGTTCTTAAAGGTATGCATTTTGTTTTAAAAATGCCAAGGGAAAAAAATCCTACAGCTGCTTCTTAAATGTCCTATGCAGATATATTACAAGCTAAGCTTTAATCCCTGACTTGCAAACATATGGTCCAACTTGCTTTTGATTTTTCTTTTAAAGCCAGTGAATTAATGTGTCAGTATTTGGATGGCTTGGCTTTCTGGTACTTGAAAGAACGTTTTATGTTTTAAAGCAGCATTGTTTATCAGGATGAGATGATAATGCAGCTTTTCTTGCGTCAACCTTTTTTTTCAGTAAAGGCATGCTCTCCAATTGTGGCTGGCTAAACAGACATCTAGATATTACTATATTTATTCTGTGTGCAAAAACATGTCATGCATACTAACCTGCTATGCAAACGCTGTTAATGCCAGCACCATTGCACAAATTGCTTTGAATGCTGTATGCAGAAGCAAAAAAAAGCTGCTTGTCTGATTGGTTTAAATCGATAGCAGCATTTTATTCTCAAAACAATATATATTCCCTAACTTTTGCTGTAAGTAACAGAGTATGAATCACAGCTCCTTTTGAAGCTGTTTTGCTGTCCTGCTTTTGGATATAGAGGTCCTAAAGAAAACTGAATTTCATTAACTGTTATTTATTTGGAAGATGGAACCAGTCACTGAGGAGTGAGTAGCTGTGATTCTGTGGTATTCTGCTAAGTGTTTCAGAGACAACATAATGTGGCTTGCTAAAAATTCTGTTTATGTCCCTTATTCTTTCCATTGGTGTCCGTGGATTTGGATTTGGGCCAAGTTGCTTATACTGGGCTGATGCTGTTTTCAAATAGCTTGTGTTACACAAATTGACAAGATCTCCTTTGCAAGAGGGTAGTTGATTCAAATAATTAACTCAGTTCTCTTTCCTGCAGGAATAACCTGGATTGCATATGAATCCAGACATGCACACCAGTAGGAATACGAGAGCCTATACGGAGCCTCAGTTCCAACCTGACTGACTTGTATCTGTCTATGGAAAATTTCAGTACAGAAGAATTGATATTGACCGTGAATAAAGAAACGGGCAGAGATACCTTCCCATAGAAAGCAATCTGAATCAGCAGCAGTTAAATATTGCATGAAGCAACGATAAAATTACAGAAAAGCAGCATTTTTAATTTTCTTAAAATGTCTAAGTTTTCAGCTATACCTGCACGTACATAAACAATATAAACAGTGATCTCATGTAACACTTAAACAGTTCATGCCTTTCACAGTTTCTGAAAGTCTAAACAAATTAAAATTTGTTAGGTGGCAAGCCTTTTGTTTACGGATATTGTGAATGAAGATTACCCCCAAAAATGCTAGAAGCTGTATAGGTACTGTCTGTAATGTTTTACCACACATTAGATGTGCCAATAACACCGTTTATTCAGTAAACAACTTGAATCTTATATTTGTTTCATCTGGTTTTATTACTGCCCAATAAACGATGATGAATCTTTACTCTTATCAAAATATTTAAATGCTTACAAAGTGTGCTTTGTATACCTGACTGAATACCTTATGAGGTAGTAATGATTTTAGTATATTAACGATTTTTGTCAGCATTGTTCAGAGTCAGCTTCCAGTCACCCTTCACAGATCCTAATCTTGTAAATTATATGTAGTTATTTTGGAGAAAAGAAAAAAAAAAGAAAATCTGTATTTTGCTTAGTTTGCAGCATTAGAAAATTATTAATCTGAAATAAATAACCGTGATGGTTTTCTATTGATTTCCCTTTTGTTCTCAGAGGAAAAAAAAAATAAAATTAAAAAAAAAAAAAATCTGTTTGAGAATCTGGTCAGCATTTACTATCTAGTTCAGAGTGAAGCCTTAACCTGTACAGAACGTCCACTGAAAAGTCATTAGCATCCAGCTATAATACCCACTGAAGGGATAGCGTCCATTACACTGTCAGCTGCATCACAGCACATGGTGAATGTATGTTTCTGCATAGTGAAATAAAAGTGGTAAATGCATTCAAAACTGTATTGTTCTGTCTCTGAAAGCACCTAGTGTTTTGTAATATTGAAAACATTGAGTTACTTTTGTAAGACACCACAGGTTTTACTCATCTGCACTGTAGATACATTTTGTCTTCAGCGGCTGACACTGCGCTGTGCAGACAATTGGAGTTAGCAGAGCATCCGAAGGGATAGCAGTGTCCAGCCTTGGGCAAATGATGTTAGCAAAGGAAAAGGAATATTGGTTCTTTCTGTTTTCTCTAGTTGTGTACTGTTTCATCAAGGCTTAAATGAAGGATTTTGTGGTTGCTTGGAAAGTAAAGGCCAGTAGTGCTCGATCCACATACACTGTCTTTTGTACTTGTGGATAGAATTCTCTCTATAAAGCAGTACTTACCTATCTGTTCCTTTTTCTTACTCCTTTGCCACATCTCATCGACGCTCTTCTGGTAGTTCAAGATAAATTAGTAATGATTAATTCACCCTCCAATCTGAATTTCTGTGCAAAATTGAACGAAATGGGTACAAGCAGACTTTTCAGGATATACAGGGCCCAAATTGTCCATTGTTGTTTACACGGAGCACCCTCACATTGAAGTCAATGGATTTGACTTCAGTGCAGAGCAGGATTTGACACAGTGACTTGTTAATAAATGTTTATTTTCTTAATTTAGAAAGAAAAATAGTATATATAGAGAGAATAACCTGTAGATAATAATTAAAAGTAATATCCCAAGGCTTTTTAAGCTTTGTCCTTAGTCTCTAAAGCATCTTCCTTCCACCAGCCATTCTTCATGCCTTTAATCCAGAGACCTAACTGTCTAACCTCCCTCCCGCCATCTTTGCTTACCTCTTGTCTGATAACCAACGCAAAGATTACGTTGTGATCTTTGATTGACCTCTCCTCCTCCTAGTCCTTCAGATGTGTAGAAGATCATCGATGTTCTCAGGCCTGTCGGTAAGGGTAGGCTCAGCTCTCCAGTGCTGTCAATGGCAGCAAGGTGTGGAGGAGGTTCTCACCCTGTGTCTCAGCAGACAACATGCCAGGTTCTCAATACTACATCAGGAGTTTAAAAATAGACTCTGAAGCCATACTGATCTTCCCTCAGGTGCCCCTCATGTTGTCAGCTAAGAAACAGCATTGTATTACCTCAGAGGGACATGGGGTGATTGCACAGCCTTCTCTCCAGAGTTAGTGTTATGTTTTATCATGGCTTGAGGAGATTGTACTTTGGCGATACCACACAGTATGTATGCTGTCTACAGATACTGTATCTTGAGAAGGTAGTCTTCTTGGAAAGAACACTCACAGCTAAGATACAGCCTAAGTGTATGCAAACTATGAGGAGATAAGAGTGGACAGGCAAGGATATCTCAGTGCCACTGTTGGCAGTAGACCATTGTTTGGGGGATGGTTCCTGGAAGTGATAGTTTTTGGTTTTTGTTAGAAACTGTTTCTTGGGTTGTCTGCCTGATGCTGTGCCACATGAAATAAAGAACACCTGCCTGTTTCTACCAACCATCTTTTGTCTCTGTCTCTTCTTATTTGTTGTTGGTCTTTGTCTGGCTTCTTGACATAAAACAGCTTAGAAAACAAACCATCAAATAACGTGTTACTTGAAAGCACTGTTACCAACACAGACACCAGTACAGGAAACAGCCTCTCTTGTCACAACTGGAGTCACAGCTTCAGCCCCATGAGACCTGTCTGCTCCGTACCATCAAGGGAAGGGACCAGGATGACCAGGCAGAGCTTTGCACACCAGGCAAGGATGAGCAGAGCAAGCAATTGCAGCAATTGTGACCATACAGATACAGAATGAAGGAATTAATTGCCTTGGAATATTAAGGCTGTTTGGAATCACTTCACATTTTATTTTAAGTTTTAATAGGCTGCCCCATCGCAAATGGCAGGTAATGATGTTCTGTGTTCAGGCAGTTCAAAAAAAAGTAATGGGTCTGTAAATCTAGATATTAGATCAAAGGAAAGGTTTAACAGCTTAGTCATATTTCTTTCCAGAGTAGATACAGGCAGTGGGTGAGATGCTGTGATTGACCTATACAACAATTCGTATCTACTGAAATTATAATTCCTTCTGAACAATTCCTAGTGGCAAATAAATTAGACATTGAGTCGAGACTTCAGTTTGGCAAACATCCTATGATTTAGCAAATTTTGCTGCAGATTTCTTGCCTTAACCCAAAATAGTTCTGTCAATTAAGATCACAGACCCATTTACAAGCTTCACATTTACATCTTTCTTTTTCACAGGTAATAATGGTGAGATGAAGATACATGCAACTCTTTTTTTTTATGCAGGAGGTTCTGCAGAGCTAGGAATGATACCTTAATGTTTAATCATTTTTCCTAGTCTAGTTTGTTGAAAGTCTGTTAAAAGTTTGCAGTATGCCTGAGGCAATGCTGAGAAACGTTGCATGATTTTTTTAACATTTGTTGAGCACACCAGCATCACATCTTATAAGCTCTTCACTGTACTGCCCAAATAAAATAATGTTCAGTCACCCATGTGTTCAACCAAACTGGCTGGCATAATTTCTGTGTTGTTAGTTACCATACAGTCAGGGACCCTACACCAAAAAATAATCTCCAGTGATCAAAGTTCAAACTAATACCAAAGGAAACCCCATTTTCATTTGAGTTGAGTAATTACAAGCATTAAGAAGTGGTATTTTTCTAGCTATTTATATCCCAAACTACAGCTCACTGCTTTGAAAGTTGATCTCAGCTCTTCTGTATTAACTTTAAGCAAAGTCCTTAACTGGGCAATTTCCCATTCCCAACTCTTAGATCCACTTTCTCCTGAAGTACATAAAAGAAACACCTGGCTAATGTGAGGGAATTTAAAAACAATTGCTAGATTCCCTTCTTTCCCTTCCCATCATGTAAAGAAGCAGATTATCTGTTGGTACTGAGCCTCCTTCAGTTACCTCTACTGATCCAATCTTTGAAATGCCTTTGAAATTTCTTTTATTCCTGAAATGCACTCTCTCTAGTTACGGGCTTCGAGTGTTGAGGCTTTCTATGGCTACATCCTAATGAAATGACACCACACAAATGCTCCATCAAGTGGAGTGAGACCTCTCAAACAGGATGTGGGGCTGGGTGAACATAAATAAATGCTTCTTCCTACTACAGCAGCTGAACTTGACCTCCTGAAGTCCTGTATGAATCCCAAGGTATAATGACAGTTTGAAGTACCATCAGTGAATTATGAGGTGACTATTGATGGGCTTATGGATGAATATGTGAAACACATACTCCATTGCATGCTTTTTTTAAATAAAGAGGAAATTAGGTGCTTTTCTTAAATCTATCTCTTCCAAAGTTTATATCAGACTTAAACTGTAAATGGTGGTTTGCTGTATCTTTTGCTACTAGTGTTACGCCACATCAGGGAAGAGGTTGGCCATGGTTAGCCTAGGTTTCCTTAGAGATTAAATAGGGATTTAGGTTTAAATTAAACAATGGCATATTGCTGTTAGTTTTTATATAAAAATGTTTTTCACAAATTACTGTATTCGTTAACTGAAACCAGATTATTCTATTATCTTGGAAATATTCTTAGCCTTTGGTAATGCTCTGAATTACTCTGGTTTATGACATTTGATTCCTTTCTCCACTCTTTTTTCTGTTTCCTGTTCAACAGCAGTCCTGCTTCTCAGGTAGGACAAATGGCTCCTGTAAAGACTCTTAGCAGAATTGCTCAAATTTCAGTCATGTTCCTTCCTTCAGCTTGTGCTCCCAAATGGAACTCTTAACTTCCATAAATCAGTGACCTCACTCTTGCAGCTGAAGTGACCATCACTCACTGTAAGTAGGATTAATGGGCTGTCTTTGAGAATGACTACAGTGGCATAGAGGAAAAAAGAAAAAACACAGAGTACTGAAACTATAAATTATTTTCACTTTTTACACATTTGACACATCTGTACAATCTACCAGTTCTGTTTTCTCCAGTACAGAACTTCAGTAAAAACCTTCTATTTTCTTTTTTTTTTTTTTGTCCAGAATTTATCAGGAATTTATTTTTCTGTGCTGTCTGCCTGTGTGGTGAGGTGTACTGTGGCTTTTAACTTCTGCACACAACCAAAGCTCAGGCAATGAAGTCAACTAATGTGAACAGCAAAACACAGATCCCGGAATGTGTGGAGCTTTGGAAGTGCCTGAATTGTAACTCAGTGGTGCTTTGCCACACCAATCCTGCTTTACAGTGCACATGTTGCTTTTAAGTACTGGACATGTGTTCTTTGGTGGATAATCCTGGGTCACTATAGTATAAGGATACAATATCAGACAAAACACATTAAAGGTCTCAGGGAAGGGCATATAATAAATCATACAACAGAGCAAAGAAAAAAATTGAAAGCAATAGATCTTGAAAGTAGGAAAGCAACCATTAAGAAACCTTCAAAGCTGCTTACAATAGGAAGACTCTTGCTCTTTGCTTAAATCAAGAGTGCCACTAGCACAGATATCCTTCCTTGCTGGATTTATACTGGTTTTCTGGTGAAACTTAGTTGGTGGATTTAATGTATGAAGGCTTCTGAAGGCATTTGTATTTATGTTGTCCAGTCTCCAATCCATATACAACTTAGAGAAATGTGAATCTCGTTATATAGTCACAGAAGTGTTGATAGTTTCACCACTCATCCTTAGAGCACCTAAATCCCAAGCTACTGGACAAATACACACACATACGTTCCCAGATAATGTTATTTGTTTTAACAGTATTTCTATGAAATCATCTTTGAATATGCTTTAAACAGTGGATTTATTTGTTTTGTTATTCCATTCAAAACGCCATCTGGTTACTGACATATCACAAGATATTTTTTTCCCTGCAATCAGATGCAATATGTCAGTACAAACACTTTTTGTCTTACTCATCTATAAAAGTGAACATGTAGCATGAAAACACTGCAACATGTGGCCTGCCATCTCAGAACTGTCTTGAGTATCTGTGTGAGGTGGCCCTGTGACAAGGAAGCTTCTGTAAACTCTGGGAAGACAGCCTGTAATAGTGGCTTATCCCACCAGTTCACAGTTATTTTAAAATCTCTTTGTTGCTTCTTGCTTTCTTTCATCTTCTCCAACTTAACACATCTGTGTTTGATCTGTCAGGTTCCTCTCTTCTGCATCTTCTGTCATTTCTCTGCCAGCTTTTGAGCAGACTGCATCTGCTGCTTCTCTTTCCACTGATTCTGCTGTTGCAGCCTATCCTACCTATCAACCTTCTTCAAAGTCTTGCGGAATCTCTCTGTCCTGCAGTGTTCCCCACTCATCCTTAACAACTTCAGCTCCTACAATGATACATCCAAACCCGAACTGCTTATTTCTTTGCTTTCATATGTCTCTTCAAATTTCAGTCTTGGTTCTTTCTTCTTTTCACTGGTGCCTTTCCCACGACTGTTTTTATAAAGCAGTACTCTCTTTGATATTTTTTTATACCCACTTTCTCCCTCTTCAGCCATCTTCTGATCTCTTTCAGCATCAGTACGTTCTCTCTCATGCTGACACTTGGCCCTTTCATGTTTTGTGGCCCATTAGCTTTAACAGATTGTCATGTGCTTTCAGAGCTTTCAAACCTCAGCCCTAGTTTCTCTGCTCCTCTTTCTGACCAGTCACTGAAAAGCATGCATGATGGAAATACTGTGGATAGTTTTTCTTCAGTATAACAAACATTCTTTTTTCTAACAACAGCACTCCTGTTTAAATAAATTTCTCCAAGCAGACAATCTACGTGCTGCCTTGTTGTCTCTGCTTCTTTCTGCTTGGAGTCCTGCCCATACGTTCCAAGAAGAGCATATTTTGAAAAGCAGAATGACTTATATCATACTCTCAACTTCTGTCCTCTTCATTATCAGTTTCTACTTGCCCTCTTCACAGACAGAGAAGTTTCTTGCCTGCTTCAACTTCTGACAGTCTCAACACATCCTCATGATTGCATCCCAAGGGATCTTTCTCCTCACAGTACTGAGTTTGTTTCCTAAATCTTTAGTTTCTCTCATTCTAAAAATGTCTGCTCTTTCCCAGTCTGCAGGCCAGCATGTTTTCCTCCACATGTGCCAGAGCATATCTGGTTGTCTTCTCCAGGCCCAGGACCAGTACTCTACCATCATTCTTCATGACCTGTTCTCTCTGGAGACACATATCCCACTTTTCTATCAGAATGCTGTCATCTCTATGCTCAGTTAAGTCTTTCTGACTCTCCAACTGCTCTTTCAGTAATAGACTGCCCTTTTTCCACTCCAATTTTCTGTAGGTATCCTTGAAGCTCATGGTGTGTGTCCTATCTCCCTTTATGCCACCTCGCTGTGATCTTTCCCATAAATGTGGATTCAGCCAGCCCATATTTCTGTCTCACTTGTCTAAAGTAAGGTTAGTATTGCTTCTTCTTAACAATTTCCTGTGTATTTAAAGCTGCAGCATTGTTTAGCAGAAACAGCTCTGTCACTCCTACTATGACATTACTTCTCCTGTGTGAAAATGAAATGAAAACACCCCCAGAAACCATACTATTTATTAGCATGTGAGAATAAAGAGGTGACATCATCACTATGTTGATGCCTAAACTGTTCTGGAATAAATGGCAAGTTTTATTTTGGCCTATAAAGAAGCCTCGTGACCTAAAGGGCATCCTTGCTGGTCACCAGTGTTGCACAGCCTCTGAGTTGGAGCTGGTTTCTGTCTGATGTATTCAGAGCGAGGGCTGAGGAATGGGACTGTATTTTCCCATTCTTGCTCATATGATCCAAACATAGACCATAGGAACTCAGTGAAATTCTATTATCCATGTGTGGCAGGCTGCTGTGACACAGGCTGAAAAAGTCAGGTATCGACTCTCTGGCTATATGCACCAGTGCATTTGTACTGAAATGGTGCATCAGTATTATCTATTCAGTCACGGACCAAGCTCTCCTTCAGTGCATATAATGTCACAGTTTGACTCAGGATAGGCAGTTAAACCAATGACAACAATGCTCTTGATTCCCTCCCCCTCCCACCCATGCAGAGAAAGGAAAGAGAGAATAAGGAGGCTTTCTGGATTGAAACTAAACTAGACAGCTTTACTTAAATACTAATGATAAAAGAAAATATATACAAATATATATAAGTATGTACAGGAATGTGCAAAACCCCTATCACCTACCCCAGCCCCAGCAACCCCACAGCATCTTCTGAGCTGTGAACAGCCCCAAAATGTCCCGGAGCTGCCAGAGAAAGCAGCAGAGCAGACAGGAGCTGAGGGGAGAGTTATGAGGGCCAGGAATACATGGGCCTGGGGATAAACAGTGATGGATAAATGGAGTCCTCCTTGAACACCAGCCATGAACAGAAGTAGGGAAAAAGAAGGGGCTTGAGTTCCATGATCCCTGAATTTATACTGAGTGCACAGTATATTATGGGATGGAATACTCTCTTTGGCCAGTTTTGTCATCTGTCTAGCCTGCTCCTCCCTGCAGGAGGGTTGTAGACAAGACTCTTTCTCCTTCAGTGTCCAAAGCAGGAGATTCAACAAGAAGAGCAAAGTGTCCTTGGTCTCTTGGCAGAAACAAACATTCAGGTGACATTAGTACATTAGCTGGAAAACTTGCTGCACTGCTTAAAAGAGTTCACTGAAGAAAAAAAGAGAAAATTCAGTAAAAAGAAAATTGGCTTCATCCTGGCTCAAACCAAGACAATTCACATATAAGTCTGAGAGTTTTTAGGAGGAGAAAAAGCAGAAGCAAAACAGGCAGAACAAAAGTTCTGCTGTAGTTTTGTAGATGACAGAAACCTTGGCTGACATCCTGCATGTTTCATCTGTGTTGTCAAGTGCATCAGTCACTCCAGCAATTAAAGATAATGGATGTTGGGACAACAGTAGCACAAGCTGACTCCCTGCCCAAATTTTATCATTATATGCCCTTGTTTGGCCTGAAATATAATTACATCATGGAGAGCTGATTCCAGTTTTCCCGGTGAAGTAAGTTAATCTATTGACAACTAAACCTGAAGTGTCAAAAAAACATTTAGTGCCATGGTAGGCCAAAACCCATCTCTCTACTGATTTGGAATAAGGCTTTTTATTATAGGAAAATTAATTTGGCCCAAACAAAAAAAAGACAACACTTGTTGGTGATGGAGGAAAAAAAAAACCCTACCAGCTGCATTAACAAAATTCCTCTAACAGCAGCAATATTGTTCATGTATTACGTGGGAAAATCAATTCCTATGACTGCTTGAGAGGTGATCAGATGTCCTTCCCCACCTGAGGTAGTTACTAAAGAAGGGCTGATGGTTAACCTTCCCTCCAAGGACCAAGAAAATAAGGATGGCCTAGATGAGGTTAATTCTGAGAAGATATAAAAATAGTGCTGGATCAAGAAAGTTACTTCTTGTGACTGACTCTCAGTAAAAAGACTTTGCTATAATGTCAAACCTTGTGCACCTGCAACTGGTTCTATGATTCCATGATACTTCAAGGCAGTACAGAACAATCAAGTGGGTTCTATAAAACTCTTCCTTTTTGGTTTTTTTAGGACAATTACATAGGGAGTGCCTTGCTAATTCAGGGGACTACATAACCTATTTGTCTAAGTGACACTTGGTAAAATACTAAATCAGCCAAAATGCTGTACTGCAGGAGTAATAAAATGTGTTCATGTATGCAATAGAACATATATCTTCTGTTAGTATGTATCCTCTAACAATAGCTTAATGTGCTTTTAGCATTCATTTCAGTCATAAATGACTAGTGTTGCTGTCTCAAAAAAGAGTAGGAACAGGGATGGACTGATATTCATCCACCGTCTCAAACAGGCACATTTCACCTTTACAGGCTATTACTTTAAAATAAGGATGAATAGAGGTAAGAATAGAAAAGGCCATCCTCAAAGCATGATTTCAGTATATGTAGTACTAAACTGTATCTCTAATCATATCTTTAGATTCTGACACCTGTCTTATTATTTGATGATACTTTTAACACATACCCGGGAGATACTGGGGGAAAGAGTGTCTATATCTAATGCATGCACAGCTCCAATTGCTGTCTTAGTGAAGCTAAGCTACTGCTAAGACTCCAAAGTTTCTGGATTCCAGCTGTACATCCTTAGTTAATGATGACCATCTTAAAGTCTTTGCTTTGTCAAAGCAGATATCTGTATGCTCAGCTACACTGGCAGGCAAGGTTTGTTACTTATCGATCGGTAAAGCAAACAATATTTGTCAAGATTGATGTGTGCAGTGTTGGCATCAAAAATTAAAACTCCCCCATACCCTTCCTGTCTTCAGCAGTGTTTTGCTGCCAGAGAGAGGAAGAATGATCTTTTGAGACAACAGTTATGTCTAAGACTTTCTAATGTAATTTACTCACCCTCTGCATCTCTTTCTCCCCCAACGAGGGGGGAAATAAAAAAGACAGCAGGATTTCTCTCTTGATTCTTTTGGGAACATACTGATGGATGGAAGTCATAGTCTCATGCAGGCTTTGTTTCTGATAGGGCAAGCCTTTGTCCTTAGAAGATGTGGTATTTGAGAGCGCTGGATCTGTTGGTGTCTTTTGTATCTGCTTCGCAGTAGTCTTCTCACCACATTCCCTGCTCAGTTACACTTTAACTAATCTCGAACTACAGTGGGGAGAAACCTGCCTCTCCTTGTTCTGCTTCTGCTTTCTACATTCCCCCCAGCTATTTTGCAGTGTTTCTCATTGAATGTATTATGGGGCCCTCAATGCTCATCACCCACTGTCATCCTTCTTCAAACAAAGCTTTCGGCTCATCTCTCTCATTTCTCTTTGGGATGGAGTCATGGCCACACTTCATGCTGAACTTTACTGCCATTATCTGGTAAAAGAAAACTGTGACATAAATTGTAAAACCTGAAGACCTGATCTGACTAGTTTTCTTCAACCTACAAACAAAATATGCCTACCACCTTGTATCCAGAAACTTTCAGAGGCACCCACATCCATGCAAGGTGACAGGGAAACTTTCCTCATGCCTACTTACTTGTCAGCCAATACCTGCAGCCTGTTCAAAGCCTGACACAATGGCAGCACAGTTAGGACCTTGCCATGATATAAATACCCACGTATTAGGTTTCAGCCCCCTTGGTGGATCTGATTGAGCACTAATCTTTGTGTGGGCTGAACAGAAATGCATGCGATAGTGACCAAAAGATAAGCTCAAACTCAAATAATGGAACTCTTCCTCCACAATTTTCAATATTTTTTTTCAATGTTATATGTCTACAGCAACATATATATACCCATTTACCAACACCTATTGCCTAAAAATGCCTACCATCATTCATAGCTATCCATACCTTGCTGCTGTGGCTGATAAGGAGAAGTTCACAAATGCAGTTTGTGTTACTGTTACTGCCAGCTAGATTCAATCAGAAAACTAATGTCAGCCTGAATTCAACATATACCATTGCATATATTAGGGCATAAATTATTAATCTCATGGCTGATGGAAAATAAGTTTAACATTTCCTTCAATATATTTAATAGGAACTTCTTTTAGACTAAGCTCAGTCATTTGGTGTGTAGAAATAGCCAGCTGTCTCAAATTCACATAGAGGTGATTTTAAAAATAAGAAGTACATCCCCAGCTCAGACACAGCTAAGGTGAAAAGAAGCTTTCCCCAGAAAGCTGTAACGACTTTTGAAAAGGTTGAAACTATCAGAACTACTGATAAAGAGCTCTTTCTGCTGTTCAGCAGTAAGAGAGACATCAGCCTTACAAATGGTCACAAAAACGTTCTGTGTGTCTGAATGTATTTTTGCTTCACTTGCAAAGTGACACCCATCCTGTTGGCAACAGCTCTCTGCTGTCATTCGAGGGTAGTTTCCTCCATGTGCCCATGTTGTAGGTTATACTGTTCAACAGCATGGCTTGTCAGAATCCTGCTTTTGCAGATTCTAGGACTACCAGAAAATTAAGAGCAACTTCTTCACTTCTCCTTTCTATTTATTGTTATGCATCACATTTTAAATAAAATCGTTTGCAAGCCATCAGATAAGACCAAAACCTTGTCCTGTGCCTAAAATACATTTCAGAGGCAACTGCCAGCCCTCAGGTCTTCCAGAAGACTGCCTCTGAAGTAATTTCTCTTTCTAGATCTCACTCCTGGTGACTCTATCTGTCTTCATTGCTCTGCAGCACTCAAGCAGCTGTTAATAATACAACACAGGGCAGCACTGCTGGATGCTCAGCAGTGAGAGTGAGATGGCAATTTTCCTTGTTAATTACTATCTTCATCTGATATGTAAGCAAAACACAAGAACAACTTAGTTGATGAAATTTGCAATTTGAATGACAACAGTGTCGGTGTCCCATGCAAGCTCAGTGGATTCAGCTGCTACAGTGGATTTACTGTTTGTAAAACAAGTGGTAATGTTTGGGGGTACACTTCTAAAAAGCCATGTTTCAGCCAGAGAATGTAATCTGTCACTGGTAATGGTAAATAAAGGAGATTAGAGTGTGGATGTATTTGTCTTATGGGCCATACGATATGTTCTCTGTGGTCTCATTGCAGGCAGCCAAAACCATTCTGTGACAGAGAAATGCCAGTTTGGGTGGGAAAACAGTCACTTTAATTTGATGTTATTTTCTGTGTCTTTGTCCCACTGCAAGCACAAATGAATTAGGCACAGCAGTGGGATTTGGGAGAAACAGCTTCCAACATGCAGGGGGAAAGACACATGGAAATTTGTAATGTGGGTATTAAAGAATACACAGTCCTTTCTACAGTGCCAGATAGGGAAAGAGTTATGAAAGATCTTGAAGAAAATACAATACCTAACACAGATAAACAGAAATATTTGTCTCTAAAAAGGGGTTTAGTTTTGAAAAGAAGGTCTGCAGACCCTGAGGTCTTGGATTCAAACCAGTCCAAACAAACAAGTCTGAAGGATATAACCTTAAAATAAGGTAATAGCATACAGCAGATGTACAGCAGATACACCAGGTTGTACTAAAAGCAGGAAAAGTAATTTGGAACTGCAGTTTTACTATATGTTTGTGCTGTGAGAACCAAACTTGTGAACAGAACTTGCAGGAGATGTTATTTGTGTTATTAATGAAAAACAGTTGGAGCATGACTGGGAACTGAATGAGGAAAGAAGAAAGGAATTCTTCTGTGGCAAGTTTTGTTTGGGCAGGAAACAGAATTTTGCAAGGTCTTCCCATTTCTAGATACAATCTTTTGGGTGTTTGTTAAACTTTATACAGAATGTATACATTCCACTGTTATTAGAAACTACAATTAAATCTTTTAAACTCTTCTTGCCCTTTAAAGCCATTGGTCTCCAAATGTTTCATGGAATTGGGTAGTACTTCTTTGAAATATGATATTGCTTTAAAACTTTACTTCTGAAGACAAATATTTCTTTAAAAGGGATTTTTCCACCCAATATCTAGCAGTAACCCAAACCAAATCCCTAGAACTACAATATCAAACCAGCCTTATAATTATAGTACAGATTTCAAATGAAAACCAAGCCACATGTGGTCTGAAGATCACAGATATTTAATGGCCTGAATTTGTGCAGTTGATTTCACCATGTGAAGGTAATTCATAAAGCAAGTGTACTTATGCTTTGAATTATTTTAGTATTTTTTACTCCCATGGGAGACAGTACACACAATATGGAACCTTCTAACCATGCCACTAGGTGGCTCTAACTAAAAGAGCTAACTAAACTAACTAACTAAAAAATAACCCTGACTACCATTTCAGTGAGTACTACCATTATGAACAGCACTGGCCAGCATGTGGAAAAAAAATTTGGGACTGTGGAAAGCTCAGTGAATGATTGTCAGTGCACAACAGTGGTGTTCCACACCCCTGATTTATTTACATATATCTCCACCTAATGGGTATGAACATCAGCAATGGCCAGTTGCATTTAACTTAGGGAGAGATTAAACTTCAGATGGAAAAGCTTATAAAGGAACAGAACCTCTCTTAAAGCATTCTATAGAAGTTTAGTTGACTTCACCTGCATAGATCCACCATTCAAGCATGATCCAGCATTGCTTTCTGTAAATTGGACTACTTAACAGACAGTAGCCAGAGCTATTATGCTGATACTACAAAAATAATTCTCTTCTATCCTCCCTCTCCCTTCCTTCTTCAGCTTATGCTACATACAGATTCTGGAAGAAGGTGCTGTAATAGTCACTCCTGAACTGCACACGTGTACTGTGCTGTTTATGCAAGATCTTTGAGAAGCTTCTGTATCTTCTTTAGTAACACAGTTGGATGATTTGTGACTTAGCTGTGACTTAGACTCTCATCTAGGGTTTCCTGAAAAGGGGTTCTTTTTTAAGCATGTGTTTCTCTTCCCACATTTCTGTAGGAAAGACCATTTCTCTGCATTCATGTCAAAAAAAACAAAAACAAAAACAAAAAAAAACAGGAAAGAAAACTGCAGAAGCTAGAAAGCAGAGAACAATGCTTAGCCACCCACTTTGAATTCCGTAAATAATATATTTTAATTAAACACTAAATAGATTAGCTGTCAATGCATAAAATAATCAGACTGTAGCCAATGCGTAAAATAATCAGTCTATAAGGTTGCAAATTCTTCTGGAGAAGATGAAGTGATTAACGTAATCTTCCCTTATTTTTAAATCATAGCACATATCGAGCAAAAAGGCTTGTTATGTTACCATCACAGGGTGTAGTTATATCATTAACACATCACAAACAGCTTTGGCTGAGGCATTGGTCAGCATTTAAGTCCAAAGTATGCATTAGGTAAAGCAGAATGAGTAATGTTTAGGATGACCACAAAGCATGATTGTTATTCATCTCTTTGTGCTTACAGAGACTGAGAAACATTCACTTGCTCTGAGTAACTTGGCAGTCACACAGGCTGGAAATATTCGAATATTCTGTGAAAAAGACTCTTACAGACTGTGTTAATAAAACATACATTGTTCAGACCAAGAAAACGTAACTTCTACTTATTCCCATGGGACTAATAATTCACAGAAGCCTATAACTTATTGCAAGTTATGTTTCCTGTATATCATACAACTTGTACAGTACTGCAGCACACAACCTGATTGTGACTGCAAAGCTCACTTGCTTCTGACATCATGTATCAGTTCGGAAAATATATACACATATAGTGGGGACATACATAGCTGGAAGAGCTTTGCTCAAACAAATTGGTAAGATAAGTCTGTTTTGGCAGAAACGTTGACAATCCTGTGGACAAACAACCAGTGTTGTTCTCAGACCAAGTCCAACTGTACAAAATTATCTCACTAGAAGTGGCACACCACAGCCAGTTATCACACTAGCACGCAGCAGTTACATCTCATGGATCTTTCCCCATCTTCCTCTACCATGCAAGCTCTTCAGATCTGGAAAATTTATAGGTTTCCTGCCTCAGCAAGAAGTACTTGGCAGTGCTAGAACTTCTTGCTCTAGTGGACCAATTGCAAATGTAATTATTTGCTGTACCTGTTGCATTGTACCTTTTTTATGCTGTAGTCACTGCATTTCTAATTTTGGTAACTGTATTTACCAATCTACATAAGGAAATATGTTATCACTGGGGATTCTTTTATGTCAGTTCATAGAATCATATAATAGAATCAAAGAATGGTTTGGGTTGGAAGGAACCTTAAGGACCATCTAGTTCCAGCCCCCCTGCATTGGCAGGGACACCTCTCACTAGACCAGGTTGTTCAAAGCCCCATCCAACCTGGCCTTGAACACTGCCAGAGAGGGGGCATCCACAACTTCCCTGGATAACCTGTTCTAGTGTCTTACCACCTTCACAGAAAATAGTATTTTCCTAAACTAAATCTACCTTTTTTTCACCTTAAAACCATTCCTCCTCATCCTGTGACTACATGCCCTTGTAAAAAGTTCCTCCAATGCAGGCAAAGCCAACTCACAGCTCTTACAGTACCCTGAAACACTGTTGATAATTGCTGTGTTTAAAACACAGGCAGACCTGAGCTTCAGAAAGACATAGTATTGGGTTGTTTTGGGTTTTTTTTACATTGGGCTTCACAGGAAACAAGGAAATGGTGATGTATGCTCTGGATCTAGCTGGTTTTAAATCAGGGTAAAAAAACCAAATCAAACTGAAAAAACAACCAACTGTCCAAAACCAAAAAAACAAACCCTAGTCACTTTGCTAGGAATATTCTACTCTGGTAATTCCTTGAGTGACTTGACACAAATGATACTGTCATATCAAGGCAAAATGAACTGGTGTCTACCAAGTGAAGAGAATTTAAACTACTGAATAATGTCATCCCTTGAAATCACTAGTGGCCACCATAGTACCTTTTACAGGGGTCCATACTGACAGTGGAGGAAAGTATTTTGTTGACCACTACATATTATTTCCTCATAACTACACTCTTTTTTGCAGCCCAGCAAATACTGAGGACTCTTTAACAAGCCTCTGAGCAACCAAGAAACAACTGAAGAGAGAGAAAAGGAAAGAACTTCTTAAGTTATGTTATCTTAAGTTAGTATTTTTTGCACATCTTCACTTTGCTCTACTTATCTTTGGATCTCTTAATTTAGAAAACCACTGCAAAGCAATTTCTTGAAGATTACACAACAAAAGAAGTATTGATCATGGTTCAAATCTATTATCCTTATCAGAGAGGTCTTTTCTTTCTGGATATGTTTTTGAATTAAAAGTCAGAGCTATTAATACAGATGTATAGAGAAGATTATTTGAAGGGTTTATAGAGGCAATGGCTGGTATACATGAAGTCAGTGGATGCCAACGGTTTTCCCTTAGCTATCCCACCTACAGGTTTCACTTAATATGATACTAAATCTTAATTTTTTATAAAGATTTTTGGGTGTTTCTGAGATTATTTAAATAATTCTTATTCACAGGATACATAGTTATGTGCTAGTAAGGGTTTCTCTGTACCCACCAAATCCAATAACCAACAATTTATCTCTTCATATTGAAATATCACAATAAGGTCCAAAAATGATCACACAATTTTTTATTTCAACATGGAAGGCAATGTAACTGGAGCCAATACCCCTTCTGGTAACCTTTATAAGTTAAGTATCAAAATGAGCACAATTTAAAGGCAAAAAGAGAGAGAAACTGAGGTGGATGATCAAGGTCGTGACCTTTTTGAGAAGAATCAAGGACTGACTACAGCTTTCTGATTGCCAGCCAAGTTCCTAATCCATCACCACAGCAAATACTTTTCCTTTTGTGTTACTCTTCAATGCCAATTAATAATTTACTATTTTAATTTCATGTAAGAAACTAATGGTCTTTAGAAAAAAAAAATACAAACTTGTATTAACTATGTAATCCTACACTATTAAAAAGTAAGCTCCAATACTCTGACATGTTAGTAATTTAATAATAAAAGTATTTTGGAACTCTTGGGGTCTGTAAACTTTAATAGAAAGATGGAGCCAAAGCCACCAAGCAATTAGTGCATTGTTTCTTTCAAGCAAGACAAGTAGCCATATGATACAGGGATGAAGCATAAACTAATAACAAACATTGGAGGAGATCCAGACTAGTTCACAGAGGACTGCTTCAGTTTTAAACAGTAAAGCTAATAGGATTCAGCATAGTCGTTGTATTATTCTTCAAACTTTGTTCACATTGAGTAACACAGAAGGAAGGATGCAAGTAGCTTCAATATATTTCATAGAAGTAATCACTTAATTAAATACAGTTTTTGCAAAATCCAGTCCTGACAAAGCAGATGGATGAAGGCAGTAATAATACTTATATCAGTTCTAACCAAGGATTTTTATTTTTCCAAACTCTCATGAGCTGAATGGAGGGATAGGGGTTTTTTCGTCTTATAATAAATGAGACTGATAATTTACAGCAATAGCTTTATATTTATCAGAATAAAACTCTGCTGCATCAGAAGACAGCAAGGGTATGTTCCATCCTATCCTTAGCACAGCCTGATGCTGTCTCCCATGGAAATCAGAGGGAGACATTCTAGTTACTTTAGTGGATGCTGGATGAGACATCTGAATATCATGCCATTTAGGAAGGAGACATGAGAAATAAAATGCAGGTTTAGGCTTTTCTTTCATGGTCTTATGTTCAACTTCTTAATGTAATGTTGAGACTGCTAAGAGACAAAGGCAGGAAACACTAAATTAAAATCCTCTTTCCCCTCTCCCCTAAAAATGCACTTACACTATTATTTTACTTTAAATTAGTAAATCTGTTTCCTAAATACCCTGTTAAATTCAGAGCCATAGAAAGGCATATATTTATAATGTATTTAAATTACATTTAATTACATAGCTCTACTATTTTTTCTCAATCAAAATTTCATATTATTTTCTAAATATGAAGTTATGTGTTCAAATATTAATGTTAGTTGTTAAACCAGTTTTATCTATACACTGGATTAGAAATTATGGATTAACTTTTATTTCACTGTCTGTAAGGAGAATGGGCAGCAAATTTTCCCAGTCTCATTTCTTTTCCTAACAGGCATATGGTATTCTCATTATGTTTGTCTGAATCTCAGGTAGCACACAAAAATATGAGAAAGAAAATCCTTCCTGCAAAAATGCATTGTATTCTGTAACAAGGCTGTGACCAATGTTCTGTATCTGCATTTATGAATGGAATATTTGATCTGAATATATTTGTGCCTTCTCCACACCCATGCTGCCTTTCAGGCTAGGCAGGACAACTTTGGTGGCCTAATGGGGTACCCTCTCCTTGAAGATCCAGAGTTCCTATACTTTCATTAACTTGACACTGATAAAACATGCCTTTCATTCTGCCAGTCCTTTATGCAATTATTTTATCATTGTACCCCTCACTAAGGGCTGACCTACATAAAAGAAATGTGGTAGGAGCTACTTCTTTAGACCAAGCAATAGAAGAGTCTGATTTCTAAAAATTTAGGATTATGACTTTGGAAATGGTCCATGTTGAGAGGAAAATGTGAGCAGCTGGGCAGTCAAGAGTGCATCACAATGCAAATGCACAGAGGATCATAGGGAAGATTATTAGAGTAACCTTAATTCTGCCTTCTTTACCCTTGGAGTGCTTAACTTCAAAGCATTATTTTTCTTTTAATGTGGGCTTTTGGCAGTTGCAGTATTTCATAGACTGGCAAGGTGAGGAGAGCTATTACAACCATCTAAATTGACCTCCTAGATAAAACAGGACACAATGTTACTTGCTGCTTTTACTTTGAGCCAATTAACTAGTATGTGACTAAGCATAACACTCAAAGGCGTTATTTTTTTTTTTCACTTGAGGATTTCAAAAGATGGAGAATCCATTTGTTTTCTTGCTGGTTGGTTCCAACAGTTAATCACTCCCTCTGTTTAAAAAAAATGTATGTTTCACTGCCTATCTGAATGGTTTCATGGTCTCAGCTTCCAGCTATGGGCAATTCACAGGTCTTTTGTCTTCAGACTGAAGATCCATTTATTCACTCGGTATTTTCTCTCCATTAAGTTAAGTAAGTATCTTAGTTGCTGTAATCAAATCATCCTAATGCATTCTTGTTAAAGCTGCTAAATAGCTTATGCTTTTAAAATCTCCCACTTTAAAACACTTCTTTCAGCCCTCCAAATGATTTTGAAGCTTTTTTCTGCCTTTTTTTTTTTTTTTTTTCCCCCTTGCACCCTTGTCAGAACATGGGAACCAGAGCTCTGTGCTGTATTTCACAAGCAAGTGAAAGACTTATATCCATGATGAGTGTATCAACTGAAACCATGCACACCACCACCCCTGTTTCAGCTTACCCATATATATATAGATATATACAGAGATATATGCACACACACATGTAATTGGGCAAAAATTATGCAGACCCTTTGGGACAGCTGCAGACTGATCACATCAATGAGATTAATATTTTATGAATACTAACACAAAATAAAAATACTGGTCACTTCTGTGGCCAATGACAGGACCGAGGGAAATGGCAGGAAGCTCAATCAGGGGAGGTTTAGGTTGGATATCAGGAAAAGGTTTTTCACCCAGAGGGCAGCTGAGCACTGGAACAAGCTCCCCAGGGAAATGGTCATAGCACCAAGCCTGCCTGAGTTCAAGAAGCGTTTGGATGATGCTCTCAGGCACATGGTGTGATTCTTGGGGTGCCCTACACAGGGACGGGAGTTGGACTCAATGATTCTGATGCGTCTCTTCCAATTCAGCATATTCTATGATTCTATGACCTGTTACGTCCCCTTGTGCAAAACATTAAATACTGAAAATCAAATTCATCGAACAACAAAGCCTGCTGTCACCAATAGCAGAAGTACAGCAGATGATAAGGGGAACCATGGCCTTTACCATGGGACCTGGCACTGCTCCAAGGCCAGAATCTACTGTGGAAATGCTGGTCCTTGCTACAAGGATGGTCTGACCAGTCTAAGCCTGCTGCTACCACTCGCTGCCTTCATCGGATTTGTAGCAGTCCAACCTTAGATTTCACCTTCCCACTTATGTATTTTTTTTCCTTTAGTACCTTGGCTTTTCCTATTTTGTTTCTTTTCCTGTTCCTCCTCTGCTTGAAAAGTACTTTAGGACTGCAGCATAAGACTCCACCTTCTGCAGCATTCCTGTAACTGTGTGGCTAAAAACAGTAACAAAAAGAGGTATTTTAAACAGCAGTTTAGTGTTGATGGAAATGAGTTGCATCTCAAAGTTGCCTGAAAGCCATTTGTGAGGCTTGTTCTTCTGAAAGTTGTAAGCAAGAGTAAGCACTAGAAAAACTTCAGTTTCTATTTCTGTTTGCTCTTATTTTAAGTATGCTTGTCATTAGAAGGTAATAAGAAGAAAGGTAGTTTGAATAACTGATATTATATTACCATTATATGACCATTAGGATTAATTCTTTCTCCAGGAAAATTAATGCCACTGTTAATACACTCAAAGAGACGGTCAGTTAAGGAAAGAGGAGTGGATACAGAAGTTCTTTCTTTTTCTGTACTTTCAATGACTGGTTATGAAGGTTGCATGGTTGTCCATGGGATTGAGAAAGTTGAAAAGCCAAACCTTAACTCCTTAATCTTGTATAACATCAGGACAACTCTTCTAGCTTCCTAGGACCATTTATTCCCTCAAAATGAATCAAGCACTTCTCCCAATATCTAAATCTTTCTAATTCTTGAACAGGTTACAGTCAATGATATTTAACTGTTCTGACAGAGCACCGAGCTTTTTTTGCCCCTAGCCTAAATCCAGCTCAGTTCAAATGTTTTTCTGTGGTTGTGATTTTTTTCAGTGATGTGTTTTCCAGTGATCTTTAATGACTTCACTGTTAGACTTCATTATCATAAAACGTTTCCCATGCTTTCTTCAAATTTTCAGATTCAAAAATGAGATAAAAAATACAGGTATAACAAGCTAAAGTCCTTCTGATTTCTTTGAGGGAAAGTGCTGATGAAGGCTTGAAATGTGCAAACTAGAATGGTGAGTGATGGTGCTCTCCATTCTACAATTTACAATTTTTAAAAAGTGGAAGTTGACAGTTATTAGCAAATGTGCAGAAACCCCCACTACCTTCAAATGCAATGTCACACATGGAGCTGCACAATTCATTCACTGTAGGAAGCTCTCCACCTCTCTTTGAGCATATGAATGCCAAAATATGCTCAACTGCTTACAAAAATGTCTGCAAATAAGTGTCTGCAACCAGCTAGTGAAAGCAGCTGTATCACCTAGAAGCAGGCAAACTATCTTCTAAGGGGGGGCACTTGATTTCTCTCTACTGATAGCGTTTTGAGAGAGGCTTATGGGTGCAGGAATCTTGGTCATTCAGTCTCATCTATAGAATTTCAAGCATTTTGTGTAGTGTGGAAAAGGCTTAATTTCCTTTTGTTGTTGTACCCTGTGTAGATTTTGGTTTATTTATAGAGTGTTAAACAGCAAAAAATAAAATGGAGCAAGTTATGAGTTGTTCTTGCTGTAAATAAGAAATATCTGACTTTCAGGAATAACAAAGCATGAGATTGACAAAGAATGAGGGTGAGGGTGGACTGAGGGCTGTAGCTGTGAGATGACTGATTTTTCAATTATAGCCTATCCATAATTATGGGGAACAGTTTCCAATAAACAACACAGATTCCAATAAATAAACCAGTAAAATGCTTGGGTTTTTTGACAAAACAAATACTTCATTGCAAACAGTACTTGTTTACATTTGGCAAGCATGGCTTCTTTCAGAAAATGCCATGTCCAAAAATTCACATTTGAATCAAAATAAATTTTGGGTAGCTGTCACAAGTTCCACAATAACTTGGTAACCACAAAGAAGAGTTACATTTTTCACTCTGTCCATTCTCATACCAGTAGATCATTCATCCAAAAAAAATCTGTTTGCCCTACTTATACAAACAACTGGCCATCACATAAGTAACTCACAGAACGGCAGTCTCTTCTATTAACTGCATACTGAAAGACTCTGCCTTGGATATGAAGCATGGCTGAAACTGAAATCACCGTGCTTGTGTTATAGGACCAGATGGTATATGTGCTCTGTAAATCAGAAATAAACCTGACCTGTGAATGAGAAATCTGTTCTTTTTTGAGAGATCAGGCATGAGGAAGCTGTTACACTCTTGTGGACCAGTTGTTTCTTAGGAGTGTGATCATAACGTTAGCAGGTCTGCAATACAATCAGGAACTGAGCACAGAAACAGCTCTTGCCTACTGAATATTAACTAATTCACCAACATACCTTCTATTCCTGATACATTACACCATTACAAGTCAAGAAATATCCAGGTTAAGACTGAATGTGTAATATTAGGCTTTTCCTCATCTGGTACCATCTTTACCTCGGATGAAGGATCCAAAAGTATGTAGCACTCTTATTCTCCCTTGAGACCTCTCACGTCTGCTCAGCGTTCTCTTTCCACTGGATGGTGTGGACGACAGTCCACATTGCTGCTATCTAAAGCCTCTTGCTGCAGCACTTGCTAGCTTCAGCACCAGAGGACAGGATCACAAATGAGTAAGGCAGGAAGATAATGACACAAAAGTAAGGAAACACAGAGAGAACACTGCAGGAGAAGAAAAGAAGGTGAAGTTTTGTGGTATTCCTCTGGCACTTGACACCAGAACATGACATCCATCTTTCTTCACTCACTGGCCACATGGTTCTAGTCAATAAGGATGTCAGACAAACTCAAGAACTGGGTCTACAATAAGGTAATTGACAATGAAAGAGAAGAAAGAAAAGCAGAACTGAGAGGATGGTGGGGATACATGGAAGAAACAGAGAACATTAGTACAGAAATGGAGTGCAAATCCCAAAACATTAATAAATATACCCATAAAAAAGGATGAGGGGGGGACAGAGAGACAGTCCAACAGGGACAGTAATAAGGTGTGTAAAAATATGCAATTTACAGCTTACAATTGATTGTTAAGAAAAGTATGCAATTAAGATGCCTTCCTACTTAGAATACAGTACTATTAAATAAGATTTTAGACATCAGGTTCTCCAGAGAGGACTTGTGTCCCTTCTAGCACAGGTGTAAACTCTGAGTACTGTTCAATCATTTGGATGGTCAGATGGCCTCTCTCCATCTCTTACTCTTTGTACAGCTTAGCCAGGGGTTGTGCTGTTAACTTCCATCATCTACACTCTCCTCCTCCTCCTTGTTTATTTCTGCTATTCCCTCTTTTGTGAAGATGCTTGAAAATACAGAAGTGAGTAAGTGATGCAAAAGCATGACTCACTCACACGCAAATTTCTGCTGGGAAGTTTGCCAGGTTGCTATGGGAAACACACACTGCAAGGAGCATCTGCTCCCTGAATGTCCTCCTCTGTCCTAGAGCATTCACCTACACTCTCTGGAGGTTTACATAGACCCTCCTTGCTGACACGTGGGACTACGCTAACAGGCTCTGCAATTTTCTTTCACAAATACTGCATGCTTTGTATCTTCACTTTCATGGCCCACTGGGCCTGACAAGAAATCCAGATCCTGAAAGATGATTACAAAAAATCTATGTCCTTGTATGTTGACCATTTCTGCAAGACCAAGATACAATCTGAACACATGAAAACTGGCCATAATATTGCAATGTTCATATGATCGCCTCTAACCCATACAGACATCATAAACCTAATGGTAACAAACACACATAATCCACTGATGCTTATTACTTTAAAACCAGTTGTCACTTTAAAATCAGTTGACACTTATAACATAGACTTTGGCAGGCTTGAGACATGGGCCCATGTAAACCACATGAAGTTCAATAAGGCCCAGGTGCAAGGTACTGCACAGGGGTCAGGGCAACCCCAAGCACAGCTACAGGCTGGGCAGAGAAAGGATTGAGAGCAGCCCTGAGGTGAAGGGCTTGGGACTGCTGATTGATGAGAAGCTCAACATGAGCCAGCAATGTGTGCTTGCAGCCCAGAAAGCCAGCTGTGTCCTGGGATGCATCAAAAGAAGCATGGCCAGCAGGTCAAGGGAGGCAACTCCCCCCCTCTACTCCACTCTTCTCAACCCCACCTGGAGCACTGTGTCTAGTTCTGGAGCCTCCAACACAAGGAGGACAAGGAACTGTGAGTCCAGAGGAGGGCCACAAAGATGATCAGAGGGCTGAAGCACATTTGCTATGAAGACAGGCTGAGAGAGCAGGGGTTGTTCAGCCTGGAGAAGAGAAGGCTCCAAGGAAACATTATAGTGGCCTTCCAGTACCTGAAGGGGCTACAGGAAAGCTGGAGAGGGACTTTTTATTAGAGCTTGTAGTGATAAGACAAGGGAGACAGCTTCAAGCTGAGAGAGGAGGGATTTCAATTAGATATTAGGAAGAAGTTCTTTACTGTGGAAGCGGGGAGACACTCAAACAGGTTGCCCAGGGACATTGTGGATGCCCCCTCTCTAGAAGTGTTCAAGGCCAGGTTGGATGGGGCTTTGAGCAACTTGGTGCAGTGGGAGGTGTCACTGCCCATGCAGGGGGGTTGGAACTAGATGATCCTTAAGGTCTCTTCCAACCCAAACCATTCTGTGACTCTATGAACACGCTAGATGCAAACCTTCAGGCTTTCCTTCATGCAATCTCCAGTGCCTCACTATGGTTGCAGAAAGTGGCACTTGTCATTCCTCACTCCTGTTACACAATTTTCTAAACAAACAAGTGAATCCTACAAAGGGCTCTTTTTCTCTACAGATATGCCTGCAGTCCAAACAGTCTGGACACAGCCTGTTGGTTCAACAGTTCCACAGTATCTACAGTCCAGTTCACCAGACAGGAAAATAGAAAAACTACTTCAAAGCTTGAATATTAATCTGTGTTATCTTGGTACAGGGTAATTTCATAGGAAGAATGTCTCAGTCAGACAAGATTCTTTCCTCCTGGCTACACTTTTTCTGCAGAAGTAGATTCAAAAAATACCTGCTTTTGGCAACTGACATGACTACATACATTAGGTCTCAGACAGGCTAGCAGAGATGTGTTTGCTTATTCTTATGCTTCACCTTCAGTAATACATATTTTCAACCTTGGGTCTTTCCAGCAGAAATTTCTGGGACCTTTGCATTTTGTCTTTTTTTTCCACAAAAACCTGGCGCAAATTGCCCAGATTCAGACCTGATAAAATGCATCAGCACACTTCTACCTGCCCTTTGCACACACCAGCACCTGAGATGACTTGTAGGCTCATCTTCTCCTTTTCAGCATAGTATCTGCATAGGATGTACGGGTTCACAGCTACACTTTAGACAAGCAGGTTTCACCAGCAACTTGCACTTCTCATGTGATGCTGGTTTCTATTTCTTCACTTCAATCACTCAGCAAAAGTCGTCACAGGGAAATGTGTAAATGTCCCATATCCGATAGTTTTGAATAAGCTACTTATTAGTAGCTCCTTGAACTGCACCTGCAATATTAATAATTATATTATTATTATTAATATTATTATTGTTATTAATATTAATACCTGGTACTGCTAAATTTTAACAGCCTTTACTCCTGGTTCTCACTGTACAGGCTTGATAACAGTATCTGTAGCATTTATAATCTGGCAGCTTTCCATCTCTTCCACAGAGAAGCGAGGAACTCTTTCTCTCTGTTTGCAACCTCACCAAACAGCACTCCCAATCTCAGGCCACAGAACTAACACTTGGGACAGGAAGTAACTAGGTGGATAGATGACGGTAGAGCGGTAGATTTGGTTTATCTTGATTTCAGTAAAGTATTTGATACTGTCTCCCACAGCCTCCTCATAGATAAACTGAGGAAGTGTGGTCTTGATGATCAGGTAATGAGGTGGATCAAGAAGTGGTTGAAAGGAAGAAGTTAA
Source organism: Apus apus (assembly GCF_020740795.1). NCBI lineage: Eukaryota > Metazoa > Chordata > Aves > Apodiformes > Apodidae > Apus > Apus apus. Next base: position 105,430,450 of record NC_067283.1, read on the forward strand.
GAGAGTTGTGGTCAATGGGACAGAATCTAGTTGGAGGTCTGTGACTGGTGGAGTCCCTCAGTTGTTGGTACAGAATGTACCCTCAGCAAGTTTGCTGATGACACTAAACTGGGAGGAGTGGCTGACACACCAGAAGGCTGTGCTGCCATTCACTGAGACCTAGACAGGATGGAGAGTTGGGTGGGTAGAAACTTGATGAAATTCAACAAGGGCAAGTGCAGAGTCCTGCATCTGGGAAAGAACAACCCCAGGTACCAGTACAGGTTGGGGGCTGACCTGCTGGAGAGCAGTGTAGGAGAAAGGGACCTGGGGGTCCAGGGAGACAGGAGGATGATCATGAGCCAACAATGTGCCCTTGCGGCCACGAAGGCCAGTGGCATCCTGGGCTGTATTAGAAAGAGTGTGGTTAGTAGGTCAAGAGAGGTTCTCCTCCCCCTCTATTTTGCCTTGGTGAGGCTGCATCTGGAATATTGTGTCCAGTTCTGGGCCCCACAGTTCAAGAAGGACAGGGAACTGCTGGAAAGAGTCCAGCACAGAGCCACAAAGATGATTAAGGGAGTGGAACATCTCCCTTATCAGGAAAGGATGAGGGACCTGGGTCTCTTTAGCTTGGAGAAGAGAAGACTGAAGGGCAACATTGTCAATGTTTACAAATATGTTAAGGGGGAGTGTCAGGAGGGTGGAGCCAGGCTTTTTTCAGTGATGTCCAGTGATAGGACAAGGGGCAATGGGTGCAAACTGGAACACAGGAGGTTCCACATAAACATCAGAAAAACCTTCTTTCCTGTGAGAGTGACAGAGCACTGGGACAGGCTGCCCAGAGAGGTTGTGGAGTCTCCTTCTCTGGAGACATTCAAAACCCGCCTGGACGCCTTCCTGTGTGATGTGCTCTAGGTGATCCTGCTCTGGGGTTGGACTAGGTGATCTTTCGAGGTCCCTTCCAACCCCTAAGATTGTGTGATTCTGTGACACCACATGTAATGAAAACCACAGCAGAGTTAAGCAGCAACAGTGCTTTATTTTTCATTCTCCACAATTCATAGTTAACATTTTTGGATGTTGAACACACTCTCCCTCTTTTAGTATCTCAGTGAGTGCTACTAAAGATACAATCTGAAATACACCATACATAATGCAGAAGTAGCCCATGACATGGAAAAGCAGGGAATAAAAAATGGATAGCCATACCTTTCCTACAGTACCATGCTTTTCTCCATTGGGAATTTAGTTCCAATTACTTGCACCATGGCAGAATACCCTAGATACTAGGTATACCCATGTGGTGCCAAGCACTACACAGACCGAGCAGAATCCCAGAGCATAAAAAAATGAAGAGCAACTTGCTGGTTGGCATGGCAAACTCAGCACCTGCATGTTCCTCAGGACAAATAAGGTCATCACAGGAGTGTTCGAGGCACGGTCAAAGACACAGCATCTCATGAAATCATATAAAAAAACACCCCCACAAACAACAACCCCCCCCCAAAAATAAAACAACAACCAAAAAAACCACCTTATGCATCGGAGGGAGTTCTTGTGCAGGATTCAGAAATGCAGATGTGAGGCAGTTACTTCTGAAGGCAAACCACCAATGTTCCTACAAGAAGCCTGGCAGTTTTGACTACCCAGGCAAAATAGGGACTTCATTGCATCTAAAAGCAGAAAAATGTAAATCTTTTACTAATTTTAAAAAGACAGTGATCCAGGGTCAGAGCAATCTACAGGTATTATTGCATTACAGAGTATTGCTCCCAGAGGATGATTCCACTATTCCAGTAACCTGTTTATGTCACTGTCATTTTTAACAGAAGTAGTTATGATGTCAAATTTTTGGGTTCCTTTCTTCTAGCAGAACTGCTGCATTTTATACTGAGAGCAACATTAGTTTCATTTATCCATACATTAGTTCACTGAACGCTGTGTCGCCAGGCTAGCATCTCATGAACCGATTTTGACAAGAAAAATAGGAGGTGGACAGCGGGTAGTGCGACAGTAGCTTTTCTTTCTTTCCACTGGCCGCGTCGTTTCTCTAAAATTCAGCCCCCCCGGAGGTTTGTAACAACGACAAGCGCTGGTGCAGCGGGGGCTTTGGCAGGCAGCCGCGTCCCCCTCCCTGCAGAGGACACAAGCAGGCGGCGGGGGGGTTGCGGGTGGGCGGCAGGACGGCTCCCCCCGCGGCACAGCGCGGCCCGGTGCTGTGGCACAGCCGCTACCCCGCAGCCACGACACCCGCGACCCTGACGGGCGCCCGCCAAGCACGCTCCCTGCCCGCCAGGGGAACGCTTTTGTAAAACTCCCGCCAGAATTAGTACCCCGCTCTGCTCCGCCCAGCAACCGGGCCGGGGGGCCCGGCCGCCCCGTCCCGCAGCCGCCTCGCCGTGCGGTGCCGCCGGGCGCGAGCACCCCTTCCTTCCTTCCCGCGCGCCGCCCGGCGGGGCCCGCCCGGCGCGCGGCCCCGTCCCTCCCAGCGCCGCTTGGCGGCCGCCTCGCGCCTACCCACCCAGGCGCGCTCCCCGCCCCCGCCCGGCTCGGGGCCGAGCCCGCGCCCGCGCCGCGCTCGCCGCCGCGCGGCGCCAGGCGGGAGCGAGACGGGGAGCGGGGAGGGCAGCGCCCCCGGGCCGGGGCTGGCGGGCGCGGCGGGTGCCCGCGGCGCGGCGGGAGCGGCGCCGGGGTGCCCGCGCCACCGCGCCCTTCCCGCGCCCGAGAGGGACCCCCGAACGGAGAGATGGAGCCGGCGCGTTCCCGCCGCTCCCTTTCCCACCTCCTCCTCCACGCTCCCCGCCACGGGCGCGCCCTGCTCGCACCGCGCATGCACGTACCCCCGCCCCCGGCGCGCGCGCGCGCGCGCACTGGGTGCTCGTGCAGGAGGCGGCGGTGACGACCGGAGAGGCGCGCAGGACGCCCCCCCCCCCCCCAAACTCCCCCCTCCTCCCTCCCTCCCCCCCGTCCCCGGCCCCCTCCCGCGCGGCAGCGGCGGCAGCGGCGGCCCCCGCGCTCCCCGGGAAGTGTGCGGTTCCGCGCGCGCGCGGGCGGGCGGCAGGTAAGCGCGAGCCCTCTCCCCCTTACCCCCCCCCCCCCCTCCCCCGCCTCCGCCCAGCGGCGGGGCCGCCGTTGCGCGGCGCGCGCGCGCGCTGCCTGTCCCTCGCGCGCCCCCCTCCCTCCCTCCCCTGCTCCTGGCTCCCCTCCCCCCCCCCGCCCCCCGCAGCCGTTCCAGCCCAGGCAGCTCGCGCTGGGTGAGACGGAGGCGCCGCGGGCGCGCCCGCCGCCGCCAGCCGCTCCCAGCCCTCGTGCGCCTGCCTCCCGCGCGGCGGGCGGGGGAGGAGGAGGAGGAGGAGGAAGACACGTCCGGCCGCGGATGCGCACGCTGGGGCGCGCGGGCCCCGCGCGGCGGCCGCAACAAAGGGGCGCGCGGCCGCGGCCTGGCAGCGGGAGCCCGGCAGCGCCTGGGCCCGCGCGGGGCGGGCGCCGTGCGGCAGCCGCTGGGGCAAGGGGCGGGCGGGGGGGGGGGGGGGGGCGCCGGCGCCGTCCCCGCGCAGCCCCGTGAGGCGGGGCGGGAGGAGCGCCGGGCTCGCTCCGGAGGAGGGAGGCGAGGCCGCCTCCTGCTCGTGGGCGCCCCCGACGACGGGCCGGGAGCGCGGGCGGCGGGTGCTCCGTGCCGCAGGGCCGCGCCGGCAGCCGCGGGTTCCCGTGGCGGCGGTGGCGAGCGGGCCGCGGCGGGCCGGCAGGGCTGCGCTGGGGCCCGCCGGGAACCCGCCTGCGCCGCGTCCTCGCCGGCGGGTGCATGGAGCAGGCGTGCGCCTGGCTTCCTCGGCGGGCACCGCAGCCGGCGCCGCGCCGGTGCGCCCGGAGAGCCGGGAGAGCTGCCGTGGCGAGGCAGCGAGCGGCTCTCGGGCGGCGGCAGCAGCTGCGCGAACAGTTCAAACCCCAGACATGTTTACCACCCCTTCCTGTGCTGGTAACGGCAAAGCGTGCGTGTAGCAATAATTGGAATCGCCCAGCGGAATGAATAAGCCAGGGGCGATGGAGTTTCCCCCTGCCTTGCTTAGGGCTGGAGGTACCGCGGACAAGTGCCCGCTCGCAGAGTGGTAACTTTGTTTTTTCACCTACTACACACCCCCGTGCACTCAGCCAATGACTACTCCTGTAACTGGTTCTCGCTTAGTAAATCTCAACAGAATTGCACCAAAATTGCCTATTGTTTAACAAAACAGGGCGGGATTGCTTCTATGTTATTACTGTTTTGCTGTTTGCTTAAAATCAAAGCGGCGATTTCCCCTGCTTGCAAAGAACTCTAAACAGATCCTGTTGAAAGAGGTTTTTTGTCCTGCACACTTTCGAGCTGGGTTGATACCTCATCCTGGGACCACAAACCCAGGGAGCCCAGAAAAATACACACAGTATTTATTTGTTGTTTTTTTTCTTTTGTGTGTTTTAAATATTTATGCATTTCCTCTGTGACTAACACCTGATTATGTAGGACCAAGAAAAGAATTTTGGCTTTTCTTGGGTTTATTTTAGTCAGTGGTGTTATATGCCAAAGTGACAGACCTGCAAAGGTATTTGTATAGAGCCAGGTATTTCCATACCATGTTAAACACCCAGCACCAACGGTGGAAGTTGCATACCTGTCAGCTGCTTCTGCTTCGTATATGGTCAAGGATAATTTGGAATTTAGGAAAGGACTTCCCAGTAGCTCCATGCCAGGCGATGGAGAGAGCTGTCTGGACTGAATATTAAATTTCCCTCCTGCCCGCTGCATTTCCTGCTATTATCATCACTAGCCTGTGGGAGAGTGGGGTTGAATAATTTAAGTTACGCATTTTGCATTCTCCTTCTGCTGTTCAGGTATCTCCATTTTTTGGAGATCTGGTGTCCTTGATGTTTCCTTCCCTGGTCCTGGATATGCATGCATCCACAGCCCAGTCTGCTCGCCTTTGGGATGCTTGCTGTGCTTGCCAGACCCTCTACTAAGCTTGCTTAGCTCACCGATGCAGCAGAAGACTAATCAACTTGGTGATGGTTACTGGATTAACTCTATGGATTCCTCTAGAGTTGTTTTCAGACTTTCAGGTGTAGTGCAGAGTAAGTAGCTGGAAAGTGGAGTCAGAGAAGTGAAGGAGCCAGAGAAGAGTAAGCACATGGTTTATGACAACATGTTATTATCTTCCTGTCTTTCAGGCTGAAGGCGGCCCATTGTAAGGGTTAATCATCGGTCACATATTTAATAATCATTTGCTTAGAAAATTTCCTGCATTGTTCATGGTAAGGCTGATATTTGATATTTCACATTTTGTTACACTGACACATTTAGAGTATTTCTTACACATTTTTTAGTATTAGTATTTCATTTAGCTACAAGAATTACTTTTACGGCAGTTGGATCACACATTTACTGGGAACTAGCTTCACAGAGAAAGTTTCAAATTTTGGATGACTGAATCAATACATGTTTGAATAAATATCTCTATACCAAAAATTATACTTTATAAATTGTTACGTTTCCTGTACCGTGTATAAGTTAAAGAAAGACCCTTATGTATTCAGAATTTTAAAAGAAGTCTAAAAAGAATGCTTTTATAATATGAAAGGCTTTTTCTGATCGTAGTAAGCAAAAAAAAAAATAAAGTGTTTGGCTGTTCTTTTAGTGTGTAAATGACATTGGCTGTTGGGATTTTATGACTTAGGCTATTTAATAAAAATGTCAAAACTTTCCTTTGTTATTTTACAGGAGTTTTTCATCAGTATGTCTGAAACCATTAAATATAATGACGACGATCACAAAACTGTGTTCCTGAAAACATTAAATGAACAGCGTTTAGAAGGAGAGTTTTGTGACATAGCTATTGTGGTTGAAGATGTTAAATTCAGAGCACACAGGTGTGTGCTTGCTGCCTGCAGTACTTACTTCAAAAAGCTTTTCAAAAAACTGGAAGTTGATAGTTCATCAGTAATAGAAATAGATTTTCTTCGTTCTGATATTTTTGAGGAAGTTCTCAATTACATGTATACTGCAAAGATTTCTGTTAAGAAAGAGGATGTAAATTTGATGATGTCTTCAGGCCAGATTCTTGGTATTCGATTTCTGGATAAACTCTGCTCTCAAAAGCGTGATGTGTCTAGTCCTGAAGAAAACACACAGTCCAAGAGCAAGTACTGTCTAAAAATAAACCGTCCCATGGGGGAACCTAATGATACCCAAGATGATGAGGTGGAAGAAATTGGAGATCATGATGATAGTCCATCAGATGTGACAGTGGAAGGAACTCCCCCAAGTCAGGAAGATGGAAAATCGCCTACCACCACCCTGAGAGTGCAAGAGGCAATTCTAAAAGAGTTGGGAAGTGAAGAGGTTCGAAAAGTGAACTGCTATGGCCAAGAAGTAGAGCCTATGGAAACAACTGAATCAAAAGACTTAGGATCTCAGACCCCTCAGCCTTTGACATTTAATGATGGCATAAGTGAAGTGAAAGATGAACAGACGCCAGGCTGGACCACAGCAGCTGGGGATATGAAGTTTGAGTATTTGCTTTATGGTCACAGGGAACATATTGTATGTCAGGCTTGTGGTAAGACGTTTACTGATGAAGCACGATTGAGAAAACATGAAAAACTACACACTGCTGATAGACCATTTGTTTGTGAAATGTGTACAAAGGGCTTTACCACGCAAGCTCATTTGAAAGAGCACCTGAAAATACACACAGGTTACAAGCCTTACAGTTGCGAGGTATGTGGCAAGTCTTTTATTCGTGCACCAGATCTAAAAAAGCATGAGAGAGTTCACAGTAATGAGAGGCCATTTGCATGCCATATGTGTGATAAAGCTTTCAAGCACAAGTCCCACCTTAAAGACCATGAAAGAAGACACCGAGGAGAGAAACCTTTTGTCTGCAGTTCCTGCACTAAAGCCTTTGCTAAAGCATCTGATTTAAAAAGGCATGAGAACAATATGCACAGTGAAAGAAAACAAGTTACTACAGCCAATTCTATCCAGAGTGAAACAGAACAGTTACAGGCAGCAGCTATGGCTGCTGAAGCAGAGCAGCAACTAGAAACTATAGCTTGCAATTAAAAACTAAAGCAGGAACTTTATCAGAAGTAATATAAGAAATTAAATTGAGCAAAGTTTATTGTTGGTATACATTTAGACTGAGAATTATCTTTTCAAGAAAACAATTTTTTTAGAAGATTTGAATGCTACATAGCAACACATAGCATTGCTTGGTTAGGTATCTTAAAACACTTCAGAGATGGGTATTCTTAGAATATGGAATAGTTTTCTTTTCATTAGTAGTAAAATGCACTAATATGTGATTTAATTTGAGAATTTGATCAAGTTCTCTATAAAACAGGGATCATCACCGGCTGATGCTTTGTTTCATCCAGTATGGAATACTTCATATGATGCAGACATCGAAATCAGTGAGTTATGTTTAAAAAACACTGAGATTTAAGAAAATAACAAACATGGAAAGGAAATACTGTTTTTTCATAATTTTGAAAGTGTTATTAGTACAGTTTTTGAGAAACAGATGTTGATTCCCTAAGATTTTTAACTTCTCCTTTTTTCACCTAATATAGGTGCTAGAGGTTTGTGCAACAGAGTGTTAAGGGGGACATTGGTGAAAATGAAATTGCTGCTTCTTTAATTTCCTCAGATATCCCTTTACTTTAATCAAGGTGGCAAGTTTAATGAAGTACTTGCTTTCCTGAAACAAACCTGCGTTATACACAGTGATCTTGGCTGGCAAAGCAGAAGGGTCCTGCATTCATCAGTCCCTTCTGTGGGAGAAAAGAGTCTGTTTCATTTGTTTCTATGTTCACTCTTATGCAGGTCCCTGGAGATGGGACAAAGCCACAAAGGAAAAAGGGTGCAGCATGGAAAAGGAGATATTTTCCTTACTCGGACCCGGTAGAAATTATTTAAAGCTAATAGAGCCTGAGGCTGTAGTCTACTCTGCAGCTTTCAGTTCACCTGACCTAGCACAGTTAAGACAGAGGAGTGTTTATGGCAGCACAGGGGAATTTGCTGCACTGGGTAGTGACTGGATGTCACTGCTGGACCTCCGCACCTGCAGAGCACAGCCATGGGCTAGCCCATACCTGCCCACAGGTTCAGGCTGGGGTTTATGTTCAAACTGGTCACACTGGCTAATAGTTCCTGTTTAAGTTTTAAAACTTCTACCTTCTGGCACACTACCTTGCAGCAACAGGGAGACTTCAGTGAGTGATTTAAGTCATCATTGATCCAGAATCAGTGTTCACTAATGGTCTGTTACATAGAGTTGTCTAGTTTATTTTTCAGACAAGCTGGGGTAGATGCTGGTAATTTAACTTGTAACTCACAGAGTCAACAGAACATGCAATCTTTGCATTGCAGTCTGCTATGTGTAGTCAACAAGAGAAGACACAATAACAGTGGTAATGTAAGCCAAAGGGATACAGAGCCTTTGTTTTAAATTTGTAAATACTACAACTTTTGTCAAAACTTCATTTGAAGTTGGAATGGGAAAAAAAACAACAGTCTTAGGCACTGGCTGGATAACATTGGTCACTTGCGTTATCTATAGCATATGAAAACGTTAGATCTGTTTCTGGTAAGTTACTGTGTCGTAGATCACATCTTGCTTTTCTGAATAGAAACTGAAAATAGCATTTTTGGAACTGTTATATGAAACTTTGATTATTGTTTTTTTGTTTGGTTTAGTTTTTTTTTACAGCTTCATTTTATTCATGTACTCATCAGGTTAAGCAGTTATCTTAAAATGCCAGTAATTGTTTGAAAGCTGGTCTGTAAATAAAACATGAATTTAATATTTTAGAAAATGTAAACTTTGGGACTTTACCAATATATTTTTTTAAAATGTTGCTTCATTTTACATTCAGTAACATTAGTTTGTAAACAAACTATACATTTTGTATCTGTGCAACATCAGAGGATGTGTATTCATTGCATTTTATTGGTTCTCTTGAAGAACATGATAAATGACCATTGTTAAAATGTTTTACTGTATATGATCATAGATATAAAGATAGTAGGTCCAAAATGGGATCTACTTTTTTTTTCCTAAATATGTCTTGCTATGTTTTCTTATCTAGAATTGTGTTCACTTTTTCATAGATTATAAAATTGGTGTTGATAAGTCTGTACAAAACAAATCTGTTGTGATAAGAGTTAAAAGTGTAAAAGATGAAGAAAGTAAATTTTCTCTAGGTCTCCCATAAAGGATGCAAGAAATAATGAGGTTAAATTACAGCAGTGAACATTTACATTAGGCATAAAGAAAAACTTTAAGAGTTAAATAATGAATCATTATAATTGCAGGAGGCACTGCAATAGCCACCAGTGGTGATATCTGAGAATGTGTTAGACAAACATATGTTAGGAATGGTTTAAATATAGTTAACTCTCCCTTGAAGCTGAGGGGTAAGCTAAATAGCCTCTTAACAGGAGCCTCATTGGTTTTTCTGGAAAGCAATAAATTAAAACGGAGCTTACTGGGGCAGCACATGCTTCATTGTAAAAAGAGCACAAGGTTTACTGTTAAGGAAAATTGCCCTCTGACATTTGAGCACAAGGCTGAGAATTAAAAATTGTTATAGGAAAGCAGGGTTGCATTAAGAGAGACACAGCTAAAAGTTTGATGACGTTGTGTTTTACATGAGTGAATTCTGCTGTTGTTAAAGTTTACAGCTGTAAGTTATCAGCTATAAGGATTGCAGGATGTCCATGCATGTTGCATGGACAGATCAATATTGTACATACTCTTAATACAAAAGGATACAGAGGCAGGAACAACGTTTATTGTTGCACGTTCCTGGGACAGGCTTAAACATCTTACGTGAGAGTTGGTCTTAAAAATCCGTCACAGGAACAAATTCAGTAAAACCAATGGCTTTGCACCCATGTCAAAGGTTTTGTAAGGAGCCTTGGCCTCTTACTAGTTTTTCATAGAAAAAATAAATTAGGTTGGAAAAGACCTTTAAGATCATCGAGTCCAACCATTAAATCTACTCTACCAAGTCCAGCACTAAGCCATATTCCCAAGGGCCACATCTAGATGACTTCGAAACACCCAGGGATGGTGACTCACCCACCTCCCTGGGCATCATGTTCCAGTGTCTGACAACCCTTTCAGTCTAAACCTCCCCTGGTGCAGCTTGAGACTGCTTAAGAGTCAGAAGACTGGTGTATGTTCCTGAGACCAGCAATGACGGTATTTATCAAGAAGGTAAAGATTCAGTTTTGTGAATTTGAGAATTTTATTAGCAGTTTCTACTACCACTATCTGTTTCAAGGATGTGAGCTTACCTTATTTTTTTTGTTATTTTGAAAACAAATAGATTGTTTTTTCCTCCCCTCCCAATTATTTTTATTCAATACAGAGAGAAAACCTAGAATACTTAAGCTCAGGGTTTTGGAAAAGGTTTCAGAAAAGAAGTGTGGAGGTAACCTTAGCTTTACATTATTATTAATGTATTCTAAATGGTTCCTTTTCATTGTGCACATCCTGAAGGGACATTAGCTTCTATGTTATGAGGGTCCATCTGTGAAGTTCAGGTAGATCTGTCTGCATCTTAAGACTCTACTGTGCCCAGCTTCTCCTCTGTCTGTGCCGGAAAATGCCACGTACAGAAGCAGATGTACGTGAGCTTCAAGCCTCAGAGCTTTTCCAGTGTGATAAACTGTAAGCTATGAGCTGTGTTGATTGAAGAATGGGCAATTTTTTATGTTTGCTTTTACAAGGATGACAACTTATTTCAGAGCTTATGAGACAGTGGATGAGATTCTGTCCAATTAATGGGAATTTTGCTGTTGACTTTAGTGGGGCCAGACTAGCCTAATATTCCTATTAAGGTTTCTAACAACAGACAAATAAGCTAGTTGGTGTGCATGCAGGAGTGGCAGAATGCTATAGAAACATAGATGGCTAAAAAAAAATAACTAGATATTAATTAAATGTTTTTCTTGGAATTAAGTAGCAAAAATATAATTCATGGAATTAGTCCTAAGCATACACTTCTCTGTCTATGGTTTGTGAAATCAGATTCAGTTATGTCTTTAATATACATAAGATGGCAAAAAATCAATTATTTTTTTGGCTTATACTGAATGTCCGTCTATGTTACAGTGTTAGGTGACCAAGTGGCTTCAGTGGACCTCTCTGTCTATTGAAATTAAGTATATGAATAGGTGTTTGTTTGACCAGGGCTTATATGTATATAACACAGCAACACATTAACTGATGTGATATGAGGTTCTTTTGTTGATGGAAATGCATCTATATGGTCAACACCAGCTGAGATGCTAAACCAGTCTTCTCAGTTGCAAAAAGATCTGAAGACTAAGGAAATGCAACCATTTAGTTGAAAGGTTTTGTGCTTTAAAAGACTAAATAAGTTAGAGTGAAAATAAATATTTGGAATATGAACTTTGAAATTCTGAGATCTTACCTGTGTGTTCTTAAAAAATAGTAGTTTTTTTGTAGAGAGGAAAGGAACAAAACACACATTTTCAACTCTGGTATCTGATTAATTTCTGATCCAAATTGTGTTAGCCGTGGTTATGCTGCTGGTGATTTGGTGCAGCTCAGTTTGGAAACTGCAGAAGTTGAGGAAAGAATACCTTCTAACCCTTCTCTGGTCCTCACCCCCTCTTCAACACACCCTTGTCAATATTTAAACAAACATTGGAAGATGAAGCAATTCACAGTTAAGTACTTGTGGGGCTTTTTTTGCTTTAATATTTGAAAAAGGCTTAGGCCTGGAGATCTGAGTTTTAAAGGTTGTTGTGTGAAAGAAAACGCTGACTTAAGTAGCGAGATTTTGAGGAGTTCTGCTTCTGTATCATGTAAGCAGCATAATACTTAATTCTTCTCAAAATTTTGCAATTCGGGTACCCAAAATGAGTTCTGTTGAAGATCAGGCCCCAATTTTCTAATCTAGAGATTGCCTATATGATTTCTTCAAGTAAGGATATTTAAATTTAATAGAGTTGGGTGAGACACAGAATAAAATATCAGATGATATCAGAAAGTCTACCATAAGCTTAGAGTATATTTTTAGGGACAGAGTATCTGTTCTTAAGTCTTTTATAAGTTTAGACACTTCTGTCTTACAGAAGAGACAAAGCATTTCTGAAACAAAGGACATCTGCCACTAATGACATAAAACTTTTCTGAATGTAAACATTTACACATTGGTAGAGAAGAGGATAATTCTAGCTAGAAGGTAAAGACAGATCATCTAAGGAATTTTCATCGGTTTCCAACAGTCAGTAGATCACAGTAGTATGCCCAATCAGCCAGGTACGTGCATGTTTCATTAAAAATTCCATTATAGCAGTTAGCCTGTCATTTGTCTCTGTATAGATCTAAAACAATGATAATAACATTCGTTTCAGAACAGATGGAGGATTTCCATTAATAGATTTTGTTAACTACGTGTCATAAGGGTCGAGACAACTCTTCTCAGGGATGATTTTTAAATGTAATACAAGAAATCTGAAATAATAGAAAACCTAAAAATAGTGATTTATACAATATTGATACATTGTTCAGTGTATTTCTCTCCACTGTTCTTTAATTTTTTTATTATTATTTGTAGGCCCTGTTCCTTTAGATATTTATGGAACTTTGAAACTTTATGAACTTCAGCATTCTAATATGAACCTCACAAGAACTCTGTAAAATAGAAATAGACTTTTGAAGTCTTACTGCTAAGCATCTATTTTTTTTTTTTTCTGTAGAAAAACACGTAGACCATATGAATAAAGTTGTACTGTGCCTGACACGGTAGTATGTGGATATCAAAAAACATGGCCAAAATAGAACTTTGGGATACCTGTATCACAGATTCCTTCCAAGATACTTTTTCTTTGTTGGTTTGTTTGTTTTAGGTCTGTAGTTGAAAGACCACAAGTTTGTAAAACAAGTGCTACTAACAAGAAACTGAAATTCTTACTGAATTTAAAAGACAAAAATACTTTTTTCATTCTGCACTAATAAAGATCCATTTTTTCAGGGTCAGTGTTACCATTTCAGTGGCATTGCAGGTGACTCAAACCAGAGGATGTAGGAGGACAGAACTCCATTCTGAGATCCAAAATTCACTTCTCTCTGCTCTCAAGATTGGAAAGGGTACTGACATGACATCCTGCATTACTTCATGCAGGAGTTCCTGTTCAACAGAAGATACCTGTGGATGCCTTATATCTGTTTTGTACTTGTCATCAGTATAATTGCAGTTTACAGAGTTATGTTTTCAGGCCTATGTCTTTAAAGATATTAGTTGGTTCTATTTCCCATACTAGTAAAGCCCATTTACATGTTTTTGTTGTGTTTTAGGTTGCATGGGCAAAGTTAGGGAGAAGAGTTGGAGTAAAAGCAAGAATATACTGTGAAAAATGTCTAAGCACTGCATTTATTAAAGTAATCCAAACTACATGCAATGTTTTTATTTGCTATATTTAGGGTAATTTATATTAAATAATGTGTTTTCACTTGTTTAAGAAGTCAGTAGCTTCAGATGATAATTTGTTGATTTGTTTTCATTACCTTAGAATCCAACATTTAGAATCGGTATATAGATTGGTTTTCCTGGGTATGAAAGCCATAAAGTATCTGTTCATACAACTCTGTTACATTAGAAGTATGTACTTATAATGACTGTCTACATCTAAGCAGCAATTAACCCTTTTGTCTTTACACTAGGAGATTCATCTTTTTCATATCTCCAACAAGGTCATTATAATTGCCCCCATTTCCTGTTACAAAAGAACTTGAAGTTTTCGCGAGATCTGCTTAGGACATTAAGGATTGTTTTCTTAGATAGCAATAGGATTTGATCGGATTGCTTTGCAAAGATGTAAAGTGAGTAGGAAGAGGCTTGTTATGTACGGAAAGATAGTATGCAATGGAATGTTTCTCTATGTTTATTTCAAAACGTGTTTTTTAAAAAATTTTGTTCTGCTATAAAGCTTGTTTTTTGAGAATACAGGCTTTTAAAGGCATAGCAAAGTAGACTTTTTATGGTAAAGCTTAATTCATCTGAATGTGTGAGTCCTGTTTCACCTCCCCTCCTTTCCTGCTCACAAAGGTGTCGAACTTCTGAATCAACAGAAGGTAAGTGATGAAGGTATTCAGGCAGGAGATGGGATGAGGGTAAATGGAGAAGAGGAAAGAACAGGACCTTCTTATTTCAACTGCAGTGAAATGAGTGACAGCTCACTCTGTCTTATATAGTCACCCACTTAAAGTTTGTCTTGTCTGGACAAATCTCATTCCTAAGATAAGTTATTTTATTCTTGTTAAATTCTTTCTCTTTGAAGATTTTTCAGGGTGGAGAAGTTCAAGTGAAGCTGGAAAGAATTTCATCTGTTTCTCCAGGTAGAATTTGCTATGCAGAGGGCTGTGGTAGAGCTAGTATTCTGAATACTAGGTAAAATGTTGGGTAGTATGTGCTATGTTGTTAACATGCTAATGGCTGTCAGCTTCAATCCAAAGATGATCTATTCTCAGTGTTCTTATAACACAAGAACAGGCTTAGCACTCTTTAATTCAAACCTATTTGTGTATACTAGATGGTAACAAAATAGGAGTAGTGCACCAAAACAGTGGGTTTCATGTCCAAGGCACAGCTAAATTCTGACAGGTTTCCCTGTTTGCAAGTTAAGGGAAGAGCTAAATTAGGTCAAAGGATCAGTTCTGTAGTGATTTAAGACAACCAAAGTTGTGGTTGCTGTGATTTATTGTTTTACTTTTGCATACAGTAGCACTCATGCAATATCTCAGTGAACCACTTCAGGGAGAGCCAAAGTACCTGAAAACAAATAACAGTTTTGAGGCTTTTTTTTTCTCCTTAACCTTCTTAGCAGTCCCGCAAGATTGCCTCAGGGCTAGGTTCAGTGGAAGAGCACCCACAGTTTAGATCAACTTTGGCTATTGTGGAACTGCCTCCTGAGACAGCAGCTTTCTGGCTTACATGCTGTAGTAAAATTACAAAATGTTGCTAAAAGAGTAAATCTGGTCTTTCCCTTCCTCTTTTGCTGTTACCTGTTGCACGTGTTTCCTCCATCTTGTTTGCCTCAGGTTTAATGGCTTTTGTGGCTTTAGGACAAGCCATTCAGCGCTTCATTGAGTTTTATGTTGACCCACCTTGTCGAACCAATTCATTAGATTTGATCGAAGATAAGTGGCAGCAGCATGTTGCTAGAGTTGGAACAAATGGAGCAGGACTTGACCAACTTTGGCATCACATTAAAACAACATGATGAAATATGGCACTTATTGCAAAGTGTTTTTGAGAAGCAGCCAGGCAACAGAAAAGAGCAGACTAACTCCTTTGCAACAACCACTGGTGACAGATGTGTGGAATTTTGAAGAGGGTGATGTGTGCACTTCATTTATGCTTTTCAGGAGAACAGAATTTGGAATTTGAAGTTGAGGGGGTCATGTTTTCTTTTTATTATTTAAATTAATCTGACGCTGCTTGCCTATCATCCAAAAATCCTATGAAAACTTGAATTGTGATAAATTGCTCAGGTTAAGGAGAAAAGAATAGTTAGGAAACACAATAGGTATGTAATTCACTGAAGGACAAAATTGTAACCCCAAAATTATGCAAAATTATATTTTTGCAATATAGATTAGTGTTTCCAAGTCTTAAAAGTAGACAATATCCACTTCATAGAATCATAGAATTGTTGATGTTGGAAGAGACCTTAAAGACCATCTAGTTCCACCCCCCTGCCATGGGCAGGGATACCTCCCGCTAGACTAGGTTGTTCAAAGTCCAATCCAACCTGTCCTTGAACACTTCCAGAGATGGGACATCCCCAACTTCCCTGGGCAACCTGTGCTAGTGTCTCACCACAGTTAACAATTTCTTAGGTCTATTTTAGATCTCTTACTATGCAAAATGATAAATCTTTTTAGTTATTGCAAATCATATGAATCCAAAGCTTAGGGATAGATTCTGTATTTCATTAGGTGATGACAGATAGACTGATTTCATGTTAAGAATTTTTATTTTCTGTCTTTCTCCTTTAGAATTCTATGGTAAACTTGAAGTTCTTAGAATGATTGATTTTTATTCCTTTCCAGGTATAAATATGAAACAATTTGAAGGTCTGGATATAAAAATCCAATTTTTTTCTTGTTTTACATGTCCAGTTAATACTTCAGATTAAGGAGTTTTAAATGCAATTCTTTGGTTGTGTAGCTGAGGCTGAGAAGGCATTCTTTGTGGAGAGCTGCCTTTTTCAATGTAAAGTCCTTCCCTGGAAATAAATTCTGTTCTCTGATATTTCTCATAGTTTTTTGTGCTTTACTTTTAACAAGACTTTTTTCCCCATCTGAAGTAACAGCATTTGAATATTTTCTTTCTACAAGATGCCTTCTTTTATACTACAGCTTTTGTTGATTTTGATATTTTACCCAGGAATATTTTACAAATTCATCCAGATTTTCCAGTAGGATTTGTAAAGATCGTGGTCGCTATATTCGTGATCTTGATGTGTAAAATAGAGCTTAAGCCAGGATTCTGAGACGTAAACTTTGGAACGCTGGTGTAAGATTTCAATCTTTAAGTTTTCAGCACTGTATATGAAACCCTGTACCCCTGAAAAACAGTATGATCTCATTTAATACTTTTATTGAAGAGACTTCATATTTTTTAAAAATAACTTATTCTAACTGTATTTCTGGAATTCTTGATCTTAAATAAGGGAAAATGTTTCAGCTGTCTACTTGGCAAGAAGGAAGGAGCAGATACACCCTTGCTTTTGTATTTTAGGTGAATTAGAGGTCTGAAGGTAATTGGACTTGTTTACTGGACTAATGATTATGTACAGCTATATACATAGTAACAGTTAAAACCTACATTTTTAAAAGTGTGTGACAAGCAAGTTTGCTTATGCTGGAATTTTGCCATTGTTTTTTGTTTTGGGTTAAGCTTCTCTGTAATTTTTACTCCCATCTATAACCGAGAGTCAGTTTGCTACTTATGGAGCTGTTGGAAGCTTAATGGGTGCAAATCATTCAAATATTGTGAGGGTGGCAATGTAATCAGGAAGAGAGGTTCCCACACAGAAGTGGGGCTTTTGGGATCTCTACATGCTGTGAGAATTCCTGTGGTGGACTCATCTTTGTGATATTTAAAAAACAAACCAGAAAAAACTTAACTCTACAGCTGTTTCTAAACTGTTTTCTAAATTGTTTCTAGACTTTATCTAAAATTTATTTGTGTTTGTAAATCTCAGGCCTGGACTACTATGCAGTTTATCAGATTAATTAAGAAAAATGAATAGAGTACTGAAACTCTAATGGCCACATTTACCTTTAATACAATGTTATTCACTTTTTCCTGTCTCTGGAAATGTTGCCTGTACTTCCTGATGGCTTTCAAGGTCTCATCTTTTTGGCTGCTGAAAACCTGTGCATTGCTGTTCTTTTGGAGTATTCGTGGAAAGGTAACTGGCTTTCCATTTACTTCCTTTGTCAGGAAAATGGTACTTCTACTGGTTTGGATTTTTTTTATTTTCCCTTCTGTGTCTATTCCCTACATCTGTCTGTTAGAGGTATATTAATCACAGAGGAAGTAATTATTCTAATCCAACTCTAGGACACTGAATATTATGATTCCTGTTATACAAATTGCTGATTGACACTTCAACTGTTAATAAAAGTACTGTTAGATATCTCTTACTGACATTCAGTCACAATTATTTTCTCGAAACAGTTTCTGATGTAATTTTGTGAAATTGCAGTTTCAGATGTAATGTGAAATCTTCAGCTACTGAAGATTTTTATTGTTAAGCTTAACCATTAGTCGGTGGCTGTAATTGCTTTTTGACAACCATTATGATTTACTTTAGTAAAAGATGTCAAGTAGTTCAAGCAGTTTACTGATCATATTACTCTTCCCTCATAGAGCTATGTTTGATTATTACCGTTGGTGTGTGAGGAAATAAAATAATAAAAAAAAGGCTCAGAGCTAGTTTATTCTCTTGAAGTTGGAGATAAAGGTTTTTATAAAACAGAAAATTAGTGTTTGATAGAGACATAATGAAATCTTCCTGATAATCTATTTATCTTTATTTATTTTTGTTATAAAATGTTTTCATTTATATTTAGGTGATTACTTCCAAATGATTCTTCCAGAAACACTCAGATGCCTACCTGCAAAATGTAAATGTTAACTGTACATTCTTGTTAACAAAGCATTGAAAAATTGAACATCTTCAGGTAAAAATGGCTTCTTCCTTAAAACTTGTTTGCTAAGCTTTTTAATCTATGTGACCAAACAATTGTGTTCAGCTCCTTTAGAATAGAGGGCTTCTTTCAGATGTAAACCCACAGAATTACAAATTGCAATGGGTTATTTAAAGTGACATCCGTCAACTTGATTTTTGTAACTGTCTGAAAATGCTAAAGGTAACTGTTAAAAATGTTAAAGTTCTTAAGAAAGTACCCTCTAAGTAAGTCAAGACTTAAAAAAATATTTAAAGATGTATATACTCAAGGGCTTGTAAGTCTTCTGATGTTATACAAAAATTAGTAATTCCTCACTCAGACAGTAAGAGCTTGGATGATACACAGGGCAGGGACTGTATACTTACAGATGTTTTTTAAGTGCTTTTATTTTTTCCATTTCATACAAGTTGATGGCACATCTTTAAGTTAACAAAGCCATGTATTGTATTTTAGTGATATAACTTCATTTTTACCAACATGCTTTGTTCTCAAGGGCTTGTGTTTGTATAACTGGGCATAACTGGTGGTGTTTTCCACTCATCTGAAGTTGAATGAGTATAATTATTAGTGCACTGTTTGTTTTAGTTCTTGACTAGATTAACTGCACTTTTTTTTGAGGTGAAAATTCACTCCAGAGCTCTGTCCTGTGCAATTATTTCAGTGATTTTTGTGCATTTGCATTTGAGACCAAATCTGAAATTAAAAAATCAATTAAATGAAAAAAAAAAAAAGAAGCCCAAGATGCTTTTTGGTAACTTTTTTTTCCTTTGTCAGAAAACATAAATTGCTGGTAGCTTTTAATTGGAGCAAGAAAACTAAAGTCTGTAAAATAAGATATGCCTGTTTTGGGGTAATTTATTAGATTAAATACAGATAGCAGTTAAAGAAAGATGTGTATAGAATATTATAGTTAATGACCTGTATTCTTTCACCAAAATGGTGTCAGTTCTGTTACTATGTCAAAGATACCCATCTAGAATTTTACAGGTTACTTACAGACCTTCAAATCACTGATTCACAGTTACTGTTCTGAAAATCTTTTAACAAGCTTCTCCACCGTCTTGAAACCAGCCCCTTTAGAAATACACATCTAGTTTCTTTTGAGGATGTATGTAATAGAAATATACCTAATAGATTTTTTTGACAAAAGTTGGATTAATTTTCTTTTTCATGAACACATGAATAAAGTAGGTAGGAGCCACATAACATATGCATCATAAAAAATACCAGTGCAAGTTTCCTAAAGTCTTTCCAAAATACGTATCAGTCCTGATTTTCTAAAGATCATAGGGCATCCTTGATCTACCTCTTTAAGAGTGCTGAAAATTGCTGAGTGTAATCTGTTCTGTATTTTGTGGGGGGATACTTGTACTAAAAATTAATCCAATTGAAATCCTGCATGTCCTGCTAGTTCTCAGACATAAGCTGGACTAGAATGATGATAAATTAAAAAAAAGGATAGATTAAAGATGTTTGTAGTAACGTTCTTAGAGGGAACACCATTTCTGAGCAATCAGAGGTATAATGCTTACGTTATTTAATTCACTTACCATCTGAAATATGAGACAGAAGACAGACAATAAAGTCAATAAAGAAGTTAATATCGCTAACGTGTGATAAAAGGAATATCCAGAAATCTGATAGTTGAGATGATACATGATGATGAATCTGAAAGGCATTCCAAAGGAGGAATTACCTTAAATAGTGTTCAAAAAACAAAACAAACAAACAAAAACCAAAACAGCAACAAAACAAAACAAAAAATTAATGTGACTTTGATGGTGATGTCATTCTTGAGTCCTTACTCAAGTCCATAGGCAGAATTATTTAGGCAGGTCAGCACTTTTCTGTGTCCGCACTTTAAGAAGAAGGCCTTTTTTGAGACATAAAATATTACAGATTTAATTGGAGAATTCTGTGTGTATAAAATGTTTGACTATGAAATGAATGAAAGAAGCTTGTAGGAACGTGTAACTGAAGAAAATGAGATTGGAAAATGTATTGCATATTGCAAAAAATTACATGCAGACATTGTGCTATTTTTTTTTCCAGTCTCCTTTCTCTGATTGGCACTGATTAATATTTTTCAAAATACCTCTTGCAGGTGTAGGCTTAAATAGGACAATTAATTTTTCTAAACTGTGTTGCTTTTGGCTGTTGTGCTTCTCACTTCTGTTATAGAAGTTCAGAGCCCACAGGAACTCAGCATGGGGTTTAAAAAAAAAAAAAAAAAAAAAAGTAAATTAAATGTGAAATATAAAAGTTGGTGGAAAATTTAAAGTTGTGTCTTTTCTCTATTTTTACCTTCCTTTTCCTTATTGTATTACTTAGTCATTAATTTGTTTACCTTTTGGCACTGATGTCATCTTTTATATTCTGAAACATTCATGTTTTCTCTTCATCAAAGTCCTGTCCAGTCGAGCTGGTCTAACAGGCCTGTGAAATCAGAGTATAAATTCCTCAGCATTTGAAGCTTTGAAAACTAAAATACTGTTACAAAGT